>NC_080541.1:190449145-191777270 GCF_028640845.1 Ahaetulla prasina | reverse complement strand
AGGCTGGAAAGTAAGATCATATAGTAAGATCAGACACAAGCAATCTAAAACAGATAAAAGAAGCTGAAGAACAAGAAGACCAAATAATACCCAATCAAGAAGTAGCACCTAGAAACAAGGAAGATTTAAGAAGCACCAGAAATAATAAAGCAATAAATATCAACTATAGCCAAGAAGATCAGTAGATATGAAGCTTGAATTCTATAGGCAGAATCTACCATTTCAGTTGAATCAGAAATGTTTTTACCAATCCATCATATAGAGACTGCAGAGATCCAGTCAATACCTGACAAAGAAAAAACACTGTAGTTTTGTGCATAGCTATGGGACAATTCAAAGAAATACAACACAAATACAGCTTGGATAGAAGAGATGGATAAAAATTTAAAAAAAAGCTGTAGTGAAAGAACGTGTAATAACAGCAGACATGTTCAGAAAAGAGCAAGGAAGATCAAGGGTAGGGGTGGAGGGGTGGCGGTTATTATTAAGGAGAGTCTCGAGCCGAGGGAAACCATTGTGCCTCAGATAGCTGGGTGTGAATCCCTCTACGTGAAGTGGGGTTGTAGGACTCAGGTGGGCTTATTGATCACGTACCTGACTCCTTGCTGCGTGACTACAGCCCTGCCTGAGCTGTTGGAGTTGCTGGCTGGGTTGGCAGTTGAAACCCCCAGACTGTTGGTCATGGGGGATTTCAATTTGCCATCAGCCGGCGTAGCATCTTCGGCAGCTCAGGAGTTCATGGCTTCCATGACGGCCTTGGACCTGATTCAGTTAATTGACGGCCCTACCCACGTCGGGGGAGGCACCCTAGACCTGATTTTTATCTCTGGCCAGTGGTTTGATGATCTGGTTTTAAATGATTTAGTTGTTGAACCTTTGTCATGGTCAGATCATTTTCTCCTTCGTCTAGACTTTCTGACCGCTACCCACCACCGCAGGGAGACGGAACCAATGCGCTGGTTCCGTCCCAGGCGCCTGATGGACCCGGAGAGGTTCCTGATGGAGCTTGGGCGTTTCCGAGCACCTGCCCCACGACTCGAGTGAAGCACTTGTTGCGGCCGGGGAACGGGCCGGGGCTGGAGCTTTGGACCGTGTCGTGCCTTTGCGGCCCCTGACCCGGCGTCAGTCTCAACCAGCTCCTTGGTTCTCCAAGGAGCGGAGGGAGATGAAGGGCCGGAGAAGACGCCTAGAGAGTGCCTGGAGATCCAGCCGCCTGAGGTTGACCGACACTAGTTAGGTCCTATAGTAGGACCTACCTAGTGGCAATGAGGGTTGCGGCGTTCTCACGCTTCCTCCCTCATTGCGCCGGCAGATAACTGCCCGCCACCCTGTTTGGGTGACCCGCCGCTCCTTCAACAGGAGGGGCGGAGGACCCCTACAAGGGCGTGCCGAGGAGTTTAACGGTTATCTATACGACAAAATCGTTCAGCTTCGGGACGGATTGGATCAAAATTGGGTAGATCCAGGCGAGGGTTCTGAGGCCCGTCTTGTTGAGGTGGTTTGGGATGACTTTGATCCCGTGACTCCCGAGGACATGGACAGGTTGCTGGGTAGGCTGAATGCCACCACATGTTTACTGGATCCGTGCCCCTCCTGGTTAGTACTGGCTACTCAGGAGGTGACACGAGGCTGGCTCCAGGGGATTACAAATGTTCTCTGCGGGAGGGGGTCTTTCCCACGGCCTTGAAAGAGGCGGTGGTGAGACCCCTCCTCAAGAAGGCTTCCCTGGACCCAGCTGTTTTAGGGAACTACTGGCCAGTCTCCAATCTTCGCTTCACGGCAAAGGTTGTAGAGAGTGTGGTGGCATGTCAGCTACCCCAGTACCTGGATGAAGCTGTCTATCTAGACCCGTTCCAGTCCGGCTTCTGGCCCGGATACAGCACTGAGACAGCTTTGGTCGCACTGGTGGATGATCTCTGGAGGGCCAGGGATAGGGGTTACTCCTCTGCCCTGGTCCTATTAGACCTCTCAGCGGCTTTTGATACCATCGACCATAGTATCCTGCTGCGCCGGTTGGAGGGGTTGGGAGTGGGAGGCACCGTTTATTGGTGGTTCTCCTCCTACCTCTCTGACCGGACGCAGACGGTGTTGACAGGGGGGCAGAGATCGACTCCAAGGTGCCTCATGTGTGGGGTGCCGCAGGGGTCGATTCTCTCACCCCTCCTGTTCAACATCTATATGAAGCCGCTGGGTGAGATCATCAGTGGCTTTGGGGTGAGATACCAACTGTATGCTGATGATACTCAGCTGTACTTTTCCACCCCGGGCCACCCCAGTGAAGCTGTCGAAGTGCTGTCCCGGTGTCTGGAAGCCGTACGGGTCTGGATGGGGAGGAACAGGCCCAAACTTAATCCCTCCAAGACGGAGTGGCTGTGGATGCCGGCACCTCGGTACAGTCAGCTGCAGATGCGGCTGTCTGTCGGGGGTGAATCATTGGCCCCGATGGAGAAGGTACGCAACTTGGGCGTGCTCCTGGATGGTCGGTTGTCCTTTGAAGACCATTTGACAACCGTCTCCAGGAGAGCTTTTTATCAGGTTTGCCTGATCTGCCAGTTGCATCCCTTCCTGGACCGGGATGCCTTATGCACAGTCACTCATGCTCTCATTACCTCTCGCCTGGACTACTGCAATGCTCTCTACATGGGGCTCCCCTTGAAGAGCACCCGGAGACTTCAGCTAGTTCAGAACGCGGCTGCGCGGGTTATTGAGGGAGCGGTTCAGAGCTCCCACATAACACCTATCCTGCGCAGACTGCACTGGCTACCTGTTGTTTTCCGGGTGCGCTTCAAGGTATTGGTTACCACCTTTAAAGCGCTCCATGGCTTAGGATCGGGCTATCTACGGGACCGTCTACTGCCGGCCTCTATCTCCCATCGTCCGGTATGTTCCCACAGAGAGGGACTCCTCAGGGTGCCGTCAGCCAAACAGTGTCGACTGGCGGCCCCCAGGGGGAGGGCCTTCTCTGTGGGAGCTCCGACCCTGTGGAACGAACTTCCCCTCGGACTTCGACAATTACCTGACCTTAGGACCTTTCGCCGCGAACTTAAAACTTATTTATTTCGTATGGCTGGACTAGCCTGATTTTTATCTTTATTTGATGGGTTTTTAAAGTTTTGTGATTTTATGGGAGAGTATGTTATTTTAACATTTGGGCATTTAAATTAGTTTTTTAAGGGATGTTTTTAATTATTGTGTGTATTTGTATTTTATCTGCCTGTTCACCGCCCTGAGTCCTTCGGGAGAAGGGCGGTATACAAATTAAAATATTATTATTATTATTATTATTAAGAATCAGCACCAGGTAAAGATGAACTATATTGTAGGTGTCAAACTCGATCGTGTCACATGATGTATCATGATGTATTGCGATGTTTTTTGCCTTTGTGGAGCCAGGGTGGGTGTGCCTGCGCATGATGCATCCGGCATGCAGGCCACCAGTTACAGGTCTGAACTACATGGTTTTTGGTTGAAACATCTGACTGGTCCACACTCATTGCCAAGGAGTTTAACAATACACTATAAGGAGATGAAATTGAAGATTGGTTAATATTTATTTATTTATTTATTTATTTATTCGAATTTTTATACCGCCCTATCTCCCGAAGGACTCAGGGCGGTGTACAGCCAAATAAAAACATAAGAATAACACAAGTAAAAACAACAATTAAAAATCTTATTAATTAGGCCGAAAATTAAAATATCACTAAAATAGTATAAAACCCCATTAAAACTAAATTTAAAACTAAAAATCCTAGGCTAGCCCTGCGCAAATAAATAGATGTGTCTTAAGCTCGCAGCGGAAGGTTCGGAGGTCGGGAAGTTGGCGCAGCCCTGGGGGAAGCTCGTTCCAGAGGGTGGGAGCCCCCACAGAGAAAGCCCTTCCTCTGGGTGTCGCCAGTCGGCACTGCCTGGCGGACGGCACCCTAAGGAGTCCCTCTCTGTGAGAGCGTACGGGTCGGTGGGAGGCAATCGGTGGCAGTAGGAGGTCCCGTAAATAACCCGGCCCTATGCCATGGAGCGCTTTAAAGATGGTAACCAAAACCTTGAAGCGCACCCGAAAGGCCACAGGTAGCCAGTGCAGTCTGCGCAGGATTGGTGTAACATGGGAGCCACGAGGGGCTCCCTCTGTCACCCACACAGCTGCATTCTGAACCAACTGCAGCCTCTGGATGCCCTTCAAGGGGAGCCCCATGTAGAGAGCATTGCACTAATCCAAGCGAGATGTCACGAGTGCATGAATGACCGTGCATAAGGCAAAATATCTGGCAAAACCTACCTGATAATGAAAGATCTAGCAAAAGGAGCAGCACAGCACCAGCAGGAAATTACCTGCTTACCGACAAGTTTCAAATTGCTAACTCCTATGGTAGCTGCTGTAATTCAACAGCATCTAGATAAAACAAGCTGTTTCCATCTGAGCAGAGAAAAAACTGCCCAAACAGCAGAAGAACTAAAGTTCAATTCCTAATTGACAAGATGGTTTTGGAAAACTACAAGAGAAGGAAGATCAACTTGAATGTAGCTTGATCTGGATTGATTACAAGAAGGTATTTGACTCCCTGCCATGTGACTGGATAATCAAATGACTAGAAATAACATAAAAGTCAACATAAATACCGGAAGAATTGTACAAAGATCTATAAAGACAAATTTGGTCAATGGTGACAGACTGTGAGAGATTAATATCAAGACAGGAATTTTCAAGGATATTCACTATCACTACTACCATTTGTTACTTCATGATTCCTCTGTCAACAATACTGAACAAATCCCACCTACTTTACATGGACAATCTGAAGCTGTATGGAAAAACACCATCTGAAATGAATTGCTGCTCAACATTGTTCATATGTACAGCAAGGATATTGCAGTGGAGTTTAGACCAGATAAATGTGCATCCTTCCTATCAACAATGGAAAAATAGTGAAAACTAGTTAGTTGATGCAAGAAGTTGCTGCAGGAAGATCACATGGACTAATGACACACAATGGCATGAGAAGTAGTAATAATGGTGCATGGAAATATCTGCAAGAAATACAGTCTATCTGTAAGCAAGAACTGATAAGACCACAAAATAGGCAGAACTATAGAAAACGAAGACAGTAAAGTGCACTGGGATTTTAGAATTCAAATAGACAGGCACTCCAAATATAAAATTGCCAACGTGAAAGAAAAGTCTGGGTAGTGGACATGTAGTATCTGGAGATAGCAGAATAGAAGAGAAACTACTGGAGAAAATTCCAAAACATAAACATTACAAAATGTAAAAAGAAGTAGAACAAATGTAGCAAAAGAAAGAAAAGATAGTACAAATAGTAATAGGTGCCTTGGATGTAATAGGTGCCTTGGAGCATCACATGAGCATCATTTGCATTGACAAAATCGCCATGAGTCAATTGCAAATGGCAGTTTTACTTGGAACAGCTTACATACTGCAATGGTACTTTTAACACCACCAAACAACAACACCTGTCTATTCCAGATTGTGGGAAAGACCCAATGAGTGGTAAAAATGCCAAATCCAGTCTAAAAATCCATCTGACTGTATGAAAACCATAATAAAAACACAACAATTACAACTGCTACCTATGTCAGGAGGCAATTCTCTTACAACTCATTTTCAGCTCTGATTCAATTTGCAGTTACTAATAAGGAGCCAATATTGTTGTACTATAATTATAAATACTTATGACTATAGCAAAAATCCTTGTAAGATTTTCTTGATACACATATTGTATATGTCAAGCTTGGCTTCTAGTGACTACATGAACATAACCATGCACTTTTCTTGGCAACCATAAGGAAACAGTTTGCCTTCTTTAAGAATTAAAAAAAAACACCTTTTGTGTGTGTGTGTGTGTGTGTGTGTGTGCATGCATGTATTTAAATTCAATTTTTATAGCCAGCCATCTCATATTTCTAGCCTAGAGCCCTGTTATTCCCTGTTGGTCTACAACTGAATGCTAACTAGGTCTGACTTTGCAATAAGATAGACAAGTAGTATTAGAAAAACAAGTGATTTTGTGCACATGCATGCATATGCACATGCATAGCATTTATTGAGAGAAATAAGGTTAATAAAAGAATGAAAAGCAGCACTGAGAGTCCATAACATTACTTAAACCCCTCCAGACCCCACACATTTCTTCATATATAGAAAGAAAAGTGAAACAATATTGGAGACTCTGCAAAGCCAAGTAGCCCTTCAATGCTCAAATTGTGTTCAGATATCTCCATAGTGATGTGAAAGTACTTGACTCAATTCAGAGTTTCAGATCAATAAAAAAAATCAGAGTCTTCAAAGATTTGATTTGAATGGGCAATTCAATCAAGTTAAATCTCTCTTTGAAGCTTTGCACAGCACTATTTGCAAATGAAGCATGAATTCCCCTTATGATTTTGCACCTGTGAAACATTGAAAATAACATCAACAAATCATTTCATTGTAATTCAGACAAAAAGTACATAATCATCACCATGCTTATCAATGAAGTTTAAGGACACAAAGGACACAAATCATCCTTAATACATTTCTATCTATTGATTGAGCAATCCATCCTGTCAATATAATCAATTAATTTATGTAGTGTTTCCTGTATCAATAAAGGAAATCATCTAATTAAAAAAGAATTTAATAAAATTAATAAGCTGTGTTAGACTTTTAAACAGACAGTTCATCAAATTTGGTACTGGGTATTCAGGCTGCTAGCAACTCTTCAAAGTTTCAGGTAAAGTTTTTTTCTTCATTATCTTCATCATCATTATCATCAACTATTTATCTGATCTTTTATGTAATATTTTTAAAAATGTATGAGAAGTATAAAAAAGCCTTTATATGTATCTAAAAAGAAGCCCCACTGAGTTAAATCAAACTTTCTCCCAGATGAATAAGTATCTGATTGATGCCAAAATATGTGACAGCTGGCAATACCCTCATTTTCCAACTTAAACAAAATGAAATCTTTATTAAACTCTCAGATTCTTCAGTGGAGCAAATGCTACTTTAAAAAAAAAAAACAGAACAAAGATGCATTATATACCTTTCAAAATATTTAGTACTGAGGAGGTATCTAAAAATCTCTTATTTTTAATTTTAATTATGAAAAATGTTGGTAGCTGAATTTTGGAGATTCACTTTTTTTAGCAGATTTGCTTACCATTTGCTACAGTCACAAGAAAAACCATCTGTTGTGAGATTCATCAATGGATCTAGGATTAAATGTCAACATTAATTTATTTTGTAGCACAATGGCTCTAGATCGTTCTAATTTCTTTTGTTATTGGTTTTGTTTTGTTTTTGAGAGGAATTGTCAATTTATTTTTCAAGGGTTGCCCTTTCTTTTTTAGCAGTTTAATGTTTAGATATTAGTTAAGCAGAGAGGAAGTTTACATTAATTTTAAACCAGGTCTGTACATATATGCATAGAAGATATTCCTCAAAAAATATTAATCCTAAATATCCTAAATAGATCTATTTCCTTTATCCTTCAATAATTTATACTGATAAAACACAGATTTTATCAGCATAAATTATTTAAGGATAAAGGAGATAGATCTATCTGAATTGTAGCTGTTATTAGTACTAAATAATTCTATGTCTCTAAAATAGATCAATATAGCCTAATTTAAATTATACTTTCTCAACCTAGCAATTTAAGGATGTATGGACTTGCTGGCTAGGGAATTCTGGGAACTGAAATCCACACATCTTAAAGTTGCTGAGGTTAAGAAATATTGATTCAAATGCCTAAGGGAAAACCACAATTGGGGCAATGGCATACTGTTCGCTCTGTTACTTATCATATATAATTTTTGATCTACATTTTTCTGCATGCCTATTATTCTTTTTCAGTGAATCTTAGTTTTTGTTTAAAATAATAGATTTGATTAATGAATTATTTGTGCCAAGTTGGTGTCGAAACTCTTAGCAACCATACAGCTAGACCATTCTGCAAAACAATCTGTTCTCAACCTGGCTCTTTGGGTGTCTCATAGGTATAACCATTCCTGCCGGTCATCCTCTTCCTTCTCTTTTCTTCCATCTTTCCCAACATTACTGAGTTCACAAAAGAGCTGGTCTTTGCATAATGTAACTAAAATGTAATAGAATGTCATTTGTTCCTCAAGTGAATAAACAGGATGCTTAAAATATTATCTGGGCTGATAAAGGATTAAAAACTATTCTTAGAATTTCTGCTAAACATGGAGAAATTTGTTATACTCTTTTGCAGGAAATAATATTGCATAATATTTCAGCAATCTAACATTAGATTTGTATCTATTTTATGTATTCAATTCATGCTTATACTTATATAACTGACCTAATACGTTCTTGACAAATAAATAAAATAAAATAAAAAATATTTAAAAATTAGATAGAATAGTTATAATGCTTAGTAATTAAAAATAAAAATATCAAGCATCATCAACTTCCAACACTGGAAGTTTTTAAGAAGATGTTGGATAACATTTGTCTGAAGTGGTATAGCGTTTCCTGCCTAAGCAGGGGGTTGGACTAGAAGACCTCCAAGGTCCTTTCCAACTCTGTTATTCTATTCTATTCTATTCTATTCTATTCTATTCTATTCTATTCTATTCTATTCTATTCTATTCTATTCTATCCTATTCATGATAATATTACCTACTACTTCTCTCTATAAACTTCACACAGCCACTTCTGTGACCTTAGCTTATTCAGTTTAGGGAATAAAATTGCTTGCTTGTTAGCAACTGTCAAATTATTATTTCTATGCTAATGCTGTAATTTCAAGTGACAGTAAATAAGATAATATGTCTTATTTTTATTTAACCAACATTTTAAATATATGCATTTGAAAATGTTCAGAGAGCTATAGCAAACTGTATAGGAGATTTGTTTTTGGTTGTATGGCACTGACCATTCTTTCTAATTCTGTTACGCTGTTCTGAATTACAGTATTTCTACATACATTGACAGTTAGACACACAGGGAACTCTATTTGACCATGATATAACATTAGAGGAGGCAAAAGCAATTTGCATATAAACCAATCAATGTTCAATATTAACAATTAACACTTATGCTATCTTTAAAATTAATCCATTGTATCAAATGCATTCTTTGGATTTGTGGAAAAGACTGAATTCTGCATAAAGCAATATCTCTATGAGCTTTGCTAGTTTTGTATTCACAGGATGACTGGAAAAACTAAGAGCACACTTGAATCAAGAATGTGAAGGGATGCAGAAATCTTTAGATTTGCATATACAATATTGAGATCATGAGAATGTCAAATTTAAATGCAAAATTCACATGTCTCATGAATAAGTCATGAATGGTGGCAAGACTGATTTATTCTTTTCTTCTCAATTGTCATCACTCTCTCCATCTTCTACTCCCTCCCCTCACACCCTCCTTGAATAGACCTTAATCTGCAAAATAGGCAATTTCTGCTTTCTTTCTACAGGAAATGGATTGATAGATATGACTCTGTGGAAAACCATAGTTTTTCCAATGCTTAAAGATTTGCATATGTGTGTGCATTGTTTGCTGTGGTTACAAAGCATGGATGCATTATTACACCACAACAATCCTGCTTTTTCTCTGGAGATACATTAATGCCATGGCAACAGCATTCAACTTTCTACATGTTGGACAGACAACTAGGTTCAGGACAACCAGTTATGCATTGTCCTAATATTGAGTAACCATGTAAAATGATGACTTTCCAATCACTTTGTTCTAATATTGTAATGAATTAACAAATACGATAAGGTTGACAGGTTGTCAGTTCTTCCAGTGGCTGGAAGTAAAACCATGTAAGTTTGTACAGGAGTTTATTAACAAAGATGGAACCACTATTCAGTAGACACTGTCTTAAAGCATATTTAAGGAATGGAGTTCACCACAGGTTTTTGCAAAGGAATATATTATAGTTGGCACAAACAGAACATGAGTTCCTGTTTTCATGCCATTTCTATTTATGATGTTCGAGAGGCAATGTGGAATACTTCTGCTTCCCTGATTATAATTAACATTTAAACAAATTGATTTCAGCCAATCAAAAAAATTTGGCCCACGTTCCTTCATTTCAGCCATAACAAGTTTAACTCATAATATAATTAAGCACGGCGGCCATGGCTTCTAGAATTCTTTCCAATCCTTAATAACGGATCCATTCTGGATCACATGACTAAGGGAAGTAGGGTATAGAATAAAGAAGTTGGCAGCATTCCAAGTCCAGCAGCCTTTCCTATAGCAATTGATTGGTTTGGGGTGGGGGGTTCCTTTCTAACCCTTAGCTACATCTGGCTCATTTTCAAAATCAATGTTTCTTTTTCCAGCTTTTGCTACACACTAAATTTGGTCCTATTCTTTTCTGTTCTGTTTTCAGAGATGGATAGCTAATGGCAGACAGATTTCAAAACTGGTTACAAAATTTATTTCCCACATGTTATTGGATTGCAATCAAGGTAAGGGGGGAAAAGACAGAGAACGGCTTCTGCAATTCTTCCCAGCCCTTTACTAGAAGGGGCCATAGACAACATATTTATTTTCTTTTAAGTAACAAAATAACATATCTGTTTGTGGTGTGTGTTCCTACTCTCCTCTTGTACCTCTCTCTGTTTGTGTTTATGCATAAGAGAGGTCAAGGTAAGCTGTTTATGCCAATTGAACATGTCCAGAAATATTCCACAAGAAGAATCCTCCACTCCTCTGCTCGCAACAAAATACCTTATGCCACCAGACTTGAAATTCTGGGCTTAGAAAATTTAGAACTATGCCGTCTTTGGTCTGACCTAAGCATAGCTCATAAAATTATTTGCTGCAATGTCCTATTTGTCAATGACTACGTCAGCTTCACAAGCACACAATAGATACAAACTTAAAGTGAAGCACTCCAAACTGGAATGCACTATTTGACTCTGTGGTTTCATCCCAAAACCCCCAAAATTTTAACCTAAGACTGTCTACTATCGACGTCATCCCATTCTTAAGAGGTCTGTAAGGGGTGTGCATAAGCGCATCAGTGTGCCCACCATCCCTGTCCTAATGTAAATGAATGAATAAATAAATAATATTCCAGATCATATGATCAGGAGGGAGACAAGGGGAATTCCGAATGGAGCCGTTGCCACCATTCTTATTGGGTGCCCAACCACTTTTCCTATAGAGATGATTTAGGGGCATTTTTCTTTTGGGTCCAATGATAATTTATCCCATTTTCAAATTTAGTCTTCGCTGGCTTCTCCTACCATTCTAAATTTGATCCCATTCTATTGCATTTTCAGAGAGTTTCCCTGCTGACAAAGAGAAGGATGGAGAGATGGAGCCTTCTTCATATAATTTTTTCTCAACATTCTGCTAGGTTGTAAAGAATAAAACTAAATATATTTCAGTTGCCAATGAAAATTAACAATATACTCAACTTCCTATTATTCAGGCAGTCCTTGACTTTTGACCACAATTGAGCCCAAATATTCTGTTGCTAAGTGAGACATTTGGTAAGTGAGTTTTGCCCCATTTTACGACTTTTCTTGCCACACTTGTTACATGAATCATTATAGTTGTTAAGTTAATAACATTGTTAAATAAATCTGGCTTCCCCATTGACTTTGCTTGTCAGAAGGTCACAAATGGTGATTACATGATCCCGGGACACTGCACCCATCATAAATATGAGTCAGTTGCCAAGCGTCTGAATTTTGATCATGTAACCATGGGGATGCTGCAATGGTTATAAGTGTGAAAAATGGTTGTAAGTAAATTTTTCTGTGCCATTGTAACTTCAAATGGTCGCTAAATGAACTGATGTAGGTCAATATTACTACTATGTACATTCAGTTAGTAGGTAAAGTGTAATTATCTCTGTTTTCTGGTACAGAACATAGGAACAGGCAGATTTGACTTAATAACCGTGTTACAAGCAAGATTTAAAAACTGGCCTCCATAATATAGTAAAGAAAAAGCGGCAACATGTGTAGCATTTTTTTTTTGTTGTTTCCCAAACATCTCTTATAAAGGGATAAAATTTATAGCTAAGCTTCATAAAAATCAATGCAAATCTTTTCAAATGAAGCTTTAAAAATATTTTTAAAAGGATTTACAAAACAATCCTCACTAAACAATAGTAATTGGACTGGAATTCCAAAATAAATAAATAACTGGAATTTAACCAATAAATTTCCATTGCTAAACAATACTGTTGCAGAGTGTACCATCAGATGACTGCAAAACCTAGCGACAACAGCAAACCATAAGTGTCCATTAAGTGGTGTATTACATTTTTGTTAATACTATTTCCTTAAGGAAATAGTATTAACTATTGGATGTCCAATAGTTTTTAGAATTCTTTTACATTGTAGCGTTCTTTATATTTGATTAATCTGACTGTCAGAAAAAAATCCATAGTGTGATATGTGAAATTTTACACAATGCAATGTTTACTTACTTCTGAGTAGACAAGTATAAGATTGTATTGTGAATTGTTATAAAAAAATGAGGAGGCTGATCCAAGCATTATCTTTCAAATGCATCTAAACAAAACCAATAGAAGAGAGGAATTACTTTAATGGAAAGCAATAAACAAGATAATCATATAGAAAATAAGTCTGCTTCAGTAACAGAGCTCTGAGAGAAAAGCAGTAGAACACATGTCTTTAAATCCTTTTAGTGCAATGAAGCAAGTTGTATATTTCTTATATTCTTTGGCTGATTCTTTTCTTAGCATAAATAATGATGTAAATATTCTCTTATATAAAATGAAAATAAGCCTGATTTGCATGAAGTATGTTTTAATATCTCCTGAAGCTTGTGATTTTACTTCTAAAAACATCTTCTTAGTCTTCATTAATTCCACACTTTTTACAATCCATTGTAAAAGGATCTGGGATAAATTCTCCAGAGCATAAGGCAAACAGATTCCAAGCTGATAGAGAGTTCTTTAAAAACAAACATTGAGCTGAAATAAAAGAGCCCTGAAAACATTACAATGACTATAACATTATACTAATAACGGCTTTTAAACTTAATACATGATGCATTTGAACACATTAAAGAACCAAAATGTAATGAATTATTTATGTTTTTCTGTCTTTCTTTTTTTTAAAAAAAACCATAACATTTGAAATGTAATTTTAAAAGAAAATTACTCAATTTTGTCTCCCTGACTTGTTGGGATTGCAGCTTGTAGATTTTAGCCATGTGGCTAGGAATTCTACAAATTATAGCTTCTACATGTGAGATTTCTCATGCAAATAAAGAATCTGCCAAAAGCGTATACCTCGATTGTATTTAATGATACTTAGGTTTGTACACTGCATTTGGACATCTAACCACCCTTTCCACTTAAACACAATAAGATAAAAAATAAGTCAATCTTAAGGGGAAAGGTAACTGTTTGCTAGCAACTTCAAGAGAATAGCAAAGGAGTAACTTGCAGGCTTACCCTTTACCAGTTAAGCACTCTACTTGTTTCTCTTAGGGCATTTCTAGTCTGACTGGAAGCCTCAGACTAGCCAACAAGCAAGCTGATCTTTCATCTATTACTTGAAATAAAGTCAGGCAGAGGGAGCTCTTAACAGCTCCAGACTATTTCTCCTGGTTAGTCAATGTGAACTATACCAGTGTTTCTTAGCTTCAACATTTTTTATATGTAGACTTCAGCTCTCATGCTGCCTGGGGAATTCTGGGAGTTAAGGTCCACCTATCTTAAAGTTACTGAGGTTCAGAATGCTTGGAGAATCAACCCTTCCTCATCCTCAAGAACCAGGCAGTGTCTCAGTTGCTTATCAAGGTAGCTCAATTTTCGCATTAAAACTTCTGACAAAGTCAGAGTCCATAAGATAGTTATATCAATGGATCATTTCTAGTTTCATTTCACCTGCTAATTGTATGTTTATTGTTGTGATGTACACTATGTTGATAACTGTTGTTAGCTTCCCAGAGTCACTATGATGAGTTAGACGGCTAAAGAGATTAAAACTAACAAACATAACCCTTAAATAGTTTGACTGTAATATAAATGAAGGAACTATTCACTGCCAGTCCCTGGCAGTGCACATTGTAAAAAGGGAAGGGAAGCTGTTATACTGAAGACTCATCTACTCATCCTGCTTATCCCAGCATAAAGACCTTTCACTAACCATTTGGAGTGGAGATGTTCTCATATCACCTTAATATTTTACCCTGTACTAAGATTTCCACCACAGATAATCTAGGACAGATGGAGAACAAATGTTGAAATAATATGATCTGGGCCTACCAAATAGCCCAAAGGTTCTGCCGAGGGACAACTAACTGATGGGAAATGTTTGTCAAGGAAAGCTTAGAATTGAAGATGAACATCAACCTGAGGGAATTCAGCAGGAAGTGTTGCCTAGCAACCAAGAGAGGCAACAGTCACTGGCCTCAGAAGACAAAGAGGCGGAGTTAATAAAGGTAAAAGTAAAGGTTTCCCTTGCACATATGTGCTAGTCATTGCTGACTCTAGGAGGCGGTGCTCATCTCCGTTTCAAAGCTGAAGAGCCAGTGCTGTTCGAAGATGTCTCCGTGGTCATGTGGCTGGCATGACTCAATGCCAAAGGCGCACGGAATGCTGTTACCTTCCCACCAAAGGTGGTCCCTATTTTTTATACTTGCATTTTAATGTGCTTTCGAAACTGCTAGGTTGGCAGAAGCTGGGACAAGTAATGGGAGCTCATCCCATTACACGGCAGCACTAGAGATTCGAACTGTTGAGCTGCCGACCTTTTGATCGACAAGCTCAATGTCCTAGCCCCTTGAGCCACCACATCCCATTGTTAATATTTCCTCCCAAATGCAAAGAGAGGAGGGCTGAATAAAAGCACTCGGCAAGACTATTGGCTATAAAAAAACCCTGCCTAGTCAACGGTCAAAGGATCAAATGGTCAAAGGAACAAATTCAAGTTAAGCCACCCCTATATAAGGGGAAACAACATACCTCACCAATCCTTTGGCAACAAACTTCACTTACCTCACAACGTTCATTATATCTTTAGCTGTCTTGTAGTTTGTTCAAACCTTTTGCCATTAGAATTCTATTTGAAAAAAACTTGTCCTAAAAGACTAGAAGCACTGCCTAAGTCCTAGTCCCAACAAAGATCACCCAGTACTGCAACCAATGCCATTTCTGCCCATGCGGTACCCTGACTGATTATCTGGAATGATCCAGATCAGGGGTCTCCAACCTTGGCAACTTTAAGCCCGGCAGAATTCAGCTCCCAAGTCCATCAGGCTTAAAGGTGCCAAGGTTGGAGACCCCTGATCCAGATAATTTATTGGTAGTAGAATATTTGATAACTGCATCCCCAGTTCAATAACTTCCCTAGAAAGACTGAAAAATTGAAAGCTTTTCAGTTTTTTTCAAGGTTGCAGGTATTGCCCCCGCTCATACACATATATAGGAAGAAGTGGTGACTGTTTGGTGTAGTAGTTAATGTGTGATGGACTGGCATCACCAGAAATGACCAGTTAAGCCAATGACAGTCAGAGGCCTTTATATATCAAGCCTCTACTGCTCATACTCCAGACTATGTAGCCCCCACCCAATTCTGAAACCCTTTCCTAGCATTTACAACATCTCAGCTGTCATCTGACAGCATTTTTCCCAGGTCGTCAAAGTTATCCCTTGTGAGAGGGATGCTAGGACCTTTCGCTGTGGAGTCACTCTCCATCAAACCTCATGGGTGTCAGCTACTGTCACTGCTACTCTCAATTCTTTTTGGCTCTGTGGAAATATTGTAAACCCGAGGATGAAAAAAAACTTAAATTTGTACAAAATCTACCATTCTCATAGGTGATCTTCCTCACAGCCGATACCATCCAAGCACATTCTGTCACACAAATGCTCAAAACAGATAATTTTTCAATACTGTGTTGCAAAAAGAAAAAAAATATATAATGCACTAGAGCTGGCTAAATTTTAAGAACATATGAAAAGGTCATCAGCAAAAATCTAACCTACTGATGCATAAATCAACCTGGTAGTGTTCATTAGAGAAAATGAGGCAACTGCATACATATAAAATGATGAACATAAATATTTCAGATAACATTTTTCCTCACCAGTGCAAACACTGCACTGAAAATCTTCTCAAACAATATGGCACTGATGCAGGCACAATAATTCCATGTACTGCAACACCAAAAAAAAAAAAGATTTACATTTACATTTGATTTATTGTCTATAGTAGGTTACAAATAGAAGTTGTCTACAACAGGGGTCTCCAATCTTGGCAACTTGAAGACTTGTGGACTTCAACTCCCAGAGTTCCTCAGCCAGCAAAGCAAAAAAAGCAAAGCAAAGCTGGCTGAGGAACTTTGGGAGTTGAAGTCCACAAGTCTTCAAGTTGCCAAGATTGGAGACCCCTGGCCTATAATATAACCATAATAGTGGTGTAGCTGTAATACTTTAACTAATGTAAGTGTTGATGATATGCTCATGGGTGCCAGCCTATCCATCACATCCTCAGCAGATATTGAAGATTATTCTACAATATAGAAGATGCTACAATGAAATAATATAAATTGTCAAATTATCAAAACCTTGCACACCCAGTTTTACTTTAGATTGCTAGCTGTTCTGTATTCCAAATTTCTAGATAGGTAAATAATATGGCTGTTGATAACAGAAATAGATATAAAGAAATAAGTCATGTCTTGATGATGGACTTTGTGCATCATCTGACTTGCCACCGGTACAAAGAGAATACTAAACTAGATTCAGTAAGCTTTTTTGTCTGATTCAGTAGAATTCTTCTTAAATTCTTATGTTGAAATTGATTTTTATACTAACTTGCAATATCAGTCTAATTTTAATTTCTTCATCCTTTGGATAATGTATAATGTAATGTTTAATTTGATAGCATTATAATGGTATTTCCTTGTTTCTTTTTCTGGAAAAATAATCATTGTAATGTCCAGTATGCAATCCATGCTAAAAAACAACAACTTTTAGTTGATGGATTGCATAGTCAGTGATACAGTAGCAATCATGTTCCTCCAATTGTGAGGGAGTATGATTTTCACAATCCCTGACCACTGGCCATGTGGATTTAATAGAAGGCATTCTGTTTTCTTCTCCTGGCCAGAAGTATACAAGTTGTAAAATTGGCTGCATGCTGCTCTGGGATTGAGGACAACTCTTTTAAGTAAACAATGATTCTAAGATGAAATATTACAATATCTGGCAAATGAACAAGAAAGCCATAGTCTAAAGATACACAAGTAAGCTATAGATATATTGAAGTGGGTGGCTGTCTTTCTTACAGCAACTCTCAGGCATAAAGAATCAGGATTGCATATAAATTCTAGTTCAGAAGATTTATTGTTCTAATCTATACACAAGAATCTGGTCAACTGAGGTCAACACTAAACTAATGCTAGATAAGAGTTAATGGAATTCAAAGGGAGGGCTAGGCTTGGAGACTTTATGGACACATAATGATTCTGGGCTGAGTCCTCTCTTGACTTCAGCAACTTACCATGCCATCTCCATATTTTGTATTCAAAAAAGAGATATGCTATTTTAGAATTATGGGAATTATAGTTCATTATATGAAGATGTTACCGAGGAAAAGTTGTCTTGAAAGATTTTTTTTTTTTTGCAATTTGAATGCAAGAGGAGATGCAGAAAACTAATCCCCTGAGCCTCTTAAATCATGACCAATGTGTATGAGACTCATACAAAGGCTACTTTCAAGGTCTTTACAGGTCAGCATAATTTTCATCCTGAAATGTCTACAAAATTTTATCAGACATATCACTTATTCTTTGTTGAAAAGATAAAATACATTGAACCATATTATTCCCTCAAGTTTGAGAGGTTGTTTGGTTTTTGCTTGTAGCCCACATAAATCTGGCAAGAGTGATTTCTCATATTTGAATGTACTTGATGTCAAGGATTTAAAGATTACCTTCAAGTCTTGGCCAACTACTGTTTGCCTTGATACTTGGCATTCATCATTTATGAAAGGTTATTTTCACTTTCTAAGCCCAGTGTTAACCCACATAAGCAATCATTTCTGATTTTGAACTGTTGCAAGTCAGTGTAAAATCTGCTGTGGTGAGATTTTTAAGATATGTATTAGGTACATAGATAGGGAGAGAGGTGCACAGACAGACAGACAGACAGAATCTTCAGGTCCCTATGGAATCCCTCAGAAGAATAGCTATCAAGCAATATCACTTATAAAACTATAAAATTTGTTTGTTGTTTTTTTTTATTGTGCTTCATCACCATACAAGACTCTAGTGTGATGGAATCAACGGCTGCAACTTGGAATTGGTTTGAGGGAGGAAATCTCTAAGGTCAACCCTTAGGTCAATATCTACCATTTCCCAAGGGAAGACAGACAGTCCAGCAAGATTTTTGTGATATAAATTACAACAATAAAATATCTGTTAGGGTCTATTCATAAATGGTTCTGGTTGCTTGCACCAACATTAATCAAGAAGAATCTGCCTTCTACCTTTTAGCATCAGCCATCAATAGTAAAAAAAAAAGTAATCAAAACTAGCACTTGGTAGAGCAATCAAAGGCCTTGGAAAAGATATTCAATTGCAGTAATGTCTCCCTACCTACAAATACCAGAATTATGCAAGCCATGGTACTTCCCTACGTGTTGGAGTGCAACCATCCAAGTTGGGAGGAGCGCTTAAGTGAGGAATCAGCATGGACTAGCTACATAAAAACAGGGGGGTTAGGTCTGACTCACTCTGAATGCCTTAGAGCCTTATCTACTTGTTTCCAGATGAAAGCTGCCAGTCTTGGGGGATTACTATGTAATCGGCAGAGAACAATAAACTAGCTAGTTGAAACTCTACATGTGTGGTCTGGTTGTTGGCATCTGACACTATGACACTCAAAGTTGAAGAAGCAGGATAGGAATAGTATTGATACTTTTGAACTTTGGTGTTGAAGACATAACATAACATAACATAACAACAGAGTTGGAAGGGACCTTGGAGGCCTTCTAGTCCAACCCCCTGCCCAGGCAGGAAACCTTACACCACCTCAGTCAGATGGTTATCCAACATTTTCTTAAAAATTTCCAGTGTTGGAGCATTCACAACTTCTGAAGGCAAGTCGTTCCACTTATTAATTGTTCTAACTGTCAGGAAATTTCTCCTTAGTTCTAAGTTGCTTCTTTCTTTGATCAGTTTCCACCCATTGCTTCTTGTTCTACCCTCAGGTGCTTTGGAGAACAGCCCGACTCCCTCTTCTTTGTGGCAGCCCCTGAGATATTGGAACACAGCTATCATGTCTCCCCTAGTCCTTCTTTTTGTTAAACTAGACATACCCAGTTCCTGCAACCGTTCTTCATATGTTTTAGCCTCCAGTCCCCTAATCATCTTTGTTGCTCTTCTCTGCACTCTTTCTAGAGTCTCAACATCTTTTTTACATCGTGGTGACCAAAACTGGATGCAATATTCCAAGTGTGGCCTTACCAAGGCATTATAAAGTGGTTCTAACACTTCACGTGATCTTGATTCTATCCCTCTGTTTATGCAGCCCAGAACTGTGTTGGCTTTTTTAACAGCTGCTGCACACTGCTGGCTCATATCTAAATGGTTATCCACTAGGACTCCAAGATCCCTCTCACAGGTACTACTATTGAGCAAGGTACCACATATACGGTACCGGTGCATTTTGGTTTTTTGGCCTAAATGTAGAACCTTACTTTTTTCACTGTTGAATTTCATTTTGTTAGATAGCGCCCAATGTTCAAGTCTGTCAAGATCTTTCTGTAACTTGAGCCTATCTTCTGGAGTGTTGGCTATTCCTGCCAGCTTGGTGTCATCTGCAAATTTGATGAGTTCCCCGTCTATCCCCTCGTCCAAGTCATTGATGAAGATGTTGAAGAGTACTGGGCCTAAAACAGAGCCTTGGGGTACTCCACTGCATACTTCCCTCCATGTGGATGTAGTTCCGTTGAGGACTACACGTTGAGTGCGGTTGGTCAGCCAGTTACGAATCCATCTGGTGGTGGTGCTGTCTAACCCACATTTTTCTACTTTATCTAGTAGTAGGTTATGGTCTACTTTATCAAATGCTTTACTGAAGTCCAAGTAAATTATATCGACAGCATTATAAGTAAATTATATCGACTTCTTAGAATACATGGATAACCAATAAAACAAAAAAATAGATCATTGAACAAATCAGTGCAGAGTCCATAAGTGGCCAGATTAAAATTATCCTACTTTGTACATATTCTGTAAAGATCTAAATCTTTCAAAAGCTCTAACACTGGGAAAAGTGAAAGGAAAGGAAAGAAGATGGTGACCAGCTGCAAGGTAGAGGAACTCAATTACAGTGATGATGAGTACACTATTGGAAGACCTGAAAGACCAGATTAGAGATAGATCATCATGGGAAAAGAACCTTATGTGGTCACTTGTAGTTGATAGCATTATGATGGCACATAATCAACCAATCATTTAATCTATAGGAATAAAATGCCTCCCAGAAGCAAATCACTCCCATTTCACTTTGAATGCCCTCATCCCAAGCATCTTAAAATCCCAGAAATTTCAAACATACAGTTTTGGCTAATTGGGAATAGTGGTTGGGATGGGTGGGTGAGAATGTTGTTACCTTCTGGGAAATATTTTTCTTCTGTTTTTACCCTTAAAAATAAAAAATGGAAAATATTTTTGACTATACCCCTTCTTGATCCCTTAAATTTTGTCAAACCTTGATCTATGTGATAGCTTCCAGAGTGTCTTTTCCAAGTAATCACTGGTCCTATCTCAGATTTATTTATTTATTTATTTATTTATTTATTTATTTAGATGTTTATACCGCCCTTCTCCTGAAGGACTCAGGGCGGTGTACAGCCAAATTATAAAAACAATACAATATACAATTTAAAACAAAGACTTAAAACAAGCATATTCCATAAATGGCCGAAATTTAAAACAATCAAATTTAAAACCCTTAAAATTCATAAATAATAAATTATTTTATTATTATTAAATTATTTTAATTTAAATTAAATTAAAATTATTTAAAGATTAAAATAAATTAAAATTATTTAAGATTAAATAAAATTAAAATTAAAATTATTTAAGATTAAATAATTAATTAAATTAATTATTAAAATTATTTAAGATTAAAAATTTAAGCCAGTCCCACTTGAATGAACAAATGCGTTTTCAGCTCACGCATTTATATATGTGTGATAATTTAGATAATCATGCAATCCTAAAAAAAAGCTTGCGATGCATGTATTTATAACTAGTCAGGGATATAGTGTATGGAATCAATCAGTTCTCTGAGTGATTTAACAAGTCTAGTTCTAAGTGTTCTTATTCTCTTTTTACATAAAAAACCTCTGGTGTTTTACTTGATAATATTGGTATTGAACTGTATAATTGTTTTTCCTTAATACTCAAGAGTAATAATTCATTATGGGCACTGTAGAATATTTGAAATGTTGGCTGGTATTACTCTGGAGAAAGATACTAGATCTTATTGTAGCCTAAAAAGCAACTCAGGGATGCCAGTTTCTGATATTTACACTAGTTCTTCAAGTCTCGAGCCATGAATGGCTCCAAAGATAAAACAACTATATTCCATTAATGCCTAGAAAAAGATTACCCAACAACCAACTTGGCTGATGAAACAACTGTATAGCTTATACATTTTCATAAAAAGCAAGTATACAGCACTAAGCATGTGGGGAATATGTAATGGAGAATCTTCCCTGTGTATGTTGCACGTATTTGACTTACATCTCTGTTGTAAATTTGAGAAAAATATGACTATGTCATTCATGATTATTACAGAAATCTCAGAATAATTGGTGATCCATGCTATGACGAGCTCCTACCCAGTGCTGTTAAGAATTGTCTCTCTATTGTCTAGCAAAATCAAATTATTTTAAAGAAATAATGAAATGGAATAGTTTATGGGAGTCAAGAAGATCCAAGACAAGACTTACAGGATCATGAAACAAAGGAAGTTTTAACCATGAGTTTGTTCGAGATACTGAATCACAAATGAACCAATCATATTTTAGTCTAACACATTTTACACACTTAGTCATGGTTATCAGTTTGTGCTATGGTATGTCATATCAATTCAGATAATTGGGTTTATAAAATCCTGAATGTGAACCATGCGTTTGTATGGACACATTATTAAAAGTTAGCATTGAATCCAGTGATATATTAAAAAAAATGTAGATAATTTTACTAAAATGAACAGCCTAAAAATATCCAAAGCAATGAAACTTTGTTTAAAAAATGTCTTTGGAGCACATCATGACAGTACCACACAGTTGCACGGTATATTTCTCCTTAACATCACCCAGTTGCTTGGCAATGGAAGCTCCTAAAGTTACCTGCAAACTGAATGACCTCTCCAAGTTTGCCTTTAAATGACAAAGGAAAAAAAATCTCCCTTTGCTCCTTGGTGTGATCCATGATAATCATTACCATGATTCTTCTAATCATTATAAAGGGGAAAGAAAAGGTCTTGATCAATCATAGCAGAAAAGAGAACAGCAGAAGTAGAATAATACAGGTACAAATCAGGGGCGGGTTTCAAAACCTGTAACTACCAGTTCGCTCATGGACGCGTGTGTACTCATGCATGTGATGCTTCTGCACATGCACAGAAGTGTCCAGGTGGCTGGGTGGAGCCTCCCGCCACTACCACTTCAGAGCGAACTGGTAGCAACCCACCACTGGTACAACTGAATTAGGTAGCTCAAAGAACAGGAATGCAGACCAGCTTCTGAAAAGGCAATAATTCAAATCTATCTGGTACTCATGATCAAAGAAAACAAAAGGAAATATATGAAATCATCTTTTCCTGAATTAAAATAGTCTGATAGTGTTCTGTGAAATCTGAAATACTGTCTCAACACTAGCTGAGTGCTGTTGTTATTGAAAATGCTGAGGATTGAGTTTGAGAAGAACTAATTTGCTTTATCACTAAGATACAACTATTCCAAAATGCTTTACCTAAGATTACCATGGAAATTTTCTTTTAAAAATGCTTTTATTTTAATTTGTTTATAGCTATTTCCTCTACAGTATAGCCGAGATTAATAAAACATATGCTGAATAACAACAATTATATACCAATAGTTCTGAAGAAACCTTTGTCCACATTAGGAATGGACAGAATCTCAAGTCACCAATTACAAAAAAAAATGCATTATTTGGAGCAGCGCATATTAAAATCATATCATTTAACTATCCTAGATCTTTGCGATAGTCAAAATACAAAATAATAGTCAAAAGTACCAAATCCTGTTATAACTATCTGGTAAACTATGCATAGATAATACGTAATAATAGTAACCATTAGACAACCTGTGCCCCATTGGGTCATTGTTTCGTTAACATAAACAGAGATACAAAAGGGCCGCAGGTGAGCAAAAAAGTAGTGGGAGCAACTTCTAACTTCCTGCTGGTTACCCATTGAGTTTTCTTGTGGGAAGCTGTCAGGGAGCATCAGAAATCCATCCTTCCTTCCTCCCTCCCTCCCTCCCTCCCTCCCTCTCTTTTCTTTTCCTTTCTTTCCCTTTCCTTTCCAGCAGGCAAGTAGGAGATTGCTGCTGGATGGAAGAGGAAGTGAGATTGTCAGATTGGCTGAGAAATTGTCAGAGAACTCTGAAAATGAAGATCATGTGACTACAGCAGTAACCCATCAGTGCAGCAACAGTCATTAGTGCTGAAGCAGCCAAAACTTTCTCAAATTTCATCTCCTTAGGAATCATGAGGCCCAGATTTTGAACACATTTTATAACTTAACCCATTTGAGGTAGTTTGGTTCAAAAATTGGCTATTCAGCAAATTTATATAATTGCCTAACTCACACATAGTGACTCCAGGCAGCTTACAACACTGAAAAAAAATTAAAGATCCATTTTTTTAAAAAAATCCCTTTCCTCATGACATCAACAATACAAGCAAATCAGCCACTTTTTTTTAAAATTTCTTTTTGTCACAACAGTATACACAAACAATTGTCATAGATAAAACAACATATCTTGAAGAAAATATATATATATATATATATAAGTAAAAAAATATGAATCCACTATATTAATTTGATATAATGAAGGGAACAACAGGACAGGAACGGTAGGCACTATTGTGCTTTTCCATTTCAATTTATGGTTTCAGGCCTGCTGACAAAGCCATGTTTTAGGACCTTTTGGAAAAGCAGCAAGGTGGGAGCCAACCATACCCCAGGGAGAATGATGTTCCATAAAGAAAGGGCCAGCCCCGAGAAGGCCTTTTTTGTGATCACATCAGATGGCAGTCCTTAATTGATGGGACCCATGATATGCCCTGCCTTCCTTTCCTGGTAGGTCAGACACATGTAATAAGGGAGAGAAGGTCCTTCAAATAACCTGGCCTCCAAATCATGCAGGGCTTCACATCCTGGACATAAACTATTTCAACTCCTACCCTCAAAACGACGCTACAGAACACTGCACACCAGAACAACTAGACACAAGAACACTTTTTCCCCGAACGCCATCACTCTGCTAAACAAATAATTCCCTCAACACTGTCAAACTATTTACTAAATCTGCACTACTATTAGTCTTCTCATCGTTCCCATCACCCATCTCCTTCCACTTATGACTGTATGACTGTAATTTTGTTGCTTGTATCTTTACGATTTATATTGATATTGATCGTTTCCTGATTGCTTATTTGTTCCCTATGACTATCATTAAGTGTTGTACCATGATGAAGGTATCTTTTATGTACATGAGAGCAAATGCACCAAGACAAATTCCTTGTGTGTCCAATCACACTTGGCCAATAAAATATTCTATTCTATTCTATTCAGCATGTTGAATTGTACCTGGAAGCAGTTTGGCAGCCAGTGCAGCTCTCAGAAGAAGATGTGACATATGAGCAAGTCTAGGGTTGTGCAGAATTGTTCACACTGCTGCATTCTGAAGTAGCTGAAGCTTCCAAGTACTCTTCCAAGTGTACTTTGGTTCAAAATTGTTGCCCAATGATGCACTCTTTTGCCCAATTAAAGGTCATTACAATGAGAGTTTTAGTAGTTATACTTTGTTACGATTATCTCCAGTTGGGCATAGATGAAAATGGCACACTTTTAACATGAGGATTTGTTTTTTCTGCAACTATGTGGAGCAGAATGTTCTACTGACTCCTCTGAAATAATGATTCTTGCTTTAGCAGTCTTGTATTTCTAACTCTGATGTGAATAATTTCTGAGCAGTACATCACCCTCTTCGCTAGATTATTTCACGGGCTCTTGCATTAAACAAATCTGAAGTTTCTAGGCCAATCTATGTTTTAGATATGAGGGGAAAATAGCATTAGGCAATGCTAACTAAATTTAAATAGTGCTTACTTCCCCTAAAACTCATTCTTCAGAAATGGCATTTTTGATTACCCACACATATTCATGTGGTCATCATCACAGAGCTCATCTGTGTAATTTGAAGTTCATCTACACATTTCATGAGCATCTGGTAGCTAGAACAAAAGTCTCCAACTATTGTGAAATAATGCCAGCAAAGACAAATGTTTTACAATGCTTTACTTTAAAAGAAGTGTTATGTTAAGATACTTTGCGCAAATGATGCACTGAAAATAAACTGTATGACAGAATTTACAGCCCCTTAAATTGTGCTCCAGTACATTGCATGAACTAATACCATTTCATTCTTTTTTGCTCTGTATTGCAAAAAGTAAAGAAGAGACAAAACACAAAGACAGTTATAATGCAAATACATACAAAGACAACTGCATGCAAAGTGCTTACAATTGAAAAAAATACAACAGAAAGAAAGGAAATAAAAAAGAATATGCCATTGTATCAACTAATAGTTACAATTCTTTATATATTTATGTAAATATTGCTCAGAAGTTACAATTCTATATATACTTATGTAAATATTGCCAGCATGATGGCTCAGTGGTTAGGATGCTGGGCTTGTCAGCTGGAAAGCTGGCCGCCCAGGTTTAAGACCTAAACGCTATAGGACAAAGTGATCTCCTGTCCTTGCCCCAGCTCCTGGCAACCTAGCAGTTTGAAAGCATGCAAATGCATGTAGATAAATAGGTACCATTTTGATGGGAAGGTAACAGTGATCCATAACATCATAGTGGCCACATGACGCACCTATAGTCAACAATGACTAGCAGAGTAAAAGCCACAGGGTCTCCTTATCTTGATGTAAATATTATTCAAGGGTTTGTGTGTATATTCATTTTTAATAACTCATTTTTTTAACATCTGCTTCTTGCCTAGTTTTTATAAACCCGATTTGATAGTTTTTAATAACATATTACTTGCTGTAATCTGTTTGATAACACTGCTGTTAAAATCTTTGCATCAACGTTGAACAATGAGATTGGATGATAATTGGCCCACTGAGTGTGATATTTACCTGTTTTTGGTATAACTAGGGCCGCGGTGTGGCTCAGGCTGTAAGAAGCCTGTTATTAAAACACAGCTGCCTGCAATTACTGCAGGTTCTAGTCCCACCAGGTCCAAGGTTGACTCAGCCTTCCATCCTTTATAAGGTAGGTAAAATGAGGACCCAGATTGTTGGGGGGGCAATAAGTTGACTTTGTAAATATACAAATAGAATGAGACTATTGCCTTACACACTGTAAGCCGCCCTGAGTCTTTGGAGAAGGGCGGGATATAAATGTAAACAAAAAAAAAAACCTGTAATACAAGTCTGATTAAATGCCACTGATAAAATTCCCTTATCAAATATCCTATCATACAATTGACAGAGTTTGGAAATCAAAAGATCTATAAATGTTTTATACCATCCAATAGGGAGCCAATCCACTCTTGATGTTTTACCACATGCCATTTTTAAAATTATCTGTTTAATCTGAACCTCCAATAGTGGAGCAAATAAAAATATTTTTGTGTATTATGTAAATGTGGTAGGTTAATTTTATTTTTTAAGCCTCTATGGTTTTATTTGATACATTCTCTGGTTTGGTATGTAATTCTGAATGCAATTTTTTAAAATAGTCAATTTATATCCATTGAAATTATATATATTTCATCTCTTTTACCTCTAAAAGATCAGCGCCCTAACTTTCTTTTGCTTTAGGCAATTAGCCAAAATCTTGCTGGTCTTTCACCATTTTCCCAGTATCTTTATCATAAACATGTTGGCATGAATTCTGCTTGCTGTTTTAATATAGTATTTAATTCATACTTCTTTCCCTGTATTTCTCTATACAAAATAATAGATTGGCATCTAACTCTCTAGGCATAAATATTTCAGTTCATCTTTCAAATTATTTTTCCCTTTATTTTTAATCATATTTATATATGATGCATAAGCAATAATTCATCCTTTAATATATGTTTTATATGTTTCCCATGGGGTGAATTTAAATTCTTATTCAATACATCAGGAGAAGGCACCATTAGGAAAGATTTCCTTAAAATTAGGCCTAAAAAACTAAGCTATTTTTGTCAATATTCCCAATTTGTTCCTGAGTCACAATGCCTGTTTTTAATAATAAACGTTCTTGTTTGCAATACTAGACATGCTTTTAGACTGAGCTAGGCTTAGTAGTTGAGCAAGCCAATAATATACATTGATGGTTGCAAAACACTTGCTTCAGTGAGTACTGATATAATCCCATATGCCTGATAATGAGTTGCTATTAGAATATCTACACACATTGTCTGCCTGGTTGGATGCTGGAAAGGAATATTTTTAAAATGCCATCAAAGGATAATATTTTTTCTGAAGTCTCTTCTTGGTACAATGGAACTAAGAAGAATTCCAAGGCAATGCCATCTGGAGCTAAAGGAATGAACAGATATTTTGAGAAATGGATTTAGGTTCTTATCATTAACATAGTCATCTGTTTTTAATAGGGGCAAAGTAATCTAACTTGAAGCCATGCCCTCTAGCATAAAACTATTGAACCTGCCTGCAGGAATTAGTTATTTCGGCTGTTTTAGCCAAAACTATAAAACCGTCATACAGACACTGTACCCTAGGAGAGGGTTAACTTTCTTCCGAATGCAAATGCCCTCATGGGAATGGAATGTGTAGTGTTTGGAAGTGGCTGTGCCCCAGAATGCTTTGAGAGTCTACTGACTACTGAATGTTAACAATCAGTATTATTAAAGAACAATTGATGGCCTGTAACAAAACTACAGAAACTAATTACTGGAAAACTTTTATTGTACTTTAATTACTGGGCCTCTTTGTCAATTAGCAGGAGAGAGGGCGAAAGAGACTCATTTTATAGCAACAATAAATTTCCTAGAACTACAATCATCAGCTACTGAACAAGCGAGTCTATTAATGCATAATATCGAGGCACAGTGTAACTGCAGAACTAATGTGGAATTGCTTGTACAAATAAAATAAAAATTCTGTGAAACAATAATAACTTCTTCTCATGAAGTATCGCTGCTATCTAACATACTGGCCTTATGTTTCAGTATGATTTTTGTGGCTGCCATCAAGCATATAATCCAAAATGTTCTGATTTTTAAACAGATACAGTGTGCAGGGCTTTTGAAAGCCTAGTAGGAAAATCAGCTGGTGATCCATTAGTAGCCGTTTAGCTCCTATTTTACAAAATCATTGTCCCTGTAATCTTCTTTGAGGAGCCCCCTACCATATATGTAGAGAAGAGAAGCTGGATGGATTTTTGATTTAATTTTTCTACTGAAAAAAATTCCCTCATATTATTTATTGTATTATTTATATGTACCTGATGCAGGGGACGTAACTATACACAACTCAATGAAGTTAAGCATATTAACAATGTTGTGTCTTTTCTACTGACCAGATGCTAGAGTGAAGAGTAGGGGTTTTTTATGCTTGCTTTACTGACACATCTAGAAGTACTAACTCCAGTGCATCTGCAAGAATGACAAATGGACCAAGATAACAGAGCAACAACTATATATCAATCCTTTGAGGTAGGCCAGATTAGATTAGAATAGCATAGCATAGCATAGCATAGCATAGCATAGAATAGAATAGAATAGAATAGAATAGAATAGAATTTTATTGGCCAAGTGTGATTGGACACACAAGGAATTTGTCTTGGTGCATATGCTCTCAGTGTACATAAAAGAAAAGATACGTTCATCAAGGTACAACATTTACAACACAATTGATGGTCAGTATATCAATATAAATCATAAGGATTGCCAGCAACATGTTACAGTCATACAGTCATAAGTGGAAAGAGATTGGTGATGGGAACTATGAGAAGATTAATAGTAGTGCAGATTCAGTAAATAATTTGACAGTGTTGATTGAATTATTTGTTTAGCTGAGTGATGGCCTTCAGGAAAAAACTGTTCTTGTGTCTAGTTGTTCTGGTGTGCAGTGCTCTATAGCGTCGTTTTGAGGGTAGGAGTTGAAACAGTTTATATCCAGGATGCGAGGGGTCTGTAATTATTTTCACGGCCCTCTTCTTGATTCGTGCAGTATACAGGTCCTCAATGTAAGGCAGGTTGGTAGCAATTATTTTTTCTGCAGTTCTAATTATCCTCTGAAGTCTGTGTTTTTCTTGTTGGGTTGCAGAACCGAACCAGACAGTTATAGAGGTGCAAATGACAGACTCAATAATTCCTCTGTAGAACTGAATCAGCAGCTCCTTGGGCAGTTTGAGCTTACTGAGTTGGCGCAGAAAGAACATTCTTTGTTGTCCTTTTTTAATGATGTTTTTGATGTTAGCTGTCCATTTTAGATCTTGCGATATGATAGAACCTAGAAATTTGAAGGTTTCTACTGTTGATACTTTGTTGTCTAGTATTGTGAGAGGTGGAAGTATGGAAGGGTTTCTCCTAAAGTCTACCACCATTTCTACGGTTTTGAGTGTGTTCAGTTCCAGATTGTTTTGGTTGCACCACAAGGCTAGTCGTTCGACCTCTCGTCTATATGCAGATTCGTCATTGTCTCGAATGAGACCAATCACTGTTGTGTCATCTGCAAACTTCAGTAGCTTAACAGATGGATCGTTGGAGATGTAGTCATTGGTATACAGAGAGAAGAGAAGTGGGGAGAGCACACAGCCTTGGGGGAGGCCTGTGCTAATTGTACATTATACTAATTATACTAATTGTTTTAGGAAACCATAGTTATGAAATATCTATGGAGATTCTCAGTCATCCAGGTCATGGTTGTCCCAAAGGTGCTTTTTCAAGACACAACTGGATTTTCTGGTTTTTCTTTGAAGACTTTTCACTTCTCATCCAAGAAGCTTCTTCAGAAACTTGTTGGATGACAAGCGAAACATCTTCAAAGAAAAACCAGAAAGTCCAGTTGCCTGTTGAAAAAGCACATTTGGGACATAGTTTTGAAAGCTAATATTACTTTTATATTAAATTACAGTAACAGTGGACCTTCCCCAATGTGATGTCCGAACACAAGGTGACATTGGTGGAGGAAGAAGTCCCAAATGTCACTGCAGAACACCTTTGAAACTTTCTGAATGTGGAGCTAGTCTGCTCCCCATGGTGCACCTTGGATAGCATGCAAGCGTGAACTGAACGGATTAGTAATTTGTCGACAACCAAACAACTACTTTGTACTCACAATGTACAAAGGCTAATGTAACATCACCATATGCTAAATAAATAATAACAGTAACAGAATCTTTCAAGTCTGAAAATGCTTTCCCCCTTTATCTTTAAGAGGACTAGGGAAAGTCAAGTCTGAGACTTCCTCTCAAATTGCATTTCTGCCTAAGAATCAAATTTCCTTTGTCCATCTGTTGTCTTGGTTGCAGCTTTTCTTCCTATTCCTCAAGATTATTTCTACTGCCCATTACACTGTCATAGATTACATAAATGAATGGCATAAGATCTGTCACCACTAACAAGAGTGCTTGGTGTGTTCAATGACGTTGGCAATCATGGAGCAATTATTGTTTGTGAACTTACTTTGGGGTAGGTGCAATTGAATATTAGGGAGTTATAGTTGAATGCTCAACTACACCATATGCATCTCCTTTTTGTATCTCTGCTTTTTTCAGATGGCCAATAGTTCATTTATTTTTAGTTATTTATTTATTTGTCGAGTACATATTAGATAATATATATAAGTATAAGCATGAATTGAATACATAAAATGAATACAATTATAGGGAACATTAGGACAGGGACTGAAGGCATGCTGGTGCTCTTATGCACGCCCCTTACAGACCTCTTAGGAATGGGGTGAGGTCAACAATAGCCAATCTAAAGTTAATATTTTGGGGATTTTGGGATGAAACCACAGATTCAGATAATGCATTCCAGGCATTGACCACTCTGTTGCTGAAGTCATATTTTCTTCAATCGAGTTTGGTGTAGTTTACCTTAGGTTTGTATCTATTGTGTGCTTGTGTATTGTTGTGGTTGAAGCTGAAGTAGTCATTGACAGGTAGGACATTGTAGCAATTGATTTTATAAGCTATGCTTAGGTCATACCAAAGGCGGCGTAGTTCTAAATTTTCTAAGCCCAAAATTTCAAGTCTGGTGGCATAAGGTATTTTGTTGTGAGAGGAGGAGTGGATGACTCTTCTTGTGAAATATTTCTGGACACGTTCAATTGTATTAATGTCTGATATGCAGTGCGGGTTCCAGACAGATGAGCTGTATTTGAGAATTGGTTTAGCAAATGTTTGTATGCTCTGGTTAGTAGTGTAATATTACCGGAGAAGAAGCTACATAAGATTAGGTTTACAACCCTTAATGCCTTTTTGGTGATGTTGTTACAATGGACTTTGGCATTTAGATCATTTGATATGAGTACTCCAAGGTCCTTGACAGAGTGAGGGTCATCTACAAGGACATGTCCACTCATTTTGCATTTTGTGTTCTGATTCCTTTTGTCAATGTGTAAGACAGTGCATTTGTTGGTTGAGATTTGGATTTGCCAACTTTTTGACCATTCCAAAACAAAGTCGAGGTCTTTTTGAAGGGTAGCAGCATTGTTGATGGTGTTAAATAGTTTTACATCATCGTGAAGAGAACAGTTACTTATAATACGATCATAAAGGTCATTTATGTATAGTATGAAGAGTGTTGATCCTAGAACGCTTCCTTGGGGGACACCACTATTAACAGGTGCAGGATTAGATAGGGCACTCCCTATTTTGACTACTTCTTGTCTCTTTGACAGGAACGTGGTTATCCAATTATGGAGGGGATGCCATAGGGTTTTAGTTTTAGAAGTAGTTTGTCATGTACTACTGAATCAAAGGCTTTACAGAAGTCTATGTAAATTGCATCTATTGCTTTGTCCTGATCAAGATTTGTAGTCCATATGTTTTTGCAGTGTAGAAGTTGTAGATTACAGGATAATTTTCTTCTGAAGCCAAATTGTTTATCAGAGAGTAGATTGTTTGTTTCTAGGTGAAGGGTAATTGGTTGATGATTGATTCCATTACTTTGCAGGTAAAGCAGCATAAAGTGATTGGTGTCAGGCCTGGAAACCATACTAGACTTTAGGGTTCCAGATGCTGCCACATTTTTCCCCTGAGGGGAAGAAGGGGGGTTGAGGGGTATGGTAACATTCTTCAAGCGGTCAAGGTCGGATGGTGTTCACATCTGCAGGAGGAGTGGCGAGAAGATATTCGAATGAACTGGGAGAACGTGGGACCATGTGACCAGCAAAGGGGTTAGGGGGGTGGGACTCTTGGGGTTTGTATAACTGGGAAAAGAATCCGGAAGTTCAGTTTTGGAATTTCACTCATCGTGTGCCAGTTTCCTCATGCTAGTAAAGAACTCTGAAAGACAATGGCTTCTGAGTTTTTTTTATGCAGAAGAGGTTTTTCTGGAACCTTGACAATTGGTCTGTAATTTTCAACTAGGCTGGGGTCTCCCTTTTTAAAGATAGGTATGACCGTGGCTAGTGACCATAGGTTGGGTAGGGAGCTGGTCCTGAAAGATTTTTCAAAGATTATGCTTAGGGGTTTTGCTATAGCTCATCTCAAAAGGTTATCAAGAACTACCTTTACAGTATAAAAAAAAATCCCGGTCTATATTTGATCTGAGAGCATATGCACCAAGACAAATTCCTTGTATGTCCAATCACACTTGGCCAATAAAATTCTATTCTATTCTATTCTATCTTGGTTAATCACTTACACTCTTTTCTATTGACTCTCTGTCAGGCCTGGAAACCATACTAGACTTTAGGGTTCCAGACACTGCCACATTTTTCCCCTGAGGGGAAGAAGGGGGGTTGAGGGGTATGGTAACATTCTTCAAGCGGTCAAGGTCGGATGGTGTTCACATCTGCAGGAGGAGTGGCGAGAAGATATTCAAATGAATGGGAGAATGTGGGACCATGTGGCCAGCAAAGGGGTTAGGGGGGGTGGGACTCTTGGGGTTTGTATAACTGGGAAAAGAATCCGGAAGTTCAGTTTTGGAATTTCACTCATTGTGTGCCAGTTTCCTCATGCTAGTAAAGAACTCTGAAAGACAATGGCTTCTGAGTTTTTTTTATGCAGAAGAGGTTTTTCTGGAACCTTGACATTATTCCAAAACTGCTAACTTTCTTTTGCTTAACGGTACCCTCTCCTCCGCTCAGAGGGGGCCCGTTAGGGGGGTGCTGGGCCCCAGCCTCCGCAACCTTCACAGCGGTGCAAAGACCCAGTGAAGATGGAAGGGCAGCAGGCTGAAAGCGTGGAAGTAGCACAGAGGCTGGAATCTGAGGACTTAGTCGAAATCACCTACTTCCCATCGGAAGATATGACTCAAAAACCCGAAGTCGTAGAGTCTGCTTGTCAGCTTGGGGCACAGCCCAAAGGCTCCGATTCATGGGTAAGCTGTCGTTCGGGGGGAAACATTTCCCCGGGGTGGAATGGAGAGCCCCTCCCCCTTCTCAACCTCACTGGAGGACAGTAAAACCGGAGAATCGGGAGAGTCACTGGATTGGGACCTGAGAAACCCCCTGAAATCCCAGTCCCTATTAGACCTCCCTGAAACTTTTGAGCATTTGGAAGTGAGGCCTCGTATAATCTCAGCTCACCCAGCTCGAGACCCTTTGAGTTTAGCTCAGCCCAAATTCACCTTCCCTCCTACCAGAGGGGGAGAAATTACTGAAGCTCAAAGCCGTTCCAATGAACACAGGAGGACCTCCCTTCCCTCCTTCAGACGGCAGGGAGTTCAGGCAGCACCAGGGACTTGGGGGGAATTGCAACTCCCCCCTCCAATTGACTTTTCCCGCCAACAGAGGCCTACGCTGCCTCCTGCTGCTTCTATTCCTCCCGGTTGGGCATTTTATCCTGGACAAGGATGGATCCAATACCAATGGCAACAGCAAGTTCAGCACCTTTCTTTCCTGGGGGCCCCAGGCCAATTTTTGCCATGTCAGCTGAAGCATTTCAAGGACTTCCTTCTCAGCAGCCAGGGGGAATTCCACCCCCCCCCTTTACAACTCAGCAACCAGCCGCAATAGCAACGGCCCTCTCACAAATCCCTCTTCAACCGCAAGCAGGCCAGCTAAACCCACCTGCACCCCCTCACCCAACCCCAACCCCTTTCAAACCAACCTTTGATGGGAATCCACACCACCTGGCTTACTTTCTCAGCAGAATTGAGGCTTACGTTGAACAATATAGACATCAATACCCATCAGAAAGAAGCCTAATCAATGCCATCTTGGATGGTATGAACGTGGGGCTAGCCTCAGAGTGGATAGCTCAACTACACAATGAACGTGCACCAGAACTAAACAATGTTCACAGATTTATGGCATTGCTTCGCAACCGGTTTCAGGATGATGACCTAATTGCAGAATGTGAAACCACCTTGAAAACGATGAAACAAGGTAATAGGCCTCTAAAACAATTTGTATGGGATTTCTGAAGGGTTGCTGGTAATCTTAGACATTGGCCAGACCGCATCCTCCTCCACTACTTCAAAGAGGCAATCGATCAAAACATCAGAAAAGCCTGCTCCTCCAGAGGAATCCCAGAACAACTAAATGACTGGTACAACGTGTCCATAGCTCTGGACAGAGAATTCAGTTTTTCAAACGGTTCCATTTCACCCTCAAATACATCCCCGGCGACCAAAATCTACTGGCTGACGCCCTATCTAGGAAACCGCAATTTGACAGCCAACGCGAAGAGGTAATACATGCAGTGATTCCCGATAGCGAACCAGCCAGTTCAGCACCTTTCTTTCCTGGGGGCCCCAGGCCAATTTTTGCCATGTCAGCTGAAGCATTTCAAGGACTTCCTTCTCAGCAGCCAGGGGGAATTCCACCCCCCCCCTTTACAACTCAGCAACCAGCCGCAATAGCAACGGCCCTCTCACAAATCCCTCTTCAACCGCAAGCAGGCCAGCTAAACCCACCTGCACCCCCTCACCCAACCCCAACCCCTTTCAAACCAACCTTTGATGGGAATCCACACCACCTGGCTTACTTTCTCAGCAGAATTGAGGCTTACGTTGAACAATATAGACATCAATACCCATCAGAAAGAAGCCTAATCAATGCCATCTTGGATGGTATGAACGTGGGGCTAGCCTCAGAGTGGATAGCTCAACTACACAATGAACGTGCACCAGAACTAAACAATGTTCACAGATTTATGGCATTGCTTCGCAACCGGTTTCAGGATGATGACCTAATTGCAGAATGTGAAACCACCTTGAAAACGATGAAACAAGGTAATAGGCCTCTAAAACAATTTGTATGGGATTTCTGAAGGGTTGCTGGTAATCTTAGACATTGGCCAGACCGCATCCTCCTCCACTACTTCAAAGAGGCAATCGATCAAAACATCAGAAAAGCCTGCTCCTCCAGAGGAATCCCAGAACAACTAAATGACTGGTACAACGTGTCCATAGCTCTGGACAGAGAATTCAGTTTTTCAAACGGTTCCATTTCACCCTCAAATACATCCCCGGCGACCAAAATCTACTGGCTGACGCCCTATCTAGGAAACCGCAATTTGACAGCCAACGCGAAGAGGTAATACATGCAGTGATTCCCGATAGCGAACCAGCCAGCCAAGCACTTACTCGACCGCGATCATGCCGTGGTACTAACATCCCACCAAATAAACTACTAGCGGAATTAAAATCAGCACTCACTGACGATGCTTGGTTTAAAGAAAACTTGCCAGACCTCACCTTAAGGGATGGAATACCCTGGAAGGGAACCAAGATTTATGTACCCGTCGCTATGCGGCTGCCTATACTACAGAGAAGCCACGACTCTCGCCTAGGAGGTCACTTTGGATTTTTAAAGACTCTCCACTTGGCTAGAAGACAATTCTGGTGGCCAAAAATGAAATCAGATGTCAAAGACTATGTGCGGAGCTGTGCTACCTGCGCCACCATGAAGTCCAGACCAGGGAAACCCCCTGGACTCCTACAACCCGTAGCCGAACCCACCAGACCCTGGGAAGAGATTGCCATGGATTTTATTGTTGAACTCCCACCTAGTGGGGGAAATACGGTGATATGGACCGTAGTGGATTTGTTCTCTAAACAGGCCCACTTCACTGCGTGCAGCGGATTGCCATTGGCGAGAAAATTAGCAAAGCTCTTTGTGAAACACATCTACAGACTGCATGGAGTTCCTAAAAGGATAATATCTGACAGGGGTGTTCAATTCACAGCCAAGTTCTGGAGGGAGTTCCTACGGTCCATTGGGTCATCTCAAGGACTTAGTTCTGGGTTCCATCCGGAGACCAATGAGGCGGCTGAAAAATTGAACTCGATGGTGGAACAATACATACGGTGTTATGTAAATTACCAACAAGAGAACTGGTCAGATTTGTTACCATTTGCAGAGGTCGCATATAATAATGCTGTACACAGCAGCACGGGGTTAACCCCTTTTCAAGTAACCACCGGCATGGACTTCGTTCCAATGCCTGAACTCCCCGTGCAACCCCCCACTTCCGTTTCCCTAACGGACTGGATGAATTTGTTGAAAAAAGGTTGGGAAAATACAAAAAAGACCTTAGCTGTAACAGCTCGGAAGCCCAAGCTGACAAACACCGTTCCCTTCAACCCCCTTTTCGCATTGGAGATAAAGTCTTTTTATCTACTAAGTATCTGAGGTTGAGAATACCCAGCAGAAAATTCGGTCCAAAATTTTTGGGTCCTTTCCCCATTGTAAAAATTATTAATCCCGTTACTGTCCAACTCAAGCTCCCTCGAATGTTGGGGAAAATACACCCGGTATTCCATACCAGCTTATTAAAACCTGCTAGACAGTCTGGTCTGAGACCTCAACCTGCCGCTCCCCCACCACCCTTGATAATCCAAGGTGAAACCCACTATGAAATCAAGAAAATCCTTGACTCTAGACTATACAGAGGTCAATTACAATATTTAGTCCACTGGAAGGATATCAAGAACTACCTTTACAGTATAAAAAAAAATCCCGGTCTATATTTGATCTGAGAGCATATGCACCAAGACAAATTCCTTGTATGTCCAATCACACTTGGCCAATAAAATTCTATTCTATTCTATTCTATCTTGGTTAATCACTTACACTCTTTTCTATTGACTCTCTGTCAGGCCTGGAAACCATACTAGACTTTAGGGTTCCAGATGCTGCCACATTTTTCCCCTGAGGGGAAGAAGGGGGTTGAGGGATATGGTAACATTCTTCAAGTGGTCAAGGTCGGATGGTGTTCACATCTGCAGGAGGAGTGGCGAGAAGATATTCAAATGAACTGGGAGAACGTGGGACCATGTGACCAGCAAAGGGGTTAGGGGGGTGGGACTCTTGGGGTTTGTATAACTGGGAAAAGAATCCGGAAGTTCAGTTTTGGAATTTCACTCATTGTGTGCCAGTTTCCTAATGCTAGTAAAGAACTCTGAAAGACAATGGCTTCTGAGTTTCTTTTATGCAGAAGAGGTTTTCCTGGAACCTTGACACTCTCCTTTCTATTCCATACTCAATGGAGCATCAACATATGTCAGTGTGGAAACATAACTCATATTGTATCAGTTGTTTGTCCTTAATATTTTTTCTCAGATTTGAAAAGGACCAATCTTAAATGTACAGTAAGACTACACTGACATTTGATTTGTTGTTTTAGAAACTGTGTTGTGATATCACATCACTTTAGGCATATAGAACCAAATTTGTTTTGTGAAACTATGGCATTCTCTTATTATATTATTATTTTTCTTTGATGCACCTGAGTGTGCCAATACCATATTTTAACACAAGCGCAACATCAGCCAATATCTTTAGCCTACTCTCAGAAGTCAGTGTGACAACAAAGTACAGCACACAGGTTGTGATGGAACTCTAATTCAGCAGCAGTTTCACAGCCAGTCAAAGCTCCAAATTATGCCGCACTACCTGTCTGTACAGCAAAGTCAAACATACTTTGTCTATTGTATTTTGCAGCCCAAGTATAATTCCAATTGAAATGATCTTTTCACAAGTATAAATGTACCTGTATTTATTTTTGTGTCTGTGTCTGTGTATGTATTTGTGTGAATTATACTTCTGATGGCTTAAGTTTAGCATCTGCTGACCACATTTTTGCAGTGATATGACAGGTATTGCAGAACCAATGTCAATTGCACTGATATGCGTTGCCATTCATTTTTGGTGTGAGCCATATTGCTGTTACTGATTTCATTTTTATGCTTCAGGTTTCCAAATTATCGGTCCCATTTTTCACTTTCATTGTTAGATTCTTAATCTGTGGAATACATCACTGCATTCTTTTAAAGCAATGGTATCATTGTTTATTTTTTATCAAAAGCTTTGGCTTTTCCTGAGCAACAGGCAGCTGCATGGTTTCTTTGTTTTAATTTCCCCAGTGGCCCTGAGTGTTGTATGCATGTGTATGATCAACACGGTTTGGTATTGCATAAAGCTGGGAAAAAAGCAGACTCTATGCATGTCTGAGGTGGCTTTGATAATGTTGTTACTGTAATCTGAGAGGGAAAGGGTAAGGACAGCCTTGAATAAAAGCTGATGACTAGATCATACATTCATAGGAAACCTGGCCCATTTTTTGCTTCCTAAATATTTTTGTGCTTATATCAGTTCTATAATTACTATTTTAATGCTTCAGACAATGCTTACCATTTCTATTCAGACATGGCAATTTAAATATTCAAGAATGGTCAGCTGTACTGTATTTTCAAAAGTATTGCTAGTTTTTATTATTTAATTAGTAATTAATTTTTATGCCACCCCCTCCCCCTACAAGATGGCTCTGGGCTGTTTATGTTCTCACTGCTGACTGCTAGATTGATTCTGGGATAGATTCTCAGATAGAGAATCAGATCAGAAACTATGCAACTTTGTGAGCAACACTATTTGTCCAATCAATGCATGATAGAATCAGAAGGATCTGATGAGTCATCTAGCCCAAGACTCTAACCAATGAATGATATGCCAAATAGTTTAGACAGATGCCTATCCAGTTTCTTTTTGAAAACCTTGGGTGAAGAGATGCATACTACTTCATGAAGTGATTTCTTCCGCTGGTTAACTGCTTAAAGGTAAAGGTAAAAGTTCCCCTCGCACATATGTGCTAGTCGTTCCCAAATATAGGGGGCAGTGCTCATCTCCATTTCAAAGCCGAAGAGCCAGTGCTGTGCGAAGACATCTCCGTGGTCATGTGGCCGGCATGACTAAATGCCAAACGTGCATGGAACGCTGTTACCTTCCCACCAAAGGAGGTCCCTATTTTTCAACTTGCATTTTTCATGTGCTTTCGAACTGCTAGGTTGGCAGAAGCTGGGACAAGTAACGGGAGCTCACCCTGTTTATGCAGCACTAGGGATTCGAACCGTTGAGCTGCCAACCTTTTGACTGACAAGCTCAGCATCTTAGCCACTGCACCACTGCATCCCTTGAGTAACTTCCACTGTTCAACTGCTTACCATTAGGAAATTCCTCTCAACATCTAACCTGAATCTTCTTCCCTGTACTTTCAGACCATCAGTTGACTCCTTCCTATATATGAAAGTCTATTAGATATCTCAAAATTGGCATCATATCTCATTGCAATTTTCTTTTCTGTAAGCTAAATATACTTTAACTATTTGTTCATATAACAAATAGGACTTTGTTTCCCATTCCCATAACCAGTTTTATAGTCCTCACTTCAGTTTATCTATGTCCTTTTAAAATCAAAACAAAGTAGAATGGAACAATTATTTTTATTGAGCCTGAGTATAGGTTGTTAATATATCTCAAAACCATATTTAGCTTTTATGCAGATTCATCAAACTGTTGGCTTATGTTCAGTTTGTAATGTACTACAGCATCCCCTTAACCCCTTAATTCTGATAATTAATGAAATTATGAACAGCACAGAGTTCTGTAGCATTTCATTTAATACTATTCTGCCATCCGGTGAGGAGCCATTAGTGAGTACTCTCTTAGCGTGGTCATTCGGCAATTATGATTCCATCTGACAGGATGATAATTTGCCATTTTATTAATGAGGATATTATGAGAGACTTTGTAAAATGTTTTGCTGAAATCAAGGTAAACTATGTCCACAGTGTTCCCTTACTTAATTAAGCTAGTAACTCTGTCGGAAAAAGAGATAAATTTAGTCTTGCATGACTTGCTTGAGTCAGACCCATGGTAAACTCTTGTTAATTACTGTATTCCTATTCAAGTGCTCACAAATATGCTGTTTAATAACAGTAGAAATGTCCAGCTGAGAGTTTGGTAATTTTTGGAGTTCTACTTCCCGATTTTTTTTGGGGGGGGGAGGTAGGGAAAACTCATGTTATCCTCCGATCTCACTAGTTTTCCAGGAGTTCTCAAAGATTACAGTTAATAGTTCTAAGATCACCTACCCTGGTTACTACTAGGATTTACAATATTTCATCTGGCCTGGAAACTTGAATACTCAAATCCATTTAAATCCATTTAAATTAACTAACAATTCTTTAACTTTCTCTTTGACTAACCTGAATTGCAGCTTCTTCCTTTCAGCAGCAGCATAGCCATGGCCAACCAGGGATTTATTTCCATTCTAAGAGAAGACAGACATAAACTAAGATGTTCAATTTTCTCACTACCACCTGTTATGAATGCAGCCTTACTGTTTACAAATGATCTATACATCTTGTCTTTCTTTCTGTTTCTGATATAACTAAAGTGTCTTTTTAAAATTATTTTGAAACATTTTTCACAGGTCTCAGCTCAGGTACATTTCTAGAGACTGCCTCTTTCTATTTATGTATCTCTTTCTATTTCCTGTTTATGTTCCCTTTTCCTTTCATTTTACAAAGGTCTATATCTATCCACCTTGATTTCTTTAGATGGATCACATTTTTCCTTCTTGAAGGAACTGTTTGCAATTGTGCTCTTAGTTTCTTACTTTTTAGAATTGCTCTGAAAAATTTCTCCTTCAGAATTTCAAGCTATTGATTCCTAAAAACCTTCCATGTGAGTTCACCAAATTCTGCTCTTGTGGATGCCTGTAGGCAAGTCTGATTCTTTTCTGTTCTCAACAATAAGAAGGGATAGTTATCAATGGATTCAAGGCAATACATCCACTATGGCATAATACAAAGTCTAGCCTCTGCAGCCTCAGTTCCATTCAGCAAGGAATCATCCATCACTCCAACACACCTCTTTTTTCTCAAAATATCCTTGGCTTTCTTTGATCTATGGAGGCCCAAATATAATCCACCCTATTGTGTGACAATAGGGGTTGGTGAAGCTTACACAAGCAGCTGTGGAAGAGCTTGAAACAGGTTGAGTGCCGTCTGGTCCTCTTGCTTCAGAGTCACTCACCTTTCTCTGCCTCTTTCTCTGTCCCTGCCTCTCCACCCTTCCTGAGAAGCTTCACCTGTTCTCTACAGGAACTTCTCACCTTCCTTGCTGTGTTACATTGTAGAAATTCTCTCTTTGTCACCTTCTCCTCCAATAATGACACATCTCACATTTCTAGCAGATATCATTTGGATTCCTTTCTGACAGGAGGACAAACATTGCACATATCTTTCAGATTACCCCAAAACTTCCTTCACCATCCAGGTAGTTTGGGGTCTCTCTTATATACTTCCTTTGTGCACTCATTAAGTTTGCTCTCTGAGAAGTCGGCTTACTTACATGTCTTCCGAAATTGTCTCAGCTAGGTCAACAGGAAGCAATGTTCCAATCATGCACAATGGACAATTACAGCAATCAACAACACAATAGTTAATCAGCTGTATTCAGGAAATAGCCAGGAGCATTTAGCAGTCTTCACTTCCTTGCTTCTCTCCTCTTCCTCCTCCTCCTCCTCCTCCTCCTCCTCCTCCTCCTCCTCCCCCTCCTCCCCTCCACCTCCTTTCAATAGAGGTAGAAAATTAATAAATTATCCATATATCTCCATATAACTGGTGGCTGTCCATGCCATTTTCTTAGCCTGCTATGATCTATTATAATAAAGTTCAAGGTCAAAAGCCTGTAACTAGTCACCATTACTAAGCCATAACTTTGTAACTTGTTCATCATGTCACATTGGCAGGGTTTACACAACATGGTATGTCCAAAACCAAGCAAATGATGTTATTGTCAGTACATTGGATGCACTCAATTTCTGTTCCAGAAAGGTAGAATTTTATTTATTCTCTTAGTATGTGAAGAAATTTTAATTCTTCAATTCTTTTGAGGATGACTATGTTATCAAGCCCCTTATCCTAGTATAGGAGTGGGCAATCTGTGTACCCAGGGTCACTTATGGACTTTGTGCTCTTTTTTATAACTCCTGGAGAGAGGGACATGTGGTGGGTGTGTGGGCAGAGAAGGTTAGCATTGTCAAAGCTGGGTACAACTAGGCATCAAAAACTGATAGGATGAAAGCTGTAACATAGCCTGAAATGTATGTATTTCATTTATCAGATTAATATTTACCACAGTTGCAGGAACTTTGCAATTCCAAAAACAGAATCCCCTAGACTCCATGGGGGGGAAAAAAGGCTCACCCGCATAGGTAATATGGTTGTACCAAAATTGTAGCCTTCAGTTCTCCCAGATTGGTCCCGAGCCATAGGAAAGATGCCTTGCCTGATATTAAGTTCTCCAGACAAGCTCTGTTCATCCTTCAAATCTTTGGAATATATGCTTTACTCTTTTCTTTTCCTTGCTAAACTTTGCCATAAATAGGTTGAAAATACCAGACCTATTCAAAATAGCAGATAAAAGTGAAGATAGCCTATTGACATTAGATACCCTATCTTGAAACAGTATAGAAGAAAAGAATCTCCAATACGTAGTATAGCGTACTAAGGAGCTGAATTTCTGTTGAACTAGGTTAAGAAAATATCAAGTAGCATATTCATTTGTGACACCTTCTCTTATTTTATAACGCATGTATAGACTGCGTTTTGAGTGCTCAGGAGAATCTAGATTAGTGCCTACAGATTATTTTAATAAGAGCTATAGCCTATAGTCTCTTCACATGTTCAGATATGTATGATGATGCACAACAGTTATGAATCTTATAAAGATCAAACTGAGTAGAATAGGATGGATTTTTCATGGGCCATTGAAAACACAAATAATATGCAAATACTCCCATCTTGAGCTTGCGGATTTCATTAAGAACTGGTTTATAAAAAACAGTATATGTGTGTGTACATACCTGTGTATGCATGTAACTATGCCATCAATTTGACCATATATAAATCATTTTCAGCAATTTATCCAACTTATTAATTTTTCTAGTTATTCCAGAAAAAAATCACAATGTACAGCCAAAAGTTGGTGAAAAAAGCAATGAAATAATGATTGCCCAGTGAATTAGTCACTGACTGCTCATAGCATTTACTAATAAAGGTTAATGAGTAGCTTATAGGGAGAACATGAATGTTATATACTGTAAGTGTGGATAGCAAGTACACTGGAGCTATCCATGGGCATGTCAAAACAAATTTTACATGAAGCTTTTCCTGTTATCCTTTAATGTAGCCATTTTTCTTATTTCTTCTTAGCCATGGTTTTGTTCATTTGCCTTGGCCTAGTAACTTATTTAATACAGTGGTGAGATTCAAGTAATTTAACAACCGGTTCTCTGCCCTAATGATTTCTTCCAACAACCAGTTTGCCAAACTGCTCAGAAAGTCAACAACTGGTTCTCCCAAAGTGGTGCGAACTGGCTGAATCCCACCACTGATGAAACGACGGAAACGAAGGAAACGAGGTAAACGATCTGGGATCTTAATCAAGCTAAGAACTCGCACTAAAACTCCTCTGCCTTCAATTTTCCTAACAAATATACGCTCACTTGCAAATAAGATGGATGAAATACTCCTCTTAAACAAATACTATTCTGATTTTCGCAATTCAGCAGTCCTATGCTTCTCTGAAACCTGGTTAAATGAATCCATTGAAAATAGCAGCCTGAACATTCCAGGATTTCAAATTGAACGATCAGACAGGGTTCCAGAAACATCTGGTAAAAAGAAAGGAGGAGGCTTATGCCTATATATTAATTCAACCTGGTGTCAAGATTTTAACATAATTTACAAATTCTGTGACAACAATTTAGAGACTCTAATTATCAACTGCAAACCTTACTATTCGCCTCGTGAATTTTCCTCATTTCTTCTAATTGCTGTTTATGTCCCACCACAAGCCTGTGTAAACGAGGCATTACGAACTCTAGCTGACCAAATCATGGAGGCTGAAGCCAAACACCCTGATTCACTGGCCATTGTTTTGGGAGATCTAAACAAGGCAAACTTAAGGAAAGAACTACCAAAATACTTTCAGCATGTCAATTGTCCCACCAGAGGCAAGAATACTCTAGACCACTGCTACACAACACTAAAAGATGCCTATCGGTCTTTACCACGTGCAGCTGTAGGACACTCTGATCATTGCATGATTCACCTTGTACCTGCTTACAGGCAAAGACTTAAAGCCATAAAACCAATAATTAAATCAGTGAAAACCTGGACGGAGGAATCAGAATTAAAGCTACAGGCATGTTTTGACTGCACTGATTGGAATATTTTAAAGATACCTCTGCAGACCTGGATGAACTCACAGATACTGTAACATCATATGTCAGCTTCTGTGAAGACCTATGTGTACCTACAAGGAACTTGCGAATACACAGTAATAACAAACCTTGGTTTACACCTAAACTTAAGCAGCTACGACATTCCAAAGAGGAAGCCTACAGAAAAGGTGATAAAATGCTGTACAATCAGGCCAGAAATGCACTAACAAGGGAGATCAGAGCAGCAAAAGAAGCTACTCTGAAAAGCTAAAGAATCAATTTTCAGCAAATGAACCAGCAAACATGTGGAAAACTCTTAAAAATATCACCGCTATGGCAAACCTCCTTCCCAGGCTGAAGGTAATCAACAACTGGCAGATGACCTGAATGAGTTTTACTGCAGGTTTGAAAGGAAACTACAGCCACCTATCTCCACAACCCCATCTCAGACACACCAACAACAGCCAAGCCTCCTACAACTGACCCCATTTCATTGGGTTCACAACCCCTAGTGATCACAGAAAAGGAAGTGCAGGACCTATTTCACAGACAAAAGCCAGGAAAAGCTCCAGGCCCAGACAAGATAACTCCTTCTTGCTTAAAAGTCTGTGCTGACCAATTGGCCCCATCTTCACCCATATTTTCAATAAATCACTAGAGATGTGCTATGTTCCTTCTTGCTTCAAACGCTCTACCATCATCCCAGTGCCAAGAAGCCCACCATCAAGGAACTGAATGACTACAGACCAGTTGCTCTAACATCTGTAGTCATGAAAACCTTTGAAAGGCTAGTGCTTTCCTACCTGAAAACCATCACGAATCCGCTCTTAGACCCCTTGCAATTTGCATACCGAGCAAATAGATCAACAGATGATGCTGTTAATATGGCTCTGCACTACATCCTACAACATCTTGAGTCTCCAAAGACCTATGCAAGGGTCCTTTTTGTAGACTTTAGTTCAGCATTCAATACCATCATTCCAGACATTCTTCTAACTAAGCTAAACCAGCTACAGGTACCGGAACAGACTTGTAAGTGGATCACAAGCTTCCTAACAAACAGGAAGCAGCAGGTGAAGCTAAGCAAGATCACATCAAATACCTGTACAATTAGCACAGGGCCCCCAAGGCTGTGTGCTCTCCCCACTTCTCTTCTCTGTATACCAATGACTGCATCTCCAATGATCCATTTGTTAAGCTACTGAAGTTCGCAGATGACACAACAGTGATTGGTCTCATTCGAGACAATGACGAATCCGCATATAGACGAGAGGTCGAACGACTAGCCTTGTGGTGCAACCAAAACAATCTGGAACTGAACACACTCAAAACCGTAGAAATGGTGGTAGACTTTAGGAAAAACCCTTCCATACTTCCACCTCTCACAATACTTGACAACACAGTATCAACAGTAGAAACCTTCAAATTTCTGGGTTCTATCATATCGCAAGATCTCAAATGGACAGCTAACATCAAAAACATCATTAAAAAAGGACAACAAAGAATGTTCTTTCTGCGCCAACTCAGTAAGCTCAAACTGCCCAAGGAGCTGCTGATCCAGTTCTACAGAGGACTTATTGAGTCTGTCATTTGCACCTCTATAACTGTCTGGTTCGGTTCTGCAACCCAACAAGAAAAACACAGACTTCAGAGGATAATTAGAACTGCAGAAAAAATAATTGCTACCAACTTGCCTTCCATTGAGGACCTGTATACTGCACGAATCAAGAAGAGAGCCGTGAAAATATTTGCAGATCCCTCGCATCCTGGACATAAACTGTTTCAACTCCTACCCTCAAAGCAGCTATAGAGCACTGCACACCAGAACAACTAGACACAAGAACAGTTTTTTCCCGAAGGCCATCACTCTGCTAAACAAATAATTCCCTCAACACTGTCAGACTATTTACTGAATCTGCACCACTATTAATCGTTTCATAGTTCCCATCACCAATCTCTTTCCACTTATGACTGTATGACTATAACTTGTTGCTGGCAATCCTTATGATTTATATTGATATATTGATCATCAATTGTGTTGTAAATGTTGTACCTTGATGAACGTATCTTTTCTTTTATGTACACTGAGAGCATATGCACCAAGACAAATTCCTTGTGTGTCCAATCACACTTGGCCAATAAAATTCTATTCTATTCTATTTAATATATATGGAAAATGTTGCTTTGATTGTGTTTTGGGCAATGCCTTTTAACAGGACTTCAGTCTCAGCTGTTGTCATTGGCCCTTTCCCTTGGATTTTATTTATTTATTTATTTATTTTTGTCACAACATCATATAAAAAGGATTGTATAGTATATAAACATATATATGAGTAAATATTAGGAGGTATAAGCATCAATATATATATAGGAAGAAGAAAAGAAAAGAAAAAAAAACAATAGGACAGGAACAGTAGGCAGGTCCTGTTTTTAATCTTCCCTACAAAGACAGATAATATTGCGCATTTGAGGACTGAATAACCTTCCCCAATCCACTTGTGATATCAGCTGTAAATACTGCGGAGTACTATTTTCCTACCAGACTACCTTAGAACTTGTTCATCAGGGAACTGTCTACAAGATTTTTTGTTGTGAGAGATAACTTCAGCAAATTTAACTGAGCATCTTTGAACTACAGTAAGCAGACTGTGTGGATGAAGCCAGAGTTAGACGCTGATGCCAAGTTCTAGATCAGGGGTCCCCAACCTTGGCAACTTTAAGGCTGGTGGACTTCAACTCCCAGTATTCTGGGAGTTGAAGTCCTCCAGGCTTAAAGTTCCTAAGGTTGGAGACCCCTGTTCTAGATGGCTCACGTTTCTGCCAACAGCCAAGAACTTTATAAGCTGAAAATTGTGAAGATTGAAGTCCAGCACCTCCGGAGAGCAGTAAAGATGGAATAGTTAATGTACATAGTTTCACTTTGTCAATGGGAATGTGTGAAGGTTGCAAAAATATAGCCATTCTTGTTGTGAATTTTCTTTTCCTGTCATTGATAGGGCTTTTTGTTTCATCAATGGTCTTTCTGGCAATTAAGTAAACAGAGATATCACTGGTATATAGGCTTTGGTGGCCTTTTCCCCCCCACTTTTGGGCCACCCATGAAGTAAACAATCATCCTCCAATTTAACTGAATAACAGCAATGCCCCCATCACTGCCCTCACTATCAGCATTTTTCCATTTTAGCAAAAGGAGATGTTACCATAGTGAAGTCTAACTCCCTTAAATAGAAGAAATATGTCCCCTTCCAAGTGGAGTACAATGTAGACTTCTTTTTGTGGTGAAAATCTTTAATGACTACAAGTGCTCAGACTACTACTTTTGTGTCAGATACAAAAGGGTAAAAACTATTTGGGGCAGAGAGATTCATCTGGCCTTTTGATCCTTGTTGCCTGGTTGTAGTGTTTTCTTGTTGTTAGTTTCCCCTTTTTTCTCTCTTTTCCTCCCTTTTTACAAGATGAATGCCTTCTTTATGTTGTGTGCATCTTCTGCAACACCAGCCTGCCTCTACAAAAACAAGAGAAATCATTTCACCTCTTCATGTTACTGTGTGGAATGTGTATGTTTCCTTGCCTTAAAAGCAGTCCCAGGAATGACCTATTGAATTACAAGAATTAATTTTATCTTGGGTTGATCTGAAAAAAGTCCTCCCCCACACCCTTTGCCCTTCTAAGCCTTAAAACCTGTGGCTTTGGTACCTTTGAAGACAATATTCTGATGATTGATGATAAAGGTAGTTTAACCCTTTGACTGCCAGAGACACTATTCCAGTCAAAGATATTTCTCCTATTTTTGAAATTTATTTCCTTCCTTCCTTCCTTCCTTCCTTCCTTCCTTCCTTCCTTCCTTCCCAAACACTTTTGTAAATGATTTATTATGGTTGAGCCTCCATTTTTAGCATTTAAAGATATTGGCATAGTCAGAAGCTTATTTTTTAAAGATATTTTCTCTTCTCTAACATGTCTGAGAAAGGCCCTTACTACTAAAGAACCTGTGAATGATTTATTACAATAAAATGCTCCTAAAAAGCAGGTAGGAGAAGGAGGAGCCAATACATCAAAAGTCCTGGAAAGAACTGGGGGGGGGGAGGGGGGAATTACTGTAGGAGTGAATTGTTTTTGAACCTAAGAAAAAGGATTTTAAATCTCTGAGCCAAATGCCAACATCTCCATTATTTTGTTACTTAAAAGATAAAAGAAAAAAAGAAGAAAGATTATTAAAAACTTATTTATCTTTGACATTCATTTTTTAGTTCCCATAGAGTCAGATATGGGAGCTACTACATCACAACCTTTATATAATGGCCTGAGATATTTAAAATAACTACTAAACATCTGAATTGCCTTTAGTCTGTTTTTTCTAGTGTAGAAAATTTCACTCCTACACTAACTCCTGTTTAGGGTTAGAGTTAGAGTTAGATATCTGACTTGAAAGTATAGTTTAAAATGTGGTAATGCTAGTCCAGATCATTTTTTTAAAGTAACAGCAGACTCTTAAGTGAGCTTCCATTTAAGCATGGGAGAGGCCCATGCTTCACAAAATGTGCTTTATATGTCATCATTGTGAAAAATTCCATTTCACATTTTGAGAGCCCTGTGTTTATGGGTGCAATGTTTCATTATTATTAACCTTTTTAAATCCCCCCTTCAAAAAAACCCAAAAACCAATCCAAGGCAACTACTAACAAGTACCCAAGGAAAAATAGTAACTCAAGTAAGTAAAAAACTGAGAATGAAGATGTAAAATATAACATGATTTCACAAACCCAATTGCAGTTTATATTAGAACTAGTAAACTTTAGATTTTCAGCTAAAACGAATTAAGTTTCAAAAGCAGTGACATTTAATTTTCAAAACACATAACTTGACAATTTGAATTTGTTTTCTTTCCCATATCTGCTAAAACTACAATTGTTTTCTCAGTAAACTGGGAATAAATCTCTTTGAATTAAATGAGATTTACTTCTGGGAAGACATTTGATATCATTGCATTGTTAATCAATAAACAAAATAAAATTTTAAGGGAAGGATAAAGTATTTAACCCTTGTGGATAGTCACCCTGCACAGTACACACTACATTAAATATGGTTGCAAGAACTGTTGTACTAAGAGGTAGAAACATGAAATTCTTATTAAACCCATTCATTAAAAAGGTAGACAGGTGATGAATAAACCAAAGATGAAGAAGATTCCACATGTTGAGGGAGATGCAGCCATTAGAACACATATTTTTTTATTTTTTATTAAAATCACGGGTGTTTGTATATAGGTCTTTGGTTGTTCGGGTTTTCTCCCGTGTAAAATTGGAAGTGTCTTGGCGACGTTTCGACGAAGTCTCATTCGTCATCTTCAGGCTTCAGCTTCGTGCTTCTGGGAGCAATGTGTGATCGCAGCTGTTTCTTCCTTTTAACTGCTAGTGGGGGTTTGAACTGATTGGGTGGGAGCTTGGCTGTGCTCTGATTGGCTGGGGGTTTTTCTGTGCTCTGATTGGCTGGAGGGGTGTCCTGTGTTGGTGGGGGCTTGGTTGTGCTCAGTCTAGTCTGTGCTGCAGGGGGATTTGAGCTGGTGACCTGCATAGCTGTTGTTTGGCTTTGTGATCGTGCTACATCTTCATAGTGGGTGTCAGTCTGCTGTATGTATGGATTGGAGGGGTTTGAAATGGCTAATGTTGCAGCTGCGGTCTGGCTTCTGGTCCTTGGTCGTGCTTTATGATCAGTGTGGGTTTGGGTCTGCTTTCTGGGTGGATGTGCGGTGGTGACATCCTGTGTGGACCTTGTGAGTGTGGGTCTGGTGTCATTCCTCGTGTTAGGGACTCGTTTGTCAATAAGGGCGGGTTTCCAAATGGCTGGTAGGCAGGAGGTGTCATCTCGTTTGCTCATGCTGTGTGGGCGTTTTTCTATCTCAATGGCTTCTCTGATTATTCTGTTGTTAAAGTGTTCAGTTTTGGCGATAGTTCTGGTCTTTTTAAAGTCAATATCATGTCCTGTGACTTTAAAGTGTTGGACCAGGGAAGAAGTTGGTTCCTCTTTTTTGAATGAGTTCTTGTGTTCTTCAATGCGTGCACTTATTCTTCTGTTGGTTTGTCCAATGTATGTGGTGGGGCAGGCGGTGCATGGGATTTCATATACTCCTTGATTTTCTAACTCAATTTTGTCTTTGGGGTTTCTTAGGATGGTGGATATTTTTCTGTTTGTGCAGAATGCTGTCTTGATGTTGTGTTTGTTCTTTTTGGATTAGCTTGGTAATCTTATTTCTTTGGAATCCATTGGATGTTAGTACGTTAGTGAGAGTGTCTAGTTCGGGTTTTAGGTGTTGTTCATCAGCTAAGCATTTTGTTCTGAAGATGAGTGTCTTGGCTACGGAGTTGATCTGTGCTGGGTGGTGGTGTGAGAGTGCGTGCAGATAGCGGTTTGTGTGTGTTTTCTTCTGGTAGATGGTGTGTCCTAGGGAGCCATTGGGTTTTCTGTAGACTAAGACATCCAGGAAGGGAAGTTGGTTATTAACTTCTGTTTCCATGGTGAACTGTATTTTGGGGTGTAGGCTATTGAGGTGTGTGAGGAAGTTGTCAAGTTTTTCTTTCCCGTGTGGCCAGATTATGAAGGTATCATCTACATATCTGAGCCAGAGTTTGGGTTTGTGATCAGATTTTTCTAGAGCTTGGGTTTCAAAGTGTTCCATGTAGAGATTGGCAATGACAGGTGAGAGGGGTGATCCCATGGGTGCTCCTTCTACTTGTTTGTATTTTTGTCCATTATAGATGAAGTATGTGTTGGATAGGCCGTGGTTGGTCAGATGTAGGATGTGCTTGGGGGTTATATTTGTTTTGGATAGCTGTCAAGGCTTCTTTGATTGGCACTTGGGTGAAGAGGGATATGACATCAAAGCTCACGAGTAGGTCGCTGGGCTGTAAGTTTTGTTTCTTTATGATCTCTATGAACTGGAATGAGTTTTTTATGTGTGAGGTGATGGATTCTGCATAGGGCTGTAGTTGTTTGGCGAGAAATTTGGCTAGGTTTTGTAGAGGTGAGCCTATGGAGCTGACTATGGGTCTGAGTGGGGTTCCTTCTTTGTGTATCTTGGGGAGGCCATAGAGCTTAGGGCATCTGGATGATTTCTCTCTGGGAATGATTCTTTGTTGGATTTCTTCGCTGATGGGGGAGGCTTTTATTTTGGATCTAGTGGTTTTTTCTAGGTAGGTGATGAGGTCTGTGTTTAGGGGCTTGTATGCAGGGTCTTGGAGTAGGTTGGTTAATTTGGTTTGGTAATATATATATATGCAGGTCTTTGGTTATTCGGGTTTTCTCCCGCGTAAAATTGGAAGTGTCTTGGTGACGTTTCGACGAAGTCTCATGCGTCATCTTCAGGCTTCAGCTTCGTGCTTCTGGGAGCAATGTGTGACTGCAGCTGTTTCTTCCTTTTTAACTGCTAGTAGGGGTTTGAACTGATTGGGTGGGAGCTTGGCTGTGCTCTGACTGGATGGGGGTTTTTTGTGCTCTGATTGGCTGGGGGTGTGTCCTATTTGGGTGGGGGCTTAGTTGTGCTCAGATTAGTCTGTGTTGCAGGGGGATTTGAGCTGGTGAGCTGCATTGCTGTTGTTTGGCTTCGTGTTTGTGGTCGTGCTACATCTTCATAGTGGGTGTCTGTCTGCTGCATGTATGGATTGGAGGGGTTTGAAATGGCTAATGTTGCAGCTGCAGTCTGGCTTCTGGTCCTTGGTCGTGCTTCATGATTAGTGTGGATTTGGGTCTGCTTTCTGGATAGATGTGTGGTGGTGACATCCTGTGTGGACCTTGTGAGTGTGGGTCTGGTGTCATTCCTCGTGTTAGAGACTCATTTGTCAATAAGGGCGGGTTTCCAAATGGCTGGTAGGCGGGAGGTATCATCTCGTTTGTTCATGCTGTGTGGGCGTTTTTCTATCCCCACCCAAACAGGACACACCCCCAGCCAATCAGAGCACAAAAAAAAACCCAGCCAATCAGAGCACAGCCAAGCTCCCATCCAATCAGTTCAAACCCCCACTAGCAGTTAAAAAGGAAGAAACAGCTGCAATCACACATTGCTCCCAGAAGCACGAAGCTGAAGCCTGAAGATGATGAATGAGACTTCGTCGAAACATCGCCAAGATACTTCCAATTTTACGCGGGAGAAAACCCGAATAACCAAAGAACTACACATATATATATTGAGATATATATGAGACTTCGTCGAAACGTCGCCAAGATACTTCCAATTTTACGCGGGAGAAAACCCGAATAACCAAAGACCTACATACAAACACCCGCGAAAACCTCAGAAAACATATATATATATATATATATATATATATATATATATATATATATATATATATATATAATTTTATTAGAACACTTTTATTTTAATTTTTTTTAATTTGTCACAACAGTATATATAAGCATAAGCATGAAATAACTATACAAATTGGATACTCTGGTTTCTCTTCAGATGTATGTATATGTATATAGAGCTGAACTGTAATTTCCAATAGGCCCAGTAAGCTTAGTGAATGATGAAGATTCCAGAGAAGTATATTTTTGAACAGATTTGGATCTTTGGTGTCCAATGAATTAAAAGAATAATGTGTAATCATAACAACTATTTTGAGTACCCTGTGGCAGAGATGCATTTGGTCTTTTAGAACTAGAAGTAACTTAAAGGAGGACTAGCATTAATTTCCTGTTTTTGACTACATAATTGTCCTCAAAACAATTTATATATTCAATTCCTCTAAGAATAGCAACTTTCTTAAAATCTCAAGCTAATTTTATTTGTACAACATATTGGAAAAACACAAAGATCTCCATTATTCAAAAAAAAAGTTGCTTTTATTATAAGGCCCTCGTGATAACAATTCATAATAAAATTCTTCAGTTGTAAAGGATGGAAAATACCTCATATTTCTAATACAAAAGAATGCATTAGCTTTCATATGTTCTGCATATTAAGATCATTGATTCACAATGTCTCTCTTACTTATAGTAGGCTTGTTTTTCTTTATCCATTTCTGAACTTCACACACTTGTTCTGTCTGTGTGATCTAAATATTTGGTTGGAGTTCTGCTATTTGCCGTGACTGTTTCATTTGATTTTGTTTTGTGCATCCATGTAGAAGAATTCCATATTTTGAGGGTTAGAATACAAGTTTCCTGGCAATATAAATTTGGTATGGGGTGTTTCTGGTATACTTATCTCCCTTCTTCCTGTCTTGTTCTTTCCTTCTCATCCAGGGTGAAGGGGAAAATCTTTTTTTCTTTAAGATACTTTCATACAGCGCAAACCCCCAGCCTTAGAGGTGCTTGCCATACATTTAGTACACTTTCCTGGCATAACACTCTTCAGAGCTGTCTGCATTTCTAAGAAACCGATGCTGGAGCGTTTTCTCTCCCTTCGCAAGCGTTCAGCTTCAACAGACACCCATTTGTAAAGGTTCTTTACAAAGGAAATCATGATCCCTTTGGCCTTGGTTGTCATATACATGTTGTCCCTTCGCAGCTGTTGTAAGGTCTTGGAATCATCAAGAGTGGGGGAATTTGATTTCTTATTATTGCTCTTTCCATTTTTTGTGACTGGCGTCCGCTTTGCCTTCCCCCCACCTTTGAAATAACGCTTTTTCTTCGTAAGCTGAGTCTTCCTATTTCTATTTTTCAGCTTCTGTCTTCTTGAAATTGGAAGCCTACTCTTCCTTCGGTATGCAGAAGTCATTGTTTCAGTCTCTTTCTCCTTTATATGCTTCCTGACTGTAAGTGTCTGAAGCTCCACCCAACTTATTAATTTATATACTGCCAGATATGTAAATAGCAGAACATTTCTAAGCTCACTGATTGGCTGATAGGGACAAAGCCATTGGTAGTAACATTGTGATGGTGATTGCATTAGGTCCATGTGTCTTAAAATGAAGGCCAATGAAACATGCCCTCCCATCTAAAAATTAAAGGGGCTGTGATCTATATTTCAATTGGCTATTAGAAGGATGATTATGACATATAGGAAGCTCTGAGAGTTTTGATGCTTATTAATTTTTAAAATTTCATTACATGAAAAAAAAAGAAAAAGAAAATAGCATATGTTCAGCTAATTCTTTGCTTCACACAGCTGATCTAAATAGCAATGGTAATATGCTTTTCTTTACTCTCAAAAATACTGCCTCTGCAGCTTACCTTTGACATGTTTCATCAGTGAAGCCAGTCACTGCTGCTGTTCTAAAATAATATAATTCAGGATAGTTTTAGGACAGCAATAGATAGGTTCCTTGCTGTCCTTTCCCTTCCCAATTTATGTCACCTACTAGTAGCATTTTCTGATCAGATTGTTTGCAGAATTCCATCAACATCTATCAAGAGTCCCCTATTCTGAACCATCTCAGGTTAAATTAATACAATTAGCATGCACAGAAGAATCAAAAGTCCTTGTTCTCAATGGCATACTTTCTCAAATGGCAACTACATCCTGTATCTTTTATTCAAAAGAAAGCATTCTATAATAGCAATAGCACTTAGACTTATATATACCACTTCACAGTGGTTTAAGGTCCTCTCTAAGCAGTTTACAGAGTCAGCATATTGCCTGCAACAACAATATGGGTCCTCATTTTACCAACCTTGGAAGAATGGAAGGCTGAGTCAACTATGAGCCGGCGAGAATCGAACTGCCAAACTGCTGGCAACAGATAGTCAGCAGAAGTAGCCTGCAATACTAACTACTGTGCCACCAAGGCTCATTCTATAATGTTAAGTTGCGTACCTTACTAATGGGAATATTGATCTCCAGGTAGACCTGCACTCAGTTTTACCTAAAACTAATAATCCCATTTTCAAAATATGCTGTACAAGACAGGTATCTAGTCTCTTTTACGGACACATCGAAAATGGCATAGGAACCAAAAAGGCCAGTGATCAATAGGAGGAGTGGACCTACAGCAGATCTGTTAGGCCAACCGGAGCCCAACTGATTCTGTAACTGTAGCAGTAATAGAGGTGGAAAGGACCTTGGAGATCATCTAGTCCAACTCCCTGCTCTCTCTGGAGATCTATATTATTTCTGATAGATGGCTGCCCAGACTTTTAAAAGTCTCCAGTGTTGGGACACCCACAATTTCCAAAGGCAATTTGTTCCACTGGTTAATTGTTCTTGCTCTTAAGAATTTTCTCTTTAATACTAGGTTGCTTCTCTCCTTGGTTAGAGTTCATCCTTTGTTTCGTGTCCTGCCTAAACTTGCTTTGGTAAATAAATTGGAGCCCTCTTCCTTGTGGCAGCCCTTCAAGTATTGGAAGACTGCTATCATGTCACCCCTAGTCCTTCTTTTCACTGAACTAGGTATACCCAGTTCCTGTAATCATTCTTCATATGTTTTGGCTTCTAGGCCCCTAATCATTTTTGTTTCTCTTCTCTGAACGTTTTCCAAAGTCTCAAAATCTTTTTTGTATTGTATTCAGAAGGCTTCTCTTCCATGTACCCTAGTATACTCACTTGGGAGGTTTTCTGCTGTAGTAGAGTAGGAAATCCTTCTTCAAGAACACCTTTGCCCAGCTTCAGTCTGCCTCAGCTTTGCTGAGTCCACATAGCTGAGGAATGCACTGGGTGAATTTGTATTATTAAGCTAGCTCATCTCCTAGAATTATTGTAGTGAAAAGAAAAATGAGGGAGTCGGTCTAAAGTAAGCTGCCCTGGACTTCTAGAGATGAACTATAAAGCTAATAAAAAATAACGTATATCAGGGTTTTTTCATTTCCTGCAATAATAGAATATAGGGTATTGACTCTGAGTTTATAGATGTATGAATAGATGTGAACATCTGGATTCCATAAGCAGCTTTGAAAGCAAATACTATAACAATGTTTCTGTTTGTTCATATACCGGTAGCATTACTTAACTGAAATAATTCTTAACAACAAACTAGGATTTCATTTGAAATCACATTCTTTGTCCAGATATTCTTGTAACTAGGCAAAAGGATTATATCTATTCAAACTAAAAGGTATAGATGCTTATAAGGAAAAGTTATTTATACTTCCTTGGGAATACATCTCCTAGGACATTGTCAAGTACCTGCTTGAATTTTGTCTTAATATAAGGGAGATAGGAAGGAGAGGAGGTCACTGATGATATAAGCAGGGCTTGAGCACATTCCAAGAAACTAATGTGAGAAAACATCTCAGACAGCCTCTCCTTAGTTACAAAAGTAAGGGAGGGGGAAGCACATTCAGACTTACATTAGTATGGTACAGTGCCTGGTATAATAAAAGTAATTCTAACCTGTATAGTATTAGTTTCTCTGTCTGTTTTACCTCACAGGATTGACAGGTAATCTAAGAATCTTTATTTGATTTGTGTGTTTACGCTGATCCAAACTGAGTCGATAAACTCTAGCAATACACAAGCTCCGCTCTAGAATTATGCAAAGGTATGAGCATAAATAAGACTAAAACTGGTCAGTCTGAATCAGCAGCAGACTAGGAATCTAAATTTTTATCTGTCAAGAAGGATTATTAGGTTGTCATAGGGAATCAGTATATGATTCTCTATGCTGGAGAATGCAGTGATGCAATGCTGGCACTCAACTGTTTCGTCAAGGACCCTGAGTCATGAGACATTAGACCAGCATGGAAATATCATAATAAATAAATAGATAAATCTGGAGAATCATCCATTGCCTATTGTGAACCTTACTTGTATTTATTTATTAGTCTCAGGGTATTTGGAAATTTAATTCCAGAGCCTTCTGGTCAAAAAGGGTGATATACAAAATATAAACGTGAATAATAAATAGAAATAAACAGAAAGTAATAACATTCAACATTTTTGGTGAATTTGTGCTTGAAGAATATATCTTGCAGTGGAATACTATCCAGGAAATTAAATATAATTTTTATTTAAAAATAACATGGAATATGCAACATGCATTCATATGTATTGGGGAAAAACATATTTTTTTAACAATCTTATCCCCCAAATCACACTGAGACTTAAAAATTGTTTTTGCTTCTTTTCATTTTTTTAAAACAAGAGATAGATCATATGTGCTCGATCCCTAATGCAGACTCAAGACATTTCCTTTGACCACTATTTCCATTCACCAGCCCTTCAGAAGCATTTTGAAGTCACTAATTGTCTTATCTTCTGCTGACTTCAAAATAAAGACGGCAAAAAGTTGGTGAATGATGGAGCGGAGAGGTACAGAATGCAATGAGTTTAGAATCCCACTAACAGGAGAATGGATTGCCTAAAAATTTTGTAAAGCTTTTGAAGAGAAAAGATTAGCTAAGCTGCAATTTCTCTTACACCACAGTAAACCCAGGAATCCCTCAACTCAGCTCCTTTCTGCTGCTGAGGTCATGAGATTTTTGGCAGGTCTGAAGCTGATTTTGAACTGCCACAACATCTCTCTGAGGAAATTCCCAAATAGTGTTCTCTTTGCTGATTTTTTTTAAAGAAAAACTCAGTGTCAAAAACTCAAACTCTTTCTAAATTTTTAGCATTCCTTTGCACAAATATTAAGTTGCTCTTTTACATCGCCTTATCTTGCTCTCACTTTAAAACATCCTTTTTTGACTGGTAAATGAACTCTATGATGTCATACCTTTCACAATCACTTATTGGATGGAGTTACTAAGATGCTTATCCAGGAGTTGCTAGGAGTCTAGAGTTTAGCTATGATAGATTATTGATGCCTTGGAGAAGAAGATAGAAAGTCTCTAGTTTTATTCAAATTTTATCACTTAGGTTTAAGTTTAATATTAAGCATGTATAGCCCTGGCACCAAAAATGTATTTATATCATAATATAATATAAAATAAATTTTAATGACCTGTACAAATTTTAATTCAGATTTTTCAAAAATAAGAATATCACTGTAGCATTTTTAAAAAGCAAGAAGGGAATTATGATCCCTTTGATAAAACAGGAATGCAAAGAAGAAATAAGGGAAGCTAATTGCTATATGTACAAAACTAGTAGTAAGAAGATTCTGAACAAACTACAAATGAAAGCTAAATATTAGGGCTAGCGGTCTGAAACTTTGTGTTTGCATACATACCTATGTACATATGTATATTTGGACAATGCAAGTCATATTTTGCCCAACTGCTTTATTGACTGGGTAAATATAGAGTAGAAATTTTATTGAATAGAAACTTTATTGATCTAATCATTTGACCATAAAGGTAAAGGTAAAGGTTCCCCTCGCATATACGTGCTAGTCGTTGGCGACTCTAGGGGGCGGTGCTCATCTCTGTTTCAAAGCTGAAGAGCCAGCGCTGTCCAAAGACGTCTCCATGGTCATGTGGCCGGCATGACTCAACGCCAAAGGCGCACAGAACACTGTTTCCTTCCCATCAAAGGTGGTCCCTATATTTTCTACTTGCATTTTTATGCTAGGTTCAAAACTGCTAAGTTGGCAGAAGCTGGGACAAGTAATGGGAGCTCACTCCGTTACACGGCAGCACTAGGGATCCAAACCGCTGAGCTGCTGACCTTTTGATTTTTGACCATTTGAACATTTGAACATTTGAACATTTGACCATATCAGAATATAAAAACTGATACAAGTATATAAGTAGATGCAAAAAAAGACAATAGGACGTGTTCAGTGTAAACCATCACCCTTAGAGGTCAAGCCCAATCTGATATTCTGTCTTAGTCATGACACTCCCACCTGTCCCCAAAGGCAATCACTTGACATACACCCCACAGTAGAAACATGTGAAAGCATGGTTGCCATTTTCTGAATCTTTTTTTTATTATTGATTACTCTTCTAAGGTAGAGCCAAAATGGGGAGAATTGCACCAAATGCAACAACCAGCAGTTATTTTCTAAAAGATACCAACCATGTTGTGCTTCTGCTGTCTGTAACTGAAGGAAAATATTATTAATGGAAAACAAAATACTGTCATCTGCAAAAGTTCCATCGGACACTTAAAGCTATTATTTGTGTTTATTAGCAGCAATATCAAGTGTTTAATTTAATAAAAAGGCAGAACCGCAGGCAGAAGGGAAACAAAGCCGAAAGAAAACTCCAGCATGTGGAGTTGTCTTGATTTTGATGCTTTGTTTCATTCTTGAGCTAATGCAAGATACAAATTCAAGTGATGTGCCACCAGATGTACCATGTTACTCAGCATGCCAAGTGCATTCTTTCGGGGAGATAACCATTCCAGCAGGTCTATTTTTAATTTAGTTCCTTGATAGAACATTTAGCTGTTTCTGTTAGAGAAGAATTTTGTAATGGGATCCTATCATGTCTATTGGAAAGAGTTTCAGCCTCCCACTACTGAGAAGTGTAAAACTATTGGCAACATATGGCATCCCCGTGGAGCTATTTAATTGCAGAAAGCACTGCCAAGAGGTTTTTTTTAAAAAAAAATAAAAAAGGAAAAGGAGTTTCAGGGAAAAAAAAGTTTTGTACTTTCTTCATTTTCACATTTCAAGCCTAAACATTTAAACAAGTGTGTGTGGTTTTTCTAGAAGTAGAGATTAGTTATGATAAATTATGGCATTTTGGGTAGAGAACTCAGCTCTTGAATTTCTAAGGTAGACAGGGCTACCATTGGCAGATTCCAATTCAGATACTAGAAGAATGGGAAATTGTTCACTCCATTGGGGACTGAAGACACCTTCTGTAAATACTGATTTTCATTGATTAGAATAGAATAGAATAGAATTTTATTGGCCAAGTGTGATTGGACACACAAGGAATTTGTCTTGGTGCATATGCTCTCAGTGTACATAAAAGAAAAGATACGTTCATCAAACTATCAATGATACAAATTATCATTATAATAATACATTCCATGAGGCACTGGCTTGAATGCATAGACACAGTAATATAAATTGAAGTTTTGGGCTAGTTTACATAGATGTTCAATTTATATTGCCATTCATTTTTTAGGGGAAAAAACTGATACGATCCAGATATGCAAGGAGTAATGGGATCTGGAATCTCAACTGGGATCTCCAGCAAATAGATTGGAATTGAGGATGTAGCAAGAGGAGAAATAGTAGATTTTGGTCTAGTCCCGAGTTCTACAAATTTTGTGTGCTTCTTGTAAGAGTATTATGTTCTGAAGATACAATATATAAATTGTATAATCTAAGGAAACATGGGCATAGTCTGAGCTGAATGAAAACTCAGGAAATGTAAAGCCTTATGAATTGACTAACTTCTGTAATCAATGATATTTATTAGTTTGTTAGATGTGATCCAGGAGCAAAATGTGGCTTACATGAAGATCTTTTTCATTTTATACCCAGAAGGCAAATCCTATGAGGTAAGACAGAATGAGAATGTATAACTAGCCCATAGCCACCCAATAAGTATCCTTGGCTGTAGGTCAACCCACAATTGTGTGTTAACGAGTAGGTCTCTGTGGTTCTGAGTGGAGCTGGATCTCTACAATATAGCCCAATATTTTAACTACGATACTATCCTCTTTCTAAGGCTGGATTCTAAGCTAACATACCTAGATGGGAAAACTAGATGCATCCTGTTTTCAGGGTGTTTTCGCTGGAAAAATTGGGAACATGCATTCTATAGTCATAAACCTAATCTTAAGTAGCTTCTTTTCCAAAAACACTACACTACTAACCAGAGCATATAAAACATTTGCTAGACCAATTCTTGAATACAGCTCACCTGTCTGGAACCCATACCACATTTCTGACATCAATACAATCGAACATGTCAAGAAATATTTTACAAGAAGAGTTCTCCACTCCTCTGAAAACAACAAAATACCTTATGCCACCAGACTTGAAATCCTGGGTTTAGAAAACTTAGAACTCCATTGCCTTCGACAAGACCTAAGTTTAACTCATAGAATCATCTATTGTAATGTCCTTCCTGTTAAAGACTACTTCAGCTTCAATTTCAATAATACAAGAGCAACCAATAGATTTAAACTTAATGTTAACCGCTTTAATCTAGATTGCAGAAAATATGACTTCTGTAACAGAATTATCAGTGCTTGGAACATATTACCTGACTCTGTTGTCTCTTCTCATAATCCCAAAAGCTTTAACCAAAAACTTTCTACTATTGACCTCACCCCATTCCTAAGAGGACTATAAGGGGCGTGCATAAGAGCACAAAGGTGCCTACCGTTCCTGTCCTATTGTTTTTCTTGTTTTCTTGTTTCTTTCTTGTTATTTATTGTATTCATGAACATTGCAATTGGTATAGAAGGAACTTGTGCCTCTCTTGCAAGGAAAGCCTCCCTGAAAGCCTTGTTAATTATATCATGGATGCCAGCATGTTGAGTGCTGACCTGCAGCAATGCAACATGCAGACCTAGTTGAGTTTAATTTCCCTTTAGCACTAATTCTGGTTTTTCTGCTATTCTAGGAGATCTCTGGAAGCTTGGTGGCATTTTCAGATACATAAATTTAAAAGGTTTATTGAATTAATTATGAAGATGAATAATGTAATCAGTACAACAGCTCGTGCATTTGTTGTGGCACTAAATTTAATTTATTTTATGCACTCCCTACATTCTCAGTTTTCAGCTTGCAGCACTTTTATGCATGGACAATGAATAGTATATTCATATTGGCATATTTTATTGTTGTGTATTTCTTGAATACTTACCTCAGCTTAGGAAATGAACTTTTAATACTCTTTAACTCCTATACATTTCATACAAAGGATTAAAAAGAGATAAGAACTAAGAGTAGGATGTTTTTTCACACAGAGAAATTGTGCTTGATTTATCTCTTTATTAATTAGAGGAATATCCTGTCTTTTCTTCAGGAGTTTAAGATGACATATTAGATCTAGGCTATTAGATCTAGGCTTCAAAAATCTGAATGACCACTGGATAGGAACAAAGAAATCTAGTGTCAGTTCATTTAAATTTGATATTAGTCCCAAGAGAAGTTCTTTGATTACTGTTGAAATTGGGATTAGTTCTTCATATTTCTCTTACAATTTAGTTAAATGAAAAATTTAAATTCTGCCTTCTTAATTTGCTTTCTGCATAAACATTTTAAACAGTTACTTCAATTTCTTTGTGAATGTTGAAAATATTAATTTGAGTACCTTATAATTTCTGAACTTTTCCATTTAAAAAATGTCATGTGAGTAACCTACTATTTTAACGATTTTTGCCAATGGAGGATATTGCTTCAAGAGCAATAAAACTTCAACTTTCATTCTCAAGAGTTGCTGCAAAATGTTTCCTTTTGAAAGTCATCAAAACATACAATGTAATAAGACATTCTCTTGTTTACTTTCTAATACTTTGCCCAAAGTAATGACCAGTCTGGACATTTTATATAGTTTATAGACTTCACATGAGGTGCACTGGATCAGTGGTTTAAAAGACCCTGAAGAAGTTCTGCATTCTGGTTGTTTGAGTCATACCACCACGTGATGGAGTGAGTTCCCATCACTTGCCTCAGCTCCTGCTAACCTTGCAATTCAAAAGCATGTAAATGCAAGTAAATAACTAAGTACCACTTTGGTGGGAAGGTAACAAGTGTTCAGTGTTTCGCTATATGCTTTGTGCTATGGCATGACTTCATGCTGGCCATATGATTGTGGAAATGGACTGAATTACGAAATGCGCACTGCCCCCTAAAGTCAGCTATGACTAGTAGGTCTCTTTTACTTTTTTAATATACACTTCTCACATTCTTGAAGAGAGAAATTCCAAAGGGAGGGCTTAGTTATCACAACCACTACTACACTTGCAAATGCTCCAATAAAACCACTTACCTCTTCTGGTAAGAAGAGCCCCACATAGAAATCTACCCTCACTAATAATAATTAAAAAAAAAGAAATCTGCCCTCACTTAAGCCCCATTACTGCAAGATCAACATGCTCTTTCCCGTTAGTGTCATTCCAAATAATAATATTATTGATTAACTTTTTAAAAATTGCCAACCATTATTCTTCTTGGAAGTGGATTCCTAAGCAAAGGGTCTTCAGGGATGGAGATTTTGTAATCATATCTAAACAAAATCTGCTGTTACAGTGCTTTCTTTTACTTGTAATGCAAGACACTGACTTTTCTCTATTAAACGTACAACAGTTTTCCTAACATTTTGGAGCATATCTTAAATTCTAAATTTCATTCAGCATAGGAAATTCTAACTTTTCTCCATTCATTCCATGAATGAAATATAGTAGCTGTTAGTTTGAAAATTCTGTATGAAACTAAATTAAAGTTGTCATTGGAAGTACTGCACATATACATGCGGTAGATAATGTACTGCTCATAGAATAGAATAGAATAGAATAGAATAGAATAGAATAGAATAGAATAGAATAGAATAGAATAGAATAGAATAGAATAGAATTTTATTGGCCAAGTGTGATTGGACACACAAGGAACTCTTTTAGTAAAAGATCATTCTATTTTTCTTGTTATGAACACAACTCTGGGGCCTTTTTTGTGTATTCTGGATACTTGTATTCCAAGGGATGTTTCACTTTGGTTTCATGTACTCACTGGGTAGATCTGTGTGACAAATTACTGTAAACACAGCAGCAAATAATTATGAATTTTATGAAATGATGAAATTACCAAAAAAAATTGCCTCAAATTCTCATCAAAATACTTCTGAAGTAGTATTTATTAGTATGAAGGGGTTTTTAGCTTTTTATTCTCATGTATAGGAGATTGCATATTGTTTGAATACTTACTGTGTTTCCAACAGCCCTAGATTAACTTTATTTATTTATTAAATTTATATATATCCCATCCCACTGAAGTGACTCTTGGATAATTTACAACATCGTAAAACAATATAAACACATGATTAATAGCACAGTTCAAACAAAATTAAAAATAAGGTTAACTTTACTAGTTAAAAGCGAAAATCAAAGTTAAAAAATTCAGAAGGCTAAAAGGTTAACAGGAAGGAGATAATGCCCTCAACTATTCAGTAATTTCCAGGGTGCATCGCCTTTTTAATATCACATGTTATTTTGACTACACATCCCCACAGGGGTGAAATCTAAAAATTTTCCCTACTGGTTCTGTGGGCGTGGCTTAATTGGTGGGCATGGCTTGGTGGTCAGGTGACTGAATGGGCATGGCCAATAATAATAAATAATAAAAATAATGAAGTATACAAAACTTGGGAGTGCACTGGTCTACCGTCTTTAAAAATAGAGGCACCAGTCTACTAATTGCCTTTTTTTGGGAGGCACCGGTCTACCTTCTTTAAAAATAGAGGCACCAGTCTACCTATTGTCCTTTATTGGGAGACACCAGTCTACCTTCTTTAAAAATACTTGGGAACCAAGGACGTTCTCACACCTGGCCAGAGGAAGGAGGAGTAATGTCACTAGATGAGCTGATGCTGCATTGATTGGGTCATGTGACTGATAGTTCGGGACTGGGGGAAAAACCTTTACTTTTAATTAGGTGAAAACCAAGGGGCCCTTCAGAGTTGCTATTCACCAGGTATGTGCCAATTTGATATTTCCAATAAAGCTCTTCTTTGAGGAATTCACCTGCCTCGGAGTTTTGCTTGCAATGGATCTATTACTTGGAACCCTGACAGTATCAGGTGTTACACACACACACACACACAAGTTCAGAAGCAAAGCAGCCTTGGTGAATAAAATTTAACTTACTGATTGCTAGCTCTATTCATTTGAATGTGCCATATATTTTTAAAATACAAAAAGAGAAAGAGGGAGAGAACATAAAACCCTAAAATGGGAATTCACATATACCTTTGGTCTTAAACAGCAATAGCGAATTTCCATAAGCAAATTATTTCTGCCTTTCTCTCCAATGAGTGAATTGAGTTCAGATGCTACAGCAGTGAAGCACTTTAAGTGATTGGTGTTTCAGCAAGCTATTGCAGTCTGAAAGTCAGAGATAACAGTGGTTAATGAGATCATGCTGTTGCTACATGGCAACTAAAGAGGAGGCTGTTTGTTGCCCTCCTGCAACATGGGAGGCAGGAAGCCATACCCTGTAAGTATACCAAGGATGAGTTTGCACAGAAAGCTGCTAGCAAATCAGCAAAATATGCCTCATCGCATCCTTGTTGCTCTCTCTGATACTTTTATACAAAGCTCACTAGTTACTCTACTTTCTGGATCATAACTTAGTGGCAACAATTACTTTCAACTTGTGCACCTTCTGTACCTTGGCATAGGTTACAAATGTGCCATAGCCAAGTTCTCTACAAATGGGCAGGTCATTGAAACACATCTGGCACATCAGCTAAAACAAAATTGAACCTTACTGTAATCATCTATGAGTTACTCAACTGATACAGTAAAAATATGCAAATCCCACACTTTGGTAATATCTGTTGATGACCCAGCTGTTCTTGCTGTTTACCTGCCTTTTTGTGCTGAACAATGAGCAAATTAAACTGACTAAAATATGGAGGAACAACAGTCTCTTCCACCCTTCCTCTAAGCTAGGGGTGTCAAACTAGATTTCATTGAGGGCTGCAACATGTGTTTGACCTCAGGGGGCCGGGGTGGGCCTGGCCAGATCTACATCACTCATGTTGGGGGGCACCTGTGGTAGTCTGAGTGCCCTGCCAGCCAAAATGGACTCACAAGCTCCATTTTCAGCTGCGACAGCCTCTTGCAACCCTCTGCCAGCACAAAGGAGCTCTGTTTTTGCTGACAGAGGGTTGCAGGAGACCATCACAGCCAAAAATGGAGTTTGGAAGCCCATTTTGGCTGGCAGATGCATCCGGGGGCAGCCACGGGGTGGTCCTTCGCTGTTTCCACGGCAGCCTCACGAGCCAAATCTAAGTACCCCGCGGATGGATCTGGGCTGCGGGCCTTGAGTTTGCCACCCCTGCTCTAGGCAGTGTGATAGTAGCTAGTGGCAATGTTATGAATTATAATCCAGCACATCCAGCCTCCCTATTGTGGTGGCCCTGAGATGTCTTGGGCGATATTTCTCATCACATGCCTAGCCAGCACATCTGGAGCCATGATGATTGGAGATGATTAAAGTTGTAGACAACCACCGCTTGAATTTGTTAAGTGGGTAAATGGCATGTTGCGGCAACAAAAAAGACATGAAGCCTATTCAGGGAGTAATTCTATTGAGGAGTTCTGTCTTTCAAACTTGGAGTTGACAATTACAATATGAAAGATCTAAGAGGAAGATTTTATTTTAAGGAAAATTTCTAAGGGAATGTTCTCTTTCTTATCAATATTTATTTCCCTAAGCCTTGGGGACAGGTTGAATGGAGTCCCAATTGGATGAATTGCAATATGTTTTAGTTTGTTTGCCATTTTGCTGTTATAGTTGATTTTAATGTATTGCATTATTTTCCATCTGTTGCATTTGTTGCGGATTTTTTTTATTGTATGCTACCCAGAGCCATGGTCTCAAAATTGGGCAGCCATATAAATATAATAAATAAAATTATGAAAATCCATCTACCACCTAATTTAATGTAAGAAGACAACAGAATATGAAGAGCTCGTTCTCAGCAGAATTATGGAAATTCTTTCTGGGACAGGGGAAGACCCTGATACAGATCCCAAATTCAACTTTTCCTTCCTAGCCAACACTGACTGATCTGGAAAAGCTAATCAGAATCAGGCTTAGTTGTGAAGTCAAGCTCAACTTCAGGAGGTTTCACAGACTAGGACAACCAAGAAGTTTTGGTGTTATTATTTTTTAGTTAGCCTAAAAATAGTTTATGTTTAGATATATAAAATGTTGGGCTGTTAAACCTGTGATGGAATGAAATATATTTCTTCCTACAGTACTGAAATTCTGGGAAACAGTTCAAACTCAGGACTTCTCATACAATTCACTTGATGACCTCTGAGTGCCATTGAGAAAGGGAGGCACATAGAAGAAGTAAAGGATCTGATTGTAGCCACTGAAGAAGATTGATATTCTTTTCAGTCTCACTGTGTTTCTTCCATTAATTTATCTCCCTGCATCTTGCACCTATCTTAGAAAGAATCAAGAAACTGTGTGTTTCTTTTATATTTGGATATAGATTTGGTCTAATTCCTTTAGATAAATTTATCCCCCAGACAGAATGAAATAAAGTATTATCCAGATACAAATTGACTGTAATTATAAAACTAAACCACACGGTTCTTTGTCTTATAAAAAGAATACTGCTCAATTGATAAAGAAAGAATGTTGAAACTGAAATCCAAACCAGATGTCAAAGGGAGAGTTTCAGATTGGATTCTCTCATGGGCTTTGTTTGCAGACTAGCAGTTGAAAGATACTAGGACAAAGAAACAGTGGTTTCTTCCCAGAGTCTATTAGCTTCTCCCAATATCCTCCATAGCACAGTAGAATGAAATTTCTAGGACAGGAATAACTTTAAAACAAATTTAGAAAATAAAAGAATAATATATGGGAGGGGGTTTGGACTGGTGGGCAAATTAGAATTTGGAAAACATGTTGACACATAAATTCTGCAAGGGATAGGGACTCATCCATATTCAGAAAAGGCTTCTGTGATGGGTATTGTCGGTTAGAAAAATGCCATTTAGCAGAAAGTATAAGAAGATCCACTTTAAAAAAAAGTCAGGATGACAGGTGCAACCATGCTATAAAAGCCCTACCTACACCTTTTAAATGTGCATGATATGCAGATAACAGATTAACAGAGTTGGAAGGGACCTTATAGATCATTTAGTCCAATCCCCTGCTCAAGCAGGAGACCCTACACCATTTCTGACAAATGGCAATCCAATCTTCTCTTGAAAGTCTCAAGTGATGAAGCTCCCACAACTTCCAAAAGCAAGCTGTTCTATTGGTTGATTGTTCTCACTGTCAGAAAGTTCCTCCTAATTTCTAGGTTGAATCTCTCCTTGGTTAGTTTCCATCCATTATTCCTTGTCTGGCCTTCAGGTACTTTGGAAAACAGCTTGACCCCCCCCCCTCTTCTCTGTGGCAGCCCCTCAAATATTGGAACACTGCTATCATGTCTCCCCTGGTCCTTCTCTTCACTAGACTAGCCATGCCCAGTTCATGTAACCATTCATCTGTTTTATTCTCCAGTTCCCTAATCATCCTGATTGCTCTCCTCTGCACTTTTTCTAGATCTCAACAACTTTTTTATAGTGTGGTGACTGAAACTGGATGCAGTACACTAGGTGTGATCTTACTAGGACTTTATAGAGTGGTATTAGTACCTCACTTGATCTTGATTGTATCCCTCTGTTAATGCAATTTAGGATTGCATTGACTTTTTTAGTTGCCCGCTGCACACTGCTAGCTCATATTTAGCTGATTGTCCACTAAGACTCCAAGATCCCTCTCACAGTCACTGCTATTAAGCCTGGTTTCCCCCCAGTTTATATGTGTGCTTTTGGTTTTACTTTTCTCTATATTGAATTTCATTTTGTTAGATAGGACCCAGTGTTCAAGCCTGTCAAGATCTATCTGGATCTTGAGCCTATCTTCTAGGGTGTTAGCTATTTCTGCCAGTTTAGTATTAACTGCAAATTTGGTGAGTTCCCCTTCTATTCCCTTATCTAAATCATTTATGAAGATATTGAAGAGTACTGGGACTAAGACGGAACCTTGTGGCACCCCACTGCTTACTTCTCTCCATGTAGACTTAGACCCATTAAGGACTACTCGATGAGTATGGTTTGTCAGCCAGTTGCGAATCCATCTGGTGGTGAAGTTATCTATCCCACTTTTTTTAGCTTACAAAGAAATAGGTTGTGGTATACTTTGTCGAATGCCTTGATGAAGTCTAAGTGTATTATGTCCATAGTATTTCGCTAGTCTACTAATCTAGTCACTATGTTGAAGAATGAAATAAGATTGGTTTGGCATGATCTGTTTTTAAGAAACCCATGCTGAAGGCTAGTTATTACTTTACTCGTTTCTAGGTGTTGGCAGATCTGTTTTTTTATTATTTTTTCCAATATCTTCCCGGGTTTTGATGTTAGGCTGATTGGAACTGTAGTTTGCTGGGTCTGTTCCCCCCCCCTTTTTTTTGAAGATGGGAACCACATCAGCTCTTTTCCAGTCCTCTGGTAGTTCCAGTGTCCCAGGATGGCAGGTGCAACCATGTTATCAAAGCCCTATCTACACTTTTTAAATGTGCATGATATGCACACATAGTACAAAAAGTCTGGGGCTTTGATCATGCAGTCATATCTGCTGTCTTGATTTTTTTTGAACCCTTTTCAAATGCTCCATAGAATATAAAGTTAAGTCAAAGATAACTTTCTATTCCCCATCCTCTCTAACCCCCAGAATGCTCCCAGGTGCCCTGGAGTGCCTCCCCTGGTTTGCCTCTCTTCTGTTTCTCTGGAATGCAGCCTATTTTTATTTTTTACTTAGGTCTATGTAACCTAGTGGAGTTCAACAATATTCTTATATTCTTTACAATATTAAAGATGGGGCAGAGAACCGGATATACAAGACAAGAGCAATATAATGTTCAGGGGTCCCAGATTTCATATTCCAGTTATGAAATACATGTGAGCTAATTGTGTTAGGTACAGAAAAATGGAAATTGGTTCTCAATTAAAACAATATTTATTTTACCAAGCAATGAGTGATGGCCCCATTAAAACCCTAAACATCCATTATTTGGAGGAGAGTGGGAGAGGAGCCCTGGGAATTATCATTTGTGTGGTGTTTATCTAGAATGCTTCAAACCATAACTCCCAGGATTCTTCAGGTATAATCAAGGTTGTTAACATCAAGCTTGTAATGTAGATAGAGCCTTATTTAGCTTATCAACAGCAAGAGTCCTCGAGGAGTAAGTTACATGTTACACTAGCTGGATGGGAAATGTTTTGTTACTGATTGGTATGTGGCTAAAATGTTTCTGGAATATGAATATCATTTTAAAGATGTCTGGAAAGCATTTTTCTGGATGATTAATTACAGCTGAACTAGTTCTGCCTAGAGATCAATCAAGGATCCTTGTCACACTGCATCTTGTCATTTCTATAGCACATTTTGCTTTTGTTTGGTGGACTTCCGCTGGTTAGTTCCTCTGCTCCTCTTGAGTATTATGGCACTGCTAGATCAGGGATATCCAACCTTGACAACTTTAAGACTTGTGGACTTCAACTCCCAGAATTCCTCAGCCAGCTTTGCTGGCTGAGGTATTCTGGGAGTTGAAGTCCACAGGTCTTAAAGTTGCCAAGGTTGGAGACCCCTGTGCTAGATGACTTAGAAAGCAAAAATATGAATAGGATCTCAATGAATGATACTGGAAGCTTGTCACTTGGGTTATCCTACAAAATGGACTAGTCAAAGGTTTTGGACATTTATTCAAACAGCGACAACTTTTTTCATGTTGGCTAAGATATTTGAGAGAAGTATAATTTATTCCCTTGAGGAATATGATGCAGGCTAAATGCATTTATCCCATTTAGATACATCCTAATTCCCCAGTGTTATGTATTATTTATACAAGCTGCAAATGAGTATCTTGCCGAACTTAAAAACTTTTTTTTAAAAACTGTGCAAAATGAAAATTCTTAGTACAGACACTGCTGCTGCAACAGAACATTGAAGTTGACCAGAGATTTTCAAACAGTTGATAAAATATCCTTGATAAAACTGGACTGAAAAGATCTAGTAATCAAAGCATCCTTCCGTTTATCTCTTAATGAAGGTTAGCTTCTTTAATGCTGTAACAATGATTTTAGCAAGTGAAAAGCAAACCGGTGAAATCAAGTTTACAATAAGCCTGGAGGAGGCTAGAGGATGCGAATAATGTCTCCGAACTACTACTTTGCTTCTGTTTCTCTGAAGAATGACAAAGAGACTTCTGTTTGCATGTTCATTTTTTAAAACTTTGATTGAATTTGATTAATAAAGAGTGGATTCTAAAATGCTTGTAAAATCAGAACATAAAATAAAATAGAACATTATGTAGTCTGGCCAATTTAATTTAAAAATAATCAAGTGCACTTTGTTTCCCCATTACAGCCGAATACTTAGCTTCAAGAGAGGGAGGAGGGATGGAGATTTATATCCTTCCTTTAAAAGCATCCTCCCTGGGATGAATTCTGAGAATAATTTTGCTAACTGTCATAATCTGCCAAATTGTATCATTTCATTGAAAATATACGGTTATGGTTTGTATCGAATGACATCTGTTCACCAGTACAGTCCTCCAAAGCAAAGTTGGAAAAATGAATGTACTCAGAGGAGAGATGAGCAAAATGGAAATCTGTTCAGATAACACTGGAGGTAGCCATATCTGTCAGAGACCACAAACTATAAAGAAGCACACAATGTCCTACTTACCACTTTTTTAGCCAGATGGAATCCATTCTTATCTCTCAGAGTTATAGCAAATAGACAGGTTTGGTTGCAATCCAGCCAAAAATAAGCAGTTTTGAGAAGGTTATATTGATATAAATGGGATTGAAGGGAATAATTAGGTCATAACTTTTGTAAGAGTCCTTTCCTAGAAAATCACTAGCACCTTAAATCACATTAACATGTATTGAAACTCAGCCATTTTGATGGCCATTTCCACAGTTTTCAGAAATCGTTTTTAATAGACTTTACTCCTATTTTTATACTATCCTCAATAATTCAGATCCAGTTCCCTGCTCACTGCAGAAAACCTTGAAGCATCCCCAACAGATGGTTGACTATTCAGCCTCTGCTCGAACATACATTCAGTAAATAGGAGAACACCATCTTTCAGGGAAATTGGCTGTGTTGTTGAATTGCTCTTATTTACTAGGAAGTTTCCCCCCCCCACCCAACATTCTGTCAGAATCTGCTTTTCAATAACATGGGTCCATTATTCTGCATCCTGCATTCTGGAATGAGAAAGGTCTTGACCTTCTTCTGTGTGACATCCTTTCAGGAATTTCAAAATACTGTGGTTTCCCTTGTCTTCTCTACTTCAAGTGAACTATTCCCAGTTCCTTCAATCTCTATTGCCCTTCTCTAAATTTTTTCCAGTTTCTCAGAATCCTTCCAATAATATGCTGTTCAGAGCTGCACACGGCTCATCTTTTTCTGTCTAATACAGAATAAACAACAACCATTATTTCCATGCTTTGAGGATCATGAGTTTTTGTGAATGCAGCCTAAAACTGCATTTGTGTTTTTTTGCAGCCACCTTATGTAACGGACCCATATTTTGTCTTCTATCAACTACTATTGTCACCTATGAATTGTATTTCTGTCTTAGATGTTCCACCTAATTTTGTATTATCTGCAAATTAGTTAAGCATTCTCTTTGCTCATCAAAATAATTAATAAAAATGCCCTGAACATTGTGGTATCCTACCTAATACCTCATTCCAATTTTCTGAGAAATTTCTAGTTAGTATTTTCTGAGTATGTTGTTCAAAACAGCTATATAGCCACTTAATATTTATGCCATCCACCTCATTATTAATATCATGAGATACTTTATCAAGTGATTGATGAAACCAAAATATATTACATCTACAGTCTTCCCACACACTACTAAGGAAGTTAGTCATTTAAAAAAATAGCTAAACTCTAGATCTTTCCAGTAGCCCCAAAGGTGCTGAAGAAAAAGCTGAAGAAGCTTCTTGGATGAGAAGTGAAATGTTTTCAAAGAAAAACAAGAAAGTTCAGTTGTGTCTTGAAAAAAGCACTTTTGGGACAACCATGACCTGGAGGACTGACAATCTCCATAGTCAATCTTTCCAGTAGTTCCCCTACTGGAAAAGGTTCTCCTTTTCTCCTGTTTAAATTTAGGTGCAACAATTGCTCTTCTCCAATTACCGTATATACTCGAGTATAAGCCGACCCGAATATAAGCCGAGGTACCTAATTTTACCACAAAAAACTGGGAAAAACTATTGACTCGAGTATAAGCCTAGGGTGGGAAATGAGGCAGCTACTGGTCAATGTAAAAAATAAAGATAGAGCCAAGTAAAATAACATGAATATTTATTTGAACGAAAAACAATAAAAGTGCAAAAGGGGGTCCCCAAAAAGAATATGGTATCAAAAATACAGTATCTTTAAAAGTAACAGCAACCAAGCTAACGAGAGCTAAAATCCCTCAAAACTGGAGTTCTCCTCCTCCTCATCTGTTTGTCCAAACAGAGCTTCAGCTACTTCAGCTTCTGTGATGTTATCCGCATATACGTTGTCGTCATCACTGAGTTCACAGTCGTCATCATCACTGCTGTCACTCTCATACAATGCGCTGTCTTCACTGCCATCCATAGCATTACTAATGCCACATTTCTTGAAGGCACGTTGCACCATGTCCTCTGGAATATCTTCCCATGCATCACGAACCCACTGTGCTATTAGTTCTATGTCTGGCTTTCTCAGATTTCCAACTTTTGTCAGACGAGCTTGACCAGATGTCATCCATTCATGCCACATCCTTCACACACGGTCCTTGAAAGGTTTATTTAAACTGACATCTAGGGGCTGCAATACAGATGTAAGCCCACCTGGAATAACGGCCAAAGTGACTTGAGATGACTTTGCCAATTTTTTTATGTCATCAGATGTGTGGGCTCTGAACATATCCCAAACTAACAGTGATCTTCTAGTCCAGTCCCCACTCCTCAAGCAAGAGATCCTATACTGTTTCAGACAAAGGATTGTCCAGTCTGTTCTTTAAAAACCCTCCAGGAATGAAGTGTCCAATAAGGTTCAAATTGCAAGTAGTCCTCAATTTAAGACTGCAATTGAGCCCAAAACGTTGTTTTGTTATTTTTCCCTAACCGTGTATGTATCCCCCTGCCCCCCATTTTACGTCAGGCTGCCATCAAAGCGAAGCACGGCTGAATATTATTATTATTATTATTATTATCATTATCATTATCATCATTATCATCATCATCATCATCATCATTATTATTATTATTATTATTATTATTATTATTATCATTATCATTATCATTATCATCATCATCATCATCATCATTATTATTATTATTATTATCATTATCATTATTATCATTATCATCATCATCATCATCATTATTATTATTATTATTATTATCATTATCATTATCATTATTATCATCATCATCATCATCATCATCATCATCATCATCATCATCATTATTATTATTATTATTATTATTATTATTATTATTATTATTATTATTATTATTATTATTATTATTATTATTATTATACCGCCCTTCTCCCGAAGGACTCAGTGCTGTGAAGTAAGATTCAACAGCGGCAGGGAGGAGCTGGCTCTGTGTTTGTGTGTGTGTAGTATGCGCGTTGGCCACCCTGTTTCCTGGTGCTCTGCTCCCTGACCCCAGTGGCAGTCCTTACTCTCTCTCTCCCTCTTTCTTTCCTTCTCGTTCCCCAGTTCAGAGCTCGGACTGCTCTTATTTTCACTCCCCCTTTTCTTTTCTTTTCCTTCCTTACACCAGCCGCCCACCTATGCCAAGGTCTCCCTGGCTTTTTCGCTCTCTGTAAGCAGCGGCTTCTCGGCAGCGTCGCCCCCCGCCTCCAATTGGTTTGGAGAAGGAAAGCTAATTTGCTGATCTGCGCGAGGGTCGGTTTCTTTTGCCTCCCTTCTTCTTCCTCACTCGGGGGAGTGAAACGCAAAGTATAGTTAGCCTGAAAAAAAACTGAACCGTGTGACTGGCGGGAGAGAAGGACGGCGCCGGGAGGCGGGGAGAAATCGTTTGTTCTTGCCGTATTTCTCCGCTTTCCAAGAGGCTTTTTCTTTTTCACCTCTTTCTCCCCACCTCCCCAATTTCCATAGGGGGAAAAAAAAAACCTGGGGAAAACTTGGCAAAAAATAAAATAAAATAAAAAGTACTGAGTGCAAATGTTTTTTTTTTATATACTGTAGTTGGAGTTTTCCACGTTTCTTTCACATTCCGAGGGCGAGAGGAGGACGAGTAAGAGGAGGGTGAGGATGACAAACGCCCCCTCCGCCCCCTCCAAGGGCGAGAAGAGGACGAGTGAGAGGGGGCAAAAATGTCGAACGCCCCCTCCGCCCCCGCCCCCTCCGCCGACCACCGCCGCCGCCGCCATCAAAAAGCGGCGGAAGAAAACGCCGGAGGCCAGCTGCCGCCCCAAAACGAGCCGGCCGAGCTGGCAAAGCATGCCGGCAGCATTTGGGCTCGTCCTGCCGGCCCAGCTGCAAGGGTAGACTCGAGTATAAGCCGAGGGGGCGCTTTTCAGCACAAAAAACGTGCTGAAAAACTCGGCTTATACTCGAGTATATACTGTAGCTTTTTAAAAGGATTTTTAAGAATTTTTCTAAATAATATGTAGCAGATTTTCTAAAGCAACAGCAAGTTTCTTCAGTTCTTTAGATAAGCTTCATATAGACTTGGAGATTTAAACTATTCAGGATAAGTAAATGCTCCATGGCTATTTTCTCTTAGCCTTTAACTTGATTTTTTTATCCTGCTTTATATAACTTTTTATATATGGAATGTATATATCTTTTTTTTTTTTAAAAAAAGAAACAGCCAAAATAATTATATTACTCTGTTCATTTTATTCTGAATTAATCTAAGATGGGCATATGTGTTCTTATTGCCTAAACTCGAATCAATCATCTCAATTTATTTTGCATTTTGCTTTCTTGACATGACTGCTACAATTCTATGTACCTATAAGTACTTCTTGCTGAACTTTTCATCTCTTCTAGTTGTCCAGATTTTTCACAGACCATCACATAGAGCCAGAGGAGATTTCTCTGATGCCCTCCATTTTTTCCCCTCTTTATTGGAATTATTTGCAATTGTGTTTTAGCTTCTCCTTCTTAAGGAACCCTTATCTTGCTTGAGATCATCATTATTTTTTGTGCCATAGGAACCTACTTATTGTTTTGAAAATACAAAAATCTGCTTGCTTTGAAGTACAAGATAGAATTCGACAATGCATAGATTTGGTTTCCTTTAACATCAAGATCCCCAGCATTAACAAAGTCATTTTCCTTCAATATTTCTGCTACTTCCACCATGTCTTCCCTATTGATTAGAATCAAACCAAGATATTGATTCTCTTATGCTTCTTCTGCCTCTGATGAAGGAAGTTGCCAAGATGGAAGTTCCTCATCACTATTGCTTCACGCCTCTTTGAAAGATCTGCAATTTGTCATTATACACATCTTCTCTTTCTAAGGGGAAGCAATAATACAGAACAACAATATTATTTTTACTTCTACTATCTCCCTTTCTTTCTGTAGGACATGTGCTTCTTCTGTTTCATGGGTTTTCTCTGCAATTCCCACAAAATTCATTTTAAAACCCTCTCCTAATCAAACTCACCATTCTTTAGCCAAACATACTTTTACTATTCCTGTGAGGTGCAAATTATTCCATGCCAACTCAACATCATATAGATAATTAAAGCCGCTGTCTCTGAAATCAACTATCTCCTGTCAACAGCAAATATGTATTCAGTGATTTGTTTGCAGTATTCATTCCCTTTTCAGTCTTTTTTCCATGAAGGGGAAAGATGGATGAGAAGAAGTCTGAGCTCCCGAGGGAACTTCTTGGATCTTCAAAACCCATGATTCAGTTATAGGCCGGTGTTTTTTTTAGTATCATTAACATTAAATTATAAAGAAAACACAAACGATGTGATACTAAAATTCAGTACAAATCTGAAATTTTCCACAAAACTCTCCTAAATTATTTAAATTTAGTAAATGTCAGAATGGGCAATCTCTCTTTTTTAGATTTTGTTTATCCTGCCTTTATTGCTTTGTAAGTTAACTCAGGTGGCAAACATAGCAATATCCCTTCCTCCTCCTATTTTCCCTATAATAGCAACTCATTGTGGTAGGTTGGAGTGAGAGTGTCTCATTCAGTCACCCAGCTGGCTTGCTTAACATATTGTAAACAGAAAAGGTGATTATGCAGGAAAGGATAAGATTTCAATCTACACTTTCCAAGTCCAAGAGTTGCCTGGCAGCAGCAACGTATTTTCTAATTGTATAAAATATTTCACAATCATAGTTAATACAAATATTATTGTAATAGAATGTTTTATAAGTGTTTTAGCTGAACAGTTTATGTATTTTATCATATTATAAACAGTTGAATTAATAATTCTTCTAAACTTAGATGTTAGGGTAAGAAAAGTAAATTAAGGGTGAAAATAAAACTAGGACCTGATTTCTTTCCCCTCCCCTCCCCCCTGCCCGCATCTTTTTGGGCAATGTCTACATTGGGAATGGTCCAATGTAAGCACCTGCAAGAAAAAAAGAAGGTACAAATGATGGAGTGAAAAATGTAGGATGTGTCATCCCAGCATTTCCTAAAATAGCACAAGATCAAAACAAAATTACTGCTTACTATAATTATGGTATATTTTATCCTAAAAGCTCCAAAGCAAGATACTATTGCTGAATATGGTCATGCAGATACTAGCTTTGGCAGTTAAATGCAGGAAAAAAATGTATAAGTAGTTTTTGGGTTGCTGGAAACATTCTGCTACTTCTTCTGTAGAGACATAACTTTTTGGAAGAGCAGTTGATCATCTCTGTGTAAAAAGATGGGAAAGAAGTGTTTCCACTGGAAACATCAATTGAAAACTTCTCTCCCAAGTAAGCTTAGTTATCTAAAAAGACATTGAAACTTATTAAAATATAATTATCTATATTTCTACTGATCGATAACATCATTTTCATTAAAGAAGGTAACATTTCCCAAAGGTTTGGCATCATAATTAACGTTTTAGTACTGGAAGCGGTATGAGAAAAAATACCCTGGTCCATTTTGAGTATGTAGTTAAAAACTGCATATGCCTTAGAGTAGCTTTCCAAAACCAATTGTTCCCCAAGGAATCTCAAGGAAGCATAGTTTCAGGGCACCTTGAAAAATCTTTTGCACAGAGGGTGCATTAAAAAATTGATGGGTAGATCAAATGTGCCAAAATTTAATAGGAAAAAAAAAACTTTTACCTGAACATAATGCAAAGTTCATTTACACATGCCAATCTAGTGTTTATATATTTGAAATTGATTTTTAATAACCATATGAGGAAATTACAGAGTATTATTCCATGGGTCTTTTCAGTAATTTACTGCCAAGAAAACCAACAAATCATACAAAATGGAGAAAAATCGGTACAGGATGGATTTAATCTCCAAGAGATTACCAACAATTATCGAGTTTAAGCCCTTCCCACTGACTTTTGAATATTTAGGTGATACTGTACATATTCCACCTATAAAAGCATTCCCTTAATAATCCTATTTGTACATTCCCTTTGTCTCTTCCCCCCTACCACCCCCCCCTTCTCACTTCCAACAAAGAAGGGATGAAGTTTAAGCAGGCATGTAGAAGCAGACCCTAAACAGGAAGATGACTCTATCATGGGTTTTCTTTTGAATTCTGTTGGAACATAAAATCATCTTTCTATTTTGTTAAAAGATGTCTTTTATAAATGCCACTCCATGCCTCTTGATTTGTTTTACTTGTCCCTTTTTATCCTGCTTTAATAGGCTCCCTGATTTTTAATAGGCTTCAGCAAATTCTTTTCTCCCTTCTGCCTATTTTGCTGATGGTGAGACTAGCTTTTCGGTGTCTCTTTTCTTTGATGCAGCAGTTGCTGGGGCTGTTTCTGCACTTCTTAAAAAGACATTTGGAGCTGATTTGGTTTACTGCACTGAGCTTTTCTGAAAGCTCTTTCTTTTTCCTATGCTCTCAACCCTGTTATCTGAATAGCATCTTAGGTAATTAATCAGCCCACCATTGATCTGAACACAAATTCCCAGCCTTTCATAGGTACTCATTATTGGTTCTGAATGGATGTTACAAATGTCAGGTTGATAGAATGGGTCAAGATTGGATGGGTTACTCATCAGGTATGAATTCTGACTACAAATGCTGTAATTCTTGCTTGAGAGGTGAAAGCAGCTGTGCCAAAGAAAGATGAATTCAAAGAATAGTCTAAGAAGGGCTCTTTGTCAGGCTAATAGTTCACCTGTATACACATCTTTGAATGAGGTATGAATCTCTATTCAGACAATGCTGCTGTTTCAGTTTAAATCTGTCCTTTCTTAGTGGTACTATAAAACAACACGTCAGATTATAACTGCTCTGTAATGTTTCTTCTCTCTTACCAGTCGCCCACTTGTATTTTTCTTAGTATTTTTTTCACAGGCATTTTTTTTCTCTCTGAATTGTGGAATGTTCTCTTATCCCCATTTCTTCAAAAAAATGAATACATACAGTGTTATATTTCCAGTGGCAGGAAGTTCCAGGAACAATCACATTTGCTTTAATGTCTTTTTCATCAGAAAACACTGGAAATATATAGTAGCTTCCTTTTAGTGAATGATTCACAAACTGAACACAGTTTCAAACAACAGCTCTCTAGCAATCACTTCCCCTTAAGTTTGCACTTTTGAAAATACTCAAACTACTTTCAGCTCTTATTGTCTTCATCTGATATTTTAAATAGACATTTTAAAACATTTTACAAGAGCATTTGAAGAATTAATCATCAGATAAAAGAGAACAAATGTGAAAGATAAGAGTGCAAATTTATTGGTGATATAATTGTTTAGTTTGATATATTCAATTAATTCAATTAGTTAGGTCAATGAAATAATGAATTTTAAATGTTATGACAATTGCACATTCTCTGTTTATTTACCAACATTTTATTTTCCATCCACTATATCCCTTTTCACTTTTTTCTTTTATGTAATCATTTATTTTACTCTTTGACTGATTTAAAATAAAATAGATTAAATTTAAGAGTGCAGATGTGCTATCTCATCTGCTTTGATTCACCACTGCAAATATAATTGTGTGTAAGTGATCTTTCAACTTTCTCTATGACCAGAGAAGTTGGGAAGATGGTTGCAGGAGTGGGATGTATGGAGTTGTAACCTTTTTATTTTTTTTTCTCACTTGCAGAAGGAAAATTCTCTAGCAATTTCTCAAGAACACACTGTTCACAGCAGCAATTACACAGCTTTTTGGAAAAATGGAAAATGGCAGGAGCAGCTGTGCTTGCAATCTAGCAATCACTTGGCATATATGCAAACACCAAAATCATGTAGAGTATTTGGAGATAACTCTTTACAATGCTAATCTTTTCCTAGAGGAAAAAGAAAAGACATTTTAAATGTTTTTTTTTAATGTAGATTACAAAATATTTATTTTTGTTATATATATTTTATTTATTTATTTGTCAAACACAACAGTATATATAAGTATAAGCATGAAATAACCATACAAATTGGATACAATCAAAGGGAACATTAGGACAGGAACGGTAGGCATGCTGGTGCTCTTATGCACGCCCCTTAAAGACCTCTTAGGAATGGGGTGATTCTGATTCTATATTAAAACCAGATCATTTTAAAGCTTACTATAGATAAATAATTTGAGAAATGAAATTAATATTTTTAAAAATAATGTTTTGTCTGATTAATATATTTAGTAGAAAAAAACTTGAGTTAAAGATGGAGAACAGGAGTTGTTCAAAGGCAGGAGGAGAAGTCTATAAATGTTTTCTCATTTCTAAGCCTATATTAAAAATATTAAAAGTGATCAGGATATATAATTGGGTAAGCAGTATTTATTCCTTTACAGAGTATATGTTCCTGACCACAAGAGCAAAAGTACTCCACTGAATAAAGAAAACTGTACACATATAAACACAATGAGTAAAACTGAAAAGAAAATGGCCAAGCATGTTAAATTTGATGATGCTGCACTCAGTGGTGGAATTCAAATTTTTTATTACTAGTTCTGTTGATGTGGCTTGGTGTGCATGGCTTGGTGAGCATGGCAGGGGAAGGATACTGCAAAATCTCCATTCCCACCCCACTCGGGCCAGCCAGAGGTGGTATTTGCCAGTTCTCCAAACTACTCAAAATTTCCGCTACCACTTCTCCAGAACCTGTCAAAACCTGCTGGATTTCACCCCTGGGTGTACTGCAGTCACTTATATTTAACATAAAAAGCTATTCACAAATTCTTCTTTCAATTCATTCCCTCAAACATGCAATGAGCTGTTATGCTGTATAGGCCATTCTTCTGAAGAAAAGTGATTTCAATGACCTAAGAGAAAGATTCGGTATTGACAAGACACCAATGAAATAGCATCGCACATGGATTTCAATTTTCCTTGTCTATAAAAGCTGCTGTTGTTGTTTTTGAATTCTTTGCTATATTTACCTGGCAATTATTTTTTAAGTGCCATTATTCCACCCCACACACCTTAATTTTCTTCAGACACAGAAGCAGCTGGTAAATATTTTAAGCTTACTTAACATTTGATAGAATTATCATTCTATAGGTAAATATCTGTAACATCAAATATTCCAAAGGCAGGAATTTCTTAATACAACTTATTGCATTCAGGTATTAACAAATAACTTGATCTGGATAAATGAACAGGCACTGCTATGATATCTATAGGCTTCCCAAGACACTTTCCATCCATGTAGAAATCCTGCCTTCATTTACAGCACTTATATAATGAAAGTCAATGCTCCTGTTGCCAAAATGGCACTACTCAGCCGTGTAAAAGAAAGGTGGGCTTGGAAATCCACCAAGTATCACAGAAATATATACTCTTTTTGCTTCTTTGTTGTTGTTGTTTTGCTTTTTTAAGAAAAGAAAACAATCCTAAGGGAAGGGCAGAGACCGTAGAATATTAGCTGAATGTTAGGATGGTGGGCGGGAGAAGATCGAAACCCATTTCCCCTGATTGGAAGGGGAAATGGAGCAGAGAATAATCAACCGAAACAGTAAACTGCAGTATTTCATACTGCAACATTTTGTTCCTGCTAGAATGTTTTCCTACCTATTATCTAGATTATATTCAGTCATAAAATACATGCTAGCAGTTTTTCTGGCAACAGTCTCACTGCAATCAGTTGGTAGTATTATTTCTGAGAATCATTAATTCCTTGTTGATGGAGAATATTTGCAAACACCCTCCCATCCTTACCACAGAAGTCAGCTATTGTTCCCAGGAGAGTATAATGAATAACACTATTTGGGAAGATCAGGATTTTTAGAAACAGAAACCAATGAAGCCAGAAGGATTACTTCAAATTCCTTAATAATCAGGGGCATGTCTTTTGTTATGGAAATTATAGGTAAATAGATAAGAGAAGCTAGGGAACAGCTGGACCCACTTCTGGAAGATGACAGCAAAGAAAAGAATTCTCTCCCCACCCCCACCCCTTGCTAAAGAGAAAATAAGCAAGATCTGCATGTATGAAAGAAGCAAAGATGGCAGTTTGAAATACAACATAAAAAGAGACATAGGGTAACTCAGAAAACAAAGAATATACTGTTTAGGCACTATGGGATGCTTTTATATGTGGTTGTACTGGAAGATCTGTAGAATTGAGTTAAATATTACCATAGCAATATATCTGAGGACTATAAATGTGTGTGTGTGTGTTAAAAAAAAGACTCGAATTGATTTAAACTGAAGAGGTGATATGGTACAGGTTATGTAACAAGTATAGTGAGGTTTTTCTCCAGTCCTTGCAGCAATAACTTTATTTTATTTATTTGGAAAATTTATATTGCTGGCTATTCCCTCATGGCAACTCAAGGCAGCTTATAGGAAATAAAAACACAACATAAAAGAAATAAAATTAATAAAATAATAACCTCCCACCCACCCCCACCCCCATGGGCTATTCTCTTACTAACTGTATCAAATTTATACAGCCACCCATCTCATCAAAAGTGTTTATTTTTTACTTGGGGAGAGGTTGGCTTTTGGGTTAGTCTATGAGCTGGTCTTCACCTTGCTGTGTCAATGATGGGAAAAATGCATCTTGACACAATAGTGAACAAGTTGTAAGTTGGCAACCTCCAGCATACAATATATCCACAGGTCCTTCTATCCTTCTTGCTACTCTTGATGCCAAGAGTGACACCAAAACCCCTGGCATTTCAGCTGCTGATCAGCAATAGTATGTGGACAGAGATAAAAACCATACAAGTAATGTGAACGGTAGCCTGCTGTTTGGAAGACACTTTTCTCTAAACAAACACACCTATCAAGGATTTGTCTCTAGATCTTTTATACAGTTGCAACTGACCTTCTAGATCAGGGGTCTCCAACCTTGGTCCCTTTAAGACTTGTGGACTTCAACTCCCAGAGTCCCACAGCCAGCAAAGCTGGCTGAGGAACTCTGGGAGTTGAAGTCCACAAGTCTTAAAGGGACCAAGGTTGGAGACCCCTGTTCTAGATCATTGCTTATGTTTTTTTTTATTTTGTCACAACAATATACACAAGCATCAACATAAAATAACTACGTATCATATAAGCACATATATGAGCAAAAGTATGCAATAACTATATTAATTTGATATAATGAAAGGAAACAATAGGACAGGAACGGTAGGTACTTTTGTGCTCTTATGCACGCCCCTTATAGTCCTCTTAGGAATGCTCAGGTGTAACCATTGATAAGACCTTTCTCTTGCCTCAGTTAAATGTGTCTCTGCTGTAATGTAATGTAATGTGGACAAAAGGTCTTCACTCCAGTGAAGTTTTCAATTGTAAATAAATTGAAAAATTACAGAACAGAATAAATTCTGAGGCTAAGAAAGAACATTACAATGAATTACTATTGATGCCATTCCATTTGGGGTAAATCAAGTAATTTATTTAGTAGTAGTTTTAATTTATTAAAAGTAACAAATAAGAAATATTGATTCTAAATGAAGTGTCTTGTTTATTACTTTTCAAAAATTATTATTTCAAACCATCTTGTGGAAATATGTGGTCAAATAATGGGGATATGTGTTCCAAATATAAGATTAGCAATCATTTATAGAACTAACACTTGTTACTTATTCTATTAAAAAATTAAACATCAGAAAGGAAAAGCATGAAATACAGGTTCTAATCTATTAGATCCAATAATACATTTTATGGCAGATTTTGACATGATAATGTGAGGTTCTGGTAACATTATATTAAGTTTAAATGAATCATTATTTTCTGGGTTGAATGATGTTATTAGACAGATTAGATGTCAGATTTCACCAAGAAAAATTGATATAGATGCATCCGTCAGAATTTTGAATGGCAGTTTTGCTTCATTTCTCAGTTAGAAAGTCAGTTCTTGGAATGTTGGGTCTGAAGTTGTATGAGTAGCTGCTGGTTGCAAAATTCATTTCAGTGTTGATCTGGGCAAAAAACCTTCCATGAATCCAGCAGCTGCAAAATGCAGAGCACAGGAGATTGGCTATCTAGCAGTTAAAAAATCTGGCTTTTAAACAATTTCTAAATGGATTCTATAAATAATTTTTGTTAGCTCTGCAAGAGCTGTTCTGGCTAACGGGTGGAATAAAAGTCCAATAAATAAAAGGAAGGAATAAAATGAAACAATAACATATAATAAAATAAAATATTTTAAACAATCTTGCCTTTAAGCTCCACTTTGCTTCCTATGCAAAACAATTTAGAAGCCATGATTCCTTAGCAAAATGAACTTGATTTTAATCACCAACATATTTCACAGGGTTATTGGGGGAAAATAAGAGAAGGAAGGAGTATTAGATTAGAAATAGATCAAACGTTAAATCAGTTTTGAGGATTAAATCCTGCTTTTCTATTCTTGCCCCTCCTTTTTTTCTTCCTAGTGTTTTTCCCACAGGTGTGGGGTCCTCTCTTTTGGATCAACTGAATGTTGATCCATTGGGCTAGATCAACTGGCTTTTTGCCTGAGTTGATATCATGGACTGAGAAAAAAAAGGACTGGTATAAAGTCACTCAGCTGGTTTTCATACCTAAAGTGGGAGTTGAACTCACAGTCTCTTAGTCTCTGGGTATGCCCCTAAATCATTACACCACTATACCAACTGGTATTATTTTTTGAAACATAGATAATTGCTTGTCTTATTTTATTAAATTATCATTTCTTTTCTCGTTATATTTCTTTCCTTTTTATTGTATTAAAGTAATTCAATAAAAAATAAAGTAAAAAATGCAGTCGCTTCCCAGTTTTGTATTTCTTGATTGCCAAGATACAAACATGTAAACATTCTTGCTCTTGAGATATTCATGGACCCTTTTTTTGTGTATCAAGAAAAAAAGAACCTGAAACTAAAAAGGTAATCTGATTTCATTTCCCAAGTATGAGTTTTGTTTGAAGGACTGCTTGTTTAACAGAATGCTTGAAAAGTTACAAAGAAACATTATTTGCTGAATGATTTATGAAGGCTAAGCAGCAAGATTATTTAAGCAAAGAAAATCATATTTAGAAAGAGATGAGTGACATAACGGACAATTTTTAAGTTTTCATGCATCTAATTACGAAAATATGTTGACTTGTGACTTGTTGGTAGAATAATCACAGGGTTATTATTTAACTGGCATGGGTTGCCCAAGGGACCTTCTTGATGAGTATGGAGTAGTAAGCTGGGCTTCTCAATCAGAGGGTTGGCTGTTTGAAACCCAAGTACTATGTGACATTGTGGCAGGGTGAGCTCCCATTCTTGCCCTAACTCCTGCCAGCCTAGCAGTTTAAAAGCATGCAAATGCAGGTAAATGAATAGGTAATTCTTTCATGGGAATATAACAGTGTTCCATGTACCTCAGCATAGAGTCATGGTGGCCACAAGATCAAGGAAGCATCTTCAAATAATTCTGGCTTCCTCAGCTAGGAAACAGAGATGAGCACTGCCCCGTAGACTCAGACATGACTGGACAGGGAAATCTTTACTCTTACCTTTTTCTATAGAATTATAAGGAGTATTTCATAGTGATCCACTGCATATTCAATGAATACACAGAGCCCAGTAGCTGTTGTGACCGAGGCCCAAGTAGTGATTACCAACCACAATTCAGTCCTGAACAAACTTATTTTATTAAAACAGCTGCGAATTAATTCATTCTCAACCTAGTCCAAAACAAATGCTTCATAAACAGTTCAGCCTTATCACCAACCTTTGCTGTCTTTGGCAACCTGCCAAAGGCTTTTCTTGGCAAAAACCCCACAAAGTTCAAGAGATGCTGACAAGAAGCAATGGAATCAACGTTGCTTTTCCACAAAGAACCCAACGGCTCATTACTGCTCTTTTAAGCCCTATGGGAGTGGCCAATCATCTTCTGGCCTTCCTCCCGAGTCTTTTTTTTTTTCTTTAGTTGCTCTTGCCTTCTGGTAGCTCTTCACATGTGTGCACTAGGAACAGGCTCATCCTGTTCCTCTGCTTCTCTGCTGTCTGCCTCTGGAGGCTCCGGAATCCACGCATTGCTCCCAGATGGCCCTGGCCCCATCTCTGCCTCCAATGCAGAGCCCTCATCCGGGCCTTCCCCTGACTCCAGGACTGACTCCCCAACCTCCTCACTGTCCGACTCTGCTGCCAGGTCCACAGGCTGCTGGCGGACTACAACAGTAGCTAATTCCACACATTCATTAGACAGGAAGTCTTAAAGTTCTGAGATAATCCAGTGATGAACAGATCTTGCTGCTGCTCTCCATACAATGTTTGTTCAGTCAGGAGATCTGAAGAGTCAAGAGATGAAAGTTTTGTTGTTTTCATGTAGATACAAATACAGCTTACTGAGATATCCTCTAGCTAGGAGCCACACTGTACAGAGTGCTATATTCATATTCAAGCAAATCTGAACACGGCCCTCCTTACTCCCATTGATATGTCAATTTCAGTGAACATAGGAAGGTTACAACCAGCACACAAATCCTCATTCTTTACCTCACACATTCAGGCAAAAACATTAAAGAGGACTTTCATTTTATAAATAGAAAATGAATGTTTGCCATGGAAAGGAAAGAGAATCCAGCAATAATCAGTGAAAATCTTGCCACATTCACTGATTGAATGGGGACAGTATAAACCCATATTCTAGTGATTTTGGGCATAAGTCTGCCATATGTACCTCAATCAGCACCTATTCAAGCACTCAATTCATTTTTTTTAATTCTCCAAAGCAGCTGAAATTATTTTAAGTAAAGACATGGACTTCTCTTGCTATCTTTATATTTCCAAAAGGTTCCATGTTCCTAGATAGGCTATAATAAGTAACACAAATGGTCACAATAAAATGGTAGCATGGAAGTAATGGTATGGAGAGAACAATAGAAGTAATAAAAAAGCCATACAGGATAGGGAAATCAGTGTACATGTATTTCAATGAAAAAATGTTCAGCGAGAAGAGTATAGCAACAGAAAGGGAGAAAATGGAAAGATTATCCATGAACGTATGCATACTGTATACCCAGTGTTATCACTGGTGGGTGGCTAGTGTTGTAGCACAATCCAGATTTGATTAGATCATTCCATTAAATAAGTCTGAGAACCTCCATACACAGTTACTTGCAACTGAAAATTCAAAAACTATTCCTATTTGGTAAATTCTCTAAATCCAGATTTGTGGAGAAGTTGCTTTTGTCCATATTACCAGTTAAATAGATTTGAATATATTAGAAATAATGGGTGCTAGTCACAATCCAGCTATTACTGTGTTTAATTTAAATGTTAAATATAGTCTATAGTTTTTCTGCTACTCCTTAAATCCTCTGCACTGGGGATGTGCAAGCATTCAATCATGTGACAAAGGTTATGACTGATAATGACATAATGGAATAATGTAAGGGCCAAGTGAACCTAAACTGGCATGTAGCAGTGCAAGATACATTGTCACATAGGAATCTAGGTTGTATTAAGTCAGCCACCATTATTTGCTTACTTACTTAACTTTTATTTTTATTTTTTTTATTTATTTATTTTTGTCACACAGTATATATAAGCATAAGTATGAAATAATTATACAATATATAAGCATATATATGAGTATGAGTTGTAATAACTATATTAATTGGATATAACGAAGGAAAACAATAGGACAGGAACAGTAGGCACGTTTGTGCTCTTATGTATGCCCCTTATGGTCCTCTTAGGAATGGGGTGAGGTCAATGATAGATAGTTTTTGATTGAAGCTTTTGAGATTTTGGGAAGAGATCACAGAGTCAGGTAGTGTATTCCAAGCATTAACAACTCTGTTACTGAAGTCATATTTTCTGCAATCAAGATTGGAGTGGTTAACATTAAGCTTAAATCTATTGTGAGCTCGTGTATGGTTGCAATTGAAGCTGAAGTAGTCTTTGACAGGAAGGACATTGTAATAGATGATTCTATGAGTTAAACTCAGGTCACGTCGAAGGCGGCGTAGTTCTAAATTTTCTAAACCCATGATTTCAAGTCTGGTGGCATAAGGTATTTTGTTGTATTCGGAGGAGTGGAGTACTCTTCTTAAAAAAAATTTTTACTTAATTTTTTTTTAATTTTACTTTTCTTAAATTCTTCTTAAATTTATACACCACTCAACTTCCGGCCACTCTGGGCAGTTCCTAAAAAAAATAATACACAGAATAATATAGTGCTTATTATTAAATAATAATAGAATAAAGATGAAGAACAAAAGCTGGTACAAACTGGGTAACAATCAAGCAAATCCACTTTACCCAAGAGGGGACTTCAATTTACCCTCACCAAAGATCTGAGCAAAGAGCCAGGTCCAAAATACCAACATGACGGGAGGCATCAGGATCTTGAGGGAACTTCATTCCAAGGGCCAGGTAGTTTGGCAAACCACTTTTATGATTCTGATAGATGGGATGGTTTAGCACAGAGCTGTCAAACTCATGGCCCAACTCATGGGCTGGATGTGTCACGAGGTGGCCATGCCCATGCTTGGTTTAGTGAAGGGGGGGGGGAAGTTGTGATATGTCACATCACGCCACCGTGACGATGTGAGTTTGACACCCCTGGTTTAGCAACTCAGTGGCCAAAATTGTTTGCACTGACTGTTTCATGTAGAGTAATTAAAATGCTATATAAGCCATCATTGATGTTAGCTGTCCATTTTAGATCTTGCGATATGATAGAACCTAGAAATTTAAAGGTTTCTACTGTTGATACTGTGTTGTCTAGTATTGTGAGATGTGGAAGTATGGACGGGTTTCTCCTAAAGTCTACCACCATTTCTACAGTTTTGAGTGTGTTCAGTTCCAGATTGTTTCGGTCGCACCACAAGGCTAGTCGTTCGACCTCTCATCTATATGCAGATTCGTCATTGTCTCGAATGAGACCAATCACTGTTGTGTCATCTGGGAACTTCAGTAGCTTAACAGATGGATCGTTGGAGATGCAGTCATTGGTATAGAGAGAGAAGAGAAGTGGGAGAGCACACAGCCTTGGGGGGCCCTTGTGCTAATTATACAGGTATTTGATGTGATCTTGCTTAGCTTCACCTACTGCTTCCTGTTTGTTAGGAACAATAGAGATGAATCCTAGAATAGCAATGTGATACAGGAAACAACTACACTAGAAAGGAATGATAAAACTGCATATAAGATAGACATAACAGCTGTAACACTAACTGGCAACAAGACGCTGGGGATAGAGGAGAGTGTTTGTCCATTTCTGTTTTCCACCTCTGTTTCTAGATACCTATGCTCTACCACTGAGCCACAGGCAATAGAGAACTATATCACCATGCACTTGCTGAGGCTTGCTGTATGACAGCGACTTATTGCCAATCTTAGACTTTAGTGTGTGCCTTAGAGCCATGGTGGCAAGTGATTAGAATGCAGTACTGCAGGCTAATTCTGGCAACTGCTAGAAGTTCAATTCTGACCAGCTCAAGGTTGACTCAGCCTTCCATCCTCCTGAGGTGGATAAAATGAAACCCAGATTGTTGGGGGCAATATGCTGATTCTGCAAACTGTTTAGAGAGGGGCTGCAAAGCACTATGAAGCAGTATATAAGTTTAAGTGCTATTGTTATTGCTTAGAATTCTGACTTTCCAGTTACTGTCTATAGGTGAACAGTACAAGAATAGCAAAAAGAAGCTTCCACTTGGCATGGCTTCACTTTTTCTTTCTTTGAACAACACAAATTGGGTCAAAATAAGAATAAACAGATGGGTAGAATGATAATGACAAATAGAAGATAGGGCAGGTAGGATGGGATACTGGGGACATTTGCTCCAAATTTAGGGGTGATATTTATAAAATAATTAAGAAAAACAGTGTCCTCAAATAATAACAAATAGAAGTTTACATTTACTCTAGAAGGCTGTTGCGATAAGTGCCTATTATTATGGATTCTACTCCCCCCCATGAGCCACAGTTGTATGAACCATCAATAGAGGCATGCTCCCATCCATACCGCATCTGCTGTAGGATGCCATCCATGTGTGAACTATTCCTATTGCTTGTTTGGGGCCCACTAATTTAGAATCAGCATGACTGGGAAAATAATCTCATTAAACTGAGTTTGGGGAGGAGAAAGACAGGGGAATGAAATGTTACAATGTTTTGTGATGGTGCTTGATCACATAATTAGGCAATTAGATGTATTAGAAGATGACAAATTAGCAGACCTTAGGGAATTACATCCTTGAATACTAAAACAGAAAACAGAGAACTGGAACAGTTATCAGGATGACAATTTTAAACATTTGCTAAATGAAGGAAGAAGCAAGGTCCATAAAAGGACACTGAGCAGGTGACTAGCATCATCCTGGCTTTTGAAAGAGGCAAATGATTACAGCTTTATAACCATTAATCTACTGACACAGTTGTTTGGAGATGTTTGTTTGGAGATGAGATGAACAGCTATCTTGGCCTAAGGTAAACATGGCATTCCCATGGAAACTGTTTCATACCAAGCCAGGTTTTAAACCATAATTTGTGGAACAAACCACAATTGGCTGAGCTTGTATATGGTTTATGAGCCATGAGAGCTAAATTGACCAAACCTGCTAAACTGAGCAAACCATATCATAATCTAGTGTGCTGTCTTAACTCAGTGATGCAAGAGAAGCAACGTGTCTAATAAACTAATCTCATTCCCCAATATCCACTGCAATGAGTAGCACTAAGTTTGTAAAAGATAATTGGAGACAGCATTGTATATCTGAAATATATAACCTTAGGGCTTGGGTAGTTCAGAATACAGAATGGGACATACAGACGTTTTTGGAAGATTGAGACATTGGACACAACAAAATTATCTGGAATCACCATTGTACTTGAATACAAAAATGATTGTAAGCCTGGTTGCATCAAAAACATAGAAATTATATTATTTGTAGAAAGATATATTCTGAATGTGTTGTAGCTGCTGGTCTGGGGATAGTGATGGAATTTTGTTTTGTTTTTTTAAATCCTGCAATTTGAGGGAATAGTACAAGTAGCACTCAAATGGAACCTGAGTTTGGGGGGATGGTTGCATTAATTAATTAATTAATTAATTAATTAATTAATTAATTAATTCCAAACATTTATTATTTATTATTTGTTAGATTTCTCTCATCTTTTTCCAAGAATTTAAGGCAGCTTATATGTCATTTCCATTCACTTTATCCACAACAGCAATTTATGAGGTAATTTGAGTTGAAAGAGAAAGAGAAGAGGAAGAGGGTATGACTAGTCAAAGTTGCCCACTGAGCTTCTATGGTTGGGAGTGAGCTTAAACCTGGCTTTCTCCAGATGAAGTTTAATATCTTATGTATTACACACTGGGCTCTTCCTATCTTTAAGTAGGACATCCTGGCATGCTTATGGTTGGAATGTTAGACTTGAGCTGTAGGATAACAATAGCAATAGCACTTAGACTTATATACCACTTCCCAGTGCTATACAGCCCTCTCTAAGTGGTTTACAGAGTCAGCGTATTGGCCCCAACTATCTGGGTCCTCATTTTACCGACCTCAGTAGGATGGAAGGCTGAGTCAACCTTCAGCCAGTGAGACCCAAACTGCCAAACTGCTGACAGCCGATGATCAGCAGAAGTAGCCTACAGTACTGCATTCTAACCACTCTTAGGATTTAGACTTGACTCATCAAGTGTGGCCAGCTACTAAAAAGCCATTCCAAGATTACCGTAATTTGGCCTGTGGTTATTTCTTTAAAAAAAGAATAACAATATTATAATGGATGTTGAGACAACCTTTTTAATACATGCAAATTGCTATGGTAATATGTTGATGCTTTTTCTTTTGGCCTAAAGTTACAATCAACAACACTTTCCAAACCAGACCTGTAAGTTAATATCTAATCCACCTCATGGAGACGTCTCACCTACTTGAGGTGATGGTGCACCTCCAACAGGGCTTTGCCTTACTGAGGCAACCAGATCCACCTCTGCAAAGCATCAAAGACCAGCTGGTTGGACTGGGAACTTTATTGGCATGAAGTGAAATGACAAGATTGCTCCATTCTGACATTTGGAAGCAGGTTGCTTTTCACAGGGCAGCTTGAAAAGGATACTTTGGAAGAGCTTCATCTCAAGCCAAACTCCCTTTCCACACCTGCATCAATCACAATCCAGAAATGAGGAACAGATTATTGTATTATAATACAACAGAGATAATATAAAAATGACACCATGTACAAATAAAGACCATTCAAAGAGATAAATCAGAATTTAATACCACAGCATACTGCGCTGTAAAGTATGCAGAGACATTTATAATGACATGGAAAATAATATGACGCAATTTACACAACATAAAACAGGCCAATAAGATAATGTTTCAATATCAACAATGGGCAAAACAATTTAATACTACCTATGCAGGTAGTTTAATCAGGTACAAGCTGATATACTCCCCATTTTACAGCTACCCTTGACCAGGTCAGTGACCTTCTTACAAAAAGTTGTATGTGAGATGAAAAAGTGGGAAACAAGGGAATATGGGAAATGTTTATGTTCATAAAGTCCCTCTCTCTGTGTACCTACTTTCCCCTCCATACTTCTCAAAGACACTTGCACTGCCAGGATGAAAAGAATACAACACCGAAGGGTAGTTTAATATTTCTGATTTTATTCTACGTCAAGGCAATGCAGAGCACTCTAGGATCTTTCCATACTTTTAATGGCTGCTGAACACTGAGCAGGTGTTTATATCACTCTTTCCCACAATGACACCTGGCTTTTTCCTGAACAGTTACAGTCAATTTAGAAGCTAGTAATGTGCACGAGAGTCCAAATTGTCCCTTGCCACGTGCATTATCTTGCACATATCAGCAGTGAATTTCTTTACTGTTATGCAGCCCTTTTGTTCTTTCATAACTGAAGTTGAGAATAATTGTTGCTACTTGATTGTCCTACATAATTATGTGTTGTCCACACATTTCACACCTTCCCACTCAACTCTCCCAAGGGTTGCCCGGCTGTCATCCAATTTAATAATTTTTTAGCTCTAAACTACAACTTTTTCAAAAAAAATTCATTAATTTTTCCCCAATTAACTCTTTCCCCTCCCTTGTTATGCAATAGCCTGTAAATTGTTGTTGTCATCATTTTATTCTGCAGGGTTTTTTAAAAGTGTTTTGGGATTTTTATTTAGGCATTTTTTTTCTGATCACTTGTTTTCAGTTGCTACTTATTTACTGAAATATTCTATACCAATCAATTCTTGAACATTTTAGATAGTAAACACTGTATTGTGTTGGCCAGCTGTAAGTTATTCCAGTTCCCTAGATGAATATAATTATCAGATGCAATAGAAAACCAGGTTTCAGTAGTTTTGAAATTCAATGGGTGAACAGGGACATATAATATCAGATGTAAGTCTAGGAGCCCAAGAGATCTGAAATTTCTTTTTTTTAAATATATAAGTATACGTGTATGTGTATATGTATATGTATATGTGTAGATGTATGTATGTATGTATGTATGTATCATTTTATATATATATATATATATATAATGATACATACATTGCTCCCAGAAGCACAAAGCTGAAGCCTGAAGATGACGAATGAGACTTCGTCGAAACGTCGCCAAGACACTTCCAATTTTACGTGGGAGAAAACCCGAATAACCAAAGACCTACATATATATATATATATATGTATTTATGTATACATATATATATATATATATATATATACATATATATATATACATATATATATATATATATATATATATATATATATATATATATATATATATATAGAGAGAGAGAGAGAGAGAGAGAGAGAGAGAGAGAGAGAGAGAGAGAGGTCTTTGGTTATTCAGGTTTTCTCCCGCGTAAAATTGGAAGTGTCTTGGCGACGTTTCGACGAAGTCTCATTCGTCATCTTCAGGCTAGGTGTTTACAGCTTCGTGCTTCTGGGAGCAATGTGTGATTGCAATGTGTGATTGGGTGGGAGCTTGGCTGTGCTCTGATTGGATGGGGTTTTTTTGTGCTCTGATTGCCTGGGGGTGTGTCCTGTTTGGGTGGGGGCTTGGTTGTGCTCAGATTAGTCTGAGTTGCAGGGCGATTTGCACGCATTGAAGAACACAAGAACTCAGTCAAAAAAGAGGAACCAACTTCTTCCCTGGTCCAACACTTTAAAGTCACAGGACATGATATTGACTTTAAAAAGACCAGAACTATCGCCAAAACTGAACATTTTAACAACAGAATAATCAGAGAAGCCATTGAGATAGAAAAACGCCCACACAGCATGAACAAACGAGATGATACCTCCCGCCTACCAGCCATTTGGAAACCTGCCCTTATTGACAAACGAGTCCCTAACATGAGGAATGACACCAGACCCACACTCACGAGGTCCACACAGGATGTCACCACTGCACATCCACCCAGAAAGCAGACCCAAACCCACACTGATCATGAAGCACGACCAAGGACCAGAAGCCAGACCGCAGCTGCAACATTAGCCATTTCAAACCCCTCCAATCCATACATGCAGCAGACTGACACCCACTATGAAGATGTAGCACGACCACAAAGCCAAACAACAGCTATGCAGCTCACACATTGCTCCCAGAAGCACGAAGCTGAAGCCTGAAGATGACGAATGAGACTTCGTCGAAACGTCGCCAAGACACTTCCAATTTTACACGGGAGAAAACCCGAACAACCAAAGACCTACATACAAACACCCGTGAAAACCTCAGAAAACATATATATATATATATATAAAATTTATGTTATATATATATAACATAAATAAATGTAATAAATATATAACATAAATCTAATGTAGCAGTGATTAGGTGGGAAATGGACTTTCTTTAGAGCAATTTACTGAAGGCCATCTGCAAGCACTGGGCATGACAAGAGCTCGGAAGGGGGTAGCCATTCCACTCCATTGCATAGCACAGGGGTCTGCAAACTTGGCTCTTTTAAGACTTGTGAACTTCATCAAGTAAAAGCAAAGTAAAAAAAGTAAAAGCAAAGCTGGCTGAGGAACTCTGGAAGTTGAAGTCCACAAGTCTTAAAAGGGCCAAGTTTCCAGACCCCTGGCATAGCATATTAAGACTATTCACAGCCTCCCCTTTCTTCAGCCTCTGGGAGAGATTTTCATCTCTGTTGTGGTATTTCAGGTGAAAGGGTAAAAGGCTACTATAAAGTGCCATAATGGACATGGAGATGCCTTACCAAGCTGGAGAAACTTCTCTTGAGCAAGAGAAGTTTCTCCAGCTTGGTAAGGCATCTCCATGTCCATGTCCAAATTTTGAAAAGAAAGACGTTTTCAGCGCTAAATAACATATTGGTATTCCCAGTTGGCAAAAGTTTCTAGAGAGAAGAGCTGCTCAGATACAGGAGACCAAGGCAGAGGTTGAAGTGGGACTACAGGTATTCCTCAACATACCACCGGAATTCCCTTTGTTAAGCAAGGTAGTTGATAAGTGAGTTGTGTTTGATTTTATGAACTTTTTGCCACAGTTGTTAAAGAAACCACGGCAGTTATTAAGCAAACTGTGCAGTCATTAAATGAATCCAGCTTCCCCCATTGATTTTGCTTGTCAGAAACTAGCTAGGAAGGTCGCAAATGGTGATCGCATGACCCTGGGATGCTGCAACCATCATAAATGCAAGCCAGTTGTCAAGTGCAGCACTTTTGATTGTGTGACCATGGGAATTCTGTTATAGTTGTAAGTGTGAGGACCAGTTGTAAGTCACTTTTTTCACTGCTGTTGTAACTTCTAACAGTTGCTAAACGAATGGTTCTAAAACAAGGACTAGCTGTATATCCTGCACATGAACCGGAGGTTCTTCCTGTTTGGCAGAGGTTTAACCAAAAACTCTCTACTATTGACCTCACCCCATTCCTAAGAGGTCTATAAGGGCGTGCATAAGAACACAAATGTGCCTACCATTCCTGTCCTATTGTTTCCTTTCATTATATCCAATTAATACATACTTACATACTTATGCTCATATATATGCTTATATATTATATAGTTATTTTCATGCTTATGCTTATATATACTGTTGTGACAAATAAAAAAATAAATTGTAGACTGTCATTCAAAAGGAAAAACTGGCAACAGATCTTTGTCCAAAGGAGGATGTAATTTCACCCAAAGAAGGTTTTGGCTTCACTGTTACAGGCATGTTGAAAGGCCATCACTTTCTGGGTAAAAAAGGCTAACACATAACTGAACTGGTAACTGAGATAACATAGATTTACTTTAGGACAAGGATATGAATTTGTTATGATAGACTAATTTGGCAAATATATAGATGTCTTCTGGCAAAATTATCAAGATATTTATTTAAAGAAAGCCAAAAGATTTTTAAAAAGCTGTGGCTCAGACTGCTAATGCAGTCTGTTATTAACAGCAGCTGCCAGCAATTACTGCAGGTTCTAGTCCCACCAGGCCCAGGGTTGACTCAGCCTTCCATACTTTATAAGGTAGGTAAAATGAGGACCCAGATTGTTGGGGGCAATAAAATGACTTTGTATATAAATATACAAATAGAATGAAGACTATTGCTAACATAGTGTAAGCCACCCTGAGTCTTCGGAGAAGGGCGGGATATAAATGCAAATAAAAATAATAATAATAATGGGAAAGAGGATTGAGCAATGAATTCTGGCATGTTGATTTTAAGGAAGTCCCAACTCCCTTAAAAGAGGATGACACAAGGAACGGTGGCAATTCTAGTGGTCTCTAGTATGTCCATGTCAATCCACATATTGAAGTAGGACTCTTCCAGGACTATTTAATCACTATGGACTATAACCTGGGAATTACTTGATCTGCTTCAGGCTTATTCTTTGCTCCTTCTATTGATACTGTGGGAAAGATTAAAGAGATTTTTGGGGTTGATTGTATGCTGCAAAGCATTTTTATTTAAAATGACTTTTAATAACCTAAGATCACAATGACTTGAGAACTATATGAAATTACTCCAAGCTTTATCTAAAACTTCGTATTTTTATTGTTTGCAAATAAAAAAATATGAATAAATAATACACACACACATACATACACATATATAGTTATAAACACTCTCTGAAGGAAGCATAACATAACATAACATCAGAGTTGGAAGGGACCTTGGAGGCCTTCTAGTCCAACCCCCTGCCCAGGCAGGAAATCCTACACCATCTCAGTCAGATGGTTATCCAACATTATCTTAAGCATTTGAACTATTAGTAGTTTTCCCACTACAGAGCTTCATGAGAAGATTCAGATTTCCTACCTCATGGCCACAGGGCTGAACCTTATAGAAGACTAAGGACTGGCTTATCCAAAAGCAATTCAACAACCCATCAACTTACAAAACCAATATAGTAGACAAGCACACTCATTTGTTAGTGGAAATTGGCTGGTGCGTAGGAGAGATTATAACTCAAGGCTGAATATAATTGGGATGAATATATACTAATAAAACATTTTCTCTGTGCTTCACAAAGCCCTCATAGCAGCTGGGTCAGAAACACTACAAAAACAGCTAAGACAATACTTCCCATACAGTTTGGGATTGTCATACACCACATTAATGCAGGAAGTGTGCATAGAGAAGTAGTATTTTACAAACCAGTGAATGAATGACAGACGTTCTAATGATCACAGTTATTGGCAGGGAAGTGTTGTGTATCTGCACCTACTACTAGAGAGGTTTCACTACCATGTTTATTGTGGCAGTTGGATCTTTTATCTTGCTTTCATGCTGCAATTTTAACTGGTTCCTAGGTGTCTCATTCATACCATGCTATTTCTAATAGTGAACTTAGATGGCTTGCGCTACTAGGATTGTAGCCAATACAATTCCACTGAGAAACAATGTAGGAGATTTCATCATGCTTGAGAAATCCCTGAGTTTCTATAAGTACACATAAAAAAGACTGCATTTTACAACTCACCTTGCCAATTTACTCCAATTACGATGCCTGAGAATAATTTTAAATGGAAAAGCTATGCCTGTGAGGATCAGTGAAATAGCCCATCACTGAAGGGGACAAGTTGCTGGTCAAAGGGGTACTCTTAATAACCAATAAGGTTACCCTATAAAATTTTGTTACAAGACCACATATACACATATAAAACAAATCTCAGATTTTTCAAGAAATTGATTTTTTTTAAAAATTCCATCTTCCATTTTTATTTCCTGGCTTTGCTTTGAACCCCTTCTGAATCCACCATGAATGTAATGGGAGAATGTGAAATAAAGTCCTGGAAAGCATAAGACATCAATATAATATAATATAATATAATATAACAACAGAGTTGGAAGGGACCTTGGAGGCCTTCTAGTCCAACCCCCTGCCCAGGCAGGAAACCCTACACCATCTCAGTCAGATGGTTATCCAACATTTTCTTTAAAATTTCCAGTGTTGGAGCATTCACAACTTCTGCAGGCAAGTCGTTCCACTTATTAATTGTTCTAACTGTCAGGAAATTTCTCCTTAGTTCTAAGTTGCTTCTTTCCTTGATCAGTTTCCACCCATTGCTTCTTGTTCAACCCTCAGGTGCTTTGGAGAATAGTTTGACTCCCTCTTCTTTGTGGCAACCCCTGAGATATTGGAACACCGCTATCATGTCTCCCCTAGTCCTTCTTTTTATTAAACTAGACATACTAGACTAGACATGTTGACTTCCCCTTTATATTGTCAGTCAGTCATTAACACTGGATGAGGATGCCCTTTAATTTGTTGCACTTTCCAGGAATTTGGTGAAAATGTATTTGTTCACCCGGGCTTTTAATTGAATCCGTGCTGCTGTGTCTTTTGTTGTCTGCTGCTCTGGTTGCTCTTGGTTTTAGAATATTGTAATGTTCTGACTTTATGATCTAAGATGCTGTTTCATGGGTTGATACTTTTAATCCAACTTTGTACATGTAAACATATAATTAAAGTTGGTTAATAATGGAAGGGAAGGAAGGAAGGAAGGAAGGGAAGGAAGGAAGGAAGGAAGGAAGGAAGGAAGGCAGGCAGGCAGGCTTTGTTTTCACTGCATTCTTAAATATTTAATTTCTTTGCAACTCCAGATCTCTTTTCAGTTTCAGTACAATGTCCCTGAAACTACTTCAGATATTTCCTATTTGCATTGTTTTACCAAACGCATATCTTGCTACTTATATAGAAACTCTTAGGAGAGTTTATTCTTTTTTTTAATTCAGAAAAAGCTATGGAACAAATTGTTACTCCCATTGTCATAATGTAATTTTGGTTTATTTTTATAATGCTGTTTAAAGTAAATGGCTTCTCTTTTTCCTTTCATTTTAATGCAGGTTAATATGATTTGTGAGAAACAACTGAGCTTGTTCACAGTCCATTTACCAGTGACAAGTCAGATTACTCCCATAGTATGAGACAGTTGTTAACATCTGTTAGAAGTATAGAGTTGCATCAATGCTGTCTTATTGTCTTGTGGTGTGATCTATTTAAGTAGTACCTGTGACTATAAGAAAGAGCCACAGAGAAACACTGAATAGAGAAGAAAACAGATAAACGATATATGCTTAATCCAATTGAGTTTCACTTTAAAAAGTTATTTCTGTTAAGTTCGGGAAGTAACGAGGCTGGAGACCAGGGTAGTGACAACAGCTCTTTAATATATGGTGAACCCAGCAACAGGCTGGGGGGAAAAACCTCTCCTTTTATACAGTTCTGCTGGAGGCTTCGTCCAATCAGCAACGTGCTGATTTCCCGCTCAAATATTTAAAGGCACAACTGTTAATACATAACACTCCTCCCCTCCCAGAAAACACTTGGTCTTATTTACATATTTATTTACATGTTATTTTTCGACGTAGTCACGCAAATAACCTGGGCGTCTCCTAGTTCTTTCTGACCTGCGCGGTTCAGTTCTGGGTGGTGTTTCGAGCTGGTCGGAGGGGCTGTTTTCTCCTCCCAGCTCTTTCTCTGGGCCATCGGGCTCTGGATTATTGGCCGACTCTTTTTCTTGGCCATCCGCCTTGATTAATTTTGGAATTTTCCTTGCTGTTTCCTCGGGGACCTGATGGCGTCGCTGGAACTCTGGGACCTCAGCTAAGTCTTGCGCCCCGGTCATTGTCGGCTGTGGATTCAAAGTGGTATTGGTCATTACCTGTCTCTGTTGGTTTGGTTTGGCCAGTTATTCGCTTCCTTAACTGATCTATGTGGCGCCGCCACATTCGGTTGTCTGGTAGCTCTACCACGTACGATTTTGGCCCTGTTACTTTTTGTTACTTGTCCTGCGAGCCAACTAGGGCCGTCCCCATAGTTTCGGCCCACACCCGTCGCCTATGCTCATTTCCCTTGTTTTTTCTAGCTCCCCCTTGTAGCCCTCGGGTGTGTAATGGGGGTTCAAACGGTCAAGTGGGCACCGGAGTTTTCGTCCCATTAGCAATTCGGCTGGGCTTTTCCCAGTGGCTGTGCTTGGGGTTCTGTGCTGGTCGGCTAGGAAAAAGTCTATTTTTGTTTGCCAGTCACCTGGCTTGAGCCTGGACAACGCCCCCTTAGCGCCCCGGACGGAACGCCCTGCAAGGCCATTCGACGCAGGGTGGAAAGGTGCAGAGAGGGCATGTCGGATGCCTTCCTCTGCCAGGTACTCTTCAAACTGGGCTGCCGTGAATTGGGCTCATTGTCGGACACCAGAGTGTCCGCAACCCGTGAGTTGCGAATAGGTGGCGAGGGTTGCGATTACTGCTTCGGCTGTGGTGGACTTCATAAGTATGATCTCTAACCATTTGGAAAATGCGCCCACCACCACTAGGAATGTTTGGCCGTGAAAGGGCCAGCAAAGTCAATGTGGATTCTTGACCAAGGCCCTTGGGGCTTTTCCCATTCTCTGACTGGGGCTGTTGGGGTAGCGGTCTGACTCTTGGCAAGCTTGGCATTTCCTACCCTCTCAGCAATCTCTGCGTCCATGAGTGGCCACCATACATAGCTTCTAGCTAACCCCTTCATCCTTACGATGCCTGGGTGACCTCGTGGAGGAGGTCCAATACCTTGCCCCTTAACTTAACAGGAATTATTACACGATCACCCCATAACAGGCACCCCTTGAGCCGAGAGCTCATCACGCTTAACAAATTCTTTGAACCGTTGCCGGCGCGGGCCACCCTCTCTGTACCCAACCGAGTACAGTCCTTAACACAATGTCCCGGTATGATGCCCGAGCCACTTCCTTTGATGTGACTGGGCCAGAGTCCAACGAGTCAATAAGGAGGATGGGTGTCCCGGAGTGGGATCTTGATCGCCCGGCAGTGGGCATCGGCTCAAGCGCCTGCATGCCCCACTTCTTTTCCCGGTCGATGCTGCAGCTTGTATGAGTAAGCGGCTAAAAATATAGTCCATCGAGTCAAACGTGGCGAAAGTGCCACAGGTGTTGGCGATCGCCAGCCAGTAATCCCAGTAACGGTCTGTGGTCAGTCACGATTTCAAAATTCCGCCCAAAGACATACTCATGGAATTTTTGACCCTGATACAATGGCTAATGCTTCTTTGTCTAATTGGCTGTAGTTCCTCTCTGGGGAGGACATCGCTCTAGAGTAGAACGCTATAGGGCTTCTGTGCCGCTTGAAGTCTATGGCTGAGTACAGCCCCACCCCATAAGGGGCGCATAAACCAGCACTAGGGTAGTGAGTCGTGATATTGGATGAGCAGGCTATCACTTGAGAGCAGGTTCTTTACTGCTTCAAAAGCCCTATTTTCTGACTTTCCCAAGACCAAACAGTATTTTTCCCTAAGAGCCTATGCAGCGGTTCCATAGCAGTTGCTTTGTTCTTTAAAAGACCGCGTAAAATTAACCAATCCCAGGAATGCCTGCAGCTCTGCTTTGTTTTTGGGCGCTGGAGCCTTCCTAATTGCCGCCTTTGATGCACAGTGGGGCAAATGTAGGTGGTTTTAGGGATGGAAGCACCCACCTATATTTCTGAACTCTCAGTGTGGTCATGTTTGAATATGAATATACTGCTAGTAGATTACTAGAGGCATGGAAGAGGAGTAGAGTAAAATAATAGGAAGGTATTCTGGCACAATTGAGAGTACTGTACTGTACTTCCTTCCTCTTTACTCCACACAACCCTTTATATACCTTTATTCTATCAGTCAGGTTATTTCTGAATATAACTCTAGCACTCTTATATAGTACCAGTAGACAGGTTTTCTAAACATGGATCTAGCCCACTTGAAAATTACTTAGGCTGGAAAATTGGTTACTTTGAACTAAAGGAGGCATATACAGATGGAAGTCAATATTACTGATCTGCACTGACAGGAATGTGTCTATATTAATTGAATGTATATTTGTACTTCTATGTTTGTTCTTGGACTACAAGCAAACAATAGCATCGCTAGTAACAAGTTACAGAGGAGTACAGTTCTGACATTATGGCCTGCAGCATCTGGAAGTAGCACAAGACAAAATGGTCATGGAGGGTGGTGCCCAGTGACTATTGGATTCACTGGGAATAAAAAAACCCACATTTCCAGGATACATTCTGAATTTTTAAAAAATTCACAAAGATTAGGCAATGTTTTCTTCTGGCTGAGGGACTGAAGGACAGCATATTATGCAACTACATATAAGGAAAAGCCATAGATAGTTCAGGAATGCCACAAGGACGAAACATCAACAATGTGAAGTGAAATGTGAATTGTAGCAGTGGTAAGTGACAGGACTACCAATTTTTCTCTGACACAGAAGTAGCTTAGGCCAGCCCTGTCTCTGCCCACGTATCACTGAATGCAAACTCAATAAATGCAAGCTCTGTTTATGCAGTCAGAGATCTTATCTTTTGCAAGATTCCCAATTTTGAGTATAGTTCACCTAATAATATCTCAAATCTGTAATGGAATGTTGAAGATTTGAAGGGTTTTCTATTGGAATCGCTTTTCTTCCCATTTCTGTGCATATCTGTTATGAACACATGAAATAGTCTTAGAGTGATTAGATGAGAAGTAAACCTTCATCTTTCTATCAGGAAGCAAAAAATATGCTGGGCAAAATTTGCTTCTCACACTCAATATTGTGCAGGAAGGGAAAATCTATAGAAGTATCATGGCTAAAAAAAGAAAGAAAAAAGACTTTGTTTATGAAACAACCAGGAATAAAATATTTGGTAAATACTTTGTTCAGTTAAATAAACTTTTAGGTTTTCAGTCATCTCTGACAACATTGTTTTACCAAAAATATTACTTGGAACAAAAAAGTGATGGCACACTTAATAATCTCTCTGTGTTGCCAATGTCAAGCTTGCAACTCAAGAAAAATATATATCATGCGTTATTTATCTATGCAGGAAATGTTATTGTATACCCAATATCTCAAAGAAAGGCATTGCTCTCTGGCAGGAATTACTTCCATTAGAGCTGGAGGACAACAATCTAAATGGAAATTGTTTACAAGGACAGCAATAGAGCTAGATAATTATGAGTGGTTTTATTTGGTCTTAAAGGACATATTGTTCCACAAAACCCTGATTTATGAGCTTGTCCAGCTCCTTATCAATTTTGGTTTTAGGGCAAAGGACTCTCCTCGCCTTAAGCCTAATGGGGGCTACCTGGGGTCTAAGTTGAAGGAAATAGGGGTCCCTTGTACTTGCCCAGGCAGTCCTTGAAGACATCTTGAACTCGTTAAAGAGAATGTCTTTCAAATTGCAGTCACTTCTGTAGATGCCAGTCACTCCCATGCCCATTGTGGCAGTTGGATCTTTTATCTTGCTTTCATGCTGCAATTTTAACTGGTTCCTAGGTGTCTCATTCATACCATGCTATTTCTAATAGTGAACTTAGATGGCTTGCGCTACTAGGATTGTAGCCAATACAATTCCACTGAGAAACAATGTAGGAGATTTCATCATGCTTGAGAAATCCCTGAGTTTCTATAAGTACACATAAAAAAGACTGCATTTTACAACTCACCTTGCCAATTTACTCCAATTACGATGCCTGAGAATAATTTTAAATGGAAAAGCTATGCCTGTGAGGATCAGTGAAATAGCCCATCACTGAAGGGGACAAGTTGCTGGTCAAAGGGGTACTCTTAATAACCAATAAGGTTACCCTATAAAATTTTGTTACAAGACCACATATACACATATAAAACAAATCTCAGATTTTTCAAGAAATTGATTTTTTTTAAAAATTCCATCTTCCATTTTTATTTCCTGGCTTTGCTTTGAACCCCTTCTGAATCCACCATGAATGTAATGGGAGAATGTGAAATAAAGTCCTGGAAAGCATAAGACATCAATATAATATAATATAATATAATATAACAACAGAGTTGGAAGGGACCTTGGAGGCCTTCTAGTCCAACCCCCTGCCCAGGCAGGAAACCCTACACCATCTCAGTCAGATGGTTATCCAACATTTTCTTTAAAATTTCCAGTGTTGGAGCATTCACAACTTCTGCAGGCAAGTCGTTCCACTTATTAATTGTTCTAACTGTCAGGAAATTTCTCCTTAGTTCTAAGTTGCTTCTTTCCTTGATCAGTTTCCACCCATTGCTTCTTGTTCAACCCTCAGGTGCTTTGGAGAATAGTTTGACTCCCTCTTCTTTGTGGCAACCCCTGAGATATTGGAACACCGCTATCATGTCTCCCCTAGTCCTTCTTTTTATTAAACTAGACATACTAGACTAGACATGTTGACTTCCCCTTTATATTGTCAGTCAGTCATTAACACTGGATGAGGATGCCCTTTAATTTGTTGCACTTTCCAGGAATTTGGTGAAAATGTATTTGTTCACCCGGGCTTTTAATTGAATCCGTGCTGCTGTGTCTTTTGTTGTCTGCTGCTCTGGTTGCTCTTGGTTTTAGAATATTGTAATGTTCTGACTTTATGATCTAAGATGCTGTTTCATGGGTTGATACTTTTAATCCAACTTTGTACATGTAAACATATAATTAAAGTTGGTTAATAATGGAAGGGAAGGGAAGGGAAGGGAAGGGAAGGGAAGGGAAGGGAAGGGAAGGGAAGGGAAGGAAGGAAGGAAGGCAGGCAGGCAGGCTTTGTTTTTCACTGCATTCTTAAATATTTAATTTCTTTGCAACTCCAGATCTCTTTTCAGTTTCAGTACAATGTCCCTGAAACTACTTCAGATATTTCCTATTTGCATTGTTTTACCAAACGCATATCTTGCTACTTATATAGAAACTCTTAGGAGAGTTTATTCTTTTTTTTAATTCAGAAAAAGCTATGGAACAAATTGTTACTCCCATTGTCATAATGTAATTTTGGTTTATTTTTATAATGCTGTTTAAAGTAAATGGCTTCTCTTTTTCCTTTCATTTTAATGCAGGTTAATATGATTTGTGAGAAACAACTGAGCTTGTTCACAGTCCATTTACCAGTGACAAGTCAGATTACTCCCATAGTATGAGACAGTTGTTAACATCTGTTAGAAGTATAGAGTTGCATCAATGCTGTCTTATTGTCTTGTGGTGTGATCTATTTAAGTAGTACCTGTGACTATAAGAAAGAGCCACAGAGAAACACTGAATAGAGAAGAAAACAGATAAACGATATATGCTTAATCCAATTGAGTTTCACTTTAAAAAGTTATTTCACACTTGACTAGTTGTTTCAGAAAATACAGCGTCTTGTACATGCTGATCAGTTTAACAGGATTTGAGGCAGGTTATTGCCATATCGTGTTTCAGGAGTTGGCAAAAAATTGGTCAGCTACAGGCCCTACAATGTCTTTCTGCAATCTCCAGAATCTTTTTTCTTCTTTCTATCTTTTCGTGACAGATTTTGTAGTCAAAATTCAGAAGCAGCAGTATATTAAAAGGATAAAATAAGGGTTTGTTTGTTATATGTGATAAAGCATGATACTTTTTTGTTCTACAATTGAGGGGTTCATTTTCAATTTTGTAGTGATTTATTTTCATTGGTGCATTAACTTTTTCCTGGCCCCACCCTATTTTCTATCCTGTTTCCACACCATGACAAACTGGAATTCTTAACCCAGAAGAAGATGCCCAGTTATGCTATAAAATAAAAATAAAATAAATAAATCTTTTAAAAAATCAGCATACCATTGGTGAAGTTTTAATTTTGTGTTATCTGAACATCATGCAGAAATCAAGAAAGAGGTGGTAGCAAATCAAATCTAGTTTGCAATTGTGTCTTCATCTATTGTTATCACATACATTAGTAAACTGAGACTGTTCTTCAAAGCAAGACTGTCTACCAGTATTTTTTTTTTAATCATCTCCTGTTGTTCCAAAATTATAGAGTAGAATATGTTCTACTCATAGATGACATTGGACCATTCTTTTAAAAAGGGGCTTTTATTTTAGTTTCAATATCATAAGGCAGCAGAACTCTATTCACTGGTGATTCTTCTCCCTCCAACCAAAGTACCATTATTGAATAAATACAGTGTATTTATTTAGTACACTTATTACATATCTTTTTTCTAATTCAAAGCAATTGCACATACAGATAACTTTCTTCATTTAAGTAGGGATAACAAGCTGAAAAAATCCAGATATCCATAACTGGGAAATTTTAAGATGTGTATATTTCAACTCCCAGAATTCCCTAACCAATTCTGAGGGCTGAAGTCCACAAACCTTGAGAAATACCGCAGAAATGTTTTTGGTATCTCTTTGCTGCCATCCTGTGGTCATTTGGGATTTTGCAACTGAGATCTAATAGCTATAAGCTTTCACAAATCGTAAAACAAACTGAATATATATCCATATGCATTCTCATTTAAGAAAGAAACATAAAAAGCACAGAAAAGGAGTAAGAAACCTAAAGACTAAAAAAAAGAAAGCAAATTTATCTCAATTTAAAGTACACCAACACCATACCTACAATTCTCCATAATTTTCCAGTCTGTCTAGCTCTATCTATCTACAACTTTTACCTCATACAAATGCCTGAGTGTCTTTAGAAAGAGACTTAGGAATCATGCACAAAGCTTGCCTGAGGTAACACAATCAGTAGATCTGAGGCCATTATAGATAAGAACTTGTTATGATAAATTTGAATAACATGTGGTACAATAAGAATGAGTGATTCATTTTTCAAGAGCTGTGCTATTCCTTTGAAAGAGATGCTTTAGAACAACCAAGAATGAAAAGAAAATGCCTCTTATTCAATAGCCTTTTCTTGGGCTACTATGCCTGCTTTGAATCAGTTCCTGACAGTGCATACCTTTTAACAAAATTTGTTTGAAAATGTGCTACCAGTCTCCTCCTATTTTGCCACTATAGACTAACACAGGTCTCCTGCTACAATTCACATTTCACTTCACATTGTTGATGTTTCATCCTTGTGGCATTCCTGAACTATCTATGGCTTTTCCTTATATGTAGTTGCATAATATGCTGTCCTTCAGTCCCTCAGCCAGAAGAAAAACATTGCCCTAATTAACAAAAAAAACTAGGCCTGTGACTGTATCATCTAGGGCTAGGCCAAGTTAATGGTGGATTCCCCGGCTATTTCCTTTCCATCCCCTTTTGATGAGAAAGATAGCTCCTAATTGCCGCCTTTGATGCACAGTGGGGCAAATGTAGGTGGTTTTTAGGGGATGGAAGCACCCACCTATATTTCTGAACTCTCAGTGTGGTCATGTTTGAATATGAATATACTGCTAGTAGATTACTAGAGGCATGGAAGAGGGAGTAGAGTAAAATAATAGGAAGGTATTCTGGCACAATTGAGAGTACTGTACTGTACTTCCTTCCTCTTTACTCCACACAACCCTTTATATACCTTTATTCTATCAGTCAGGTTATTTCTGAATATAACTCTAGCACTCTTATATAGTACCAGTAGACAGGTTTTCTAAACATGGATCTAGCCCACTTGAAAATTACTTAGGCTGGAAAATTGGTTACTTTGAACTAAAGGAGGCATATACAGATGGAAGTCAATATTACTGATCTGCACTGACAGGAATGTGTCTATATTAATTGAATGTATATTTGTACTTCTATGTTTGTTCTTGGACTACAAGCAAACAATAGCATCGCTAGTAACAAGTTACAGAGGAGTACAGTTCTGACATTATGGCCTGCAGCATCTGGAAGTAGCACAAGACAAAATGGTCATGGAGGGTGGTGCCCAGTGACTATTGGATTCACTGGGAATAAAAAAACCCACATTTCCAGGATACATTCTGAATTTTTAAAAAATTCACAAAGATTAGGGCAATGTTTTTCTTCTGGCTGAGGGACTGAAGGACAGCATATTATGCAACTACATATAAGGAAAAGCCATAGATAGTTCAGGAATGCCACAAGGACGAAACATCAACAATGTGAAGTGAAATGTGAATTGTAGCAGTGGTAAGTGACAGGACTACCAATTTTTCTCTGACACAGAAGTAGCTTAGGCCAGCCCTGTCTCTGCCCACGTATCACTGAATGCAAACTCAATAAATGCAAGCTCTGTTTATGCAGTCAGAGATCTTATCTTTTGCAAGATTCCCAATTTTGAGTATAGTTCACCTAATAATATCTCAAATCTGTAATGGAATGTTGAAGATTTGAAGGGTTTTCTATTGGAATCGCTTTTCTTCCCCATTTCTGTGCATATCTGTTATGAACACATGAAATAGTCTTAGAGTGATTAGATGAGAAGTAAACCTTCATCTTTCTATCAGGAAGCAAAAAATATGCTGGGCAAAATTTGCTTCTCACACTCAATATTGTGCAGGAAGGGAAAATCTATAGAAGTATCATGGCTAAAAAAAGAAAGAAAAAAGACTTTGTTTATGAAACAACCAGGAATAAAATATTTGGTAAATACTTTGTTCAGTTAAATAAACTTTTAGGTTTTCAGTCATCTCTGACAACATTGTTTTACCAAAAATATTACTTGGAACAAAAAAGTGATGGCACACTTAATAATCTCTCTCTGTGTTGCCAATGTCAAGCTTGCAACTCAAGAAAAAATATATATCATGCGTTATTTATCTATGCAGGAAATGTTATTGTATACCCAATATCTCAAAGAGAAAGGCATTGCTCTCTGGCAGGAATTACTTCCATTAGAGCTGGAGGACAACAATCTAAATGGAAATTGTTTACAAGGACAGCAATAGAGCTAGATAATTATGAGTGGTTTTATTTGGTCTTAAAGGACATATTGTTCCACAAAACCCTGACATGAAAAGAAGTGTAGATATAACATTGCAGAAAGAACCTATCAAATCTGTTCTAGATTTAATCTGCATTTAGCCCTAGCTTTTGATGTACCATTCTTTACTCCCACTATTATTCAGTTCATTATATAAATATGAAGAAACCAATGCCACCCACCAGCTATATTTGCAGATTGTTTCAGGTTTAGTAGGAAGTAAACAGAAAAGGAAAAGAAGACTAACCAAAAGGCTGGTTGCAAGAGTTGCATTTGTTGCATTATATTCACAGAACAAATTTATGAAAGAAGTCTCTGTTTGTTTGTTTGTTTTTTGTTAACTTCAGGTTGCATAGAAAGCTGAAAAGCTCACAAGCGAAGTGTTTTTCCTGGAGAAAGGAAACTTCTCTGACTTTTAGAATATTTTCGCTGTACTTCCCATCAATCTGCATTCTGGAATACAGAATGCAATCCAGAGAGGGATAATTTTTGGAACTGCATCCACATGTCTACAAAGAGAAACATCTGCAGTAGGAAAGATGCTCAATCCCTAGCAATTCGAAGTCCTAAACATATGGGAAGCCAACATAACTAAAACAGACTCCCTGCTAGAGGAATAACTTATCCAGCTGGTAGAGAAAGATAGAGTCAAGGTATAAAAAGATGCTTTGGAGATCTTCCTTTGCCTTTAGGAAATTCTCATCAGTGGATAAATTAAAAGCCTAAACAGACTAAAGAGCATGGGGATATGAATACAATGTCGACACACATTTCATGCATGATAATAGCAGTTGCTAGTTAGACAATCATAGCTATTCAAGATTATTCTTGCATTTAAATATCCTGAAAGAAATTTTCCTTTATTTTCTGTTTATGGTTGATATAGTGAAATGTAATTTTTTTTTAAAAAAATGTGTTTTTATAAGCTATATAAACTATTTTACATATTAATAGTGCTGATTCGAACTTCCAGTTGGCTCCGCTTCGTTGATGGCGGTCTTTTTTAGACCGCTAACTCCGTGAGTCCATAGAGCCAGCAGGACAGCGTAAATCAGCTGTCCGGCGGCTTGAAAATCTCTCCCTCGGGTGAAGAGGGAGAGATGAGCATTCAGGCTGAAGTTGAGCCCCCCGGAGAAGCCCCAGAAAAGTTTCTGGAGGCTTGAGGGGAGCGCTCCTTCTAAAGCCTGAAAGAAGCTCCAGACCTGGAGGGCATCTGCCTTTTGGCAGAAAAAAACGTAGCATCCAATCTCCGCGGCAGAAATGGATTTGTGCTGGGTTGTAACGCGGATAGAGCAGAAACTGGAGTTCTAGCATTTGTTTGCAAGAAGACTGTAAGCCCCTAATAGAGGATACATTTGTTGCGAAAATAGGAGAGAAGAAAGCAAATGGCGTTTTGTGGAATGCAAGCAAATGGCAATTTGTGTATTGGAAACAAAATTTAAGGAAATGCTTATTAACAGCCAGTGTGGAATCAGGAAGTATACAAGAAGATACTGACTAAATGGAAGAAATGAGAATTTTATGATTTATATTTTTTCTTCTTCTTTGGGATTATAGTGATTTAGAAGAAAAGCCTTTTGAATCTTTTCTTTTTAACCATTTTTTGTCCCCCTTTTTTTTTGTTACTGGGTAGGTTATATATTTTAAAAATGGTTTTTAAGCAAATAGTACCAAAAGCCACTAAAAACTTTGAAACTTCTTCAGTTCAGATACGAAAATTAAAAGAAGATATTAAAGAGGAATTAAGGAATTTTTTACAGGAGTTTCTGGAGGCTCATCTTTTAGAAATAGATCAAAAATTTGATGAAATAGAGAAAGAGATGTTGGATTTTAAGAAAGTGGTGGAAGAGCAGAAGAGGAAAATGAAAATGGTAAAGGATGCAATTTCGCAAATATTAAGGTCTTGTATTCAGATTGGAAGAACTTAGTAAAGTTAATTTAGAGTTGCAAAGGAAAATAGAGGAAATTCAAAAGAATCAAAATAACTGGAACTTAGATAATAAGATAAAAGATATACAGGATAAGGTAGATAGGGCAGATGAAGAAAGAGTAATATTACAATATAGATTAATGGAATATCCTATAAGGGTGAGGGGGTTGAAGGAAGGTAGGAAGGAAAATTTAAAACAGATTTTTATGCAAGCTTTTGCTCAGATAAAGGGTGTGGAGCCAGAAGACTTTGACATTAATATTGAAAGAATTTATCGTGTTAATTCTTGGTGGGCAAGACAAAATAGATTACCAAGGGATGTGGTTATTTATTTTACAACTAAAAAGATTAGGTATGAAATCTTGCAAGCTTTTTATAAAAATAAATTTCAAATTTTGGGACAAGATATAAAAATGATGAAGGAAATTCCTCCTAAAATGTTAAGAAAGAGAAGAGAATTTGCTTTTTTAGTGGATGAGTTTAAGAAACTTCAGATATATTTTAGATGGGAAGTTCCAATGGGTTTGTCAGTGAATTTTAAAGGTAGAAAGTATTTTCTTAGTACAGTTATGAAAGCAAGAAATTTTTACATTAATGTTTTAAAGAGTGGGAATCCTTTGTTGTTAGATGCTAAGTTAACTGGTCTGGAGATGATGGAAAATAGAATAGGAGTGGGGAGGAATGTTTAAGATGTGAATATGATGATTATGGTTGATTTTTAGAGTTGATTTGTTTAGGATATAAATTATAGGATTTTTGTTACTTGTTATTTGTATGGTATAAACCTATAGGATGATACTATTTAATTTTGAAGGATGGAAAGTAAAATTTATGAATTTAGATAATGTTGTGGATGTAATGATGTTAATTGTTTATTGTCATATTTTGGATGTAATTTAAATTATTCATTTTTAATTGATAATGTCTTGGATATAAGTTTATAGATAGCAAAAGTTATGAAGTTAAGTTGGAAATACCGTACCTGAGAGACTTTATTCGTAATGATATTTGATTGATGGAGTAATATTGGAAGACTGGACAGTAAACGTTATGACAAGTGAAGAAATATATAAGTGATGAAAATTTGAGTTCGAGAAGATGGACTGTAATTTAAGAAATGGACTTATAAAATTTGAAGAAATATACAAGTGGAGAAAATTTGAACTTGAGAAGATGGACTAATTTTAAAAATGGACTGTAAGAAGAAGTAATCTATGAAGGGAAGATTGTACTATTGTTCTTTTTTATATTCTTTCTTATCTCTTTATTTTTATTGTAAGGGGATTTAAAGTTTTAGAGAGGGGTGGGAGTTTATGTATATTTAGTATATCTTAGCTCGTGATTGTTGGTTATAATACCCGGTATTTGCTCTGGGAAGTCCGGGGGGAAAAGGGAGGGGGGAGGGGGATGGAAAATGATTATCAATGTACAGTAATGATTGAAGATACAAAATTAAAATTTGAAATGAAATTGGGGCTGCTCGATTGCCATTTCAGAAGGAAAGGGAGAGAGGAGTAGAAGGAGGGAAGAAAGTAGGTAGGAAAGAGGTGAGAAGGAGGAGGGGAATAAGAAGGTTAGAAAGGATAAAGAAAAAAAAATAGTGCTGATTCAAGGACTAACTAGCTATGATAACTGGAATGATGGAACTGGTGTCCAGCCACATCAGTAGCACCATAAATAACATGGCTGCATCAATCCCCCCTATTCCAAGCAGTCAAAGTGAAATAAAAACATTACAGTATTTGCTATTTTGCATTAAGTATTAGTATAGCATTTTCAAGTGAAATGTCCAATCAGATAGCATTTCAAGGGCTCACTGTAATAATAGATTATAGTAGACAACAGAAAGTCAGGCTGCCTAAATTCTTTGCTGGATTTCTAAAAGCAAGAAAAGTCAGTGCATAGCCTGGATTCATTTTTGTTTTAGAAATAAAAATGGAAGGTGGGCCAATGAGTAGTATGGTGTATTGTTTACCCCAAACATGCATTTGTATCTTTAAGGAATCTCATGCAGTCAGAAATAGAACATCTTGGATTCCTCAAGGAAAAAAATAACACTCACTACCTGCTCATTCTATTACAGAATCTTTAATCTAGATTGATTAGTACAGCTATCCCTATATATGCCTCTATCATGGCTCAATAAAAGTACAGTTTATATGAGCATTTTAAAAAAAACACCATCAAATACCCAGGGCAGTGTAAATAAAGCTGCTATCTAAAACTGAACAATCTCGGACCAGTTATAGCCACATAGAGAGAATTATATAACCAAGGGCCCTATTCTAAGTCACATCATTATGGTAAGACCCACAAAGCTTCCTTTCTACTTTTAATGCTCTTTTAAGAAGAGCTACAAGATGTGGGTTGCAAAAATCTTGTGGAGCACCACTTGACAGCAGAGATGAATTTTCTGCATCTCATTGCTGCTGTCTGGATTTTGCAGCCCACACTTGTTTTTAGGGATTTGCCCTATAACATTTTTAAAATGTATGAATGCTCTTGGTGTCCATTATTTATGTCATGTACATTTAATAGCAACATAACCTTAGATACTTAGCTGACTGTGCTTTGCTTTCTTGTATTAACATACCAGGCAAAAAAAATATCTGCAGATCACAAAGGTGATTGTTACTAAAAGACTTGCAAGTCTAATTTGCTTATGAAGAGTTTAATTCCTATAAAAGAGCTTTCCTCTCCCCCAACCTTAATTCCTAACCAAGGGTAAAAATTACTGGGAATTGTAGGAATTGTAGTCTCAACATATTTAGAAGGCATCAAACTAGAGAAGACTGAGTGGTCTTCTCTAGGTTAAGATAAGACCTAGAGAAGATCTATGTAGAATGGCTTATCTTGACCTTTGTCTCCTTGTTGTTACCCTTTAGGTACGGTATGTCCCATATTTCCTAGTAAATCATACTTTGCTTGGGAATTTGGGGGGAAAACTAGATTGAGGAGATTAATTGGTTTTCTTTCCTGAAAATATTTATAATATTCTAACAAATATACATAACCTAAACTTAAAAAATAATCTAAGTATATACAGAGATAAAATCATTGAATGTTCCCAACAAAGGAAACTGGTTTTAAAGTTTTTTATTTAGACAGTATATTCTATGACAGCAATTCTATGCATTTTGTAATGCTATGCACTGGTTGGAAGTTAATCTCCTGAAATTTGTTTCTATTTCTAACTGGACATGAATAAGAATGTTACATTAATGTTGAAAGAAAAAGATGAGTTATTTTGGTCTTTCTAGATAATGTTAAATGTTTACAAATAATGATTGCTCATGATTTTTCAGTTGGATTCACCAGGGAAGACAATGTTAGCTAATTTATCAATCAAACTGTTATAACCAAAAAATAAAAGAAAGATTCCATTTAATCCTAAATGCAAAACATTAACACTCTTACAGAAAATGTTATTGCTTGGTTTGCTCTCGTCTCTAAAATATAGCTTACCCTTTTAATTTTGTAAATTGAATGGAAACTGTTGATACATTTCTAGATAATGTAGCATATTCTGAGTTATTTCTCTTAAGCATGGTAGTTTGTTGGGACATCGTTTAATTCTAATCTGTTTTACCTATAGTGACAGGATTGTTCCACGGTGTAGTAAAAAAAAGCCAGGATGATGGCCATGAAGGTGGTACCAAAACTTCACTTTTTCAATGCATCTTCTTGACTTTTTTATTGTCCTGTGTAGACAACCCTGGTGACCGAGGTCTTAATATGTAAAGCCAGAACAGGCAAATTATAAAGACAAATACTTAGAATATTAAAAGCCTTGTTGTACCCCACAGCAGTCTCATGTTTATGGAAAATTTATCACTATATTATCAGTGTACTGCTGGGCTGAGATGGTCATCCTAGTAGTTATTACTAATGGACTGTTTAATATTATAATAAATAAGCAAAAATATATTTACAAGAGAAGAATTGGATCCTTGAAGTAAGACATAATTAGCATCATATTTTAATAGAAGCAGGTTTGACGTTCTTGGGATTTATTACTAACTGGAAAAAGTTAGTGGTAATTGTGGTCCTGTAACCTCTTTTCAAAAATAGAAAACCTAATGGAATCTGAAAAAAAAAGTATTGTAAATAAAACTACATGGTGTTATCAGCCTCCTCAAATTTAAGATGGATCAGCTGCTGTGAATCTGCAGAGAATATTAAATTCTAGAGCTGCAGGCTGAAATCAATATGAATAAAATGTTTGTTTTAATTACATTATTTTTTATCCACACATATTTATACCTCCTGATTGCTACTGTTTAAAACCAATCCATTCATAAGATATTTTTGTGGGGAACAAACGAGCTCTATTTTATTTTGTCTTAAGCTTCACTGATTAACAGCATAAATCAAATTTAATATTTCTGACATTCTGAATGAATCATATTTTTCAGAGTCAAATGAACAGTGATTTCTTATGCATTCCTAATCCTAAAATGACCAACAGTAAGGTAGCAGTTACTAAATGGCCACAAAAGTTCCCCCAATAGCATCATTGAAAGATGTAATTATTGCAAGAAGTAAGATCCTGACAACTAGCATTTTGACCATCATGAAATTATTTTCCCAGGTTCCTGTATTAGCCATGCCTGGAAAGAACCACTATGGTAGTGTAGCAATATCATCATGTTACAAATTTAGTCTAAAAGGAAGAGTCCACATGATCTCAGCATCTCTGTGGTCATGGCCATAAGTGTTACCACAGCTAATACAGTCTTCTCTTAGAGAAATATTTGAATTTGTCAAAACATTGGCAACCAAAGCAAGAAAGCTGGTCTAATTCAGAGTCAGCCATTTAGCGTACTTATGGTAGCTAAGTGGCCTGACACCTACCTGTCAACCTGGATAAAATATGAAGAAATTTGCCCATAAGTATCTGTGTTCAGAGATACTGGTCATCACTAAGAGAAATTACCTCACACAGGGTGCATATCATGAGCTACTCCAACTACCCTTATTTCCTATGTATTGTATTCATTTTTGTTTTTTCCCTGCATCTCTTTTTTATTAAAAAATTATGATTACATAATTATTAAAAATTATTAAGTTGATGTCTCTGCTCCATATTCTTTGTCCACTTGCAAAAAAAAAAAAGACACACACCCTTATAAACAGAAAATGACAATCACCCTTTCCCCCCACCCATCACTGCTGAGTTGACCTATCATGACTTCTGTTTATTCATTAGATTTATATCCCACTTTTTGAATAGGAGCTCAAGACAGATACACAGTCTTCCCTTTTCCTATTTGTTCCTACAACAGCCATTCTGTAAGTTAGGTTGAGCTAAAAGTAAGAAATTGGCCCATAGTTGCCCAGTGAGTTTCCATGATTGAAGGTAGACTAGAATTGGCAACACTATATCAAATTGGCAACGCTATATCAAATCCTGTTCCTGTCAAAAGTGGCGTTCCCCAAGGTAGTGTTCTTGGACCAACACTCTTCATACTATACATAAATGATCTCTGTAACCTCATCTCAAGTTATTGTGTTCTCTTTGCTGATGATGTCAAACTATTTAATACCACTAATAATACTTCTACCCTTCAAGAAGATCTCGACTTAATTTCCGATTGGTCTAAAACTTGGCAACTCCAAATCTCAACCAGCAAATGCTCAGTCTTACATATTGGAAAAAAGAACCCTAACATCAAGTACAAACTTAATGGACATTACCTAACTGATGACCCCCACCCTGTCAAAGATCTTGGTGTTCTCATATCAAATGACCTTAATGCCAAAGCCCACTGCAACTACATAGCAAAAAAGGCCCTAAGAGTTGTAAACCTAATTCTTTTCTAAAAACTCTACACTACTAACTAGAGCATACAAAACATTTGCCAGACCTATTCTTGAATACAGCTCATCCGTCTGGAACCCATACCTCATCTCTGACATAAATACAATAGAACAAGTCCAGAAATATTTCACTAGAAGAGTTCTTCACTCCTCCGAAAACAACAAAATATCTTATACCAACAGACTTGAAATCCTGGGATTAGAAAATTTACAACTCCATCGACTCCGACATGACCTGTGTTTAACACACAAAATCATCTATAGCAATATCCTTTCTATAAAAGACTACTTCAGCTTCAATCGCAATATTACAAGAGCAAAAAATAGATTCAAGCTAAATGTCAACCGCTTCAAACTTGATTGCAGAAAATATGACTTCTGTAACAGAGTTGTTAATGCTTGGAACTCACTACCTGACTCCATAGTCTCTACTCATAATCCCAAAATCTTCAACCAAAAACTGTCTACTATTGACCTCACCCCATTCCTAAGAGGACTATAAGGGGCATGCATAAGAGCACAATAGTGCCTACCGTTCCTGTCCTATTGTTCCCTTCATTATATCAAATTAATATTATTGATGCATATTTTTACTTATATATTTTCTTCAATACATGTTGTTTTATCTATGACAATTGTTTGTGTATACTGTTGTGACAAAAAAAAAAAAGAATGTCAGGCTACCTTCTTCTTGACCTGCATCTTGTCTAATGCACCACCCTTTATATATTTGCTTCTTTTCTTATATCTCAGTTCATCTCAATGGGCCCAGGATTACAGTTCCATCAGTTGAAGGTATCACAGCCTCTATAGTCAGAGAGAAAGGAAATTGTAATTAAAAATCTCAATAGGAGTGATTGTTAGCCTTTCCAGCATCTTCATTCCAAAATTCCCAGAGATGCCAAATAATGAATTGGGAAAATTTAGCCTACAAAGGATGTGCTCAACCACCAAGTGACAGAATTGTGTGCAATAGTGGATATATTTTGGCAGCATATGAACCTTATATTCCATATCCAAGCCTTCTGTAATGAGTGATAATAGACTAAGACAAAATAATTACAGTTTGAAAGTTGTGTGTTGCTGTTCTCTGTGCAGCCTAATTAAATTAGTTCTTCTTGATTAGCTATTTTAAAAAAACATTTGTGGCTGTGCCTGGCAAGTTATAAGTTCAAAACATGACTCAATGTGAAAAATAGGCTTGCAAATAATTTTTATTTTCACTGATACAATCCTTTCCTGTGTATCTCTTTTACTTGCTGCTGTCATATACAAAATAGCGTCCTTTAATATCATTATATCTAACCAAAAGGCTTACCACTTTTTTACTGGCTCCGCTTGCTATGCCCTTTAGCAACAACTTGCCATGAAGAATGAAAAAGGCAGAACTTTCCCACTGCTTATCTTTACGCCACAGGCTCTCTCACAAACCACAACACATTTAAAGGAAAGTCAGGAAGCACCCACAAAACAAACCAGTGGTGTCTTTTGTTAAAATAATAATTAAAGGAGACTTACTTCCTTTACATCAACTTCCCCTTCACCACATTGCTAACATTCTGAAATTAGCTTGTTTGGACACATTCTTGCTACTATAAAATCCATAGCTTGCAAATGAAAATCCTTTTCTTGATAAAAATAAATTAATCTGTGATAGAATCCTTGCTTCTGTTAAGGGCTAATGGAAGGGAAAGAAAATAGTAGGATCTCTCTCAGAATAAGCATATTTTAAATTTTTATTTCTTTATTATTTAATTTTATTTATTTGCTTATTTTATCATATTTAAGAATATTCCTTACTCCATCTTCCATTACTCCCCTCAGATCAGGGGTGCTATATAGCAGGTTCTGACAGGTTCTGGAGAACCAGTAGTGGAAATTTTGACTAGTTCAGAGAATTGGCAAATACCACCTCTGGCTGGCCCCAGAGTGGGGTGGAATGGGGATTTTGCAGTATCCTTCCCCTGCCATGCCCACCAAGCCACACCCACAGAACTGGTAATAAAAAAATTTGAATTCCACAACTGCCTCAGATGTATGTACGTATGTATGTATGTATGTATGTATGTATGTATGTATGTATGTATGTATGTATGAAAAAGCCATTGCCTTTTTTCAGGAGATAAATGTTAAGTATAGGCAGATTGCTAAAACTATTACTGTGTTAATACAAGGAAATCCAAGTTGAATGTCTTGCTCACCATGGAGGTTCACTGCATATCTTTTAGGCAAGTCATTATCTCCTGGCCTTCACAATACTGATGTGAGAATAAAAGGACACAACACTGGGCAGGATATGGCCACAACAAACCAATCAACTATGTGTCCTTGACATTCATCGGTGGATACTGGAATGTAATTATAAGGCTCACATACAGCTTTAAAAAAGAAAATGTTTTAGACCAGAAATACACAATGAGAGCCTACAAAATAGTCTGTAATCCCCAAAAGCTTTAGCTGAGGGTCTGTCATGCACAAAAGACCAGGTCCACACACAAAGGACCAAGTATACTGATTTATTACTAAAAGCCTGTGCATAGCAATCTTCCCACCTAATACTTCGCAGCTACTTAGAGCTAGATAAGGGACAATGGTACTCAAGAGGGATTGCATTTAGTTCCCTAGTGGCTACATAAGGATTCTAGGCTGATTCCCCTTTTCACTACATACCCAGGTTCTGCGATTCTGTCTCTCAACATCTGTTGTATCTTCGGCTCCCGAGCCTGGCCTCTTGGCAGAGAGTGACTCAGGGAGTGAGGGGGAAAAGCTGACAGGGCTTCCCTCTGCAAGACCTTCCTCTCTGGCTCCACTCCAGGTTCCAGAGGCAGGCCAGGTGGAGGAGATGATGAGGCCTCTTTCTCCCGCACCTTCCCCCTCCCAGGCAACGCCTCAAGACCCAGCTGCTGACTATCAGTCCTGGTTAAATCCCAGGCACCGCAGAAAGGAGAGGCGGGAACAACAAAAGAAGGGGTGGGGCAGGCCTAGAGAGTGCTGAGTCACGGAGCCACATCCCACAGGGTATAAAAGCAGGAGGAGCTGCTCTATAGCTTCTTGTGACGGACAAAAACTGACTCTTGGAAACTTTGGCTGCAATATTTCGAGACTAAGAATTTGGCTTCTGGATTTCTGTTTATTTCTGAACTCTTGGTTGCTCCAGCAATGAACTGCAGTTACGCTGGCTTCTGAGGAGATAAGAGAACTTGGCAGGCAATCGCAGGTTCGTTGCCAGAACTGATATCTGTCATAGGAATAAACTGCTGGCAGTTATAGTCAGCTCGCGTGTCTTCTTGGTTGTGGTTGGCCAACAACATCCCCAAAAGATTAGCATTGAACTGTCATTTGTAATATGATGGAAAAGATTTATAAAAATATATTAACAATGATGATATTAATAATTAAATTTAGTTAATTAAATTATATAATTACCGGTAAATGTATATATTACAGATTTTTTAAAAATAGATTTATATGGCTGCCCAACTCTCACACAGTAAAATGTATGGAACTTATCTAGACAGTCTCTGAGAATGAGACACAATTGAAGAAAAGAAAAATCAGATTACTGTATCATCCTGATCCCAGCCACTTCTCTGCCATAGCCCACCTACTTTTTGGAATGCAGCTGATAGGAGATGATTGAAATGCCCATTGGTCATCTTCAGCTCCCTGAAATTGTTCATCCCTAAGAATTGACTCAGTTTCCTGCTCAGAAGCTTGGCAAAAAATGAAACAGGGGAAAAGTAATTCTTATGAAATGGTTTCTACATAAAGTACTTGCCTGAAGGGAAGCCTTGATCATGATAACAAGACCTCAAAGCGTTAGACAATCTTTGCTTATTTCTGTATTATTTTAATGTGTGAATAAGTGTAGTTAAATGTTCCCAGAGCCAATATATCACAATTTGCTACTATGCGATTTCCCACATACCCGCCATGACATGGTCATTTCATGTCTCTAAACTGTTGCTAATCCTTCTGCTTCATACCAGGCGAATTCTGAATATGGAGTGATATGAACTTTCTAACTCTGAATTCTGACAAAGAGTTTTGAGACAAATCTTGTCTCAAATCTTTCTATGAACTTTGATTCCTTGATAGCTTTTTAAGGAGAGAGAGAGAGAGAGAGAGAGAGAGAGAGCAGTTTGAAAGGCAAGAAGAATAGGGGAAAAGTTACATAGAAGAACTCACTTGGTAAGTAATATTCTACTATTCACACTCAAAACAGCTCAGGATGGTGTACGTGCATCTCGCCATTCATTCTGTCCTCACAACAAACCTTTAAACTAGGCTGGGTGGAGAAAGAGGAACTTGCCTGAGCATAGGCAGTGAATTTCATGACCCAGCAGACATTTGAACTGGTGCCTCTTGTCCTTGTAATTGAAAATGCTAATCGCTACATCACACTGCCTGCTTATCTGAACATTTATGATGGGCCTGCCTTTTGATGACCCCCCCGGCCAGTTTCCTAAAGCACGTTGACCTTTCCCTTGTCACTAGTATCAGGCCTTTCCAGCTTGTTTCCATAAACTATAAAAAGCTGTAAATCATTACCAAGCCTCCGATTAGACCTGACAACCCAGCTTTTTCAGATGAGTCTGTTCCACTATATGTAATTAACATGTCTTGTCTTCATCATTTATATTTTATTTATACGTTCTTGGGTAGCAGGAGCATCTCCAAAAGGTTTTTATTTCTATGAATTATGCTTTGTAAAACATCGACAGAGCAATTATTATCAAGCGAAGGGCTCTGACTGCTTTAGACTTTCTCCCCTGCTGCAGTTTTGACCACCTGTCAGTCTTAAATAAGAACCAGCAATGTGTGACAAACGGAAGATTTCAGACAGAAAAAGAAAGAGGATGAGATTAAAAAAAATGGGAAAAGATTTTATTGCTGTACTCACTGGAGCACCATCAGAAATGGAATCTTGCAGAAGTGGGTGTGTTTTAATCACACATCTAAAAGGTTGCTGCTTTTGGAGCAGCTTCTACTGATATCAAGCCTTTGTTGCTTGGTTCAGCTCACTCTAAATAGCGGTTCTACCAGGTTGACAATCGTGTCAAAATAATGGAAAATGAACTTTAAAACAAAATCGTTGTTTTAACCATGTGTATTACTTTTAATTTTAAAAATGAGGAACAGAAATGCATGGAAATGTAATGGTTGATTCACAATAAATGAATTATTTTTTTCCCTTGAAGCATACTTATTTAGAAGTATAAAGGAAGCTAGCTTAAACTCCCAGGTGGTTGCTGTATCTCACATTCTGTTTATACTTTCCCAACCCAGTTAAGAGAAGTTGAAGGTAAACCTTGTGTCTTATTGCTTGCAAAGTTTATGCTGTGCTACTTCCTCAAAACAGCTCGCCCACTAATAGGAAGAAAGATATGGGCTTTTAAAAAGCTGATTCTTCTGGGTATTATATAGGGCAGTGGTAGTCACGTGGTCCCTACCGCCCACTAGTGGGCGTTCCAGCTTTCATGGTGGGCGGTAGGAGTTTTGTCCGATACTGAAGCACTTTCCTTTTTTTTAATTTAATTGACTTTTAAAAAAAATTACATAGCATTATTTAAAAACATCTTCATTAGGTTTTCATAAAATTCCCTGTGACAATTTAAATTTCTGAAAATATACTATTTGTATCACCTGCGCATAAGTTTAGTTCACATTACATAAGTGAAACTAAATGGCGCTATCGTGCAATCACAAACAAAAGAGCCTCGTCCCAGAATAGCTCGCGCATCTCCCCACACACCACCCAGCTGTAATAGTCAAGCAGAGCTGGTAGCCGGCACCCCCCCCCCAAACCCAATCCATGATGCGCGAGAGGCATGCACAGATAACAATAGATGGCACATTACTGTGGAACCGGTGGGCAGTTAGAAAATTTTACTACTAACAGAGATACAAAAGTGGGCGGTAGGTATAAAAAAGTTGACTACCCCTGATATAGGGGAATGGATATGCAAATTTTGAACCAAAGAACATTTTTCTCAATGTGATAAAAGCTAAACTTATCAGCAGTGGATTCCAATAGTGCTGCTGATAGATAGATAGATAGATAGATAGATAGATAGATAGATAGATAGATAGATAGATAGATAGATAGATAGATAGATAGATAGACAGACAGACAGACAGACAGACAGACAGACAGACAGACAGACAGACAGATGATAGATGATAGACAGACAGACAGATGATAGATAGATAGAATTGATATCACATATCAATGAAATATGATTGAACAAATATTAGAACCAAGAAAAAGAATATAATGTTGGATAATATCCAAAACAAATAGATGCTTTTCTTCATGTCCCATAATTGACATAAGATACGCAGTAACTGATAACAGCATATCAGTATGCAGATAAAATTTCCAAGCAAATTATTCAACTTGAAATCATACCCTGTCATTATCTTGTAATGGCCTCATGTTATTGCTATGCTGAATATTATTCTCTTGCAGAAACTAGTGGAGGCTGAATAACATAAAACACTTTGAAATATTAATATTGGGTTGTTGGTTTTTATTTGCATAAATATGATCTCAGGTTGAGTATATTCTGTCAGATTTTTTCTATTTTTTATAGAACTAGACTTGTTGCATAGTTGTAGAAAGGAAAGTTTTAGATATATAGTATAGGTTTTCAAATCTATTACATTAAACAGTCTGTATAGGATGTATACTGTAGAATTAAAGAACATATAAGGAATATTGAGCTTAAAAACACAGAACAATAAATATTCCATTAACTATAAGGGCCAAAGCATGAAATAGACTCAGCGAATATCAATATTGTGCACAATGTACCAGATATGTGTCCAGCAGTGGTGGGTTGCTCTCGGTTCGCTCCGGTTCTGGAGAGCCGGTAGTAAAAATCTGCTGGCTTTTGAAGAACCGGTAGTAATGGCTGGCTGGCCACGCCCCCGAACTGGTTCCCCGGTCATCAGAGATTTGTTTTCTTTTTTACTTTTAAAAGCATCTTTTCTTCAGCCAAAAAAAGGCTTTTAAAAGTTTAAAAAAAAAAGAACCTCTGATGATCGCACGATTGAGCAGGGATCATCAGAACCCTTTAAAAGTTTTTTTTTTAAACAACCTCTTCGGCCAAAGAGGTTGTTAAAACAAAAGATTTTAAAAGGTTCCTCTGGCTATCCCAGCTGAGTTAAGAGGTTCTGGGCTGCGATTAAACAACTTCAGCTGGGATCCTTAGCGGAGCCTTTTAAAATCTTTTTTTCCTCTGGCCCACCCAATCCCCCCTCCTTACTTACCTTATTACTGCTCCTTTTGGGCTTGCTTTCCTTCGGCTTCTGCAATCAGTTGCATCAACTAGCAACTGAATCTGCCTGCCTGCAATCCAATTCATCCAGATTGAGCAACTCAATCTGCCTGCTTTGCTGGCTGAGGAACTCTGGGAGTTGAAGTCCACAAACCTTAAAGTTACTAAGGTTGACCCCGATCTACAAAATATAAATAAAATAAAGTGTCCCTTCGCAAGGATTTGGAGGCAGCTCCTCTAAGGAAAAGAGGCAGCGGCAAAGCTCTGGCTGTCCCCAGGGAGAAATTGCTCTGTCTCTGCAGCATTGGTCATGTGACTGAGTGGGCGTGGCCAACTTGATGTCACTCACAGCAAGGTGCAGCCCCACCTTGCCCTGAGTGACTTCAAGTTGACCACGCCCACTCAGTCACATGACCACCAAGCCATACCCATCAAATAAGCCACACCCACAGAACCGGTAGTTAAAAAAATTTGGAACCCACCCCTGGCATCCAGCATTATTATAGAACATAATAGAAATGTGTAAACGTATAAAAATAATTGAGACAGGGAGAAAGTTGATCAACTATAATTTACATGGTGGTCAGCAATTAGCTGTGGTCATTTCATCCCATTGAACAGAGAAATTAGAATGTGACATTTGTTGCCAGGTTTAATTTACAAGCAGCTTTGACAGCCCACCAGCACCGGTAATAAATTGCAGGTACATATTTGTTGTTTCTGACAGCATTGACAAGAAGGCATTTCACTATATTGAAATGTGAATATATATATTCACTATGTCACAGAATAACATAATCTGTATATTTTATTTTGCATATGCCATATTGTGATTTGTATAGCATACCTTGTAACAAACTTAGTTGTATGTATATAATAATTACATTACTATCAAAACTCATATACATTTGTTAAATCAATAAATACATTTCTTTTATCATTGTTTTTATTTTAAAGTGTGCACTAAATTGTAAGCCACTTAGAACTTCATTTGTGCTGAATGGCATATAAACTGTAGTATCCAAATAGCAATAATTATCACCATAAGAAAATCCCTCTTGTTGGATGAAAGAGCCCAGCAGAAATGGACTTACTTGCAGTGAAGTCATGTTTATGGCCTGCACTGACAATAAAACACAGGAGCAAGCTGAATTGTGAGACTGTAAGAAATCCAGACTTATTAAAAGGAATAAGGAATAAGCACAGCTAAATTCACCAAATCAAACAAAATAAAGCAAAGGGATGTACCAATATGGTTGAAGGAGCAAGAATCAATAGATCCAAGAGCTAGGCTTCTGTTTCTCGGTAAAGGGGCAACAGAGCAAGTTTTATTATTTATATGTGGTATCTGATTTAAAGAGGGACTTGGGTCCTTCAGAACATTTTAACTTGTATGAATTGGTTTGACATCAAATATCATTCTCTGGTTTTGCTGGGGAATGTCCAAAACTAGCATGAGGGATGATGGAGGTAAATTTTGCAGTGGTAGCAAGGTGATGGAACAAATTTCCCAAACTTGGCAACTTCCAGAAATCTAGAGAATTATGGTGTGTGTGTGTGTGTGTGTGTGTGTGTGTGTGTGTGTGTGTGGTATGTATGTGTATTATTAACAGTTTTAAAAGCAAGAATAAGATCTATACAAACTAAATTAGAACAGAGAAAACCAAAAACAACAGAAAAAGAAAATAGGAAAAAAAGAGATAAAGAGATAAGAAATACCTTCCAATATTTTGCACAGCAGTTGTAGGTACAATATTTTAACCCCCTTCTCTCTAAAGTTATATCATTATTCTCTTCTTTCTGTAATCTATCCTATATCAATACATATATAAGTTGATTCTGTTTTTATTTTTATAGAAGTCATCCATCAGGGATTTCCAATCAACAATAAATGGACATATTGTCCTTTCTCTAATCAAAGAAGTCAGTTTGTTCCTCTCAGCAAGTTCTGTCAATTTCACCATCCATTCCTCCATGGTGGGTAACGCCAAATATTTCAACTGTTGGGTATGTAGTATTTTTGCCACAGTAATCATACATTGAAATTATCTTTTGGGACTTCTGGTTGACCTCGCAGCGAGAATGGCTGGAAAATAGTGGAGCTCTGCCAAGCTCTGTGAAATGCAGCCAGCAAATGCTCGCTGGGAGACCCTACGGGGTTAAGCCGCCCTGCAGGGGTGGTGAAGAAAAGAGGCATTTTGTCGGTTGCGAGGAAACCACAATTTCCTCATTGATCCGAAGAAAGCTCTCCTGAATGGCATCAGGGATGATGGCCATTTTTGGTCAGTTACAAGCTGGAACAACCAGGTCATGAAGATCTTTTGCTGGAGCTGTATGTGGATAGAGCAGTGAAACTGGGTGAGAAAATTTCCAACTGTTACCTTACCGTAGAGATTTAACCTGAATTAAAAGTTTGGAAACATGATCTCCAAACATTAAAAAAGCAGCAATTGGATTTATGGAGAATGATTAAAGACTAAAAACTAAAGAGGAAGATTAGTGTTTAAATATTTAGAAGTAAAAGAAAAACCTAAAGGATAATTTAAAACATAGAAAGCCTGGAAAAGACAAACAACATTGTGAAAAGAGACTATTGGGAGAAATTGCTTTTCTAAACTCTATTTCTAACTCCCCTGACTAGATGACAATCAGCTGTCTTTGATTTTTATACTGTGTTGAACACTGGAATTCGGAGCAGGGGAGTCAACTACTGGAGGAAGATTACTGCAACATGTAAAATTCAAAGGAAAGTGATGAGAGAAAGTAAACAACATCTGGAAAGCTATCTGACCTTGACATCTTAGTAGATGATTTGGATGCTGATAAATATTTACTGAACTTTTTGAAGATTCATAAGACAAACAAGTGTTTAAATTAAACACTAAAACTTTATTGGAACTGTACACCAAAAAGCGGATTTGAAAGATTTTAAGAAACTTGGCAGGCTAAGTTGGATTTGGGTTATCAATATCATGGGGGGGGGGAGAAAAAGAAGAAAAGATAAATAAGACTTTAAAATCTGGACAATTGGGAAGGTGTAAATTGGAAATTATAAAGACTGAAAAGCACAAATTTTTAGCATCTAAGGATTAGAAGTTTAGGTGACTTGGAGGAATAACTTGGGGATTGACCAAATCTTATTAACAATGGTTTGGGGTTGTTGTTGTTGTTGTTTAGTTTTTTTAGTTTTTAGATATTGGGATACTGGGATATTAGAGGTATATTAACGTGTTACAAAATGACCCAGCAGGAGACAATAAAGTTTTATTTAGAAATGTTAGAAACAGTGACAAAGAATTAGAAGTTGATGGGTATATTTAAAGATAAAGATGTGAAAGTAGAAGGCTCTCAAAAAATGGTGGGAAAAGATAAGACACAGAAGACAGCTGAGAAATTAGGAGTGGTGGAGGGGACAAAGCAAAATAAATTACAAAAAGGTAAAAAAAAGTTAAAAGCAGATAAAAATACTGAAAGGCAGCAATAATAAATGAATAAAAACAAATAGACAATCCCTTAAGAGCTTATAATAGAATGGGGGGGGGGGAGAAGATCTTTCAAAAATAATGGAAGGGTTATGGCTGGATATTCAAAAGATGCAGCAGAAGGAAACAATCAGTCAATCAGATTGATTACACAATCAGTCTGTGTAAAAATTCTAGAAATACATATAGGATTCCAAGAGAGAAACATAAAAGAATCACCAAAAAATCAATAAATGATGAAATTCTAAAAGGGCCGAGAGATGATGGATAGAGATATAGTATTTTTATTTATTTATTTTATTTAATTTGATTTTTATACCGCCCTTCTCCCGAAGGACTCAGGGCGGTGTACAGGCAAAATAAAAACAACAATACAAATATACACAATTTAAATACCCTTAAAAAACTTATTCAAAATTAGCCTGATATTAAAAATCATCATCAATTAAAACCCCATTTAAAATTGGTAAAATTCCCTTTTAAAATCCAATTAAGCCAGCCCCGCGCGAATAAAAAGATGGGTCTTCAGTTCGCGACGAAATGTCCGAAGGTCAGGTATTTGACGTAAACCAGGGGGAAGCTCGTTCCAGAGGTGGGAGCCCCACAGAGAAGGCCCTTCCTGGGGCCGCCAGCCGACATTGTTTGGCGGACGGCACCCTGAGAAGTCCCTCTCTATGGGAGCGACGGGTCGGTGGGAGGCATGTGGTAGCAGCAGGCGGTCCCGTAAGTACCCAGGTCCTAAGCCATGGAGCGCTTTAAAGGTCGTAACCAACACCTTAAAGTGCACTCGAAGGCCACAGGCAGCCAGTGCAGTCTGCGCAGGAGCGGTGTTACATGGGAGCTACGGGTAGCTCCTCTATCACCCGCGCAGCTGCATTCTGACTAACTGAAGCCTCCGAGTGCACTTCAAGGAGCCCCATGTAGAGAGCATTACAGTAATCCAAGCGAGAGGTAACGAGGCATGAGTGACTGTGCATAAGGCATCCCGATCAAGGAAGGCGCAACTGCGGACCAGGCGAACCTGGTAGAAGGCCCTCCTGGAGACGGCCGTCAAATGATCTTCAAACGACAGCCGATCATCCAGGAGGACGCCTAAGTTGCGCACCCTATCCTTTGGGGCCAATAACTGCCCTCCAAGAGCCACCTGCGGTTCCAGCTGACTGAATCGGGATGCCGGCATCCACAGCCACTCCGTCTTGGAGGGATTAAGCTTGAGCCTGTTTCTCCCCATCCAGACCCGTACGGCTTCCAAACACCGGGACAGCACTTCAACAACTTCATTGGGGTGGCCCGGGGTGGAAAAGTACAGCTGAGTATCATCAGCGTACTGCTGGTATCTCACCCCGAAACCACTGATGATCTCACCCAACGGCTTCATGTAGATGTTGAACAACAGGGGCGAGAGGATCGACCCCTGCGGGACCCCACAAGAGAGGCCCTCGCGGCCGCCCTCTGCCCCCCCGCCAACACCGTCTGCGTCCGGTCGGAGAGATAGGAGGAGAACCACCGATATACGGTGCCTCCCACTCCCAATCCCCCCAGCCGGCGCAGCAAGATACCATGGTCGATGGTATCGAACGCCGCCGAGAGGTCTAATAAGACCAGGGCAGAGGAATAACCCCTGTCCCTGGCCCTCCAGAGATCATCCACCAATGCGACCAAAGCTGTCTCCGTGCTGTATCCGCGTCGGAAGCCGGACTGGAACGGATCTAGATAGACATCTTCATCCAGGTATTGGGGTAGCTGTCGCGCCACGGCACTCTCTACAACCTTCGCAACAAAGCGAAGGTTGGGGACTGGACGATAATTACCCAAAATAGCTGGGTCCAGGGAGGGCTTCTTAAGGAGGGGTCTCACCACCGCCTCTTTCAAGGCGGCAGGGAAAACCCCTTCCAATAAAGAAGCGTTGATAATCCTCTGGAGCCAGCCTCGTGTCACCGCCTGAGTGGCCAGTACCAGCCAGGAAGGGCACGGGTCCAGTAAACATGTCGTGCCGTGCAGCCTCCCCAACAACCTGTCGACGTCCTCGGGAGCCACAGGGTCAAACTCATCCCAAATGGACTCAACAAGACGTGCCTCCTCTCCCTCGCTTGGATCATCCCAATTTCGGTCCAGACCGTCCCTCAGCTGAGCGATTTTATCGTATAGATAACCGCTAAACTCCTCGGCTCGTCCCTGCAACGGGTCATCCCGCACCTCCTGATGTAGGAGAGAGCGGGTCACCCGAAACAGGGCGGCCGGGCGGTTATCTGCCGACGCAATGAGGGTGGAGGCGTAGAAACGCCTCGCTTCCCTCATTGCCACTAGGTAGGTCCTAGAATAGGACCTAACTAGTGTCCGATCAGCTCCGGAGCGACTGGACCCCCAGGTGCTCTCCAGGCGTCTTCTCTGGCGTTTCATCTCCCTCAGCCCCTCGGAGTACCAAGGGGCCGGACGAGATCTCCGCCGGGTCAGAGGCCGCAAAGGCACGACACGGTCCAAGGCCCCGGCCGCGGCCTGTTCCCAGGCCGTGACCAGTTCCTCAGTCGTGCCGTGGGCCAGTTCCTCAGGGAATGGCCCAAGCTCCGTCAGGAACCTCTCGGGGTCCATCAGGCGCCTGGGACGGAACCACCGTATAGGTTCCGTCTCCCTGCGGTGGTGAATGGCGGTTCGGAAGTCTAGGCGAAGGAGAAAATGATCCGACCATGACATTGGTTCTGTTACTAAGTCATCTAACACCAGATCATTAAGCCACTGCCCAGAGATATAAATCAGATCCAGCGTGCCTCCCCCCGAGTGCGTAGGGCCATCATTTACTCGAATCAGGTCCAAGGCCGTCATGGAAGCCTGGAACTCCCGAGCTGCCGTCGATGACAAGCCAACTGATGGCAGGTTAAAATCCCCCATGACTATAAGTCTGGGGGTTTCGACCGCCACAGCAGCGAGTACCTCCAACAGCTCAGGCAGGGCTGTGGTCACGTAGCAAGGAGCCAGGTACGCGATCACCAAGCCCAACTGATTCCTATAGCCCCATCGCACATAGAGGGATTCACAGCCGGCAATCTGAGGAACAGTGGTCTCCCTCGGCTCTAGATCCTCCCTAATGACAACCGCCACCCCCCCACCCCTACCTTGGACCTCGGCTGATGGAATGCTCGGAAACCTGGCGGGCACATCTCGACAAGGGGGACCCCCCCCTCTGGGCCCAACCAGGTTTCCGTAATACCCATAAGGTCCGCGGACTCCCCCTGAATAAGATCACAAATCAGGGGGGCCTTATTAACCACGGACCGAGCATTACATAACATCAGCCGAAGGTCCAAGCTCTGAGGATCATGGCCACCCGGGGAACGGGTCGGGACTGAGGGGCCGGAGCACGCGATCGCTCTCAAACATCGAACGCGTGCTCCCTCAACACGATACGGCCCCTCCCCCCCGCCATATCTGCCTCTCCCACTTACCGTACAGATTGAGTAACCCTCTAAACCTGGAACGTCCTCCCCCCCTGCCTTCAGACAAGATGGAATAGTGTCGCGAACTAGCACAGGGGCTGGATCCCTCCCCGGCGGGTTCTGACCCCCACCCGCCAAATCCCTCCCCCCCCTTAAAAGACCCTTATTTAAAAAACTATTTAAAAAACCCCACAACTTCTTCTTGGCCGCATGCCACCTCTCTGGGTCCCAAGACCCTTCGTTAAGGTAGGCCCTTGATAGTTTGGAGGGCCATTCCTGCGAGGCGGGGGAACCTCGCAGTTGTCGTAGTTCGGCGAATGAGTATCTCATGGGAAATAGTCCATTAACAGCGACAAGGTGTCCATTCCTGACCGGCGAAGATGTTCTGGTCGTACCTGTAGATCGTCAAACCCGATGTTGGCATATTACTGGCCACTCGGGCAGAGATATTAATCATAGTCCGTAGAAAGTCCAAATGGGTCCAGAGACAACCAAGGCTTGGCATAATAGCCTCCCCTTGGTTGTTTCCTCGGCTACAAAGATGGAAAAGTCAGTAGCCGGGATAGTATCCCTTGGGTTCCCGGCAGCGTACCATCATGGGACAAACCCGTGAGGCATGCTAATCAGGACGAAATTATGTCACCAGTACCGTCAGTGCCGTCATTGCCGTCCAGCACAGTGCCGCTGTTGTACCTAACCAGGCCAAGCCACCTCTCAGTCGGCGATGGAAAACACGACCTAAGATGTAAGCCGTAGATAAAATTACGGCATTCTAGGCAGGCCATGGTAAAAGTCAGCAGTGGGGGGGAAGAATATTCCGGGCCATGTTCCGGGCCATGAAGTGAGAAGAGAGGAGTAGGGGGAGGGGCAATAATCATGCCCGTGCAGGCCCCACTCCAGCCACCGATGTTACCTGCGGTCCAACACCCAAGACTCAGCATACCGCATACCAGCATACCGCCGTCGATGGTTGGGCCGCTCCCCAGCCGATTGATTACATCGTCGGCCGAAACGGCTGACAAACAGCTGAGTCAGGCTGGGCGTCTTCTCGCGCCCCCCCCAACATGGCCGCCGCCGTCCGCTGCTATAGAGGACCTCGGCTCCGTACTCAGCAGCCGAGAGCTCAATGAGGTCCAAAGACCTCGCTCTCGGCTGCCGGAAGGATCGCATACCCGGAGCCGAGGACCAGGCAGCCTGGCAGCCCATAGAACGGCATTGCGGCCTGAGGACTCTCAGCCGCCGTCTCCGCGGAGTCTCAGAGCGCCGCCATAACGCGCATGCGCAGAAGAAGCCAATTTTGCAATATAGTAACAATATTGAAAACCAATAGAAATAAGTGGAAAGTTAAAATTGGAAAAATAGTAGCACATGTATAGATATATAATAGAATTTATTATAAACATAAATATATTAAGATTAGGAGGTGGAAGACTAGTAATAGGTATATCTCAAGATATTATTATGATTAACAAGATGTAAAAATATTTTGGAAAATATAGGTTTCAAGGACGATAAATTCAGCGGACTTAGAGATATAATCTTGGGACTGATTAAATCTTATTGATAACTGGTTTTATTGGTGTTTATAGAAAATTGAGATATTGAAAATGTGGGTGAACAATGAGTGATATTTATAATATTAAAATAGGGGTTAATAAGTATATTGTATAAAGAAATGTTATTGATGTTTACATATACTTTTGGAGAAAGTGATAAAATAAGTTGGAAGATAAAAATTATGTATATGTAATTGTATTATTACTGTGAGCATTGTGTGAACAATATGTTAACCCAGTCATTACACTGTCCACAAAAAATGTTGGTTGTTAAAGAAAAACTTCAAATAAAACATATACAAAAGAGAGAGAGAGAGAAAGAAATTATTTTTGATAGCTTTTTTTCTATTTGTCCTTCAATCCTAAAAGGACAATTTTAAGTCAACATTAAGTAGGGAATAAGGCAAAGATATGGAATATCTCGTTGGATCTTTAAAGTGTTTATAGATAAATATGTACAAAATGTGTCTGCTGACATTAGAAGTGCATTGATTATAGACATGAATATGGTCAGTCAAAGTTTATGTTGGTCAAAGAAGAGTATGAGGACATGACCATGTGTTCTTTTGTATGACGATGATCCTGTGTTGTTCACTGAAACATTGAATGATTTGCAACAAATGCTGGACAAATTGTATGAACCAATAGAGATATGCTACTGAAAATTAAGCTATCACAAACCAAGAAGGTGGTTTTAATATGGAAAATGAGAGGTTGAATATATAGAATATTTAAAATTATGTAAAATAGTTTTCCTTTCAGGAAGAAAAACAGTTCTTCTAAATTCAACAAGAAAAATAGTCCACAGTTTTGTGTATAATTAAACACTGGCAAGATGCTTTCATCATACAAGTAATCTTCAACTGACAAGCAGTTGCTTACTGATCATTCAAAGTTACAACCAATCTCCCCAGAGCTACTTACAAACCATTTTTCACGTTATGACAGCAACTTAACACAAACACCATAGCCAAGTGATTGTATTTTGGGTGCCTGGCAACCAGGTCATCTTTATGACTGTTTGGAAGATCCCACAGTCACATAATTGCAATTTGCAATATCTTTTGCAATTTCTGGCATTTATTTCTAATTTCTGGCAAAAACCCCACCCATTGGGGAAAATGGATTTGCTTAATTTATTTATTTATTTATTTATTTATTTATTTATTTATTCATATTTTTATACCGCCCTTCTCCAAAGACTCAGGGTGGTATACAGTCAGTAAAATGACAAGAATCCCAACAAATTTAAAATAAAATATCAAATTTAAAAAACTGATTCAATCGCTGTAACGTTAAAATATTAGCTAAAATTTATCAAAACTAAAACCTTAGTAAAACCCTATTAAAACCCATTAAAACCCCCATACTAAAATCAATCAGGCCAGCCCCGCTTGGTGAAAAAAGAAAGTCTTGAACTCGCGCTTAAAGGTCCGGAGATCAGGGAGGAGACAGAGTCCCACCGGCAGCTCATTCCATAAAGCTGGGCCCCCCACAGAGAACGCCCTTCCCCTGGGGGCCGCCAGCCGACATTGACTAGCCGACGGCACCCTAAGAAGACCCTCCCTGTGGGCGCGCACTGGACGTATCGGACAATGGGAGGTAACTGTCGGCAGCAGGCGGTCCCGTAAATATCCCAGTCCAATGCCATGGAGCGCTTTAAAGGTGATAACAAACACCTTGAAGCGCACCCGGAAGACCACCGGCAATCAATGCAGCCTGCGCAGGAGAGGTGTTACATGGAAGCTACGAGGAGCTCCCTCAATCCCCCGCGCGGCCGCATTCTGCACCAGTTGGAGCCTCCGGGTGCTCCTCAAGGGGAGCCCCATGTAGAAAGCATTGCAGTAATCCAGACGGGAAGTACGAGGGCATGAGTGACCATGCATAACGCGTCCCGGTCCAGGAAAGGGCGCAATTGGCGAATCAGGCGAACCTGATGAAAAGCTCGCTTGGCGACGGCTGTCAAATGGTCTTCTAAAGACAGCCGTGCATCCAGGAGAACGCCTAAATTGCGCACCGATTCCCTGGGGGCTAACGATTCGCCCCCCACAGTCAGCAATGGAGTAAGCTGACTGTGCCGGGACGCCTGCATCCACAGCCACTCCGTCTTGGATGGGTTGAGTCGGAGCCTGTTCGTCCCCATCCAGACCCGAACGGCCTCAAGATACTGAGTCATCACATCAACGGCTTCGTTAGGGTGGTTCGGGGTGGAGATGTACAATTGAGTGTCGTCAGCATACAGCTGACAGCTCACCCCGAAACCACGGATGATCTCTCCCAGCGGCTTCATATAGATGTTGAACAAGAGGGGTGAGAGAATCGACCCCTGCGGCACCCCACAAGTGAGTTGCCTAGGGGCCATGGTGTTTGCTTCACCACTGCCTCAAAAAATATAAAAAATATTGGTTCTGGTCAGGTGATGCCTCAACATGACACAATTTACAACCTTAATTCTGGGCCTGGTAATCTGCAATCATAAATCAAGGACTGTATTTTAGTTTTATATGTTTTACCTTAAAATATAAAGCTCAACCACAAGAAAAAAAAATAAAGAAATTAGACTAGCACCTCTAGCAATTGTATTTGTCAATATATTGGAGAGCAGCTAGAAATGATGTATTTCGAATATATATGGTCCATTGCCTGATTAACTCTGAATGAAAATCATCCAAGCCTTGCACCGAAATCAGTTAACAATACAGTATCTTACAAAGAATGCGCAATTACTTTTATTTTTTTACTGAATGGTTGCCAATAACTGCAACTTTCACACAAGATAAAAACCTTTTCTGCTTCATTACTTTTGAGATGGTGCATTAGGATCAAATGTACCATCCTATTAAATAAAACTCCAGGAACTCTATATATAGCACCATTTCCAATGTAGCCTGGCAAGTGACATTGATCAGATCAGCCCAGATGGTTGTTTACATGTTGAATGGTTAAAGTATTCTTACTGTTAAAAATGATACACAACATTTCATTTTGCATAGGCACCCAGTGAAGTATGCTCTAAGTTCAACTGACTTTATTAGTGGTATTTTGGCCCAATGCAAAGAAAAATAATTACTAACCCAGAAGTAGGATCATTTGCTTGACACTTAGGAACACCATTGAAACATAATAATATCAAAAAAGTAGCTTTGGATGTACATGTGCATACAGTTGTGATAGATGATGATAGATAGATAGATAGATAGATAGATAGATAGATAGATAGATAGATAGATAGATAGATAGATAGATAGAGCTGATGAATATATATTTCTTTTACAATAATTGCCATGTTTTCATGCTTTTAAAATTTGCTACCATGTATTGATGGAATCTCCATAGTGGCAATATGCAGAAGATAATGCATGATAAGTCAGTTCCAACCTGGCTACAACTACACTGATCATGTGCATGTTTTTGTATCTGTTCATATCTACAGATATTGGGAGCATGACTCTTATTATGTAATGGTGACCTGTAATAATATTATAATACCACTTGAACAGAGATCTTCTATTAAATGGGAAATGATTCTGACAACATTCTCATTCAATGCATTTCATTCCTGAAAATCCCAGAATTCTAGAGGGTGATTTTTGTATAAAGGATGAATTCTTCCCCACAGGAACCAACTTGTCTTTTGCCAAGGAAAGAGCTTCTGTTGCTAAGAAATTACACTGTTCCATAATTCAAGTGCTGTATTTTGTTACAGAGACAATTCGCATTTCCACAACAATTATGTTGTTCTGATTAGAATGTGGTTGTTGAAGTGTTGCAGGTATCTGGATAGGTGGAAAAGAGAGAATAAAAGATATATTTTAGAATGTAGATTTCAATTGCAGATTTTAAATGGCAAATGTTGAATAAAGGTTCCAAATATGTTATAACTTAAATACTTTAGCAATTAGACTGTCTGGAACCCATACCACATTTCTGACATCAATACAATTGAATGTGTCCAGAAATATTTTGCAAGAAGAGTTCTCCACTCCTCTGAATACAACAAAATACCTTATGCCACCAGACTTGAAATCCTGGGTTTAGAAAATTTAGAACTATGCCACATTCAACATGACCTGAGTTTAACTCATAGAATCATCTATTACAATGTTCTTCCTGTCGAAGACTACTTCAGCTTCAATTGCAACAATACACGAGCACATAATAGATTTAAGCTTAATGTTAACCGCTCCAATTTTGATTGTAGAAAATATGACTTCAGTAACAGAGTTGTTAATACTTGGAATACACTACCTGACTCTGTGGTCTCTTCCCAAAATCCCCAAAGCTTCAACCAAAAAGTGTCTACTATTGACTTCATCATGGGTCTAAGGTCTGTAAGGGGCCTCCTAAGAGGTCTGTAAGGGTCGTGCATAAGAGCACAAACGTGCCTTCCATTCCTGTCCTACTGTTTCCTTTCATTATATCCAATTAATATAGTTATTATATACTCATGCTTATATATATGCTTATGTATTGTTTAGTTATTCCATGCTTATACTTATATATACTGTGTGACAAAATTAAATAAATAAATAAATAAATAAATAAATAAATAAATAAATAAATAAATAAATAAATAAATATACTACTATTAGAATGAAATGCAGTGCCAAATATAAGTTCAAGTTGGACAAAAAGACAGATATAATGATTAGAATATAATGGTCAGAACAAATAAAGATAATGCCTTGTTCTCATTCATAATGCTGCAATTTAGGGTGATTGATTCAAGATTTTATATTTAAAAAAGCTTAAATTATAGAACCAAACGTATTAGGAATGCTGAAAGATTTATTTGGGTTTTATTTTGAAGCAAATAGACATAATAATACACTTTGCAAACTACAGTAATATTTATCTGAGAATGGAGTTGCCTTTTAGATTTCAAGCTTCTTCAAATTTTAACTTCATATACATATCACCATCTGCTATTGCCTTTAAAGTCTACCTAGATTATACATAATAATACAGAATTCATCTAATTTATTGTCCCAAGGATGCTTTTTCAAATGACAACTAGATTCCTTGGGTTTTTTCTTGAAAACATTTCACTTCCCATTCTAGAAGCTTCTTCCCCAGTATTCAGTCAGAACTGAAGAAGCTTCTTGGAAATGTTTTCAAGGAAAAAAAAAAAACCAAGAATGTCCAGTTGCCTTTTGAAAAAGCACCCTTGGGACAACCATGAACTGCATGTTTGAGAATCTCCAAAGACATCTAATCTGTTGATGAAATTCTGCCTTTTCTATCCTGTACCATGATGCTGGTTTTCTATGAATACAATGTGACACTGAAATTGTGAAGCCTCTCCTTGAAAAGCATTATGTCTTCAGTACTTCCAGGCAATCCCATATCATGTTTCAAACTTATATCACAACCTTTGTACATTTTGTTTTCCTTTGTACAAGGCTTTCTCACTGCAAATTACATCATAATAGAACCCACCATAGAAGGGATAATCAGAATTTGGCCATTTCTGTAGTTGCTTGTACCACCTGAATAAAGCTTTTGTCAGCTTTGCTGCTATTTTTTTACATTTTGCAATTTCTATGATTACATCAGAATTTTGCAGGGTTGAACCTCCCCCCCCAAAAAAAAAAATTATAGCATTCATTTTGTTATTGTACTCTTTTATCTATGTAGTGCCATAAAAGTAGTACCTCAGAAATGCATTTTTATCCAGTGAAAGTCATAAACAAACATCTCTCAGGCTTTTATAAGCTGTTCATCCTTGCGCAATCTATAACCTCAACATCTTTCTTTAGGACTGAGTTGGGAATCGCTCACAGAGTTTTGGAAACATATTTGTCAGTTTGAATGTGTATTCCCTCTCTACGCACTCTTTCATCACTTGTTATGAAAAATAAATATTAATCTCTTAATAGGTAGAGTGCCTACTTCGGCTTTTAGTCTCAATGGACTTGGTTGCTCTCATTCAATGTACTAAATAGCACTGTGATGTTATGTTCATTGTGAACTTTCATCAAATGGGATGACTCAGATGAATAACCCAAACAGCAACGATAAGAGGGGAGGGGGAATTATTGGACTAGTAACAGGACATAGAAATAATAGCATTAACCAAACTGGGTATTTCAAGTTGTACACTGGGAAAAAACAAAATGGTTGTGCAAAGACAAGCCTTTTAAGGAATTGTTTAAATTCATATTTGTTATGTATAAAATGTAAAAAATTCTATGTCCTTTTTTCTGATAACTCATAGTGGATCTTCTTACTGCTGTAATTTTGCAGTAGAAATTCCAGCTAAAAGTCAGAACTGCTGGGTAGAATTTGATACAAGATCCGGCTTAAATCATAAAAATGAATCCTGGATGAGGGAAAGGTTTAAAGGACAGCACGTAGGAGTTAATGTACCTCAATAACATTTTTGTAGACTCATTACCTCTTTATTTACCCTTCAAGATATTTGCTTCTGCTTTATAGCACAGTAAGTATTGAGGAAAGACATAAACTGGGCAGGGAGATGCCAATGAAATGAGAAAATAGAAAGTTAATGGTGAAACCAGAGTAGGCTAAATGAATTTACTGATTATATGACCATATCCCATCCGTAAGACATGAATTATTATGTTTACAATCTTCAGGTTGTTGCTTGGATCTGCTACCCTTCACTGTTTTCAATTTAAGCAGCAGTGATTGTAAAAAGGAGAGAAAATAAACCAAATGTTCCCATTCCACTTATAAATTTTATGTTTATAATCTTGTAGCCATCCATGGAAATAGGCTTGTTATTCAAGGGCCTTCAACTCCCAAAGCAGAGCATAATTACTACCAATACATCTGGATGTTTCCTTTAGCATCCTAGAGTTTCTTGAATTCTTTCCAGATTTGAAATATCCATTAATGGAAGAAAGGATCCTTTGGAAGGATGGGAGGAAGAAAAGGAAAGTAGTTTCTTGATTTATATCTTTTTTAGGTGGTCAGATTTTTAAAGCTTTTATTGTTTGCTTATCACTAAATAAGGCTCCAAATAGGTTGTCTCAGTTATCATTGTGATACAAGATTGCAATCATTGTGATACAAGACTGCAATAGTTATCAATCATTGTGAAACAAGATTGCAAAAGGTACTATTTTGAACAACAATGGCTTCATGTATAAAATTATATACCTTTGGCTTGCACATAAAGCATACATTACAAGTAGCAGACACGTGTGATGGGGACCATATCAAATTGTTCATAATTCTGCTTGTAATGTACATTTGTTTCCTGTTTGATGCAATGTTAAAAACACACTTAACTATCACTGGACTGTATTGCCCACTAAACTCCATGCCAAGCAATGCCAACTCAATGGTACAGTTGCTGTAATCCCAGCATAGAAACTTCTGCCTCTCAATGATTTGCCAATAGGAACAGAAAGTTTAGCATAACCAGACCTGGATTTTGCCCAGGAGATTTATTTCTCAACATGATCCTGGAATTTTTGTTCTAATTTTATTTTATTTTATTTTAATTATTTATTTTTCAAACACATGTTAAGATAACAGATATAAGTATAAACATGATTATGAATACAGGATAAGGATATGAATAAATGGGGACAGTAGGACAGAGTTGGTAGGCACTTTGGTGCACGCCCTTTACAGACCTCTTAGGAATGGGGTGAGGTCAACAGTAGACAGTCTAAGGTTAAAGTTATGGGGGTTTAGGGAAGTAATCACAGGGTACTTTCCTGTGGTAGTGCATTCCAGGCACTGACCACTCTGTTGCTGAAGTAGTATTTTCTGCAATTGAGTTTGGAGCAGTTTACCTTAAGTTTGTATCTATTGTGTGTTCGTGTATTATTGCAGTTGAAGCTGAAGTAGACATTGACAGGTAGGACATTGTAGCAGATAATTTTGTGTACTAGACTTAGATAAGACCGAAGGTGGCGTAGTTCTAAATTTCAAGCCTGGTGTCATAAGGTATTCTGTTGTGAACAGAGGAGTGGAGTACTCTACTCGTGAAATACCTCTGGACTCACTCAATTGTATTTATGTCCGATACACAGTGCGGGTTCCAGGCAGTTGAGCTGTATTCAAGAATTGGTCTAGCAAAGATTTTGTATGCCCTAGTTTGCAGTACAATATTACTGGAGAAGAAGCTTCACAAGATTAGGTTAACTACTCTTAATGCCTTTTTGGCAATGTTGTTCTAGGTTTCTGCAGTTACTTTCAGATCATATATTTATTTTATTTTTATTTTATTTATTTATTTATTTTTGTCACAACAATATATGAAAGTATCATACAAAAAGATTAAATAGTATATAAACATATATATGAGTAAATATTAGGAGGTATAAGCATATATATATAGGAAGAAGAAAAGAAAAACAATAGGACAGGAACGGTAGGCACGTTTGTGCACTTATGCACGCCCCTGATGGTCCTCTTAGGAATGGGGTGAGGTCAATAGTAGAAAGTTTTTGGTTAAAGCTTTTAGGATTATGGGAAGAGACCACAGCATCAGGTAAAGTATTCCAAGAACTGATGATTCTGTTACAGAAGTCATATTTTCTGCAATCTAGATTAAAGTGGTTGACATTAAGTTTAAATCTATTGGTTGCTCTTGTATTATTGCAGTTAAAGCTGAAGTAGTCTTTAACAGAAAGGACATTACAATAGATGATTCTATGAGTTAAAATTAGGTCTTGTCGAAGACGATGGAGTTCCAAGTTTTCTAAGCCTAGGATTTCAAGTCTGGTGGGATAAGGTATTTTGTTGTTTTCAGAGGAATGGAGAACTCTTCTTGTAAAATATTTCTGGACACGTTCAATTGTATTGATGTCAGAGATGTGGTGAGAGTTCCAAACAGGCGAGCTGTATTCTAGAATTGGCCTAGCAAATGTTTTATATGCTCTGGTTAATAGTGTAGTGTTTTTGGAAAAGAAGCTACGCAATATTAGGTTTACAACTCTTAGAGCCTTTTTTGCTATGTAGTTGCAGTGGGCTTTGGCACCTAGATCATTTGACATGAAAACTCCAAGGTCTTTAACGGGATGGGGGTCATCTGTAAGGTAAAGTCCATCAAGTATGTACTTAGTGTTTGGGTTCTTTTTTCCTATGTGTAAGACTGAGCATTTGCTGGTTGAGATTTGGAGTCGCCAAGTTTTAGACCAAGCGGTTAGATGATCAAGGTCTTTTTGAATGATAGATGTATTGTCTATGGTGTTAAATACCGTATATACTCGAGTATAAGCCGACCCGAATATAAGCCGAGGCACCTAATTTTACCACAAAAAACTGGGAAAAACTATTGACTCGAGTATAAGCCGAGGGTGGGAAATGAGGCAGCTACTGGTCAATGTAAAAAATAAAGATAGAGCCAAGTAAAATAACATGAATATTTATTTGAACGAAAAACAATAAAAGTGCAAAAGGGGGAAGGAGGATTCCCAGCTCTAAACAAAGGGAAATCCCGGAATGCCAGCGCGAAAGGCGGTGCTCGCGTTCCTCCTCCCTTGCTCAAAAGCCCCAACATGATATTGGAATTGGATGCCATTATATACCTGCTGAGGGGATAATTTGAATAACTTGAAAGATATAAAAGCTCTAAACATATTTGTTTAAAAATCTAAAATCTATACTTAAAATAAATGAATATAAAGTAATAAAGTTCTTTAAAGTTGTAATTCACTTTGCTGCTGAAAAAGAAAGGAAGCTTAACACCTTAAATGGTATTTATTAACTGAAATATCATCAAATCAAATATATAATGAGGTATATTATAATGACCTTTGTTTTCAGAAAGAAGCATGATGGAAGTTTTTCAATAAAGGGGGAAATATAGAAAAACTTAGTGTCATGCTCATATATCATCTTTACAGATGTTGTTAACACTATACTATGGCAGCATATGATGGTACAATGTTTCAATCAATTTCAGGATGAAAAACTCATCAATGAGGAGGAGGAGTATAATTTATTAACCTTGTATGATATCAGTTTCTCAAGGACTCTAGAAGGACCCGAGGAAGAAATCTCTGCCCCCTCCCCACTTTCCCTTTCCAACCCAGCCTTCCAAGGGGACCCGAGAGGAAGAAATCTCTGCCCCTCCCACTTTCCCTTTCCAACCCAGCCTTCCAAGGGGACCTTGAGGAGAAATCTCTGCCCCTCCCATTTTCCCTTTCCAAGGCAGCCTTCCAAGAGGACCTCTCGAAAAGAGCGAAAGCTTTCTCCTGGTCGTTTTACCACCACCATACCCTCCACGCCGGCCATCCTAGGCTGGGTTAGAAACAAGGAGGGGGAAGTTCAAGGACCACATCGATGGCACGAGCTCAGATTGCCGGCTGGGGATGATGGGCGCTGCAGTGCGATCTCGGGAGAGACTAGGGGGGAAGAAAGAATGACTGTTTCCCCACACCCTAGGATTGGGGAAAACATTGACCCCCCCCCCTTAGTTGCGGGAGAAGGGTTGCGCTTCAAAGCGGTCGCCTCCATCCATCAATCCATCCTTCCTTCCTTCCTTCCTTCCATCCTTTTTTTTTTTCCCAGCGAGCGGTGCGTGTGTGTGACATGCAAGCAAGACGTCTCACGGGGCATGTGAACTGGGTATGTCTAGTTTAGGGGTGACATGATAGGAACATTCCAATATCTCAGGGGCTGCCACAAAGAAGGGGGAATCAAACTATTCTCCAAAGCACCTGAGGGCAGGACAAGAAGCATGGGTGGAAACTAATCAAGGAGAGAAGCAACCTAGAACTAAGGAGAAATTTCCTGACAGTTAGAACAATTAACCAGTGGAACAACTTGCCTCCAGAAGTTGTGAATGCTCTAACACTGGAAGTTTTTAAGAAGATATTGGATAAGCATTTGAAGTGGTATAAGGTTTCCTGCGTAAGCAGGGGTTAGACTAGAAGACCTCCAAGGTCCCTTCCAACTCTATTATTCTGTTTTTTTGTTCTGTTTTCTTTCTAATCTATCTATCTATCTATCTATCTATCTATCTATCTATCTATCTATCTATCTATCTATCTAATTAGCTAGCTAGCTAGCTATCATTATCTCGCTTCAAAAGACAAAACCTAAACACGAAGTTGTAGCTGAATAGCCCTACATAATTTAGCTTTTTCCAAGCTGGTGATTTCCAAAGGCTTTGAAATCGACTTCCCTCATCCTCTGCCAGGATAAGCTGATGTGCTCAGAAGGCTGGGAATGGTGGCATTTCCCTACATTTCTTGTGGGCAGAAGGTGGACCCCTATGTTTCCTTGAAAACACCTCCCAATATTTATTAGAGTGACTTCTCTCCCCAGAAGAAAGGTGCGAGCGCTGTTTAACAATCCCGTCAGCTAAATCCTATCGAGTCAAAGGGGCCAGTCAATGGGGCTAGGATGAATTCTGGGTCACCAGGGACCCTTTTTGTGCCGTTCCCCAACCAGGGCGGGCCAAGCAGCCGCTCTTTAGCGGCTCTGGAATGGATGTTGAGGTAACCCGAAGAGGCAGCCTCTTTTCAACTCCCCGCCTTTTTTAAACGTCCTGCCGGGCGGCGACAGGGACGCGGACACCAAAAGCGCGCCTGCTCTTCTCCGCTCTTTTATTTTATTTTAGTATTCAATCGGCAGCAGAGGCTCGAGCCTTCTGGGGCGCCGGGAAAAGGAGCCGAGGAGCTGCAGCAACGTTGCAAGAGAGCCGAAAAGAGGGGTGGGGGGGGGAGAGAAGCAAAAAAGAAGAAGAAGCAGCAAGCTTTCCAGCCGACTTCGGTGTGGCGCGAGAATCCGATCCACCGCCTCCTTCCCCCGGCCGACAGGGCTGAACTGCCGCGCTGCACCACCACTTCCCAAAACAGATTTCCAGACTTGGAAGCAGCCCGCCACGAAAGGAGGAGGAGGAGGAGGAGGAGGAGGAGGAAGCGAAGGCGAGCGCCGGCTGCTCCTGCTGCTGTTTCGCGCTCTCCGCCCCCTTCCAGCGCCTTGACGCAGAGCGAGAGAGAGCAGAGAAAGGAACCGCCGTCCGACCGGCTGTGTGTGTGTTTGTGGTGGGGTCTCGCCCCAGCCACCCACCCACTCGCTCCTTCCTCTTCGGAGCGTGGGCTGATCTTAGAAGCCGCGCTGTCCCGCGGGGCCGTCGCCTCCTCCTCTTCCTCCACGCCGCTCCTCTTGCACGCCTCAACCCCCATCCCCACCCTCTCCGCGCGTGAAGGTCACCTCCTTCCTCTTCCAGGCGGCGGCGGCGGCGGCGGCCCGAGCGGAGCGCCCCAGCCGGCAGCTCCACTTCCCTCCCACCTTCCTCCTTGCTAAAGGGCCAAAGTCGGCTCCCCCGCCCCGCCGCGGGGACCCGAGCCAAGCCGGTCGCAGTCCAGCCGAACGGTGAAAGCAACATGCCGAGCGCCACTCCGCTTTCACCGCTCGCTGGACTGCGATCGCTTGGCTCGGGTCCGCAGTAACTCCCGCCAGGCTGTGCCGCGAAGAAACCATTTAAAAGCCCAACTTGAAGCACGGAGGAGAAGAAAGCCCTGGCGGGCTTTTAAATGGTTTCTTCGCGCACAGCCTGGCGGAGTTACTGCGGACCGAGCCAAGCGGTCCCAGTCCAGCGAACGGTGAAAGCGGAGCGGCGCCGCATGTCGCTTTCACCGTTCGGCTGGACTGCGACCGGCTTGGCTCGGGTCCGCAGTAACTCCGCCAGGCTGTGCCGCCAAGAAACCATTTAAAAGCCCAACTTCTGAAGCACGGAGGAGAAGAAAGAAAGCCCTGGCGGGCTTTTAAATGGTTTCTTCGCGCACAGCCTGGCGGAGTTACTGCGGACCGAGCCAAGCCGGTCCCAGTCCAGCGAACGGTGAAAGCGAGCGCGCCGGCATGTCGCTTTCACCGTTCGGCTGGACTGGGACCGGCTTGGCTCAGGTCCGCGCGGCGAACTGCTCAGCCTTGGGCAAATCCCGCCGGACGATCTCGCCGCCTCTTTGGCGTCTCCTGTGCGGGGTTCCCGAAGTACATCAAGACGTAGACTCGAGTATAAGCCGAGGGGGCGCTTTTCAGCACAAAAAACGTGCTGAAAAACTCGGCTTATACTCGAGTATATACGGTAGTTTGACATCGTCAGCAAAGAGAACACAATTACTTGAGATATGGTCACAAAGATCAAGTAATTGATCTTAAAAGATCAATTTAAAACCTTAAAATTTTAAATTCTTAAAATCTTTAAAATCTTAAAAGATCTTAACTTCTCATTAGAAGGAGAGGACAAAGCAGACTGAAATATCTCCTCTCTTTGAGAAAAGAAATACAAAAATTGCCATCCTATAAAAAAATAACCAGCTTATTATGACCACATAGGTTATTTGCATTGAGAGGATTTTTCTATAGCAAATATGGAATGTAATGTTAAAATAGATCTATGATCTATGATCATCTTTTTAAAACTGGTTTCTAATCCTCACAAGTATAACTTTTTCTTCTTCATAATTCACATTCTGTAACCTTCAGGATGCCTCACTTTGTTACGGTCTCCTTTTTCCAATCTCAACTGCTAAAGCCTTATGTGGTTTTGTGGATGTCATTGACTAGATGAAACAGGCATTTCCATCCACGTGCAATCTATAGATGTTTGTATTACACTTACAGAATTCACTTAGTTTTAAATTGGATTTTCAAAGAAAGATGTTCAGATGTACTGCTATATATATCTCAAGAACCATTTCTCTTCCAGACTCTAAAGGTGAGGTAAGTTAATAAAGAAAATCAGAGAATAGAAACGTATGTCTGATTATTTCAAATATTGTTAAAATTCTGAAAGTGATATCTGACATATTTTTTTAAAAAAATGGAATTTGTTTTTGAAAGGTTAGAGGAATCTAATCAATTCTGTGAATCTACACTATTAGAAGTAGAAATTATTAAATATCAAATACTCCTAAAGAGCATTTTATTGGGGATTTCTCCCCCTACCCCCCAAGAATTTGTTTTTCTTCTTCTTCCAATTGTGGTAATATTGCTAAAAAAGAATTTGGAATTGATTCAGAATTTGATATATCTTGTTTCTAGCTCCCATAAATATACTGTATATCACGTGTTGTACTTTTCATATCACTGGCTCAGTCTTCTGCAGATTTCATAGAATTTAAAGTTAAATTTTCCTTGGTGTCTTAAACTATAAATAACTTTGATTATGGAGTAATATATTTTCCCTAGTCTACACAGAATGGCATAAATAGTATAAGTGATATATTTATAGAACACATATCTTACTGTCAGAGTGTACAAATATTTAACCTTCACAAAGGTTTCTCCCTTAGTGGAACCCTGCAAAACCTGAAAAGTTAAATATACTCATCAACAGAAAGTAAGTATCGCATTACTTACAACATAGACCTTTCCACCTAATCAAATTACAGCACAAATATGTTAAACTGTTGGAATAAGACATGAATGTTTTCCCTTAAATAAATACATACCATATATAAAGGCCTATCAAATTTTTTTCCAGGATTCAGCTAGTAGTACTTTATAATTGAGAAATATAAGCCCTTTCCAGGAAATATACTCAAGTCTGCGTCTGAAAAAGTATCATCATCATCATCTTCTTCATCATCGTCACCATCATCATCTTCACTATCATGTATTTAATAGTATGTTATGTAATAGAATATATAGTTGCAACTTATCTTCTTTGTTCCATCTTACAATTCTCCATTTTTGTTTTGCTTAGGAAATTGTGTGTTCCCTTACTGAAAGTGAAACTAGCAACATTTCAAAGCAAAATCTAAAGAAATCTGTCATATGTACATTGAGACCATATGCACCAAGACAAATTCCTTGTGTGTCCAATCATACTTGGCCAATAAAATTCTATACTACTATACTACTATATTCAGTTCTATTTCACAAAAAGATTGTTAGATCAAGTCAAATATTCATTAATTTGAAGCATAGTAACTTTTTTCAATTTAAGGGCCGTACTTATCCTTGAAATGGTAAATCAGGAACTGCACTCCAGAAATAATTGCAGCATCAGAGAAAAAACTAACTTTGATTAAATTTAAATTCAATTAGAATTAGAATCATTTACAATTTGTATTTATTGCCTCATGCACTCTCATATATTGCAGCTTATGTGATGAGAGTCAACATTTTGTTTATTAGCCAAGAAAGAATATTGCGTACAAGGGCTTTGCAGAAGAAACCGTTCAAATTTGGTTGTTATTTGACATTTGGATTGGAAGAAGCCAGGATGACTAATTTCCTAATTTGATTTCCTCTCTAGTAAGTTATTAGAGATTTTGTTAATAGCTACTTTATTAGCTATTCACATTTTTCAATGTTTACCCAAGTTCTGGGAAAGGTAGGTTCAATTTATACATTCCAGCTGTTGAGTCATGTATGCTTGAAACTCTGAGGGCCAAACAAAATATGAAATTAATGTCTATTTGCAGTTAACACCTAGACCTTCAAATTATGTAGATAATGTCAGCTGGGGAGTTGTGATAATAAGCACAATGGGAGAAAGCACCGAATAATGATTTCTAACCTTTCTTCCATGTTTCAGTTCTAGAAAAAGCATAGAGAGGTGATTTCAACCCTTTCTTCTTTGTTTCATTTCTAAGAGAAATCATTTGTTTAAAAACCAGTACTTACATTGAGGGAAAATACTCCTATGCAAATATCAGCTTTAATAGGGGAATTTTCCTCAGGGACTGTTGCAATGAAATAAAGATTACATTCCTTCCCATACCTCCTCCCATCTTGAAAATTATCATTTGTCCTTTTCACTGATGCTTTCTTCATTCTTAAAATCCAACATACAAAAATGAATTTTAAAACACATCTTATTTGGATTTAATGTGTAGGGAAGGATGTAAAGGAATTCTGCTATAGATTTATGGATTTTGACCCAGAGGAATCCATGATGGAAAAGTGGAAGCAATAAATAAGATTCAAATAATAGTTCCCCTTACATCTTTTTTTTTTTTTTTACAAAAAGCTGGATGATTACACTTATTTTTTAAAACATGCACAATAGTCAGGAGATTTCTTTCAATTTTGCTTAACCTTTAGAAAAGTCTGAGGTCTTTGTCCAGAGGATTGCACTTCCTGGAATGATCAGATGATCATGAAACATTGTGTGGTCTTGAAGTCCTTCCACATTCTGCTGGGACTAGAAAATACTTATTTGTAAAGAATTGGGCTCTGCCACAAACATCCATAACTTTTTAAAGATTAAAGAAAGCCAGAATTGATCCTTTAGTTACTCTTTTTAAAAAATAAGGTGAGGGCAATATTTATCCTTCCCAATTAGTTTAGACCTTTTTTTCATTGGATTTCTTTGGAATTTTTTTCTATGTAAAATTGCATTACTAAAACACACTACAGAAGCAGCAGATATTTTGATTCCTACTGAAATTGTAAGTATTTGGATAAATAAAATCAGATAAATAGTACAGCAACTATTATCATCTATTATTCATATGTTGTGTTTATAAGCATCTGGTGGGAAATAAATTTTGGGGTAAGGTTGGCCTTCATGATTTCATGAAATATGGTCCTGCAGCAATTCAGTTGACATCACACATAATGTGCCACATAGTGCAGGTCAGGGGTGGGTTGCCCGGTTCGGACCGGTTCACAGGAACCGGTAGTAAAACCAGTGGGAGGCTCCACCCACCGACCCGGACATCATCATAGGTGATCTGTGCACGCGCAGAAGCACGTGCTCCCGATGTGAACCAGTAGTGAAGGTAAGTAAACCCACCCCTGGTATAGGTATCAGATATCTGTATATATCTAATCCAGTTACGGAACCCACAGTTATGGAATTTGCTGCCTTACTTGGATTTCCCTTACTGGATTTGGTGAACTACTCACCATTTCATATAAATTTCATAGCTGCCTATAAGTAACTGAAATGGAAAGAGTTTTTCTTCCATCAAACTGTGTCATTGTCTGTAATATAAAACTTAGCAGAGGTCCTTTGTTATTATTCCATTTACTGCAATCCATCCCTGTTCATTCATAAGCTAGCCCTGTATTCCACAGATTTAAGTCATCTAAAGGCTTACTTTCCCGCACCTTCACATCTACAGCTTAGAACATACTTCAAGGAGTGCTCTGTTTGCAAGACCAACACTTATGTATTAAGTGCCTGATATATTTCTGTGGAACCATTATTTGCTTCCAAATAGAAGGGGAAATGGCATTGCTATGATCATAGTAGTTACTTTAAAAGTGACAGAGTGGAGGGATAAGTGAGACAAATTAAATGGTGAGAGATAGTTTTCTGAGAAGCAGTCTACTATATTTGGTCATGCAGTTAAGTATAAGGCTTTTAGCCTCTAATCATGGAGCAGCAGCTGAACCAAAAGAATCAGATTTAATACATCAGGTCAGATATAAAACATAGTTCTAAAGTTACCCTGCTAGTACAAGATTTCTTCTGATATCATTTAACTTTTCTCTTATCCATCTGCCTAAAAGAAAGAGACTACCACTGCACTGATTTATTCTTCATATACTGTAGAGTCCAAAATGTCGTAGTGCCTCATATGACAAAAAAAATGCACCATTAGAGTTATTATGTACAACTGTTTCTTACTGCTTGGCTGACTATTTTCCCCCACCAGACTCATTTCAACTTATCTTTTCATGGTGACATAGTGAAAGGAAAATGTAACATATTTAATTGTTACCTATTATCAAGGCACAAGAGTTTTACTAAATAACTAAAAAATAATATTGGCAACTATTCTGTTCTTCATTGGTTTTAAGCGCCTTATTAAAGTCATATAAGCAACCCAATGTCCATACATTTTAAACACATTCTTCTTCTGTAGGAATTTTGGATTATATTAGCCTACTCAAAAGGTTGGAACTATGTGGCCCAGCCCAAGTAGCTGAACTCAAAATTTCAGCATCACCAATTAGTATTCAGGAACAAAGAAGCTGTAGTCTTACAGGGTTTCAAATGCCTCAATTTTCCCATCCAAATTTATAATTTTTGATAATTGGCCAAGGGCATTATAAAGAAATTCAAATGTAGGAATTTCACATAGATTCACATATGATCTAATTTTTCATATCTTGGAACAGATGTGATATAGTCATTATGAGAGAAGTATTAACATATAGTCAGATCACTTTCCGATTGTCACAGAATTCACTGGTGCTACGTTCTCCATAGGGATGATGGTTCAGTTTAGAATGTCTATAGTGATTCTCAGGCATCCAGGTCATGGTTGTCCCAAAGGTGCTTTCTCAAGAAGCAACTGGACTTTCACGTTTTTCTTTCACGTGTTTTGCTTCTCATCCAAGAAGTTTCTTCAGCTCTGACTGGATGATGAGGAAGGACACAGATAAACCTCCAAGTGGCCTCAATGACTCTCTAAAAAGAATGCAAATGACCAGCTGTCTGCAAGGAATATAAATCCTTCCATTCCCCACTATCCAGTCAGAGCTAATGAAGCTTCTTGGAGGAGAAACGAAACATCTTCAAAGAAAAACAAGGAAGTCCAGTTGCCTCTTGAAAAATTCACTTTAGAATAAACCATCCCCACTGCCTTTGGTTCCAGAGGATACTTGGAGCCATGTATTTAGGAATACCAAGATATCTTTGGAGAAGGTAGTCAGTGACTGTTAGAAATATATAAGTATAGTCTAGAAAAAACAAGACAGTATAAGAAAGAAATTAAAATTTGTCCTTGGTTGATTAGGGTGAGAGAAAGGAAATTCTACCAGACTTTTGAGTTCTGTTATTATATCTTTTATTAATAGAGTCACATTATTTCTTATGATGTCCATTTCTTGACATGGCCGATCTTGAATGGCTGACACCATAATGACCTCCTGCTGAGGCTTTAATTGTATACAGAATATAGAGGAGGCAGTGGGCTTGGATCAGACTGCAGCTTAACAGTTTATCCCTGTTCATCGATCCAAAGGGAGAACCTTGGTTTACCAAGGAGCTCCAAGGTATGAAACAAACAGGAGACATCTGGAAGACTGTTGGTAAAAGATAAACAATGAACATGACAGAACACAGGTGAAAACTCAGATTCATTCCTATACTATGGCAATAACTATGGAGGGGGTCTTTCCGGCCGCCTTGAAAGAGGCGGTGGTGAGGCCTCTCCTCAAGAAGCCTTCCCTGGACCCAGCTGTTTTAGGTAATTATCGTCCGGTCTCCAACCTTTGCTTTGCGGTGAAGGTTGTAGAGAGTGTGGTGGCACGTCAACTACCCCAGTACCTGGAGGAAACCATCTATCTAGACCCGTTCCAGTCCGGCTTTCGGCCCGGATACAACACTGAGACGGCTTTGGTCACGTTGGTGGATGATCTCTGGAGGGCCAGGGATAGGGGTTATTCCTCTGCCTTGGTCCTATTAGACCTCTCAGTGGCTTTTGATACCATTGACCATGGTATCCTGCTGCACCAGCTGGAGGGATTGGGGGTGGGAGACACTGTTTATCGGTGGTTCTCCTCCTATCTCTCCGATCGGTCGCAGACGGTGTTGACGGGGGGGCAGAGATTGGCTCCGAGATGCCTCACTTGTGGGGTGCCTCAGGGGTCGATTCTCTCGCCCCTCTTGTTCAACATCTATATGAAGCCGCTGGGTGAGATCATCAGTGGCTTCAGTGTGAGGTACCAGCTGTACGCTGATGATACTCAGCTGTACTTTTCCACACCGGGCCACCCCAACAAAGCTATCGAAGTGCTGTCCTGGTGCCTGGAAGCCGTACGGGTCTGGATGGGGAGAAACAGGCTCAAGCTCAATCCCTCCAAGACGGAGTGGCTGTTGATGCCGGCATCCCGGTACAGTCAGCTGCAGCCGTGGCTGACTGTTGGGGGCGAGTCATTGGCCCCAATGGAGAGGGTGCGCAACTTGGACGTTCTCCTGGATGGACGGCTGTCTTTTGAAGACCATTTGATGGCTGTCTCCAGGAGAGCTTTTTACCAGGTTCGCCTGGTTCGCCAGTTGCACCCCTTTCTAGACCGGGATGCCCTATGCACGGTCACTCACGCTCTCGTGTCATCTCGTCTGGATTACTGCAATGCTCTCTACATGGGGCTCCCCTTGAGGAGCACCCGGAGACTCCAGGTAGTTCAGAATGCGGCTGCGCGGGTGATAGAGGGAGCCCTTCGTGGCTCCCACGTAACACCTCTCCTGTGCAGATTGCACTGGCTGCCTGTGGCCTTCCGGGTGCGCTTCAAGGTTTTGGTAATTATCTTCAAAGCGCTCCATGGCATAGGGCCGGGCTACTTACGGGACCGTCAGCTGCCACCCGTGCGCTCTCACAGAGAGGGACTCCTCAGGGTGCCATCGGCCAGGCAGTGCCGTCTGGCGACACCCAGGGGAAGGGCCTTTTCTGTGGGGGCTCCCACCCTCTGGAACGAGCTTCCCCCAGGACTTCGCCAACTTCCTGACCTTCGAACCTTCCGCCGCGAGCTTAAGACACATCTATTTATTTGCGCAGGACTGGACTAGAATTTTTAAATTTTAATTTGGGTTTTAATGGGGTTTTATTATTTATATTTCTATTTTAAATATTCGGCCTATTGAATAAGTTTTTTAAATTAATGTTTTATTCTGTATATATTTATGTTTTTATTTGGCTGTAAACTGCCCTGAGTCCCTAGGGAGATAGGGCGGTATAAAAGTATGAACAAATAAATAAATAAATAAATAAATAAATAAATAAATAAATAAATAAATAAATAAATAAATAAAAGCTGTGAAGTATATATCTTATTGTGTCCTTGGAGGAAAATCTTCCATTAGTGCTTGTTTGAGATTAAGAAAGTTCCCTCCAGTTTCTTAGGAAATGTCATTTATAGCAGTGGTGGGTTTCAAAAATTTTTACTACCAGTTCTGCGGGTGTGGCTTTGTGGTGTGGCTTTGTGGGAGTGGCATGGGAAGGATACTGTAAAATCTCCATTCCCTCCCCAATCCAGGGGAAGGATATTGCAAAATCCCCATTTCTTCCTGATCAGCTGGGACTCAGGAGGCAGAAAATAGACGGAGGCAGGGCCAGTCTGAATTTTTACTACTGGTTCTCTGAACTACTCAAAATTCTGACCGGTTCTTCAGAACTGGTCAGAACCTGCTGAAACCCACCTCTGATTTGTAAGATAGCTGATATCATGGCTTCTCAGCTGTTGCTTCTTTCCTTTTTTCAGGAACAGTTTTACCCTTGATTTTAGACAAGCCCTGAGTTTGCTAGCTTTTCATAAAGTCATCAGGATCTATCTATTTCAACAGGCATTTGGAATCCAAGTTGTCTCCTGAGGGGTGACCATACATAAGGTCTATGGTTGTTCCTCAACATTGGGTAAGTTCTCATTTCACTGCTGTGTTAGTTTTTAATCTTTTTACTGTTTGGGTGGTCTATAAGCCACTGAGACCCAGATAAGAATGAAGTGGTACATAAACCTAGTAAAATAAATGAATAGCTCAACAGATGGCTCAAGTTTGGCATCAGGGCTTGGCATGATCAGACAAATGCTGCTGAGATTCATAGTCTATTGATCCTGACAGGAAGGCAGACAGACAAAAGCAGCTGGGTCAACACTGAGAGAGAAGCACCATTACCTTATGGCCTATGCAGGAAAGCACTATTTCATTATCTCTGTGGCCTAAAGAAAATGATAGTGCCCATCTTCTTATACTAGGTTGCGGGATTTACAACAATCTCACATTTGTTATTGCATCCTCAACTACGTATCCCACCATATTTAGCTACGGTGTTATCTTTAGGTAAACTTGCTCTAACTGTTCCATGTCTGTTCTTCCTTCTGCTCATCACACAGTACAGGTCAAACTTCAGCCTTTTTGGAAGCAATTTTCCTAACTTTTAACAATATACTGTATTTTTTTAATTATAAAACACACCGTATATATAAGACGCAGCAAGATTTCGAAGAAGTAAGTAAGGAAAAAAAAGGTTTTTGGCCTCCCCAGCCCCCAGGAGCATTCTGCAGGCCTCCCAAAGCCTCTGCATGCTCTGTTTTTGTGAAAAACAGGCCTGTTTTTTTGCAAAAAATGGGACACAAAAATTTTTGGGAGGCCAAAAATAGCTGTATTTGGTGTTATACTCCAAAAAGTACTTATACTCCAAAAAGTACGGTATATATCCCCATACTATCTATTTTGTCATAGATGTAACATTTCTATTCTCCCAAACTGGGCTTTCTATGAAAATTGTAACCTCTTTTTAAAAACAAATCTATGGTTTTATTTTTCAATAAGGAATTTACTGTAAACGGATTATAAGAGTTTTAATTAAAAACGTGATTTGTGAGCAAGTTGCACTCTTGAGTTAGTGTTAAGCAAAGTGAAATGTATTAGCGGTTTCCAATAAAGTGAGAAATAATGTGCAGACAGGTGATGTAAGTAATTACAGACTATATTATTTACAAAGGTTTCCATCTATGTAAAATATGAAATCTTTATTTTGCTGACACTGTAAGCATGGTGGGAAGCTTAGAGTGAGCCACCCCACCAAAAGGTACTATTAAAGTAGCAAATAGCACCAACCTTTGAAAAACATGATCAAGCACAACAGTGCCCCCAAAGTTTTCCAAGTGAGGCTCTGGCATGAACAAAAGACAACTAAAGTCTGGGTCACACAGAATCCATATTTCTTGGAAGTTAAGATGTAAGCACAAATATCCATCATTATTTCAACAGGATGCTCTATTTTTTTTAAGCAGTTCAGTCGAAGGAAGGAAAAAATGCTTTTTATTTTAAATGATATTTTAAAATATCAATTTTAAAATCCTACATAGCATGAGACTACGTTGCTTGTGGGACTGCATTTCTCCATGGTTTCTGCCCACCTCATCAGATCTGACAGAATGGACATGTTCCAGGACCTTTACTGAGGTAATGTCAGCTAGTGGGGTTTAGAAAATTGGCCTTTATCATCATGGCACCTGTTCTATGGAATAGCCTTCTCCCACAGATATATGGATTCTGTAATCCCAACCTTACTGGCCTTTCAGAAGACTGTGAAGATGTGACTCGTCCTATGGCATTGGGACTTGGCTGTTAATTAGTTAGATGTATTTTGCAGGGTTGTGTGTCTTTAATGAAAGGGTGTAAACCCAGATGTTTGTTATTTATTTGTTTTATTGCTGATGCTTTATATTGTTTGTTCACCACCCAGAATTTCATCAGGTAGATGGGCAGCCTTACAAATTTGATTATAATATAAATCAATCAATCCAGATCTTAAAACAAATGACCAAAAGAAGAATAGATAGACAGAACTGTGCCTGTGATGTGCTATGCCCATCTTCCCCACCTTATCAATTCTAGATTACTAACTCCAAAGGGAAACCAGTCCTGCAAATTCCACCCCTCCCCTTCTCCCATCTAATGAATATGTGCTTGGGACTCATTGACATATATCATGTTGTTGTTGTTGTTAGTTGCGAAGTCATGTCCGACCCATTGCGACCCCATGGACAACGTTCCTCTAGGCCTTCCTGTCCTCTACCATCCTCTGGAGTCTATTTAAGCTCACGCCTACTGTTTCAGTGACTCCATCTAGCCACCTCATTCTCTGTCATCCCCTTCTTCTTTTGCCCTCAATCTTTCACAGCATTAGGCTCTTCTCCAGTGAGTCCTTCCTTCACATTAGGTGGCCAAAATATTTGAGTTTCATCTTCAGGATCTGGCCTCCTAAGTAGTCAGGATTGATCTCCTCTAGGTCTGGCTGGTTTGATCGCCTTGCAGTCCAAGGGACTCGCAAGAGTCTTCTCCAGCATCAGAGTTCAAAGGCCTCAATTCTTTGGCGCTCAGCCTTTCATATGGTCCAACTTTCACAGCCATACATTGTAACTGGGAAAACCATAGCCGTGACTATACGCACTTTTGTTGGCAGGGTGATGTCTCTGCTTTTTAGAATGCTGTCTAGATTTGCCATAGCTTTCCCCTCCAGGAGCAAGCTTCTTTTAATTTCTTGGCTGCAGTCCCCATCTGTAGTGAACTTGGAGCCGAGGAAAATAAAATCTGTCACTACCTCCGTTTCTTCCCCATCTATTTGCCAGGAATTGAAAGGGCTGGATGCCATGATCTTAGTTTTCTTAATTTTCAGTTTTAAGCCAACTTTTGCACTCTCTTCCTTCACCTGCATCAAGAGGCTCTTTAGTTCCTCTTCGCTTTCTGCCATTAGAGTAGTATCATCTGCATATCTGAGATTGTTGATATCTCTCCCAGCAGTCTTAATTCTAACTTTTGATTCATCTAGCCCCACCTTTCTCATGATGTGCTATATCATGTATGCAGATGATATATATCATATATGCAGATCTTTATATGAATGTACCTTCTAGAAGCTACTTTCCCCAAACAATAACAGAATAAAGACAATATACATGCACACCCACCGCTCTCTCATTCCCACAAGAACACCAAAGGAGAAATTAAAAAGAGGTTAGAGGGAAAGAAGAGCCTTTACTGAGAGAAATTAAAAAAGAGAAAAGGGGAGCAAAACTAGAAGGAGATAAGGTGAGAGGGAGAGGTCAACTGGCCAGGGAGGGAAAGAAAAGATAGTGAAGCCTTGTTTAGGCATTGCAGAAAAGGGATTGAATCCAGCAGTTAAACTATCATTTATTTCAAAGCAATAATGCAGGCTGATCTTCTTAGGGACCCAAGTTTCTCAGCAGGGGGGATCTTGCCCATTTCTTTGTTTACAATATCATCTACTCTATCAGGAAATGTTTCTCCTGTTCACAATTAATTAGATGAGGTCTGACTGCACAGTCAGACTGACTGTCTATATTTAGGAATTTGTATTTATAGTTATCCTTTCAGAAATAGAAAAATAATAAAATCCTGGTATGGGGAAGTTTCATGTAACCTAGCCAGGCCCTTGACTGGTTCTTGAAAGAATCCAGGATCCTGATGTTGTGGTCCATCAGCAGCCTGCAAGCTGGCAATGGACTTGGACAGCGATGAGGCTGAGGAAGAGTGTGATCCAGTCCTGGAGGCTGGAGACGGCCTGGATGAGGGCTCTACATCGGAGGCTGAGTTGGGGCCAGGGCTATCAGGGAGTGAGATGCGGACTCCAGAGCCTCCAGAGACTGACAGTAGTGAGGCAGAGGAACAGGAGGAGCCTGTTCCTAATGCACACATGAGAAGAGCTGCCAGAAGGCAAGAGCAGCTCAAGCAAAGAGGACGACTCAGGAGTAGGACCCCTCCCATAAGGCTTAAAAGACCAGCAACTGTGTTTGGGCTCTTTGCTGGAAAACAATGTTGATAGTTTCATCTTGTTGCATTTGTTTTATATCAGTGTCTTCTGAACTCTTGCCAAGAAAGGCCTTTGGCAGTTTGCCAAATTGGACCAAGGTTGGTGATAGGACTGAGGAATTGTGTTGGGAGGAATTTGCTTTAATTTAGTTGAACTATGCTGAGAATGAAGTAATTCTCAGATGTTCAAATAAAGCTTGTTTGTTTTTACACTGACTGAGTTTCATACTACCTACTTGGGCCTGGGTCACAACACCTGAGATAGCTTTGCCTTCCAGGTATGAAGAGGTTGCAACTCCAAGAATTCCCAGGCAACATGGAAAAAGTATAGTAGTCCTGACATATCTGAAGAACACCAGAGTAGGGAACAATATCTTCACACATGAAGAAAAGTAAAGCTGAGACACAGAGACTTTCCTAATTAGCAATAGTAAGTTGTTCATTGACAAGGTGAAACATATTGCAGAGATCAATGGACCTGTCTGTTCTTCCACTCCTAAGAATTATCTTCAAATAACACTTACAATATTGAATGTAACATGTTAGGACCGTAGCTGTAATGTGAGGTCTATAAGGAATATATTAGCTCTTAATTCTACTTCAGTTGATATCAATCATGCCATCCTAAGATTTCTTAGATAATAACGTGCTCAAGGAAGGGCTGGTAACTTTTGGTTCAATAAAAAAATCACCTTCTTTGTGGATCTTGCTGCATTCTAAGTTCCATTTTAGAAACACATTTTCCCAAAGCGAATAGGAGCTATTTGCGATGATTTACGCAGGGCGGAAGTCGCGTTGGTGGGGAAAATATTGATCAGTACTCTACCAAGTTTTCACAAAGACTGATTCATATCTATCTGGGAAGGGGATTGCATGCTTCACTGTAAAACAGCAAAGCCCATATGAGTGGGCTGCACTAATATGAAAATATAATTTTTCAATTTCATTTCCTGGTCAGGCAAAGTGCCCTGCTCAGAAATGAAACCTGAGACAAAACCCAATAATTTCCTTGTCGCAAGGTGTTAAAAAAACATTAAATGTTTTGTGCACTTATCCTTCAAAAAACCCAGAGTATTTGACGTTTGGCTATTTGAGGTGCCAGCCTGCCAATAGCATAATTCACAAAGGTTTTTAATGAAGTAGGTTCAGGTTGTTATTGCAGAGATATGTTTTAAAACTTATTTCTAGCTTGACAGGGTTGCCCTTTGTGGCATCATTGTAGAAAGCTGCTGTGTTTATCAGTTGTGTCTAATTTACAATTCAGTGTCAATAGTACAATTTTGCCAAAATCTAACAGAAGTATCTAACAACCAACAACATAGTTTGATGTACAGTTTAAATTGTGCCCAAATGTGGAAAGAGAATGATAGTTCTCTATTTACTGAAACGTTCAGAAATTATTGCAAGAGATTTTTCTGGTACTACCTAAAGAAATAAATTTCATGTTCCCCCCCCCCCATGTTATATTTGGGGTTCCCATGTTCAGCTGAAGATTTGTAATACATATGTATATATGTAATTCAAGAACCTACATTATTAACTTCTCTTTAGCTCTTAGGGCTGACTATACAGAGACCTCAGAAAAACAATGGGCAAGGCAGTGAGTGCAATCCCATGAAAAACATAGATTTTATAGAGGGCTCATATAATTTCCTTCAATGAACCAGAATATTCTCATTTGTAATGTCTTCTAAGATTTCTGCAAATATAATTATTTACAGCTTGGTTTTTAAGGAGGATCTGAGTGCTTATAAATATTGCAAAGTAGCAAAAGGAGAAAGTCAGAAATTCATCAGCTTCTGTTTTTCTTTCTTTAAAAAAAGGTCTCTTTTTTGCCTTTTTATTTCACTTTTTTAGTTTCTCAAATTTGTTAAACCTATTTTGTTCCTTTATTTTTTCTTTATTAACATGTATAAATATATATCCATCTACAAATTCTAAGTAACAACATGATGGAGGTTTTAATATCAGGTAACTTACTTTAAGATCAAAACATGTACTTAAAAAATACCTTAATGCATTCTCTTTCTTTATTTTTTTCATTCCATTTCCAATGTTACATTTAATTTTGAAGAAAAAGTCAAAAGATCTTAAATAATCATTGTACATATTGTTCATATAACATTAATATTCAAAACTATAATTAACATTGATAGAATAGCTACTTTTTCTTTCTGTTATCTATGCTCAATACTCTAATGTAAATAACGGAATATTAAGAATCTAAGTATATTATATAAACATAATTGTGGTTAAATAAAATATTGTATCAAAACTGAAAAGTTAATATATATGGCTGGATTTAACAATATGTTAGAGAATTAAGCTAATTTGGATGCACGTTATGATATATTTTTAGTTTCTTTAACAATCACATATTTACTCACTATTCTGTATATTCTTGTGATTTTATTAGCACTGTTATGTTTTTTGGTTGTACATCATATCTTCTGGTTGCGATATTTCACCATAAAATATTTTTTTAAAATAAATGGTTTTCTTTCATCAAATAGGTTAAAATTTCGTCTGTTTACAGAAAAAAAAAGGCAACAAAATTGTCAGATATTTCCTGTAATTGATAATTCCATTTAAAACAAATTTATCTTATAAGACAAATGAAACTTTTGTGCACTTTTTTATAAACAAGAAAATGCTTTGGGTATTGGCACTTATCATTTTAATAGATACATAGCCCATAGAAATAAGCTAGTTTGGCACTTTTCTTCCATTATATGCTACTTTTGTTACAGAAGAGTGTCTAAATAAGCAGACTGATTTGAATACCTAAATAAGTAGAATAACTTAAGGTTGTCACATCAATTCTGTTTGATTTTTATGGTAAGATAGTTACTCAGCAGAATGAAAGTAATGTAGTTTTTGAACCAAAATCCTCTGGAATGCCAAGAGAGCAAATGAGGCCAGGGTTAAGAGTAACGAGTAGCACACCAGGGACAAGAAACATATGGCCTTCAGGTGTTATTCAACTATAGCTCTCAGCATTCCTAATGTTTTGCCCTGTTGGCAAGATTGCTGGGCACTGGAGACTATAAGTTATCTATGCCTAAAGAATGTATTTTTTAAATCTCTTTATTGTTAAAATATTTACTTAATCTTTCTGCTTATAAAAGCACACAGGGAGATTTTAAACAATAAAGCAAGTAGAAAGCACAGGAGAAAATCTCAGACAGTTAAATTCAATTAATGTACCATTAAAAGCTTGGTAAAAGGTTTTTTGGTTTTTACTAAATAGCAAGAGAAGGGATCAAACACATCTCCTTGGAAGAAGCATTCAACATAGGGGAAGACCCCTTCCTGCATAATATAGAATTAAATTTGTGGCAGCAGATGTGTCTCCAAAAGAATACCATGGTCAATGGAAGCAAAAGATACTAAGATGTGACCAAATCAGTCTGAATACCACATCCTGGATGAAAACTCTGTTGAATTAGATCCAGATGTTCACTTTCACTCCAACATCTGAAGTATGGTGGTAAAGTCACCACCTTCGATGTTACTTTATACAAAAGTAAAATATTTGAGAGTGTCCTATAACTAATGAGGTATGTTGGGTTCAGAATGGGCTTTTAATAGAACTCAAGGAGGAACTGACTACCTACCTAGAATGGGGCAAGACCTAGCTTAACCAGTTTAATCAATGAATAAGGAGCATGTGATAATATTTCTCTCTTCATACAGCCCTGTCCTTGAGATCTACAATATGTAAACAGCACAATCAAGTTGCCAATATTACCTCTTTATGACATGCTCCAACACTAGAATCCAGGTGAAGAAACATCTAATTGATTTTCTTCGCAAAGTGTAGTGAAAATTACTCATTGCGAACCTCAGATTATTCTGCTTTCTCTCCTGCAACCATCTAAATAAGAGACAGCACAAAGTTCCAAAAAGCATCCTTGGTCTGTTCTGTGGAGGTGACAGAAGTAAACCTTATTTACTGTATCTACTGCCCCAACAGAATTTTAGATAAGCCTCCACTCTGTGTTTAATCCAGTCTATCCCAGGAGTTTCTTAACTTGTGTTCTAGCTCATTATTTACCCATTTAATTGCTATTAGCTCCGTGATAAACCAAGGGGCCAATTTAGATTTGTTAGGAAAAAGTTAGTGCTTAGGAGTGATAAGGTCAACTCTGAGCCATCTCTGTGTTCCCTAGGTTAGCAAGTTTTCTAACCTGCAGTATTATCAACAAACAGGATAGAAATTACTCTTTCAAAAAGCCAATTTTATTATTATTATTATTTATTAGATTTTTATACCGCCCTTCTCCCGAAGGACTCAGGGCGGTGTACAGCCAAAAATAAAAACAGTAACAAATACAATTAAAATAAACAAATAAAAAACTTATTATAAAATTGGCCAAAAATTTAAAACATATTAAAATTTAAAACCTATTAAAATACATCCCAAAAAATTTAAAATTTAAAATTTAAGCCAACCCCGCGCGAGTAAATAAATACGTCTTCAGCTCACGGCGAAAGGTACGAAGGTCAGGCAATTGGTGCAAGCAGGGGGAAGTTCGTTCCAGAGAGTAGGAGCCCCCACAGAGAAGGCTCTTCCCCTGGGTGCTGCCAGCTGACATTGCTTGGCGGACGGCACCCTGAGAAGTCCCTCTCTGTGTGAGCGTACGGGTCGGTGGGAGGCATGTGGTAACAGCAGGCGGTCCCGTAAGTACCCAGGCCCTAAGCCATGGAGTGCTTTAAAGGTAGTAACCAGCACCTTAAAGTGCACCCGAAAGGCCACAGGCAGCCAGTGCAGTCTGCGCAGGAGTGGTGTTACACGGGCGCCACGTGCGGCTCCCTCTATAACCCGCGCAGCTGCATTCTGGACTAACTGAAGCCTCCGAGTGCACTTCAAGGGGACTCCCATGTAGAGAGCATTGCAATAATCTGTTGTGTCTCGTCCAATCTCACCTCAGCCGGGGTCTTCTTATCTGCTTCCGAACACGGAGGAATGTTCTAGTATGCCTCCCTGCCCTAGCCCTGGCTCCATGCCCAGACAGGCTGAAGAGGAAGAAATACCTCCAGCCCCCAGCTCTGGCTCCATGCCCAGGCAAACGGAGCAACTAGACCCCTCCCCCTCCTCCACAGCATGTGAGCCTGAGGCAGGTCAATTACCAACAGCTGCCGACTGGAGTGACCCTCGCGTCAGAAGACTTGATAGGCGGAGGCAACAGAAGGAAGGGAGGGGCAGGCCTGGATAAGTGCTGAGTCATGGAGCCACACCCCATGGCCTATATAAAGGATCTGCTTTCTGGCATTCTCTGAGTCAGGCAAAGTCTAAACATATCTTGCTGAAGTCACTTTCTGGTCTCCTGCCTGCCCTGAGGACTTTGCTAGAACTTTGGCAGAGCTGCAGAGGCACACCTGATTCGGATTTCCCTGACCCGGCCGTCAGCGGAAGAGTGGGACACGACATAATCCAAGCGAGAGGTAACAAGAGCATGAGTGACTGTGCATAAGGCATCCCGGTCGAGGAAGGGGCGCAACTGGTGTACCAGGCGAACCTGGTGAAAAGCTCTCCTGGAGACAGCCGTCAAATGATCTTCAAACGACAGCCGTCCATCCAGGAGAACACCCAAGTTGTGCACCCTTTCCACTGGGGCCAATGACTCGCCCCCAACAGTCAGCTGGAACTGCAGCTGACTGTACCGGGGTGCCGGCATCCACAGCCACTCCGTCTTGGAGGGATTGAGCTTGAGCCTGTTTCTCCCCATCCAGACCCGTACAGCTTCCAAGCACCGGGACAGCACTTCAACAGCTTCATTGGGGTGGCCTGGGGTGGAAAAGTACAGCTGCGTATCTAGATGTAACTTATCACCTAGACATTTTCCACACAATAGTTTGTAGCAGCCATAGGTCTGAGGAGAGGAGATCTGTCCATATCAATGGACTTTGAGAGCTGCCTCTGATTAGCCAGTCTAGCATGTGCCCTGCTACATGTGTGTCAAATAAAATCTATCATTATGGCATATATGAAATCCTAAATTTAGGTAATCTCTTAACTAGGTACTGTAATCTCAACACAAATACTGAAGTCTTATAGGTTAAGAAGTCTGTCTCGGCTAGTCAATCACAACACAAAGATAATCTTGCCTACAAATCTGTTGTGTACTGTTACACATCTGGATACTAATACTAATAATACTAATCAGCAGACTAATAGTATCCCAACAACTGCCCCAGTTGGTTGGACATAGCAAGAAACACTCAAACTTAGCAAATTGATAATCAGTGAGATAGAATCCCTACAGATCAGTATTTCTGGGACTAGTTTCTCTCAGGACCTCCTTCCCTCTTTAACAGTTTGAAAGATACCCCCAAAGAGCTGTTTTGGACTACATTTATTTATATTAAATATCAAATTTTAAAACACTGTCACTACCATTTCTCACAATTGGATGGTGGGATGTTAATATTGTTAATAATTATGATGTTTACCACTATATGTAGCTAATAGGTCATCCCAGGAAACTTCCTTGTTGTACTTATTTGTTGTCATAATATATACATTTTTGTCTAATGACTGAAACAGAGAACTGGAAAAGCCAAAGAATAACTGTGTCTTATATTGTGTATTAATGAACTATGAATCAGGCAGATATAAAGTCAACACAATTCTTCTGATCCTTATTTCCAAATAAATGTGCATATGACTAGATTGTAAAGTTTTAATAAATTTAAATAAAATGTTATACATAATGAACTCTTTTCCCAGTACAGCAATGGTAACTTACTTCACAGATGATGTAAATCTACACAATTTCCATTTTTAGGCAAAAATCGAAAGCCTGAAATTAGTCATATTATAAGATTATTAAGCAGGATATTGTAATAATATGGCACATTACATATGTAGTAAAATGACACATATGTAGGTTTCTATTAGGAAAATATTAGTAATAAAAGGAAAAACTATGTTTTTAATAACCTGCGCCTTGGTTTCTATTAGCAATTTGTCTCAAATCTGGTTGCTTTCAATTTTTGTCACAACAAGACAAGAATCTCAGCACTTCCATAAGGAAAACATGGGATATATACACTTTCCTTGTGGGTCAAATAAAAATATTCTCCTTAGGCTAGAATGCATATGCCTACGTTTTTAGTTCTTTAACCATACAAAAAATGGTTTTGGGTTGAATATACCTTCATACTTTCATACATCTATTTAGTAATAAAGAAGTACTAAGCATAAAATTATCAGCTTTTTCAAAAAAGCAACCTCATTGAAGGACTTCATTCTAAACTCAATCAGTGAACTTATCTGTAATACATAATAGAGCAGCTATGTATTCTTGCACGAGTTGCGATATACAGAAAACAATTATTGCGAGAAACTGTATTATTGTAAGTTTAGATATATATAATTTACATTACATATTGTTCTATTATTCCAATAAAGCAGAAGGAAGCTGCTCTGCCAAATTTTCAAGATCTACAACATCCTGCACAATCTGAGGATATAAACACCCAACCATTCCCAAGGATTTTCCAACACCAAGAAGCTGCAGGAACCTGGAGTAGGAAATAGGCAAACTGTATTATTTCTTCCTTCTCCATCTCAGGAACAAACACTTTCTCTCCATGTGTGTCTCACACAGAGACACACATGTGTATATGTATGAGAACACTAACAGTAAAGTGATTTGGATAAGTTTCATAAAAATATTGCGTCCATAAAGGCTATAAGAAAAGAAGATAAGGTTTTTGCCCAAGCAAGTGATCTCTTTCTATTCTCTGATACAAATTTCTATTTGTTTGTTTGCATCGCACCTTCGTTAGTTTTACAAATCACTTGTTATGTATCTTTAAATATTTTGGCGGGAAACAAGCACGTTGCTGATTGGTTGAAGCCGCCGGTTAAACAGTATATAAGGAGATGTTTTCCCCCAGCCAGGTTGCTGGGTTCACCCTATATTAAAGAGCTGTTGTCACTACCCTGGTCTCCAGCCTCGTTACTTCCCGAACTTAACACTGGCGACGAAGGTGGGATTTCGAGGCTAAGGAGCACCAGAACCGAGCTGAAGCACAATAGAACCGAACCCAGCAAACCCCGGGCAGAAAACGCGGAGATGGCCAGCTACACTCCGCCCGCACCGTTTGACCCGGCCAGAGAGAAATGGGGAACGTACATGACCCGTTTCGAAAGCTTCCTAGAAGCAAACGAACTGCAAGGAGTTCCAGACAACCGCAAAAGGGCTTATTTCTTGAGCCACTGCGGTCCCGAGGTCATCGACATCGCGGAAGCCCTGGCAGAACCGACGCCGGTACAATCGGTATCGTGGCAAACCCTGCAAACCCTGCTAAAAAACCATTTCGCGCCAACGCCGTCCAAATACGTGCGGCGTTTTGAATTTGGTGAGCGCAGACAGCTAGAGGGCGAATCCCTCAGCAACTACATGGCCGCCCTGAGGAGACCCTCCAAGGACTGTGGGTACCGAGACTTGGACGAGGCGCTGCTAGAGCAACTCATCCGTGGGGTCAGAGACATCCGTTTGCGAAGGCGGCTGCTATCAAAGAGCAACCTAACGCTGGCAAACGCTCTGGACGAAGCCAGAGCCCATGAGATGTCTACCCAAGCGGCGGAGACCCTGCAAAAGCCACTCACACCGAAGGTGAGCACGAAACCGACCCCAGTACACGACGTACGTGAGGAGGCCCAGACCGATTCAGACGGTGAGGATGAGGAAGGGGTTTGTCGTACCGAGAGACGGGGCAAAGAAGACCGGGAGGAATGCGGAAGTTGCGGTGGGCAACACCAGCGCCAACATTGCAAATTTAAGGACGCTACATGTCGGCGATGCGAGAAGAAGGGGCACCTGGCTCAAGTCTGTCGAGCACCTCAACCTTCCCGCCGAAAATTCAAACCAACCAACCAGAGCGCGGGATCGGCAAGGCGACCCGTGATTGGCTCGAACAAGAAAGGCGCGAATTTGAATCGAACGACTGTGATAATAGGCCGCGCCGAAACCAAGGTGGAGAAGAAAATCTTCACCAAACCCAAAATAGAAGGAGTGCCGTGCCGACTAGAAGTAGACACCGGGTCAGCGATCACAATCACATCCCTGTTCGAGGGACCACCTCCGTCCAAGTCGAGTACGGACCACATAAGAAGACCCTACCCATCACAATCGTCGAAGGAACTCTGCCGAGTTTGTTGGGGCTAGACTGGTTCCGCGCGTTGGGCATGGGAGTGACTGGCATCTACCGAAGTGACGTTAACCTTAAAGATGCACTCATGAGTGAATACGAAGATGTGTTCAAGGACTGCCTGGGCAAGTACAAGGGGACCCCTATTTCCTTTAATCTAGACCCCCAGGTAGCCCCTATCCGAATAAAAGCCAGGAGGGTACCCTTCGCTCTGAAACCCAAGATTGATAGGGAGATAGACAAGTTAATAAGGCAGGGGATATTGGTACCAGTCGACCACGCCAAATGGGAGACGCCAATCGTCACCCCTGTAAAACAAGATGGGTCAGTTAGAATCTGCGCTGATTACAAGGCAACGTTAAACAAAGCCTTGCAAAAGAGCGCATACCCAGTTCCTGTGGTGCAACACTTGCTGCACTCGTTGGGACAAGGGCAAGTTTTCGCTAAATTAGATTTAGCACAAGCCTATCAACAGCTACCAGTAGACGTAGCCACAGCAGAAGCTCAAACGATTGTGACGCATAGAGGGGCTTTCAAGTGCACCCGGTTACAGTTTGGGGTGAGTGTGGCACCAGGTCTGTTTCAAAACTTAATGGAGCGACTTCTGCAAGGGCTCCCCGGGGTAGTTCCCTATTTTGATGATGTGTTGGTGTCAGCAGAAAATTTAGAGGAACTGGGGGAGCGGTTGAGAAAAGTTCTGAGCATTTTCCGGTCAGCCGGTCTAAAGCTTAAGGAGAAAAAATGCCAAATAGGGGTAGAATCCGTAGAATTCTTGGGCTACAGAATAGACAAAGAAGGAATTCACCCCACCGAGAGCAAGGTTAAGGCAATCAGAAAGGCTCCAGCGCCCAAAAACAAAACAGAGCTACAGGCTTTCCTGGGTCTAGTAAACTTTTACGCGGTTTTTTAAAAAAATAAGGCAACCGTCGCCGAGCCGCTACATAAGTTGCTGGGAAAGAAGGCTGCTTGGTCTTGGGGGAAGATAGAAGCCAGGGCTTTCGAAGCAGTAAAAAACCTACTCTCGGGCGATAGCTTGCTAATTCAGTACCACAGCAAATTGCCACTGGTTCTGGTTTGTGACGCCTCCCCTTACGGAGTGGGGGCTGTGCTCAGCCACAGGCTCCCAAATGGCACAGAAGCCCCAATAGCATTCTATTCCAGGACGATGTCCTCAACCGAGAGAAACTATAGTCAGTTAGATAAGGAAGCTCTAGCTATAGTGTCAGGGGTAAAGAAGTTTCATGAATATGTTTTTGGCCGGGACTTTGAAATTGTTACGGACCATAGACCACTATTGGGGTTATTGGCTGGCGACCGCCCAACGCCTGTGGCACTTTCGCCCCGTTTGACCAGATGGACTATCTTTATGGCTGCTTACTCCTACAAGCTGCAGCATCGACCAGGAAAAGACTTGGGGCATGCGGACGCATTAAGCAGATGCCCACTACCAGGGACAATCGAGGACCCCACTCCGGGGACACCCGTACTATTAATTGACTCTCTGGACTCTGGCCCGGTCACATCTAAGGAGGTGGCTAGGGCATCCTACCGGGACGTTACCTTAAGGACTGTACTTGGTTGGGTACAAAGAGGGTGGCCCGCTGCGCCGGGCGAGCGTTTCAAGGAATTTGTGAAGAAGCGGGGGGAACTCTCGGCTCAAGGGGGGTGCCTGCTATGGGGCGATCGGGTGGTGATTCCGGAAAAGTTGAGGGAAAAGGTATTGGACCTTCTCCACGAGGGTCACCCAGGGATCGTAAGGATGAAGGGGCTAGCGAGAAGCTATGTTTGGTGGCCATTAATGGACGCAGAAATTGCTGAGAGGGTAGGGAAATGCCTGGCCTGCCAGGAATCCAGACCACTACCCCCAACGGCCCCGGTCAGGGAATGGGAAAAACCCCATTCCAGACCCCAGGAATCCAGACCACTACCCCCAAGGGCCCTGGTCAAGAATCCACATCGATTTTGCCGGCCCCTTCCACGGCCAAACTTTCTTAGTGGTAGTCGACGCTTTCTCTAAATGGTTGGAAATCATTCTCATGAGATCCATGACAGCCGAGGCAGTAATCGCAGCCCTGCGGCACCTATTCTCAACCCACGGGTTGCCCGACACGCTAGTATCCGATAACGGCCCGCAATTCACGGCAACCCAGTTTGAGGAATACTTGGCAGATGAGGGCATCCGGCATGCCTTCTCTGCGCCCTTCCACCCTGCGTCGAATGGCCTTGCAGAGCGTTCCGTACGGAGCGCTAAAGAGGCATTGTCACGACTCAAGCCAGGCGACTGGCAAACAAAGATAGACTTCTTTCTGGCCGTCCAGCATAGAACCCCCAGTACCGCAACAGGCAGAAGCCCGGCCGAGTTATTAATGGGACGGAAACTCCGGTGCCCACTCGACCGTTTAAACCCCCACTACACACCAGAGAGTTACCAGGGGGAACTTGGAAAAACGAGAGAAATGGGCATAGGCGACCGAGTGTGGGCCCGCAACTACGGGGACGGCCCCAGTTGGATAGAAGGGCAAATCATAAAAGTAACCGGTCCCAAGTCATACTTGGTTGAGTTAAAGGACAACCGAGTATGGAGACGCCACATAGACCAAGTCAGGAGACGAATAGCCGACAAATCAGAGCTAAATGAAATAGACCCTGACCACACATTATTTGAACCCACAGCTGATCTCAACCCGGGAGAGGCGCAAGACCTACCGGAGTCCCCGGAGGTCCAGCGACGCCATCAGGTTACCCCAGAGTACAGCAGGGACAACTCTGCAAGTAATCCAAGGCCGGATGGCCAAGAAAAAAAGTCTGCCAGTAATCCAGGGCCGGAGGGCCTAGAGGAAGAGCTGGGAGGAGCAAACAGCCCCTCCGACCAGCTCAACCCACTCCCAAGAACTGAACCGCGCAGGTCAGAAAGAATCAGGAGACGCCCAGGTTATTTGCGTGACTACGTCGAAAAATAACATGTAAATAATATGTAAATAGAGATAAAGTGTTTTCTGGGAGGGGAGGAGTGTTATGTATCTTTAAATATTTTGGCGGGAAACAAGCACGTTGCTGATTGGTTGAAGCCGCCGGTTAAACAGTATATAAGGAGATGTTTTCCCCCAGCCAGGTTGCTGGGTTCACCCTATATTAAAGAGCTGTTGTCACTACCCTGGTCTCCAGCCTCGTTACTTCCCGAACTTAACATCACTCAAGGTGGTAAACATTTCAAGCACACCTTCCTCCTCCTATTTTTTCTTCAACAACAACCCTTTGTGGTGAGACAGGCTGAGAGGGAGTGATTGCCCAAGGTCATCTGGCCCAAGGTCATCTGGCTGGCTTTCACGGCTAAAGCAGGACTTGAACTCACACTCTTTTGCTTTCTAGCCTGGTACCTTAACCATTAGACCAAACTCTTCAATAGAAGATGTTGAAAGCAAAGCTACAGGGAGCAGATGGACAGGGCTGCAATCATCACTGCGGAAAAAAAGCAGATGATTTGAAGATAATTAGCCTGAATATTGGCCCTTGCTTTTGTGGAGAATTTTAATCTCTTTTAAAAAATTCCTAAATACTGTATATATTTTTTCTTTTTCCTTCCCAACATAGCTACCCCTTCCCCTCATGCCACCTCTGCCCATTTTTCTCCTCCCTTTTCATATATTTTTTTTCTGACAGAAAGAGGAGTGTGTGTGGGTATGCTTGCATACTTGTTTTTTCAGTGTATGATTGTACTCTGTGTGTAATAGAATGGTTGCAAATGGAGATCAGAGATCAATTAAATTTATAAATGAGGCATCTTCTTTTATAAGCTATTAATGTAAGTCAGCAGTTATTAAATGGTTGGAGGGGAGCCTTTCCTTATATGTAATGATATGAGAGAATGACTTTGGGAGACAGAAAAGAACAGGGATGAACAATGAACCACAACCAGGGCAACAGGTTGGATCTCAGAAGGCACCTTCCTTAGTTTTGGGGGCTTAAAACCAACAAGGGAGAAATGTACTTTTATTCTTGCAAGATTCTGTTAATGTGACATTGCAATGAAGTTGAATTAGTTCATCTGGGCTGCTACCTGTCTGGACTATCTCACAAGACTAACATGATCTTTTCTGAGATTGTGTAAAACTCATAGACCATATCCTGCTTGTCTGTCTCTGTGTGTCTGTACCTGTGTCTGTGTGCATATCAATCACATGCCCACCTTTATTAGATAGTGGAAAATCACCAGACTGATTTGCAGTTCTAGGTTGAAAAGGTGCAGAAATTGTTCATTGCCTGGGATTTTGCCTATTTTCCCATCCCATTTAGGGAAGTTCTTAAAGTTTGCAGTTGTCTCCCACCCTGGTAAATTTGCAAGCATTCCTTTGGTTAGATATTTAAAGCATGGAAAGTGGATGTAAATAAATGCACTATCCTACTAGGTCAGATCTTAATTTTCATTTACCAATAGGGAATATAAACATGTTTGTTTTATAAGAAGCTATGATTGTGCAGGATTGATAGTGATATAAACCCTTAACTAAAAAATGGTTACATATCCCCTGCAGATCTCCATAAACATTAAAGATCAAGGACAGGGTCATATTTCATAACCTCTCTCTTCACTTTCTTCTGAATATCATAAAATTAAACAAAATAACACAACCAATAAATAAATAAACCTGTCAATCAAAAGATATTGTGGACAAATTCCATACCTTTTTAGATGTTTCTGCAGAGAGAAAAAGAATAGAAGAATAGAAGTAGAAAAACCCAGGGGATGGGGCAGTTTAGAAATAAGAGATGACATTGAGTCCCTATAAAACTCCATGGGTAAATGTTTGCATTTGTGTGTGTGATTAAATAAAACACCACATATACCATTGGTTCCATCTGTACTTTATTAAAAAAAATCCTTGGTCAGTTCCTTTTTATGAGGTTTTCAGTCTTTTTAAGCTTCCACCTTTAAATGAATATGCAACTGGTACCTAGGCTCATCAAAGTTACATTGTTATAAATGTATTAATTTATACTTTTAACAGCAAATTATAATATTTTAATTACCTTTTTCATAGGCTTATATTAGAGAGGAAAGACTCAATTAATCTGTTTTATCCCAATTTTTAATGAACTGAAATTACATTTAAGAGGTTTCTTAATCTCTCTTGAAATATCTATTTTATTTTAATCTCTCTTGAAATAACTATTAGAGTTCCACTTTTTTCCCATATACTTCAAAAGAAAGATATACTGTTGCAACTTTTTATGCCTACCAGATTTGGTGTAGCAGTCATTTTTCTACAAATCTTTGAACTCTCAATTTTCAAAAAATACAGGAAATGAGTGAGTCAGAGCTTAGTAATAAGTGCTTAATATGGTGTCTACATAAGGTGTGTGGGAAGTGGAATGAATATTATAACGCAGGCTAATATAAACTTCAGTTAGTAACAGGCCAAACCACAACATGCACCACTGAAATGTATATGTTGTTCAAGTAAAAAGAAAATCACAGAAATATATGTGAGCACAAAAATGGAAAAGTTGGCAAGCCAAGAAGTTCCTTTCCACTGAAAGTTGTAGCAAAGTATTTCTACTGAATATATCAGTATAAAAATTGCTACGGATAATGAGTTTCTAAACTGTCACAGAAACGTCAAGAGGTAACATATTATCAGGCTACATAACTATTTCCTCTTAAGACCATCCAAACTCCTGATTTATTATTTATATTATTTAGAACAGATAGCCTTTTAAAAGAAATCAGACATATGGCTTCAGACTTTGCTCTAAACAAACATTCTCCTTTATCACTCTGCTTTACAATTCTATTGAACTTAAAAAAAACTAGAAATTATTTTTGTACAAGTAGTTCTCAGATCACAATTGAGCCCAACATTTATGTTGCTAAGCAAGACAATCGTTAAGTGAGTTTTGCCCCATTTTATGGCTATTCTTGCCACAGTTGATAAGTGAATCTCCGTAGCTGTTAGTAATATGATTGTTAAATGAATCTGGCTTTCCCATTGGCTTGGCTTGTCAGGAGGTCATAAAAAGTGTTCACATGACCCCCAGGACACTGCAACTGTCATAAATATGAATCAGTTGCCAAACATGTGAATTTTGATCACATGGCCATGAGGATGCTGCAATGGTCGTAAGTGTGAAAAACGTAAGTTTTATTTCAGTGAAATTGTAACTTCAAATGTTACTAAATGAATTGTTGTAAGTCGAGGACTACCTGTAGTACATGGGCTCCAAACATTCTCCGCACTTCTGCCCCAAAAATCCAAGGCAGAGTTCCTTTTAGAATTGAAGGAATGGTTTTCTCCCATCCGGTAGTAAGCAGTATCTGAAAACTTCAATATAAACCCTAAATAGGACTTAATACATTTTTAAATGCACAGAATCCATTCACCAAATTTCCAAAGAAATACTGTTAACCCCACCTACATATATGATACAGGGCTTACAGGTGAAGGTAGGGAGAGTGATGTTAAGTACCTGTACTGTATAACATGACATCATGATGCAAATAATGACGTTCTTGTGCCAGATGTCATAAGGCAACTACTATGTTGCGCCCTTTGCACAATGATATCATCATCACACACATCATCGTTATTAAACGTCATCACTTGTTATGGATGCCATTATAGGTTCTGATTTGTTGCTGAACAATAGAGGTGTTGGGAGATTTAACTTAGCAACATATGTAAAACTATTTATTCTGTGTCCTATTTTATTTGAAGGATTGTCTGGCATGAGTCTTATTAATCCAATCTACCTCACAGGTTTGGCCCTGTGGAGAACATATGCTGAGGAAGGAGTATTATGTATGTTCATGGCCTTGACTTACTTATAAAATAATAAAGATGAAATAAAAATCGAATAACTAAATAAATAGGAGCCCAGGCTGTGGCATTGCCCACCAACAGTTACCATTTGTTAATAGGGACCTAAGTCCCCTGATCTAGTTTCTTCTCTGTTTTTTAATATTAATGCTTTTGAATTATTTATGTACTTACTTATTTATCAATCAACTAAATACATCTAATTTAAATCTTGCTTTGAATACCTTGACTCACACACCTTGACTAGTTCAATCACTCTCTAAACATCCTTCAGCTTGTGGAGTAAATGCCGCTGCTTTCAGAGCCCAAACAGAATACGCAAGGCTGAAATTGGCATCCATCTGTGTAAAAATCCCAAGTCTGATTCTGCAGCACTGGCAACTGAGTCTGATTTTTTAAAAAAACAAAAAAAGTGGGGGGTGGAATCTGAGTGGGACAATATATTTAGTCAAATAAATAACTTCATTCCCAGAGCAGAATGGATTTTGTCAAAAGCTTTTCTTCATTCTGTCAAAATTGAAAACAGAGTGAGCAGCCCTTTCATTCTGTCAGCACAATGGCATTTGTTCAGGTTTCTTGCTTCATTCTGTGTAAAAATGCAATTGTCAAGCCCCATGCAGTGACCTGCACCTCTCTCAGTAAGCAAAGCAGCAGCCAGGCCCCGCTGATGGCTGGGAAGATAGACTTTTCCTTCTTGATCGGGCAAGTTTGCCAAGGTGCAAACCAGAAGTGTGAGACACTTAAGAAACAGATCTACAGACAAAGTTGTTGGGGTTAACTTTTTTCTTTAGGAATTCTCATTCCACATGGAGAAGCTGGAGCCAAACATGCTGTCTGGGCCTGCTGCTTCCTCACCCCCTTGCTTCCCTGCTTGAGGCAGGAAAGCAGGAAAGAAATGGGGTGTCTTGAAGCAGCAACACCTGACTGAGCACTCTTCCAAGGCGTGCTTGACTCCTAATTGCCTTATAGCGGGGGCCTGTATATTGGGGATGCTGCAGATGAACTGCAGATCTTGAATGAAAGCTGAAGTCACACTAGGTGACTTCAACCCTGCATTCAATGCTATACTACTTGTGAACAAATAAGAGATTAGCTGCAGCTGTGAAAATATACCATACCATTTAGTCATATCAAGTGATTAAATGAAGTTCAACAACCACATCCATTTATCCAAATATCCCCATTGAAAGGAAGAAAATAAAAGCAATAGCAAAATCCAGACAAATGTTTAAGATACAGATAGACTTCAGATGGATGCATGTGAACAATGTCAACTCCACAGTTCAATTGTAATGAGAAACTAAAAGAAAAATAGCGATGGGATAGCTCATTCAGCATCAGAAAGTGAATAATGGTTCATTAGATGCCAATTGATTGATAAAACACCATTTATTGAAAGGTCTAATATGTGTAGCCAAAATTACTTTGTGATGTAATTAAGTAAAAAATTACTTAAGCAAATGCATAATTAATTATGTTCATTCAGCCAACTTGTAAGAATTTTCAAGCATTTAATTGCCATTTGATAATATAGCTATAGCAGGCTAATTAGGTTTCAAATTACGGAATGTGCTAATTGATATTAAATAAGTATGTGAATTGGTAACTAGCTACCCAGTAAATTATAGTTATTTCAGAAAGTGTCAATTAAACACCCAAAGGTCTTTTTCCCGATAGATATTATGTGTGAGCCATTAAGGATGTAGTTTCAGAACCTAAAGGCTGATTTAACTTATTTGCTATCTGAAATTCTAAGTGCATTATAGAAGTCAATACAGTGGAAAGATCACCTTAAGATTCTAACAATAGCTTAGAACTATGCTGGGCTCTTGAATATGATAGCATTTGTTTTACCTTCTCCTGTATGTAGTGTATTTATTTTTTTTTGCACTTACCAAGAAACCATATTTAAAATGACAAGTCACAAGTTCAGATGGATATGTCTTGAGAATGTGGGCTTAGTCAATTTATGAAGAGTATAGCTTACAGTATCTAATAGAAAACATTACACAAGTAGATCTGCAAAAACTGTAATTTACAGTAGACTTCGGCTCTTGTTCCAGCTATTCCATTTAATTCTTCTCCCTAATTTTCTAAGCTTGATTCTATCCACTTATCAACATTCATGACCAATAAACACCTTCTGTCTTCATTGCACTGATATCAAACCACAAAACAAAACATCCTCATCCAATAGTAAGCCTAGCTGATGTTGTATGGTCTCAGAAGCTGAACAATATTAGGCTTAAACAATTCTTAGAATGAGAATCTTCCCAACAACACTGGGAAGATGGAAAAGCTGCATGGAATTTTCTAAAGTATTAAGATTTCTTTCTGATGTGTTTTCCTTCCTCTTGAGCACTGCTGTTTTGAGATTGTTTGCTAAACATTACAAATAAAGAAAATAGTTAGCTATTATTGTACAGTATATAATGCCTTTTTCAAAAGAAATTGCATTCAGAAGAACCCCATAATATACAAAATAAAAAAGATACAAAATTGGTTTTGAGTAGTGAGATGTGGACTGAGTGAATGAAGTTAGACATCTCTGTACCCATTTATGTGATTGCTTCAGAATGATTACCATTCTCAGTTGAAAACATACAATGTAAGATTTATCTGGCTAGCATAGCAGTATATGCACTAAATGCAATATGTTTAAGTCAGTTTTCATTTAGAATTAGCAGAGTTAATATTCTGATATTTTGAATGAATTAGAAGCACTGCATCCTTTGCTTTCAAACTATTACTTTCATGATTAAGATACTACATTCATTTCCAAAGCTCAGTAGCATTAATTTACAATGAATAACTATTAAGTTTAATTTTCTTCAGGACTTAAAGTATATTTTAGGCAGCCCATTAAACCACCACCTAATCTTTATTGAGTCTACAGTTCATAGTATGATTAATTACTTCTAAAAGATGGTCACCAATTTCATACTCATTATACAAACAGGATTTCATAGATTTTTTCCCCAATAGCTGAAAATTGGTGTTGTAAACATTATAAATAGCTGTCCAAGTACTATGTATCATTTACACTGTGTTCTATGTTGACTTTTTTAACATAATAAAAACTGACCTGCTGTATTAAAACTACTTTCTGATTATCAGTGTTTGAGAAATCTCATTTCTCTCTCTTATTTCAAATAACAAACTCTGAAAAATAATCTATCACATTTTCTTTCATTCTACTGCAAAGCATTCAAATATATATTGAGTGACAAACAGTAATTGTAGTCTTTCCACCATGAAATTGACTGCGAACCGGAATGTCCAATGCATAGTTTGAGTAATCTAAGTTTTAGGTTTTTGTATCGTACTATAAAGCTTACAATAGCAAATATTCTAGCTGGATATGATATAAGAACCATTTTTAAGGACATATAGTTTGCTCTTAAGACCACTGTCCATAGGATACATTATAATGATGTGCAATAATTTTTTCCCAAAGGATCAAGGATAAAAAAAGAAAATTAAAACATCCACATATATATGCCAAAAAAACCTACCCATAATCTGGGAAATCAGAGATAGCATTGAATAAAAATACAATAAAAATCATACAGAACCCAATAGTGTTTGTTCAGCTCTCACCTTTTTTTTACTAGATGAAATATTTACATGGAGCTCAAGGAATAGAAGAGAAAACATGTCCCCAAGTGCCCCAGATTATCTGTAATATCAAATATCTTATTGCAATATTTGAAGCAAAAAGCTCCTTCTTTGTCCCATGAGCCTCTACATACCTTTGTGAAGAATGCTGCTGTTTTATTGCTACTTTCTCAGAAAAGACAAAAAAGCAATGAAAGAACCAGAAAAGGATCTTTGTAATTTACAGTGGATTGTAGGCTCCAGAGAAACCATTCAAGAAAGCCCAACTAGATGGTAGCTCTCTCATGCCAAACCATTTTTCATGAGCTTTTTAATTTTTTTAATGTATTCATTTAATTTATATTACTCTACAGGTCACAAGCAACTGATTCTGGGTTGCCTTCTTATTATGATGATAATCTTTACAATTCTTGTGATCTAGCAACCTAGTGATTATTTTATCTTTCATGCTTTCAAATCATGTCCATGATGTTCTTTATAGTACAAAGACAGCAAGCAGTTTAATAGCTGATTTTGGCCTTGATTTCTCTCCAACCACTTACAACATAAAGTATCTCCTATAAAACAAGTAAAGGAGAAAATTTATCATGTCAGATTAAGACATGTTTGATCTGGGAAGCCACAAAAGGGTGTTGAACTCATGGCTAATGGCTTTGTCTTTGAACTGATTCTTCAGTGACCCATCAAGGTGAGATGGGGCTAGAGCTGTCCCATGGGCCCCACACTGGCTTACCTCAGGGCCTCCACAACCAGGCCATCCATGCCCCAACAGCTGCCTCGCCTCGTGTGCACGGCACCAACACACCACTCAGCCTTCTGCTCCGTTGTGGCCTCAAGAAAGCAGAAGTGGGCCGGTGGCCGTGTGGACTCCTGCTGTACATGGCTGTTGGTGCTGCCACCATAAGGGCATGGATGGCCTGGCTGCAGGGGCCCTGACATAAGCCAGTGAAGGGTACATTGGGCAGCTCCACCACCCCGCCTCGTTGCCGTGCACTACAAGCAACCAGACAGAATGAGTGGGTGGCCAGCTGCACAGGCTCTTAAGTAGGAGCTTATTTTGGGGGTAGGACCTATATTAGGCACACATGTAGAAACATGCTAGGGCTTATTTTTGGGATAGGTTTTATTTTGGGTAAATAGGGTTGTAGCTCTAGGTCAGGGATGTCAAACTTGCAGCATCACGGCTGCATCATGTGATGTATCAGGACTTTTTCCCCTTCGCTAAACCGGGCATGGGTGTGGTCAGTGCATGACGCATGTGGCCTGAGGGCTGCAAGTTTGACAGCTCTGCTCTAGGTGAATCATTGTTAAATCCCTGATCTTAAATTTGTCTTTGGCCTCAAAATGGAACTCTTGGCTATTGAATGCTCACTATTACTAAGACCACTTCTACAGTTCTGACTTACCTTTTCCTACCTGTAAGGATCATGTATGGCTTCTAGGAATAATTCCCCTCCTCAGTTCAGTCATCCAAGGGGGAGGAGAGTACAAAACCCCAGAGGCAACCACTGCCTCACTTCCTTCCTCCATCTTCACCATATGGCAATGTTACTCAACTTTGACAACTTTAAGATGATTGGACTTCACTTCCCAGATCTCCCCAGCCTAATCTAACTTAACCCATGATAGCTGGGAATTCTGGGAGTTGAAGTCCACTCATCTAAAGTTGCCAAGGTTGAGAAACAATACCATATGGTATTACTTTTTCCCAATTAGAGAATGGGGAGTGAAGAAGCAAGCAAAGCACTGTTGAGAAAGAGGTGTAAGGTAGGGGCATCCAAATTAAAAGTCCTGAAGGGAGACTCCAGTTGAGGAAGAAAAGCGAGATTTGTCAACTGAAAATAATGTTTTCATAAATAAGAAAGACTAAACTTCTGGTCCAGGTGACCAATCCAGGTTGAATCCTGAAAATAATGTCTTTGTGCAGAGTTTGGATGTTAAAATAACAAAACTGGAGTTCACCCAGCAACCTTTGTATTAAGTCACTCCAAATTTCTAAGTGTCCGAAATAAAAACCATTGGATTTTTTTGTAGTTTAACCCTCGCAGGTTATAGATGGGAATTCTTTTACTTGAGTCCATATTATATGAAAGGATCTCTGGCAGTCCCTTCTTCCACTTTGGACTGGAGCTTGTTGCATCATATTGAAACGGGGCCTTCTGGGATTTGCTCTTCAAAGATAAATGTGTGGAGATAAATCTTCACTAATTTTCTGGGTAAGTCCTAAGATTTCTTTCTTAGGTATACAATATTTGCATAGCTGTGATCTGAGTACTTGATCTTCCTGAGTAGAGTATCCAACAGCTCAATTTAAATTGACAGAGAGAGAGGGAAAAATTGCTGCCACTCTTAACAGCAATACATTTTCAGTTACTAATAACAATGGTTGCCATGGTAACAGCCAGTCCAGCATGAATGTAAGGATTTGCTTTCAGGTCAGTGCTGTATTAGTCAGCACCCTTTCACAACCTCCTTTCTCTCATAACAGAGGCTTCTATCCAATTTACTTGCTACTGCACTTACCATACATCAAGCATGGCTGGAAATTAATTACAATAATGCAAAACTGTTTCAATTTTGCTCTTTATATAATTATTTGGAAAGGCATGTACAATTTCAAAACAAGTCTTTTGTATTATCATCTCCTTCTGCAAAACAATACTCCTCCCACTGTAATCCCAAATACAAAGAATGAAATCTAAATTATGCAAATTGGACATACATTTTCTAGAGATGAAAACTTATCAGAGATGTTGAAAACAGAAACAATACCTCTAAGACTTTGATCTTTCTCCTAAAGTGCTTTGGAGACCCACATTTTTCAAATACAAAATCTTCCCTTGTCCCCATTTGAAATTCTCAGCAGTGCTTAAAGAAATGTTTACAGGATTAAACATTTACAGAATGGGGTTGCTTGGGAACTATTATATGACCTGATCCCTCCAGGACTAGTTGCTAAGTACAATAATCAGAAGAGGAGGGGGCAACACTGATTTTCAATTTGCAGTATTCTAATGCCTAACATGAAATTCAGCTCAGAAATGTTTATCAATTCTGGGGCCCTGCATGATTGTCACCAAGAACCTACCAGTCTATCCTGATTTCTATTTCAGCAACAGCATTACTGTGGTAAATGTCTGGCAGTCAGAAGGCATCGGAGAAGGACAGAGAGAAGAAAAGTTATTACTGTTATTTCATTTTGTATATGATTAACATAATTACTTGAACCACTTCTACGTCCTGACTTGCCCCTTCCTACCTGTAAGGACCATATATAGCTTCTAGGAATAATTTCCCTCCTCAGTTCAGTCATTCAAGAGGGAGGAAGAGAACAAAAAAAACAGAGGGAACCACTGCCTCACTTCCTTCCTCCTTCATCATATGGCAGTGTTTCTCAACCTTGACATCTTTAAGACGGTTGAACTTCCCTTCCCAGACCTACCCAGCCTAACCTCACCTTAACCCATGCTGACTGGGAATTCTGAGAGTTGAAGTCCATTCATTTTGAGGTTGACAAGGTTGAGAACCATTGCCATATGGCATTAGCTTTTCCCAATTAGGGAATGGTTTAACATTATAATTTAAACAAAATAATTATGGGAGTCTAAAAAAAACAAAACCCATGAGAAAGCTTTGTTGTGCCATCTCTCCTTCAACTACATCCAGGCAGAGTTGGGTGGAATGTGGTTTTTGATTTGTTTCCATCTTAAACTAATGATCCAAATGAAGATCAGAAATAAAAAATGAAAGAATCAGGATTTAGAGATGGTAGAGAATATGGCATTAACGAATAAGAAGTGTAGTAGGCATTATATAATGTAATAAATGTTAAAATGTACTATTTGCCTAAATAAGAACAATTCAAAAGAAGGACAATTTTATTTATTTATTTATTTATTTCATCAAGCATGTATGTTATGACAGATACAAGTGTAAACATAACTATAAATACATGTAAAGGATACAAATAAAAGAAAACATTATGACAGGGACGGTAGGCATGGTGGTACGTTTATGCACACTTATGACTTATGACTAAATCTTTTATCCTGGTTAAGGTTTATATGCATTCAGGACTACAAACTCTATCGTAGTAAGAATTTTAGTAAGAGATATTGGCAAATTGACTTGGAAAAGTGTTCAATTTGTACATTGTTTAAATATATAGTTCAAATGATAATACATATATACAGTTAGATATTATATATGTATAGATACTACAATGTATCTATATTTAATTAAGTCATGTTTCTAAAAGGGCCTTGGCAGTTTCCACACTAACTACAATTCCCAGAACTCCTTCGTGAAAAACTGCAAGACACAATTTGCATAAATAGGATCAGAAAGTACTTTTAGATAACTTAGAACAGGGGTCTCCAACCTTGGTCCCTTTAAGACTTGTGGACTTCAACTCCCAGAGTCCCTCAGCCAGCAAAGCTGGGAGTTGAAGTCCACAAGTCTTAAAGGGACCAAGGTTGGAGACCCCTGGCTTAGAATCAGAGTACTGAAAGGAGACATTTCAGGCATTGAATCTAACCACATTTCCCCCAATAATTGGTTCTACATAGTAACTGGTTCAACAGTCAGATTGCTCTTACTGTTAGATTTTCCTAACATTCAGCTTAAAGCTATTGTTCAGCATTCTCTACTCTAGGATGACAGAGAATAGATTTTGATTTTCTTTTGTGTTTCATCCTTTCAGGTATCAGAAGGCCCTAACATAAATATTCCCAATTCCTTTGATCTTTCTTCATTCACTTTAAAGCTTTATCTTTGCTTATTGCTGAACCTGTTCTGTTTCTTAAAATTCTTCCTAGAATAAGAATTAGGGACCTGATAATCAGTTTTCTTTGACCATTGCAGAATAGTATGCAACTATTAGTTCCCATGAATAAAAAATATAGGATTCTGCTAGTGCAGTTAAGATTGAATTTTAATTAAACGCTCTTGCACATCTTTTCCATGTACTATTACAAGTCATTTTATACTATTCCCCTGTGGCATGTTGTTTTAGTGGTTTGGCATGGCTGCCGTTGTACTGGTGTGAGTCGGCAAAAGATGAGAGGAAGCTCAATTCTAGCTTAGAAGGACAGGTAACTGTCATCAATCCTGATGAGATGAGTTGGCTGCTTACCCAGGACACTTGTGGGGAGATATAGACAGCATTCTCATTGGCCCACCCTTGTATATAGATGCAGGGGACTGGAACTCTGGGAAAGTGACACCCATCTCCACAGTTGCTGGAGGGATATGCTGCTAGTCTAACCCAAAATTGGAGAGAGACAGAGAGAAGGAAAGGAGAAAATGGGGGAGGGGGTTACGAGGAAAGAAGACAATGACTACAAAGAATATTGTAAAAGCCAATGGTTGGAAAGAAAAAAGTAGAGAATAAAGTTGTGTAAATATACAAAGCAGGTGTGGGTTCCAGGTTGGAGAGGGAGAAGAAAAATCAATGGAAGATTTCCCTGGTAGAAGAGGTGAAGTCCCAGAAAGATGGTGTCTTCACCTAAAACCCAAGGCAAGAAGGAGGGAGAACATTGGCTACAAATAGAGGATTGGGCTTGTGGGTCTCTGGGAAAGACTCGGCAGAAGATTCCCAACAGAGATTCTTTCCCCAATTGAGGAAATAGAGATAAAGATCATCTGGGTGTATTTAAGCAAAGGAGGAAAGCAGGGCTGAGTACACTCATTCATTAATCCAGCATATTCTTTTCTTTTACAGGTAGTCCTTGATATATGTCCATTCAGTCATATTCATTGAGTATTCAAAGATATGGCAGCGCTGAAAAAATGAATATATGATTCCACCTCTTGGTTCCAGCCATTGTAGCATCCCTGCGGTCATGTGATTGCAATCTAGGCGCTCATGTTACAACATCATGGAGCTCCAGTTTGAAAGAGGAGTCAAGGAGGCCATCTACGTATATTAAAACTGTACAGCTCTCTCTCAACATGGGGGTGAGTGGGGATATGACACTATCTACCTCCTTTTTACAACACAGTCCTCTTAACAGTCTCAAGAAGGTTCCACACCTATTTGCACTCTGATTCAGGTGACTCGGAGAATACAGATAAACCTCCAAGTGGCTTCAATGACTCTTAGAGAGCTGACAACTGACCTTCAGAGTGCTAATGAACAGATAACTGCAAAGAATATAAATTCTTCCAGTCCCCATTCAGTCAGAACTGAAGAAGCTTCTTGGATGAGAAGCAAAATGTTTTCAAGGAAAAAACCAAAAATATCCATATATTTTGGAAAAGCACCTTTGGGATGTAGTGTTTTTACAGTACTCTTTCTTACAACTGCATAACTTCAGTGCAATCTGTGGTTAAAACTGTTAATTCCTAAATTTAATAATTTCATTTCCAGGGAAAGGTTATGGTTAATGATGCAGATAGAAGCTCATTTACTGTTAAATAAAATGAATTTATTCTGCAATCATTAGTACAGGCATCATTTTGTAAATCTAGCTCATTATCTTCTCCATTCACTCTATGATAACTCAAGAGGTAGGATTTATTTCATATCTCTTCATTTTATGCATTACATTTTTTAAAAAAATAATAATTACATAGCATGATACATTATAAAAAAAGAAGCTAATATTGATAAAAATGTTCCAGATTTAATTGCATCATGTTGTACTTGTTCAGATGGCATAGAAGGGGGTCAGAGCTTAGATAACAATTGTCTTTTGACTTCAAATATCCAGTTTGGCATCCCTGTCAGTCATTCATTCTGAACAGATCACTTCAGAAACATACTTCATCACCACACAATTTGGGACACAGTGTATACAGCATGCCAATACCGTTATTAGAATGCATATAATTAGAATGCACCATCATTAACTCTAATTATATTGCAGCAGAATAGTTCTGTTGTCCTAAGAGTTCGAAAGCCTGCAAATGCAAGTAGATTAATAGGTACCACTTTAATGTTCTGTGCACCTTTGGCGTATAGCCATGCTGGCCACATGACCATGGAAAATGTCTTTGGACAATACTGGCTCCATTGGCCAAGAAATGAAGATGAGCACCAGGCCTTAGAATTGGATACAACTGACAGGGAAACCTCTACCTTTAGTTATGTTGTATTACTCTTATTTAATATTTACAGTATGTACTTAAAATAAGTTATATGTTTTTGCATTCTATTACATCAGTCAACATTATCCAACATTTTTATGCTACCGGGGAAAAAACAAAAGAAAAAAAAGAACATTTTAATAGCTATGAACAAACATCAGATGGTTATGTCAGAGGGCAATGCTACTAGGACACAGTAATAGGGAAGGTATTCGATAGCCTTGGCTTCTACTGTGTCAAAAATTTCCTTTTTTTATTGTTCATTTTCTGAAATGGACAGGTTTGTTCAATATACCATGAGGTTTCCCTAGTTCAAGCATTATCTACATACGTTTCAAATTATTGAATATATTTCAGAACCAAATAAATATTAGAATAAAAATAAAATAAAATATTTAGACATAGAACCCCTTTTTCAATGGCAGTATGTGTGTGGGTGTGTTTTATGCAGTAGAGTTACTCTTATGATGACTTAATGTAGCCAAATCTAAGTGGCTTACCAATGTCACTGACTGAGGGAGGGCATATGCTGGCTCTGTTTGTTTGTCTCAATGCTGCTGATTTGTGGCCTGAAGGAGGACCCTAACATCAGTCTATTGTCATGATAAGACCATTATCATTTTTAGACTGTGCCTACCATCAACGTTTGAATGGGGAATGGATCTATTAAACTTGTCTATCTAGAATGATGCTGGCAGAAGCTATGGAGCAATAATAACCAAATATGAGGACACATCTATTTTTAAGCCTATACTATGTCATTAAGAGAGTGGCACACTTCTCAGGTCTCCACGTTTTCTGTGGAATGCAGATCAGCAGGTCTGTTTAGTACAACCTGCTCCATCTTGGATTCTGGGACAGCAGATCATCCTACGAAACTATATTGGCAGTTCACTAACCATTTTGAGGATAAAATTGCTCATATTCACCAGGAGTTGATATCAAGCAACTGTTTGGATCTTGTAATACTTGAAAAAGTTAACAGAAACTAGCTCTGGATTCCTAGATCCCAATCGAACAAACAGGATCTTTATCAATGGAGCATCATCACTGAAGGCCCTCAGAGATTCTCAGATAACTAAATACAGTGTGTTCTTGGTATTATTGGAGAAAGAGAAGTTGAGAGCTTCAGCCTTAAGTTTAGCCCTGCCATCCATTTTATTTAACAGATACACAAAACCATTGGGAGAGATCATTTATCAATTTGGGTTATAGTATCTTCAATATTCTAATGTTAGCTAGTTTTGCATTTCAATCCAGGCCAAACAGGAAATGAAGTGAAAACCTTGGTTCCTGGAAGCTGTCAGAGACTGGATAGGTGAAACAGATCATGGTTGAATCCCAAATGCTACTGCTGGTTCAGAAACCTTCTGGTACCATACATATTCCATCTATAGTTCTTGGTGAGAGAACTATATGCCTTTAAGTTGCTGGTCCACAATCTGGGACTTGTCCAGGGAATTATGACATTTAAAAGAGTAGGTGAAAGCTGTAAGCAGGAGAGCTGGTGGCCATCTTTAGTGGATCTGCCAGTTGTTCATTGTCCTGGATCAGGAAACGCTGGAGACCCTTGTCATATCTCAGCTATTTTATGTGGGGTTTAACTTTATATGGGATTGCTCTTGAGAATTACTTGGAATCTGCAGCTGGCATAGAACATAGTGGTCCACCTTATGTTTCCTCAGTTTAGCAGAATAATATTTGCTTTACAGGAGCTGCATGGGTTGCCATTGTGACTTCAACTTCCATGATCATTTTCTTCAGATAGAATCTACCTGAACTATATGGTTTTGCAGGGAGAGGATTATCTACTTTGAAAGACAATTAATTTGTATTATGTTGTGGCAGAAACCTCTCCACTCCAAATACCTTAACCCCAATTTCCAATTTATGTTCAATAGTAACAGTAACAGAGTTGGAAGGGACCTTGGAAGTCATCTACTGCAACCCATTGCTCACGCAAGAGACCTATACTAGGGATTCGAACCACCGACCTTTCTGATCGATGAGCTCAGTGTCTTAACCACTGAGCCACCTAGGGAGCTGCTAAATGCTGGCTTTGTCCCCAATTTCATTCTTAGTCTGCTTTTCTCTCCTTATATTTTCCTCTCCACCAACTCTTCCCCAAACTGTATAACTACATCTCTTCTTTAATGCAATCACTAACGGGAGCTTTTTTGCATATGGTGCCCTTTTATTACCCCCACACTAAAGAATGCATTAAAAAGCAGCCAAGTATGAAAACAGAGCTTTTAGTGTATTGTGAGTTTCCAGATCTCCAGGATTTGTGTTGTTTTCAGATTTAATGACTAAGGACACTATTGTGTCTATTCCTAGACCTTCCATCGTATTAATGTGTCTATATAACAGTTTCCAACATCCTGGGACATCCCAGAACTACCAAGAAAAAAAATCCCAAGACAAGCCAAATAGAACTTTGAGTCTGTTATAGATCCAAGAGCAATGATCTTTTGTGTACAAAAGCCATGTAATACAAAATATTCTCCTGTAATACAAAATCCTCTACACACCCAGTTATACGCCCCAGATTGTAAAGCTGATTTTATTTTTTTAAGGGGCAGTTGAAACAGAACTGCATTCTTGAAATTCAATATAACTGTACTTAATCCCAGCATAAATAATACTTTAATTTACCCTCTACTTGAGAACCAAACCCAAATTCATTATTAAATCCTAAAATGTATGTCCCTCATTTCCCATTCAGGATTCCTTACTTGAATAAAATGCAACTTTTAGTAACCGATCATGCTAACCATTATGTGTTTATTCTTTAGTGGCACTGGACAATATTGTTATGGCTTGGTAGATTAATCAACATGGGTATACAGAATCCTTTCCAATTTTATAAATCTTAACTCAGTGCCTCCTAAGGTCTAACAAAGGGTACTTGACTGTTTCTGTTAATGTGTGCTTCAGTAGGAACCGATAGCTAAGAAGGCATAAGTCAGTGGTGGTTGGGGCCCACAGGAGCTGATGGGGTGAAGAACAGGTCAGAATCAGAAGAGACAAAGCAGAAGTGCTATCTACAAGGGCTGAAAAGCAATATTTGACACACATTTTTCTGTTCCCACAGCAAGGCAGAGCACAGAAAAGACAACGTGAGACAGTTTCCCCAGAATGTATTAATATGTTCACTTTAAAGTTCTCTGGCAATTAGTGGCTTGTCATGTATTGAATATTAAAGAATGCATCATTTCAATGTAATTTAATATGCACCTGTGACCAGAAGATGAGAAGAAAATCTGCCTTAGATTCTTTTTGATATATTTATTTTCTGTTTTACCTCTGCAATCTTCAGAGTTCCTTCTTCAGTTTGCTTTCTGTGTCCCCTTTCTAGCTCCAGTTCAGTTGGTGAGGGCAAGGAATTTAGAAAGGAAGGAAGGAATGATGAAGAAGGAGAGAGCCATTGTACATTAGCCATTGACTGTATGGCATCATCAGTAAGGAAATGTTGCACCCAGAGCTATTTAAAAAGCTTGTACACTGCTAAAAATGTATTAATTGCAATGTCTAAGTCTAGAATTATTAACAAAAATGTCCAAAATGACAATAATAATTATATCCCACCTTCTGAGGGAGCATTTGCAGATTTGCCAAAGGAAAAAAAAAAACTTTACTTGCTGCCTTGTCCAGCTGTTGAGCGTGGATGTGCCTCTGTGGATATGTATCATTAAGAAATGGTTTGCTATGCAGTTAATTAAGCCTGTGAAATGGTCTGGGATACTTTTGGAAGGGAATGTATAAGTAAAAGAAAAATAATTGTGGTTTTTAATTCCTGATCTCACCCCTTATGTGTCCACTTATATTTTTCTTTTTCTTTTTCTTTTTTCTTTTGGACTTTCCTGCTGTCTTGTTCTATCAAATAGAAATAAAGAAAATATAGAAACCAAATACATACATACATACATACATACATACATACATACATACATACATACATGCCAGTGGTGGGTTGCTACCAGTTTGCCCTAGTTTGGGTAGCAGTGGCGGCTGAGGCTCCGCCTACTCGACCAGACATCATCAAAAACACCCTGCGCATGCACAGAAGCATCATGTGCTCACAAAGTGAGCGCATAAGCGCACGCTCCCAATAGCAAACCAGTAGCGAAGAAAATTGAAACCCACCACCGAAACATACATACAAACATATATGTATGCATAGCATTCATGCCTATTTAATGGCCACTTTTAAGGGGCAAAACGCATACTCATTTTGAAGTATTGTATTAGCAGGATGAGTTGCCAATTTTGGTATAATGTACAGCCATGTAGCATTCCAGCCAGACAACTGCAAATTTGTCATTCATCTGAAACGTGTGAACTCTGGTGTGGTTAGTTTGGAATATTGCACATATGCAACAGGATCCTCTAATTTCAGATAATTCCAGAAAGCATAATATTAGATACTAAGGCAGAAATATTAATAGCAACCTTTTTTATTATTAATAAGAGCCACTCTTTTATCTCTAAAGTAGATTTTCGGAAGTTGAGACTGAAACCAGGAATGAAGCATTTTATGCAAAACACTACACTGAAATGAAGGCTACAATTAATGCATGCTTTGGACTGCGGTTGAAGTATGCACATGGCACAGGGGATAGAATCATAGAATTATAGAGCTAGAAGAGCAGGGGTAGGTTGCTACCGGTTCACCCCAGATTGGGTGAACTAGTAGCGGCAATGGCGGGAAGCTCCGCCCACCTGCCCAGACGCTTCTACGCATGCACAGAAACATTGCATGAGCGAACTGGTAGCAAACTAAATTGAAGCCCACTACTGTAGAAGAGTCTCCTAGACTAGCTTCCCACCCAAGGCAGGATTCCTTGTACCATCCCAGACAAATGGTTGTCCAATCTTGTTTTGAAAACCTCCAGTGATGGAACACCCACAACACCAGGAGGCAAGCTGTTCCATTGATTCTATTGACAGTTCTGTCAGCTTGCCCCTTTTCAAAGGGAACCCTCTGCCCACAATGGAACTTTCCTACCCCTCTGCAATTAAAGACACAGATTTATTGGAGGGGGAGGCAGCTTTTGCAATTTAATATAATATCCAGCCAGAAAAGTTTCATCTAATTTAACTTGACTGATTTCAAAAGGGCTCAGATTTGGACTTCGTTAGCATTTGCATGGTATGGTATGCAGTTTATACATATATTGTGATTTATTTGGTTTTGGCTTAGCATGTTGTGCGAAACTAATCACTATGATTTTCTAACGTGGCTTGCCCTTAGAAATTCATATGAACCGAGGTAAATGAAAATCATTCAATAAACTATGATCAAGTAAACCATGGGTTAATGTTCATTGAGCCCAACAATTGCAGCTTACTTTCAGGTAATACACTTTGCTTTCTGCTGCTTGCTAATGTAGGTTTACCAGAATTGAATAATGCATCTTCTGTTTACTCTCATTTCCATCGTCTTCCATCTCTTCCACTGCTTTGATTGGAAACATTATACCAGCTTGTTATTATTCTATAAATGTCATGCATAGTTTATACATACACAAATAAGTAACATTTGCTTGAACTATCTCTTCTGCGCAAGATTTATATTTAGGTAATATTTTAATTAGATCCTTGGGCAAAGTTCTCTATTGTCTATTGATTCCTCACACTTGGAGCAGTTTCTAACAATGCAAAAGTTAGATGCCAATAGAATCGCTATTTTCAATACAGGCTGATGTGCTGATTATAAATTTTAATGTGACACAGAAGCATATGCAATTCTATATAAATATACCCTTTTTTGCACTTAGCTCTTTATTTGGGATGAGGGTATTAGTCTTACATTGAGATTCCATCAATCTTTCTTGATACTAAATGACTAAAATCAGTGAGGCTTGAATCTGAATAGGTATGTATAAGATTGTCAGATTCTATAGAGCTTCTACTATATTACTCATGAAGGCAGTGATTGATTTCCTTCCTTTCTTCCCAATGTGTAGGTTTGCATCTAGGAGATTCTCATAGGGAACCCTTAAATCCCCAAGTTTTTCCTACTAAGGAGGCAGAGCAGCAATTGGTTGAAGAGGAAGAGATGTTTCCATGTTCTGGCCTGATGCAGCATTTCTCTTCTCAGGCTTCACGGAATTATACAATATAACAGGCAGTCTGTCAACCATGTCTCTGACCCTTGCAGAAAATGCATCCAATAAACTAAACTGCAGGTGATTATTCTCATGGAGAGGATCTATAAAACATAATTACCCCATGGATTAATTCTGATCCTCATTTTGAGCCACTCTCTTCATCTACTATTTGCCATGATATAAACCTTTCTGGCAACTTGCAGACAAGCAGATGTTTGGAGTCTAAATCCAGTCAGCAACATCTGAGACACATGATACTGAGTTTGCATTTCGGCTCTTGTGATTTGCATGGGCCATCTGTGTGTGATGAATGCTTACATGTTCTATCATGGTGATACACAGACATACACACACAGGGAGATCCTTAGTACATTTTGTATAACCCTGATTGCAATTGCTGGAGACTCGACTATTTTATAACTATAATGAGAGCACAATTCTCCCAAAGCAATTAGCATGGGTGGGAAATAGAGTGTTCTGCCCTGCATTCTTTTTTCCTTTTTTTTTTGATTGCATTCGGTTACATAGGAAAATTTCTTACTAGCATAGAAAATCATCTCTTAACTTCTAATAAAGCCAAACAGTTCTGAGATTAAACTTTTGTTTTAGCTACTTCATACAATGTAACATTTTGAAGAGAAATCATAAGAAAAGAAAAACTGATGTATCTTAATGGTAGAACACATATTTGGATTACCAGGTAAAACAGTCTACTATCTTACGGGGTAGGATCCTGTGTTTCTAAATGATGTCAAGTTGAAGACTGCAAAAGCCTCTTGCTTCCCTGAGGACGATATAAATCATTATAGTGGAATTGGATGGGGCATTTTGGGTACCTTTTAAAAGAAATCAGAAATATCTCAGTTTTAACATTCTCCCTAAAGAAGTGACATATAACCTTTTAGATAACCCTTAAGTGCCCTTAAGTGAGATAGAGTTTTAATCACAACAAAATGAACTGTTTTGTTATGTTCCATGATATTAAATAAAATATGCTCTTTCTCTCTCTACTTCCCACCTCTTCTCTCTATAAATATATAAATTTCAAAATCACATCCAGAACTTTATACTTTCTTTTTCCAAAAGAATCTTCACAAATATATGAATATTCAACCAAAATGAGATCACAATAGAGCAAACCCAAGTCATATGTCTAAGTATCTATCCCTTTCATCATTTTACTCTTCCAGCATAAAAAAGTTGACAACCAATTTTTATGTATCAGTTTCTGGGGTATCCAATAATCTTTAAGAAATCTCCTACTGAATTAGTGTTGGTGTAAGATAGTAACAAACATTCTAAATATTCTTTAAGAATTTTAATAACTGGTTTTCCAACTCTTCCAAAATTTTTGCCCTGGGTTAGTACAGAAATTTAAAATTGATATGTCTGGCCTAGTAACTGGTGAGTAGCGGGAGAACCAGGGGTGGGTTCTACTTACCTTTACTATTGGTTTGCATCGAGCCTGCACATATGCAGAAGAGTTTTGATGACATTTGAGTCAGTGGGCGGAGCCACCCACCGGTTTTACTACCAGGTCCGAACCGAGGGCAACCCACCACTGGGGAGAACACATGTACTTTAAGTATTTTTATTATTTCTATTCATGTATTTAATTTATAAAGTTGCCCATCTCATAAACTAGTGACTGTGGGTGGGGTACAGCAAAACTAAAACAATACCTAAAATATTATATTAACAAATATTTAAAAAAATTATAAAAACAGCTAAAAACAAGAATAATAGACAATCGGATTAATAGTAATGTATCTTTGAAAAATAAGCAGGAGAGGAGGACTTGCTTAATGGTATCACCTTGCCAGTGGTTGAGTTATTCAGCCGGTTCTATCCTGTTTGGGCGAACCAGTAGCAAATGTGAGCAGTAGCAAATGTGAGTAGCAGCGGCTGCGGGAGGCTCCACCTACCCACCTGGATGTCATCACATCCCATTTTCGACACTCTGTGCATGCACAAAGGTGTCGTGCGCGTGAAGAGGTGACGCGCGTGCACTCACATTTGCAAACCGGTAGCGAGGGTAAGTCAATACCACCCCTGCACCTTGCCCAGCATCACAGGGACTGCCCTGCTGATAATACATAAAGAGGAACTGGAATAGAATCCAGTGATAGTTTGAGCTCCACCAAAATTGTATGAATTGCTGTGGCTTAATGGATGTGGATATTACAGAAGCCTCCTTCACAAGAAGCTTAGATGGTGGAATGTGCATAGAGTTCCTCTGAATACTCTAGGAAACATAACTATACTGAAGCCAAATAAATGGAAGATTGTTTCACATATTTAAAGCATAGGACCAGCTCGATGTTCCTATTTATAGGCCAGGAACATGATGATCTGCTAGCAAAGATCATGTTTTGGTTTTTAATATTTTAGTTCCATATCATCCCCCTTACAATATTTAGCCAGAGAGATTTACTGTTTCATTAACATACCACAGGATGGACATTTGCTTTTCTGATAGCTGAGTCCAGATTACCTAAGTCTACCAGTATTTATAAAAAGCATGCACCCTTTTTTAATATACTTAAAGGTTGTAAGGTGCTTGATAAATGACTTTGGGCATTGTATCTGACTTTCACAAATGTATTTATTTGTTTATTAATAACATTTATTGGCTGCCCATCTTACCATCAGGTAACTCTGAGTGTCTTACAGTCATAAAATATATATCTACATTAAAACATAAATAAACATTCCATAGAGGGTGAGGATAAGAGACAGAAACTGTTAATTGATCAAAAACATTAAAAAAACATTGTTTTTCTCATAGTTTACTCAAGAGATGGAATCAAATGCAGACTTGAGAATTACGAACAGGTGCAAAGCAGAACATGTGGTTATATCTTAATTAAACACTGAATCAGTAGGCATGGTGATTAATCTGGCCTGTTTCTGCACAAGAAGGTTTTATTGTTCAAGAGCCCATCAGTTTCTAATAAAAATGTGTGCCCTGTAGCAAATAAATGATATCTATCTTTAAATATTATTTAACTGTATATTAAACAAAGTGGTCAGTTTAGAATTGTCCAACATGTCTTTCAACATTAATACTGAATTTAAGTGTAAATGCATTTATAAATGGACCAAATATGTTTTAATGAGCTGAATTATTTTCCTGCATTAGACAATCATTTTGCAAAAATTTGAATACCCATTAAAAATTACCTGTGATTATCTCAAATTGTAAGGTTATAATCAAAATAAGGGTCAATGTTCTAGTTATTTCCCAGCATTTCCAAATATGTCTTGTAGCATTTACATCTGAATACAGAATTTTGTCTCCTCTAATTTTTTATTTTTGCTGCCTTATACTATGTTGTAGCTCTGCAAGATCAAATTAGGTATAGTACTTTATAAATGTAGTATGGCTTAAATTCATTAAAATGTCATATAAAAATCAATATTCAATTATACATTTCAATCCTGGTAAATCGGATGGTATGCCATGGATACTGAAAATATATGAATTTGCTACACAGTTTTGTTGTCAGTACAGTTTTTATTTATCTCCAAAGTTAAAGTACAAAAGAGAAAAAAGGAAACAAACGAAACAAATATCAACTATAAACAGAGCAACCAAACAATAGTAATAAAAATGTGTGTACAAAAATAATAAATGACAAATATATTGTATCATTAACATTAAACATAAAATGTCCAACCTAGTTGAATACTGAAAAATATATTTGAAATGTGTGGTACATCAGGGGCAGGTTCCAAGTCCTGTCATTACCGGTTCGCTCATGCACACAGGTGGGCTTATGCGTGTGCGCATCACTTCTGTGCATGCACAGAAGTGTCTGGGCGGGTAGACAGAGCCTCCCACCACCACCGCTACTGGTTTGCCAGACCTGGTGCACACTGGTAGCAACCCACCACCAAGTAATTATAAACTTTCCCATCTATATTTAATTAAAATACTATATTGGAATTTGCTACACAATTCTTATATTCCGCTGAGTTTTTACTTCAAACACAAATGCAACTTTCACTGTTTGGTATTCTCTTACATGGAACCATCTCCAAAACTTCAATTGTATAGAGTTGTCAGAAAACTAAAGTGTGTCTCCCAAGATTCCTTCTTTTCTACTATATTGCTTTCTGTGGATTTGGATTCATACCACTGAACTATCATAGATTCTTGCAATGAATATGGACCAGTGTGAATTCACTGCCTTTTATACTTTTAGAAATGAAATCAAAGCAAAAAATAACTCCACTTCAATTATTAAAAATACACACATAGACACACGTAGAAAGAGCACAACTTCCTCCTGACAAAAGAGCCAATTAGTTTGAGAAAAACGAGTTCCTATCAAAAGCCATGAAACTTAGAGACTTAGTGGGAAAACCATTGATGGACTTCTGCTTGCTTAACAATTTGCTGTTTCCAGGAAGAAATCAGGTGGGCTGGCTTCCAGAAATAGCCCTGTTAAGGAATGAAAGTATGTACAACATTTTAGGAAACGCCTCAGTTGTAATTGTCTTTGAGAACTCTCCTCTGTAATGGATTTGGAACAGCTAATAGGCCCTCAGTCATGTGCAAGTGCATTTAGGATTAAATTGATTTAAGTCTGCAAAGTAAATCTGCTAACAATGATAACTAAATAATGGCAAGGAAACAAAGATCACTTCTTACTAAATATATCTGAAATCACTACTTGCTATGAATTAATTTCTAATCCTCAATTTTAATTTTTAGATTTCATAGCATTGTACTTGGCTTTGCAGAGCAGGTTTACTCGGAAGTGGTCTATGTTCAGTCTGACTTACTTCTCTCTCTAATGTGTATGTGCATCAATTCTATTAAGATTATCAAATAAGAATTTTGCCACATGCATTTTATATTGCTATCTATCTATTAATCCTTTACAATAATGGAAACTACTCCCTCTCATTTTTCCATTGTGTATGCTGCTGCAAATTTATTCTAATCATTGTTATATCAAAGTAAAATGTTCTTCATATATTTAACCTTACTTCAATTTGAAAACAACTTTTCCGTAGCAACACATTATGAACAGAATTATCTTCCACAAATGATTTGCTTATTGAATTAAATTCTCAGATCTGTAAACTTCTGCTTTCTTCTATATTATTCATGGTTTATTCAATAACACTCAAGGACAATAATTAGAAAGTTATATAATAGAGATGATTCCTTTGCATAAATACTTATGAGATTCTCTGATCTAGTCCCTGTTACTCCAAACTCACTTTGACAGGCCTTGAAGTTACAGAGAATTAGGAGAATCTCTTCAGATTTTCCATAGATCCCAATGGAGAATGTATTGGGATCCAGATGTTATTGAACCACTTCAATAACTTCATCACTGAATTTGCTCCATTTGTGAAAGGTAAAGTAAAACTGAAGCAGAAGGTAGGACAAATTCCATTCAGGAGGAAGAAAAGGCACATTGTGATATACTGTACATAGCTACTCTACTCTCTTTTCCCTTTAAAAAGGGCTCTAAGCATGTTGTTCATTGGCTTATCATTCAGATGAGCTTTCTAATCAATAGAAGAGTGAAGAATGAGAGCCCTTGTGCTGCCACTGCATTGGCATTGGCATGTTTAAAAGAAAAGCAACAGAGAAAGTAGACCTATTGGCCATTAACAGAATAAGATGAGATCCTCTTCCCCAGCCTTCTGGACTCTCTGTAAAATCCCTTTTCTCCCATCCAATAAAAATAGCAATAGGACTCAGACTTATATACAGCTTCACAGGGCTTAGCAGCCCTCTCTAAGCAGTTTACAGAGTCAGCATATTGCCCCCAACAATCTGGGTCCTCAGTTTACCCACCTTGAAAGGATGGAAGATTGAGTCAACCTTGAGCCTGGTGGGATTTGAACTGCCAAATTGCAGGCAGCTGGCAGAAGTAGCCTGCAGTACTGCATTCTAACCAGTGGTGGGTTTCAAAAATTTTTACTACCAGTTCTGTGAGTGTGGCTTGGTGGACATGGCATGGCTTGGTGGGCGTGGCAGGGGAAGGATGCTCTAAAATCTCCATTCCCACCCCACTCCAGGGGAAGGATATTGCAAAATCTCCATTCCCACCCCACTCTGGAGCCACCCAGAGGTGGTATTTACCGGTTCTCCAAACTACTCAAAATTTCTACTACCAGTTCTCCGAACTACTCAAAATTTCCACTACCGGTTCTCCGAACTACTCAAAATTTCCACTACCGCTTCTCTGAACTACTCAAAATTTCCACTACCTGTTCTCCGAAATACTCAAAATTTCCACTACCAGTTCTCCGAACTACTCAAAATTTCCACTATTGGTTCTCTGAACTACTCAAAATTTCCGCTACCAGTTCTCCAGAACTGGTCAGAATCTGCTGAAACCCACCTCTGATTCTAACCACTGCACCACCAAGGCTCACTGTATAAATATAAATGGCCTGATTCAGCCTGGCATTAGTGAACAATCCAGAGTCTAAATTGATGAATGTTTAATGGAGAATGAATAAGGAAATTTCAGTCCACTGTAGAATGGTGGCATGGAAGAGGTATCTCTACATTGCTTTTAAGAGTAGAAAACATAAAAAGTTATTTCACGGTGATTTCTGGGTACCTTGAAATCATAAAGACCAGTTCCGGTTTGCCCTTCCCATACTATTTGCAAGGGATGGATCATAACCTTTTTTTATCCAGAAAGAAAGAAGATTCACTACAGAATACAGAAACGGAACTAATATGTGAACTGATTCAGTCAGTGGTTGCATGCAATCCAATACTAAAACAACTAGTATCTGCATCTTCAGTCAAATCAGGATATAAAAAAGGCATTTATTTGTTTATAGGCCATTGAAAGACTTGAAAGACCAGAGTTAGGGAAAGATGGTTATGGGGGGAAAAATCTATATGTGGTTACCAGAAATTAAAAATGACTTGATGGTATACAGTCAATTAATTTGTATGCACAGTTCCAAGAAAGATAAAGAAGGGTTTTAACCTTGACAGTAAGAATTCTTGGCAGTTTAGGAGGAAAAAAAAATCTATTCTGGAAGATTAACTCTTTTAAAATTCTTTTCCAAAACTACTTAGGAACACACAATTTAAGGAAACTAAAAGTTACACTTAGAGTTTGAACAGCAGGTTGGGAATCACTCTCACAGTAGATGCAAAGAGAAGGAAATAAGAAGTACCAGAACAAAAGCTAAATTTTATTTAATCAATACTTAAATGTAATTCTAATCAAATAATTATTCCTCATTCAATTATTTAGTAATTCCCCTCTCTGCAGTTAAAAACATTCAGCTAATTGATAATTGTCGTGAGAGCTCTGTAACCATATCAAAGACTGTGTATTACAAGTGGCCTTGAGGCTTCAGGTGGTACACCCTTGACCTAGAAAGAAAATGTCATGTAAACAAGAGGCGTACAGGATAAATCCGTTATCTAGAGTCGCACATTTTTTTTGTCTTTGTTGCAGTTAACAAAGCACTAAGAAAAAGAATGACTCCTACTTTGGGAACTTGATGTCTACCTAGGAGTTGGAAAGTTGCTCTGATTATATGTTCTTTCTTGAAAGAAATGCAGGTAGCCTTCATTGTGTCAACATTTAAAAAATCAAAAAACAAGCCTGTTCACTTAGGAGATAGTGATATAATACTGCCCCAAGAAAAAAATGATTTTACTTAGATGCCTGTTGTCTATGCATTCGTGGGCATATTTTTTTGTGAGTTGTAATTATTTTTTAGAGATACTATTGTTCAGTGCTAATGAACTGTATTTTTACTGATCTGTACAAAAATTACTGTACAAAAAATCAGCAAAATACACACACACACACACATACATACATACCAACCGGTGGTGAAATCCATTTTTTTTTACTACTGGTTCTGTAGGCGTGGCTTGGTGGGTGTGTTGTGGCTTGGTGGGTATGGCAGAGGAAGGATACTGTAAAATCTCCATTCCCACCCCACTAAGGGGCCAGCCAGAGGTGGTATTTGCCGGTTCTCCGAACTACTCAAAATTTCCACTACCGGTTCTCCGAACTGCTCAAAATTTCCACTATCGGTTCTCCAGAACATGTCAGTACCTGCTGGATTTCACCCCTGATACATACATACATACTGTCAACTTGCAAAGCATTCCTGACCTGCTCTCAAGTTGCCATAGGCAGGGGGATGGGGAATATAACATTGCAGCTGCATTGAGGAACTTGCACTTCAGTCAAAACAAAGCACATTCCAGCCGGCCATGTCAAGGTCATATCCACGCAGACCAGTGGTGGGATTCAGCCAGTTCGCACGACTTCGGGAGAACCGGTTGTTAATTTTCTGAGCAGTTTGGTGAACTGGTTGTTGGAAGAAATAATTAGGACAGAGAACCAGTTGTTAAATTATTTGAATCCCACCACTGACGCAGACCCACAGTGGCTGCAGGGAGGGACCTCTACAACCAGTGAAATTGCTTCGTTGGAGAATGTGATTGATGACACACCTTGAGGGGAGGGGGAAACAGGGTTAGAGCGGGGGCATGAATTAAGTGAGGTCAGAGTTGGCTTCACTTGGTCCTTGCCAACATAAAGCTCCTAATAAATAACTGGATTTCTTTTGAAGCTTGGCTTGAGGCTCATGATTTAATTAGGGCATCGGTTGGAACCCTGACAGATATATACATACATACATACATACATACATACATACATACATACATACATACATACATACAATAATAACTACAGAATCTATTTGTCAGTACCAGAATCAGAAAAGTAACTCTTCCAAATACATGGTTTTATTTCATATTCTTTCACAATCTACAATCCCACAAAAGCCTAAGGTTAGGTGGTGCCTCCAAAACTTTCCAAAAATTGCTGCCAAAATATAATTTTAAAATGACAAATATATTGGGAATCCTTTTAGGCATGGGAAATGATCATATGGAATTATATTCATAACCTATATAGATACAATTCTACTATTCCCTTTTGCTATTCCCTCAGTGAAATCTCAGTAAGTAAGAAATAATCAGTCAAAGAAAATTAAAAGAATAAGAATTAAAAGAACAAGGAAAGGAAATATAGCTAAATGTAGTTTATAAGAAAATCATTTGTTGCAAGCCTCTATACTTTTCTACCCCATACAAGCCATCTTGATTCTAATACATCAACACATTTGTTCTTACATTTTGCTTTAGCAACTTCTACTTTTTTTTCCTTTGGAGGATTTCATAGACTTCATCCCATAACATCTACCTTGGCTTTCCCTCTCCTCTTAATTTACAGGCAGTTAACAATCATAATTGGGACAAGAAACTCCATCACTAAGCAATATGGTTATAAAGCAAATAATCACATGACTGTGCCAACTTGTGTTGGCAGTTCCGGCAGTTCTAGTTGTAGTTGTTAAGCAAATCATGTATGGTCATTAAGCGTAACTTTACATGACCCTTCCTGCCAAGTTTCTCCTTTCCCTTTGCTTTTGGAAGCTGTTAGTGAAGGCAAAATTGCTACAAAATGGCAATTACATGACTGAGGCAAACTGCAACCAGCGTAATTGTGCACCAGTTGCCAAGCATCTGAATTACAATCACACAGCAATAGCACTTAGACTTATATACCACTTCATAGTGCTTTACAGTCCTTTCTAAACAGTTTTACACAGTCAACATATTGCCCCCAACAATCTGGGTCCTCATTTTGCCAACCTCAGAAGGATGGATGGCTGAGTCAACCTTGAGCCAGCCAGAATCGAACTCCTGGAGTGAGCAGTGATGTAGCCTGCAGTATTGCATTCTAATCACGGCGCCATCATAGTTTTAGGGATGCTGCAGTAGCTGCAACTTCGAGGACCAGCCATTAGTCTCATTCTTCAGCATGATTGTAATTTTGAATAGTCACTGCAAAAGTGGTGTCTAAGCAAAAACGACTTCTATTTTATTCTTTAACTATTTGTTTTGCAATTCAATTTGATCTCCCTGAATGACTAAAGCATCTTCATTTATTTTTTCAGTACTGGTCCACTCACTTTCAATATTTAGTCCACCTTCATATAGCATCCATGCATTCTTAATCCTTTTTACTTCATCCAAATTCTTTTTAAGAACTGTATTCCTACCATATTCAGCTTCCTATCATGTTTCTCCTGACATACTCAATTCTCAAGTCCATATAACAAAGTGGTCAGACCCATGCTCTTACAAACAGTTATTTTCACTTCTGTTGACCAAATTTCATTTCTCACAATAGAGACATTATTGCAGTCAGCAACCAACCTCCAATTTCGCATTTCTGCCACACATCCAATAATTCAACCCTTTCATTTTGGCATATGTTTTCTCTGAATCAACAAATATACAGCAAACTTTCTCACATTCAGATATTTCTCAGTGGCCGGCTGAAAAGCAAATATCTAGCCTGCACACACCCCTGCATAGCATAAAATCACATTGCACATAAATTGTGCTCATTGTCATCTCTCGTACTATTTCAGTTACAATTCTGCCAAGCACCTTCTCAGGCACACTTAACAACTAATCTGATAGTTTGCTCATATGGTTTTGCTACCTTTCCGTTGTATACTGGAACAGTGATGGCATTCTTTATATCATCAGGTATGCACACATATTCGAGCTTGTTGATCGAAAGATCGGCAGCTCAGCGGTTCGAATCCCTAGTGCTGCTGTGTAACGGGGTGGGCTCCTGTTACTTGTCTCAGCTTCTGCCAACCTAGCAGTTTCGAAACCACATAAAAATGCAGGTAGAAAAAATAGGGACCACCTTGGTAGGAAGGTAACAGCATTCTGGTCACCTTTGGCATTGAATCATGCCGGCCACATGACCATGGAGACGTCTTCGGACAGCGCTGGCTCTTCGGCTTTGAAACAGAGGTGAGCACCGCCTCCTAGAGTCGGCAATGACTAGCACGTATGTGCGAGGGGAACCTTCACCTTTACCTTATGCACACATATTATACCAGGCATACTACCACTACATAAGCAAACCACATTCATATTTCTATAGTTACACCATTCACACCTACAGTTCAAAAAAAAACCCACAAAAATTTGTATTTTTCTTTTTTTCAGTGTTTTTGAGACAGTGTCATTCATATCACTCATTTCAATTGTCCCAAAGGTGCTTTTTCAAAAGGCAACTGGACTTTTGTTTTTCCTTGAAGACATTTCACTTCTCATCCAAGAAGCTTCTTCAAAAAAATTGTCAGTCAGAACTGAAGAAGCTTCTTGGATGAGAAGTGAAATGGCTTCAAAGAAAAACAAAGTCCAGTTGCTTTTTGAAAAAGCACCTTTGGGACAACCATAATCCAGATGACTGAGAATCTCCACAGACATTCATTTCAGTTCTATTCTTTGACATATAACTCTCCTTCCCATACAACTGTTTTAAATAGCACTTCCATGTTTCTCACCCTCCAATGTCAACAGAAATCATTTCACCATTTCACTTTTATTCTAAATTCCATTCAATCTATTTGAGCTCCTGGTTTAATCTTATTTATCCATTTAATTTATTCAGCAATTTCTCTTCTCTTTTAATCTTAACTATTCTGTCCTCCCTTTGGCTACCTTCTTCACAACTATTTCTTTCTCAGCCCATTATTCAACATTTTCCTCTTATGTGAGTCAAGGTTGACTCAGCCTTCCATCCTTCCAAGGTAGGTAAAATGAGGACTCAGATTGTCGGGGAGCAATATGCTGACTCTGTAAAACCGCTTAGAGATGGCTTTAAAGCACTGTGATGTGGTATATAAGTCTAAGAGCTATTGCTACTGCTATTTTTATTTTTTTCTAGGAATCATTCTCTCACGTTTTTCTAATTCACAGTTTCTTTGACTTCAACATACTGTCAAGCATCATTTTTCATTCTTCTCATTACTGCAACTCCATACATTTCTGAGACTCTCCAAAAAATTATATTGTTTTCCATCCTCTTTTCTCGTATCTATTTTCCATTCCTTTTGTTGGGAGGTTAATCTGTCTTGTAATACTTATTCATTCAGAACTTTCCATTTTTCTTCCTGCAATTATTCTATTGTTACTCTTTCATTTTAGCCCTTGACTTACAACAATTCATTTAGTAACTGTTAGAAGTTACAACATCACTGGAAAAAAGTGGCTTATGACCATTTTTCACACTTACGACCATTACAGCATCCCCATGGTCTTGTGATCAAAGTATTTATGACATATCTATGACAGCTGCTGTGTCCTGGGGTTGTGTGATCACTTTTTGAAATCTTCTGACAAACAAAGTCAATGGGGAAGCCAGATTCACTTAACAATTGTGTTACTAATTTAACAACTGCAGTCATTCACTTAACAACCATGGCAAGAAAGGTCATAAAATGGGGGAAGGTGCATTTAACATCTGTCTTGCTTAGCAACAGAAATTTTGAGTTCAGTTGTGATCATAAGTCAAATATTACCTGTATTTACTTCTTTCCTTTTCTTTCGTGTTTATTTTTCTTAGGATATATTGTTTACACTATCAAAAAAACCACTGATTTGTTTGACATTTAGAACAAATATTACCACTGTATCCTTCACTAATCCCTTTAATATTTCAGTCTATAAATTTGTATAGACTGTTTTTGATTTATCTTCACTTCTTTTCCATGAGGATGAATGACTAGAGATAGAATTAAACCACTTATTCAGAACAGACTTTCTGAGTTGATTCTTACTATTCTTGAGTCTTTGTATGGTTCAATCACTTTTTTGGAGTCTCTTATTTCTATCCATCCATTCATGTCACCTAACATGAATATTTTTCCCCCTCTGGATTGCCTTCATTCAGCATATTGCACATTTCCCCCAAAAACTCATCTCTGATTCTTCCATTATCATCATTCACTGGAGCATATATGCAGCTGTCATTAAAGCACTGATTTCTGCTTTCATTTGCACCCATAGCAACCTAGATGACTGAAATTCATCCTTCCTTTTTTATTTTTTGTTTCAAAATGTGCATTTAAAGAAAACGGCCATAGAAAAAAGCAAAATAAAAGTCATCGGAAAAAGGAAAAAAAGGAATAAAAAAGCACAAAGATGTTATATTAATTATAGAGACTAGCACATTTTTGAAACATAAAATTAAACCTTGATCACAGAAAATATTACTGGTTAACTATGTTAACAGAGAGCTACTTTACAGGTAAATAGCAAACATATAAGACTGTAAATCTGGAGTTGCATTCTTTTATTATAAATTATTTTTTTAAAAAAAAACAACTTCCTTATATTTAGCTTTAGCCCTGTCTTTTATAATGAAGCCCACACTTTCATCTTTCTATGTGTATTCATTAACTCTGCCCCACAAGTTCAGATGACCTTAATTTGCTACCCCCTTGCTTTTTGTTTCACAGACAGCTCTAATAGTTTTCATTGCATTTGTTTAGTCATGATTTTTATTTTTTATGTCTCTTAAGATTCCAAGTTACAATCATAGTTTATGCCACAGTCAGGAGCAGATTGCTATTGACTTCCATTGCTTTATCCACTGTCATGGCTTTCAGATATTGCTTTTCGTATATACAGAAAATATAGATTAAATAATAAACTTCACTCATATCACGTTACATGTAGAAATCCACGGAATTGGTAAGTACAGTTGTAGTAGTTTGGGCATAATTTGGCAAGTATTTAATTAATTTAATATTATTTTAGTATTTTATATGTTCCAGTCTTCATCCTTATCTTTTTGGTTACTCCCTCTTCTTTGGGGGGAAAAAACCCCTTACTAAATAAAAATATGTCTGCCATTTAGGTCAAAGAGCAACTCTGAACATAAAACCACAAACTTCCATTTCTGTAAAAACATTGTCACTGATTAGCAAACTGTCTTCGAACTGGCAATAAAAGTAGCCAAAATATCATTCCACAACAATAATAAAGATAACGATATTGAACACCCCAGAGCTTTCAAAGCCATCCTCAAAAATTCAGTGGAATGTAAATACTTTGAATTGTTTTCTAAGGGGACAACACAGAGAGAGCGGGTGGCCTCTACTGGGAGAATAAATGTCACAAGGCCCTGCTTAATGAAGAATTCCATTCTATAAAGATGTTGTGCAACTTTCATTTCAACATATTCATCTCTTTATATGATTTAAACAATCTGAAAAATACAACAGAGAGGGACTTTACTCAAGATTTAAATAAACTGGTTACCAGATTAAAAAACTAGAATAACAAATGTAATCAATGCTGTACGTCAAACACAATTGTGGAATGTATTTGGAGAACTTCAGAATCATGCTATGCTTTGCTTTCAAAGTAATAATCGATATGTCAAAATGTATCATTCCTACAAATAAATATACTAAATCATAAATTTCCTCTCTGTTACATGGTTTATATTATATGTAGAAGCAACTTTATTAAAGTTATTAAAAATCAAAACTTTGCAAAGGTTTTATACCCCCACCCCACACATAAACACAAATAGACAGACATGCACACCATTTCCTGCATTTAAAGATATTTCTTTATGCTTTCCTTATATCACACAAAGCAAATATCCTGCATTTAAGGAAGTTTCAACGATACTCAGAACTTTTACTTTTTATTGATCATTGGAAAGAAATAAAATAAAGGGGCCCAGGAGTAATATCTATTCATTTGTCTATCGCTCAGCAGTATAACCCTCTGAAAATAGAACTGAACCAAATGTGGTACTGGGGAAACAGCTGGCATTAGAAGAATTGTTAGTGAAGACGGACCAAATCAGGCCAGGGATTGGGGGGTGGGGGGAAACCAGAAAGAATTCACTGCGGGACAGGCAGTTGGTCAGCAAGTAGCAATATTGCTGACACCTTCCTTCTAAGTCCCTCCTGGTCATGTGACCTAAAGCATAGTTAATATAAAGGGGATGGAAACAATCTTTATCATACCTGTTTTTTATCCTGTTATGTTGCTGAAAAACTTGCTGAATGCATTTTGGGCAACAAACATACATATGTATGCTATTCTTTTTTATTTCCTGCTATATGCTGAAGGTGAACCACAAAAAAGCAACATATTTTAAACATATATCTTCTATGCTTTAACCAAGATGCATGTATCTTCCAAAATATATTTTTTTATTTCCCTTTGGTCTGTTACTGTCAGAAGACTGACATTTTGTAGCACTAACTAAATTTACATGGAGTTAGAGATGCTGGGGATTTTCCCCCTATGAATTTGTTGCAGATAATAATGGGCCTTTTTTTCCCTCCTTTTTCTCAATTTTCTCTAGTGTGTACTCTCTTATTTTTTTCTGAAAGAGGAATGGAGCTTTTCTGATACACTGAATATTTAAAGACTAAGAATTTGCAAGACGAAGCAAAGACTGCCTCCTGCGATAAGAGGAATTATTGTTGTGAAGAATTCCTTTAAGATTCAATCTTAATCATTTTGCTATTGAAATGGAAGAATAAAGTAATATGAGGTTTGAATAGACTTGATTAAAAAGAATAATTATTTTTGCTTGGGTGAGTTAAATATATAAATTCATGGTGAGTTTCCATTTGCTTAGCATTCGCCTATTAGAACAGTTCCACTTTTCCAGTAATTAGGAGACTGGCTTTTAATAAAGAAGAGACTCTTTTGTCTTCCAAGGTCCTTCTTTCTTCTCTTATTCTTGATGACTGATGGTAAATCCTCACTGATGTCAGGCTCCAAAAGTTCCAAATGTCAGGTTCCAAATTTCAATAACAGAAGTCATGTTGGCTGAGCTTGTAGTTTATCACAGTAAGCTCCTAGGAAGTATGGCTCTTCAGACCTCAGTCTTCATGGGTAGTGGTTTATGAGCCATGGTGGCACAGTGGTTAGAATGCAGTACTGCAGGCTACTTCTGCTGACTGCCGATTGCCAGCAGTTCCACAGTTTGAATCTCACCAGGCTCAAGGTTGACTCAATCTTCCATCCTTCCGAGGTCGATAAAATGAGGAGCTAGATTGCTGGGGGCAATATGCTGACTCTGTAAACTGCTTAGAGAGGGCCGCAAAGCACTGTGAAGCTGTATATAAGTCTAAATCCTATTGCTATTTTTATTGGATGGGAGAAAAGGGATTTTACAGAGTCCAGAAGGCTGGGGAAGAGGATCTCATCTTATTCTGTTAGTGGCCAATAGCTCTACTTTCTCTGTTGCTTTTCTTTTAAACATGCCAATGCCAATGCAGTGGCAGCACAAGGGCTCTCATTCTTCACTCTTTTCTTGATTAGAGAGGGCTGCAAAGCACTGTGAAGTGGTATATAAGTCTAAGTGCTAATGCTATTACCAGGAACAACTAACTTGACCTGACTTCAGCCTTTGTTTCAGTGCTATGCCAAAAAATTATTCTGCATTTATGGTAGAAATGGTTTTAGCCATTTATTCTGCCTTTCATTCATTTCAAACATTTCCATTCAGGGCAGTGCATATAATTTGCTTTTCATTTGTGTTTTTCCCAGCAGAACAATTCAATTAAATTCCCAAGACAGGGTGCAGTGTAATTATGAGGTAGCCAAAAGTTGTGCTTGAATGTGTTGTCTTGCATCATGCAATGATTAGTTCACTGGTTGCAACCTTGCCAGCTTGTGGTGTCAACCCCTGCAGACACCACTGTGGCTGCTCAAATAAGGGAAAGTCTTCTCATGGATTTTTCCCAGATCACAAAACAGGAGCAGCCAGAGAGGTTGAAAAATATGAAGAGATACCAAACAGGAAATGAAATCCTCAAGAATATTCTCCCCAAACATGATACAATAAAGTACAATGAAATAAATTCTAAAACAACATCAAAAGAAATTCTACAACCCTCTAAAATGACGTTTTCCCAAGAGAAGCTGTATAAACTGAGAAATAAACCAAGAGTATAAGAATTCAAAATATCATGTGCTGGGAAGACCCCAAAGATGAAAACCTATTGTCCAGCTACATGAAAAAAAACTGGAAAAATCAATGAATTTCAAAAGATAACAACTGCATTTTGCATTATGTATTGGTTCAGATTGGATAGTTTAACCAAATGAAAACCAGATTTGTCCTTTTAGCTCTGTATGATACGCAGATGTTTCATTCTCCCAATTCATCTAACGCTGTTATTTCAACATAGATTGATGATAGATAGATAGATAGATAGATAGATAGATAGATAGATAGATAGATAGATAGATAGATAGATAGATGATAGATGATAGATAGATGATGGATGGACAGATGGACGGACAGACAGATGGATGGATGGGTGGATAGATAGATAGATAGATAGATAGATAGATAGATAGATAGATAGATAGATAGATAGATAGATAGATAGATAGATGATAGATAGATGATGGATGGACAGACGGATGGATGGATGGATGGGTGGGTGGATAGATAGATGATAGATAGATAGATAGATAGATAGATAGATAGATAGATAGATAGATAGATAGATAGATAGATCTTATGCTGAAGACATTATATATACAATATAATTAACATTTTATAAAAATCGCTTTTATAATATGTGAAATGAAATGCCTTTTCTTTTTCCTTTCTTTTTGTTGTTCTTTCTTTCTTGCTGTTTTTCTTTTCATCATTCCTTTTCTTTCCTTCTTCCTTTCTTATTTTGAACAAAATGGCTGTCATTATGGGCATAGCTAATCCCCACAGCCTGACTGATCAGAAGGCAAACCATTGAGACTGCTTTCCTCTAGGTCCTTACCACCGCCCCAGTTCTCTTGACATCTTAATTTATTTTTTCATTTTTTCTGGGTCAGTGGATACAACCAGAGGACTGAACCACAGCCAACCCTGTTTTTCCACTTTTTATAAATGCAAGCAAATCTGTGTGGGAGACATTCTTGGAAAGAAAGATATTCTGGAAGCTTGAATACACTGCATTTTAATCCTTTTCCCTACATTAACAGGTTAAGAGAACTAATAATACACACGTCTTCTGAGTCCCCACAAAGTGATGCTGAGATGCAGAATATTCCATGGATAAATCATGATAAAGACTATTTCATTCAGAACAACATGCTGACTGGGGAATTCTGGGAGTTGAAGTCCACACATCTTAAAGTTGCCAACTTTGGAAAAACACTGATTTAGATGTTTTACTATAGGATCTGAATTAGCTTTGCTTCTGCTTGCTTCAGCATATGGATTAGTTCATGTCCATACTGAGGAAAAGTCAACTGAGAGCACAAATAATATTTACCACCTTACTACTCTGAGAAAGGAAAATAAAAGTAATAATATATAATTTAGCAATTAGCTACCTTTGATATTGTATACCAGTTTCTAAATTCTAAGCCTTTTGTTTCAATCTGATCCCACATCTATATAAAGTAGCCTTACCCAATTTAGAGGATAGCAGTAGAGAAGCCTTCTCTGGGTTGTGTGAATAGGCACATATGCATGGGCACATTCTTCTTATGTTATACTGAGAATTGTTCTACCCCAACTTCTGGCCAGAATATGGCCAGTGATAACAAATGAAAAATATTTATTTCAGAGAGTCTGCCCAAAATGGTTTCAGAGGCTGAAAGTGCTCGCTACCAAACTCCTGTCTTATCATCAGAAAACTCCCAGGAGGCTTTGAGTTGAAACTAGAGATCTACTCTTGACAGAAAATCTCGCAAGTGGATGTTTCCTGCATTTGCTGCTTAGCTTTTAGCAGTGGTGGGATTCAAGCAATTTAACAACAGGTTCTCTGCCCTAATTATTTCTTCCAACAACCAGTTTGCCAAACTGTTCACAAAGTTAACAACCGGTTCTCCCGAAGTGATGCGAACTGGCTGAATCCCACCACTGGCTTTTAGCCTTGCTTTCCACGAAAACTAGCCTTTAAGAGTGGCTGATGAAATAACAAAATGGTTGATAACGTCTCTTTTAACTGTGATTCCCTGACAAAATAATTGTAAAAAAAAAAAATTAGCTGCAGCATGGAACCTTATGGTTGCAGCCAAAGTATCCTCAGGTACATTTATATCCACAGATACCATAGTGCCAATTGCAAGGATAGTGGGGTCCCCTAATAAGTCCCCTGTTTACTTACCTCTAACACTACGCAGATACATCACCACCTTTAAAAAAAACTAGCTTCTGTACAACAGCAAAAACTTCTTTATTTTAATGGAAATTCTCCTCCATTAAAAAGTTTAATATTTTATCCATGATAGAAAAATAAAACATACAAGTTGTCATTTCTCAGTTCAGTTTTTATAGCAAATTGGCATAAGAAATATAAATAGATTCATAGAAACTCTCTCAAACACAGAGATAATATTTGAATGATCAAGTAATTCCATGACTGAAGTCAAGCAGTGCATCAGCTACTATCACTAGGGTCAAAGACTCCTTTTTTTGGCTTTGCAAAACAACATAGCAGTGATAACAGTACCATCACAAAAGTGTTAGTTAGAATTCAGTGGTACTCATCTAACACATTTCAAAGTCTTAGTGGATTGTTTTAAATGTTCTAAACTGATAGAATTTTTGAGTGGCTTATTCCAATGCAAGCTTGGAAACCTATCTCCATTGGATCAATATGCCCTCCTTTGCACTTTACTTCCAAGTATATGTACAAAGAACTTCAGTCTCCATGTACAAGCTGCTTGGCATCTAAATAGAAGTTCCCAGTCAGATTAAAATATGACAAGATAACGGGGTTACTGTCACCAACGAGACTACTTTCTTGTGACTCAAATATTCTGCATTTTTCTCTAATGTTCTAGGGGTAAAGTCCTCCGTCTCACTACCGTCTTTAATATTAAGGAACATTGTCCTTACAAACTTAATACCTTACGTAGGACAATCTTAGCTGGATCCCAAAATGAAGCAATAAAAAGAAATGCTGTCCTGATTGAGTACTGAGTAGACCTATCTGTATGTGTCTCCTTGTTGTATACATTATACCTTCAAGCTCAATTGTGTATGACATGCCTTAGCTTAGTGCTGCAGGCAGAAAACCATGAACCCAAGAGAGCTGTGTGCATTGCACAGAAGGAACAGATTATAGCCTCCCTCCTGTCTTTCCCTCTTGCCTAGGTATTGTATATGTTGTGACAGGCTTTGACTAGGGGCCAGGATGGTCAAAGATTTCATTCACTTCAAATTTTGAAACAAACTCATCCTATTTGCACTTTCCAGTTTAATACATGGATCTGAATACAGTTCCCTTTTGAATAATATATATCTCCAAATTTGGAAGTATAGTTCTCAACTCAAAGCAAAAAGTACAAAAATCTACTCTTTTAGGATACATCTCAGAAAACGTGGTATGCTTTCAACTGGAATTTCTAATGTGCTGTTGTTGTTTGTGTTGGTAACACTGAATACCATCCAATGGCCTCAAATATATATATCAACTTTATAATCATTAACATATTAATTTGCGCATTAAATATATTCATATGTTGATGATTTAGGTAAGGTATTCATCTGGAAGGGGAGTTAGTTTTCACAGAACCTGAACACAGAGATTTCAATTTGGATTTACCTTGTCCTCATACAATCCTAAAATAACAACAGCGAAATGGACATAGAAGCCTATAAAAATTAGGATAGCCTCAAATATTTGCTGACAGTGTCATCCCATGTGAGGACCCATCAGGATATTTTTCTCCTATTGTCAACATTTGAAACCAGAACTTCATGCATCATGATCTTCCTCAGCTTTGAGCACCTTTTTTATTCCAGAGGTATGTATCAAGTGAGGAGCAGTCATGTGGAGCCATAATTTCTACTTTGTCATAATTTCATCTAGATGTCAACTAACAATGAGATTGTCACTGCTCGTCAGTGGAGTTCTTATTGAATGAAATTTATTACTTGGAACCTTGACATTGATATGCAATCTGGTATCCAAGATATACTTTGTAATTTCCTTTCTTTAGCTAGTGTAGAAATTATAATCCAAGGAACTTGAAGGCACTACATTTCTTACGTGGGTTAACTGATATTTTCTATAAGAAATTTGCCTACTGAGGAAATCTTGTCCATTCAGTTGATTTGCTTTGTTTAAATTTGGGAAACAATGTATTTTGCAAACAATGACAATAATGGTGAGTGATTGCTGACCATAATAGTTCTCCCTGTTTGTAATCAACAATGCCCCATCTCTCCTTGAGACCTGTTCTTTGCCAGCTTGGGCAAAAGCTAGCTGTAGTTTGTCTAGACCAGTGATGGCTAACATTTTCTGAACTGAGTGCCTAAAGCATGCATGTGGGCATGCAAATGTGTACACATGCATCCAAAATGCAATCCATGTAAGGCCCTAAACATACACCCCACACTCATGCATGCACGCACGGCCTCCCATGCATATAACCTGCCCCCCATGCATTCATGTGTGCCCCCCCACATGCACCCTACCCTCTGCGCATGCATGCACACATCCCCGCATGTGTCCCATCCCCCACGCATGTGTGACAGAGACCCAAAGACCAGCTGGCCGGCAGGAGGTGGTGTGCATGCATGGCAGAGCTGAGCTGAGCTGGGCCGATGGCTCGCATGCCCACAAAGGGGGTGCTGCAAGCCACTCTGGCATGCATGCCATAGGTTTGCCATCACTGGTCTAGACCCATTGACATATGCCCAATACTTCTCTGTGCTCAATTAGCACTGAGGGTGGATTACTTCTTTCCTATTCATACTCACAAAAAAGGGAGGGTCATTTACTATGTTCATCTTTTTGACTTTGGCAAATCAGGTCAACTCATCAATGGACCATAATGCTTGGGCTATCTGGAATAATAGTGATAACATCCTTGCCTTCTACCTTTTCAAAAGTGTGCATTTTTTAATTATTCTGGTGACAGTAGCAAATGCAGCAAGAATTTTCTCAATATAAAAACTGATCAAAAATTATTTGAGACCAAAGTGTCTCAAGAAACAGCTATCCAGGCTTACCATAGTGAATGAATATGAGATACCTCATTTTGTTAGTTTTGTGAATTCAGATATAAAAATGAATGTGTTGCCATGTTTGTTTCCTAATGAGAATCTAATGAGACTGTTTGCATTTCTCTGGCTGATTTCACCTTGGTTGCCATTGTCTCAGTGAAACTGTAGATCTGTGACAAGTTAATATTCATGGACAAACATCACTTGGTTTCCCAAATTTTTTCTGCAAATAAAAATTTTTTTACATTATAATTTTGGGATCGATACCAATCTTCATGATTTACCTTCATACTAAGAGCTGTATTTACTGTATGCCCCTGCTTGGTGTCAATATCATTAATATCCTTTTGTATCAAGTAAAAAGTTCTACACTTAACTGGAGCTTTAGATTTTCCATTTTTATTTTAGATGTATGATTGTAACATTATGCCTTTGAGCTAAAATATGGAATAAAAATACAACAACAACATTAACAAATATGACAATTACCAAATGGTTGGATCCATGGATCGCTTACAATTAATAAATGTGTTAATATTATAAGGAGATGTAGGACTGTTGTTTTAAGAACAAAATATTGTAACTATCTAAAACATTTGAAAAAGACTTAAGACTACTACAGTTCTTTGAATTATTCCTCTCTTCATATAATAAATTTAATTCTATTGACAGCACAATCCTATATATGTAGTAAGCTCAATCGATCCCAAATAAATGTGTATAGGACTATACCCCCTGGCTTTAATCCTTTATGCACTTATCTAAGAAGAAATAAATTTAAAGTATCATTTTAAATGGAAAATATTCTCCATTCCTGCCATACACTGAATGAACAGAAAATTGGAGCTACACTGTTATGTTAGTTGGTTCTTCCCACTGATGCCCAATAGGACATACTCTTGAGAATTGTCTATTTTACATTTGTTGGAAAAAGATCTCTGTGCAAAAAGTTTACAGGTGTGATATGCATCTCTGCCTAATCAGGTTTCTTTTTTTTTTTATGTCAAAACTCTCTGTAGAGGGCATAGACATGGTGTGCCGAGAACACTGCTATTCTGTATGGTGCTGCTATAACCTCTAATAAACCTGCTTGTGTCAACTACCCTCAAGCAAATACTCATGGGCTTAGTACATATCTGTATTCTACCCTGATAACTAGTTCATACATTTTCCACTTTCATTACCTTAACCCAGAGTATGATCTTAACTCAGTTAAAGTCCTAAATCTTCTAGATCATTTCTCATCAACTGGAAGACCTATGGGAATTGTCTTATTATGAAGAAATAGAAAATCCAGTTTGACCTCTATTTGCAATTTCTTTCTCTTGAGCCTGAAAAAGATGGAGAACTTCTACCAGGACCTGGAGGTACAAATAACTGATGTAGGCTCAGCACTGCTGTCTACATTTCAGAACAGATTGGACACTAAAGTGTATTCAAGAATCAGAACCTCACTCTTAAAGTAACTCTATATCAAGTTTTAAGACAAATTGTCTAGAATTATAAACCAGCTATACAAATCCAATTGCAGCTAAGAATAATGACTTACGTTTGGTCTAGCTAATATTGTACTTGGAAAAATTATAATATTTAATAATGAATAATTGAATAAACCATGGTTAGATGAGATTAGACAATATCCTAAGTCATAAAAAGCAAACATTTTGGCTTAGCATGGTAAATAAATCCAATCTTTGATAACTTGACTCTTGAAAGTCTAATCTTTGTGATTTTGGAACATCAGACTATCCCTTACTAATCTACTGGTCACTGCATGTATATGTAATCTTGGCATCAAAACTTCAATCTGCTCTAATAACTCTGTTTTTGGATTCTGATTTCACATATCAGTGAAACACTACAGTCTTATGATTTTTGGATTGTCTCTAACTTCTGTGTAATGTTTCTCACCCTGACAATTCATCCTTGGAGCAATTATTGGCATCACAGAAGGAATTTAGGATACAGTTTTTAGAATAAAATTATCAGTGGAGGAACAAAATGGATACGCCAATCCTAAATGCACAAAGAGATTAATTTTCTGACTATCACACTGTCTGAAGTTTTACATTGACTAATTAGTATAAAAGAGGAAATAATTAATCAACTGAATAAGCTGATTATTTTTGTGATTCAATAATCAAGAACTGCCATTCACTATTTTAAAAAAAATCTTCCTTGGGACTTTTCTCAGGCACGTTTCTGCAAATAAATTTTCAGAATAAACAAGTCTTCCCATTATTTGCAAACTGATTAAAATTTGTTAGATTAAAACTAGTTAATAATACCGGTAAGTAATCAACAAAAGCTTTACATGATTAAGATATTGAAAAATGATTGTAGCTCCCTTTATTTCAATCAAATTTATTTGTAGATAAGAAAGCTAAGATTTATAAACTTAATAGCTGATCCTCTGTTAATTGTCACCAAGTCTGCACTCTGCCCGCAAACCACATGCAGTGAGCCACATAAATTGTGTCTTCCCCATGTAAATCAATGCAGTTGGATTTGTGACAGACTGAAAGCAGCAACCACATAATGACCTATTTGTGTTCCTTGGCTTTTGCCTGTGATGAAACTTCTTTCTTCAACCTTTAATGCTTGACCTCATATATTTATTCAGGCATCAAATTCCCAGTGTACTAAAGCAGGGGCATCTCCTTTACAAGCACAGCCATAACAAGCAATTTTGCACTCTGGGCACACCTCAATGCTCAGGAAATTGTTTTCTAGCAAGAGAGGTTGTGGCGGGGAGCACAGCAGGCCTAATTTACGTGTCTACTCTACTTGACTGCACTCCGGGTAACAGCGCATGTTGTCTATCAAGGTATGTTATGAGTTACATAACAGCTAATACTAATTCCAAGATTAAAGATGAAAGAATCTGCCAAATGCAACCAATTAAAATGAAACACTTGCCATTATTTATCAAGCTGTCCTAAACAAAGTTCAATAATTGGTTTATTTAGCCAAGTATAGTCTATCCAGCTGGGAGATATTCTTTAAATTTCACAGTTTACTACAAGTTGCATTAATACTATTTCTTGTAGCCACGATAAACTCTTTGTCTTTTAATCCTAAACATAACCCTTTCCTTCCCAGCCATAACAACAATGAAAATTTATCTTGCCACAATGTAACTTGCAATGGCTATAGAAAGGGGAAAACTCATTTGCTGGTTTTCTATCACTAATTGTAGGATGGGACCTAATTGTTTTAATGTATATGAAGCATTTAAAGTAAGGGGTTGCACCATGAAATAAAAGGAGACTATTGCATCATGAGGCCCATGATGTAAAGCAGAAAGCAACTATCAGGAGTGAAGGATATGCTACGGGAAACCGCAAACTTAATCAAAATCACTAGCGAATCAGAGTCATTTTCGCCAAAGTGGCATCTAAGCCTAGCACACAAGTAAATAAATCCATAGGAAAGCAGTTTTGCTTTCATCCTTCCCAAGGATTTGGATGAAGAATGAGTTGGGATGGGAAACATATAGTGTGAAAATATTTCTTACAGTTATTTCTCAGGATGATCATGGTTTGTGTTACTCTTCAAATACCATTTTCATTCTATGTCATTCTGGGCATTCACTATACAACCGTATAAATGCTTAAAATATAGCGGAGGGATTAATTAAAATGTTATAGTTTCCATCCTGAATGAAGTATATGAAGTGGATTGTCCAAAGCAGTTAAATACTTAGTTATGGTCAAGCTGACAACCTGGTTTTACTGATCAAGCACTTACCAAGGTGAATGTCCAAGTCTGTTTGGCTCTGTAGTTTAGCCAAGGCCAGTGAGGGTCTGCCCTCTATTGAGGCCTTTTGCAATTTTACTTTTTTCTGCCAAGGAGCCACTCATAAAATAATGAGGGTAATTTATTATGATATCACTCTTCAGAATAATATATATTTATATAGTCTTGAAGGTTTACCCTTTTCCAACTGAATATCTTCCATCAAAAACACTTTCTGCAGAAATAAAATAAAAAGATTTGCATGAAAGAAGCTGCGTAAATCCTTTGTATAAATACATTGGCTTAGGCTGCAATCCTAAATACACATCACTGAATTCGGAGGGAGTTTAATTTGAATAAACATACGTATGCTGATCTATAGAATATCTTAATGGATCATTACCTTGTGGAGATGAAGAGAACTGCACATTCCTATTATGCTGTGAACTTTAATGTCGAGATCGTACTGTTCCAGAAGACCAACCCATGAAAAGCAGCTAATGGATAAGGTATGAAATTAAATACAATTCAATAGAGAAGGAAATGGCAATCCAATCCAGAATTCTGCCAAGAAAACAAAACAGACATTCAAGACAAAGGCAGTGTCAATATGACACCAGAAGATAATACCAGGTTTGCTATTCAGCAGGTTCTAACAGGTTCTGGAGAACCGGTAGCGGAAATTTTGAGTAGTTCAGAGTAGGGGTCTCCAACCTTGGCAACTTTAAGCCTGGAGGACTTCTTTTTTTTTTTTAGTAAAAAAGTTTTATTTCCATTTTCCAACAACCTATTCAATATACAGTCTCTTATTCAACATTAGTCATTAACTTTCATTTGTTACTTATTCGGACCTGCCCAGCTACCACTTCCTTCCTTAACAAACCTTTCCTCCTCCCTTCTCTACTTTCTTCTACTTTCTTCATCCTTCCTCTCCTTCGCTTTTCTACATCCTCTCCTCCTTCCCTACTCTTCTCTTCCACCCTTTCTAACCCTCTCTCTTTCCCCTTTCTTCTTCCTCTCCTTTCCCCATTTTCTACCTCTCTCTTTCCTACCTACTTTCTTCCTTCACTCTCCTCTCCTTTCCATTCCTTCTGAAATGGCAGCTGAGCAGCCCGATTTCATTTCAAATTATTTCTATTTCTTAATTACATATCTTCAATCATTCCTTTACATTGATCCTTCATCTCCCCTCTCCCCTTCCCTCCCTCCCCTCCCACCCCGAGACTTCCCAGAACAAAGTACAGGGTATAAGATTAACAATCATAAATTAAAATACAACATAAGTCATAATCCATAGTCACTCCTCTCTCTAAGACCTTAACTCCCTTCCAGAAACAAAAAGTACATTCTTCTTCCAGTCCATTATATATCAGTCCATTCCACTCCTAAAATCTTCAGAATCTTCCAATTAAATTAGTATTTCCAGTTCATCAATAAAATACATAGTTTTAATATCCAATCTTCATCAATTAACACCAAATATATATCAATCCATTCCACTCCTGAAGTCTTCAGAATCTTATAGTTTTTAATATCCAATCTTCATTGATCAAGACCAAGACGATATTCCATCTTCCAGTATTCATCAGAAATTCTATTATAATATACCTTTCTTCCTTAAACAGTCTCCCAAACATAATTCTTTTTTCTAGCTTAAATTCTTAAATATTTATCCTATCTCCAATAATAAACAATATTCTATCTTCTCATATCTTTAATATCACTTACATAAATCAAATAACATTGCTAATATTAATATTTCTTCAATTTACCTTACATCTGTCAAATAACATTATTAAAATTATAACTTATATCCAAAATATATCAATTATAACAATTAAATTCTATTTAACCAAATACCAACATTACATCCATAAATTTTTCTATCTGTCCTCCAAAAGTTAAACAATATTCCATCTTCCCATTCCTTTATACCTCACATATATCAAATAGTAACACCTTATACCCAAAATAAGTCAGTTGTAAAAATTAAACCCTATATATATATATTTTTAAAAAAATACCATCAAAATCACATCTTAAGCATTCTCCTTCCCCTTGTCTTCTATCTTACACATTTTCCACCATCTGCTCACCAATCAGCTTAACATCTAACAATAAAGAATTTCCAATCTTTAATATATTGGTGTAAAAATCTCTTGTTTAAAAACTTATTAAGAAAAGATAAGCCTCCAAAAGTTCCTATAAAAAAAATAATAATTCCATATTTGAAGTGAAGTTTCCAAGATTTTAGTAGTTAGTTCTGTTTGCTTAAGAGCCATTCTTAAACTGTAAAATCTACCAAAAAGGGGGGGGGAAATTCAATAAACTTTTCTTCTTAAACATTGTGATAAAGAAAAAGGTAAAAAGAAAAAAAAATCATTAACAGTTCTTATTCATTCCATTTAAAAAGTAGCTTGTTATGTTCTTCTCTTCCTTTGTCCTTTTATAGTTTCACTTTCCTTTGTATATTGCAAACGCCATTTTAAATCCACTCAAGTTGAAAGTTAGTTCAAAGGAAAGCTATTTAAGAGCTGAAGTTAAGATTTATTACTTGCAAATTCTTGCTAGCCCTCCTACTTTGTTCTGCCTGTGTTGAGTTCTCTTTAAAAATAAATCTTGGCACGGAGATGGTCGCGGCTTCTCATTCTGTATAAACAGAAGCACCCTGGGCACGGAGCTTCGTCAGGCTAAAGGGGAGCTCTCACCCTTCGATCCCCTGGTTAAATTCCAGGGGCTCCCAGGGAGCTCTACCCAAACCTGACCACTCTTCCCTCCCCCTTCTCCCGGAGGAGAGAATTCCAAACCGTTTGACAGCCCATTTATGTTGTCAGGGATGGTTTGACGAAACCCAGGGCAGATGATCCCAAAGGAACGTCCATGAAGCCTGCGTTGCCAGCGGAAGTCTCAAGCCTGGAGGACTTCAACTCCCAGAATTCCCCAACCAGCTTTGCTGGCTGGGAAATTCTGGGAGTTGAAGTCCTCCAAGCTTAAAGTTGCCAAGGTTGGAGACCCCTGGTTCAGAGAACCGGCAAGTACCACCTCTGGCTGGCTCCAGGGAGGGGTGGGAATGGAGATTTTGCAAAATCCTTCCCCCAGGAATTGGGAGGGTTTGGGGATTTTGCAGTATCCTTCCCCTGCCATGCCCACCAAGCTACGCCCACAGAACTGGTAGTAGAAAAAAAATTGAATTCCACTACTGGATACTACCCAGTTTGAAAGATATCTAATAACCCAGATATGGGTAGCCCTGATGCTTATGATGTGACTGGATTAAAGTCCAACTGCTGATATGCTCAAAGACAAGAAGAAACTTCTGTGATATTTTAGTGATATGTATGCCATTTATATGGAATGCCTAGATAAGGAAAAATTAAACTGTTAATTGGAAACACAAATAATTAAAGTTTAGATAGGTTTGACATGTATATCAAAGGCGAGGGCACCTAGAGAAGATCTTAAGCTTTAGAAAAATTGAAGACAATTGAAAAGGGGGCCAAAAGACCAGGTGGGTAGATGTTATCTCTGATGACATCAACATGAGCTCACAAAAAGCAGTTACAGACAGACAAATCTGTGAAATTATGTCCATTGGATTGCAGAACAATTGAACAGCAACAACATGGAATATATGTTGCTTTGAGGTACTTTTGGTTAATAGAATTTTTATTGGCCAAGTGTGATTGGACACACAAGGAATTTGTCTTGGTACATATGTTCTCTGTGTATATAAAAGAAAATATACCTTCATCAAGGTGCAACACTTACAACACTTAATGATAGTCATAGGATACAAATTTAACACTTATTGATACCAGACTTAATGATAGTCATACAGTACAAATAAGCAATCAGGAAACAATATCAGTATAAATCATAAGGATACAAGCAACAAAATTACAGTAATTTCGCACAAGTCTGGTATGATAGATGTTTTCTAAATGATGATGTAGTTTCTTTTGATTTTGCTGAATGATGACAAAAACCACCCACTGTTAAACATACAACATCATCATTGAGAGTTGTGAATGTAATCTATCTTGAGCCATGGTGGTGCAGTGGTTAGAATACAGTATTGCAGGCTAATTCTACCGACTGCCAAGAGTTCGTTCCTCACCAGCTCAAAATTGACTTAGCCTTCCATCCTTCCGAGGTGGGTAAAATGAAGACCAAGATCGTTGGGGGCAATATGCTGACTCTGTAAACCGCTTAAAGAGGACTATAAAGCACTGTTAAGTCTAAATGCTATTGCTATTGTGCAAATGCTATTTTACACTTGAATGGAGAAATGCTGTTTCAGCTCAGTACATGCTGTTTCAGAATCTACAGCATATGCTTTGTTGTGCTTTAAGGGTTAATCTGAACTCTCATTGCTAGGGATTCTTGTCTCACCCACCTTCTGAGCTCTCACTGGTACAAAGCACTGGTATGTTGGGAAGATGAATGTATGCAATATTGCTGAATTGTTCACAGGACTTGAGATGCTAACTTCTACCTCAACTGGGAAACAAGACATTTTCCTACCTGTTTTAACAATTGAGCTCCCCATCATAGCTTCCTCTTAAAATACCTCTGGGTTGTTGTTGTTGTTGTTGTTGTTGTTGTTGTTGTTGTTGTTGTTGTTTTGTAGAACAACAGAGAACATCCAAAATACAGGTCTCCTGCATGAGCAAACGATTGGACTAGATGACCTCCAAGGTCCCTTCCAACTCTGTTACCATTACTGTTACATGTATAGAAATGTAAATGTAGCTGGGTAGAGGTAGGAAATTGCTTTTTGTGAAGTTATGGAGAAGATGCTTGCTTAACCAAGGATCCAGTGGAATCTGAGAGGTCAGAAAGGGTCACTCAGCCATTAATCAAGAAATGATAGCAAGTGAGCACTGACTTGTGGAGAGTTTTCCATGCTCAGCAAGCAGCAAGAAAAGCAAGTACTTACTGGCTGGCAGTTCTCTGCAATCTCTGGATCCCCAAAATGTAGATACAGTATTTGTTTACTGATTGACCTGATTAACATAGTGCCTCATTCCAATTAATATAATGCCTCATTACAGTACTCATAGCAACTTTTGTGCATGCATAGTTCTGCAAATACTCAAAGCATCCCAATTAAATTTTAGATTTGTTTTGGAAATAGCAATAGCACTTAGACTTATATACTGCTTTACAGTGCTTTACAGCCCTCTCTAAGCAGTTTACAGAGTCAGCATGTTGCTCCCAACAATTTGGGTCCTCATTTTACCCACCTCGGAAGGATGGAAGGCTGAGTCAACCTTGAGCCTGGTGAGATTTGAACTGACAAATTGCCAAATTGCAGGCAGCCGGCAGGCAGCAGAAGTAGCCTGCGCTCTAACCACTGCACCACCGAGCTAAATAATTTAGAGACAGAGCAGTTGGATAACTGGGAGATGTCACAGTTTTAGCCTGCCTTGAATATCATTTATGCTAAGTCTGAGCACTTGTTTAAATCAGAGATGCCCTTGTGATTTTTTTTTTCCACTAAATTCTGGGCAGAGAAATTGGGGAGGAGGGGAATATTTTAAATTCTTTCAAGTGAATGAGAAATTCTCCAACAATTTATCCAGGGAAAGACTTTTTTTTAGAAGTATAGGTAGCACGTTACTGAAAAGCCTTCTGGGAAGAGTTCAGTCCCCTTGCAATTTAGCTGAGAATATTTCACTCTAGTATTAATTCAAAAAGTATTATAAGTATTATTGTTGTAATGTTGTGCTTGCAGAAGGAATTCAGTCATACAACACAGGCTGTTTTCTTCCTGCTACAGATACAGTTCACTCCACTAAATACACTTTTTAAGAGTATCCCCAATTATCAGGAACAGTTTTTCAGTGGCATGACATGGTTAAGGGGTAAGGGTGGGGGCTAGGGAATTATGTGGATGCTACAATTAACCAGGAATGAGGTTAGAATGTCTTAATTTAAACCAACTATTTCTATTTTATTTATTTATTTTTCAATCATCTATAAGATAACAGGTAAAAGTATATACATAATTTGAATACATGAAAAGAGTAAGTAAAAAGGAATATTAGGACAGGGACGGTAGGCAGCAGGTGTACTTATGTATCTCTTAGGAGTGGCGTGAGGTCAACAGTAGACAGTTTAAGCTTAAAGTTTTGGGGGCTTGGGGAAGAAACTACAGAGTCAGGTAGTGCATTCCAGGCATTGACAACTCTGTTACTGAAGTCATATTTTTTGCAATCAAGTTTGGAGCAGTTTACCTTGAGTTTGTATCTATTATTTTCTTTTGTATTGTTGTGGTTGAAGCTGAAGTAGTCATTGACAGGAGGACATTGTGGTACATAATTTTATGTACTATGCTTAGGTCGGACTGAAGTCGGCGTAGTTCTAAGTTGTCTAAGCCCAAAATTTGGAGTCTGGTGGCATAAGGTATTTTATTGCGAGCAGAGGAGTGGAGGACTCTTCTTGTGAACCCAAGTGTTCTGGGTTAAATTAATCTCATCCAGTTAGCTGTATCATTCAAATAAGGAGAAAGGAATAAACAGAGATTTAGCCTTTTCCTCCTGCAACTCTACCAACATAGAGTTTTATAAATTCCCTCTCTCTTTCTTTGTTCATTTTTTTCCCCTTTTATCATGGTGGGAGCACAGACCAGTCAAACTACTCTGATTTGTTGTAGTTACTACTGCTATTCTAAAACTACTTGGAGGATGAATGGTTTGTGCAGTTCCGATTGGGATTTGTATATAATATTTTTAGTTTGGTTTGTAACTATACTGCATTTTGTGAAAACCTTAAAGCATTTGCAAACTAGCTTTGTTGTGGGAATGATAATTTATTAAGACCCAAGCCCTAAATGAAAGTGGGACCCACCCCTAAACAGACAGACAGACACACACACACACACACACACACACACACACACACACACACACACAAACACCTCAATGTAAATCCATCCCTAACACAAAATGCCAGGAAGTGAAGCCCAGTACATCTCTTCAATTACTATTGTTCTGATTTCCTCTTAGCTACAGGATAATAAGTAGCTTTCAGAGAAGCATTAAGCAGATTTGCCCTCCAGGGTTTGCATTCCAGGAGAGTGACAGTTATTTTCATAAACAGAAGGGGGGAGGAGAACCCTACACAATCCACTAAAAAAAAAATAGACAGACGCTGGTTAGCCGAACTGCTTATTATGTTAGAATCGTGATCCAGACAGGAAAATACCTAGTTTTTAATGTCTTCAAATGTCAAATGCATTATGATTTAAATCAGTGTGCAACATATCCGGCTTTATTATAGGCAACAAATTTGCACACACACTCAACATACTACAGTATAGTTATTGCCGATGCCTTTAGGATTTCAAAAGCTTCGACTCTAGATAGAGAGCACAAATCTACTTTGTTCGTTAAAGCTCATCATTAATCAGAGAATAAATAGATAAATAAATAAACAGGCATGAAACCTGACTTAACAAAACAAAAATACAAAACACAGCTTTCTATAGACTTTATGTAAATATAATGTGACAGTGCAGTTTATTTTATTCTCTCCTATGACAGTTAATTCCAGACCAGAAAAACTGTCAAAAATGTTTAGTTCTGCTTGGGTTGAGTTAATTACAAGCCCTAAGGCTGCACTGACTTTTTCCCGGCTAATGGCACTGTGCTACAGGTAAAAATCCATTTGCAAGAATGTTTTCATAGCTACAGATCTAATTTACTGAATATCAAATATTTATGCCATTGCAATTAAAGTGACAGCATTCTAGCCTTTTCCCCCTCACCCTCAATCATGCAAGCTTGAGCTTTTTAATAGAATTTATTACACAGTAAATATTTGGTGAAAAGTTCTTCTATAACCTAGAACATGAAATCTTTGAATATTTCATTCATTTTACTTCCTTCTTTTGCTTTTACCTCCCATCAACATGGGAAAATTTTAAACTTCTATCCAGTACCTGTTATAATAGTCTTCTGGTCCTGACACTGCTGGCACATTAGAAGCTGTTTTATCGCTACAGCCATTATGGCAATTAGAGATACAGAAGGGCACTGAGAAGAGGCTAAAATGTCAAACAGCATTTAGTAATTCAGAAGAGGAGGAGGGAGAAATAAATACTAACAATGAGCGTGCCTTGGTTCTGTAGGAACGAGTCACAAAGTTTGAACACTAGACAATTCATCTGTTTAGCCCAATCCAACAAATGTGCACGCAGGCTTCAGTTTTTGGACATACAACAGCATATGAATGGGATCCTATGGTATAAATGTGGACAGAACTGGCTGGGGATAAATAGTCCCCAAACTTATAGCAATAGAGCAGAGCAGGATTCATTTCTGAACTGACAACTCTCCAGGTGTGAACTTGCTAAGAAAAAGTTTGACAAAAAAACACCTGGAGCTCACTGATAAAGTATATGCTGTGTATCTTGGGGAGTCCCAGATTCAAACCCCTATTTGAATATTTTTTAAAAGGTTTGTCTAATAAAATGGAGTTGATATAGTTCAAAGACCTGGAAAGATTGCTGACACTAATGGGCATATTTTATAGAATTGTACTTAATCAGTAAAGACTTTATCTTAACTGTTTTATATTATCTTGAAATTTGCTTTTTATGGTTCAAGGATAAAGAAATCTTTGAAGAAAATTTCTCATGGTACACTGAAATATAAATTGTCCAACACACTTTAACAATATATGTTATGCCCATCTAGATGATTGTACTGGTTTAATAAACCATAGTTAAGCATGCGTTGCAAATACTATTACCACACTTCTGAACAGAAAATATTTTTATTTCTATAGATTCTTGGGTCATTTCTCTTTCTTAAAATACATAGAGTTAATTACTTTTTCAAAAAGTATAGTAAAGAAAGTTATCTTGTTAAAAATTCAAATTTGAAAAATCTGAATCATTAAGACACACTAAAAAAACTATCAATTCATTTTATCTCATTTAATATTATTTATAATGTCCTGAAAAATAATTCAGGGATGTTTTATTACAATATATGTATGAAAATGTTATGAGGAAGGTAGAAGGTAAATGTGCTGAAGAATCCTCTTTGAGGGTGATGGAGAGTTCAGAAATGTGAAAAATAAAAAATAATTCTCAACAGAACCAAAGTAGCAGATGCAATTAATCAGTTGACTCAAATGAGGCCCTACCTCTTTTACATTACCCATATTCCACAGTCACACACACTATTTTAATGCCATTGAAACCCTTCCCCAAATCCCTGCAGATATCCTGAAAGTTGTAAAGAAAATATTTGGATAAACCTTATGGGACAGACTCTTAAGAAAATCATTTCATCTTGAACTAATGGGTGACAAAAGATCTGAACTTCATTTCTCCCAGCTTGAAATGAGATTCAGAGGCATCTGAAGGCAAGAATAGAATAGAATAGAATAGAATAGAATAGAATAGAATAGAATAGAATAGAATAGAATAGAATAGAATAGAATTTAATTTATTAGCCAAGTGTGATTGGACACACAAGGAATTTGTTTTGGTGCATATGCTCTCAGTGTACATAAAAGAAAAAGAAAAAAAATACCTTCATCAAAGGTACAACATTTACAACACAAATGATGGTCATAGGTTGCAATTTAACCCTTAATGAGTATAAATAAGTGTAAAGATCTAGAAAATTCACAGTTTTGGAATTCAAGCCCCCCCCCCTTTTTTTTTTTTACCTGTGCTAAGGCATGTACAGAGCCATGGTGATGCACTGGTTAGAATGTGGTACTGCAGACTACTTCTGCTGACTGCCAGCTGCCAGAAGTTTGGTAGTTTGGGATTTTGGACTTTGAAAGCTACAAACCAGTTTGTCCCCCTGAGAAGCAAGATGATGGGAAGAGTTTTAGCAGCCTATTAAGAAATCACATTTGGCATCAAAAGCTCAAGAAAAAAATAGCAATAGACTTATATACCACTTCATAGTGCTTTATAGACCTCTCTAAGGGGTTTACAGAGTCAGCATATTGCCCCCAACAATCTGGGTCCTTATTTTACAGACCTCAGAAGGATGGAAGGCTGAGTCAATCTTGAGCCGGTCAGGATTGTACTGAACTATCCAAATTATTCATATGTTAGAATAATAAACTAGTTGTTTTAGAGGTGTCTACAGGGAATGAGTCAAAAAATCAAGAATGTGGCCACAATCATGCATTTGAAACATTTGGACACACATAAAAATGGAGAGACTCATATAATTGTGGCAATCAATCCTGGTGTTTTTGGCCTTCTGGTTACTGACACTTCTGAGTTGTTTTTCCCAAATTGACTTGGATTAGCTTCAGTATACTGCTTTCTCCAGGATGAATGGCTAGCTAACTGAAGGGAACCATACTGGAGGAAAATTTGCCTGGAAAAGTATTATGCCATGGTTAATCAGCTATTAAAGGACTCACTGGCTCCCAAGTCTACTTAGACCTATAGTTTTGGAAAGCTAAGATGGCCATGTCGAAGTGCCATGTAAGGGTAAACATCGTTAGAACAATTCTTTACATGTATTTAATTGCTTCAGTTTTACAGACTGGGAAAAGGAGAACTGCTAACTTGCTCGAGTGTTATTGTTATATACACAACAATGTGAAATCACAGTGGCTAGTTCTTTAGCTGGTGTTTGCCTTCTTATGCATTATGTACTTCCCAAGAACCTAGGATGTTGTAAAGTATCAGTGTAGTATATGTGTGAATCCAAGCAGTGTGGCCTTTTGTACTGGACAGATGGAAATATTGTCAGTGTGCAGATTTTCTAAGTGCCATCCAAGACTTTTTGGCATGACACCCGGCGTGCTGATAACCACTGGGACCACAATGGCCAGTTTATGTCATGTAATATTAAGAGTGGGGAGAGTCAAGTTCTCTTAAGCATGTAATTGGCTGATGACCTTGGTCCCATCATATTCTTTTAACTCCAAAATAGACAGGCTGAAAAACAAATCCTATATCACATCACGTACTGACAAGTATGTTGCGACAACTAAGTGCAATGCAGATAAAACAGATCCCGTAACTAAGTGGAGCAAAATGCTGGGAAGAAAAAAAATATTCACAAAAATAAATGGAGGAGGGTACTAGATAGAGAATATTGATCTAAACAAGGCAATTGTAAGCCGAAACCTGAGAGAAAACAGAAGCAATTACACCCCATCAGCATAAACTGGCTGAATACCTAACTCATGGAAGGAGGCAGCCACTCATCACATAAAAGTGAGATTATCAATATCCAAAATAATTACGAGTGAAATTGAAGCCAAAAGTCAGAGAAATATTAAGGGCAGGAAGGGGGGCATATATTGAGCAGAAATTCAAAACTACCATAGAAGTAAAAGTAGAGCTAGCAAGAGGTAACATAAATCTAAAACCAGGGGTGAAATGCTACCGGTTTGCTCTGGTTTGGGTGAACCAGTAGTGATAAAAACTACTGGTTCGGGCGAACCGGTAGTAAAAAAAAAAATTCCGACAGTCACAGCTGTGCTGCGTGATCATCAGAACCTTTTTTTAACTTTTTAAAGCATTTTTTACTACCTATAAATGCTTTAAAAAAGTAAAAAAAAAAAGGTTCCGACAATCGTACGGCACAGCTGATTGTCAATCAGGTGTGCCACGCAATCATCAAAATCTTTTTTTACTTTTTTAAAGCATTTTTTTACTACTGGTTCGGACGAATAGAAAAGAAGTTGGCCACGCCCACCCAGTCACATGACCCCCAGCAAGCCACACCCAGCAAGCCATGCCCACCGAACGAGTAGCAAAAAAAATTGCATTTCACCACTGCCTAAAACCTATGTTGATAATTATTCCATCGTCTTCATTCTATTTCTTATAAAAATATGTCAGTTGACAGGCACATACCATGCTCATTCCCCAGGATGTCAGTATTTTTGTATCTCCATTCAATATATTATATATGAATTCTGTGAGGTCAACAGATGTTGCATTGTAACCTGTTCTCTACAGATTTCTTAGTGTTGGGAGCCTTTCCGATATTATCTCAAGTTGGACTTCTATAAAACAACTTAGGATAATGGAACATTGACACTTGCTCCCAGGCTGACACAAACATTTCCAGTACAGTTCCAATGGAGCAGCAGAGTCACCCTGTGGCAATGGATAATAATAAAGGAGCACTGTGTACAAATCTCCAGGCAAGCAGAAAACTTTTAAAGCTGGACTTCACAGGGGACAATGACATTTCAAGATGTATAATAAAACTAAGTTCTCTTCCTTTTTTAAAAGACAAACAATAGCAGTATTATAGAAATGGCAACTTGAAGAGGTGTCCCATTGATTTATTTTCAATGATGAGTAAAAAAAAACATAATGGGATTCCTCTGCCACCAAAATAGCCTGCAGTTTATCTCCTTCTTTGATCACTCTCCTTTCCACCTGAGTTATATCACTCTCTGAAATACTGGACTGGTTAGGAAATAAAACAAGACCAAAAAAATGTTTAAAAAAATGCTGATGCAACAAATAAACACTACAAAAGGCCATCCTTTTCAGGTGCTGGGTACACTTGGAATGTTGAGAGTATGTTGTAGGTATTCTCACAAAAAACTTGTTCCCAAGCTGGATGTAATCCTGCAAATTTGCACTTTGTCCTGTGAAAAATATCTTAATTATTTTCATCTAGACTAGTAATGTTGGATTCCATATGTGGACATATTTGACTGAATTTTCCCAAGTTACAACGATGCTAATTCTCTAGAAATAGACATCACAATAAATTTATTTATTCTTCAACTTCTCGTGCATACAGAAACGAGTAGATTTAATTAAGGATATAGAAGATGCTTCAGTTTAAGATGTGCCCAACTGAATGCCTAAAGAACCTGAGGAAAAGGAAAACACTCAAAAGTTTACATATTTTGAAAATGCTGTGGAAGAAGTAGAATAGTATGTTTTCCACAACCAGGGAAAGGACGGTAAGTTTTTTAAAGCCATTATTTTGATCAAATTTAAAGTGAATGATGTTCAGAGAAGGACAAAAACCCTAAAGTGTTGATCTTTTGATCCCTTTTTCCCTTTTATAGCTTTGAGGGGAAAAATGAGAACAGAACAGAACAGAATAGAATAGAATAGAATTTTTTATTGGCCAAGTGTGATTGGACATACAAGGAATATGCTGTTAGTATACATAAAAGAATACATATGATAATCAAGAATCATAAGGTACAACACAATAGATGATAGCTGGGGGGAGGAAGGGAGTGGGAGAGGAAAGGAAGGAAGGAAGGAAGGAAGGAAGGAAGGAAGGAAGGAAGGAAGGAAGGAAGGAAGAAAGACTAAATATTTAATCAGATGCTTAATTTAGGATACCTCAGGCATTCTCTACTACACTGGTAGGTTTTTGCTGTTATATGCTATTAAAACATTACTATCTATTTTCTATGTATTTATTCAAGCAATTATCATTTAATTAAGTTTCAGAAATTATCAAGAACACCAACATCAACAATTGTTTAAGAATCAGTAGGAGGTTAGTTGGATCCATTGTATTTGCAGTAAAGGTTCTTTCACCTGTATACTCTATATTTTTAAATCTTACATTTTCCTAGTTTTACTATGCAAACATGACTTACCATTATATGACCCCATAATTTGGTCTTTGAATGTCAGGGACAATTATCATGGCCACCTGGCAACTTTTCATGTAGATCATTACACCTGTAGTAGTTATGAACTTTGTAGTCATATTTACCGGTTCAATGTGAACACAGGTAATCCATGACCTGTATTTACAGTGAAGCATTATTATTGCTTTCATTGTACATGCAGTAATCACCTGGAATATATTAATTCACATTACATCATGAAATAATGATTGTTTAAAATGGCCCCAGTAGCATTTGCTGATGTGAGCCTAGGGCAGAAAATAGCACATGGGAGTAAAGGAAATGAATTCAAGTGGACTTTTTTTAAAAGACCACTTATTATTTTAAAATTAATGGAACAACCAACATGAAGATGATGAAACAGATTTGGCTCCTGAAGCAATTCTCTCTCAGATCAAGTAATAACTGAGATGTGATAGAGGAAAATGTTGCCTACAGTTTCATAAATAAGGAAGATAATTTAAAGAATTAGTAAGTAACAGAAGGAATTTTAATACTGTTGCGTTATATATTATTGTATGTGTAACCTTCTAGTTTATATAAACCATACACCCTCCAGAATCCTGTACTTCTAAATTATCCAAGCTTTATAATATGGTATACAGAAATCATATTGTGAAATAGACTTTGGGTCATGTATTCTCAAAAGTGAAGAATGCAATACCTGAGTCTATAGATATTGGTTCTTTCTGCTTTAAATGTTATTTACAAATATTCACACTACTAAACTTTATTCATCTTATCCCATTTTCTACCACTGAAAGTTTCATGCATTTTAAAATAGATACCCAGGTCAGTTTTGCCTCTGGTGAGTTGAGGCTGAGAATTCAGTGTTTATCTCAATTAAGTTACTCCTAAGGCCCATGAAAGTGGTAATTTAACACTTATTGCTGCAATGTATGTACCACCAGTTTGTAACATGAGAAAATGCCTCACCCCCACAAAAAATAGTATTTTCCCTAAGGATTTTTAATGTTTAGAAATGTTCTCAAAGAGTTCTATTTCCATGTTATGTGGTGATAATTATGCATCTAAATCTGCTCTTAGTTAAGTGTGAATGCCACAGAGTACAACAGACCTTGTTTCTATGACTATACTTTCTGCTTGGCCCATCATCATTAGAGGACACTCTCCACTACTTGAGTACAGAAATGGATGTCATTCTCAACAACAGGCCTTGTTTCTATGACTATATTTTCTGCTTCGCTCATCACCATTAGAGGATACTCACCACTTCCTGAGTATAGAAATCCATGTCATTCTCCATTTCTGAACTTTGTGCCCATGTTTTCCAGTTTCATTTCATCACTGCTTGTTTCCAACCCAAGGTGCCTGATGTCTTTCAGAATGGATGGTTTTCAGAACTTCATTCCCAGCCCTGGTTGCCTGCAGTGCCTGGCATGTCGTCTCCCCACTATTTATTTATTTATTTATAATTGAATTTCTATACCGCCCTTCTCCCGAAGGACTCAGGGTGGTTTACAGCCATATTAAAATACAAATATAAATAACAATATTTAAAAACAAATTAAAACCAAATATTTAATGGCCAGAACAACTAAAACGATCAAAGACCGATTTAAAACCCGTTTAAAATACAATAAAATATTTCTTAGGCTAGTCCCGCACGATGAAATAGTAAAGTCTTCAGTTCACGTTTGAAGGCCCGGAGGTCGGGGAGTTGTTGTAAACCCGGAGGCAGCTCGTTCCATAGGGCCGGTGCTGCCACAGAGAAGGCCCTCCCCCTGGGGCCGCCAACCGACATTGTTTGGTTGACGGCACCCTCAGGAGGCCCGCTCTGTGGGAGCGCACAGATCATTGGGAGGCTATCAGTGGCAGGAGGCGGTCTCGTAGATAACCTGGTCCTAAGCCATGGAGCGCTTTAAAGGTGGTAACCAACACCTTGAAGTGCACCCGGAAGGCTACCGGCAGCCAGTGCAGGCCGCGCAGGATAGGTGTTATATGGGAGCAACGCGGTGCTCCCTCTATCACCCGCGCAGCCGCATTCTGGACTAGCTGGAGCCTCCTGGTGCTCTTCAAGGGGAGCCCCATGTAGAGAGCATTGCAATAGTCCAGGCGGGAAGTAACGAGGGCGTGAGTGACTGTGCGCAAGGAGTCCCAGTTAAGGAAGGGGCACAACTGGCGAATCAGGCGAACCTGATAAAATGCTCCTTTGGCGATGGCCGTCAGGTGTTCTTCTAAAGACAGCCGATCGTCCAGGAGAACGGCTAAGTTGCGCACTCTTCCCCTGGGGGTCAATACTTCCCCCCCAACAGTCAGCGATGGCGTAAGCTGACTGTACTGGGACGCCGGCACCCACAGCCACTCTGTCTTGGAGGGGTTGAACTGGAGCCTGTTCTTCCCCATCCAGACCCGCACGGCTTCAAGACACTGGTCCATCACCTCGACAGCTTCATTGGGGTGATTCGGGGTGGAAATGTACAGCTAGGAATTGCTCCATGCTCATCCCGGGTTCCTGAGTTGTTATGTAACCATCTTTAACCCTGGAGGTTCATGCTGCCTTTAACCATTACCGGTCCCACTTTCATTTTTGCCCAGACTGAATAAAACTTGACTCTACACGCCTTCATTTCCCATCCCCTGGCACAATATTGCAAAGCTGCTCTTTATTTTTAAAAATATTTTAAAGGTGTAGTGTAGGAATATAGCTACTATTTCTGTGAAATTGAACTATCAGTTCCTCCTTGCCATAAAGTTTCCATGGATCTTTACTTACATTCCATTTCTAATATGTAAATTTCCAGAAAGTTTAGACAATTTCTATGTGAATCATCTAGAAAATTTGAAACCTTTCATTGCTTGTTTCAGTAGCCAGATTCTGTATTGCCACCAAGAAAAAGCACAAATGGTCGCAGGAATAACCACGTCTCTTTTACAGTATTTATCGCTTTAGGTTTATTACACAGATCCTGAAACTATGTTAATTACCTTGTTTTAAGTGACATGTTTTTTTACTTCCTAGGTTGTTATATTTAGACTTATACTTGCACAGTTTATTAACTTATCATTATAGTAGTTTATGTTACATTTTTATTATAATGACTCCTTGAATATTTTCACCCATTTCATTTTACTTTTGTGTTGTATATTTGGTTGGTAATTTTGCTGGTCATTGACCAAATAAACATTACTGGTTATTGGTTAAATGGAGCTATAGAGAAATTAGAAACAAAGAGCAATGTGTTCCCTATTGCTTCGAATTTTTTAGCATCAGAGCTACGATAAGTATATAAAGAGTGAAAAAGAATCTATGTAAGTATCAAATGAGATTATGTATACATGGGGGAGGACACATGAAGGTACCCATAGTGTGCAAAAATCTGACGAATCAAAGATAAAGCTTGAAGATTAATAGGTATCAGTCCCTAGAAAGACAAGACAGATATAGTTCTTGAGGACTGGTCCACAAGGGAGCAGCCAGTGAAGCTGAACAATTGGCAATGTCAAAAACCAGGGGACAGACCAAAAAGATATTGTTATGTTCATAGTATGGACTCAGCACAGTCTGGTCTTGTTGCCAGTCGACTGGAATTTCTGGAGTTGACTTAAATATGTGGGAGAAAATAGCAAACAACCTGCTGAGGCTATAGTCCAGAATTGTCTATGTGTGAGTGTCTGTGTGTATTATAGCATTAATGTGACAGGATCTGAAGCAATTTTAGCCACGATTTAGGTTGCTTAATTTGGCACATCCTCAACTTGACAGACAGCAATACAACAGTATAATAACCTCCATTCTGTATTTTCAATTTGCAGTGAATAATGAAAGCACATTTTATAGTGAAAATACTGGGAACCTGACATTCAGACAAATCGGCCATGAACAGGCATGGGTAAATAATAATATACCATTCAGAAGAGACAATCAAAAACCCAAAAAGGGAACAAACAAAAAAACTCCAAACATCTCCTCACTATCAATCACCCAGATGAGCAGAGATTAACACCAAGATTAATACTAGACCAACAATCAAGAAGTAAACAATACCTCAGCCAAGGAACTACCAATGCAGACAAACAAGCTAACAGCAACCAATAGCCTAATCAAGAAACCACCAAGCCAACTCCCTCCCACCAACACTGACAAGGTGAGCTACTAGTATATAAACTTCACTCCCTTCTAGCATTGGTGATGTTACCTAGTTTGGTAATGAAACATCTGCAAGAAAACCACCAAGCTCAGGAAGCTCCAAGGATCCTATAGTTGAATTCTTAGCTACAAATATTCTCTTCCATATCCCTCCCTCTCTCTCTGTCTCTCGCCCTCCCTCCCTCCCCCCCTCCCCCGTCTCCGTACGCGCATTTGTAAGCATGAAACTTGGAGATCTCAAACCACCTCTCTCAGGTTTATATACCCTGGTCTATCATAGTGTAACTGCTTGGTAGTTTCTACTGCCATAATCTATCTTCAGGATGTCTTTACCTGACATCCTCCTCAAAACCTTGTTTTGTGAGGCAGATAGAGATCTCCCAGGTGAGATGACTGACTGATAGAAAGGGAGGGGACAGAATCATAAGAATAAATTTTATTATTTGTTTATTTCAAGTTGAAGAGTGAGAGAAATGGAAAAGGAGAAATATCTTGAATGTACAGTCTTAAATTCTGCGGTTACATAGAGATATACAAATAGAATAAAATAGGATAGAAAACTACAGCTCAAATCAATCTATAAAATAAGTCAATAAAAGTATCCTAATCGGCATCTAATTCCATGCTTTACTATGGCTGTTTTCTTCCAGTTCTCAAGCCTTTCTTCAGGGGTAGGTTTTTTAACTGGCTGAAGCTATTCTGAATTTAGCACAGTGTCCTCCCACGATGGAGGGCAAAAACGTTAAAGGCAAAATAGAGCTTTCCATTCTCTTGTCTGCCCAATTGAGAAAGGAAACTTTTCTGCTTCTTTCTGAGCATTTGAGACTGGGTGGCTCTGAAGCCCCCATTGGTTGTGCTTTTTTTAAATGTATATTATTATATTCTGTGTGTTCCGTAATAATTGAGGCTCCACAGATGTTCACACATAACGTTTATTTTAACTCACAGAGACCAGCAACAACCAGAAGAGACAGGCCTGCTTTGACAGCCCTTTTATATTCAGCTGTCAAAAGCGGGAGCCAATCAGAACAGAACAAGAAACCATCTCCACCACTAGGGGCCGCCACTGCCGGTGCAGGACATAACACTTCTTTCCCCCTAGCTTGCGCAGTCGTAATCCTGGAGATACGCTGGGCGCCGCTTGATTCGGCTGGACCTTGGTGGCTCCGTTGTAGCCATGGTCACTGGCTGGCCCAACTCCTCAGCCTCTTCTGTGGGGGATGTCTCCGGCCCAGGGACCCCTAGCCCCTCCACCGGCAGAGCAGACAAGGCTTCCTCTCGGTTATCAGGTACAGGGGCTGGGCGTCTTATTCCCTTGTAGCTTAGCTCCTCTGCCCGGGATGATTGGGTTGGGCTACCTCCTGGCTCTTCCTGAGTGCCCCACTCTGGCAGCTGCCCATCCCCAACCTGACGCCGGGCCCTGAGCTGGTCACAATGTCTGCGCCACACTCTACCCTCATCCAACTCGACCCTGTATGAGCACGGGCCGGTGATTCCCACGATCTTTCCTGGGAACCATAGGGGGTGGCCGCTGTAATTCCGGGCATACACCGCCTCCCCCAAATCAAATCTCCTGTTTGCCCCCATGGAGTCCAATGGCTGACTAGGTGAGTATTGGGGGTGCAATCTATCAAGTGTGGTCCTCAAACGCCTGCCCATGAGTAACTCTGCTGGGCTCTTATTCGTAAGTGGGCACGGTGTGGAATGCTGCCCCAGGAGGTACTCATCCAACCTCTCCTGCCAGCCCCCTGGGCCCGACCTGGCCAATGCCTCTTTCACTGACCGGACTGCTCGTTCTGCCCGGCCATTACTGGCCGGATGAAACGGGGAAATGAGAGCATGGCGTATTCCTAGGCCCGCTAAGAATGACTCAAACTGGGCGGACGTTAGCTGTGGCCCGTTGTCCGAGACCACAAGGTCGGGTAACCCATGGGTTACAAACAACCGTCGCAAAGTTCTAATGACGGCTTCTGAAGTGGTGGAATGCATTAGTGCGATTTCCACCCACTTCGAGAAAACAAGAAACCATCTCCACCACTAGGGGCCGCCACTGCCGGTGCAGGACATAACACATATTATGTAGTCTATCTAGGAATTTTTCCTTTTCCCCTTCTGTTTTCTACTCCATCTGGAGTTAAGTAGCCTCTAAAATAGATGTATAACTACATAAATAAAGCAGCTGGTGCAGCATATGGAATAGGCTTCCCCTAGGAGTGTGGCAGTTATCATAGTAAGAATTGTGGAGGAAAAGCTTAGGAACCCTCACTTGAAAAAGCAAGCGTGGGCAACCCACTACATTCCTGGATATGCTAGGGTAAGCAGCTGCCTTGTAATATATAATTTCTATGATGTTGCCCTGTGCTGCTGCCCAGAAAGCCTGGAATATATGCAGGGGTGGGCTTCAAAAATTTTAGCAAGGGCTTCTCTGCCCGATTGCTGGGTGGGCATGGCCTAGTCAGCCTCCTGAACCATTGGGGAGGGCATTTTTGCCCTCCCTGGGCTCCAGAGGCTTTCCTCGAGCCTCCAGGAGGGTGAAAACAGCCTCCCAGGCCCCGGAGGCCCTCTGGAGGCAGGAAATAGGCCCGTTTCTGGCCTACCTGAACTTATGGTTTTTCTCCCTTCCCAAGCCTCCGTGCATGTCCTGCACTTACCTGCATCCAAAACAGGCCACGTGGGGACTCCTGGGAGGGTGGGGTGGGGTGGGATTTGGGGGTTCTCCGAAGTGCACAGAGTCTTAGCTAGAGGTTCTCCTTAACCCCTGCAAACCCCCAGCAGCCCACCCCTGAATATATGTACCCTATTGTGAATCTTGAAATCTAATTTTTGTTTCAGAATAGACATCAAAATTTAAATTGTTTTTTCACAATAGTGTACCTATTCAGAATTGGCTAGCAGTTTAATAATTCAGCTTCATAATTCTTAAGCAGTTGAGCTAAAGTCTTAACTAATTTCTCACTGCTGGCACCAGAAATGGGAGTTATTTCTGAATAGGTTCAAACAACCATTTATTTTCATTAAAAGTCCAACTTTCACTGATTTCCAATTCTCATAACATGGAAAACTTTATCATCCATTTTTGTTCTGAGATTTGATATTGGCAAAGAATTGTTCATGTTAATGGCTCTTAAAGTTCTACTTTTATACACAATGTAGTCATTATTCATTAAGTTTATATACACAGGTTTTAAAAAGCAGCCACTTATATAAGCTTTATTAGGCCTATACTGCAGCTGGTCCTGGAGTTTTGGATTTCATGTGTGTCCTTCATGATTTGGTGTGATACATTTACCCTTTTATGGCATCATGCAATAATTCTTATGTTTGCAGAAGCAAACTTAGTGAATGGAAAGAGAAATCTATAAAGAGCATTTTAAATCACAACACTGTCTTTACAGCAAATATAGAAATTCACCACCCTTGAAAGGGAATTAGAACTGGGTTTTGTAAAAAAAATAATGACAAGCTACTTGAAGAATCATTTTCCCATTGCCCAAGCCTTTTAAATGTATGAGTAAGAAGGCTAACAGCTGAAGAAAGTCCTTGTTAGCTACCACGGAGCCTCTACAGCTGATGTATTCCCTTTGTCATTGGTTTGTTTTCATCAAAGTATAATGTTTCTCCTTCTCTACCTTCTAGTCGGTTGGCTTGGTTGTTGCTGTGCTAAAAATAAGGCTGCCCAATTTTGTAGTCTGTGGTGCCACTTTTCCTTCAAATAGCAGCCGAGACTCTGGTACTGAGCTGCTGAGATAAGAGGAAAGATCATTGGTTAAATCCTCTCCTCAGGTGAACTATGTGTGTAACTGAGACCCAGCAGTGCTCCTTTAGCAGCACAAAAGACTCTGGAGAGTTTGTCTGAGATCTGACTGTGTGTTAGCAAGCAGCTAAGTTAATGAAATCCTACTTCTGATGGTAAACGCTGTATGATGTGTAATTAATGGATTAACTGGAGTTGGAAGTAGCCAAAGCTGAAATCTTAAGTATTTAAACAATCTGGTTTTGAACAGTATCCTCCAAACTGTTTAATTATAAGGTCATTACCTGAGTGAGCAAGGGCATATGTGTTTGTGATTTTGTTTTTTTAATCAGGAAGGAGTCTGAAAATCAGAAGTCTTCTCCAGTAAAGCAACTGCACATCAGATTAATTGTGCAATGCCATCTGTAGCACTGTACAAAACAGCTTGGAAGAGGAGCTCAGTGAATGAATGCCTGTTTCTATGACAGTGACCACATATATATGTCCTTTGTAGCATATATTAAGGCTTTTGAAGGATATTCTGTACATATGCTAAAAAGGACCCAACCAAGACAAATGATGACCAATATTGATAAAATTAGGTACTATTACAGATGGTAAATATCATGCATTTCCTAATCCGGGCTCTTACATCAGAATGAGGCAAGTAAAAAAAAAAACCCACAGATTCTCAGATGTTTGGTTCTTAATTAAAGTTCTGCTATTTTGTTAGAAGAAATGTCCATCTGGGTTCAGTTCCAAGTGGGGGAAAAGACACTGGAAACATGGAGACTGCTTGGAAAGATGGTTTAATGGTGGACAGGTTCACACGGTTTGAGTTCCTGAACAGAAAAGGGTTGAGATGCCGAGCATGCCTTGGTTTTATGCCTTCTCTGAGCTTTGAACTTCCTGGGGCACAGGAAGAGTATCCTGATTGGTTGTCAGACTCCCAGGGGGTGGGGAGTCTTAGCTAGCCTTGCTGGCTGATGAAATCTTCCCAGGTGCCATGTGGTGAGTTTCTGTTGCTAGATGGGTCCTATTGTGTTGCAGATGATGGTCCATTGGCAAATGGGGCGGGGGAATTGGGTTTCTGCCTCTGGCCCATTAACAAAGGTGGGGGGAAGCAGGAAGGTGGGAGCTGCTTTGTCTTTAAAACATGTTTCTCCATTTCTCATCCAGAGAAATATATTCTGCCTTTTTAATATTTCCCAAAATATCTCATTCTTCAAGGAGAGGGGTGGGTGCTAACTTCCTACAATTTATCCTGATTTTCTAAACTGATCTGCTTCTCTCAAATATGGTAAAGGAGCAAGGCTATCAAAAAAGTCAAGACAATGACTGCAACTCTGTGATTAAAAAAACCCCAACCCCTTTTTTTTTACATGCATTGCCTATGTGACACACATTAAAAAGAATTGGGGCTTTGATCATGCAGTTGCAGCCTCCCTCTTTAACCTTCTTGACCCTGCCCTGGCCATCCTCCCCCCATAGGAAGGAGGCTTCCTTATTCCCTTATCTAAGATTCAGCTGGCAGCCCTGTCAGTTTCTGTAGATGGACTTTTATTTGCCTTGGGCTTCCTTAGGCCAGCCCAGTTTTAAGATAATGCCAAATTAGAACAATCCCGTTCTAGTTAATTGATATAAGGCCACTTCAAAGCAAGCCACTAAATGGTCAAAATTTTTGACTTAAAGATGAGATTGTATCATACCTCTCTTGGATTCCAAATAGTTTTAGAGACTGTGAAGCCATTTGTGCTATCCCAGGTATTCAGAAATCATGGCTTTTACACAGAACCTTTAGCTAGTCAAGTAACAATAGAACTCTTTTTCCTGATTAGCTTCTTTATATCAGAGAAGCAACTTTTTATTACCACTCCCTCCCTTCCATTTTATCACATTTCTACAAGAATCTTCTCTAGAGTATATAAAGGATCCAGAGCTCATTGTGAGGAACAATCACGGCAAATTTTAATAGCTGCAGTTACACTTAGCTGTCACCATCTGTGTTCTCCCACAGAAAATGTAGAATGAACATGTTTTACAATGGCATCTGGAAAGAATGAGAGAGAAGTAGTTAAAGTCATAATGCAAAGAAGATCGATCGATAGATATATTAGCAGCAATACATTCCTGATTATGCTTACTTAGAAATTCACCTGAACTTAATTCTAGGTAAACAGAAATAATCTGGCCCAAGCTTATGTCTTGAGTACCCAGGCAAAAGCAGATTGCAGGAAATAAAATAGTTCATGTAATTAACATAGCCAAACAAATGATATACAGAACTAATACTTGGGGAGCTCAGGGACCTTTCCAATTTGGTGATTCTATTATTCTAAGATTGGATTGGACAAGTGAGAAGCTGCCACAATGGTCAAAGTGGTTTGTCTGGCCTAGCTGGTGATAAGTTTCCATAGAAACCAAATAGTTGTTCCTCAAAAGCCGCCAAGTATCTGAAAAGAGGATATGTTTCTTTTCCCTCCCTACTGAGGATGTTCTAATCCAGTGTCTGGGAGTGAACAATAGCCAGCAGATTGAGGCAGACTGAAATAGAGATTTTATTTTTTATTTTTTTAAAACCTCTGGGCATTTTAGGATTCCAACAGAGATCACATTTCCTGGAGATTTAATGCATGAGAAGGTTCTGCAGTCTTTGTTAGCATGTTTAAATTGTAATCTATGAGTTTTGCTTGTATATTTGCAAATAAAACTGGATGTTAGAAAAAATTACTAAACTTTTAGTGAGTTTTTACAAAAAGGATAAATGATTGTTACTGGAATCTGAAAAACTGGACTGATTGTGTTTGTATATACATATGTTTGCATGAATATATCCATTTGTTTACATCTAAGAAAGTGTGTCCGTGTATGCTTGTGTATGAAAAATAGCGTGATCACTTCACTTGTGTCAGGGATTCTGCTTCTGAGGTAGTAGAATGTAAATGTGTTACATCAAACCATGGGGAAAGGCTACAGCTGGTAGTGGTATGCTATGGCTAGCAGGATCCCTAATTGTGTTTCTTGGCTTGGGGGCAGAGTCCAGAACAGTCATGAATCCATGATATCACAACACATATGGATGAACATAAGTTAGATGTTATCTGTGCCTCACAGCCATTGTTCGTAATCTAGATATTGAGAGCATTATCCACAGCCCTTTTCCATGAGCATATCACTTCCTCATCCAAATAGTATTGACTGTCATCTGGGATCTCTACTGAACACATATACCCAATTTAGGAGGTATATGCCAGGCATCTAACATTCAGACAGCTTCCACTTAGGGAGTCTCTGCCAGACAGGCAATTCTGACCAGGCTGCTAGCAACAGGAGGCTTTCCGCACATGTATATAATATATAAAAACAGAGTTGGAAGGGACCTTGGAGGCCTTCTAGTCCAACCCCCTGCCCAGGCAGGAAACCCTACACCATCTCAGACAAATGGCTATCCAAAATTTTCTTAAAAATTTCCAGTGTTGGAGCATTCACAACTTCTGCAGGCAAGTCGTTCCACTGATTAATTGTTCTAACTATCAGGAAATTTCTCCTTAGTTCTAAGTTGCTTCTTTCCTTGATCAGTTTCCACCCATTGCTTCTTGTTCTACCCTCAGGTGCTTTGGAGAACAGCCCGACTCCCTCTTCTTCGTGGCAACCCCTGAGATATTGGAACACTGCTATCATGTCTCCCCTAGTCCTTCGTTTTATTAAACTAGACATACCCAGTTCCTGCAACCGTTCTTCATATGTCATGTGTTTGTTTCTGAATGGCCTTTCTAAGCTGGCTGATCCTGCAAAGTTTCTTGGTTTATTGGGGAGAACCAGGTGATGAAACAGTAGAAGTGACATTTGAAGAAAAATGAAAAGTGATGACTGAACACGGATATGAGAAGTCTTTATATCTTGCTTATAGTGACTGAAGGGTAGAGTCAAGCCGCCTTGTTTGGAGGGGCAAATTCCACAGTGGGGAAGGCCCTAAAGGTTACCTCCCTTGCCACTGTTACCAATTTTGCAAAGCATTTTGGCAATAAAGTAACTCATATTGCCAAAATCTTGACTTTTCCTGGGCAGAGGAATGTGGTGACTTGGCCTTATTATCTGGAATTCCTTTTTCTTTGTGACTCTGATCAAGCAGGTAAGGTTCTTTCTATAATGACCTTTACCACTGATGAACTTGATCCATTTCCTTCCTAATTCCACTGGGAGGATGGAGAGGGCATGGTTAAATGGACCTGAGAGGTTGTCCATGCCTCACTTTGGGAGAATGATGCCAGAACTCATAAAAAGACATTTTATATCTTGTAAAAGGTCCTTCCTAGACCCAGTTGTCTTAGACAACAATACTGCCATCACCATCTTTCCTTTGAGAGAAAGATTGTGCACACAATGGTAGTGGATTGATTATGGAATTTTCTAGTTTATCTGGCTGTTTTTGGTCAGAATTCTGGCCTTAGCATGGATGGAGTCAACTGGTCATTCTAGTGGGATTCCATTAAGACATGGATTGTAGGGACTTGGAGTATGCCTCTCCTGGTCCTATTCAACTTCCCAGTTGTCTTGAGTACAATTAAGCATAGGTTTCTGGACTACCTTGATTAGAAACATTGTTTTTGCAGTGATTCCACTCTTTCACGTGCAGGTGGTTCTAATAAGTGGTTATAAGAGACCCAGAGAAGATAACTTTGATTTGAACCACACATTCAAAATATCTAATAATGATTCTCTAATCTCCAGAAGAATTCTGGTAATAATCATCCTGGTAATAATGTACTTCTAAGTATCTTTACTAAACTACAATGCATAGAATTCTTTAAAGAACCATCACAATTAACTAGAATAATTATAAAAAATTGAATTAGACATTTCCAATATAGCAATAACCACAGGAATCATGAATAGAAAGACTTTTTAAAAAAACACCTAAGATGGATTTTCTTTTCAAAGATATATATTACTTTTCAGGTAGAAAACATAATGCATTGCTTCTTATTTGAGGAAACTAGCCACACCAGAGAAAGGAATCTATATCAGGGGTCTCCAACCTTGTCAACTTTAAGACTTGTGGACTTCAACTCCCAGATTACCTCAGCCAGCTTTCTATATCTTTCTTAAGAAAAAAAGAAGAAAATGGGTCAAAATTTGAACCTACACCAAAATTTTAATTCCCATAGAGTCAAAGGCAACCTTTTCCATTTGAGAATTTTGGAAGTGTAATTTCAACACAGCTACATATTATCAAATTATATAATTGTGATCTAATTTCAGAGGAAAATAGTTTCATGAGACAAAGGATATGTCAAGGATAGAGTATCCCTCCCCAGTGGCTCATAGCTGATTGTAGTTAAGAATATACTGCTGGCATAGAGAGTCTGACAGTAAAATGACTTAAAAGACAGCAGAATAATTACTTTTAAATCAACTTCGTTGAAGACCTATAATATTGTTATTATCTGCTTCCATTTTAGTAGCAAAACAATTAAGATGAAATCTTCAAGGAATTCTTCATAACAATAAAATGCTCTTATCAGGAACAACTGACTACTAGTACTGTCATACTAATATTCCTGTTTTAAATATTCACTATTTCAACAAACTACTATATTTTCCCACAAAAACAGACAAGAAAAATGGCATATATTTCCTCCCTTTCCAAAACTCATGCTATACCTTCTGTTCCCTGCCTTTCCTCTACAAGACAATGCTTTCTTTATTAAATGAGGCTTAACAGATGCAGTATGGCATCAATACATTGAATCCCAGAATTCCTTAGCCAGCAGTTGAAATCCAAACATCTTAAAAATGTCAACTTCAAGAAACACTGGTATAGATGTTTTATAAGAACTCTTTCCTGGTCCAATGACATGGGTAGGGGCTGAGTTGAAGAAATACTAGTTTCTTTTTTTTTTCCCCAATTTTTTTTTTCATTTTTTCCAATATAAACATACATATTTTGTAGACAGTACATTGATTGGGTCAAGTCTTTTTTATACAACGTTAACAATAATAATACAAATAATATGCGGAGTTCTAATCTTACAACTTGAAACAATACTAGTCTCATTTCATATTCCTTTTACATTTTCCCATTGATTCATTTAAGCATAAATAACATTTCTTTTCACCCTGTGTTTGTTATCTCTTAGTAAATGTTATCCTTCCATATTTTAAAAATCACTCATTATTCCACCATAGCATCAATATTCCAAATATATAGGATTACTAATAACACCAGTTATTACCAATATTCAATCCATCATGGGTATATATCTCAAAATCCCCACCATTTCTAACACTTAATATATTAAATCCACAATATATTTTAACATAGTGTTAATATCAATATTAAATTGCCTACTCTTAAATTACCATCAATTAACCTAAACATATTGGAATTATGGTATTTTCCCATTTTATTAATATATTTTCTGATTATCCATCATCTCTTAATCTTTCTAAAATTCCATCATTTATTGATTTTTTGTCAGCCTTTTATCTCTCTCTCCCTCTCTCTCTGTCTTGGAACCTTGTCAATCTTGTAAAAGAAATACTAGTTTCTGTACAACCTTTAAAGATAAACTTAAACAAATTTGAAGTCCAGGACATTAAATTACAGTGCATCATGCCCTGATCATGTATTGAACAAACAGGAAGCTGGGATAAAAAATCAGTAATAAATAAATTCCCATAACACAGATTCATTTGGCTTAAGTGAATATATGCTACAATAATAGTGTTTGGAGCTATACTTGTAGACATATATAACAGACATTTAAGGCAATTTTATTAGTTTATCAGTGAAGTTGCATTTGTTCTCTTATTATGTAAAGCAATAGACATATATAAGGTATAATAGTAATAATGACAATCATCACAGGATCAGTAATAAAAGCTGAACATTCTTACAAGTAATTTATTCATAAGGTATCACTCAGGTCAGTCATACAAATGTAAAAATTGAAATATATCCTTTTCTATTATATGCAAGGTTATGAATCCAGTACTATCATACTTTAAATTGTGATTACACATAAAATAAAACCTTGACGTTACCTGCTTAGAAATGAAACTAGTTAATGCTCCTGAATTCTCACTTGGCAACTGTATAGCATAGAAAGAGGCAATTAGGAGATGCTGAACATTGGAGCAGTGACGAATAAGTAATGACTTCCCATTCTAAAGGAGGATAAAGAACACAGCTATCACCAACATCAAGTATCTGATCTTACTATCTCGGCACAAATTAACCAGGAAACTGAAGAAGTAAAACGGTCTTTAAATTATAGTCAGATATCATAATTTCTAAAACAAATAAATTTTTATCAGAAAGATAAAAATCTTTCTGAAAGTTTCCAGTATACATTATTTTGAGGTTAGGGCAAAGGCTTTCTCTCTGGAACCAATCACATAGATACACAAATAAGCAGAGAAAATCTATATGTTAACGACTGTGGAATGTTTGAACAAAGAGTCTCTCCCAGTTTTACCCCATCAATCAACACAGAAGAGAAGAAAAGATATATATTTTCTACACACTCTTCAAAGAAATGGTGAAACACTCTTTTTAAAAAACTTAGAGTCAGAAGAAAAAATAAATATTGAGTTATCTTAAGATGCACTTGGCTTATCAATTAAAATACTGTACACCCAATATTCTGTTAATTTTGGAACTCATTTATTTTGACATAACACTCTATCAGAGCTCAGCAGTCGGTATATATAAACAGTATTGGTTAGCCAAAGTCATCTGGCACCATCAAGATTAGAGACCAGCAAATCTGTCAATTGTAGTTTCTCAGTTTTGCAAATACGTTAATTGCAGTACACAAAATTTGAGAATTGTTTACACTAACCTTTTTATTTCTTTTGACATACATTTCTCAAACCACAAGCATTGTTCTTATATGCAGCATTTTGAAAATTTTTATATTTCATGAACCTATGTATTTGTTTACAGAGTTTTCTCTAAAGTATTTTAAAATCATTGTTGGTAAAATTTGAAAATTTAGGAAAAGACCATATTCTGAATCATTTTGTATTGTGTTGTTTATTAAATTTTGCCAAGAAGAATGCAAGGAGTTGTCCAAGCAGTCACTGAGAGCAGCACTGGCTCAAAGGCACTTTAGAGAGAAAGATTTGAACATTCAAAACTATCTAAATGCAAACTACATAAATTTCTTTCCCTCCATCTATAAACACACACACAGACTGGGAGAGATCCACAAATACACTACATTTTATATAAGTAGGAATGGTTCTGAGCCAATTATTTAACTATAATGTTTGTTTTGGGCCATTGGCTTACTGTTGCATTAATATTCTCAAGATGAATAATTTTAAATTTTACCTATCCTCCGAAGACTGGTAGCAGGTTCCCCATCCTGCCTGTCTAAGCTGGAAATTACATTCTGCTAACTGCCCAGTAGTAATTCCTCACTGACAGCTGTTTCATTAGTGAATGAGAGCTGGCATAAAATAAATTTTAATTAAACTAAGAACTGAAATAATACAATTTCAAATGCAGATTGTTCCCATATGGAATGCTTTTGTCCCCTGCACAGCAGTTTCAGCACAGTTCCTATTTAGTGTAAATAGAAGCATAAACAGATGATGTTAACTAGAACAAAAAGTTCATCAAAGAGCTTGAAAGACTCCTAGAAGATAAAGAAGACTATTACAATATACCAGTTATTGAACATGTTTACTTGACAACTTCTTTAATGGGATTTCATACGACAAGAGACAAAAAAAGGAATAATAATAATACTAAAAATTGGCATCTATAAGCTAAGATCAGCCTTGTATAATGCCAACAACTGAACTGCTTTTTATGAGTAAACCTGGCTTTGAAACAATTAGGTAGAAGAAACCAGGCATTCTAACAACAACAAAAAGTTTATCTTTTTTTAAACTCAGAACCACCACCACCCTTTTTTTTTTTACTTTTTTACTTAGGTACTTCAAGTAACAAAATGCAAGCAACTGGCTAGCAATTTTTGTAAACCTGTTTACAAAATAAAATTGGAAACTATCTTATGTAAGCCTAGAATGGCATTTCCTAAATAGTAGTTCTTTTCAGGCAGAGGAGCCTTTTACACTCTTTGCAATTTGACCCTTATAAATGGAAATCAAAATTGTATGGCATACGATAAGTTCTTGAGATAAATGCAAAATCTGAAACAAGGGAGGGCAGTGGACTGTGTTCACTTTTGTAGCATAGTCAGAAAGTCAGTTTGGTTGGGAAAGAAAATGCCACAACCAGAAGGGAACTATTGGCAATATCACACAGACATACAGACACACACATATATATACAGACATTTATCTTGCAAACAATGAAGAAATAAGACCAAATCCAAGCTTGATGTTATTTATCCCATTTCATCTACAATATTACTTCCGAACTGCCTTTCAAGATAGATATTACCCCAAGGCAGCTTGTAAAACATAAATGTATTTCATAGACAAAAGTATAACATAAACCAACGCGGTATTTTAAATTGACCACTGAGCTACCAGTAATACATTTTTCTCTAAGTGAAAAAAACAAGAGTTTTGCCTTTTGCAAGTAAAGAAAGACAGGGCCAATCTAATTTCCTCAGGGTCAAAATCCTGCAGTTGGGATATGTCTTAGCAATTAATTAGCAAAGGTGTCTCAATAAGTGGACTGAATAAAGCTCAAACGATTCAGAGCAGATCAGTATAGGCTTGAGAGCTGTACAATATATATACACCATACAAAGAACACTCCCATGCACAGAAAAAGGTTGAAAAGCAACCTTTCTTTGTTGCACTTGGTTGCTAGGCAACATGCACAAAAGATCAGCTAATTAGGTCTGTGGTGTGGGTGGCCCATATAATACTTATTTAAAGACTCCACCGATAAATTAATTAGTAGTTTACAGTTTAAGTTGATCCACTGCCAGCACCAATCATTTGATAATTTTGGTGGCAAGACATACAGGAAAGGTAATCATTCATGCATATTTCCCCAATCATTTGAATTTTTATAAATTCCCCCTTCTGAGGGAGATGGGCAGGTTTTTTTTAAAAAAAATGAAATATAAATAAATAAAATAAATAAATGAGATCCAGGATCCTTGAATTATACCCAGAATTAAATTGGCAACTAATGTAGTTGATGTAAGAGTAGTATATCATGGTCACTGAAGCGACACCCAAAAATAATTTGTTTGCAGCATTCTGCATTGGTTGCAATTTCCTTAGACTCTTCAAGAGAGCTCTTCGTAAAACACACTGTAGTAATTTAAAAACCAAACCACACACTTCCTTAGACAAATCTGCCTTCTCCAAGATCAGTCACAAATGGCACACTAGTTAAAAAGGGACAATGTTCATCCAACTTCAATGACTTGCCAAGGAGTACCATCTTAACTAAGCCTTTTGTGAACTGAGCACCAAATCTATTTACTATATATATACTCCTAAAAGCACTTCTCTAAGACCATTTTCAATTTGATGTAGTAAAAGCGAATGTTCTGTTTACAGAAACTAGTGTGTTTGGCTTCAGTTCAATTGAAATTCACTTAATGGATTTAGGGATAAAGTCCTGTTTAGAGTACAAGAGTCAATTCTTAATTACTAGACAGGAAACATATACTAAGAAGTAATTACTTGAATTGAAGGACAGGAATTAAAAAATCATTCCATACCTCTGTACTTTCTCAGTTACAAACATGATCATCAATGACAGATGGTCTCAGAGAAAAATGATTGCCGTTATGATGTGCAGACAGAATAGGTTTTTATTCCCATGCTTTTCTCTCCCCAGGGAGAAATAAAATGGCTCAAGCTCCCAAAACTTCATAGTATGTAGCAGTTATGCCTTCCCTTTGTTTCCTTAGACTACCTGTTGCAGCATATTAAACATACCTCCACTCAAAACCCCTAAAAACCTAGAACAGACTAGAACAGGGGTCTCCAACCTTGGTCCCTTTAAGACTTGTGGACTTCAACTCCCAGAGTTCCTCAGCCAGCTTTGCTGACTTTGTTGACAGCTTTTCTGGCTGAGGGACTCTGAGAGTTGAAGTCCACAAGTCTTAAAGGGACCAAGGTTGGAGACCCCAGACTAGAACACCTTCTGGGGTTATTCAAGACCCTTTCAAGGAACCACAAGATCCAATAGTTTTAATGTCAAATAGAGTACAGGTAGTCCTCGACTTGAGCCCACAATTGAGCCCAAAATTCCTGTTGTTAAGTGAGACATTTGTTAAGTGAGTTTTGCCCCATTTTATGATGCCACAGTTGTTGTTAAGTGAATCACTGCAGTTGATAAGTTAGTAACATAATAATGAATAAAACATAATATCTCACTATAAGTTACCAGAATCTTGCTATCATTGCTTTCTGAAAAAAAGTTTCCTGAGGTAACAAGCAGAGAAGTAGCTATACCACAGATAGGTATAACATACACATTTCAAATCATGTAATTTAATAGCTTCTTATTTTCCATCTAAACCAAACAACAAGTAACAAAATATAGCCCTAATTCCCCTGTCTTAAGCATTCTTCAACAATTTATATTTATTATTTATATTCATATTTAATTCTTGGGGTTTTTTTCATTGTGACATAAACTCAGAAATATTTTTGTCAGTGCTTAAATGGAACATTTATCATCAATATTTGTAACTTCCGGAATAAAAACAACTTATTAGGTAAAGCATTTATCTTAATTACAGAAATTCTTCCCAACAAAATTAATTGCAATTTGTCTCATCTTAACAAGTATTTAAATACATTTTTAATAATATAAAGTGTTCCCCAACATGGTTTCATGTTCCTTTGTACTTTTTTGACAACCCATGTCATATATCAACAATACATCACTTTATTAAAATTCTGTCTTAAATTAAGACACTAAGTAAATTACCAGTTTCCCACATTTTCTTCATAATGGTTTCTCAATCTGAAGCTGAAACTAATCCAAACTATTTCTCTGAAAAATCTCTGAAATAGATATCTTTCAATGGCATCTTTTCCAGTTCTGTTTGGAGATACAGGAAATTACACTGGTATTTTCAACAGGCAAAGCAGTTCCTGTGCCATACTGCTACATCCTCTCACTTAGTTTAGGAGTAGACATAAAGTCAGTATTTCTTTGAAAATTATTCAACCAACCTTTAAATCTACGGTTTGGGAGAGCTTCAATCAGCAATCAATATTGCATATAAATGCTGTATGTAAAATTCTTTATTAGCAATTAGTAAGAAAGTCTGTTATTTGAAGTTTTCAAACAGAAATTTCAAGAGATGAACAAGAATGAACATTTTCCGTTACTGTACCTTCAGTAAAGACAGACAATTTAGAATCATTTATCTGCAAACTTTGAATACTATTCTATTTAAACTCCAGAAGTGGAGAGTGAAGAAGGGAAGGAAAAATGAATCTACAGCCTTGGATTTTATGCAAACTGCTTAGATCAAAAGATATCAGGATGAATGTTTTGTTCTATGATCAAAAGATTAAACAGAAGCTGCACCTGTCAGCATAACAAGTTCAGTTTTGTATAGACAAAATCTAAAATGTAGCAGGCATAGTATGAGAAACGGGATTCTGAAACAACATAGCATAATTGCAGAGAGTGTATTTAGAGCAAGGATTAAATGCTAATGCCAGATGATAAAATTCTAATGTTCTTTCATTAGACCTTTTCTAAGCAATTGTTCCTTGATCAGCATATATCTGAAAGTTAAATGGGATGCAAGAGGCCTTGTTTATATGTCAGAAACATATAAACAATGCGCTACACTCATTGTTGAGATGTAATTGAATGGGTTGTTCCTATACTATTGGACTTACATGTATTAATGAAGTCAGACAAAAGGCTCATCAAATTATACTTGTACATCAGTTCTAATGTCTATGCAAGTTCTGAGGCTCCACTCCCCGAGATACACTGTCTATAAAGCCAGCCCGGTGTAGTTGTTAAAGTACTGGACTAGAATTGGGGAAAATCGGGTTCAAATCTACGTTTAACCATGACACCTGGATTACTCTGAGCCAGACATTCCTCTTAATTCAATCTAATAAATTTGTCATGAGCACCAATCTAGAGAAGCACGATGCAATCTTGAGCTCCTGGACAAAAGACAGGATATAAATATAAATATTATAAAATAGCAAGAATAAACACATCAGTGGAGTGCCTGTGAAGATAAAGGTGCCAAACATAGTTCTTCTATGTTTTATTATATTCTTGTTTCCACCTCATTAAACGTTTTATTTTAAAAAACAAAACAAGGTAATTTTCAGGAGAAAGGTTAGGTTAGGTTAGGTTAGGTTAGGTTAGGTTAGGTTAGGTTAGGTTAGGTTAGGTTAGGTTAGGTTAGGTTAGGTTAGGTTAGGTTGCCACAAGTTTGCAGGTGAGAACTCATTAAGTTTTAGTTGAAATATTGTAAAAGAGTTATAAGACTTAGACCATTTTTAATTTTTAAGATTTGGGAACTTTGTGCTTTTGCACAAGATTGTGTCAAAGTAACCAGCTGATTCTTGGCTGTATGTCTTTGTTCAATTGGACAACTAGCCACTAATACTTGGTCCAAAATGTGCAATTTGCCAATATATCACATACTCTGAATCTGCTATTTGAAACTGGGAGGAATTTCGATTGAGTTCAGTAGTGCTTACTCCCCCGTAAATATTTCTATTCTTCTTTCCAGCTTTCATGGAAAGTCCTGAGGATACTGTACCACCACCTAGTTACAGGTGGTTTTCAGCCTTAGAGCTATATATCAGCTTAAATGTAGAACAGGCGAAACTGGGGAATATGCTCAAGACTGGCCAGAAGGAAATTCTAAGGACACAGAGTAGTATGCATCAAGCAGAGTTCTGTTTTACAATTGAGAATTGCAACCACCACTTTCATGCATTCACTTTTTAAGGAACACACTGCATTCCATTGCCTTCGTTATTCTGCTCTTGTTTATCAGTTTGATTATATGGAGAGTTTCTCCCCCAACTCCTGTGCCAAAGATAACTGCAGCCAACTTATCAAATGCAGACCTGCAAGCCCTATTGAGACTTTTCACTATAACTATGCCATTAATCGAAACTTCCTATTTACAATGTCATCTTCTAATTATTTCCCCTTTAGAAAGCTTTTGTATTATTAACAAATTTGTTCCATAATTAATCCATACTGGATTTATTGTTATTGTTGTTTTAGAAAGATAAAGAAAACAAACTTATTAAGAAAAACAATAACCGACTAAGGGCAATATACTCATCACTGCACAGGAAGCAATTAGGGACAAATGTTATAAGTAGAAAACAGCTATTTGCTGAATCTAATTCAAACACCATCTTACTTCTATGCCTTTTAACTATGCATGGAATACATGTAAGCAGCCATCTGTACTTTTGAAATGAAACACAGAACTATAAAATATGACAACTCTTGTGCTAAAGCAGTAGTTTAATTCTGCTTTGAGTGGACTGCAGAAAATCAATGCTTCACTGGCAGTGAATTATTATTATTATTTATTATTTATTGAATTTTTATACCGCCCTTCTCCCGAAGGACTCAGGGCGGTGTACAGCCGAAGATAAAATAATGGCTGCTGTATGGAACCAAATCCAGACAGCTTTCATTCTGGAACTGATAATCTAGCATTGTAGTCATCCAATCAACTCTACTGTTTTATGCATGGAAGTGGCAGATATGATGTAGGCTAGGGTGCAGGGCAATTGCTGTACACAGCCTTCACAGTTCTGATGCAGTAGCTTTCCGCCAATTCTCAAATTTAAGAGACAATCCAATGTGTCCAGCTTGCCTCCTTCTCTTAAACCACTAATGTCCCAATATATAGACACTCATAGTCATAGAAATGAGTAGTGGCATTGGGAAATCTAGACACTGACCTGTCAAGGAAGTATCTCTGGTAGGTGAAGTTCAAAACCTGGCCCAGGAGATTTTAGGATCTTCACAGCCAGGGGTGGGTTCTAAAAATTTTTACTACCGGTTCTGTGGGCGTGGCTTATTTTATGGGCATGGTTTGATGGTCATGTGACAGTGGGTGTGGCTTGATGGTCATATGACTGGGTAGGTGTGGCCAACTCAATGTCTTTCATGTCAAGGGATACCTCGCCTAGCCCCTCCCCTCCCAGCCATTCCTTGTCACACCCAGCCAAACCTATCTATAGTTCTGCAAAAATGTTGTTCACCTTTTTTCAACTTTATTATCTACCTACTATAGATCAGGGCTCTCCAAACTTGGTCACTTTAAGACTTATGGACTTCAACTCCCAGAATTCCTCAGCCAGCTTTGCTGTCTTAAAGTCTTAAAGTGGTCAAGATTAGAGACGTCTGCTATAAATGCACTTTCATGGACCACTGAAAGGAGGAAATGGCTCACATGCTTTGCCCAAGAGTGTGATAGGCAACAGGCTTTTAAGGGGCTGCTAGAAAGAAGAGGGGGGGAAGTATTTTCCAAAGCACCAGAAGGCAAAACAAGAATCAATGGATGGAAACTCAACAAAGAGAGAAGCAACCTAAAACTAAGGACAAACTTCCTGACAGTGTGAACCTATATAGGTTTCAGTCATAATTTCACATATAAAATAGCCATTCATATAACACAACCTGCATATTGTTCAAAACCATCATTAGTATTATGGCTGATGTTTGACAGCAAGCCTAAAATCCCCATTCCTTCCCCACTCCAGGGGAAGGTTACTTCAAAATCCCCATTTCCTCCCCACCCCACTAATTTGTTCTGGGAAGGAATCAAACTCCCCCCTCTTCATTTCCCAAATAAAATATCCCAGATAATTAAGGAATAATAATAATCAAGCTGCTAGCAAGGAACCTGCCTGGAATTCCACATTCCTGCCAGCTGCATAAAGGAAACTTTGTAAGCAGAAAACAGCTACCGGTGCTTACGGATAATATAAAGTGGAAGCCGGAAGTTTGGCTCCATTTACAAGCAGGCAGAAAACTCATTCAAGACAGGATACTTCACAATGGAAATTGCCCAAACCTTTTTAGAAACACAAAGCCCATGTTGCACAAACCCCAAAACTTCAAAAACATTGAACCATATAAGAATTCTTCCTCTTATCCAATTTGTCGTTCAGCTGACACAGAAAAGAGCTTCTAGCCGCTCTGTCAATTTAAAACAACAGCGTCCCACCCCGCTTTTTTTTTCTTTGCCAAGCGATCTCCTGGCTGAGAAGCGAGCCAATCAGTTGGGAGTCTTCTTGGCTTCTCAATTTAAAAGGACGGTGTCTTGGTTTTTTTTTCTCTTCTTTGACAAGTGAGTCTTGATTTTTTCCTTCTAGCCAATCATCTGGGAGTCGGGAGGCAGCAATAGATTGGCGGCAGGGCCAGGCAGAATTTTTACTACCAGTTCTCCAAACTACTTGCGAACTGGAGAGAACCGGTAGCAACCCACTACTGATCACAGCTGAGAATAGGGGTAGGGGGATATGTTAAATTTAACTTTTCTCAGCTTCTTGATAAACTTTATTTTTTAAAAAAAAAATCCCTAAAGCTTACTGTGTGTTGGGATATATATTTCTCCATATACACATTTTGTTTGTAATTATGTCTAATTTATAAGTGCTGCAAATACATGCTTTATTATAATTTATTTTATATCAATATATAAAGACTTTTTAGGATATAATTTTCCCAAATATATGTATTTTCATTTCCAAACCCTATTGCAAAATTCAGAAAATAAGACCATTTTGAAGATCAGCTATGGTTAGTTTGGGTTTTCATTCAAAAATGTAAAAATAAGTTTATATTCAAATGTCAATGTTCTTTCTGTACGATTTCTAGATAGAAGTTGGAGTTTTGTTGGTTTCATAGCTTTGGTTAGAAAATGGGACATTACTCCTCCTCCTCCACTTGCAACAAAGTACCTTACGCCACCAGACTTGAAATTTTGGGCTTAGAAAATTTAGAACTACGCCACTTTCGGTATGACTTAAGCGTAGCTCATAAAATCATCTGCTACAATGTCCTACCTGTCAATGACTACTTCAGCTTCAACCACAACAATACACGAGCACACAATAGATACAAACTCAAGGTAAACCGCTCCAAACTCGATTGCAGAAAATAGGACTTCAGCAACAGAGTGGTCAATGCCTGGAATGCACTACCTGAACTCTGTGGTTTCCCAAAACCCCCAAAATTTTAACCTTAGACTGGCTACTGTTGACCTCACCCCATTCCTAAGAGGTCTGTAAGGGGCATGCATAAGTGCACCAGCGTGCCTACTATCCCTGTCCTAATGTTCTCTTTAATTGTATTCATTTTATGTATTCAATTCATGCCTATACTTATATATATTATCTAATACGTACTCAATAAATAAATAAATAAATAAAAATAGTCATGCACATTGATGAAGACTTGTGCATGACTATTTCAAAATAACTAACTTTCGTATCTCTTACGCTGCTCATCACAAGGTAGGATTTTGTCTGCATATTTGTACTGTTATACACAAAAAGTGACACCATCTTGATTTTTAGTTGTCCCACATGGATTCCCTTCTGTAAATGTATATGCCTAAAATTCAAAAGATGTACACAAACTAAGAAACCACACTATTCCATCCTTTGCCTTTCATATTATGGGCTTTTATTTATTTACTCTTTTTATCTTAAATTGTTTTATACTGGTCTTTGTATTTAATAAAAATTTCTGTTTTCTCTCTGTGTCTGTGCATGTATGTAGGTGGGAGAGCGTGGGGGGGGTGTTGGTGTTCCCTTTTCTCCTCTATCTCTGGTCCTCTACCAGAGGCCTGAGAGTTTGAGAGTTCTGTACAGTAACTGACATTTCTTAGCACTGCACTAGCAGCATTTCCCCACCTACATAGAAGAAGCATATAGAGAGAGAAATTCAAATCATCACTATTTAGACAACAACCTCTCTGTGGCCTACAACCAGCTCATCAGAGACCAAAATCCAAGAAAAGCTTCCTTAGGTCAACAGAAAACTTTGAAGAATTTGAAGGCAGAGTGGATCTATGGAAAGCTACAAAGAACCAACACTGCATAGAACCAATGGAGGAGCTAGCACCTGGGTTAGACAAAAGCTGGGGAAATCATTGAATAGACTGCGCACAAGTACAACAAGATCCAGAGACGCTCCTAACAAATGGGGCTACCCAGCAGCTTCTGTTCTTTGTGATTATGGTGACACACAGACAGCACATATGTGCACCTGCCCCTTGTGTTTCAATCAGTGGCACTTGAGACCTCATGGCAGTGTGACAGAACACAACGTTGCTACTTTCTGGGCACAGTCCAAGGTGAAATGCTCCCGGTTCAGACCGGATCACCTGATCCGGTAGCGATGGCGGCGGGTGGTCTGGAGAAGTGGTAGCAAAAATCCCTGCCCCCCGCCCCCACATGCCCAGCTGAGCCACGCGATCATCAGAGGGGGGTTTTTTTTAACTTTTAAACACATTTTTTCTTTGGCTGAAAAAATTCTTTTAAAAGTAAAAAAAAAGCCTCTGATGATCGCGCGGCTCAGCTGGAATTGTCTGAACCTTTTAAAAGCATTTTTTCTCAACCTCTTCGGCCAAAGAGGCTGTAAAAATGCTTTTAAAAAGTTCTGGCAATCAGGCAACTCAGCTGGGATCATCAGAACCCTTTAAAAGCATTTTTTCTACAATGTCTTCAGCTGAACAGCTTATAAAAAATACTTTTAAAAGGCTCCTCTGGAAATCCCAGTTGAGTTACCTTATCATCAAAGTCTTTTAAAAGCATTTTTTACAACCTCTTCGGCCGAAGAGGTTGTAGAAAAAATGCTTTTAAAAGTAAAAAAAAATTGGCCACGCCCACCCAGTCAAATTACCCCCTCCCCCACCAAGCCACACCCACAGAACTGGTAGTAACAAATTTTACATTTCACCCTGGCATGATCTGTTTAATTTGTACATAGTTTAATGTTGCATTTTATATTTTAAATTTTACATTATATGACATGCCTTATTTTAATTCTATTGCTTCTGACATGAATAATCAAACAAGCAAAATGAGCACTGCACTCTTCTGGGAAGACAACAGAACAATTAATTATTTAATCTCAATGCACTATGATGATCCTTGGGTATCTTTCATCATATTGATGTTTTCTAAATACACTGGGAATCAAATTCCCAAATTTCCAGCCAGCATATTCTTCTGGAAGTTCTTTCTGCGCCAACTCAGAAAGCTCGAACTGCCCAAGGAGCAGCTGATACAGTTCTACAGAGGAATTATTGAGTCTGTCATCTGCACCTCTATAACTGTCTGGTTTGGTTCTGCAACCCAACTATATAGACACAGACTTCAGAGGATAATTAGAACTGCAGAAAAAAACAATTGCTACCAACGTACCTTCCATTGAGGACCTTTATACTGCACGAGTCAAAAAGAGGACTGTGAAAATATTTACAGATCCCTCACATCCTGGACATAAATTGTTTCAACTCCTACCCTCAAAACGACACTATTGAGCACTGCACACCAGAACAACTAGACACAAAAACAGTTTCTTCCTGAACGCCATCACTCTGCTAAACAAATAATTCCCTCAATACTGTCAAACTATTTACTAATCTAAACTACTGTTAATCTTCTCATCGTTCCCATCACCTATCTCCTTCCACTTATGACTGTAACTTTGTTGCTTGTATCCTTACGATTTATATTGATATTGTTTCCTGATTGCTTATTTGTACCCTCTGACTATCATTAAGTGTTGTACCTTAGAATTCTTGATGAACGTATCTTTTCTGCTCTCTTTACTGAGAGCATATGCACCAAGACAAATTCCTTGTGTGTCCAATCACACTTGGCCAATAAAAAATTCTATTCTATTCTATTCTATTTTGGAAATTCCCAAATTTCCAGCCAGCATATTCTTCTTCATCAGACTGAAGAAGTCTGCTTAAGAGGATTGAAAGGTAGCTTATTTTGAAGGGGCTTATGGAAGAGGTTCCCTTAGATTATTTCAATCAACATATATATTCCTCAAGCTAGTTAGAATATGGTAATAAACAATACAGGTTAACAGATTTTAAAGAAAATCTTTTTTCCATGAGCACTCCAGCTTAATAGCATATCAAATGTGCCAGCAATATAACATTAGTATTTGTTTATTATAGGAAGAACGTCATTACTTGTGGTCCATCATGTAATGATTTCTGAGCATTTAGCAAATAAATTATGCATTTTAAATTAAAGAGAGTGCTCTGTATTTTTGGAATATCACAAATGTACCTAGAAATCATAAACAAAAATGGTTCTGTCCAAGACCTTTCTAATATGAACTTTCTTGATGAATACATATCTTAATTAAATACAGGTAATTAAACTAAAAGCCCTATCAAATGTAACTTGTCACTCACTGTACAACATCTAATTCAATCTGTTTTCGTCTGCCTGGTCACTTCCATCCCCTAATAATTCCATTCATAGAAGATCAAGTTTCAGTAACTCAGAAAGCAGACAATGGTCAATCAACTAATTGACACAACAAATACTTTTATTAAAGTGCTACCTAATGAAAGCCCATGGAAAAGTTTCTACTACATGGGTTTCTTATATTATACGGATATATCAGCATTGCCTAGCACCAGAAAACTTTGTGAAAACCATCTTAGAAAATAACCTGAAAGATTAATAGATTTAGACATCAGTGAAAGCAAAAACTATTGGAATATTAGAAGCATCCATATTATATTATATTATATTATATTATATTATATTATATTATATTATATTATATTATATTATATTATATTATTAATTATAACTACACTATGTACACTATACTATACTTATTGGTCGCACAGTCAGCCAGTTGAATTTGACATTTTTGTCCACTATCAAGTCCTTCCCAAAGACCCAGGATAGGCAGATATGGATGTTTGATGGTGTTACAGATGTCATTGCAGAATGTAAGCTGTTCCAAGTAAAGCTGCCTTTTCCAATTGATTGATGGTGAATTTGTCAATGCTGATGGTTTTTAAATAGTGCTCCAATTGTTTTGGGATTTACCCAAGGCACCTGTTACTATTGGTTCTACCTTTGCTTTCTTTTGCCACAATTATTCTATTTCTATTTGATCTACATAAGATCTTTGTGTTTTGTTATCTCCTCCAGATCTTTCTCTTCTATTTTGCTGCCCCCATATAGTATATTATTTGTCATTTTATGCACACAAACATAATGCACTCATGCACACATGCACATACACACATACATACACACATACACATATGTTTAGTTAGATAAAGAGGAGAATGCCACTCAGATGTCATCTGAATTAACAATGTCCATGCCCGATGTTGGGGAGCCAAGACAATCTGATGATCAGTGGGCTACTGAAACAACCCATATATATGGACAAGACAAGAGAACCTGGAATGGATGGAATGCTACTGCAACAGGAGACCTAATGAGAGAGGATATATGAAACGTTTGAGGAAACTATGGGTGGACAGAAGACTTACTTCCACATTGACAAATAGCTAATTACTTTGTTTTTTGTTTATTTTTTTGTTTAGAAAATACTTCAACATAGTGAAGAGGAAACTGCTCTCACAACTTGAAAACAACTGAATTATACATTACATTCCAAACTTAAGAAGACCTGGAAGAACAATTGGCTGTGCAGCCAACACTCGAAGCTATAACTGTATTGCCAACCTCTCTATTACAAAGCACAGCAGTTGATATGAGGCATAGGATCATGGATCAACTAGCTACAGCTGATCAATTAACAAGACTCAATGAAGAGATACCATCTGATAGTATGCTAGTAAACACTAACAGAGCCTCACGACAATACCTACTACCACCATAACTCAAATTAATGAAGTGGTATATGTTACAGCCACTGTAATCCTTGAAATGCTTGGCTACACAATTAAGAAGAACAGCAATATATACTTTTGGAACGCTATTTCTCTGGAGAGTTAAAGCAGCCATTCATTTGCAAGGCTCACATGGTTGCTTCAAAAATTGTCCCAGCAAAATACCAACCTTCAAATCACATTCACCGTTGAAGACCACACAGCTTGATTGCTGTTGAATTGCTACAGAGCCATGATTAGTTCAGTGATCTGCACAACCAAATTTATTATGGTAATGTTTTTTTATGTAGGAAGTGACCTTGAGATAATAAATAACAAAAAACTAGATTAAAAAAATACCTAGACAAGATAAGCAACCAGGTTGTTGCATTACTTGCACAAAGTACAGTCTGGTCCTATATTGCTGTTTTGCCTCCCAGGAAAGAATATCTGCAGACACAAATAAATCTGTAAAATGGTAATAATATGAACCTTCCTGACATGATTCTGAAAGGTAAATTTGCCAGGGTGGTAAAAATTTTGGACTCTTAAAGCACCGTATAAGCTCCTATTTTTTATTTTCCAATTTTTATAGTCTGTGATGCACACATACCTCTGTAGAACAAAGGAGGTTGCAACAGATTATTCTAATTCAATTAAACTGACATAGTTCAGAGATCTCAGGTTAATCATTCATTTCAGAAACAAACAGTGATTGCAGTCCATGAAATGAAACTATTATATCTCCACATACAGAATTTCTTAGCATCAAGTATCATTCAAATTAATTGAGTCTTGTGGAATACATGAGCTATGTAAGCATATAATACAAAACAAAGTAATCGCTATTAAGCTGAATATTTGGTTTGTTGTAAGAGTGTAGATAGTCAGTTTCAGATTGCATTTTCTTAGAAAAATGTTTCATGGAAGGCTTTTCTGGGAAGCTTCTTATAACAAGTTATGTACATGCATCATTTCTACAAAGAAACAAATCTCACTTTATTCTGGGAGCAATAAGCAATCAGAAGCAGTTGCTATGAACTCTGATGACAAGGCAGGAATACTGAGGAAGCAGGAAACAGATATTTTTCTGGGTGTTGCTATTAGTGCTCCAGGGATAAAAAATTGGAGTCATCCCTCTTGGGAAGACTTAAGAACTCCTCCCACAGTGCTACAGCCATTTATCCACTTCCCATCTTGCAACAACTTTAAGGAGTTTAAAAACATGCAGTTCTATAGTGGGTTTCAATTTTGGCCGCTACTGGTTCGCTTGTGGGTGCCTGTGTGCTCATGGGTGTGCGCAATGTTTCTGCGCATGCGCAGAGACATCCGGGCGGGTGTGCAGAGCCTCCCGCCACTGCCACTACTGGTTTGCCCAATCCAGGGCGAACCGGTAGCAATCCATCACTGATGCAGTTGTCTCAAAGAAATTTAGATCTTTCCAAACTGCCATTTCTAAATTATTTTCAAAGCATCACCCAGGACTTTAAGGTGGCATGTGAGGGGCTCTCCTCTGATTTTTCTCCCTATACGGAGCCATGAAAATGATGTTGCAGAAGATATTCAGAAGTCATTTGGACCACAGCAAGTGCAGAAGAAGTATCTGTTAAACCCACTGGCTCCTCCTGACTCCATTGGGCATAACGGGGGGGGGATTTATAATCAACAGACTTGCAAAATTCTGCTACTACATTTTATCTCAATAAAGTCTCTTTCTAGTCTTTCCATGGAGTCAGTTTTGTAGGGTTAAAAAATAATCCCACAAAATAATCCCATGAAATAGATTGGGCTCCTTGTTCAAGAGATGGTTTGAACCTCTGTTTTCTCTGTCCCAGTACAACATTTAAAACACAATCCACTTCTTTAAATTGAAATCTGATCTTCTTTTCCTATTTGGGACAAATATTTGATAGAAGATTAATTTACAGCAGAAAGAAAATCTTGGCTGAGGCTTGGGCTGAATGTTAGACAAAGGTGGAGCCAGTAAAAAAAACTAAATTAAATTAATTTTGTTGACATTGACATCTGGTAACAATAAATGTAGTCCATATGATTAATTTCCAGTCTGATCTGTAATATTTCTTCTTTTGTGACAGTCAAATGTTACAATATAGTTATAACTTTTGAAGGTTGTAGCAGAAGCAGGGGACTCGCCCTGGGTGTCTATTTATACAGCTCTAATACAGAATGTTTTAGTTTGGAGGGGCTTTTTAATTATGTTTTCTTAATGCATACAAACACCACAAAGATCAGAAAGCCAAGAAAGAAAACCACACACAGTTAATAATTAAAGGGCATCAGCTTTAATTATGGGGAGTCCTATTTCATCCTCTCTGGATGGACATTAGCCTTGATTTCATTAACTCTACATAGACATTAGCTTTCTTTTTATCTCTTTCCATTACATTAGAGTGGGAAATTTTCATGTAGCAAAGGGTACACTGAAAAAAAAATGTTTGGCCTGAGGGTTGCGGAGAGATTGGGTAGAGCCAAAATGTTCACACCAATTTCTGGCAGGATTTTGAAGTTAAATAAGGCATTTACTTCCATTAGTTATATGAAGACTGAATATCTGGAACGTACTCTACATATCAATGAAACCTGCATAAAACTGGAATCAGCCCTACCACCAACTTGTTATCTTTTTTTTTTTTAAAAAAAGGTTTTCCTACAAAGATTTTTTTTTAAATGTGAATGGAGAAGAAGCCAAAATATAAAAATCCCATTAAAATAAGGAAATAAAGAGGAGGAAATTAAATATGCAATCTCTAAATGGAAGACTGAATAGAGAACGCTGGTGCAATGTATCAGAAGCATTAGAGTTTAAGATAAAAAATTGCTTAACTGCATTTTCTAATCTAGAGGCAAGGGTACCATTTTGCAGCTATGGACTATAATCCCAGATGCATAATACCATAATTTTATTATTTTTTAGAAGTCGAAAATCATGTCCCCATTATTCAATGGTGGCTTTGAGTGGTGTGATTTAGGGAACCCTCCAAGAGAGGTTAAAGCCACAGAGTCTATGACCTTAGTGGTCTGCAGCTAACCATGATGAAGCCAAATGCCAAAATGTGCGTTGTGTCATCACGATGCAAGCTCTGACCATTTGCATTTTGGTATAATATCATATGCAAATACAGATATACATCCTTGGGTTGTCTATGGAGATTCTCAGTCATCCAGGTCATGGTTGCCCCAAAGGTGTTTTTTTCAAGAGGCAACTGGACTTTCTGGTTTTTCTTTGAAGACATTTCACTTCTTATCCAAGAAGCTTCTTCAGAGCTGAAGTCCAGTTGCCTCATGAAAAAAAGCACCGTTGGGACATCCTTAGGTTATAATGTCAATTGAGACCAGAATTTCCATCCCTGAGTGATGTGGTTGTAAATGATGTGACTGCATTGCTTAATGATGGCAATCCCAGCAATCCCCATAAGGCAAGGACCATATGGGTTGCTAAGTAAGCACATCACTGTGAGATAGGAAGAGGAGAGAATCCAGAAGTGCTTGCTTATGCCACTGGAACCATGTCCCAAGCAGGTCAGCAGGTAAGAGCTACAGGCAGGTGCTACTTAGTATGCGATCCCCATGCCACCTGTGGGTTACTGGGGAGAATAAGTGGTGGTAGAAGTGGCTTGTAATAGGAATTTGTGACCTCTTGCCAGCTTCCCCATTGACTTTGCTTGTGGGAAGTGAGTAAAGAAGGTTGCAAATGGCGATGACAGTGCTTGATCATGGGATTCTGCAATCTTCATAATTGAGAACTGGTTGCCAAGTGTTTGAATTGAAAGCATGTAACTATAAAAACACTACAAAGGTCCCAACACTGAAGATCAGTTGTATGTTCCTTTTGTTCAGCACCATTGTAACTTGTGACTAAGGAAGGATTACATTGCTAAGGGGTGTAGCTTATAATGTGACATTAGAACATGTTTTGTCACTTATTCCTCCCTGTTACTCCCCCATTTGTCCTCCCAGAGTTTTATTAAGGCACTTTTGCATGCTTACAATTTTTACAGTTTATAATACTTTGTGGTGGTAAATTTTAATCTTAGAGACATGCAAGAGTTAGCCTCATATTTTATCTCAGAATATTTTCCTTTCCTACTAGAATATTTATGTTCTGCCAGATAAAATCAGAGATGGTATCTCTGTTCATCTTCCCTCTCTAATTCTACAATTTAAACAAACATTTGAGACGTAGTTGTTATACATGCAGAGAGAAGTTGAGCTCTTGGGTGATATTTTTTTAATACATGAGCGTTCCCTACATTATTTCTTAATTTCGGTCTATCAAGCTGTCAGCAAACCTTCACAAATTAAGTGTCATGTGCTTTTATTTTGGGGTGGTTTTAGCTACTTGATTTCTAAAACCTGGATTTTTTTTTTCTCAAGTCAAAGGATGACTTTTTAAATCCATTTTCAATTTGTGGCAAATATCCAGTTCTTCATCTAATGTTACAAATCCGTTCAAGAGTTGTTTAAGCCCCACAAAAGATATATTCGGGGAAGTTTTAATATATAAGTGTGAACTCTGCCTTTGAGGACATATATATATAAATAACATGCATAAAAGAGGATTCCAGACAATTCAGGTTAAAGTAATAAATTCTCCCCTTCACTTGTCACATCTGCCAGTCTAAATCCAGATCTAGTTATCTGTTTTGGTGTGGAAACTTGGATTAGTGTATGTTGCAGAAAAGAAAAGAGAATGTTAACTTCATAATTCTTTCTGGGTGTATAGTTTATTTACACTTCGCTACTTTCTATTTCTTCAGGCAAGGCTTGGGAATGCTTAGAAGGGCTTGGTCTCTCAAACATATTTTGGGTCTTGCTAAAAAGCTGCATATTCAAGTGCTTGGGTTTTCTCTGCCATGCCCTTTCTTATTTTACTCTTTTCTGCAATCTATTCAGTGATTCTTGCTGTTCCTGCAGGAATAGGGTAGGGTAGGGTAGGGTAGGGTAGGGTAGGGTAGGGTAGAGTAAAGTAGAATAGAATAGAATAGAATAGAATAGAATAGAATAGAATAGAATAGAATAGAATAGAATAGAATAGAATAGAATAGAATAGAATAGAATTCTTTATTGGCCAAGTGTGATTGGACACACAAGGAATTTGTCTCCGGTACATAAGCTCTCAGTGTACATACAAGCAATAAGTGATAAATCATGATCATAGTCATTGTAAAAATACATTCATTATAAATCAGTTTCAGAAATAATGGCCTGGACATTGCATTGCAAGGCAACAGTTTTTCCTCAAATCACTTCCTAGCATCCCAATACCCAGAAACTGATATAATGATTTCCTGCCATTTTGAGGTGAGAAACGTAAACACACACATATGTCTATGGAGATTCTCAGTCACCCAGGTCATGGTTGTCCCAAAGGTGCTTTTTTAAAAAGACAGCTGGTCTTTGTTTTTCCTTGAAGATGTTTTACTTCTCATCCAAGAAGTTGCTTCAGTTCTGCTCAGTTCAATTCACACATACCACATCTAAAATGGAGCCACGTAACTTAGTTTCCTATAAGCCAACTTCTCCTATCTCAAAACCTAAAAATATTAGAAAGCAGAGCTCCTCACCCCCTGCCTCCCATTTCACATCATCCCAGACATGCTGGCTTTTGGCATTTGGTAAGGCTCTCAGCAATCAGCAGATTTCCTACCCATGTTCATTAGATCTAAGGCTTCAAACTTTCATAGCCATAGTCAGCTGCCAAACGTTGACATATACTAGTGTGAGCTAAGAAAAGATGAAGTATGGTGAGTTATAATTCACTCCATGAAAAACGCCTGGCCTTTCAAAGATCCTGTCTGTTGCACAACATTCCTGCATGATATAGCATGAAAAAATATTGTTGAGTAAATGCAAAATCTTCCGGAGCATTCTTCCATTCTAAGTATAGTTTCTTAATAATTAGTTTTCCTTTTTCTTAAGAAGTAAAATGCATTTGCAGAATATATCTGGATTTCGACTGGTGGGTATGACAACTGAAAGGGAAGGATCTATTACTTTAACCCAAATGGCCTAGAATCCCCTTTTACACAAGGAATGAACTGCATTCCAGTGAAAATAGATTTAAGCATGTATAGTTTCTTCCATTGAATTATATAAGTGGTTCTTGTATGTGGCATTATTTATCTGGATTTCCTCCAGCTTTGGTTTAGATTAGTGCTAAATAAGAAATGGGTTCAAGCAAATATTCCTGCACAATCTGATTTCGTTTCCATAGAAGAATGAATCATTGACTTGGTTTAATTCAGTGTCAACACTGTACTCACATCAATGCTTGCCAAAATCAATGTCATCAGTGAGGACCAGATGTTCATTTCAAAGATGAAATTCATCTAAAAATTCTCCTAAGACAATCTTCAAATCAAATGTTGCGAGCTTCTTAAAGTCCATCCTAAGACCAGTGGTGGGATTCAGCCAGTTCGCACCACTTCAGGAGAACCGGTTGTTAATTTTCTGTGTAGTTTGGCAAACTGGTTGTTGGAAGAAATCATTGGGGCAGAGAACTGGTTGTTAAATTACTTGAATCCCATCACTGCCTAAGACCCAGGTGAGACTTACACACACACACACACACACACACACACATTCTTCTCTTTCTTAGATAGTAATCCAAGCCAATGGACCCTGTTTCCTTCTCGTTGTTCATCACTGCAGTACTGTCTTTACAACAAATTGTGGGAGCAAGAAGAGTCTTGGAAGTTTCTGTAGATAGAGTGGCAGAGGCAGAATGGGAGAACGTTTTTTTTTAAACACTTGGCGTGCCTATGCAATTGTTCCCAGTTTTGGCCAATTCTTTTCAAGAAGCAACAAAATAATCCTTTATCTCTTTTCAAAACAGCAGAAGTCTCTGGAAAGTCTGCAGCGAAGATCAGATGAGAACTATTCCAATCCGGGAAACATCTAAGATTTTTACTTATAACATTAATAGAAAATTGTATCATCACTCTTCATGCGAGAAAAATATATATTCTATAGATAGATATACATACAACCCTCTCTCCCTGCTATAGAGCTAATAAGAGATATGGGAGTTAGTTTTCTCCATGAGAAAAACATATTTTTAAAAAAATACAATGAGCATTTAGAATGTATGAGAATTAGTGATCTTGCCTGTGATTATACCATGAAACAGGGTTTCAGCAGACACAGTCCCTAATTCAGTGTGTCTTTTGCATTTGATTACATGATATGTAAAGGACAAGGACTGGCCAAGTTAAGTTTTGAACTTGTATCATCATAGTCCAAGTTCATACTATATCACCTGGATCACCCTAGTATTATTTAAACCATAATGCTATGTCACTTTGAAAATAATGGATGGTTGAGAGTCAATGGTTGTGATAGTATGTATGAATCAGAGGTGGGATTCACGTAATTTACCTACCGGTTCCCCCAGCACTGAAAATGTGAGTGCGCACACACCCGGCCTTCCGTTCACGCGCCTGCCCTCAAAAACGTGCCTAAATAGGACAACATAGAGCCGGGATGGGTGGGCAGCACCCACGATTTCTGCTACCGGTTCACCCAAACTGGTCCAAGCTGGCTGAATACCACCTCTGGTATGAATGACCTTGGGGGAAGAGAGGAGATGCTGCCTAGGAAACAATCAGACAGGAGAGGGAGGTTCCCACAGTCACTTAATGGTTAAAGAAAGAAATTTGGGAAAGACTGGTCCTAATAGATCAAATAGTTAAAAGTGGAGGCCTTCAGTCTTATCTCCAGACTTGCATGATTCTGTTAATGCAGCCTTACAATAAAATAGAATTGTTTCATCTAATCATGTCTCCTGACTGGTTTACCTTACAGTGGTGCTTGTAGATGAATTATTCTAATCATGGAATACTCCTCCAACCAGAATGCAGAGACCTTCTCCCCCACTTCTGCCAATTTCTCAGCAACACAGTTCACACTATTCCCAAGAAGCCTCTATTTGCTGGGGATTCTGGAACCTGGGGGCGGAAGAGGTTGTTGAACAAAACCTCATCATTTTAAAGCAAGTACTTTGAAGAGGAAATGAGGCTCTGGACACCTGGATGTACTATGAGCCACATTTGTTATCTTTGACCTTGAGGCATGATGTAATTGCAGGGACCAAAGGAGAAGGCTATTTCTTTCATCTTGACATATTGTAGCATTACAAATTATTATCTTATATGTGCAATGTGGCATTTTTTTTCTCTTATTGTTTTTTAATCACCGAAAGGAAAACATCCTTTTTTAAAAAAAAAAAAGAAAAAGAAAAACTTATTAAACTACCATGCACAGATGTTGCTTTAAACTTTCACTTCAGATGGAATGAAAATGAATAGCTTTTTTCGGCATTTCTATGTGCCTTTAAATCAGCAATGCTCTCACCATCTCTGACTGCTTCTGTTTGGCCATTCTCCCTGTCTCTGTTTTCATGTTTTCATTTTTCTATGGTTGTATAGAACATATTTTGTAGTTAAGTAGTTGCTTTTGAGAGTTGTTGCCATAACAACCATTTCATTTCCTGATATGCACACTATCTCTGAAATACAGAATTTGTCCTTAAAAGAGCATGTGCCCCACACATCAAAGGAGAATGTGCACTTATTATTCTTACCTTATTTTGCAGAAAAATAGATATTTTTCTGCAAATACGTTTTCTATCTTGTTTTTTTTTCTTTCCATTTCTTTCTTTCTTTCTTGTAGTAGTCATTCATTGGAATCATGGCTAGATTTAGTAGTGAGGTTTAGCTTGCTATCGCTCAGTATCTTATTGTTTTCATACCCTGAAATATTAAGAATCCTTAATACATCTGTCCTTTTTCAAAACATTTGAATTGTACTAGAGTTAATGCATTTTTAATCTATCATAAAATATATCTCAGATTTTATATGTTTGCTTTTATTACCTGTTTTAGTTTTAGTTTTAGACCTCAATATATTGTAGAAATCTTTTCAATTTTGATGGAATGTAACTTCTAAATAACTTGAAACTCCTTGGGTCAGATCCAGAGACATACCAATTTAAGGCTGAGAATGAATTGGAAGTATTCTCATTGAAATCCATGGGATGAGATATGTGATAAGAATTGCTCAAAGATAATTTTGGCAGATATGTTTTCCAATCACAATATTTTAATAACGAAAGAAATGTGCTGGATTGTCCTACCAAAATATTAAGACTAATCATTTTGTCAGTTCAGCATCTGGAGAAAGCAAACAACATAAACACAAACATTCACCTTTATGTGCAGAAAAATGTTCACGTATTTTTATTTAAATGAATGTATTCAATTCCTATGTGCATATTTTGTAGTTAAGTAGTTGCTTTTGAGAGTTGTTGCCATAACAACCATTTCATTTCCTGATATGCACACTATCTCTGAAATACAGAATTTGTCCTTAAAAGAGCATGTGCCCCACATCAAAGGAGAATGTGCACTTATTATTCTTACCTTATTTTGCAGAAAAATAGATATTTTTCTGCAAATACGTTTTCTATCTTGTTTTTTCTTTCCATTTCTTTCTTTCTTTCTTGTAGTAGTCATTCATTGGAATCATGGCTAGATTTAGTAGTGAGGTTTAGCTTGCTATCGCTCAGTATCTTATTGTTTTCATACCCTGAAATATTAAGAATCCTTAATACATCTGTCCTTTTTCAAAACATTTGAATTGTACTAGAGTTAATGCATTTTTAATCTATCATAAAATATATCTCAGATTTTATATGTTTGCTTTTATTAGCTGTTTTAGTTTTAGTTTTAGACCTCAATATATTGTAGAAATCTTTTCAATTTTGATGGAATGTAACTTCTAAATAACTTGAAACTCCTTGGGTCAGATCCAGAGACATACCAATTTAAGGCTGAGAATGAATTGGAAGTATTCTCATTGAAATCCATGGGATGAGATATGTGATAAGAATTGCTCAAAGATAATTTTGGCAGATAGGTTTTCCAATCACAATATTTTAATAACGAAAGAAATGTGCTGGATTGTCCTACCAAAATATTAAGACTAATCATTTTGTCAGTTCAGCATCTGGAGAAAGCAAACAACATAAACACAAACATTCACCTTTATGTGCAGAAAAATGTTCACGTATTTTTATTTAAATGAATGTATTCAATTCCTATGTGCATATTTGTACACATTAACCTCTATTCATTTACTGCATCTGAACTCATAGCCCATCTGGTTAGCTCAGAGGTGGAATTCAGCAGGTTCTGATCAGTGCTGGAGAACCAGTAGCTAAAATTTTGAGTAGTTCGGAGAACTGGTAAATACCACCTCTGACTGGCCCCACCCCCCTCTATTCTCTGCTTCCCAAGTCCCAGCTGATCGGGAGGAAATGGGGATTTTGCAGTAACCTTCCCCTGGAGTGGGGAGGGAATGGAGATTTTACAGTATCTGTTCCCTGCCACACCCGCCAAGCCATGCCCACCAAGCTATGCCATGCCCACCAAGCCACACCCACAGAACCGGTAGTAAAAAAATTTGAATCCCACCACCGGGTTAGTTCCCCTGATTATGTTAAGAGTTTTTTGTTTCTAAGGTCATGTTCCTCCCTGTTCAAAATTTTTTTTTCCAAAAATTGCTTTAGAATGAAATTGATTCAATCAGAAATTACTTGACTCCCTTTTGTCAATTCACACTTCACTAACATGAGCCAAACTCATGTGTCACTTAGAGCCAGCAGTCATGGTATATTATTATGTGAACAAAGTTCTAGTCTTAGAACCAATTCACTCTTAGATCATTCCTTGTCCCTAGTGTTAAATGTGTGCGTCAAATAGGCCAATATTTCCCAAATGGAGGAAAACTTTCTTGTTTAATCTGATATTTTTAAAAAGGGAAAATCCAACATTTGCTAAAATGTATTTGTGACTGGTATTGCATTTATAGCAATCTAGCATCTTTTTGAATAAATTTAACATGTATTTTGTTCTGAGAGAGGAATTCATGATGTCTATAAGCAAAGGAATCCTGTCTGTATTCTATCGCACTACCTTCCTTTTCCTTTATAAATAAAATGCATCACATTTCTATTCTCTATCTTAATCAAAATTCAGTCTATGGCAATACATGAAATTTTCAAAACTTCATATGTCCATATATGTCTTCCTGGCTACTAGGTCAACAATATTCTCAGGTAATCACACACTTACCATTACATTGCCGAAGCTATCATCTTGTGTAAAAAAACCCACCAACCTATTTCTAGCTTTGTACCCTTCTATTTGAAAGTAGAACACTTGGGTGGAATTTTTTTTTTTCCACATTGAAAGTCAGAAACATTTATATATAAGCATTTCCCCATTGGCAACATTTTGCTTCATCCTGCCTCCTATTGCAAAGCAGACCTTATTTCTCCCCCATACACACCCCAATAGTTTTAACATCTTTTTTTTAGAATTTATATATAAATCTTTTAAGAGCACATCTCTCCCACTTTCCCCCTCTTCAGCAGCATGCAATCATTGAGACTATTGGAGAAAATGACTGATTGGAAAAAATTCTCATATGCTATTACTTTACCTTTATAGGACACAAGTATGTTTGAAATGCAATATTTCTGCAGCCAGAAGCTCCCCTTTATGGCGATCACTCAGATATATTTTATAAAAATAAGATAAACACAAACAACGTTTCCTGGAAACATAGGTGGAAGATGCAAGCAGTTTATTTAATTTCCCTTTTGAATGGAGTGGGGTGAGGGGATTTTTTTGGGTCCAGAAACTGCAATAACTCAAGAAATGAGACTCTGATCAGCTAAAGAGTGAGCACTGATTGGCTTATTACATTCCTTGAATATCAGGATCAACAGAAGATAGAAAAATTTCAAGTCAGCTTCAGGCTGCTTTGTAAGGGATTGAGGAGTAGATAAATTGTGGTGGGGCACTAACTTAAAATTCTTAGGTATGAAAAAATTAATTGAATAGCAGGGTAGAAAAATAGTCAAATTACTTGTCCTCAGAAAAAAATAATGAGGATATGGCTGTCATTTCTGATTTTAGAGTGATTTTTGTATGGAAAGAAGACTCAGTGCAGTTTCTCAAGGCAGTGCTTAAATAAAGGTTTTCCAGGCCAGAGAGCTCAATTCAGAAATCTTTCCCGGAACAGAAAAATTAGGCATGGCCCCTTGATACTTAATTTAATTTTAGGCTTAGAGCTTCTCACATCACACTACATGCTTAATCAAAAAAAATAAAGCTCTTTGAACTTACTTATTTGTTTGCTTGTTCGCTTATTATTAGTGCTTTTTATGACCCTTAATTCAAAAATCAAATTGAAGTAGCCTAATTGTACAGTAGGAATGAGACTGCCTGTGAGAGCTCATTTTGGAGCTGTCCAAGGTTCTAATCTTGTCCCTCTTATAAGAAGGCTGATGTATTAACCACTGTGGCATTACTAACTAGATCTGACTTGCCTGGACTTAATCTGTATTAATTTAAATCTTCAGACTTTTTATTCTAGCCCAATTCATCTTAGTAGCAGAGGTATATATGTTGCCAAAATGTCAATAAATGTCAATATTCAAAGGCCATTCAATTTTCCTTGACTGAAAAAGTGTTTAGTTTTCTTTGTCGTTGGTTTTTCTAATGGCCGTTAAATATAATCATGCTGCTACAATGGCACAATCACATGAATTCACTCTCATCCTTGTATATTGCTTAACTTAAATTCAATAATGCAAATGAAGGCAAGATGTGAATCCTTAAAAAAAAAATCTTAAATCCAGTGAAGTGTGGATATTTGCAACAAGTCTTTATTGCTTTATAGTAGAATAGCAGTAAGTGGGAAAAAAAATTTTTAAAAATTGTACAGCATATTAGCAGTTTTCTCAACACCTCAAGTTTAACCTGCAACACATTTCAGATTTCCTAGACTAAGCAAATAGCTAACATTAGGGAGAAGGGATTTGTTCCCTGTACCAAGATCTGCTCTTCCTCTATTACTATAAGCAAAAAAAAAAAAGTGGCATTTGTTTTATATTAATAATTATCAGTTTTCCAGGCATTAGAAGTCACTTGGCTCTGCTGGGCATGCTTTTTCTCCCTTTTTGAGAATAAGGAATATGTTCATTCTCTTCCCCCTTCTGTTCCTTGTTTCTACAGCTTTCGTTTACTTTTCCTCTTCCTAGCAGGATTGTGTATATCATTTTGCAGGAGATCCCAGAAATACACAATCATCATAGTCAAAGCAAATGAGTTAGGAAACATATGTGACAGTTTCAGCTGCGCACACGTGACCTAGTTTATTGTCATGCTAAGTCACCAGAAAGCGTGGGAATTTGGAGGTGAATCTGAGAAAGTATTTGAAGGAAGGAACGAAGGGGACATAAAGCAGGTATTTGTAGAAAGTTACATCACAAATAACTACGTCTCACAAAAGGTGACCACAAGTGGTGTACAGGAAAATCAACCATTAAAATTGAACATAAAAACCAATTAAAACAATTAAATGTTCACGTGAACCTTCTCAGATTATTAATTAGAATGCACATGTTGAAAACCAATTTCAGTAACTGATTACACCAGCCTTGCCCAGCTAACTATCATCCAGAGATATTGGATTATAAGAACCATGTGTGTGATGGAATGAAGTAGTCTGGATTCCCAAGAGGAAAGAGGTATGAGGAATAAGAGGCAGCTCAGTCCAGGTTTTTTTGTGCGGGAGAAAGAGACTGAAGGCAGCCCCTTCCTAATAGTTCTAAGACACAGGTGAAGGGGTGGGGTGCTGGGGGTTTGTGAGAACCTCTAGCTAAGATTCTGTGCAGTTTGGAGAACCCCCAAATCCCACTCCTGGTTGGCCCCGCCCCACCCACCCTACCCCTCCCAGGAGTCCCCACAGGGCCTGTTTTGGATACAAGTAAGTGCAGGGCATGCACAGAGGCTTGGGGAGGGTGAAAAATAGGCCTACTGGAAGTTTGGGCCTCCAGAGGGCCTCCGGATCCTGGAGAGGCTGTTTTTGCCCTCCCGGAGGCTTGAGGAAAGCCTCCGGAGCCCAGGGAGGGCAAAAACGCTGCCCGGGGAGGGCAAAAACGTGGCACAGGAGGCCAACTAAGCCACCATGGCCACACCCACCCAGCAACCAGGCAGAGAACCCCTTGCTAAAATTTTTGAAGCCCACCCCTGCATGGGTGTCAAACTCAATCATGTCATGTGATGTTATTGTGATGTTTTTTGCCTTTGTGGAGCTGGGGTGGGTGTGGCCTGCACATGATACATCCAGCCTATGGGCCACCAGTTTGACAGGCCTCTTCTAAGTGTACGTGGTAAATGCAGATAGTAGTGTGCTTCAGTGTATATGGGTATGAAATAATAAAAAACTCCGCTTGGAAGTATCGCTACTGTTGTGTCTTGCCCGCCCTCAGAGCAGCCAGGGCCTTCTTACCTGCTCCCCAACACTGAGGAATGTATGCCTTCCGGCCCAAGTCCTGGCTCCATGCCCCCACAAACTGCAGAAGAAGGAGCATCTCCCTGCCCCAGCCCTGACTCCATGCCCAGGCAAACAGAGCAGCTAGACCTCCCCTCCTCCACAGCAGGTGAGCCTGAGGAGGTTTACTCTAAGAACAGCTGATTGGGTGACCCTCGCATCAGAAGATTGGAGAGGCGGAGGCAACAGAGGGAAGGGAGGGGCAGGCCTTAATGAGTGCTGAGTCATGGAGCCACACCCCATGGCCTATATAAAGGATCTACTTTCTGGCAGTCTCTGAGTCAGGCAAAAGTCGAACTTATCTTGCTGAAGTCACTTACTGGTCTCCTGCCTGCTCTGAGGACTTTGCTAGGACTTTGGGCAGAGCTGCAGAGGCAAGCCTGATTCGGATTTCCCGGACCCAGCTGTCAGCGGAGGAGTGGGACACGACATCTACATGTCTTTCTTGTTTCGTGAGGCCTGACATACTGAGAGGATGGAATGATCCACATGAGCAAGGAGTTATAAATCAACTTATACAGAGGATAGACATTTTTAAAAGCATTGGAGAGATCTTGGATTCTTGATTAGGGTACAATATTACATTTAATTAGACTTTCAGGCTTTAAATTATTACAGAAAAAACCGCCTCTTTTTACAAGTTGCATAAGGAGGAAAGTATATTGGATATATTTGCCACTTTGGGTTATTTGTAAAATAAAAAAGGTGGAAATTTTTTTAAAAGCCCAACTTTTTATTTTATACTTTATTGTGTGAATGTTTTATCTTCATATTTCAAACAAACCAGACATAGCATGCCCTTTCCAGTACCATTTATTTTTCAATATGCCTTGTTTGTTAATTGATTAGTTTATCCAATTATTGGAGATTTTTTTCTACGTCCCCCCAACACACACACAGACACACAGACATGCTTACAAACACTTTCAATCATATTTCAAAGGACTGATGGTTATAGTACAGCTTGAGACTTGAGCTCTGGAAGGTTCATCATCTTCCACATGAACTTACCTGAAGCTTATATGCATCAAGAACAGTTCTTGCCTTGTTCTAAATGTCATTTGAGATTCAAAAAATAATTGCCAATTATAAAGTTTTCTTGGTTGTGGTGCCTCCTATTTAGGATCCTTTCCTAGAGACGCTTACTTCCCACCAACTACAATTTCTTTCTAAACAAGCTTATTTTGCATGTATTTACATAAATGGAAAGTAGTGTTTGCTTGTTCCCCATCAATTTCTGAAAAATAAGGGGGAAAATGGCAGACTGTAGTTCAACTCATACTGTGTTGAGACTGAATGTGGAAAGCCTAATAGAAATGAACAAACATTGGGCCAACGTAACAAATGCACAAGTGACAGCTGAATATCCAAGTACAGGCACTGAGATTTTTGCCAAAGCCATCACATTAGATTGACAGCAAAATTCTCTACCAAAATTCTCATTCGCTTTTATTGGGTGATATGGATGTTTTGAAGACAAGGACAAGGTCTGATTCATTGGAACTAAGTTACCTATTTTTTTTCCTCCACAACTGTTTTCCAATATAATAACAAATCTAAGGGTCTGCAAATTACTGGTGATTTTCTGGGTTACTCTGGCTTAACTCTCTGAATATGATGTAAAAAAGATGCTGAGACTGTAGAAAGAGTGCAGAGAAGAGCAACAAAGATGATTAGGGGACTGGAGGCTAAAACATATGAAGAACGGTTGCAAGAACTGGGTATGCCTATTTTAATGACTAGGAGAGACATGATAGCAGTGTTCCAATATCTCAGGGGTTGCCACAAAGAAGAGGGAGTCAAACTATTCTCCAAAGCACTTGAGGATAGAACAAGAAGCAATGGGTGGAAACTAATCAAGGAGAGAAGCAACTTAGAACTAAGGAGAAATTTCCTGATAGTTAGAACAATTAATCAGTGGAACGACTTGCCTGCAGAAGTTGTGAATGCTCCAACACTGGAAATTTTTAAGAAAATTTTGGATAGCCATTTGTCTGAACTGGTGTCGGGTTTCCTGCCTGGGCAGGGGGTTGGACTAGAAGACCTCCAAGGTCCCTTCCAACTCTGTTGTTGTTGTTGTTGTTGTTGTTGTTGTTGTTGTTGTTATTATTATTATTATTATTATTATTATTATTATTATTATTATTATTATTATTATTATTATTATTATTATTATTATTATTATTATATGAGGTGTCTGTCAGAGTTTTGGCAGCATAACTAGTAGTATGAGATAAACCAGTGGTGGGATTCAAGTAATTTAACAACCAATTCTCTGCCCTAATGATTTCTTTCAACAACCAGTTTGCCAAACTGCTCAGAAAATTAACAACCGGTTCTCCTGAAGTGGTGTGAACTGGATGACTCCCACCACTGAGATAAACCCAGGAGCAAAATACAGTACACAGTACACAGCACACAGAGCCTTTTATATAAATAACAGTGGTTTTATCTACAGTTAAATATTTACAGACTTATATGTGGTAAAATACCTTTATCATACAGTTACTGATACACGGAGAGCAATTGAGATACACAACAGGAGAGAACATGAGAAGACATGAGGAGAAGGAAAACGGCTTCTAATGGCTTCCCTTATATAGGCAGCTTCTAACCCAGCTTCTTAAAGTGGCAGTAACTCTGCTGCCTCATTCCATTGCCTCTGCTTACAAACCTCTCATCAGCTTACAGCTATTAATTCTTCATACCCTGACAATGTCCATTTGAACTGATCCACTTTGCACATTCATCTGTTTGAATGAGAGAATCCAGAAATGGATTAGCAGTCTCTATCTCCCACACTTAAGAGAAAGTTTATATTCACTACAAAAACATTCACTATGTAGATATTATCTAAATCTGATTAGACCAAGTTTGTCTGGTGCGTTGGGTACATCTCATTATCTAGTAAGTGGTATTAGTCATAGCTATGTTGGGACACAATCAGGAGTGCTCTTTCCCTCTCTTTACTCAACAGAGATCAGAATTTTCATCCTGATTAGTGTTTTCCAAGTCTCACATATTTGTCCTAGTATTTCTACATCTTAAATAATTTATTTTTAATTGCTATTTTTATATTTAACCTGGTTTCAAATCCTGTTCTTGTGTTTTATGTCTCATTTTTAAAAATTATATTACTTCATTTATTTTCATTATAAGAGTTTCCCCTGCAGGGAGCTAAATAATTTGCAAAAAACAGGAGAAAGCAGAGCCTCCGTTTCTGCTCCCTAGCCCTTTCCTGGCTGCTCAGAGCAGGCAAGCAATATGAGTCCTGCACAGAGTGAATTCCAAACATAATGAATGTAGAGAGGTAATAAACAACAACTAGGGACAGATAGATAGTGAAAATGGCAACCAGCAGATATAAATGAGATGAGATTTTAATATAGATTGGTTTGACAAAGATAGACCTGAGGAGCCTGCATCCTGATCAGAGAAGACCACCTAGCTAAAAGGAAAAATAATAATTTTATTGAGACTTCAAGGCTTGATTCAGATGGTTAAAAGAGCATCCTTCAGGGCTTTGCTTTGGGGAAGGAATAAAAAAAACACCATGATGGATAATAACAAAGTTGATTGCACTAACCATGTCTGGTGATGTCTTCATATCTAATATTATTTCTCCCCACATTATGCCTGTTGCACTGGTTTTAGATATTAAAAACCCCATGTGAGATACCTGGCAGCATATTTTACAATCAGATATGCAATTAATTGTCACATCTGTTTGTTTGTCTATATATGTACTTAAGCTTGGAGTATGAATATTTCTAAGACAACAGACACTATCTTTGAGATAAATGCAAAAAGGGGTAAATGCAATAGTTGAGCCATATATTTTTCCGTTTTACATTACTAAAAGTTTATTTTAGTACTTTATGTATAACCATCCCTTTTTCTTCCCTAGAAATATAAAGAAAGCCATATGTAACATTCAAGATTTCAATTTGATTAAGAGCACATGGATACTTTCTGTTTTATTACAGTAATTTAAGCCATCTACAATTCAGAACAGCTGTCTTCATCCAAGCACATCTCAATATTATTAAAACTTTCTGTTGAGTAGAATTACACAGTTTATCCAGCTATTCTTCTAAGCCAAAATTTGCTACTCTAAAAACTCAGAAAAAAATGACATTCAAGAAGACATCAACAGTAGTCATATAATTCTGTCAATTCAGGAAAGCCACCTGGGTGGACATGGAAATATTTTTCAAATATTAATATTGCCAAACTTAGGTATTGAGTATTTTAATTCATAAACATCCTTAACATATTCATTACCTAATATGTTGGCCATAATAAACATATCATACATGTTTGAGGGAGATGTATGGTTCCAGTTTCCAACTGCATGTAGATTCTGCACAGCACTAGCAAGAAATATTTAATAAGGTATTTGAAGATTCAGTGTCCATATGTAGCTGGTAATGCAACATTATTCACTGGATAAGGGATGTAGGCTGACTTTGCAGTCTTATGCTTACATCTGAACATTAGTCCTGATGAATGTAATTAAATTTACTTCCAAGTAAAATATATCATGGGATTTAAACATTAAAGTACCAAACTACTAGGTGCTTTATTGGCTCCTACGCCAAGATATTGTCTGGATATTTAAAGTCCCTTGGTCAAGATATCCTAAGTGGGCTAATTCATTCATTGCTACTGACTTCTTACATGGGCTATGCTACACTATAATTCAAAAGGAGAGGCGAAGACATTATTGGTGGCTTCGGCATCGGACGTTGGCATAAGGCGACGCCTGGACGTTGGCAGTGGCTGTGGTAGTATGGGTTTTTGTGCCCGGATACTGCAGCGGCCCAATGGCCCCCAGGGCTACTCTGCTTAGATGGGGGTGCCGATGGTGCCGACGGGGGTGCCCCCCCTCTTTTGTAAGCTGGCTGGGACGTGGAATCGACATCTGCGGTGAGCCGGTGGGAGAGATGGTGGCAACTGGCGATACTACTACCCAGCAGTGGCGGGGTTCTGGTTGCTGCCCTCCCCCCTCCTTCGGTGACGTCAATGATGAAGATCTGTGCCACGGAGTTGCCCCCAGGTGGAGCCCAGGTGGAGCCCATGGAGTCCATGAAATTGGAGGACTCGCCCTTCCCCCCCCCACAGACCACCCATGGATTGCCCATAGAACATCATCGAGCCTCAGACTGTTGCCATCGGCGGCCAAATTAGTGGCCGCAATTCTCGAGGCTCAATGGGGATGGGGGTGATCTGCTGTGGTGCTGAGTGACTGGATAAGGCAGTGACTATTCCATCTGCCGCCTGAGACTGAGACGGATTTCCATCGACTTTCCCACCCGGAGATATCCTGACCGTCCAGGATGGGTCTGCTCGCCGGGTTTTTTTTTTTCATCATGCGGACATTTTCAGCGGCTGACCTTCTTGCCCTGAGAGATTCCCCTCTCTCGCGAGTTTGGCCCTCTGCGTTATCGTTATTTTGGAACCCCGAGAGGTGGCATGCTAAAAATAGGAGGCTTAGGGGATTTTTAATTAATTGTTTTAAGGGAATTTTTAAGGGGAGTTTTAAGGGGAGGGTGGGTAGGGGTGGGGGGGGCACCCACAGGGGGTTAGGCTGGTCCCTTCTAAGGTTCACGATTTGGAGGTCTGTAAAACGGAGGTACTTGAGGAGGTTAAGGCTCGACCAAGTAGGGGCATTCCTATCTGCACGGTATGAGGGAGGGGCAGATATGGCGGAAGTGGGGGCTTATATCATGTTCAGGGAGTGCGCTCTCACTGTTTGCAAGCAATTGCGCACTCCGGGCCCCCAGACTTTACTCGTGCCCCGAGTGGCTTCTTCCCCTGGAACCTGGACCTTCGATTGATGCTATGTATCAGGCCTGGAAACCATACTAGACTTTAGGGTTCCAGACACCGCCACATTTTTCCCCTGAGGGGAAGAAGGGGGGCTGAGGGGTATGGTAACATTCTTCAAGCGGTCAAGGTCGGATGGTGGTCACATCTGCAGGAAGAGTGGCAAGAAGATATTCGAATGAACTGGGAGAACGTGGGACCATGTGACCATCAAAAGGGTGGGACTCTTGGGGTTTGTATAACTGGGAAAAGAATCCGGAAATTCAGTTTTGGAATGCCAGATCCGTTATGAATAAGGCCCCCCTCATAGCCGATCTTATTCAAGAGGGGGGTGCGGACCTAATGGGCATTACGGAGACCTGGTTGGGAGCAGAAGGGGGGGTTCCCCTCACTGAGATGTGCCCACCAGGCTTCCGTGCATTTCATCAGCCGAGGGCCCAGCGGTTGTTATTAACGAGAGTCTGGAACGAGGGAGGTCGCTGTCCCGCAGATAGCCGGTTGTGAAACCCTTCTAGTGAAGTGGGGCTGTGGGGTGCAGGTGGGCTTGCTGATTGCGTACCTGGCTCCTTGCTACGTAACGGCAGCCCTGCCTGAGCTGCTGGAGATGATAGCCGGGATGGCGGTTGAGACCCCCAGACTTATGGTTATGGGGGATTTCAACTTGGCCATCGGCGGGCGACTCGTCAACGGCAGCTCGGGAGCTCATGGCTTCCATGATGGCCTTGGACCTGACCCAGTTAGTTAACAGTCCCACCCACACTGGGGGTAACACACTGGACTTGATTTTCATCTCGGGACAGTGGCTAAATGATCTGGAGTTAGGGGAGTTACTATTTAAACCCTTGTCATGGTCAGATCATTTGCTCCTTCAGCTAGACTTTCGAACCACTGCACCTCACCGCAGGGAGACGGAACCGATTCGATGGTTCCGTCCCAGGTGCCTGATGGACCTAGAGAGGTTTCTGATGGAGCTTGGGCCATTTCTGAGCGAATTAGCCCATGGCTCGGCCGAGGAACTGGTCACCGCCTGGGAAGAGGCGGCGGCTGGGGCTTTAGACTGCGTTGTGTCTTTGCGGCCTCTGACCCGGCGACGAACTTGACCAGCTCCTTGGTATAACGAGGAGCTGAGAGAGATGAAGCGCCGGAAAAGATGCCTAGAAAGCGCTTGGAGGTCCAGTCGCTCCGAACCCGACTGAACACTAGCGAGGTCACATATTCAGACCTACCTAGTGGCGATCAGAGCGGCGAAACATAATTATTTTTCCGCTCTCATCGCATCGGCAGATAATCGCCCAGCCACCCTGTTTAGGGTGACCCGCTCCCTGCTTCTGCAGGAGGCTCGGGAGGACCCCTTACAGGGGCATGCTGAGGATTTTGTACAATATCTGTCTGATAAAATCGCTCGGATTCGGGACGGACTGGACACTGATTGGATAGATCCAGGTGGGTTGGCGGGGACGAGTCTTGAGAGTATTATCTGGAATGAGTTCGATCCTGTGACTCCCGACGACATGGACAGGTTGTTGGGTAGGCTGAATCCCACCACATGTTTATTGGACCTGTTTCCCTCCTGGATGGTACTGGCCACACGGGAGGTTACACGAGGCTGGCTCCTGGGAGTTACCAACGCTTCTTTGTTGGGGGGCATTTTCCCCACCGCCTTGAAAGAGGCGGTGGTGAGGCCCCTCCTCAAGAAGCCCTCCCTGGACCCAGCTGTATTAGCGAACTACCGTCCAGTCTCCAACCTTCGCTTCTTGGCGAAGGTTGTTGAGAGTGTGGTGGCATATCAGCTTCCTCAATACCTGGAGGAAACTGTCTATCTGGACCCATTCCAGTCCGGTTTCAGACCCGGGTACAGCACCGAGACGGCTTTGGTCGCATTGGTGGATGACCTCTGGAGGGCTCGGGACAGGGGATGTTCCTCTGTCCTGGTCCTGTTAGATCTCTCGGCGGCTTTTGATACCATCGACCATGGTATCCTGCTGCGGCGGTTGGAGGGACTGGGGGTGGGAGGCACCGTTTATCGGTGGTTCTACTCCTATCTCTCTGACCATTTGCAGACGCTGTTGGCAGGGGGGCAGAGGTCGACCCCGAGGCGCCTCACCTGTGGGGTGCCTCAGGGGTCTCTTCTCTCACCTCTCCTGTTCAACATCTACATGAAGCCGCTGGGCGAGGTTATCCGTGGTTTCGGGGTGGATTATCATCTGTACGCTGATGATACGCAGCTGTACATTTCCACCCCGAACCACCCCGACGAAGCCATTGAGGTGATGGGCCGGTGTCTTGAGGCCGTGCGGGTCTGGATGGGGAGGAACAGGCTCCAGCTCAACCCCTCCAAGACTGAGTGGCTGTGGGTTCCGGCGTCCCGGTACAGTCAGCTTATGCCATCACTGACTGTTGGGGGGGAAGTACTGACCCCCAGGGGAAGAGTGCGCAACTTAGGCGTTCTCCTGGATGATCGGCTGTCTTTAGAAGAACACTTGACGGCCGTCGCCAGGGGAGCATTTTATCAGGTGCACCTGATTCGCCAGTTGCGCCCCTTCCTTGATCGGGACTCCTTACGCACGGTCACTCATGCCCTCGTCACTTCCCGCCTGGACTATTGCAATGCTCTAGGGGCTCCCCTTGAAGAGCACCAGGAGGCTCCAGCTAGTCCAGAATGCGGCCGCGCGAGTGATAGAGGGGGCACCGCATTGCTCTTATATAACACCCATCCTGCGCTGCCTGCACTGGCTGCCGGTAGCCTTCTGGGTGCAATTCAAGGTGCTGGTTACCACCTTTAAAGCGCTCCATGGCTTAGGACCGGGGTATTTGCGAGACTGCCTTCTGCCACTGATTGCCTCCCAACGACCTGTGCGCTCCCACAGAGCAGGTCTCCTCAGGGTGCCGTCGACCAAACAATGTAGGTTGGCGGCCCCCAGGGGGAGGGCCTTCTCTGTGGCGGCACCAGCCCTTTGGAACAAGCTTCCTCCGGGGTTACGCCAACTCCCCGACCTCTGGGCCTTCAAACGTGAACTGAAGACCTTATTATTTCACCGAGTGGGACTAGCCTAAGACATATTTTAGCAAAATTTTAATGGGTTTTAATCGGTCTTTGACCTTTTTAGTGATTTGGCCAGTAAATATTTGTTTTTAATTGTTTTTAAATATTGTTATTTATTATATTTATATTGTATTGGTGTGGGTATTTTAATTTTGGCTGTAAACCACCCTGAGTTCTTCGGGAGATGGTGTGGTATAGAAATGTAATTATAAATAAATAAATAAATAAATATTTCTTCTTCCTTTCCATGCTTAGAACACAGTTAAATATGCAGTAAAAAGAGGGGTGGGGCTCTAGGATAAGCAGAGGGATTCTAGCCAAAGGTGGATTTCAGCAGGTTCTGACCAGTTCTGGAGAACCGGTAGCGGAAATTTTGAGTAGTTTGGAGAACCGGTAGTAAAAATTCTGACTAGCCCCACCCCCATCTATTTTCTGCCTCTGAAGTCCCAGCTGATCGGGAGGAAATGGGGATTTTGCAGTAACCTTCCCCTGGATTGGGGAGGGAATGGAGATTTTACAGTATCCTTCCCCTGCCACGCCCACCAAGCTACACCCACAGAACCAGTAGTAAAAAAAATTATAATAATAATAACAGAGTTGGAAGGGACCTTGGAGGTCTTCTAGTCCAACCCCCTGCCCAGGCAGGAAACCCAACACCAGTTCAGACAAATGGTTAACCAACATTTTCTTAAAAATTTCCAGTGTTGGAGCATTTACAACTTCTGCAGGCAAGTCGTTCCACTGATTAATTGTTCTAACTATCAGGAAATTTCTCTTTAGTTCTAAGTTGCATCTCTCCTTGATTAGTTTCCACCCATTGCTTCTTGTTCTACCCTCAGGTGCTTTGGAGAATAGTTTGACTCCCTCTTCTTTGTGGCAACTCCTGAGATATTGGAACACTGCTATCATGTCTCCCATAGTCCTTCTTTTCATTAAACTAGGCATACTGAGTTCTTGCAACCATTCTTCATATGTTTTAGCCTCCAGTCCCCTAATCATCTTTGTTGCTCTTCTCTGCACTCTTTCTAGAGTCTGTTAAATTGTTGGCTCCTAGGTAAAGCGCAGGGAGGCCTACTAGGCCCAAAATGGGGCGCGTGGGGATGGCACAGCCCCCTCACAGCCTATTTTTGCTCCCAGGAGGTTGCAGGGAGGCCTACTAGACCCAAAATGGGGCGGGGGTGGGATGTGGCACGGTCGGTTCCTCCTCCCCCCCCCCCCACAGCCCATTTTTTCTCCCGGGGGATGCAGGAGGCCAAGTGCTGCCTCTCGCACACCCCTGGCCATGCCCACCATGGCCACACCCACCCAGATGGTCATTAGGGCAGAGAACCAGTAGTTATTTGTATCCCATCACCGCAACAGTTCATTTAGCAATACCACTTAGGCTTATAGTAGTGGACAAAATTGTGGAAACCTTTTGGGAAAAGTGCATTTTTGAGGTTTGATGGCTAATAACACCACTTTTTTTTTTTTTTTTTTTTTTTTTGAGTTTCAAGATAATCCTATTCCACTGCGGGGATGGCCTGGGAATAGCCCAGACCTTAACCCAATTGAAAATCTATTGAGTTGACTAAAGAAACTTCTTAGTCAGGAGGGATCTAGCAATAAAACCCAGTTAATAGAAGCAATCATTCAATCTTGGTTTTTACATTATAACAGCTGCGGAACTAAAAGACTTGGTTCACTCCACGGGAAGACGTAATTCATGCTAAAGGTTACCCAACGAAGTATTAACTGACATGGTGATCATTTTTGTATATCTCATTTTTTCTACGTGTTTCACTTTTCTTCTTTATACTGTAACTGTTATTCTAATAGCAAATTGAAACCCACCACTGGTTCTAGCCCTGGCACAAGCCTTGGTAAGTGATAGATTGTGACCACATATAGAACCAACCAAGGTTGCTGCACTATACACGAGATAAACTTTTTAAAAGATTGTTTTTAACATTATGCAAAATACTGTTGATTTACTCTTGAACTCTCAGCTAATGTTTAAAAATCAAGAATACTTAGACTGGTGATGTTCCGATTCAATTAAGCAGGCCTATTGCAAGAGTTACTTTAATAGGTATTTCTTAAGAGAATTATAATCCATAAAAATGAGGAAAAATACCACCTTTATATTTCTCATATGTACTAAACATCACAACATTAGATTTATTATTATTATTATTATTATTATTATTATTATTATTATTATTATTATTATTATTATTATTTATTCGATTTTTATACCGCCCTTCTCCCGAAGGACTCGGCGGTGTACAGCCAAGGTAAAACAAATAGTACAATATACAAATTAAAATACAAATTAAAAAACTTATTACATAATTGGCCTAAAAACTTTGAAACATATAAAACTAAAAACCCATTAAAAATTAATAATAAAAATTTAAAACCAATAAAATTTAAGCCAGTCCCGCGCGAATAAATAAATGTGTTTTCAATTTGCGGCGGAAGGTCCGAAGGTCAGGTATTTGGCGTAAACCCGGGGGAAGTTCATTCCAGAGGGTAGGAGCCCCCACAGAGAAGGATCTTCCCCTGGGGGCCGCCAGCTGACATTGCTTGGCGGACGGCACCCTGAGAAGTCCCTCTCTGTGTGAGCGTACGGGTCGGTGGGAGGCACAAGGTAACAGCAGGCGGTCCCGTAAGTACCCAGGCCCTAAGCCATGGAGCACTTTAAAGGTAGTAACCAAAACCTTAAAGTGCACCCGAAAGACCACAGGTAGCCAGTGCAGTCTGTGCAGGAGTGGTGTTACACGGGAGCTACGTGAAGCTCCCTCTATCACCCGCGCAGCTGCATTCTGGACCAACTGAAGCCTCCAGGTGCACCTCAAGGGGAGCCCCATGTAGAGAGCATTACAATAATCCAAGCGGGAGGTAACGAGCGCATGAGTGACTGTGCACAAGGCATCCCGGTCAAGGAAGGGGCGCAACTGCTGAACCAGGCAAACCTGGTGGAAGGCCCTCCTGGAGACGGCCGTCAAGTGATCTTCAAACGACAGCCGTTCATCCAGGAGAACACCCAAGTTGCGCACCCTATCCTTTGGGGCCAATAACTCGCCTCCAACAGTCAGCTGCGGCTGCAACTGACTGAATCGGGGTGCCGGCATCCACAGCCACTCCGTCTTGGAGGGATTAAGCTTGAGCCTGTTCCTCCCCACCAAACCCGTACAGCTTCCAAGCACCGGGACAGCACTTCAACAGCTTCGTTGGGGTAGCCTGGGGTGGAAAAGTACAGCTGAGTATCATCAGCGTACAGCTGGTATCTCACCCCAAAGCCACTGATGATCTCACCCAATGGCTTCATATAGATGTTGAACAGAAGGGGCGAGAGAATCGACCCCTGTGGCACCCCACAAGTGAGGCACTTTTAGGATCCATTTCTATCTGAATTAATAATAATGACCTATTCACAGGGTTATTATAAAGCATACTGAAAACTTGTCTGTACAGCAATAGATAAATAATAAAAGAGAGGAATTAGTGATAATTGTATTCAAACTTTATAGCTATTATTAAATTAATCTCAAAAACTTTGCAAAGTAATTTCATCAAGTTTCTACTATTGGGTATAACAAATCTGCATCTCCCTTTTGCTCTCTTCTAGAATAAATTAAGAATGGGAAATCCATGAACCAGTAGCACTGTGGATACAGGCATCCCTTAGCACTAGGGTCCCCAACCCCTGGTCGGTGGACCAGTACCAGTCTGTGGCCTGTTGTGAATTGGGCCACGCAAGCAGTGGGTGAGTGCATGAAGCTTTATTTGCACATAGGCTGGATCTAGGTTGCATGTGCGAAATCATCCCACCTATCACTACGATCGCTGCTGGTTCATGGAGCCAGAAAAATTGGGAACCACTGTCTTAGCATAATTCTACTTGGCCCTAAGTAGACAGAAGTGGGGGAAGAGAGAGAAAGACAGAGAATCAGAAAAGAAAATATATGTGAGAAGGATGTGAATATCAGAAGAGGAAAATATAACCTCACCTATTTTAGTCTATCCATCAGTTGACGTGTCTCCTCTCTACCAAGGACCTTAACAAAAAGCTTGCTCTGTTGTAGATTAGAATAGGGTCATGAAGAGTCAGACGTGACTTAACAATTTAACAACAATAAAAATTCTAGATTGGGGCTAAGGCAAGCCCTAAGACATCATACAAATATGAAACTTACTAATCAAAAATAGTTTGTATAGGAGATCATGAACTGTGAAGGGGGACAGTTCTTGAGTCCTCTGCAAATCCATATGAAAACCCAAGGAAATTTTACTGCCAAGTTTTCTTGACAACTGCTGAGAGACTTCATGATGGATAATGATAGAGTGGTGAATATTTTTTTAATCCACCCCCAATTCATCTGTCCACCACAACATAAAGCAACCTCCTACGTACCTTGATGAACGTATCTTTTCTTTTATGTACACTGAGAGCATATGCACCAAGACAAATTCCTTGTGTGTCCAATCACACTTGGCCAATAAAAAATTCTATTCTATTCTATTCTAAAGGTCTTAACTGCAGATTTGCATCACTGGTACTACTCTATTGCTCACCCCCAAACAATTGGGGGAAAATTGAATATCAATCTGTAGCTGTGAAAAGCTCATTCACCCTTGTTCTGTTAGGGGTTTAGTTGATTAACAGTTTTTCTACAATTCATAAAAATAATTACTTCTTTAAACTGGGAAAAAGAAATTGCCAAACTGCATGTAATTAGATTATTCTTTATCATGTAGTGAACATAATAGCAAGTATGAATGGCAGACATCAGTGATGAGTTGCTACCGGTTCATCCCTGATTGGGTGAACCGGCAGCTGCGGTGGTGGGAGGCTCCGCCCCACCCACTCGGATGCTTCTGCACATGCGCAGAAGCATTGCACGTGCAAGCGTGTGTGCACCCATGAGCGAACCAGTAGCGATGGGATTTGCAACCCACTACTGGCAGAGAACATCTTCTAAAGCAGTGGTCACCAACTGATGATCTGTGGACCACTGGTGGTCCACGAAAAAATTTTGGTGGTCCGCTGAAAACTTATTTCCGTTTTTTATATTGCACTAAATCAGGGGTCCTCAAACTACAGCCTCTGGGCTGGATATGTGCAATGAATGTTTGTGTTGCTGCAGAGTCTCTTCCTTCAGGGTCTTTTTGTGTGGGTCGGAGGGGGGCAGAAATTCCAATTTGGGGTCTGCCTCCTGATGCGGGGCTTTGGGCGAAGGCTGGAGGGAAGTGCCACTGGTGGCGAAGAGTCGAGGGCCTTGCTCCAGTGGGACTGCCTCATGGCCTGGAACTGACTGACCATCTCAGCCTGCTGAGCCTCCAGGTGCCAGTACCTGGCCTTGCACTCCTGCAGGTCTTCCCTCTGCTTGGAAAGCTATGCTCCTAGTTCTCATGAGGTGCTTTTGCTGAGCCTCCTTCTGCTGAGCCTCCTTCTCTTTGAACTGAGCCAGCTGTTTTGCCAACTCTTTCTCGTGGTGGCTGCTTAGCTCCAACAACTGCTTCCTGTTGGGGCCCTAAGGAGTCCAGGCGGGCAGGCGAGTAGTGGGCAGGAGGGGAGGGGGCAAGCAGAGGCCTGCGAGGTACCCCTCCACATGAGTGACATCAAGTTGGCCATGCCCACCCAGACACATGCCCACCTAGCCATGCCCACCCAGCCGGTCATTAGGCAGATCATATTAGTGGTCCGCGGGATTTTAAATTATGAAATTAGTGGTCCCTGAGGTCTGAAAGGTTGGGGACCCCTGTTCTAAAGCACAAGATATGAGAATTGGAAAGTTAGGCTCCCCTCCTAGGAATGGTATCAATGAAAGCCACTTATCATCTAAGCAGGGTGAGCTGATGCCTAATGCTTCTTCCCTATAGCTACCAGGTATGGACTGCAGTCGTGGACTGCAAACACTGCTACAATTCGAGGATGGGGTTTTTTTATATTGCTTTTCACTATCTGAATTTTTGCAGCCCAGACCTGGTCACTTAAGTTTGGGAAATTTTTATCTTAACAAAATTTTTCAGGACAGTTAACCCTCTTCTTCTGCAGCCATAGTCTTTAATTTTTAAACATCTAGCATAGTCACAATTGCTATTTAACACATAGCTATGTCCAAAATCATTTCTTAGAGCTGATTCTGTGAGGTATCCATTAAGTATGTGTGGCCTGCAGCTAATTTCCCTCCATGCTGAAGGATTTATTTTAGCGTTACTTTTTTGTTGAAAATAAAACTGTGCTAAGGGCAGGATGTTGCTTTTAACTAGCCAGAGATGACTAATTATTAAACTCATTTTCTAAAGGTTAGCATATACAGAAAGGCAATTAAACTGAGATTAAAACAAGTTCAGAAACTTGATTCATTCTGAAAGTATGGTAAACTTAAGTCTTGTACTATTTCTAAGTTTTAATGACCTCAGTAACATTTTTAAAAACAGATGTCAAATGCAATTTCAAAATGGGAAATGAAATGTACCTCAAACTGCTTTTTTTAAAAAGCACTATACCAAGCACAAATTCTCCCATCTGATATTTTTAGTGAATTCCAGCAACTTTGGAGAATTGTTGGAGGTTAAACCTCACACAATCTTAGAAACATTATGTTGAAACTAGAAAAAGCAGCATCGTGACATGATAGTAGTGTTCTAATATCTCAGGGGTTGCCACAAAAAAGAGGGAGTTAAGCTATTCTCCAAAGCACTTGAGGGTAAGACAAGAAGCAATGGGTGGAAACTAATCAAGGAGAGAAGCAGCTTAGAACTAAGGAGAAATTTCCTGACAGAACAATTAATCAGTGGAACAACTTGCCTCCAGAAGTTGTGAATGCTCCAACACTGGAAGTTTTTAAGAAGATGTTGGATAACCGTTTATCTGAAGTGGTGAAGTTTTCCTGCCTGGGCAGGGGGTTGGACTAGAAGTCCTCCAAGTCCCTTCCAACACTGTTGTTGTTGTTGTGGTTGTTATTATTCCTGCTTTCCCTCTATATTATATATCAAAGAAGTCCCATTCAGACACATCCCTATTTTAGTAGAATTGACATCCTGATATCAAAATTAAAGAAAGTATAGTAAACCATTTGTCCATAGTTTCTCTGTTAAAGGAAAGATACATACCACTGAATCATTCAACACTTTATGAGGACAACTGTCTACTGAGCTTCATATATTGAACTGCAGTAATCATTAATATGCATTCAGGTTCAGTTCAAGGTGTTGGTGATGAACTAGAAAGCCCTTCATGGCATGGAACCAGATTATTTTAGAAACTCTGGATAGTAATGTATTTTCTATTTCTCCATCTCTGTGTCATCTGTAGATATGATATTCATATTTTCTTCTAAACCATCATTCAAATCATTTATATCTATGTTGAACAACATAGGGCCTAGAATAGGCCTTGCAGTATGCCTTTAATCCCTTCCTGCCATCTCCTCATAATTGAACCATCAATGCACACTCAGTAAACAAGTAGATGTATAGTACTTATCTAATGGCAGTATAATCCAGCCACATTTTGCCATCTCATATAATAGAACCTTGTAGGACACTTGCTGTCAGACATATAATCTTCCCTTGTTGACCTTCTCCCTCCTAAGCATCTTTTTTAAAAAAAAATAAGAAACCTTTCTCAAAGTCTGTATTTGGCAAGTCTGGGTTAAACTAGGTACCACTTGAGCTCACAGAGTTATTTCCAGATCTATGGGCACAGAATTGCAATTGTGGCCTTATGATCAATTTTAATTAGACGGTAACCCTATCCACTTACCAAGAAATACTGAATACCTCACTGAATATAGTAGTAGGACTTACTTATTGCTTAGTAAATATGCATAGGATTGTGCTGTTTGGCAAAAGTCATTTAGCCTTTCCTTATTATTCATTATTGAAAAAAGAGATTTAGGTAAGTACTAAGAACATAATTATAGAGTACAAATTCATGAATAAGGGGCAGTAATTTACCCTACTAGGACTGAGTACTTGCAATTAATGTTTATTTCTGACACATTAAATGATTAATTAGTGTATTCAAGCTCCCTTTATATGAGGTATGTTATGACCTCTAGTGGTTACAGAAAAGCCATCTATGACTTTAGTATAAGGAACTCTGCTCTGTGCCATTAGTGGACATTTGCAGTCCTCCTGGTGCCATCAACAGTGATCACCAGCTGTGCAGACTTGGATCAAATGACATTAAGAAACTTGAAGGCTACTGATCAGACACCTTAATCTACATAATTATGCTGCCCTATCTCAATATAATGATTTATTTTTCTTATGGCGTGACTCTTTTATATTGTATGCTATTTGCATAACAAATAAAATTCCAGGTTGTGAAGCTTTATGTATCACCACACTTTCCTTTAGGAAAATGCCACTTCCTACATGAGTTAACAACCCAAGAGCATCTCTGCTGTTGCAAACAAGTTGATCATATTTTAAAGTGGAAGACTACATATATGTCTTGAAACTGACTTAAGGATTTATCTGCGACGATAATTTAAACCTGGATTTCATTGCTACATAATGCCAAGGATGGGCTGCTGGAGGTTTGGGAGAACCTCTAGCTAAGATTCTGTGCAGTTCAGAGAACCCCCAAATCCCACTCCTGACTGGTCCTCTCACCTACACCCACCCCACCCCTCCCAGGAGTCTCCACATGGCCAGTTTTGGATACAGGTAAGTGCAGGGCATGCGGAGAGGCTCAGGGAAGACAAAAAACGGGCCTACCAGATGTTCAGGAGGGCCTCCGGAGCCTGGGGAGGTTGTTTTCACCCTCCTGGAAGCTCGAGGAAAATCTCTAGAGCCCAGGGAGAGCAAAAATGCCCCCCCCCCGGCCATGGTGCAGGAGGCCGATAGGCCACACCCACATGGCCATACCCAACCAGCAATCGGGCAGAGAACCCCTTGCTAAAAATTTTGAAGCCCACCCCTGCATAATGCCAAATTATACTTGGATCATTGGTATGAGGCACAAGCCCAGCTGAGGTTGGTTTTTAGTGCACACTGTTATGCCTAAGACAATTCAGCTAAGTAAACCATACATTTACTAAGCGTGAATTAATGTATTGTACACAGTCTAACAATGCAATCTTATATATGTTTATATATATGTTTAATGAAAAGAAAGTAACTGATTTTACTCCCAAATCAGTATATAAAAATGCTGACTGTAGAGTTCCTTCAATTCTAATTCCCACTTGGAATCACACAAATATTCAGTGGCACTCTGTGTAGCAATAACAATGTGGCACAAGGAAAGCATAGCTTGTAAGAAGAACAAAGTACAGCATTGTTCCACCAAAGATGCTAATTCTACATATACAGTTTTATATCTTTTTCACTGGAGGCACCCACTTTGTTACAAATAATTTACTGCTTACATTTCTACTCTATTTCTTGTCCTCTGGGTAAGAGGTAGGATAGCTGAATGTCTTACTGTACAGAATAATTTGAAGGGTTATCTAAGGTTTAAAAATATCCAGAGGCCTTCAATAAGCCCACTACAATTAGGACATAGACAGCAGATTAAGCAAGTACAGAGACAGGTTAAAGAAATGAACTGGGGGAAAATAGAATAAAGTTTAACAGAGACAAATGCAAAGTTCTTCAGTTAGAAAACAAAAAAATAAATGCACAGATATTGCATTGTGGAATAGTACACTAGCTGATAGTACTAGTGAAAAATATCTTGGAATGATAATTGTTACAACCAAACAAACAGTACAGGTAGTCCTTGCTTAACAACTGGACATTCAGCAATCATTATTAGTTATAACAAATCCCCAAAAGATACTTACATGATTTCAAAGTTGCAACAGCTGCAGCACACACACAGACAAACACACACATACACACATACAGTCACATAATTGCATTTTGGGAGCTTGGCATCCATCTTGTTGCATTTACAGCCATTTGCAGTAGCCCATGGTCATGTGACCACAATTTTCAACATTTTTGCTGGTTTGTGGCATTTACTTCTGGTTTCCATCAGAAAAACACCCATTGGATAAAACAGATAGTGCTTAATGACCATCACATTTATTTAACAATCACTGTGTTCACTTAATGACTGCTGAAAAAAGTTGTAAAATCTGGTCATGAGATCGTGGTGATCCCAACAACTTACAACCATAATTCTGGATTCCATTACAGTCATAATTCAAAGACAACCTGTACGTTGTGTGACACTGTTGCAAAAAAGAGAAATGCAACTTCAGAATACATTACCAAGAGTGTTCATATCATAGGAAGTAATACTTTAGTTAACTCCACTTCCAGAATTCTGGGCACCATTCTTTCCAGAAGGATTCAGACAAACTATAACAGGTTTAGAGAAGAGCAACAAGAATAGTGAGAGAATTAGAAACTAAATCCTAACAGAGGGAAATTGGTAAAGTCTAGCCTTGAAAAAAGACCAAGAGAATCTATCCCTCTCCAAATATCTAAGGAAATATTTTAAAAGGAAGACTTGCCTCCACTGTTCCACACTGCAAGATACAAATTAATCCACTTAAATTACAGGATTTATTTAGGGTTTAGATGCCAAAAAAAAAAGTTTAGGACAATTTTTTTGTTTGACAGTGACACCAATTGCAGGAAGAGCTGGTAGACTCTTCTTCATTAATTGCATTCTAGTAGAAATGAGACAGCAGTGGGTCAAGGAGGTTCTACAAGGATTTGAATTAAATTACCAAGTGACTCCTTCCAAGTCTAACATTATGTTTCAGATGGAATGTACCAACTGAGATGCATTCTATTTAGATTTTAATCATTCTTTCTACATATACTTCTGTCCCTACATATTACATACTTATATGTATGTGCAAATGTGTATCTGTTTTGGTTCTTTTTTCTGGATTCCATCTTTTTTAGTGATATTCAATTACAATGTATGGAGCCCCAGGTATCTCAAAGTTCTCAATAGGTTTGGGGCAAACAAATCAATGCATTTTCCATACAAATACAAAACCTCACCATCATACATATAGATAACAAAAACTTAAAGGGAAGAGAATGAGAAATTGAATGAGAAATTATGAATTTAAATTAAATGTTTCCTTGGTCAATACTGGTAAACGTCCATTCCCATGCCTATACCTATCTGCCTGATAAGTATGTACACACATACAAACCATAAACTGTACTAATATTTTGATGCTCCCAAGACTTTTGGAAAGTCTGTTAATGAGAAACAGTTATTTATTTACCAAATAACAAACATAAAAAGGATGCTAGCCCATTAAGCTGAACTCTGACAGTCTCAAAGCCACTATGTTTGATCTTTATGATAGCATATTAAATGGAAGCGAAATAAATTTGTCTTTGATTTTGCTTATTTTTGTAGTGTTATGATTTTGATCTGTGTCTTATATGCTCTTTAAGCTTTAAAGTATGCTGTGTGGGCCGTGTGTGATATGAGGCTAATTAATCAGAAAAGTTCTACAAGAATAATCTAAACGGCCATTCCTACTCTGTAATGTCCTACCTCCAACAGCTTTTCACTAACCTCTCCTTTTCTTTGTTGTGTTCAAGACAAAGAAGCTGTTAGGAAAGCAAAATAATTAAAGCTCAGTAGACACAAGTGGGCAACATTGCCTTAGCAAATGCAACACAGTTACAAATCTGAATATAAGATGTACAGAATTCCCTGAGTAATTTCCTCACCAAAAATGTAGTACAAATCAACTTGAATTCTGTAAATAATAGCCTGATATAATAATCACGCTAAACTTTAGCTCAGTGTTGGTGAACCTTTTCGGCATCGAGTGCCAAAATGGGAGCACACGCACACGCACGCACATGCCAGCAACTGGAAGAGCAGCTGCCCGGTGCACATGCGGGCACTGGGAAGATCTTCCAGTTTCTGGCATGTGCATGCGCACCAGCCATCTGGTCTTCTGGTTTCTGGCATCATGCGCACACGAAGACCAACTGTCCAGAGTGCATGTGTGTTCCGGAAACCAGAAGACCAGCTGCTCTTCCTGTTTCTGGTGCTTGGACGCATGTGAAGACCAACTAGTCGGTGTGCCAGAACCCGGAAGAGCAACGGGCAATGGCTCGCGTGTCCGGAGACATGGCTCTGCGTGCCACTTCTGGCATGCATGACATTGGTTCACCATTACAGCTTTAACTAATTGAACGCTCTCTGATGATTAAACCGTGGAATTATATTTTGATAAGGATGCCACAGCCCACCTATACTCACCAATTACTCAAGAGAAATAATGGGTCCTTCCAGGTGACTGGATTTGGAGTCTTAACAATAAATAGCAGCTAGAACTCTATAGTCTAATTGGCCCCTTCCAACTCTATATGTCAAATGGTTAAGGAAACTAGTATTTCTTCGCTGATGTTGAAGCATAGTACCTTCTCTTGCTCTCATTTAAAGAAAAATCTGCAATGTGAGTTCTGCACTTTACATCTTGCAGGAAGGGGTGAATAGAGGTGATCTATGTATATAGGAATTGTTCAATGGCTCATGAATAAAACTAGGCTATGTTGCTATTAGCTTTTTCATATGACAGTTCATTGAAAACACTTGAATTAGATAATTGGAATCCAGCTCTCCTGTTGACAACAATAGTATTTTTTTAAGTAACTAAATATGCAGAAGGAAATGATCTGATAGCTTTCATTGTTTTTTTGGTTGCTAGGTAAATGCTTTGTCATTTGTCTTTGCTGGAGGCAGTCACATTTGTCATCATAGATGGGATTTTGCCTTCAAGAAAGATAATGGAAATAGAAAGCAGTATTGTAACCCTTCCTTTGTTGCACATGATGATGAGATTGGTCAGAACCACAACTCACTAGAACAAGGAGAAAATCCCTGCTTATTGTTTTAAGGCCATAGCCAGGGCAATATGAATTTTGCACAAAAAACAGTCAGCGACTAACTATGGTTTTTCTAAGTCATACTGATCCTGGGAGTTGAAGGAAGCTTAGAAGTGATCTTGTAGGATCAAACCAATGGCCCATTTAAACCAGTCTTGTTAAATTGCTGGTAAGTAGTTCACCAGGTTTTAGCCAGTTTTTCCCTTTATATAAATGCTAGAGATTGAACCTAGACTTTCTCTATTTATACAGTATACAGTGGTGGGTTTCTACCAGTTTGCCCTCGTTCGGGTGAACCAGTAGTGGTGGCAGAGAAGGCTCCGCCACCTGCCCGGATGTCATCACAGATGTTCTGCGCATGCGCAGAAGCACCGTGCATGAGTGAAGCAAGCACACACACACACGTTCACAGTTCTGAACCAGTAGCGAAGGTAAGTAAAAACCACTACTGACATGGCCCTTAAGTGGAGAGGAAGAAAAAATGAGAGACCCAGAATTATGTACAGATTAAGATGTTTGGACTAGGAGTAGAGAGATTCTTAGGCCAGCCTATTGCACAGTTATTTAGGGAATAAAACAAAGGGGGATTGTTATGTAAAGCACCTTGAGTTCCTTGAGAAAATCTGGGAAATATATTGAACAAAAAGGTGAATGAATTTGTGCAGGAAATAGTATAATTCCATCTCCTGATTCATTGAGATCTGGGGCCAGTCAGGAGATTCAGAAATATTATCTGTCCTCATTTCTCTGCAGTATTAAAGGGAAGTTAAAAAGAGTAAAGTAAAGGTATTTGGGAGCAAAAAGTTGTTTCTAAGACAGTGGTAACAGAAATAATTAGCAGTAGGTTCTGTGGTTTCTATTGCTATATATTTTTATTCCATGATTGCTCCAGGACTGGTTTCACAGAAATAATACTGAGTGGAATATCAAAGAAAGCAGACGTTCCTCATGTTTGAAGATTAATTCTGGAAGAATCTCATCTTTAGACTCTCAGCATCAAGAGAGCTTATGAAAAACTTCTTTGGTGCTTGAAAAGGGTTGTTGTTTTTTTTGTTTAAATTTGCTTATTTCTATAGCAAACCTGGGTTTGTTTGGCCAGAAGTAGAATAATTTATTTTAAGCTGTTCTTGTATATACTTTAAAATCTCACTGGCACAATTTCAATATGATAACTGGAATTTAAGAACTCTATGTTTATCTTCTTTTTTATTGGTTCTGTTTCTGAGAGCATAGCAATTAGATGTGGGACTGGAGGGGGAGATTTTATTATATTCTCTTATTTATTCAGAGGACCAGCTGATTATGAACAATTAACCATTTAATAATAAGGATGTTTGAACAGATGGTAAGGATAAACAATACATCTACAAAATTTTTCCTTCATGCTTATTTAGAGACTAATTTGTCACAAAGATTATTAATAACTCTTTTACAGATATATATTCCCTTTCTTTACCTTGTCTAGCTATGTACTGCTTACTTGCTCCCTCTTTCTTCATTCTTCATAACATAACATAACATCAGAGTTGGAAGGGACCTTGGAGGCCTTCTAGTCCAACCCCCTGCCCAGGCAGGAAACCCTACACCATCTCAGTCAGATGGTTATCCAACATTTTCTTAAAAATTTCCAGTGTTGGAGCATTCACAACTTCTGAAGGCAAGTCGTTCCATTTATTAATTGTTCTAACTGTCAGGAAATTTCTCCTTAGTTCTAAGTTGCTTCTTTCTTTGATCAGTTTCCACCCATTGCTTCTTGTTCTACCCTCAGGTGCTTTGGAGAACAGCCTGACTCCCTCTTCTTTGTGGCAGTCCCTGAGATATTGGAACACTGCTATCATGTCTCCCCTAGTCCTTCTTTTTTGTTAAACTAGACATACCCAGTTCCTGCAACCGTTCTTCATATGTTTTAGCCTCCAGTCCCCTAATCATCTTTGTTGCTCTTCTCTGCACTCTTTCTAGAGTCTCAACATCTTTTTTACATCGTGGCGACCAAAACTGGATGCAATATTCCAAGTGTGGCCTTACCAAGGCATTATAAAGTGGTACTAAAACTTCACGTGATCTTGATTCTATCCCTCTGTTTATGCAGCCCAGAACTGTGTTGGCTTTTTTAACAGCTGCTGCACACTGCTGGCTCATATCTAAATGGTTATCCACTAGGACTCCAAGATCCCTCTCACAGGTACTACTATTGAGCAAGGTACCACATATACGGTACTGGTGCATTTTGTTTTTTTGGCCTTCATAACTGCCTACATTATAAAAAAGTGGCCCAAGTAGCATCCATAACTTTTATTTCACAATTATTCTAAAATTTAGTAGTCAATTTATAGGTAATAACAGAATGTTATAAATAAAAGTATTTTATTTATTTACATAGTTGTTTTGAAAATAACTCAAGGCAGAAAACATACTGTGATGTACTGAATTTATATTTTACCGACAAAGAAATAAAGGGGGGAAAAACAATACTGTGATGTAATGGGCACCTAGAGAAGGAGTGGGGGGGACCTTGGCGAGAGCACCCCAGTTTCCCAGGGAGGAGGCAGTAAATTCCAGAGAGAAGCCCAAAACAAGAGACTATGCAGTCATGAACTAGATGGGAGAGGAAGGAAGAGGTTCATGGCAACCACACCCTAAAACCTCTCAGGCTATATCTATTACAATAGAAGTTTATAGCTACAATCCAGTAAGATTCTGTCTATTAGGTGTAAGCAGAAAAAGAATTAGATTTTGGAATCATTTTGTCATCTTTGAACTTGGGCCTGACACATACCTAACATATTTCCCCGAAAATAAGACCCTGCCTTTTATTTTTTTGAACCCTGAAATAAGCACTTGGCCTTATTGCCATGCACTCAAAAGCCCAATTGACTTATTATCAGAGGATGTCTTATTTGGGGGGAAACAGGATAATAATCCTTCCTCCTCCTATTTTTCCCACAGTAGCAAAACTGTGAGGTGGATTGGACTGAAAGAAAATGATTGGCCAAGCGGTTTTCATGCCAAAGGTGGTTCTAGTACTCACAGACTCCTGGTTTCAAGCCTGCTGCCTTAACAACTAGACCAAATTTGTTTTGGTTTCCCATCTGTAGTACCTCAAAGGACTGACAGCACTGGCTGTATTTATTTTGGACCTGTAGCAAATTTCTGAAAATTTTTAATCCAAAAGTTAATTTTTAAAACTTGAACTTTTAAAGCTTGACATATCTCTACATATACTGCATACGGGGAAAAGATAAACTTGCATGAATTGCAACATTTTAAAGTACATTCTCTGTATCATTTTCTTTCCTAGAATGAGTTCTTATCTTTAATAGTTAATTACATTTATAACAAAAGCAAGTTGTGGAAGGCATCAGTGAGCTATATTATCTATTTCATCAATAGCCCATCTCTCCCTCAATCTCTAAAGTTATTTCACAATTGTTTGAATCTTTAAAAAAGTAAAAGAAAATGTTTCATTTTTTAAACAATAGCGAAGAGCTAACCTGAAATGGAAGACCAAGATGACCTGTGAATCTACATTTATTTTACTGGTATATGTATGAGATTTAGCATAAGGCAAATTGCAATGCTGCGGGAATCATACCCCAGACAGAGATTCTGCTGCATCTCCTGTTAAATTGTATGTTTGTTTTCATTCTACCACAAGACCTACATCTATAGATTCCCCTGTGCTCTCTCAAGAACCTGAGCACTATAATTCAGCAGTACCAATTTAAGTCCATGATTGTCCTAGGAAATTCTACAAAGCTACTCATTTTCTAAACTAAGCTCACTAAATTGTTGCCATTTCTTTTCCCAGCCCAAGAGAATAGATGAATGCATACTGATAATCATTTAATTGCCTTAGAAACAACAAGCAATTAGCACTATTTAAATGCTCCAATGGCACAAATAGCCTTTGAGGAAGGCATGATAACAGGTCATTAGATGTTGGGGTTATACACCAAGAAGCTAGACAGCATGAATGCATTATTCTTTCTCATTGTGCTGCTACCTTTCAAATGAAATACAAGCTATAAATGCTTTAAGCCTTATAACCAAATACTCTTGTATGAAATGATCAATACGTTTATAGCTGGAATGCAAGGAAAGAAAGGGAGGTCATACTTGGAGGTACATGTACAGTGAATTTATCTCCACTGTTTGGGCAATGACTCTCTCTCTCTCTCTCTCTGTGTGTGTGTGTGTGTGTGTGTGTGTGTAGTCTCTGGATTTATACATTATAATAAACCATATTTTTTATTTTTTTATTTAACATATGGCAAATACATGAACTGTATAAACATGTATTTGAACATGGACTGTTCCAATGTTAATATCCAAGTTCACCCAGCCATTCAGGGACAGGATGGTCTATGTTGAAAAAATCAGACATTGGGCCAGTGTAAGCTCTTGATGGACATTCGGACACAATGTGGTAGATATTTTGTCGAGGAGCACCACAATCACACTGAGGGGTAAAGACAAGACCCCACTTAAACAATAAGTCCTGGCAGACACCATATTGGATACGGATCCTGTTCAGAGTTGACCAATGCTGGCGAGGAAGGTCAAAACCTGGCACCTTTTTTGTGGGGTCAGCTACATAACTGCTCGTGTCCAGGCATTCAGCAGCCCATTTGACTTTCTACTGTGTGTTGATGTCAAAGTTGTTAGACAGCTGTTGAGCGTGTGCCAGAGAAGGCTTCCTTTATTTTTTACCACAATACAATATAAGTCTAAATCAACACACTATGGTTTATTTATTTATTAAATTTGGATAATAAACCATAATGTAGTTGATTTGGACTTGTTATGTTGTATTGTGGGAAGAAATATCCACCTGGTTCAGTTCCAAGCTGAGGGAAATACACTGGAGACAAAATGGAGGCTGGAGGCAATAAATGGAAAGAGGGTCCATTTATTGATGAACAGAACCACATGTTTGTGGTTCTGGTGCAGCTGACAAAATAGAGTTGAGAGTGGAGGGTTTTTATACCTTCTTTGAGCTTTGTACTTGAGCTGCCTGTTCCTGTGCAAGAACATGTATTCTATTGGCTTTTGTCAGACTCCCATGGGGTCATGTGGGGGTTATGTAGGGGTCATAGCTGGCTCTATATGCAAAGTAAAAATCCTAGGTGTTTGTCTGAGCTAGGTTTGGTTGAAGTTTGGACTGCTCTGAGGGTAATGCAATAATTTCTATTGTGGCTTAATGGCTTTGTCCTATGTTGGATCTTGAGTGAGGGCTAATCCTACCATTTTTCCTTTGTTTCAAAATATCCTGTCTTGGATGGATTACCAAATCTGCATGTCTAAAAGGTGCCTCCTCAGTTTGGTTTCTGAATAGGCTGGCCCAGTCTTTCTTAATGGGCACCTAAATGTCTGCTGGGGCTATTAAGAAAGACTTGGGGGCTGCTTTCTGCCTCCAAGAGCATGTTTCTCCATTACTCCTTTAGGGAAATATAATATTCTGCCTTTTTAATATTTCCTAAAATATTTCAGGAAAGGGGTGGGTGCTAACTTTCTACAGTATGAATAGTGGCTTTAATTGAAAGGTATACATTTTTGTGAGTCATAACTCATTTCATGAGACATATGGAGTGGCTGAATTGATGCAGGCTTTGTAAAGACAAGACAGTTGAACTGGGGTAGGGAAAGAAAGGGTGGTTATACTAATATACAGGATGACTTTATAGCCTCTATTTTTTCTTGCAACATTAAAATATAGTTGATTTACACCAATGATGTTAGCTAGTAGGGTAATGAAATGTCTGCAAGAAAAAAAACCAAGCTCAGAAAGCATCAAGTACTTCACAGTTCAACCCTGAACTGCATATGTTTTATGCTATTGAAAATATAGTCACTGTGGAAAGAAGCAAATTGCATCAGAATGGCTGTGAAAATTCTGTTCTTAGCTTTTATTTTTGAAACATTGTTTACAGTGATACAGACAGGCAAATACATACATATATAAATATACATACATGAATAGACTCACATTATATGTATTATAATCAAATTTAACTCTTCCTCTCATTCATTTCTAAGGAATCTATGAATTCTTGTTCTTTGGAATCTGTAACTAGCTGAAAGCTTTTTAGCTAAAATAAGTAGGTTGTTCAGATTCCTCTCGTCAAATATAAATGAGATAGTTTGAAACCAAAATGCAGCCTGACCATTAATTCATAAAAAGAGGTCTTTTCCTCTCACCAAAATGTCTGTCTCTGGAATTATTTGTAATCACACAAAGATGTTACTAAAAGCATTGAGTTGATTTAAAGTGCAATGACTACCATTTATTTTTGAAACATAAGAAATGAATTGGGCATTCTAGCTTTTCAACTGAATGACATATGTAGCTTATCTAACTAGGCTATGGCTCTGTCAGAGCTACACTTTTTCTTTAAATTTCTATTCCTCCGAGAATTATAGAAGATGTGATGATGATATCATTATATCACTGCAAGAGGCAGGGTTAATATTTCTAGTACTTTCTTGCGGTATTAAGGATTAAGGAAAATAGGTTTTCTTTAGTGGAAGTGTTGTATACCTATTTTAGCCTTTATTTCATATTTTTTTAAAACTGCAAAAAGAAAGTACCATTTTACCATTGAATTTCGATTGTGGGATTTTTGGGATTTCTGGAGGTCACAAACAGCCTTTGGTATGCTGGTCACAGATTGGCATCCTTAGGCTAAATATGCAATTAGCTGTATTAATTCCTTTGGTAAATGATGCCTCATTTTGATTCTATGATATGGATTTAACTCATTGCTATAAAGCAAAATATGGCAAAGAGTCCTTTAGCTGGTACAATGGACATCTGCTCACTACCAGCAAATTAGGGTTTGGTTAGATTAGTTGCCTAGTTCTCAGTTGGAGTTTTACATTCCAGTTTTACTTAAGGGCAAATTAGATTCTGTGCACACATGGATAGGATACTTATGTTTCATAATGGTAAGATCAGAATATTGAAGAATAAAACATTATCGCTATGGATGTTTGATAGTCCCCCATAAATCTATTATTTCGCACTCTTCATGTTTAATGAGACAATGGCTTATTGATTGATTTCATTTTACAGCTTCTCTTTCTACTCAGTTTCCATATTCAAGGCAGCTAAGAATCAATACAGAATTTTTAAAAAGTTTAAAAACCAAAAACATAAATTAAAACCAGCTGGAACATTAGTTAACAGTTCAAAAGCGGGTAAAGAGGCATGTCTTGGCTTTTCTTCTAAAGGAAAGAATGGGACCACATGCAACTCCTAAGGGGTGTGAGTGACTTAGGAGAAATCTTTCTCTATTATACCATATAAAACAGGGGTTTCCAACCTTGGTCCCTTTAAGACTTGTGGACTTCAACTCCCAGAGTCCCTCAGCCAGCAAAGCTGGCTGAGGAACTCTGGGAGTTGAAGTCCACAAGTCTTAAAGGGACCAAAGTTGGAGACCCCTGATATAAAACATTCTTTGACAGTGTGGATATTTTTTCTTCACAGCGGTGAAATAAATAAATAAATAAATAAATAAATATCAAAAAGTATCAGGACTGTCCATCCCTAAGCTACATATGCCACTAGCAAATACAATTCCATGATTTTAATGTATTCATCAAAAAATGGGTGGTCTTTATGTCACGACCCAAAGAAGAGATCAGTTTGGCGGAAGATATAGATCCAGATTATAGTAGGTAGCAGTATGTTTCTGTAAACCTCGGGATGGAATAGTTCCTACTGCCTGAGATTTTCGTAGGTTGATTCCCTCAAGGTGCAGGGTTTATTTTTATTTAGCATATGGCACGTGTTAGCCAAGGATCTCTGAGGTGGCTGGCTGCCTTTGTGAAAGGAATTTTTTTGGGTGGCGTTATTTTTACATGTGGGACACCTGAATGCTGGTAGGCAATCGGGGAGGCTCTTTTCTTGTCCCTTCCGTGGTTTATTTGCTCACAGGAATCAAACCACTGAGCTGCCGACCTCAGCGGTGCACAGGTCCAGCATCTTACATGTGAGCTACCATGGCCCCAAAGGTGCTGGGTATTTTACTTTTGATACTGAACTGCCATTCAAGCCAATACCCAGGATACTAAATATTGGTGGTAGAAGATATGAAGGTCAATAAACCATCTGCTCTACAAAATTCCAGATATGGTAGCTCTACAAGGAAGACACAATTGTCAAAAAAGCTGAACTCAGGTAATGGTCCACTCAGAAGCAAAATGTTTATCACAATTAGGAACAATTCTGATACTCATGCAGATCAGCATGTGATGCAGTTTATTTACTAAATATAAATTAGATCTTGAGAGCACTTGTCTGGCCTTATCTGGGCTGGGAAGTTAAGCTGATCTGGACCAGTACTTTGATGGCAAACTTCCAGTAGACTTTAGGAGTTTGACTAGACTGGAAAAAAATCCTGGATAAAAGTAATGGCGAATCAGTCCATAGCATTGCCAAAAAAGGTTGATAGGTATATAAATGTGAAGACTATTTTTTCTTATATTAAAAAATTCCAAAGCAGTTTACAACATAAAAGCATAAACCATGAACAGGATTTAAATAATGTATTTATTTAACAGATAGTTAGGAAATCATATCTGGGAAAAGCCAACATTTTAGAAATGTTCTTAAAATATATCCCTTGGGGCAAGCAATATTTCTAAAAGGTCTGTCTTCCCATGGCAGCCAATAAGCCATAATGTGAGGAGCAAGAGCTCCTTAAAAGATTGTATGTATTTGAATGCTGATATAATTGATGATGTCCTTTAAATTTGGAATACTTAATTTTAAAAGCCCATTGTTTCAGAATTCTAGAATACTAGTTCTCTGTTGGTCTTTCCTAACCTCTCTCTGCTTGTTTGTTGGACTCCCTTTGCTAGGCCCTTGAAGTGTGCTTGGATATTATTATTATTTTTGTCCTATTGATGAAATAGAGTTTTAAAGAAAAACCAAATGAGAACTTGATTTTCCTTGGTCATAGCACCTCTTTCCTTGAATCCTGAAACATCATTAGGCTAGACAGCATCAGATGTAATGATAATCATAATCCCAACTGCTTGGCCCTTGAACCTCTATCCGTCTCTCTATGTGTAATGTTATCTCAACTATTCTCCTGACATTTGTAGAGTTAGTACTATAATGAACAATGGTCCAGTAGTAGTTTTATGGTGTAGAAATACTGCTATTATCCTTCTCCCCCTGTGATCCCTACTGCAATAGGGATCAGATGCCAAAAAATATATATAGTTCAAATGTTTTTCAAAGACACCAATTAATTGTCTGCACAGGAGACTTGAAAGAAATAAAAGAGAAACTAAAAAAAAAAATTCCAGTTCAGCTGTGTACTAAGAATGAACAGTTAGCATTGTTGTTCATTACTAGCATTTTAGCATTTAATTACAATGCAGGTTTCTTTTCTAGATTATGTAGTTTAATTAAGTTCTAAGCTGAGCAAACTAAGTAAATTATAATTAATGTGACTCCTAAATGCTCTTACGTTTCCTAAATGTACAACACATTGTAGGTGCAAATGCCATTTCCCTTAGGAGACCTCCTTGAATTATTTTGCTTCTGCTACATCTTCCAGCATAAAGCACCAATATATACACATCTGCAGCAGCATCACAGTATGAGTGATGGTAGAAAGGGGATTTGGTATGCACATCATGAGAAAGCATAACACTGTAAAAACTGTGTCAAAGCAGTCAAAATGACAGCTCTGTTCACTAGCAACCTATTAATTGACAACTGGATTTACGTAGTCTGAAAGCACCAGGGGGCTTATTTTCTTTATCCACTAACAAAGCAAATGCCTCCGGTCTGAACAAAATGCTCTGATGAGCCACTTTAAGCCAAAGAATCTCAAATGAACTGAGTCATATTTAAGAAGAACACAATTTTATAATAAAGGAGATTGCTTTCATGCGTAGCTAGTTTTGCAAGGAAAGTAGCTGAAACATCAAACATGGAGAAGGTGGCTAGAATGCGTTTCATGTCGTTGGTCAGTGGTGGGTTTCAATTTTTTTACTACTGGTTCTGTGGGTGTGGCTTGGTGGGTGTGGCATGGCTTGGTGGGTGTGGCTTGGTGGGCGTGGCAGGGGAAGGATACTGTAAAATCTCCATTCCCACCCCACTCCAGGGGAAGGATACTGCAAAATCCCCATTTCCTCCCAATCAGCTGGGACTCGGGAGACAGAGACTAGATGGGGGCGGGGCCAGTCAGAATTTTTACTACCAGTTCTCCAAACTACTCAAAATTTCTGCTACTAATTCTCCAGAACTGGTCAGAACCTGCTGAAACCCACTTCTGTTGTTCATGACAGCCTTCTTGGACTACTTTTGTAATAATTTGTGGAAGATTTCATTTTTTAAAAAATCAAAGCTTGTCATTGTTCTCATGCACATACAGGAAGTCTTCAACTGTGGTAGCTCAGGCTGGTAAGAAGCCTGTTATTAGAACACAGCAGCCTGCAATTACTGCAGGTTCAAGCCCGGCCCAAGGTTGACTCAGCCTTCCATCCTTTATAAGGTAGGTAAAATGAGGACCCAGATTGTTGGGGGGGCAATAAGTTGACTTTGTAAATATACAAAAAGAATGAGACTATTGCCTTATACACTGTAAGCCGCCCTGAGTCTTCGGAGAAGGGCGGGATATAAATGTAAATAAAAACAAAAAACAAAAAAAACCTTACAACTATTTGTTTAGCGACTGTTCCAAACTACACCAGCACTGAAAAATGTGATCTGTGACTGGTCTGTGCATCTACACTTGTTGACACATCACCACTGTCACATGATTAAACTCCGGACATTTGGCAACTGGCATGAATTTACAATGGCTGCAGAATCCAAAGGTGATCACCATTTTCAACCTTCCCAGCTGGCTCCTGACAAGCAAAGTCAAGGCGGGGAAGTTGGATTTGCTGAACAACCACACGGTTCACTTAACAAATGTAGTGATTCAGTCAACAACCATGGGAAAAAGGGTCATAAAATTGGGCCTGACCTACCCTTGCTTAGCGACAGAAATTTTGCCCCCGGCCCTGAATTAAGGGATTGTAGGGTCATAAGAAGAACGGGGAGTTTTGTGGCCGTAAGTCAAGGTGATGACAGGTAGTCAAGCTTTTGTACTGTAAACAATTTGGGTAAAGTTTGCAAAATATTCAACTTTGAATGGTTTTTTTCCCAGTGATGGTGACATGCTGAAGAGAATTCCTCTGTAGAATAATTCCCTCAGAAATATTGCTCCGTGGATAATCCTGAATCTGTTTTTAAATCAAGGGAAGATCCGCCTTCAAATATGACTGCAAAGCTTGCCTTAAATGAGGTTTGGTGAATTCTCAGTGTTTTACTATTTCAATGCATTCTACTAATTGTGGAATATAATACCATAACTGGATGTTATCTTTGATGACTGTATACACCATGATATGCATAGTTTTCTTTGTGGTGATTTGAGAACTGACTAGGGCTGACTAGGTGTCTCAGTAGCTAAGACACTGAGCTTGTTGATCAGAAAGGTTAGCAGTTCGGTGGTTCGAATCCCTAGTACAGGTCTCCTGCATGAGCAGGGGGTTAGACTAGATGACCTCCAAGGTCCCTTCCAACTCTTTTACTGTTATCTATCTGAACTGTGTTCCTGCAAATGTAATCTGTTTCGGGTGGCCTCAAAGGCTGGGTGGCGCTGAAGTAGTGAATCTGGTGAAGGAGATAAATATGAGTCGGGCTGTCCTTCCCCTTTTTGCACCCTTCTTCCTCTTTCTTTGGCTTTCTTTTTCAGCATTACGTCCCGCTGCATGCAGTAGGTTGCCAACTACCAAAATGGATCATTCTTCCCAAGGATTTTAACTAATTTATTTGCAAATAGTTTTTGAAGTTAAACTGAGGACCATATAAAATTAACACAAAAACTATATGAATATACCTCTATTATCAAGTCCCTGGATGTTGTAAAAGTGAGCAATCTTTTCCTTGTATCCTCTTGTCTCTTTCTTTTCTTCTTCATGGAGCTAACTCACAGAAATTGTTCTTGACAGAGGTCTACACTGATTACTGGCAATAGCTTTGAAATTAAGCTAAGGGCAGCATATGGCTCCAGGGCCACAGACTGCCCACCTTCATTTGAAGCAAAGATGCTTTAAAAAAAAATATGGTGCCCAGCTGTTTTTGCTCACATCTCAGTACTCATTGGAAAGAACAGAGTGCATTCTGCTGACTATATCTTAGAAGAGGTTCCGCTTATATCTACGACAGTGTTGGTATTATTACATTCAATTAATTCTTCAGGGGGAAAGACTAATTGGTTTCTAGGCCAAAAATGGATTTTTGAAAAGCACAATTGTGGATCAGCAAAGCACTGATTATGACATATCACTTCAGAAGAACAGTTAAGAAAGTCTGTTCGTGCTTTTTTTTACAGCAATCTTTCTGTCACAAAATTAACAATTATTTATCTGCCAGTGATTTCCTAAAGGATAATATTCACTTAATTTAGGCAGATTATTATTCTAAACAAAACATGTGGAAAAAAATAACAGTACAGGGAAAATTATAGCTGTCTAAAGTAAGAACAATGGTCATAGCAAAATAAAAAAAAGCTTTTATCTTTTAATATAACAGCCTTCATAGACAATAAATAGAATTGCTAAGAAATAGATGGGAAAGCACCTTTTATCCAAACCATTATAAGATTTGCTTAGTAACTTTGTATTTACAAAGAACTTCAAAAATTGTGCAGTCCTAATCCAGTATTCTTGACTTCTCTCAACGAAAGGATCTCTTACAGTTAGTCACATTTTATCCAATCTGTACAACAGAAAGAAGTCCTGAAGACAAGTCTGTCACATAACTTTATTTATTTCACCATCTTTAAAAACAAGCCAAAATGAGTAATTCAAAGGTTCCGTACATCTTGTACACTGCTTTTGTTTGTATCAAAATTTGTGCAATGTGCAGTTTCCAGGAATTTCTTTTCATCTCTGTATTAATTAGAACTCTGTACCCAAAAGATCTGAAAAACTTCACCACAAATAGAATATCAAGAATGTCATAACTGAAACATTATGAAGGGTTAAGGCCAAAAGATCCTTTGTGTATAGTTTAAAATATATCCTCTGAAAATGAACACATATAATTTTCTAATAGTATTAGAATTAGAAAAGTATATATATAATTGTAACTGTTTGCTGTTATGATATATCAGAATATTTTTTTGTTATATTTCTTTCACTTTCACCCAGTTTCTCTGTCCCCAAGCACAGTAGACAATTTCCAAAGCCAATTGCCTGTGAGATAGATTAGATTGCAATAGTGTGAGTTATGCAAGGATGAACTTGAGCCTTGAGAATATATGAAAAATCACAAAGCATCAGGGACAAATTTTGAATGGACCTATAATAATAAATAGTATGGGAAGCTGTTAAAAAAATTAAAACAAAAAAGGTGCCAGGTCCAGGTCATCTGCCAGGCTTTTATAATACAGATAGCCCTTGATTTGTAACCATTCCTTTAGCAACCTTTCAAAGTTATGATGACTCTGAACAAAGTGACTAACAACCAATCCTCCCACATGCAAACACCATAGAATTCCTGCAGTCAAGTGATTAAAATGTGGACGCTTGGCACCTGGCATGTATATTGGCTTCTGTGTCCTGGGATAACATGATTGCCTTTTGTAACCTTTCCAATCAGCAAAGTCAGTCTTGGTTAACAACTATGTGATTCACTTAAAAAGCATGGTGATTCTTTTATTGACTGTAGCACCCCCCCAAAAAAAGCTGTAAAATTTGATCCAGTTCACTTAACAAAGACCTACAATTTGAGATTTGGATAGCATAGATACCAGTGGTGGGTTTCTACTGGTTCGCCTAGTTCAGGCGAAGCGGAGCAGTGGCAGGAGGCTCTACCCATCTGCCTGGATGTCATTATGGATGCTCTGCGCATGCGCGTGCAGTCACAGTTCCGAACTGGTAGCGAAGATAAGTGAAAACTGCTACTGATAGATACTTATGGTACCATAAAGTTAAAATTAACATAGATTTTAAAAATCATTTTATTAGAATGTCATATTGAGAATGTGGAATAGATTTACAGTATATCTAAACCCAGACTGTGCCTGAAAACACTTCTCTGGATTTCAGCACAGGAAGCATTCTATAGAAGAGAAATAGCAGGCAAAGACAAAGGGTTAACGTATCAGGATCAATGGGAAAATATGTGGCTAAAGAGTTTAAATTTATTTTACATTATGATCTCAAAGAGATTTTTTATTAAAAAAAATTTTTTTTTTTTACATTTATATCCTGCCCTTCTCCGAAGACTCAGGGCGGCTTACAGTGTATAAGGCAATAGTCTCATTCTATTTGTATATTTACAAAGTCAACTTATTGCCCCCCCAACAATCTGGGTCCTCATTTTACCTACCTTATAAAGGATGGAAGGCTGAGTCAACCTTGGGCCGGGCTTGAACCTGCAGTAATTGCAGGCTACTGTGTTCTAATAACAGGCTCCTTACAGCCTGAGCTATTCCGGCCCTATAAAATGATGTATTGTTGCTATATTATACCAGAGAAATTATCTAGAATGTATAAAGGCATTTCAAATGTATGTTGGAAATGTGAACAGCACAAAGGGATATTTTATCATGTTTGGTGCACATGTAAAAAAGCTTTAAAATGGATTTAAATACATAAATTGATACAGAAAACTTCAAATATTAATATTCAATGGAAGCCAGAATTTGATGGATAAACAGAAAAAAGCCATGAAAGCTTATTTCAATATATGATTACTGCAGTGAGAATATCCATGCAAAAAGATTAAGAAGTTTTACTTCACAGGAAAAGTAGTGAAAGCTTAGAACCAATTTCCAGCAGAGGTAGTGGGTCCATCATCAGTAACTGAGTTCAAACATGCTTGGGATAAATATAAGTCCATCATTCAACAAAAATTTTAAAAAAATTTTAAAAACCTTAAAGGATAAACTCAATGGATCACTAAGTCTTTTTCTGCTGTAAGTTTTCTATGGAACAATTCAGCACTACCCACAATAGAGGAATGGTTGGTGAAATAGACAGAACTTGCTGAGAAGGACAAGCTGACTTCTTTGATTAGAGAAAGGACAATGTCTACATTTATTAGTGACTGGAAATTCCTTATGGACTTTTTGCATAAAAATGAAAAAAAATCTGGTGTATGATTTTGATGATTGGACAAGATCACTTATAGAAAGAAGAAAGTTATGATGTAATATTAGAAACTAGAGAAGAAGCTAAAATACGCCAAATACCTGACCTTCGGACCTTCTGCCGCGAACTGAAGACACATCTTTTCATTCGCGCGGGGCTGGCTTAAATTTTTAAATTTTAAATTTTAAATTTTAAATTACATAAATTTTATCGATTTTAAATTTTTTACTAATTTTAAATGGGGTTTTGGTTTTTATAAATTTTTAAAGTTCTAGGCTAATTATAATAAGTTTTTTAACTTGCATTTTAAATTGTATACTGTAGTGTCTGTATTTTATTGTTGCCTGCTCCCTGAGTCCTTCGGGAGAAGGGCGGTATAAAAATCAAATAAATAATAATAATAAATAAAAATAAATAAAAATACAATTGTACTTATAACTGGTGTGAAGAGTATCAGTATACTTCTTTATATCTTTTTATTATTATATCTTTTTAGATAGGATAGGATAGGATAGGATAGGATAGGGACTAGACTAGACTAGACTAGACTAGACTAGATTAGACTAGACTAGAATAGAATAGAATAGAATAGAATAGAATAGAATAGAATAGAATAACAGAGTTGGAAGGGACCTTGGAAGTCTTCTAGTCCAACCCCCTGCTCAGGCAGGAAACCCTCTACCATTTCAGACAAATAGTTATCCAATCTCTTCTTAAAAACCTCCAGTGCTGGAGAATTCACAACTTCTGGAGGCAAGTTGTTCAACTGATTAATTGTTCTGTAAGGATATTTCTTCTTAGGTCTAGGTTGCTTCTCTCCTTGATTAGTTTCCATACATTGCTTCTTTGTCCTGCCCTCAGGTGCTTTGGAGAATAGCTTGACTTCCTCTTCTTTGTGGCAACCCGAGTAATTGGAATGCTGCTATCATGTCACCCCTAGTCCTTCTTTTCATTAAACTAGACATACCCAGTTCCTGCAACCGTTCTTCATATGTTTTAGCCTCCAGTCCCCTAATCATCTTTGTTGCTCTTCTCTGCACTCTTTCTAGAGTCTCAACATCTTTTTTACACCATGGTGGCCAAAACTGGATGCAGTATTCCAAGTGTGGTCTTACCAAGGCATTATAAAGTGGTATTAACATTTCACATGATCTTGATTCTAACCCACTGTTTACGCAGCCTAGAACTGTGATGGTTTTTTTGGCAGCTGTAGCACACTGCTGGCTCATATTTAAGTGATTGTTTACTAGAACTCCAATATCTCTCTCACAGTTACTACTATTGATAAATGTATACTGTACCTATACATTTGGTTTTTCTTGTCTAAATGTAGAACCTTACTTTTTTCACCATTGGATTTCATTTTGTTAGATAGCACCCAAAGTTCAAGTCTGTTAAGATCCTTCTGAATCTTAAGCCTATCTTCTGGAATGTTGGCTATTCCTGACAGCTTGGTGTTGTCTGCAAATTTAATGAGTTTCCCATCCATCCCCTCATCCAAACCATTGATGATGTTGAAGAGTACTAGACCTAAAACAGAGCTTTGGGGTACCCCACTGCATACTTCCCTCCATGTAGATGCAGTTCCATTGAGGACTACTGGTTGAGTGTGGTTGGTCAGTCAGTTATGAATCCATCTGGTGGTGATGTTGTCTAACCCAAATTTTTCTATATTAACAAGTAGTAGATTGTGGTCTACTTTTTTCTACTTTTACTTTTTATTACACTTTAGATTTTTTTTTCTCTGTTCTATTTTTGTTTGTATTAGTTCTTATCATTACTGTTAAACTTTCAATAAAATTGTTTTTTTAAAGTTGGATCTTTTGAACTGTCTTCTTCAGTATTTTGCAGGTTTTTTTCTTTTTTCCCCATTACTACTGTGCCAGGTGCTAGGCAAATAAAATCAATTCTGCAGTGATAAAAAGCAATTGAAAATATCTAGTCCTTTATAGCAAAGACTCTGTTGTGGCAGCCCACACTACTTCCAAAAAAATCAATCATCATTTCATCCTTCTATATGTGCAACTAAAATTAAGGATTTATGGTAGACTACTACGGGAAAATATTTTTAGAGAACTACCTTGCAAGATTTTACTGTTCATAAAACTTCTGTTTATAGTTCCTTCCATAACAAGCAATCTCTTCCACCACAACATGAATTATAGATATTAATGGATGATCCCAATTTACATACAGTTTCCATCTTAATGGGCAACAAAACTGCAAACAGGGCAACAAAACCTCTTATGGTAAATGGCATAAAGTAAACAAACCATCATCCCTTTTAAAACATAATGAACTGAAAGGTTGATTATATAGTAATTACGTATTATCTTTACCAGGACTGCCATTACTCTAAGAAATTTGCATTAATTTATGGATAGTGCATTTGTTAGAGAAGAATGTCTGAGCTGGGTACCAAGATGTTTCTGAAAGCATTTAGAATAGGTTAGCCTAAATATTTTAGCAAAGTCTTGTGTCCACTGAAAAATAACTAATAGCAAAATAGCAGAATCAGCATTCTGTGCAGACAAAGGTACACTCTGTGTGTGTGTGTGTGTGTGTGTGTGTGTGTGTGTGTGTGTGTGTGTAGCAGGATAACTAGTACAATTCAACCGATATTAATTCCTTTAAGACCATACATGCAAGCGTGATATTAAGCCATGATGAACACAGATTTCCTAAGAAATAACATGGGATCAAAATACACATCCCATTTGTTTCAAATGGATGCAAGTATATACAAATCCTTTCCAATAAAAGCATTAACACCATAAAAGTGTGTAACATTCATTGGACCCCATTCATCAGTTCTAATTTAAACTATAATGACTTAATTATGATTAGCCTGTGATTTAGAGTTCCAAAATCAAAAATATTACATTCTACAAAAGATTCTTCTATGTCCAACAACAGCATGGAATTGCTGGTTGCTCAATTATTTGAAACATCTTGATTGTTTCACAAATAATAATTTCATGTATAAAAGTATTATTTTCTGCACATTCAGGCAATTTCTTTAGCTTGAAAATACACATACAGTATATTATATTTGTTGTAAGAGCAAAAGTTACATGATGTTGCTTCAGTCTTCTCTCATCAAATCAATAAGTCCATACCATATTGTTTATTCATAAATGCAATATTGCCAACTGGGCAGAAATAAAAAAGTAATTATAATAATATCAAAAACAATTGTATTATTTATGATTAGCCACTTCAATTACAGCCAGCTGTAAGTAGTGTACACACCATAGGAATCACAAAGATTAATAAATAACAAAGATAATCATGTAATTTTGTACCCAGAAAAACATTCTTATAATGTAAATGATCCCAAATAAGATGACCATATCCATTTCAGTCCTCAAAGGCTTCCTGGTACATCTGAATTTTAGTGGCCTTCCTAAATTCCAATAGAATTGAAATAGTTCTAATCTTGGGTGATGTTGCTCCATATGAGGGAGGCCTTGGAGGCCTTAAAGTGAAGGACATTAGAATCAGGGAGAGGCATCTAGAAGTTTCTTTCCCCCACCCACCCCCGGTCTATGTTGGCTGCAGGTGCTAAGCAGGGATTTTATGATAGAGTTCTTGACTGGGCCTGGAATTCCCTGCCCAAAAGCCATGGGAAAACTGTAATCAATAGAATAAAAATGGCAAGAAAGGTATAGTCTGAAGTGCTGCTTGATGATTATATGCCATCTAATCAATGTCAAAACTTAATGGCCACAATCTGGGCCTTCAAAACTTCCAACAGTATAACCATCACTGCTATTGGTCATTATTTTCTCGTCATTATAGACTTCTCCAGAGAACTAAGACTTTGCCTATCATACAAAGTATGATAATTTGAACCTGCTCGTTTGTGTCTTGAGTGAATGCTCTGAATTGATTTGCTGGGTAATCCATTTATTTAACTTCGTGGCTATCTATTGTATTTTGTGTGACTTCTCCGATGCTAAAGTTCAAAAGCATCAATATATTTTTTATCCTGCCTCTTCGAAGTCCAACTTTCACTTCCTAAAGGTGTCACAGGAAAAACCATTCCAATCTCTGTAAGTAAGACACATCTAAATATCTTTTCCATGGCCTTAATTGCTACCCTACCAAGTGCTACTGTGAGGCATATTACTTGACTGCTGGTTCCTTTACTGATGATAGATGATGCAAGAAAGCATAAGCTGTCCACCACTTCAAAACTTTTATTGTCAGTTTTAAAGCTACTTACAATAGCTGTTTGTTCTTCATCATTCTTAGTCCAGTTTAAGGATGCCTTATTTATTTTCATGCTGCCTGCTTAAATGTGACTATTGTCCACATTTCTCTTGTATTTCTTTATCTTTCTGATTATTAATAACTGCTAATGTCTCATAAGTAGATCTTGGGCTGCTATCATTTTGCTATGTTATTTGTTTCTTTAGTATTCATTATATTATATTCTTTATTCATTGTTACTCCCTTATCGGTTTTACCCCCACCAAAACTGCTTGGACCTGATCAATTAAAGCAGGAAACAGGTGCCATTTATTTAAAAGCCTAACTCTAGGGATCTCATTTTCTACCCTGTTCAGATGTCAGGTAAGGGGAGGAGAGGAGAGGTAACAACAATAAGCTATGCAAGCATAATTTCATGCCCTAGTTGAAACTAGGGGAACAGTGTTTTTTGTTTGTTTGTTTGTTTGTTGTTTAAAGGGCTTCTATAGCCACTTATCTCACATAGTGAACCCAAGTGTATCCTAGTAACCAATAAAAACAATAGCATAAAATACTTATTGTTCCCACCCTTCCCATAATCCATATAACTGACACACACACACCCGATTCAATTCCATTCTAGCCCAATGCTTAAAGGAAGAATCAGGTCTTCAGGGCTTTCCAGAAGGCTAGATAGGTACCTCCCCCACATACAAATCTCAGGTGGGAGGCTATTCCAAAGTATTATGTGGCTACTACTGCTACGTTCCTGTCAGAGGCACCTACTAAGGTGCTTCCACGTTGAAAGGATTAGCCAGTGATATCATTGTTGTCTAGGAGACGCCCAAGGAGCTCCTTTAATGTCCCTGTTATTTTCCCACCAAAGTGGTACCTATTTATCTATTTGCATTTGCATACTTTCAAATTGCTATATTGGCAGAAGATTATTCCATCAAGTGGCTCATGCTTTCGGGTTTTGAACTGCCAAGCTGTTGCCCTCTCAACAGTCTTCTGACTCAGTGTCCTAATTATATGAGCTACTGTGGCCCTTATTATGTGGCTACAAAGAAGGCCTGTCCCACTAGGTTGCAACATTTGAGAGAAGATATCTGGCATGTGCCCACTCCATCTAACCTAGCAGGACAGGCTAAAATCCTTAGGAAGAGGCAGTCTCACAGGTAACCTGGTCCTGTACCATGAAGGGTTGTAAGGGTGATAACCAGTATCTTCTAGTGCAGCTAAAAAACTAGCAATACCCAGGAACACCAGAACTCAAAGGGTTGGGAGTTGAAATTGGAAATCCTAAGCTTGTATTACACTATGGTAACAGGTCACCTTGCTGCAGTCATAGGAAGTTTATTTCAGTCTGATTGTATTTTCTAAAAATATAGATGCACTAAGCATTGAAGTATTCTGTATATCCTCTCACAGGCTACAAAGTACCTGTTCTGAAGAATTTGCACAGCCATATAAATCCTCATGTGATAGATATATATTCCAATAAGTGTATGCTGCTGTTTCTTATGAGTCAGCTCTTCAAGGAAGCAAGTTTTCTTATTTTTTTCTTTTTCTAGGAAAATTGTTATTGTTATAGAACATGCATGGTAAATAACAAATGATATGGTACACAAATGTCCAGGACAACATTTATCAAGTATTTCAACAGTTTTTTAAAATTTATTTGCTCATTCAAAACACTGAATATTTGGTATTGCTATACCAAACATAAGGTGTCCATTTAGATTTTAATTTAATGGATGCCAATTAAGATGCATGTGTATTTGAAGAAATGTAGCTTTTAAAATGATTTCTATCTTTATACCAATTTAGGACTGGTTAACTGCTAAAATCTGCTGGTTTAAAATTTGAAATACCCATATTTTTCAGACTATAAGACACACCGGTGTATAAGATGCACTACGATTTCAAAGAGGTAAGTGAGGGAAAAAAGTTTTTGCCCTCCCCAGCCCCCAAGAGCACTCTGCAGGTCTCCTAAACCGTTCACGCACCCCATTTTTGCAAAAAACAGGTCCATTTTTTGCAAAAATGCGATGAGTGGGGCGGGGCGTCAAGAGGCCAAAAATGGCTGTATTCGGTGTATAAGAAGCACCAATATTTCCACCCTTTTTCATCTTATACTCCAAAAAATACAGTATGTTTTACATTTTCATTCAAAATTATGTATCATCAATCTGCTATACTAAGAGTACTATATTACAGTACTTTTAACTTCAGTCTCTTAACTTTAAAAAGTAGCAAATATAATTTATGTCCATCCTTTATGATTAGGCTATGCCAGTGGTGGAATTCAATTTTTTTTACTACCGGTTCTGTGGGCATGGCTTGGTGGGCAATGGTATGGCTTGTTGGGCGTGGCAAGGAAGGATACTGCAAAATCTCCAATCTCTCCCCTCCTGGGGAAAAGGTATTGCAAAATCTCCATTCCCACCCCACTCTGGGGCCAGCCAGAGGTGGTATTTGCCGGTTCTCTGAACTACTCAAAATTTCTGCTACCAGTTCTCTGAATTTCACCCCTGGGCTATGCCTACTTTCTTAATCCAATCAATGTTTGCCTTCTGGAATAGCACAGACACAGATACACATACACACACACAAACCCACATGTTCCCAAGCATTCAAATGGCCCATACCAGACCTCATTCAATTGAGCCTCGAAGATATGGCTCCCCCCCACCTCACCCACCATTCTTTCTCATCGGCCTGTCCTTAGAGAATGCTGTGGACCACTTTGGAGGATATGGAGAATTGACGATTATGCTTTCATTGCTCTCTCAGGACATCTGTATATTTTATTGGTCATAATGTTTTTTTTAATTGTTTTAATAATGTATGCCAACGAACATCATTACGGAATTGAGTAACATTCACCATTTGAGAAATAAATGAAATAAATTATTTAATAAGGAAACACTCACATACTGCTCTTTCTACCTTGCATGGCTGATTGGATTGCTCAGTTCAGTTTGGTTTGCTTTTTTTTAAACAACTGAACAGATTAAACATTATGGAAAACTAAAGTAAAAATGAAGATGTTTTAACAGTTTGCTATCACATAGGTCAGAATTATACATCTACAAGTACTCACATAATCTTAAATCCTAAAAGCTTTAACCAAAAACTTTCTACTATTGACCTCACCCCATTCCTAAGAGGACAGCAGAATGCTGTCTTGATGTTGTGTTTGTGGAGTATCTTGCTGATTCTGTGGTGCCTTTTATATATGGGAGGAGGGCTGTGCCATTTTCTTGTTCATCCAATGGATTCCAGAGAAATAAGATTACCAAACTAATCCAAAAAGAACCCCCCACTAAAATCCAAGACAGAGAACAAGAAAATGGCACAGCCCTCCTCCCATATATAAAAGGCACCACAGAATCAGCAAGATACTCCACAAACACAACATCAAGACAGCATTCTGCACAAACCAAAAAATATCCACCATCCTAAGAAACCCCAAAGACAAAATTGAGTTAGAAAATCAAGGAGTATATGAAATCCCATGCACCGCCTGCCCCACCACATACATTGGACAAACCAACAGAAGAATAAGTGCACGCATTGAAGAACACAAGAACTCAGTCAAAAAAGAGGAACCAACTTCTTCCCTGGTCCAACACCTTAAAGCCGCAGGACACGATATTGACTTTAAAAAGACCAGAACTATCGCCAAAACTGAACACTTTAGCAACAGAATAATCAGAGAAGCCATCGAGAGAGAGAAACGCCCACACAGCATGAACAGAGATGATACCTCCCGCTTACCAGCCATTTGGAAACCCGCCCTTATTGACAAACGAGTCCCTAACATGAGGAATGACACCAGACCCACATTCACGAGGTCCACACAGGATGTCACCACCACACATCCACCCAGAAAGCAGACCCAAATCCACACTAATCATGAAGCACGACCAAGGACCAGAAGCCAGACTGCAGCTGCAACATTAGCCATTTCAAACCCCTCCAATCCATACATGCAGCAGACAGATACTCACTATGAAAATGTAGCACGACCACAAACACGAAGCCAAACAACAGCAATGGAGCTCACTAGCTCAAATCCCCCTTAAACACAGACTAATCTGAGCACAACCAAGCCCCCACCCAAACAGGACACACCCCCAGCCAATCAGAGCACAAAAAAAACCCCATCCAATCAGAGCACAGCCAAGCTCCCACCCAATCAGTTGGGTTATTCCCACTAGCAGTTAAAAAGGAAGAAACAGCTGCAATCACACATTACTCCCAGAAGCACAAAGCTGAAGCCTGAAGATGACGAATGACACTTCATCGAAACGTCGCCAAGACACTTCTAATTTTACGCGGGAGAAAACCCGAATAACCAAAGACCTACATACAAACACCCGCGAAAACCTCAGAAAACAAATATATATGTATGTATGTATGTATGTATGTATGTATAATTTTAATCTATATTTCAACTTTTGAGTATATCATAAATTGATAATAACCTATGGAGTGATACTTTGGGAAATCTAGTCAATAATGAATTGATTATATGTTATACAAAGATCTTTCTGAAAGGTTTTTTCATGGTACCAAAAACTGCAATCTACAAAAACACCAGTCCTTTCTAGGAAGATTTATTTCAAATTCAGCCCCAATGGTAATCCAATATTTTAAAAAATCAGAGTATATTGTGTTTAATTTAAGAAGGTTGGAAGGAACTTTCTTGCTGGCTGGGGAATTCTGGGAGTTGAAGTCCACACATTTTAATGTTGCCAAGTTTGAAAAACACTGACTTAGGCTATGTTTTGCCAAGTGTCAGAGCAGTGACCAGGTGCCCAGGCTGCATACAGAGACAATTAGCACACTGGTGAATAAAAAAACTTTATAGTTTATTTTTAACTCAAGCAAAAATAAAACGCATACATACGGTACCAAGCACGATGACTCCCAAATCTCTGACAAACTGTCAGGATTTCCTTAATAATAAACAGCAGAGATACCTCAAGGTCAGCCAGTTGCTAGATTCTTACAGAAGTTCCTGCAACCGTTCTTCATATGTTTTAGCCTCCAGTCCCAAATCATCTTTGTTGCTCTTCTCTGCACTCTTTCTAGAGTCTCAGCATTTTTTTTACATCATGGCGACCAAAACTGAATGCAGTATTCCAAGTGTGGCCTTACCAAGGCATTATAAAGTGGTATTAACACTTCACGTAATCTTGATTCTATCCCTCTGTTTATGCAGCCCAGAACTGTGTTGGCTTTTTTGGCAGCTGCTGCACACTGCTGGCTCATATCTAAATGGTTGTCCATTAGGACTCCAAGATCCCTCTCACAGTTACTACGATTGAGCAAGGTACCACATATACGGTACCTGTGCATTTTGGTTTTTTGCCTAAATGTAGAACCTTACTTTTTTCACTGTTGAATTTCATTTTGTTAGATAGCGCCCAATGTTCAAGTCTGTCAAGATCCTTATGTATCTTGAGGCTATCTTCTGGAATGTTGGCTATTCCTACCAGCTTGGTGTCATCTGCAAATTTGATGAGTTCCCCATCTATCCCCTCGTCCAAGTCATTGATGAAGATGTTGAAGAGTACTGGGCCTAAAACAGAGCCTTGGGGTACTCCACTGCATACTTCCCTCCATGTGGATGTAGTTCCATTGAGGACTACACGTTGAGTGCGGTTGGTCAGCCAGTTACAAATCCATCTGGTGGTGGTGCTGTCTAACCCACATTTTTCTACTTTATCTAGTAGTAGGTTATGGTCTACTTTATCAAATGCTTTACTGAAGTCCAAGTAAATTATATCGACAGCATTCTTCTGGTCCACTAATTTTGTCATTTTGTCAAAGAATGCAATGAGATTAGTCTGACATGATCTGTTTTTGACAAACCCATGTTGGCTTTTGGTTATTACTTTGTTTGCTTCTAGGTGTTCAGTGATTCTTTGCTTGATTATCTTTTCCAACATCTTCCCTGGTATTGAAGTCAGGCTGATAGGTCTGTAGTTTCCTGGATCTGAAAAATAAGAAAAGCTTTGCAGCTATGTGAAGATTCCCCTCCCCTCCGCCGCCCATCTCTTATATTCAGCAAACAAATGTTGGCTCAGAATGAGCTCTAAATCTTTAGACTGTTCTTAATATGAAGGAGAAATCAAAATATATCTTTAAACATCTCAAAATACAATGGTCTTCTGCATTACCATAACAGAAAATGTCCAATCAGGATATCTAACTGGATCTTTAGGAGGCTCAAATGTTAAAGCCCTCTTTTTAGGTATAGAAAAATAAAATAACATATGGCCGTAGCCCCCTAACAGGTGGCATGAAGTTTCTGGATTGGCTAGGCATGACATAAATATCAGGAGGACAACCTTTCCTTAAAGTAGTACTTTACGTCTGCCACACCACAAGGTCCAGAAACTTTGGTTGCAGGAGCCAGTTATATGTCATATATTCTAGCTCTGGATATGTCCACAATATCTCCATATTAGTGTTAATGATCCCAAAATTATTTCTTCATATTACAGGTAGTCCTCGAGTTACAACAGTTCATTTATTAACCAAAGTTACAACAGCACTGAAAAAACTTACCAACTGCAGTGGTTCACTTAACAACTGTGGCAAGAAAGGTCATTAAAAGGGGCAAAATGTCTTAACAAATGTCTCACTTAACAGCAGAAAATTTAGGCTCAATTGTGGGCCTAAGTCGAGGACTACCTGTATAAAATATTGTGGGTTTTGCAGAAGCCCAGAACTTTTTGACAACTGTCGCCTGCAGTCAAAATGGTCCATACATTACATTAAGCTATACTGGCTGGGTTCACATATCTTGTTAAAGCTAAATAAACAAATGTATTATGCCTTAGTTTTGACTTTGAATCAGGCCATTTAAATAAGCAGGGCTACCCCATACAATACCATATCTACTTCACATTTGTTCCCATACTGATTAAGAATTTCTGTGTATTAAAATTGCCCCTAATCTTTCTTGTGGCTAGTATTAGAAGTCTGAAAAATGCTGAAAAACATCTTTTGCTTTGAAGATATTTGGTCCTTCCATTTTGTTTTCTAGTCACATATTTTGTGTTTCAAAAATACTTAGGTCAACTTTTAAAATTCAATAACTGACTGATAGAGAAATTACTGTTCCAGTGTATGGCAAATGATAATGGTCTAGAACACTGTTAAATTTAAGTCTTGAAAATGAACTTTAATAAAATATGCTCCAATAATGCACTGTGACAGCTTTTAGAGAAATCAGCTTCAATTCTTTGATTCTCCCAGGAATGCAGTGAGATATACTCAAGCAGCCTTGAGCCACAGAATAAGCAAGCAGACAGCTTTATGATAAATGGTCCTAGAAACCTAAATTACAACTGCACCAAATGAACAATATGTCCAAATTATTTTGGTGGCTTTTTGTTGTTGTTGTTGCAACCACAGCTGGCAGGAATGATGTGTTACTAGTTTTCTCTATAAAGCGACAGTGACACCTAGTGGGCACAGGACCCCAAAGAAGAAATTAGATTGTAGCTTCAAGGTTGCTGCAGGCAAAATGTCTCTCACCTAAACAACAGAATGGATACATCAAAGAACAATAAAATATCATGAGGTTTCCTCTAAGAAATAGAACAGCAGGATTAAATCCATATATGAAGAGAAATGGTAACACTAAAGAGTCAAAGGAAAGCAAAGGTTGATCCCTCCCTTCCTTTTTCAATTTAAATTCTCCTGGAGCTAGAAAAATGCTATTATTACTATTAGCATTTAAATTATGAACATCATAAATTCATATAATGTTTTAAATGGTGGGGAACTTATTCCCCATAGACTTAAATTCATGTTGCCTTTGGTGCCATGCTCAATTTAAACATAAGCTAAGTAAACCACAGTTTAGACCTCACAAAATTTGGCTTTTATAATGTTATGTAGGGTTTTTTTTATATGTACTGTAATCTATGACAGAGATCATAATCTGTTAAAGAAACCAAGGCAGTCAAATGTTAAATAAGTAATCAGTAAATACATTAGTTGAAAATAATTTGTATTTTTCACTTTAAATGCCTTGCTAAATACCGTATTTTTCGGAGTATAAAATGCTCCGGATTATAAAACGTACTTACCTTTTTGGGGGAGGAAACCAAGAAAAAAAAATCTGCCTCTGCCTCCCAGCATCCATCTGGTATTCATCTGGCCCATTTGCTGCTGCCCATTTACTGCTGCTGCCATTTGCCATCATCCATTTGTCACTGCAGCCCATTCACTGCCACCGCAGCCTGTTTAGTACAGCCCGTTTGCTGCCGCCAGGGCCCATTTGGTGCAACCCATTTACCACTGCCCGTTTGCTGCTGCCGTGTACCATTTGCCGCGGCCCATTTGCCACCACCACCCATTTGCCACGGCCTGTTTACTCAGGCCCATTTGCCATTACCCATTTGTCGCTGCCGCGACCCGTTTGCCACTGCCGCGGCCCATTCTAGAACAGCTGGTCAGCGCCACACCAACCCCTCTCCCCTTCCCTGCCGCAACATTCGCTGTATAAGATGCACCGAAATTTGCACCCACTTTTAAGGGGTGGAGTGCATCTTATATTCCAAAAATATGGTAATTAAAAGGCATATTATGTTTTCAACTTTTTGTGGCCATCCAAGGCCCTGTTTTGATAAATTCCTTAGTCCATCGTTTTTTCAGCCTTGGGGACTTTAAAATGTGTGGACTTCAACGTCAAGAATGCTGGATGGAGAAAGATCAAGGGATGTCAACTAGAGTGACTGTCTCTAACCACTTTTGTCTCCACCTGCCAAGACCCCAGCAGATTATTCATCAAGAATTATGGCCCTCAAAACTAAAATGGAAGTTTTACCCCAGCCTACAAGACTCTGGGCAGCTGGTAGTAGACTACAAAGAAATGTAAAAAAAAACAGTTAAAAATCTGTAAGAGGCAACCCAAACAAAAACAACCATACCAATAAAAACAATAAAGGCCCCAGATCCAATAAAGATTCCAGCCCCACAAAAGACGCTCCTTAGGCATACTAACCAGGTCCTGGAACAGAGCCTTCTGGAACTCCAGAGAGTGGGTACCATACATATCTCTGGGAGGGTGCTGTTCCATTTTCCATCTCCCCCTGCTTACTCAACTCCATTTGTGTCCTCTTGAGAAAACTGCCTAACTCCCCCAGCTACAGTTCAGGAAAAGAGGCCACTTCTCTGCAGTCAATTTATTTCCTTGTTTGCACCTGATCTCAGTCTTATTAAAAGGGATGGGGGAGGGATCAATGTTGACCAACTTTTTCCAGTGTAAAAATACATCTTGTACATTTTGAACACCTTTACAATAAATTGCAGCAATTGAACAACCATCAAAAATATCAAGAGACTCTGGCTTGGTGGACAGTAAATGTTTCCCATGTAGTGCTAGCTCTATGCCAGGAACATTTTACCCAGTTTTAGAGCTTTTTCCCATGCAGCCTGCAAAGGAATTGAAGTGTGTTTAATTCATCTAAACCAGTGCTTTTCAAATTTGGCACCTTTAAGATGTGTGGATTTTTGGCTGGTGAATTCTGGGAGTTGAAGTCCATATATCTTAAAGTTGATGATACAACAAATTTTGAACAATTAGTAATTTCATCACTGTTTGTGGTGTTTCCTTGTGGTCAGTATGGAACAGAATGCGAGACTTCAGAGGATAATTAGAACTACAGAAAAATCAATTTCTACCAACCTGCCTTCCATTGAGGACCTGCATACTGCATGAGTCAAAAAGAGGGCTGCGAAAATATTTACAGACCCCTCACATCCTGGACATAAACTGTTTCAACTCCTATCCTCAAAACGACGCTATAGAGTACTGCACACCAGAACAACTAGACACAAGAATAGTATTTTCCCGAATGTCATCACTCTGCTAAACAAATAATTCCCTCAACACTGTCAAACTATTTACTAAGTCTGCACTACTATTAATCTTCTCATCATTCCTATCACCCTCTCCTTCCACTAATGACTGCATAACTGTAACTTTGTTGCTTGTACCCTTACGATTTATATTGACTATTTCCTAATATGATTTGATTGCTTATTTGTACCCTATGACTATCATTAAATATTGTACTTTATGATTGTTGATGAACGTATCTTTTCTTTTATGTACACTAAAAGCATATGCACCAAGACAAATTCCTTGTGTCCAATCACACTTGGACAATAAAATTCTATTCTATTCAATTCTAAATCTCCCTGCTATAGGAAAGTGGTTTGAAGAAAAAATGGAAATATAGAAAATAATAAGAAACAGTCAACTGGTGTAGTAAAAAAATGTTCGTGTCAGCTTTCATCCTACTGAAAATGATACCAGAAAGAGCAAAAGGAGACAGACAGACAGACAATGCAATTACTTTAAACTTATTTAGTTTTTAATGCTCATAGTAAATACAATTTGGATTCAGTATCCTAGCATATAAATAAGATGGGAAATCTCACATGGTCATAAAAACATCCGTTGTTTTTGGTAGAGGTAGGGATAAGTATATTAACACAAGATCTACGCCTTTGAGATGACCTTTGAATAGAATAGAATAGAATTGAATTGAATTTATTGGCCAAGTGTGATTGGAAACGCAAGGAATTTGTTTTGGTGCATAAGCTCTCAGTGTACATAAAAGAAAAAGAAAAAAAAACCTTCATCAAGGTACATTTACAACATAAATGATGGTCATAGGGTACAATTTAACCCTTAATAATAGAAACAAAAAGTTACAGTCATACAGTCACAAGTGGAAAGTGATTGGTGATGGAAACAATGAGAAGATTAATAGTAGTGTAGATTTAGTAAATAGTTTGACAGTGTTGAGGGAATTATTTGTTTAGCAGAGTGATGGCCTTCGGGAAAAAACTGTTCTTGTGTCTAGTTGTTCTGGTGTGCAGTGCTCTATAGCGTCAATTTGATGGTAGGAGTTGAAGCAGTTTATGTCCAGGATGTGAGGGATCTGTAAATATTTTCATGGCCCTCTTCTTGATTCGTACAGTATACAGGTCCTCAATGGAAGGCAGGTTGGTAGCAATTATTTTTTCTGCAGTTCTAATTATCCTCTGAAGTCTATGTCTTTCTTGTTGGGTTGCAGAACCAAACCAGACAGTTATAGAGGTGCAAATAACAGACTCAATAATTCCTCTGTAGAACTGGATCAGTAGCTCCTTGGGATGTTTGAGCTTTCTGAGTTGGCGCAGAAAGAACAGTCTTTGTTGTCCTTTTTTGATGATGTTTTTGGTGTTAACTGTCCATTTTAGATCTTGCGATATGATATATGATATGATATGATATGATATGATATGATATGATATGATATGATATGAAATGGACTTGTCAAGGGCCATAGATAATGGGCATAGATATTGTAACTAAACAATATCTGGATTGCCAGGACTTCGCAATATTCATCACTTTTTCTATGTCTTGGTACCTTTGATATAAGAGAAGAGACATCTGTAACATCACCAGCAGTTGTATTCATATAAATCTCACAATGAGGACAATATACATTACTCTTCATATACCCAATTGTTTAAAATATGGAATAAAGCCTGCATACACAGCCAAATCTGAAACAGTACTGTCAAAAGCACCAATCATTTATCCAAAGATTTTATATATATATATATGGTAGCTTTCTCAAACTTGATATATTCCAGATAATTTGGATTTCATGAGACCATGCTGAATGAGATTTGTACCATGAATAGATCCAATACAGCTAAACAGCAGTAGTTGTAAAAACTGAAGTACACTAGTGATCTGTAGCTTATCAGCAGATATAAATTCAAATAATGGTGGCATTTCAGATTCATTATCATCCCACTTAAATTCAGCTAATAAAATCAAGGTTTGCTTACTTATTTACTAACCCTCAACTGATTGCCGTAATGCTTATGATCTTTAGAAAGCAAAACTTTAATAGTCAAACTGCAGTTCTTCATACCTACCTACTTGTTATATAAATATCCTTCCCTATGTTGCATAGGGAAGCGGGGACCTGTACTCTTTTGATTTAAAACACTGGAATACAATACACAGTTATCTGCTGCAGTAAAACATGACAGTATATTTAAGCAACCCATTTTTTCTGATTCACACAACGGAGAACTGTAATTTAACTCCACTGTCTGGGTTTGTCCATTCAAGGCTAAAAATAGGGCAGGCCAATTTGTGTTCAAAACCATCAAGTGGACCTTATGCCACTTTCATTGCTTTTTTTTTTCACAGCAACCTTTAGAAAAGCCCTTACTTGTGCAACCCAACCCTATTTCTGCTTCTCTTAATACAACATGCATATCTGGAGGCTTCCTTGCCCCATCTGAAAATATCACCTGGTGGATAGCTCTTCAACGTTTTTAGACCATAATTCCCAGTAGATAAAAAAGTTCCGAATCTGGTAGCAACTTTTCCAACTGATTAATGGTATTTAAAAAATACATTTTTCTGAGCTGCAGCTCACTTCATCTGACAACAAGCTCCTTTTTTGTTTTGTTTTTAATCATCAGAGTGATACAGCTCCTTTCCAAGAGTTCTTAGAAACTTTACATAATGCCACTAAACCATCCTGTAGCCCATAGCTTTCAGATGTACCTCTTTGGAAAACAAATGTTTGTTAAAGAAATTTAAATACAACAATTCTGCCAAATTTTATATTTATTTAGTCATTCAATCTATATAGCCATTCTCACAAATGCGGCTCCAGGTGGCATACAATACAATCGTGCTAAACTAACAGATGTAGACTGGTGTCTTTCAAATTTGATTGGCAACTTCAAAATTGTATGAATTTCAATCCCCAGGAATCACCAAGTTAGTTGACGAGTTTGAAGAACACTGGTTCCAGGGAAAGCAAGGTTATTCTGATTCCACTCAAATTCCAAACGCCACCCCAGTTACAAACGCCACCCCAGTCCCAATACAGGAACGAATTACAGTGCAACTGAAACTAGATGTCTATGCCCCTTGAAAAAACACCTTTGGGACAACTGAAACTAAGTACCAATCAAGGGGAATATCTGTAGCTCAGGGTTGAAATGAGGGGTCCTTGGTGCTCTCTGAGCTTGCTTGTTTTCTTGCAGACGTTTCATTACCCAAACCAGGTAACATCATCAGTGATGTGTAATGATTCAGGGTAATGAGAAGATCTGCAAAAAAACAAAACAAGCAAGGTCAGAGAGCACCAAAGACGTGGCGTCAAAGACGTACATAAGAGCACAAACGTGCCTACCGTTCCTGTCCTATTGTTTCCTTTCATTATATCCATTTAATATAGTCATTACATACTCATACTCATATATACGCTTATATATTGTACAATTATTTCATACGCTTTCATACGCTTATATATTGTACAATTATTTCATTATTTCATAGAGCACTGCACACCAGAACAACTAGACACAAGAACAGTTTTTTCCCGAAGGCCATCACTCTGCTAAACAAATAATTCCCTCAACACTGTCAGACTATTTACTGAATCTGCACTACTATTAATCGTTTCATAGTTCCCATCACCAATCTCTTTCCACTTATGACTGTATGACTATAACTTGTTGCTGGCAATCCTTATGATTTATATTGATATATTGACCATCAATTGTGTTGTAAATGTTGTACCTTGATGAACGTATCTTTTCTTTTATGTACACTGAGAGCATATGCACCAAGACAAATTCCTTGTGTGTCCAATCACACTTGGCCAATAAAAATTCTATTCTATTCTATTCTATTCTATGCTTATGCTTATATATACTGTGTGACAAAATAAATAAATAAATAAATAAAGACCCCCCCTTCAAACTAAGCAGCTGCAGCCGAGCTTCTCTCGCGCAGCCGCATTGCCAAAGTAACAGAACAGCCAATCCTCTCATCCTACGTCGTCACTAACGCCAGCACCTACTACGCCGATGCTCCTGATTGGAGCGTCGGAAAAAAAAGAGCTGGGGGTGTGGCCAGGGATGGGAGGCGGAACCCGGAAGTGTGTGCTCGGTAGTTCTCTAGATGGCTGCGGAGCGGTGTATTCGGAAGCCTCGGTAGCGAACGCTTCGTAGATGCTGCGCTCACTCCACTCGCTGGGCTGGTTCTTGTTGGGGGTGCTGCACTTGCCTGGGCAACCCTCCCTTGCCGCCGGGAAAGAGGTCGACGTCAACCATTATAGGTGAGCCGGGCGCGGGGCTCTGGGTTCAGGAGCTCTGCTTCCCCACCGTCCCGAAGAAACGGGTCTCCCAGAGTTATCCTTTCGTCGGCTTTAAGGGCAGGCAGGATTTGTAAAGCGCCTTGTGCTCCTCTGTTGAAGGGCAAAACTGGACCTGCTGAACTTTCGCTTGTGTAAATTCCCCAGTTGTTTCTCGGAAGTTGCCAAGAAAGGTGTGTGAGCGCCCTTAACAGAGGGAATGAAATCAATATTACAAAGAGGGGGTGGGCGGGCCGTTAATTAATTCTGATAGAAAGATGACGACACAAAAGCCTTTTTTAAAAAAACTGGGGAAAAGCTCTTTTCAGATAGTCAACCAGATGGAGATTAACAGGGGGGAAAAAATCCCAGTCTGTCTGTCATATGGTAGTGTAAGGTCCAATAATAATATGTTTAAGCTCATAAATGCCAATCAAGAAAATTAAACAGAGGCTTGAATAATTTAGCATTTAATCTTGATCAAGCTTAAATGGTTAGCTGTTCCAAACACATACAAGATACATGCAGGGAGGGAATCTGAATGCCTCTTTTTTTATATTCTTTATAAAAACAATTTTATATGCTTTAGGAATGTCATAAACCTCCAATTCTGTCATCTTTGTTTTGTGTATCCCTGGAATTTGGTTTGTATATCCCCTGGAACAGGGTAGAGCCTCTTAATGAGCATCATTGCCTCTTTCTTTTGTTCTCACAATTGAGCACTTGACCTCTTGGAGTGAAGGAAACAGAACTCAAGGCAGATTGAGTGTTAGCATCTCCAATCTGATACATTCTGGGGGTGGGGGGAGAGAGAGATAAGGCTCGGACCATATAGTTTGACAGATACTTCACAACAGACCCCAATAACAGTCCAGGAAATTAGTCAATGTGGCATGTTATAACTACAAAGGGCATAATATATATGTCAGTGTCACAGGAAACAAAATCATCATATATCATACATACATACATACATATATATATATATATATGTTGCAAGAAACAAATAAGTTCCTACTAATTCTAGTATTTCAATATATCTATTTCCTTACAGTTTGCAGGAGGCTTACAAGTGCAATGAAAGCAAGCTCTTCATACTGCTGCTATTCAGTTAAAACTTTTTTTTTTGCCTGAAATCTAATTTTGTCTTCTGAAACTAGAAGGCAATGTCTAGAATAGACATCTGGCAGGATACTGATGGAGACTTTAAGGTTTACAAATTAAAAATTGGAGTAAAAAGGAAGAAAAAAATAGAAAGAGTACAAAAGTATAATATAGGTAGTCCTCAACTTACAACAATTCATTTAGTGACCATTCAAAGTTACAACGGCACTGAAACAAAGTGACTTTTGACCGTTTTTCACACGTATGTCCATTGCAGCATCCCCATGGTCATGTGATCAAAATTCAGATGCTTGGCAACTGGTTCAAGTTTATGACAATTGCAGTGTCCTGGGGTCATGTGATCACCTTTTGCAACTTCTGACAAGCAAAGGAATCCAGTTTCACTTCATTAACTTACCAAATGCAATAATTCCCTTAACAACGGTGGCAAGGAAAGTTGTAAAATTGGGCAAAACTCACTCAACAAATATTTCACTTAGCAAGATTTTGGGTTCAACTTTGGTCGTAACTCGAGGACTATCTGTAATGCTAAGATTCTATTATATCATAAAGTGTTTTCCTATCTGATGGGCAAAGCTTATTTTTCCTTGCTGGTTAAAAGCATGTTTTGCTTTAAAATGGGCAAGGAAGTTACCCTACCACCGTGAGTAATTCATGACAAGGTTACTAGATAGGAACTTCAAAAATTCACACAACTAACATATGGCAACTAAGAGATACAGATAATTGTAACTCTTGCTTCCATCCAGCAGCCCGTATCTGATATTTCATGATAGAGGAAGGTCACATCTCTGTGATGAGGGAATCTTAACTGTGGGACTCATTCCCAAGAGAAGTGTAACTATTCCCCTTGTGGAATTTTAAATGACAAAAACATGTTTGTTCATGCAGGCCTTTGAGAGATAATTTGCCCACAGTATTTTTTTTTCTGCTTAAAAATGTCCTTAGTATTTTTTTCCAATTCAGTGATTGGAACGGGTTCCTTGTGTGTCCAGTCACACTTGGCCAATAAAATTCTATTCTATGAATGGAGTTGCCACATCCAAGTGACCACTGTTTTATACATACACCTTGCAGCAAATGCTATTTTAAAAGCTGAATTTATTCTAGGAGAAGCTTAATCAGGGGTACTTACTACATCAACCATGTTGTTTTAAATCGAATTATTCTTACTTAGTCTCTATTATAATTTGTTGACTAAGCAGTTAAAGTGGATTAAATGTAACAATGTTAAAAAGTTAATGAAATTGTTAATTTAAAAGATATATCATATAGCAAAAAAATCCAATCCCTTGTACGCATTCCAATACATGTATCAATTTGCACAGTGATTGTATTTTTATTGTAATATATCAAATGAAGGGATAACTTGCATAAATCTATAAAATGGGTTTGTAACTCCTCTTTAGGCTCCTTTCTCTTCCACTTCCAGTAGCAATCCTCTCAATAACCCAATTTGTGTATTAATTGTGTCTGAATCTCTGATTTAAATGTAGTCCTGAACAATTCTTCATTACCCTTAGTTTTGTGATATGAAAATGAGATGATGAGGAATAGCAGTGTTTGAAACACTGTTCATTACATACAATATAGCTTTTATGTTGTGCATGTAAGGTGGTTGACTTTTATATCTGAATTGATCTTTAAGTATGAAGTCCTTAGAAACCCTGAAAGCATGCTAGCATTTTGAGGGAAAACAATGTTTTGTATTAGTCATGTTCAGTAAGGTTACAATTATATCTTTCTTTTCTTCCTTAGAGACCGAGTCAAATCCATGTTTTATCATGCTTATGATAACTATCTGGTAAATGCCTTTCCCTACGATGAGCTGCGTCCTTTGACATGTGATGGGCAGGACACTTGGGGAAGGTATTGGGAAATCAATATCATTGATCACTTATGAAATTTTGAACCAGCAGCTTGCTAGAGAACATCTCAACTTGCTAGGACAGGGTCTATAATTTTGTCAAGCCAAAGGGCATATTTACTTTTAAATTGCATGCATGTTAAATTAAGTAATTTCATTAGTCTGTCTAATCCAGGGGTGTCCGAACTTTAAGACTTGTGGCCTTCAACTCCCAGAATTCAACTCCAGAATGGGAGTTGAAGCCAACAAATCTTAAAGTTGCCAAATTTGGACACCCCTGGTTTAATCATTTTCCTTTGGGGGGGACCATAGGTGGTTCTCAGACTATATTCCTATAGAAAAGAAATTGGGGCTTGCGGCAGAGAAAACAACATAGTCACGTCTTCTCAGAGAAAATTTAGACTAGCCTTTTTCAACCTGGACCAATTTATAGATTTCAGTTCCAAGGTTTTTAGCAACAACCATGTTGCCTGCAGAATCCTGAAAGTCAAAGTTACTCACACCTAGAAAACATCTAGGTTAGGGGAAGCTGATATTAAGCTACGAACCACATAGAACTGCAATGAAAACAAGAGATTATCTTATTAATATAGCTGTATATATAGTTGTATAGCTTCAGCTATGAAAAGCTACTCTGGAATGGATTAGAAACACCCAGGTTTAAATCCATCCTCAGCCATGGAAGCTTACTGGTTGACTTTGCCATTCACTCTCTCAGGCTAACCTCCCTCACAGGATATTTGGGGGGAAATTGGAGATGCTATTACATATGCCCTTTCTATAGGATTATACAGGGTTCTGAAAGAAAGAAGGTATATAAATCCAGTAAAGCAGAAGCAGCCTGGGTGGCTGAGATAATCTGTGAATATGACACAGAACAACATTCATTATGTAAAGGCCTTTTAATCCTATCATGGACAGTGTCCAAGCCAGTTATTCCAGCTTTTATGTGCAGTGAATATGTAGTATTTGTTTATGATATGAGTCTACCTGTAATGCATTGACAGGTGTATTAACAACAACTTCAAGTGTATACTTTCATACATGAACGTTATTTGTAAAAATGTACTTTTATTGTGAGGTAATCTCAGAGAGCTCTATGATTTCTTATTTAGAAAGTTGGGCATATCAAAACAGTTTAAAATTTATTCATGCAACAAGTGGATTTTTTCTGACATAGTTAAGATTAAAATGTGTATGTATCTTGTTACTTATGGTTGACATGTCCCCTTCCCTCATGCTATTGCTTTTTTTTCCTCATGGTTTCTTTTTCAGTTTTTCTCTCACATTGATTGATGCCCTGGATACACTGCTAGTAAGTGTTGATAATAACTTCATTTTTCATTCATTCATTTTCTACACATATCCTTAGATAGCAAAGGATAGCTTTTGTTCTCCATGCTTGTTGTTTCTGTTTCTCCATTTGGGAGATTAAGAATGATACATTTTCCATACATTTTGATGGTTTGTGTCTTGAAAGCATGAAGGAGTTAGATGTCACATTCAATCCCTGATTATGAAAAGATGGATTATTGCTGTGCAGTGTTTTGTATCTTGTAATATTTTCTTCTCGTCCTTTAATAAGATTATGTCTTACAAATCATTATTTTTTTTCCAGATTTTGGGGAATGTCTCTGAATTCCAGAGAGTTGTTAGTGTGTTGCAGGAGGGCATAAATTTTGATATTGATGTAAATGCTTCTGTCTTTGAAACCAATATCAGAGGTGAGTTGGCAAAGAATCTTGCAAAATAATATGGATTATCTCTGATTTGCAATATAGATTCTAAAAGAAGATTCTAAAACTTCCCTAACTAATAAGAGCACAGTTTTCATCGCCTACCATAAACAGCCAGCAGCCTTCTCAAACTTGGTGTCTATCAGATATTTTAGATTCAATTTCCATAATGGTTAGGCAGCACAGCTATTGGATTATGGGAGAAAATTCCAGCACATATGGTGGATACCAATTTAGGGATGGAGGCTTGTTATAAATCTTTGGTCTAAACTAGTAAATTGCTTTTACCTTTGTCTGATTTTTCAAAATGCTTGTTCTTTATATATGGCTTTCGAATAAACATAATGAAATTTCAATTTTTTCATTTAAAAAATCCTTTATTTTTTTATCAAAGGAAAAATTGTTGTTGAGCTAAAATCACCTCAGAAAAGTAGAATTGAATACCTTGCTCTTCTATCCTTATTGAAAAGCAAGGGACTTTTGCAGGCCTCACTACCTCTTTGGTTCATTTGAATATGCCAAGACAAAACTGAAAGTCAGCTGGATGTATAACCTTTGTCCTTGGCACAATCCACAAACAACCTTGATCTGTATTTGTAGTGGTTGGTGGCCTCTTATCTGCTCATTTGCTGTCAAAGAAGGCTGGTGTTAAAGTAGAAGCAGGATGGCCGTGTTCTGGCCCCCTCTTAAGGATGGCAGAGGATGCTGCTCGAAAACTTTTGCCAGGTGAGCATTCTTGCTGAAGCTTATCATTTCTTGTGTCGTTCCCCCTCCCCCCATAGTAGGCTACATGCTACATGAATAGAATAGAGTTGTGAGTAACACATACCAGAAACTCCTAAAGTTTCCCAATAGTTCACTGGGTGCCAAATAGAGATGGCCATCTCATTGTTTGAAAAACAAGAATTGTGGCCCTCAGTATACTGAAAAAACTTACTAAAAGTTGGCATGGACTGACATATCTGCTATGTTTATAAATGGGTTAAATAGTTGTACGGTAGGTATTGCATATCAAGTCTGTTCTTTCAGTCCTGTTCTAGAGTAGCTTTATAATTGTGATTAAAAGTATCAATCACCTACAGCAGGATGGGCAACTCATCAGCTGCATCCAACCCTAGACAAAGCTAAGCTTGGTGGAAAGTGGGTCAAGATAATAGCATTATTACTTTGTAGTTAAATAACTTAGGGGATAAAAAAATCTCCTTGCCTTTCCAGTGATCTTTGACTGCACCATAGTAGCACTTAAAGTGATGAATAAATACATAAGTGTTAATTTTGGAAGAAACCAGTTATCCCCACATACACACCACCACGTTGTATGAATATTTTACATTTAATTCATCTGATTTGTTGGCGGAAACTAAAACCTGCCTTGGCTTTTCTTTGGTGAAAGCAAGGGACTACTGTATTTTTCGGAGTATAAGACTCACTTTTTTTCCCTCCTAAAAGAGGGTGAAAATTTAGGTGCAGAAGGAATGGAGGGGCAGGCCTGGATAAGTGCTGAGTCATGGAGCCACACCCCATGGCCTATATAAAGGATCTGCTTTCTGGCATTCTCTGAGTCAGGCAAAGTCTACCTTATATTGCTGAAGTCACTTCCTGGTCTCCTGCCTGCCTTGAGAACTTTGCTAGGACTTTGGCAGAGCTGCAGAGGCACGCCTGATTCGGATTTCCCTGACCCGACCGTCAGCGGAGGAGTGGGACACGACAATCTGTGAAAACAGAGTGCATCTTGCCTTGATTAATAGCAGCCTGTATTTTTGGGGCCAGTGTGATGGCTTTATAAAATATATTGTGGTGCATTTAATTCTGTCATAGGGTAGAAAGTTGGCCTTGATAATACCTTTTCAAGCCCTGTAAATATTTAATAATATTCAAAACTTTGTTTTGAAGCCTTTCAGACTCCAACTGGAATGCCATATGGAACAGTGAATTTACTACATGGAGTAAATCCAGGAGAGACACCAGTTACTTGTACTGCTGGGATTGGTACATTTATAGTGGAATTTGCTACTTTAAGTTATCTTACAGGGGACACAGTATTTGAAGATGTTGCCAGAAGGGCTCTTAAGACCCTCTGGAAAAATCGGTCTGATATTGGCTTGGTGAGTAACCCAAACCCACGATTCTAAACCAAGATTTAATTCTTAAGGATTACAGTGGCAAAATGAAAATGCTGTTTAAAGGGCTACAAGTGAATCATTTGTATTTCATATTAGATTTTTTTTAAGCTTGCATTGATTAGCAAAACACTATTTTTGCTGAATGGAAAGGAAATGCAAGGCCATGTTAATCTTACCCAAACCTTTAATAACTGATCTTTTCCTTCAGGTAGGTAATCACATTGATGTGATTACTGCCAAATGGGTAGCCCAGGATGCTGGGATCGGAGCAGGAGTAGATTCCTACTTTGAATACCTTGTTAAAGGGGCCATTCTGCTGCAGGATGAGGAGCTGATGTCCATGTTTCTAGGTGAGTTCCTATGGTTATGTGATATGTACTTCAAGTTATTTTTTAGTGCAATACACTATCGAATAAGAAACCAAAGACAAAACTAGGAAAAGAATATGTTTCTCATTATTCCTTACTCAGTCCTTATGTCTTCTCCTTCAGTCATTCTTCCCCTATTTCCAGTTATTGGCCATTTAAGCCTTTTAAACATTCAGGGTAAACATTCTGCCTTAGCCTCTTATAAGATACCTTCACTAAGATTTATGTACATAAACCTCAGGGACACAAATATTTACATTCACTATATAACTTACTTAACCCAATCTTCCTTACATATATCAGCTTTAAAGATATTTTGTGTTTTGTCCTCTCCTTCCTAGAATAGCATCTGTCTTGAAAATTTCTGGTTAGTGAGCAGATTTTATACTAATTTTGGATATTCCTTATGCTACTGTTCTTTTGTTTAAGCATAAAAGGAAGATTGCACATTAAATATTTAATGTATATTCCATTTTATCATAAGATACATTGAACAGATGTATAATAAAATATTTATTTATTAAATGTTTCTAGAAATTCAAATAGAAATTAGAATATGTATGAATAGAGAATACGAACGTTTTCACTTCTGAAACTTAATTTTAGAATTACCCAATAGTTGTCATTGGTTTTACCTTTACTTTCACTCTAGATTATAACAAAGCTATAAAAAACTACACTAAATTTGATGATTGGTATCTCTGGGTTCAAATGTACAAAGGAACTGTCTCAATGCCAGTTTTTCAATCTTTGGAGGCTTACTGGCCTGGCTTACAGGTAACAATTGCTCTAAACTTCATTAGCATATATATATATAAATAAATATTATTAGAGTGTCTAATGCTGTAGATTGTGTTCTAAATATAAATTGAGTAATTTAACTTAAACATAAATATTAATTTTACAATTATAATGCAGATGTCTGTTGCCTTTCTACCAAACTCTGCCCTGCTTTTCTCATGAAGAATCCAATGGAAGTATTTTTGACTAGAAATTAATTATTTTAAAAAAGCTGTTAAACCCAAATATCTAAGTATGTCTTTTGACAATTTTTAAAAATCCTAATTTGCTTTCAGATGCCATCATTCATAATCTCGGGAGATCGTAATGTGTAGCTGTTTTATTTGCTAAAGGAAAAAGTATATATTACATATTTGTTTTTCCCAGAGCCTTATTGGAGACATAGATAGTGCAATGCGAACATTTCTCAATTATTACACTGTTTGGAAGCAGTTTGGTGGGCTGCCTGAGTTCTACAATATCCCTCAGGGCTACACAGTTGAAAAGCGTGAGGGATACCCCCTTCGACCTGGTAAATATGAACATGTTAGAAATACATTCTCTTACACTAAAAAGGCAAGTCTTCCTCAAAGTAGCCTCAACTTCTTGGTGACAATGTGGACATTTTTGACAGCAATGTAGAAATATTCTGTTACTACCTTCTTCCAGAATGTTTATTTTATATTATCAATCTAGTCAATAGTTCTGGAATTCCTGAGTAAATTCCAGGGTACTAACCTGATTTGGCTTAGACCATAATATTGATGCTATACTTTACATTTAAGTGGCCCAAAGAATTTTTTCTATCAAATTTATAGAAAGCCAAGTGAACAAAGCCCAAATGGCTCAAATAGATTTATTCTCATCTGGCTCAAGGTATAAGCTTTTCACTTATACTGAATAACTGAATAATAAGGTGAAAAGTGCATAAATGAAAATGTGCTCCTTTCTATCAAGCTTTAGCTAGTAAGAAAGCACTATACTGAATAATTTTGTGTTGAACTGTGTTTATAAGACTGAGCAATTAGCATTTTAGGCATTATATACTATATTTATTTAGGGGTTTTTTTAATCCTGCTTTTACTACTTTATAAGTAACTCAAAGCAGCAAACGTACATGATACTGGTCCTCATCCTATTTTCCCCACAAAAACAATTCTATGAGGTGAGTTGGGCTGAGAAAGACTAACTACCCCAAAGTCACCCAACCAACTTTCATGCCTCTAAGGCAGTACTAGAACTCACAATCTCTTGGTTTCTAGGACAGCACTTTAACACCTATACCAAACTGGCTATTATATGTATTATATGTACATTCAGTACATATTCAGGAAAGTAACTTTCATTTCTTTTGTCTGTGGCTTTGCAGAACTAATAGAGAGCGCAATGTATCTGTATCGAGCTACGCAAGATCCAACTCTTTTAGAGCTGGGCAGAGATGTGGTGGAGTCGATAGAAAAAATCAGCAAAGTTGAATGTGGCTTTGCAACAGTTAAGTGTTTCTTCCAAACTTTTTTTGTAGGGGGGGTCAGTTTATTCATTGCAAGCCTTCCTTGTTACCAGCAAAAGCATCTTACTTGTTTCTTCTGTAGTACATAAGCAATTTGAATTCTGATTCTACTGTAGAAATACCAGAATTGCCCCAGAAATTGGCCATTAATCCAACTTCAATCCCGGGTGAAATCCAGCAGGTTCTGACGGGTTCTGGAGAACTGGTTTCGGAAATTTTGAGTGGTTCGGAGAACAGGCAAATACCACCTATGGCTGGCCCCAGAGTGGAGTGGGAATGGAGATTTTGCAATATCCTTCCCCTGGAGTGGGGTGGGAATGGGGATTTTGCAGTATCCTTCCCCTGCCATGCCCACCCAAGCCACGCCCACCAAGCCATACCACACCCACCAAGCCACGCCCACAAAACCGGTAGTAAAAAAATTGAATTCCACCACTGGCTTCAATCATTTGGTAAGATGTTAGTGCTATATGGCAAGTTTTCACATCTCAACATAACCACTTCTTTGTTTTTATTTTTAAGATCAAAGACCTAAGAGATCACAGATTAGATAACCGTATGGAGTCCTTCTTCTTGGCTGAAACAGTGAAATATCTGTATCTACTGTTTGACCGTGATAACTTCATTCATAACAATGGATCATCCTTTGATGTCTTACTGACACCATATGGAGAATGCATTCTTGATGCTGGGGGATATATTTTCAACACAGAAGCCCATCCTATAGATCCTGCTGCCCTGCATTGTTGCCGGAACCAAAAAGAAGAACAATGGGAGGTTGAAAACTTAATGAGGGAATTCTACTCTTTGAATAAGAGTAAGTTTCCTTTCACAAGAACTTCAGAGAAAATGGGAAAAAGACAAAAAGATTCTACTGATATTTCCTCTGAAGATTACAAGAGACAAGCAGGCTCAGGCCAGAAAGAAAAAAGGATGGTTCCATTACTGAGCTGCCCCAGTCAATCATTCAACTCAAAACTAGCTGTTATGGGACAGGTTTTCTTTGACAATGCATGATTTCTTTTCTGAAATTCAGATGTGTTGAAATCACTAAACTTGAATTTTATTTGCATTTTGGTCACTGTTTCTCTGGGAGTACACAACACAATGCCACAGGAATCTGTAGGATACATTTTGTTAATGTGGGTCCACTTTGGAAAGCAAAAGTATTTGAAAATGAAAAATAAGTTAAAGTATTTTCTGATTTTACTAGGCCCTGATTCCTACTGCATTCCTAGTTTTATTTTTCTAAACCAAGGGAAATAAAAGACAAAGATGTCTGGGTTATTGGTAGTGCTGTAAGGTAAGCGCTGTGATGGTGTTGTTTAAACATTTATTCTGGGCTGCTTCAATAACATTTGAGGAGTGATAGCAAGGGTGTTCTTTCAGTCAATTATGGATCTGTAGAGATTCTCAGTCATCCAAATCATGGTTGTCCCAAAGGTGGTTTTTCAGGAGGCAACTGGACTTTGTTTTTTTCTTTTGAAGACATTTCACTTCTCATCCAAGAAGCTTCTTCCGCTCTGACAGGATAATGGGGAATGGAAGGATTTATAATCCTTGCAGCAGCTGCTCATTTGCATCCTTTTAGAGGATTGTTGAAGCACTTGGAGGTTTATCTGTGCCCTCGGGGTCACCTGAGTAGTCCAAATGGTTCCTGTGGTCTACAGTTTTTCCTCTGGAAGTAAGAATGGATTTTCAGAGGAAAAATTGCAGATTACAGAAACTAGGAGCACTACTCAGGTGACCCTGAGGACACAGATAAACCTCCATGTGCTTTAATGATCCTCTAAAACAGAGGTCTCCAACCTTGGTCCCTTTAAGACTTGTGGACTTCAACTCTGAAGGTGGCTGAAGTACTCTGGGAGTTGAAGTCCACAAGTCTTAAAGTTGACAAGGTTGGAGACCCCTGCTCTAAAAGGATGCAAATGACTACCTGTCTGCAAGTAATAGAAATCCTATTCCCCACTATCCTGTCAGAGCTGAAGAAACTTCTTGGATGAGAAGCAAAACATCTTCAAAAGAAAAAACAAAAGTCCAGTTGCACCTTTGGGTTAATTATGCATCTAAATTCTTTGAACAGAACGATTCTTTTGTACAGAATGAACAGATAGCATTCAATGCAGGTGAGGTATCCCACTTAAGGAAGGATAAGTAAACAAGCTTCACTAGTTTTTTTTCCCCTCCACAAATCACCTCTTAGCAAACGGAGCTGCCAGAGGGGAAAAAATCAAAGAGGCTGCAATAAATTGCAAGACTGCAGCTTCATGCATATGCAGGAAGATATTTAAAAATATTTTTTTCTTTTTTGCATTTTTACTTTTCTACTCCTGAATAATTAAAAATTTTAGACACAAGTGTATGCTTATTCTGTATGAGGTAACACTGTTTTCTTAACTTCTCACATTTGTTACGCCACAATATTGGTAAGTTTTTATATTTTTGGCCAATGTCTCCTACTTAAATTATAAATGAATGCTGAAAGTGCTGCAAACACTGAAATATTCAAAATGTGGTGCTTCATATTGGTAGTTCACCTAGGATGGTGGTGGTTCTGAAAAAAATCATAAGAGCTCCTATTTTATGGGTGTTCTAATTACATAGAATGAATTTGTGTTTTCCTTTTCATTGTACTAATATATTACTATTGTTGTTAGTTGCGAAGTTGTGTCCAACCCATTACGACCCCATGGACAACGTTCTTCCAGGCTTTCCTGTCCTCTACCATCCTCCAGAGTCCATTTAAGCTCACGCCTGCTGCTTCAGTGATTCCAGCCAGCCACCTCGTTCTCTGTTGTCCCTTTCTTCTTTTGCCCTCAATCTTTCCCAGCATTAGCTCTTCTCCAATGAGTCCTTCCTTCTCATTAAGTGGCCATAGTATTTGAGTTTCATCTTCAGGACCTGACCTTTTAAAGAGCAGTCAGGGTTGATCTCCTCTAGGACTGAGCATCATAGTTCAAAGGCCTCAATTCTTTGGTGCTCAGCCTTCCTTATGGTCCAAGCCATACATTGCAACTGGGAAAACCATAGCCTTGACTATATGCATTTTTGTTGGCAGGGTGATGTCTCTGCTTTTTGTATGCTGTCTAGATTTGCCACAGCTTTCCTCCCCAGGAGCAAGCGTCTTTTAATTTCTTGGCTGCAGTCCCCATCTGCTGTGATCTTGGAGCCCAGAAAAATAAAATCTGTCACTACCTCCATTTCTTCCCCATCTATTTGCCAGGATTATATTACTAAAAAGGACCAATTAAGACTGATATAGCTAAGAATCTACTTCTTGCAATTTTTGAACAAATATTTTGGCATAAATTGAGAAAGATTATCTGTGAAATTAAGGATTTCTTCCTTCATGAAATTTATTTATTTATTTATTTATTTATTTATTTATTATTTAAATTTTTATACCGCCCTTCTCCCGAGGGACTCAGGGCGGTTTACAGCCAGATAAAATGACAGTACTATTACAAAATAAATACTATTAAAATACCACTAAAAAACTTATTCAAATTGGCCGCAATTAAAATTTAGCAAATAATAAAACCCATTAAAACCCATTCAAAACCCATTTAAAACCCCTTAAAAACCCACGAATTTAAAAAACTAATCCAGTCCTGCGCAGATGAACAAATAAGTTTTAAGCTCGCGACGGAAGGTTCGGAGGTCCGGAAGTTGACGAAGTCCTGGGGGGAGTTCGTTCCAGAGGGCGGGAGCCCCCACAGAGAAGGCCCTTCCCCTGGGTGTCGCCAGACGACACTGTCTCGCTGATGGCACCCTGAAATGCCATTAAAGGATTGCCAACATGGGCCTCATCCACTCGTATAAATTTCAGAAGATCTCAAACTGTGCTCAGTAGAGTTGCATAGAAATCCAGATCTGAAAGACAAAACAGGATGTTGAGTGTGAATGAGTAAGCACATATTATCAGTTGTTAAATTTCAGTGAAATGTGCCCTTACTGAAATCATGTCGGTTGCAAAAACTATTGTGTGAACTCAGGAAAAGATGCAGGTATTCTTGACAATTTGCCCATCAAACCTGAAGAAATCTGCAGATACAGAGATGCTAAATTCCACCTTCCAAATTAAATGTTTATATACTATAATTAGTTTCTTAAGCATTGATTTCATTGTTATTCATTCTTGAATATAGTAAAACTATTAATATAATCTTGGAGAGTTTAAGAAGTTTATAAGTGATTACGAGCTCATTGAGCAAACAAGCTCTAAGACTGGGGCAAAAAAGATGGAAATGAAATGGGAGGTAGTTCAGAAGTACCGTATATACTCGAATATAAGCCGATCCGAGTATAAGCCGAGGTCCCCAATTTTACCCCAAAAACTGGGGTAAACTGGGGACTCGAGTATAAGCCGAGGGTGGGAAATGAGGCACCTACCGGTTGAAACCTCCTCCCTCAGCTGAGAAGGCTGGCGGCTCCCCGCCCGCCTCTCACTGCACCAGCAGGGCTTCCCACCGTCCGGTAAAATGTGAAAAAGAAAAAACTCGAGTATAAGCCGATCCAGTATAAGCCGAGGTCCCCAATTTTACCCCAAAACTGGGGTAAACTGGGGACTCGAGTATAAGCGAGGTGGAAATGAGGCACCTACCGGTTGGGGAAACCTCCTCCCTCAGCTGAGAAGGCTGGCGGCTCCCCGCCCGCCTCTCACTGCACCAGCAGGGCTTCCCGTCCGGTAAAATGTGAAAAAGAAAAAACTCGAGTATAAGCCGTATATACTCGAGTATAAGCCGAGGGGCTTAAAAAAAAAAAACTCGAGTATAAGCCGTATAGACCCGAGTATAAGCCGAGGGGACGTTTTTCAGCACAAAAAACGTGCTGAAAAACTCGGCTTATACTCGAGTATATACGGTAATTGATTTAAAAGCTGGGGGAAAAATTGGTTTCATTTTATGTTATATATAAAATCTTGGAGAATATCCAAGCAACAGGTTATTCTTTCTACGCTAAAAGATATCAACAAAAATTTCTGCAAAATACACTACGGTATGTGATTCATGTTTCTTCTTTAGTACTAGGAGTAACTTCATTCTGATTAATCACTACAAATGCTGTATAATGGGAGACATGAGCTTTACAGTACTGGAAATAGCACTGTAATGTGGAGGTGCGCAGTATAAACGCCCTTCTTCCAATTTATCAAATTTAAACTGCTCATCTCACCCGAGGAGTGCTGTATAAAATGAGCATTAAGTAGAACCGTAGGAAAAGCACCAAAAAAAAAACAGGTTGGAGGAAGAGACAACCTGCACAGGAAAGATTTAATTCAAGAACTGTGTTGAGGAGAGTGCCCATTTATCTCTAAGTGTTGCTTTTAAGAGACAGCTGAGCGTGACCCAATTCCTTTTTCAATAATCTCAAATCAATTTTGATTGCTAATCATATACAGGTAGTCCTTGTGTTACAACCATTCATTCAGCAACTGTTCAAAGTTAATGGCATGCCAACAAGGACATGTCAGGTCCTCAAAAGTTTCAGCCATTGCAGTGTCTCTGTGGTCATGTGGGTTTGGAGCAAAGATTTGGAAATGATGGCCTAAAGAATCTTTTAATACTATACATAGTTCTATGAAATCTTGCCCGAAGTTGACTTTGGCAAGCATCTGCTGAAAATCAGCATCCAGAATCTCCTGACCCAACTCCTCCTTGCTTTCACTGACTTAATTGCTTGGTCTCTGCTTGTCTTTACTCAGCATATTTGGGGGATTTGATAGGGACTTTTCTCAAATTTTGCTATATTGTCCCATTGGGGTGAAAGTGAAGGTCTTCTACTAACCCCCTGCTTAGGCAGGAAACCCCACACCACTTCAGACAAATGGTTATCCAACATCTTAAAAACTTTTAGTGTTGGAGCATTCACAATTCTGGAGCCAAGTTATTATTTATTATTATTATTTATTAAATTTTTATACCGCCCTTCTCCCAAAGGACTCAGGGCGGTGTACAGCCAACTATAAAACAAAATATATACAATTAAAACAACATTTAAAACATAGCAAATTATAAAGGCTGATAAATTAAAATTTAGATTTTAAAATTTTTAAATATTAATAAACCCCAAATTTAAAATTCTACACTATTATGCAGTCCCGCTTGAATAAATAGGTGTGTTTTAAGCTCACAACGGAAGGTCTGAAGATCAGGCACTTGACGGAGGCCAGGGGGAAGTTCATTCCAGAGCGTCGCTGCCCCCACAGAGAAGGCCCTACTCCTGGGGGCCGCCAGCCGACACTGTTTGGCGGACGGCACCCTGAGGAGACCCTCTCTGTGAGAGTGTACGGGTCGGTGGGAGGCAAAGGGTAACAGCAGGCGGTCCCGTAAGTACCCGGGTTCTAAGCCATGGAGCGCTTTAAAGGTGGTAACCAAAATCTTGAAGCACACCCAAAAAACCACAGGAAGCCAGTGCAGACTACGGAGTAGTGATGTCACGTGGGAGCCACGAGCGGCTCCCGTTACTACTCGCGCAGCCGCATTCTGGACTAACTGTAGCCTCCGGGCAGCCCCATGTAGAGAGCGTTGCAGTAATCCAACCTAAACGTAACCAGAGCGTGAGTGACCGTGCATAAGGCATCCCGGTCAAGGAAGGGACGCAGCTGGCGGACCAAGCGAACTTGGTAAAAGGCCCTCCTGGAGACGGCCACCAGATGTTCATCAAAGGACAGCCGTCCATCCAGGAGGACGCCCAAGTTGCGAACCACCTCCTTTGGGGCGACTAACTGCTTCAACCAGTCAGCTGCGGATGCAGCTGACTGTACCGGGGTGCCGGCATCCACAGCCACTCCGTCTTGGAGGGATTGAGCTTGAGTCTGTTTCTCCCCATCCAGACCCGTTGTTCCACTGATTAATTGTTCTAACTGTCAGGAAATTTCTCCTTAGTTCTAAGTTGCTTCTCTCCTTGATTAGTTTCCACCCATTGCTTCTTGTCCTACCCTCAGGTGCTTTGGAGAATATCTTGACTCCCTCTTCTTTATGGCAGCCCCTGAGATATTATAACACTGCTATCGTGTCTCCTAGTCCTTCTTTGCATTAAACTAGACATACCCAGTTCCTGCAACCGTTCTTCATATGTTTTAGCCTCCAGTCCCCTAATCTTTGTTGCTTTCCTCTGCACTCTTTCTAGTCTCAACATCCTTTTTACATCATGGCGACCAAAACTGAATGCACTATTCCAAGTGTGGTCTTACCAAGGCATTATAAAGTGGTATTAACACTTCATGTGATCTTGCTTCTATCCCTCTGTTTATGCAACCTAGAACTGTGTTGGCTTTTTTGGCTGCTGTAGCATAGTGCTGGCTCATATTTAAATGAGTCCAGTAGGACTCCCAAGATCCCTCTCACAGTTACTACTGTTGAGCAAGGAACTACATATACTGTACCTGTGCATCACCAGGAATACACTTAGAATAACTTTATTGTTGTTTTGAATGTACACTAATCATAAATTAAAATGAAATTTCATTGCATACAGCTAGCAGCGGGTCATCACCTCTAATATACATACTACATAAACATAGTTCATAATTCATAAAAAATAATCCAGCAATAATAAAAAGAAAGAAGAGCTTAAATAACAGTAGCCTTGCAGAACTGGTCCCAGTTCCTCGTATATGAAGTTTCTTTGGGGGAACAGACCGAAACCTTCTAATGGATTTTAGATCTTTCAATCGTGCATAAGAGCACCAGTGTGCCTACTGTCCCTGTCCTAATGTTTCCTATTTGTATCTATTTTATGTATTCAATTCATGCTTATATAATATTATGTAATATATTCTTGACAAATAAAATAAAATAAAATAATAAATAAAATCAGGGTGATAAAACTCAGGACGACCACTAATCAGCAACAGACAGGAAAAAAACCAAGAAAGATTAGAGAATACCAACTTTGATCTCACTCCCCCCCCAGTCCCCCCAGGCAACTTGGATGACATAAAATCTGAAGTGCTATCTTTGATTCCCAATGTAACAGCAGCGTTTTTCTCTTTGCTGACATTGCTCAGAGCGATTCCCTTCTCTTAGTATACAGTATGACTGTAACTTTGTTGCTTGTATCCTTACGATTTATATTGATATTGTTTCCTGATTGCTTATTTGTACCCTATCATTAAGTGTTGTACCTTAGAATCCTTGACGAACGTATCTTTTCTTTTATGTACACTGAGAGCATATGCACCAAATTCCTTGTGTGTCCAATCACACTTGGCCAATAAAAAAATTCTAATCTATTCTACAGCACGCTACAGTACTGGTACCTAGTTATTCCCAAAGACTTCATTTCCCATCATCCGTTAGGTAAATAAGAACACTTCCTGTCGCCGTCTCACCTCGACCGGAAGGCGTCTCCGAACAAAGCTCCGAGAGGGGAGAAGCTTCCTGTTTGCGTCTGGCCGGGGCAAGAGCGACTATGGCATCCACCATAGGGGGTGCGGGAGCTGCATTACCGGCACTATCACCAGCAGCGGACCCCGTTTCCTGCACGCTCGGCCGGCGTGAAGCAAAGCGAGGGCCGATCAACATCTTGGCCCAGCTTCGGCATGCACAGCTCAGCGGCCGGGGCCTGACGCGGGGGTCACAGGTATTACAGGCTCGGCTGGACTCTGCGGGGTGGCTGGGCCAAAGCCGGGGTGGGTGGTGGGGGGGTTCGGGACGACAGGCCTCCTCCCTCGGAGGATTTTGCGCTGTCCCTGGCTACGCCCTCCTTATTCGGAGGGAAATAATGAGCAGAAACAGGAGATGCTTCGGCTGGACTCCGTCCGTTTTCAGATGATGGGTAGGGCGGTAGCTTTTGTGCGGAGGTGAGAACCTGGTCGAGTCTAGCTTTTTTAAAATAAATAAATAAATAAGGATACGGTAGATGGAATTGGGGTTGTGAGAATTGCTGGCATCCTACTCTATACAAGGTACACAATAGGATAAGGGCACCAGCGTACCTACCGTCCCTGTCCTAAAGTTCCCTTTAATTGTATTCATTTTATGTATTCGATTCATGTTTATACTTATATATATTACTTAACATGTATTCGACAAAATAAATAAATAGGTGCCTGCATGCTAACTCCCTTTCCTGTTGACGACAATGATATTTTTATCCCACTTTTCATATAACGTAAAAAACTCAAGCTGGTGAACATACCTAATAACTGGGATATTAAAATAGGACATGTCTCCTGTTTCCCCCGCAACAATAACCCTGGGAAGTGGGTTGGGCCGTGACTTGCCCAAAGTCACCCATCCTGCTTCTTGAGCTCCCAGCAATTGCTGCTGTGACTTGCTTCTGATTTGTGCTTGATGTTTATGTACCAGAGCAGAATGTTGGCAGTGACAGATGTTCAGCATCTTATTACAGGTGTTCAGGTCAGCTGGAATTGATGGGTGACGTGTCTCGTTTAGTCTTGCTCTGATACATTCAGACATGCCATCAGGTTATATGTAATCCAAAACTGAGAATGATCCATAGATCAATGGACAGTTCATATGAAAAGAGATATAATTCTGTCACTGAAATAATACATTCAAAATTCAATTTTAAAAAAATCCAAAATAATAGTGATATTCAATTAATTAAACAGAATTTGCTTTAATTGTATGTTACATTGCAATGGCAATGAACCGTAAGCTCTTTAATATTACTTTCACACGTAAATTCTTATTATTTCTTCATTTTATCTACCTGGTTTTTGATTACACTCAAAATGAAATACTGAAATTTAGCAAATGGTTGTAATAATAAAAGACTTATTTCCGTTCATTTTTTTGATCATATGCAGCCACTTTTGAGACATGATTTAAGTTACAACTGCCAAAAGTTGTCATTTTAAAGCAGTATGGAAAAACTGACATACTTCGTGTTAGTTCCTCCTAAGATATTAATTTTTTAAAATGGTTTTTATACCTATGGAATATGTTTCCCCACAGGTGTTCAGATTGTATTGTGCTTTACCTTTTGTTAGAGATATTGACACTTTCTTTTGTATTTACTTTGCAGCCATAATCTTTTATAGTGCATATAATTATTCTTTGCAAATGGTGATAGAGCAATAAATTCTACCACTTAGTTTTTTAGATTATATAAGTGGGCTGTAAATTACATTACTCCTATTTTAGATTTCCATTGCTGTAATACCTGTATGAATCTGTTCTTGATAGCTTTGTTTAAAAGATTGGAAAAGAAAAGTGGGAAAATGGGAGAAATTAAAGCATTAATTTTATTCCACCAGAACAGAATTCTGAGTTTAAAGACATTTTCATATAGAAATCAGAAAGATTAATATTAAAGATTGAGCTATAGAAAATTGAAATGGCTGATATAGCTGAAATCTATATATATTATGTATTGTGTATTGATCAATCACACAACTATTTTCTATTTTTATTTCTCAGTGAATACACTATTGTGTTTTTAGAAAAAAGATATACACCCCCCCTTAAGTCTTAAATATATCTTCAAATTACAAGTTTAAACTTTTTAGCTGACTAAGTCATTTTAACCTTACTGTACTGATATGTCTGATGCACACATAACAGTGTTCTACCAATGTATTTGATTTAGTTTCCATGCTTTTGGATATTACAAGTGAGATTAAGTCTTAATCATCCGTAAGGAAGATGAAAATACTAGTATATCAAAATATTCTCATAATTTTTAGCCATGGGCTGCTTCTTTCAGAGCCCATTCTACATTAGAATTTTAGAGAGTCTTTTACCAACATCTGGATGGCATTAAAATTGCCACATTCCAAAGTTAATTATCAGTGTTTAATTCTCCAAGAAATTGTTCTTCGTTTTTTTCTGAAAAAAATGTATTCTCAATTTATTGATAAATTATATATTAGATTCTCAGTGCATAAAATGCAGGCAGTTAAAACCCCTGTGAATCCAGTGAGAGAGGAGCTATAGGAGCCTTCTTGACCTGAAATGGTGGAAAGGGGCAACTTTGCAAGACTTTTTATTCTGTCTTCGGTTTAAAAACTATCAGTGGAATGATCAAAAATTCTTTCCACTTCTTCCATTTCCTTTGTAGGTATTATTACTGGTAGCTGTCTGTCCACCTGAGCAAAGTGCTTTTCTGACAGATGGTCAGCAAAAAATAATTCTAACTCCCTATAGCCATCAGCGTTGTGTTGGGTGTGTTAGGTTATATTATGAATGAATAAAAATTAAGAATTTTATTTTTTGGTTCCTTTCCTTATTGTCTTTCCATTTCCATCTTGCTTTATGATAGGTTAGTTTAATATTAATAACATTAGTAATATATCTTCCTTTTGAAGATATATTATTTTAGGAGTTTAGGAGTTTTTTATTTGTTGTGTTAGATATCTATCTTTTTAATTTGTTGTTAGTATTTCTCATTGCCTAGAAATCATCTTTATATGTCTTTATAATTCCAACAATTCTCATCTCTAAAATACTAGGACGCAAGGTCTCTTCTATCTATTCTAAAAAGGAAATAATTTATAAAATATTAAATCAGAAAGCAAGTAAGAATTGATGTTGCTTAATTTTTAGTACTGTATTGTTGTATATTTACAAAAATACATGAAGGAAAAGTGAATGGTGGAAAGGAAGAAAAGTTAGAGAAAGTTATAGTTGGTTGGAATTGAAATATTGGTTTTAAAAGGAGTTCAGTGCCTTCCTGAATGCTAAGAAGGGACCAAATGCATCTTTAAGGCAGTTTATTTCCTGACATCAGAAAGCCTATCTTCTTTTTTTATAAGAATTTTTTTTTATTTTCCACAACAAAACAAAACAAAACAAAAACATTCACATCAAACCATTACATTGTGCTGACTGGGTGTTTACAAATCTTCTTGTACAAATTCAAAATACACATCTCTTTCATACATGTGTTTTCAATATCTTATAGAAAGCCTATCTTCTGATCTATAGCTGTCTGTCTTCTCCTTGGGATAGCATCACAAGCAGAGACTCCCTAGACGTTATCACAGAATGGGCAGAAATATTTTGGAGAAAGAACCCCAAGATAGCTGAAACCGTATAAAATAAAGAGCAAAGAAGAATAGAATAGAATAGAATTTTATTGGCCAAGTGTGATTGGACACACAAGGAATTTGTCTTGGTGCATATGCTCTCAGTGTACATAAAAGAAAAGATACGTTCATCAAGGTAATCTAATATCAGCAGTAAACTTATAGTGTACCTTAAATCTGTTTAATTCATTATTAATACTACATTACTAGATTTATAATTTTCAGCATTTCAGTAAAAGTATTTGTCATTTTAAACTTCCCTGAATAAATATCAATGGCTCTCTTCTGTAAATGATTCCCATCTGCTTGGTACTGAAGGCAGTTGTAATTAAGGTCACACGGTATAGTTTATCTCAGTATACAGAACCTCTTTGTATTTGAAACAGCACTTGAATAACAACTGTATTTTCAAGTCTTGCATGTTATAGAAAACTTTACATTTATGTGCAAGCACTGTTGGCATAAGAGAATAAATATGTATAGTAATATTACTTTGAAGGGAATAAACTTGAAATATTACCTAGAATACTTTTTATTCCAATAGTGAATGCAGAATATTTGGCAGTAGGATTGCTTGCTGCATCTAAGTGCCACAGATTCTCTGATGGCTCTCACTTTGAAATGATGGTATTAAAAAGAAGCATAATTTCATATGTCTACATTTAGTCAACTTATAGATGCTGTTTTGTGGAAAGTTTTATTTGGATCGTATTTTGATTGCTTAAGCAATTGCATTCAGATTGAATAAAGTTAAAGTAAGGATCTCCATTTTTTTGAGCCACATTGAGTATATCCTGAACACCAACAAAATGTAAGAACTATACAGGTTCTGGCTGTTCACAAAATGTTTAAGGCACTACTCTTTTTCTGTGTATGTATGTACGTATGTACGTATGTATGTATGTAGTTAGTCAGTTAGTTAGTTTGTATAACTGCCCAGGTCACATATATAACTGTAGGCTTGTGTATTAAATTTGTTTATGTACTGCATTTAAAAAAACACTTGATTTTGCTCTGATATGATGCAATCTGAATATAGGACATCCACATCTTTCTTGTCAGGGTCAGATCATTCTCTAATTGGCCTTGAGTTGATCAACGCTAGCAACTCTGCAGGGAGGAGGACCATCTTTTAATACCAGCAATCATAATTATTTTCTTGAGCCACCTACAAGAGCTGGAAATTGCCGTTGTTCTCTGTGGTGGGGCAGTTCCTTTCAATAGAAAAGGAAAAAAAATAGTCTTAAGTCCCTTGTGTTCGAGGTGCTATAGATAGTTAGCATTTTCTCCAGTCTTACTTAGTTTCTATATGAAAGCACCAGGGGAGATAATCGGTTATTAGTGTCATCCATATACTGATAATACCCATCTTTGCACCTAGACCTCTGACCAACAGGTGATATAATTGAAATTCTGTCCTGGTGCCAGCAGTCTCTTGGCGTCTGATGCCTCAAAATTATCTTCTCCCAATCATTTGTATCCATCTGATAAAACCAAATAAAAGGGATTCTCACTCAAAGACTTGTAATTTGAAGGCCCTAAAAGTAGTCTTTTCAGTCCCTGCCCTCCTTATTTGGAACAACATGCTCTTTAGATTTATATGGCGCTGGTTGGGTTTTAGAAAGGCCAATAAAACTTGACTTTTTCTGCAGGCCTTGGGGGCAGAACTAATGTGAAGTATACCCGCTGATCACCTGGAGGCTGATGGAAGTTGAGCTATTTTATTTGTGAATTTATTTTTAGTGGTTTGTTTTGTTAATCTCTGGTGTTAAATTGGTACTCAAAATTGGTATTAATTGCAGCAGAATATAAGCACAATAAACAAATAAATGCTTTTCCCTTCTCAAACATAGCCCCTGCCAATCTCATATTACCTTTTTCATATATGCTCTTGGCATTTCCTTTGTGTTCACCAGATGGATGAAGTCCCTTTAAAAAAATAAATAAAACTTGTGTGCGCTGAATATTGTGGAATTTTCTTTGCCCCAAGAAAATCAAGTACAGTTTGCAAAAGCCAGTGGACCTTATGTTGCCAGCCCAGAGATAAAGCTCCATTGTTGGGGAGTTACAATAGTTTTTAAAGTGAAGGATTGCATAGTGTTACAAAGTATTGCATAGAGATATTTTGTATCAGCAAGGACCATGATTTTGAGATATTGTAATCAAAGTTCTTACTGCTTTTCTGGGGAGGGGAGGAAGATTTGTAAAGAAACATTTATTTACTATATTTTTAATTGTGTTTTGTTGATAAGTATTGTGTCCAAGATGTTTTGCAAACGCAAGAAAGAGATTCTATCATTAGGCCAGCAAATTACAAAGAAAGAACATGCAAAGAAAGGGAGTTCAAAGATAGATAAAAATATGAGTTCTGCCAGAATATCCCCCCAAAAAGTTGATAATATTAAATGGGCATTTATGTTCTGTTCATGCAAGACTGAATTTTCCATTTATTTATTTTTTATAAAACTTTAATAATAAAACTTCAGAAAATGAATCCTTGCATTAAATAGCAATCAATTGCTCACGCCCTTTAGAGGAGGAAGAAATGTTATTCTTGTTTCACTGCCACAGATGAATGGGGCTGAGTGTCCTTTGTGAAGAAAAATCCCTGCAGTTATTTCTTCTCTGGGGAGATAGAAAATAAACTTTAGAAGTAATACTGTGCTTATTATCAGAAACGGCTCAGACACATTGATATGAACAATATCATTAAGGATAGCAAATATAAGTTTTCAAATTTGAGACTGATATGATTGAAACAATCCTGAACCTCAAAAAGGCTTCAGAAATAATGGTTGACTCTAAAGTCTAAATATTAACCAGGGGTAAAATTTTCCCTACCAGTTCTGTGGGCGTGGCTTGGTGGTCAGATGACTCGGTGGACGTGGTCAATAACAATAAATAATAAAAATAATAAACAAAGTATAAAAAAACAATAAGAGGTACCAAAAACCAACTTTCACACTTTACACACACACAACACAACACAACTGACTCACACACAATGTAAAAGCAGTTGCACTTCACACTTCACACAGCCACAAAAAGCTCAAAAACCAACTTTCACATTTTACACACACACAACTGACACACACAACACACACACACACAAATACCACATACAGCTTTCTGAGATTTTGTGTGTTTGTGTAGTTAGAGTGAAACACTACAGAAACATACCAAATCTCAGAAAGCTGCACAACTATTTTATTATTTTATTTTATTTTATTATAGACTTCAATTCCCAGAGTTCCTCAGCCAGACAGCATTAATCACTCAGAGGTGAAATAGTTTAGCTAAGTTTAGATTAGTTCAGTCTGGTGCTAAAAGCGAAACTGGGGCTTTCCGGCTATGAGAAAAGCCATGAGGTCGATCAGTAATCAGGTAAGTGGCTTAGACTCTTTTAAAAGGAGTTTTTCTACATGTTTTCTACAGAAAACATGTTTTTTAAGGTTCTGCTGATGAGGAACTCAGGTGAGATCCCCAGAGTAGCCTTTAATTATTATTTTTTTTAAGTTTAAAGGCTGCCGATCTCAGCTGAGGGGCGGGACCCTCAAAGGCTTTTTTTTTACTTTTAAAGGCAGGTTTCGGCTGAAGCAAAACCTTCTTTTAAAAGTTAAAAAAAGCCCTTCTGCTGATGATGGGGCTCAGCAGAGGCGGGGGGTGGGGCCAGGGATTTTTGCTACCGGTCCTCTGAACCAGCAGCCGCCATCGCTACCGGATCGCGTGAGCCTGTCTGATCTGGGAGCATTTCACCCCTGATATTAACCCTCTATCCTAAGGGGAAAAATGGCACGTGCATATTTAAGGTATAAGTAGCAGGTCAATGGAAGAGTTCTGTTTGAAGTGGAGTCTGTGAGAATGTTAAATGTATTATACATCTTGCAAATATGAAATCTGCTGTTTTATTATAGTGAACTACAGAAATACTTTCCAGTACTTTCTCTTACCTTGTCTGCTATATTTATTTATTCTTAGTTACGTTTCTTTGCTTACTTTTTTTTAACAAACAAAGAATGGATTTTATAGGGGTTTAGTAACTAATGCAATAAACCGACGTTTCAAAAATGGCTGACGTCACATTATGATAGGACAAGAAATGATAACTTTCCTAATTTAATTCAGCAAAAATTAAGGGAAGGATTACTTTCTTTACTTTCTTTGCTAGCTCTCTACTCTTCCCTAAACACCAAATTGTAATATTGTCTTCTATAAGCAAAAGTTACTTTAATGAAAAAAGTGTGACGAGAGGGAAATTACTGATGATTGATAGATACATAAATAGAACCCAATAAATAGTATAAGAATCCTCTGCTACTGACGTTGATTTTGCTGTTTAAAATGTTTTCATTAGTTGTCTACATTTCTTGATTTTAAATTGTGAAAAAGCAAAATATTTCTTCAAATTATCATTAATGAAAATTCTAATTCTACATGGGTGTCAAACTCGACTGTGTCATGTGACATCACATGACATATCGCGATGTGTTTTGCCTTTGGAGAGCCAGGTGGATGTGGCCTATGCATCCAGCCCATGGGCCACCAGTTTGACACCACTACTCTAGCTAATATTCCCATCATCTGTTCAGTGTAGAGTGCTTATAAGACCAAATGTTTTTTATAACCATGCATCTGAATTTATTTCCAAGAAAAAGGGAAAAAAATCAATAATATTTGGAATTGTGATGAATTGATGATATGTGAAACATACGCCAAAGAACTGAAAGAACACTGTATGTTGCGATCATTTTCAATGCAATATTTTGTCTTTCAAAGTTAGAACTAATTTGTAAACTCCTGTGTTTCCACTAACACAAATAGAAACTTAAATATATGTGTGGCACCCCAAATTCAAATGAGACCAGAAATTGGATTAATTTCTGGTGCAGTGGAAAACTGGAGAAGTGGTCAATTTAAATAATCTGGAAGCATTGTAATAAGTATTCTTTATTGATAAAATGTTTGGAATCTGAAACTCTGTCTTGCAGATCACAGGAGCTTTGTTAAAAGAAAGAGACAAACAAGCAAAGTGGAATGGAATTCCTTTGCTCTTACAAAAGCTCTATGAGACTAGCCATGCTAATAGTGATTTTTCTCAAAGTCAGAGCATCTTAAAGGTAAGTTTATTGCTCATTTTCAATCAACCATCATTGTGTTAAATCTGTTCTTAATCGCAAGCCAATCATCAACAGTATCAATTATTGTGTGATTCATTGTACTACAAAATCACAATTTTATATAATATTCATATATTTAGAATACATGGATTAAACAACAGTTACTGTGTAATTTGTAACGTTTAATTTGTAGCATATTCTGTATGCATAATGTCAGCATAATGTCCCAACTCATACTGCTCTGTTCATACTACATGTTATTTTATTTAGTTGTTTTTCATGAATTAAACATTCCCCATTGTTATTTAGCCTTTCTTTATGGTGAAAATGTTTCAAACTATTGATAATAGAGATGATGCTGACTAGTCCAGGCTATCATTGCTATACAAACAATTTAAAATTTCTGTTTATTAGCATATCTAGAATGATTTTGTTATCATGCCCCTTTATATGTATATAGGGTATATCTATATATGAAACTTAATTTAATAAATCTCATTCTACATTGTTAAAACTAAATCATGTGCATTTACTTCAAAACATAATTATGTACAATTGTAGCATTTCAATTCCAGCAATTTCCAAGCATCAGTCCTTGTTTAACAAGATACTAGAACATTTTGTCTGTTACTTTCTGTGCCTTTTTCAGCTCTGTTGTAGCCTTTTAATATATTTTTTCTAACAATCTTGGAAAAAATTCAGTAGAATAGAATAGAATAGAATAGAATAGAATAGAATAGAATAGAATAGAATAGAATAGAATAGAATAGAATAGAATAGAATAGAATAGAAAAGAAAAGAAAAGAAAAGAAAAGAAAAGAAAAGAAAAGAAATTCAGTATTGGACTGTTTATCATAACTCCAAGGTCTATTTCTTGGTCACTCATTACTAGCTTAGATACTGGAGGGGAGGGGTCTTTGCTTAACAAGAAACCATTACATTTGCTTTTATTGAGCTGCATTTTTCATATGAATACACATTATTTTGGGACATGCCATCCAAATTTTGTAGAACAGTTAAAAATAATAGTTTAAAGTATTGGCCTTTTGAAATTTAATATATTAATGTACCATAACTACAATATGTTTTCGTTTCTGCCAGGAAATTTCTCCCCTTCTTTCTATGGAAGCCATGGCATTTGTCACAGAAGAAAGAAAATCTGCACAAGAATCTACTTTTCCAAATACATATACATTTGACCTATTTGGAGGTGTTGATGTAAGTGATACTCTGAATCAGTTTTGCCTTCAGTACAGAAACAGGTTCTCAAATGCTGGGACATTCTAATCCATGGTGGTGAAAGGAAATATTAATGTTTGTTCAAGGCAAGAAGTGAAGGCTCATCACCTGAGAAACAGTAATTTGGAGAACGCAATCTATCATCTTTTAGTTTAGAAGAGGAAAGATTAAAAAGAGACATAGTTGCATATAACGTATCAAATAAGAGTAGGAGGCCATGGGATAATAAAGATGAACGTTTGGCAATTTCACTATGCTCTGTCATCTTTTGAACTATAAAGAAGGATTTTGGTCTTCTGAAATCTCTCTTGGAAAAAAGAACATATGTTTAAAAGCCAGTGAGATTATATAGTGCAAAATCTGAGAAGAGTGAAAACCATTAATAGAAATATACAAGTTTTTTATAAAGTTGTCCAATATACTTGTAATTTATGCTATCTAATGCAGTTTGAAGATTATTCTCCAGGTACTTTGTCCTAGCCTAACAAATATAATAAAAAGTAGCATAGTACTATTAGCAAAGTATCTCTGATGTAGTCACTCAAGTAACTGGAGTTCTTGAACGTTACTTAAAATGTCTTTTTATTATCTTATCCATGTGGCCAACCATCTGGTATCACCCAATTTTATTGCCTCTAATTCAAGCCAATAACCTGTGTTCAAAGGTTATTGTGTTCATTAATTTCAAACCTGTGTTCATTAATTTCTAATGTGGTTTGCCAACCAATCATCTGGGCTTGGGTAGCTTCTGGGGAAACCTTTTTCAATGCTAGTAAAGTTAACGGGTGACACAACTCAACACGAACGTAGGATATCTGGAAGTATATGCAATTTGTCTCTAGTCAATAGGATGCAATTGATTGGCTGTACGATGTATCATTTTTATTACACCTATTATAATCATATGTTCAGTCTTAAATATAACTTCATGCTAATAGAAGATGACAGTGATTTATGATTATAATAGCCTTAGACAGACTCAATTAAAAATCATCCATAAATTTAGTACAAGGTCAAGACTAGGGAAACAGCATATTTATCTCATTAAATATAAATTTACAAGGATGTTTTTAATTGGTTTGAAGATAGGGAAGAGACGATAATTCCTAAAAAATGCAGGAATGTGTTTTATAAAGGCAGAAGTATCTATTTCTCTCAATAGCTTTGATATAACAAGCAAAAAAATCTGCTGCTCACTAACTCAGGCTCTTGTGTAGCCTTGTCTTACCCTAAAAACTGATAATATAATAAAAACAAATTCCATATAATGCTTAATTTGGAGGCAATGAGATTTTTTCCCCCAACTAACTAGCACAACATATTTAGGATTTATATATTCAGCAAGTATTTTGTATTACGTATAGTTTAAAAGTATTTAAAATAGGGCAGTACTTCTTGTTAAATGTACACGTGATCCTAATAGATCACATTAAGAAGCCATGGCTAACTAGTGTCACATGATTTAAAATTAGCTTCCCTGTGCTAGCTGGTATGGAAGCCAAGAATTATAATTCCAAATTGGATATGAAAAGGTTACTAGGCCATTTACCTCTTCTGACAGAGGAAAGGATAGAGCAGCATAAGGTAAAGGTAAAGGTTCCCCTCGCACATACGTGCTAATTGTTGCTGACTCTAGGGGGCGGTGCTCATCTCCGTTTCAAAGCCAAAGAGCCAGCGCTGTCCGAAGACGTCTCCATAGTCATGTGGCCGGCATGACTCAACACCAAAGGTGCACAGAACGCTGTTACCTTCCCACCAAAGGTGGTCCCTATTTTTTCTACTTGCATTTTTACGTGCTTTCGAAACTGCTAGGTTGGCAGAAGCTGGGACAAGTAACGGGAGCTCATAGAGCAGCAAAAACTATCTATATTTCGCTGATTATAATGTCAAGTGGTTGTCAAAATATTCTTTTTTACCCCACACAAAATTACAATACAATTTATTGAAATGGAAAAAGATTATTGACTAGACCTTGAAGTTGGTTTGTTTTTCTAGTTTAATGAACCTTAAACCTAGCTGGACCTGATCCAGGCATAATAGGAAACATTAGTTACTTCACAACAGTTTCTATCGTCTTCTTATAACTTCTGTATTAGAAGAGAGAGCACAAAGCCAAAAGCTTGTGTATTTAAGTATGAGCCCAAACATTAGACAAATATTCCATTGAAACATGGTAAATTTTATGAAGAGATTATTGTAAAGTTTGGGCATTGGGTGTTTTGTAAAGTAAGGTAGTCTTGTTCAAATCAGGCTGATGATTTTACAGACATATAACTAGTTTTGTAGTAGTTGGCAAAGATACTAGAAAAAGAAGTGGTTTGATATCAACTTGGGGGATGTGTTCAGTTTCCCACACTAGTTACAACCCCGGGATCTTCTCATGGCCTCCTATCCAAATATTAACCAAGTTTGCCCTTGCCTTTCTTATTTGGAGGGGATCAACCAGGTGCCTTCCATGTAGTTGAATGGAAGTTTTGTGCACGCAACAAAAAAGAAGAGTTTGTGTAAAATCAATTGAATTTGCTATTCAAATAATTGTTATACTATTTTGTTAAAGTAAATAAAGTAATTATCTAATTCACAGCTCCTGGTAGAAATACTTATGAGGCCAACATTTATTACACAGAAGAAGAAACAAAAGAGTAAGTAGAAGTCTTGTCTCTGTCATGAATTCTTTTTTATTCAGTGTCAGTCACAAGTGCAGGTTTGGTAGTGGTAGTTTGCCAATACCGTACATTTTCTGAATTTCTAAAATTTACAGCTTTTAAGCTAATAGATCCTAAATATTTTGAGTCATATGTTAAAACATTAAATGAAGTCAATATTTTAATACCAGTAATTTGGTATTTGTCATTATTTCCAAAAGATTGCAAGATAAACTATAGTTTAGTCCAGGGGTCTCCAACCTTGCCAACTTGAAGACTTGTGGACTTCAACTCCCATAATTCCTCAGCCAGCTTTGCTTTGAGTTGAAGTCCACAAGTCTTCAAGTTGCCAAGGTTGGAGACCCCTGGTTTAATTACTGTGGAAACATTTACACAAATAATTTAAAACATGCCTTATATTTGTTATGTGAATTTAAATTAGTACCTCTAATTGTTATCTATCTACATTGAGCGTTCATTAAATTTGTTTTTACTTTTAGACAGGTTATTTCTATTCTACCCATTAAGAATTAATGAACTAATATTTTTTAAAAAATTACAAATATATGTGTAGAGCATCATTATGAAGGGATAAGCATGAATAAAGCAATATAGCTGTTGTTTTTTTTAAAGGGGGATTCTGGTATCTAAAATGCATAAAAGTAAGCACCATAATAATAATCCTGGAATTACCATTGAGATGGGCGACCGATGGTAGCTTGTTAGCCATTAACTTATAATCCTCCCCAGGTATACCATTAACCCTAGGTTTATTGGATTTTAACAGCTGAAATACCTGTTTTCTTCAGTATATTTTGTATTTATGATATTATGTAAAATATTTTGAAATACAGGCAGAATGAGTGATCAAGTTACTGTATTTCAAAAAAAACACTAATAAGAATATTATGTTTTACAGTAAGTGATGACCTTATCAAGGACTGTTTAAGCATATTGTACAATTCCTGCATTTGTGTAAGTCATATTCTGTGTATTAAATTTTTTTGCTTTATTATACCTAAAATTTTTACTTAATTTAAAAAAATAAAGCATAGGATTTTACATAATACGGTAGACATAAACACATTGGCAGCTGCATTTTATCTCAATATTATCTTTTAAAGAGGATTTGTTCATATATGATTAGTTGTGGGAGTTTAGTAATATGGAATTCTTTGCTATTTTGGATGTTTTTAATTCCAGATTGAAAGTTATTTTCCAGCAAATAAGATTAGAAAATGCATCACCATGATTATTTTGAGATTGCTTTTGATACTTTCCTACTGTGTTCCCAAGCTATGGAATCTACTCCATCAATAGCAATAGCACTTAGACTTATATACTACTTCACAGTGCTTTACAGCCCTCTCTAAGCAGTGTACTTTTAGGAAAGGAATCAAGATCTTCCTCTTCAATCAGATATTTGCAGTTGAAGCTAGTCTTTTAGGTATTTGTTTTATATTTATGTTGCTGCCTTAAATGCCCCACATACAGAAATATGGGATAGATAAAATAATAAGAATAACAATATCTATAACAATAACAATAGTTAATTTAATTAGCTAACTATTCCTAATATAAACATGATCAGCATTATTGGCAAAAATTTTGTTTATATTATTTTATGCATGTATATTTTAAGCAGAATGACAATATTGTCATTCTGCTAAAAATATACACAAATAAAATAATATAGGCATCAGAGTTTTAAGGAATCCTCCAAAACAGATATGAGACAGATATTTAGTTTTATAACATCAATCCTTCTAAAAAGCACTTTATCAGTTTCAACCTTGTGCTGAAGAGTTTAAACAATTAAATGTAGAGCATAAATCTATTAATGATTCCCTTATTCCATTCAGTCATCCAGAACAGTTTAATTAGAATCCAGAAACATACATTCATTATTTGTTTTTACTATAGGTTTATTTTCCTCCTTAATACACTCGTAAGAATTATCAATTGAGGAATACCATTGTGGATATTTTATTCAGAGATATTGCCAATAAATAATTGGTATAAATGCTTTCTTATTTTTGTAGACTGAAGGAGTCACTAAACGATTGGCAGAAAGAAATGATTTTGTGCTGTTCTTGTTTACTCTGATGACAAATAAAAAAACATTCCTGCAAACAGCCACCCTTATTGAAGACATTCTTGGAGTTAAAAAGGTTTGTCAATAATCCTTGGAAACTATCAATGATTTATATAGGCAAAGAGATCATTAATTTTGGAAAGTTTTTGGATCCTTTACCCATGTACTAATTCATTAGTTAACTGAGAAAATCATCCTTCTTGGCAACTATATTCAAAATTTAACCAGTTTTCTGATGATCTTCAAAGGCAGCATCATATAGAATGCTTGGCAACAGTCCAAGCAAATTATGCTAGGGATACAGGTGACCCTTGAGTTATGACCATTCATTCATTATCTCTTTGAAGTTGCAACAGCACTGAACAAAGGGACTTACAACCAACCCTCAGAGTTCCCTCCATTTAAGCACCGCATGAACAAAATTTGGATGCTTGGCAACCAACTTGCACTTATAACTGTTTGCAATATCCCTCAGTCATGTGATCACTGACTTGTCTGCCAGCTTTGCCTAAACAAAATCAACGAGTAAACCAGCAGGGAAGATGGCAAGGCACTTGGTTAAGTGTCATCTCCCCCAGCATTCGTTTGTTGCCTGCAGCACACCCATCCATCACTTACTTTTACCTACCAACACTCTCTTTTCCTGGGCCTTCTTGCTCTTGCACAGGAACATACACCTGTGCCATCTTCTCAGCTTCCCTGAATTCATTTCACATTCCAGCACCACCCCAACTCCCTGGAGACCTGTGCCAGGCTTCCCAGGCCTCTTGCCCTTCCCTGCGGCACTCTCATGTTCCTTACCTGGGACTCCCTCCACTTTCCGCTTAAGAACCTGCATACCTTGGGGTTACAATTACAACCAGGACTGCCAGGATCACCATGGTTAAATGATGCGGTCATGTGATACTGCACTTCATGACCACATCGCTTGATGATGACGACAGTCCTGGTCCCAATTGCTTTCATAACTCAACGATCTGTATGAGTCCTCACACTCCAGGTGGGGTTGCAGTTGGCATCCTAGGTGAAGCTGGTCAAAGGACCTCCTGACTATAGGCTTTAGTTTCCTTTCCATTAGTAGCTGTCATTTCAGGAGAATCTCTAAATCACAGATTTGCTTCCTCAGAAGCAGTGCTATCTCCTTGAGAGACACCATTGCGATGGTGGATGGTGGTCTGTGACATGCAAAAGTGGCTGTCTCAGGGGATAGCTACGCAGTTTTTTCTCTTCCAGACTTTGTAAGAACCTTTGGGTACTAAGACAAGATTTCTGTAGCACCTCCAGCTGGGCTTAGGCTGACAATTGAATAGTGATAGGAATCGCATTTATACCACCCCATAGCATTTTACAGCACTCTCTGGGCTGTTTACAATGTAAAGCATTATTTTGTATATTGCCCCCAACAATCTGGGTCCTTATTTTACCGACCTTGAAGGATGGAAGGCTGAGTCAACCTTGAGCCCTGTCAGGATCGAACTCCAGACTGTGAGCAGAGTTTGCCTGCAACCCTGCACTTTAACCACTGCACCACCAGGGTATGTATCATCGGTATATCGAGGATGCCTCATCCAAAATTACTATATGACTTCTCCCACCAGACATTCATGCAGACATTAAATAGGAGAGGAGAGAAGACTGAACCATGCCACATCCACACAGGATGAGAGTCTTACCTGCAATCACTGAGTTGCCATGGACATCTCTTTCGCTTAGTAACACATAGAAACTCTACTCATGCTATGACAGATGTGGTAAAAGGAGATGGACAGTGCCAAATTTCCAAAGATTTTGGAATGTTTTGAATTTTGCACACCTGATATCTTTTTAAGGAATTTTGTAGACTTTCTAATATGCTTCAACTAAAACTAAAATAGATTCCATATACTGAAAGCAATTTGTTTAGATGTTGTTAAATTATTCAGATTGGTTAAATAACAGAATGTAAGAAATGTTAGCAATTAACTAGTGAATTGCCTTCTTTTAGGAAATGATCCAATTAGAGGATATTCCAAATCTCGCCAATTTGGTCTCCAGTTTTGACCAACAGCAGCTAGCAAATTTCTGCAGGATCCTTGCTGTTACAATTTCAGAGCTTGACACTGGCAGCGATGATAAACACACACTACTTGCTAAAAATGCTCAACAGAAAAAAAACTTGGGTCCTTCTCGAGCAGAAATAAATCAAGGTAAAATGTTTCCTTTCATTGTTAAATATTCCAAACAAGAACACTCAGGAAAATAGAAAAGTTGGAAAGAATGATGTGCTTTTTTTTAAAATTTGCAAGTGTGCATATTGTAGAGATAAGTAATCTGTAAGGAATCAGCAGGCACAACTCAACCATCTGAACTTTTGGAGAATTGTAGGAGCTCATGTGATGACTCAGTTAAAGGGTGGGACTGCTTTTTATTTTTAAGAATGGTAGTGGGAGGGAAAAGCTTCTGGAAGGCAGCTATTTCCATTTCTGTCTTAATTCTATACTTTCATTCTCCCAGCTCAAAATAGTGCTGTAGAAATTCAGTGGCAGTATCATCAAATTTTGCTGGTGGTATTTTGGGGAGGGCCACAAATGGATGTGGAATATTTTGCCAATTAGGTGGTTCCTGCTATCAATCTAACATTGTTACTAAATAGAAAATTGAAAAAAATAAACTACTTTTTTACCAAATTTCATCATATGATATCAGAGTGCTAGGGGCCAACAAATGTGGTTGTGAGGTATATCAGAAGCATTTTCGGGGGGGGTGGGGGGAGAGAAAGGGGGATGAAAATTATCTCACCAGGGAAATTTAACAGCATAAGTTCTCATTTAAATTCAACCTAAAGTTTTCACTTTTTTGCTTGCTTGCTAAAATAAATGTCCTGCCTACTCACATTCTGTAATGTTCTTTTATTTAAGATGGGAATATTAATATGTTAGCTAAAATAATTCATAAGTTTTTCAGCAATTTAATATGGTTCTCTTTGCCCTTTGCCCTAGCTACCCTTCTCAATATACCAGGTTTCATTGAACGGCTGTGTAAACTAGCAACCCGAAAAGTATCAGAAACAACGGGAACTTCCAGTTTTCTTCAGGAGCTGGAGGAATGGTACACCTGGCTAGACAATGCACTAGTTCTCGATGCACTAATGCGTGTGGCAGATGAAGAAACAGAGCAAAGCAGCACAGGTATTCAGCATGCACTAAAACAGCCATTTCTTAACGTGCAATTCTTTTGAAGGGTCTACCCTGAAATTAGTAGCTCTAAGCCACCGCATTTAAACATCTTAACTGACAGTGTTCTAATCTTATAGTGAGATGGAATAGTTTTTAATAGCTTTTTCCTATTCAGTCATTTCAATTAAATCTGGGCAAGATTTCTATTTCTTCCATTGCCGTTGTGTTCTCTTTCCTCCTTTATACCCAAAGCTACTCAGTAGCTACTCATGGCTAGTCCTCGACTTACAACCATAATTGAGCCCAACATTTATGTTACTAAGTGAGAAATTTGTTAAGTGAGTTTTGCCCCGTTTTACAACTTTTCTTGCCACATTTGTTAAGTGAATCACTGCAGTTGTTAGTAACACGGTTGTTAAATGAATCTGGCTTCTCCACTAACTTTGCTTGTCAGAAGGGGGGATCACATGACCTGGGACACTGCAACTGTCATAAATATGAACCAATTGTCAAGTATCCATAGGTAAATCACGTGACCATGGGGATGCTGCATTGGTCATAAGTGTGAAAAATGGTCATAAGTCACTTTTTCAGTGCTGTTGTATGTTTGAACGGTCACTAAATGAATTGTTGTATGTCGAGGACTACCTATACATAGCATATCACTGCTGCTGCCATTATTTGTATTTAGTTATTATAGTTACGTTTGTATTTTACCTTTTCTCTTAAGTGCCCAAGTTGACTTCTGTAGGGATTTTCCTTCATTTTATTCCTGTAAGAGCAGACTTCTGAGATAGGCAGAGAGGGTCTAAGTAACTAAGTTACTCAAACTCACTCAGGGTTTCCATATCCAAGGGTGGCCTTGAACCTGGATCTCCCCAGTCTTAGTCCAACAACCATAACCAATAAAATACATGGCTATCCTTTAGAATAAGAGTCTTTCTCAAGTACTGAGGCTGGGGAAGAGCAGAACTATCACCAGTAAGGAAAAACTTAAATCACACTCCAGAGAAAGAGACATGTATACATGATTGCACAGTTGGACAGTTAATGGGATGGGATCCAAGAGACTTCATAAAAGGAAGTACACACAGGGGTGATGCAATGTCTTCTGAAGGCTTCTACATTGAACATCTTTCTGCTTTTAGAATCTTCAGATGAGAGTGGATTTGCCAACACCTCAACAAGGAATCAGCTTCCTCAGTCCATGAAAATTATGCATGAAATTATGTATAAATTGGAAGTTTTATATGTGCTCTGTGTGCTTTTAATGGGAAGACAAAGAAATCAGGTACATATTATTACTATTTTTTTTAGGTATTCTCTCTAAATCTGTTCCTTGAACTCTTACAACCTTTTAAAAACTAAGCTTAGTTTAGTTCTCAGGACACTGTTGATCTTTTTTTAAGTACTTATTTTTAAACCCGCAAATTTTATTCTCTGGGATAAAATAAAAATGCTCTGAGTCACTGTCAGTTCATGTGTCTTACATAACCATTAGATAAAGGGCTTTTGGGTAAAGTAACAAAACATGAATTGGAATATGCCTTTACTGTTACTCATTGAGAAAAAAGTTTAGATAATAGTTTATATCTCCTAAATCAGGTACCATTATCTTATTTTAATAGCAACAAAAATTTAATAGGAAAATACCAAATATATAGCTTAGCATTACACCTTCTTTTAACTAAGATGATACCAGATTCACTTAAGGACTTATAACTAATTTGTTTCTAATCAGTAATGTCTGAAAGGTATTTATTTATTATGCATTCATTCAATTTCTATAGCCTCCCATTTTAAACAATGATTCTAGTGACTTCTAATTCAAATATATATATATACTTCAAAAAGAAGAACATTTTAAAACAATAAAAAACATCCAAAATAAATATACATAGCAGCCGAGATACTTGACCAATTAACTATAAAGCCAGGAAACAGGGCCCTTAGCACATTTAGCACCCCAGGCTTAGGAAGATGACCAAGTTTTTAGAGCTCTACAAAAGGCTAACAAGGTTCGGAGATAAATATTGTTTTCTTTCAATATTTGAAGTGATAGATAAGATGAATTAACTGAATGTTCTTCTTCTTTAGGTTCATAAAATGATTGCTGAATTTAGATTGATCCCTGGCCTTAATAATTTATTTGATAAATTAATATGGCGGAAACATTCAGCATCAGCCCTTGTTCTGCCTGGGCATAATCAGAACTGTGACTGTAGCCCGGTGAGTATTAGTTTTATCCTAGTGATAAATTTGCCATAAATAACATTACCATATGACTGCCCTAGATATAAGGCAGGTCACCAAATATCAAGAAAGCTGTAACTATAAAAATACCCTTTTTATATTGAGTTCTGTCATGGTGATAAATGACTATATCAGTATATTTTCTTGGTCACACTGAAATTGTTTGCTATTGCTTTCTAGAATTTTTTATTTGTTTCTTTTGTTTTATTTATAAATTTAGCTCACATTCCTAGCATTCGCTGGAGGCTTTTTTTTTCTAAGTACTAAGCAGTCTCAGTCTTCTTTGATTTCCAGGTCGTGGAAAAGTTTAGGGGTAGAAAATAGGAGAAGTGTTTTCATGATTTAGGAATGAGCACAGATAATTGTTAATTTTCCTTATTACCACGCCAAGACTTTATCTAGCTAACAACATTTCTTTAGGAGTGTTAACCAATTTTAAATCCACCATAGGTAGTAATTCTAAAATCTCTAGAATTCATTTTTAGGTTTGGAAGAATCCTGGCATATTTGAGATAAAAAGGCAGATTCCTCTGAAATCTTATATGTGTAATGTCAAATGTAGCCTTGGGATACTTTTTATTAGTAAATTGTATTTTCTATTACTAATAGTAATGTAATAATGAATGCAATCTTTCAGCTCCTCTCCAAGTTGGTCTTTTACTAGGCAGGTATGGCATTGTGGCCAAGATGCCCAAAGCTCAGTCTTGTGGTATGATTTGGTGACTCTTAAGGAAGTAGACAGGGTTTTCTGAACCATAGCTTGCATTACCTGTTTGTTGGATCAGGTCCATCCTGGGTTATAAAAGCAACCAGAAAGGTAACACCATGTTGTGGTATGGTAGGTGTCAGCCATGCTCTACAAAATGCACTGGCTGCCAGTTTGTTTCCAGGTGCAACTGAAAGTGCTGGTTATTTCTTAGAGAGCCATATGTAGTTATCTGCCTTCTCCCATGATGTCTGCCCAGCTGATAGAAGCCAATAGAGTTGGCACACTCCTTTTGATTAAACCATCTTTTAGAACCTAGGAAGTGCATCTTTTCTGTCCCCTGTTCTCTGGAATGAGGAGAAGTGAGAGCCAGGTGGCTTCCCCATAATGATAGAAGGCTTTAAAGACTTGACTGTTCTTCTAGGCTAGGCCTGTCAAACTGGTGGCCTGCATCTTGGATGCGTCACTTGCAAGCCATGGCCACCCCGGCTCCGCAGTGGCAAAAATGTCGCAATACGTCCTGTTAAGTCGTGACGCAATCAAGTTTGACACCCATGTTCTAGGCCCTGGGCTAGGGCAGCTGGAGCCCCTTGTTGAATTCATTTGTAGAATTCATGCATGTATTTTTCTGTATTTTAGCTAGTTTCTCTTGTTCTCAATTTTATTGTTCTTTAATTTGGCTTTCCCTACATTATTCGTATTGTATTTAATTCTGTCAGTGTTGGGCAGTGCCTCAATAGCTGATACTGATAACTGCAATTCATTAACTTTATTTATAAAGTAATTAACCTTCCTTCTGCAGGATATTACCTTGAAAATTCAGTTTTTGAGACTACTTCAGAGTTTTAGTGATCATCATGAGTGAGTATATGTTTGTCATCCTTGTTACAATTTCTCTGTATGTACAGTTTAACAGTGAACATTTTAACTTCTAATATAGTCAGAAGCTCCTCAAAAATAACAACATAGCCAATCATGTAAACAATAATTGCCTTTGATCAATATTTATACGTGTCACATATTTAAAACTTTAAAACAGTATTTTTTGGTCTATGAGATGCTCCAGACAATAAGACGCACATTAGCTTTAGAGGAGGAAAACAAGAAAAAATAATCTGCCTCTGCCTCCCAGCATCCATCCGGTATTTGTCTGGCTAGCGTCCTTGCAGCAAACAGCCTGGTCAGCTTCAGCATGTTATCACAGCCCCAGCACATGGCTCATCAGGGCTCTGCTCCATTATGCCCACCACCGGTCAGCTGAGCGACAGCAGGATCCCGACCTCCCGTAGCCCCGCCGATCAGTGGGCTGGCCGACCAGAAACACTGCCGTTGCTGCCTCCTCTATGTCTGCTGCCTCCGCCAGGAATGTTGGAACCTTCGCTGCCAAGCAGCTGATTGGTGGTTGGATCGACCTCCCCAAATATTGTCAATCAATTATTTTAGGCGGCGGGGATTGCTACCACCGATCGCTGCCATTGCCATTCAACAGTGGCGACAGGCAGCAGCGGCGATAGGTGACAAACAGTGGCGGCGATAGGTGGCAACAGTGGCGGCAATCCCCGCTGCCTAGAACAGCTGATCAGCGGTATTCTGGAAGGCCAATCCAACCACCAATCAGCTGCTTGGCAGCGAAGGCTCTATCATTCCCCGGCAGCGGCGGTGACAGGTGGTGGCGGCGGCATTCATCGTCGCACTAACTCCACTCCCCCCCATCGCAGTATTCGCTCTATAAGATGCACAGACATTTCCACCCACTTTGGGAGAGGGAAAAGTGCATCTTAGAGGCAGAAAAATATGATACACTGAGCAAGAAAACGGGAAGAGCAAATAAGAATTTGGGAAAAGAGTTTGGTGGTAGAGGTCAAGAAGAAATTACTTTGGTGGGAACTTTTGCATGAAAACCCAGTTTAAGGGAACCGATGACTGAGCTCCAAGCAGTAAGGAGAGTAAAGGAAGCATCATGTTTCTGCCTAGCAAGACAAAACTATACCTACTGCATTTGCAATCTTGTGTCCTTATCAGAAGAGACTTGAGGAGCTTCAGCATTGCAGTATTCATTGCTGAGACTCTGGGAAACTATTAAGAGTCCAGTAGGTGGTGTTATTCAAAATGTAAGATGCTTCTTCCACAATGCATGAAGTATAAGAACAAAATAGGAAGAACTAGAGATTGTAAATCAGGAAGACAAGTGATTGAACCTTGGTGAGATAATTAGCATATGGAAAGTAGAAGATACCATTCATTTAAAAAAGAAAGAGACAGATCCTACAGGCAAAGAGGGATGCACAGAACACCTTGCATAGAAATTCAGGAGCTGAAACATGGAAATCCTATTGGAACTGTTTTGGTAGCGATAAAAGAAGACAAAATCAAATGTAGAATTAATCAGAGGATGCTTAAGCAGGAAAGAGGTATGAGTAAGGTGGAGTAATATGGAAGCACGGAATGTCAACAGGTTCTGTGGGTTCTTGTCAGTTTTTTTTATATATAAATACCTAGAATGAGATTACTAATTCCATTCCCTGAACCTTCAATGTCCTGAACTCTGAATGGGCTATGGGGTTACACAATATATTTTGCCAGTCTTTACCCCCTAATATTGTTTTTATAAACTGACCATGTCTTGACATTATTGCAGACAATGGCAATTTTGGAAATAGCAAATAAATAATGCATTACATAATGGAGGTATTCATCTGTTCTAATATTCATATTAGGAACAAGTATCTACTTTTAAACAGCCAAGAACTTAATGAATTGAGCGCAATATCTCTAAAAGCCAACATCCCTGAGGTCGAGGCTGTTGTCAACACAGACAGGTACAAAACTGTAGATTTTTCTGCATAATTTGTTTCCTAAAGTAATCTTTGTATAATAGGTCCATTTTACCTTGTCTTTCTTGTGAATACTCAGCAGTCAGTCTTGTACTCATTGCAGCCTAACTATAAATCTATGCCACTCTGATTGCAGAGAGGACTTGGTTTTCTTAAAGACATCAATTTTTATAATTCAGATAGAAAAGATGTTGTAGAGTGTATTATATTGCTGGAAATTTCTATACAATCCAAATGTGAAAGCTATATAGGTGAAATCTGACATGTGTACCTTGACTTTCTATATAAATGTGGGCAATGTACTGTACAGTATCGAAGATGAGTATGCTGAATAGTAACTTTATGGCTTTGCATGGCAGCCCACTAGTTTACTCACTGTCACACCTTCCTACACTTTAGAAGTTTAATTTGCGATGGGAAAAGAGGCTTGCTAACCAGACTTCTTCAAGTAATGAAGAAAGAACCAGCAGAATCATCATTCAGGTGAGTTCTGCTCTTGTTACATAAAACAGTGCTTTGTCATAAGAGAATCTGATCTTTGGGGCCTGCAGAGAATGTATTTCATTATCCTCTATTAAAAAGTTAAATTGAGAACATGACAGTAAACTCATTATTTTACCCTGCGATGCTTCAGCCCTACCATGACATTAAAAGTTGCTTAGTCTCCAGAGATATTGACTAACAAAGCCTTAGATCCAAAATAAAATGTTCTTGTGAGTGAGATCCATGCATGTAGTCAGAGATAGCTATGAGATTTTTTTCCCTAATGATTTCCCTTATTAAGAAGATGCACAAATATCATTTTCATTCTGAGGTGATAAAAATGTATGATTTTTTGCTATGGTAAACTTTCAGTTACATGATGAGCAAATTTATTCTCCACATAATGGCCCAAGATTGAAAAATTAAGTATTTTCATTGGTCTTTTTCCTCTTCCTGTTTCCCTCCAAAGAAGAATTATACATTCTGTCTAAGCATGAATAAAAAAGTTATTTTTTGTTTTCTGCTGGTTATGTGTTCAATGGAGAAAGAAGGAAAATGTGCTTAATTTTATTCTGTTTTACCAGATTTTGGCAAGCAAGAGCAGTTGAAAGTTTCTTACGAGGTGCTACTTCCTATGCAGATCAGATGTTCTTGCTAAAAAGGGGGCTTTTAGAGGTAATTTAAATATTTGCTTTAGCATCAGTATTCAAGAAATTAATTTTTATCAGAAGACTGTTATGAATCTGTATGAATGTTTATAATTTATTTTGGTTTTGTAATAATGTACAAGTGTACATTATTAATTGTAATAATTTCTCAAGTAATGAAACATATTTTTGTAGTATGTAACAAAAAAATCTTGTTGCTAAGTGACTGTTTGTTTTTAATGTCATGTTACTATATTATTAATTGTATTCTAAGAGCCATGGTAGCACAGTGGTTAGAATGCAGTATTGCAGGCTAATTCTGCTGACTACCAAGTGCCAGCAGTTCGGCAATTCAATTCTCATGGCTGAAGGTTGACTCAGCCTTCCATCTTTCCGAGGTTGGTAAAATGAGGACCTAGATTGTTGGAGGAAATATGCTGACTCCGTAAACTGCTTAGAAAGGACTGTAAAGCACTGTGAAGCAGTATATAAGCCTAAGTGCTATTGCTGTTGTTGTAGTACAAAATATAATATCTTGAATTTATACTAACAGTCCGTTTAATCTTGCCAGCATATTCTGTACTGCATTGTTGACAGTGAATGCAAATCACGAGATGTACTTCAAAGTTATTTTGATCTTCTGGGGGAATTGATGAAATTCAACATAGATGCTTTCAAGAGGTTTAATAAGTACATCAATTCAGATGAAAAGGTAAAACTGAAATCCTAGAATCCCTATAATACAATTTTTGCATTATGTTTGTTTATTTATTTGTACATAGTATTCTTGATAGAGCCTAATGATTCCAATGTTTTAGTTTCAGATATTTTTGAATCAAATCAACAGTTCACTGGTTGATTCCAACATGTTGGTTCGTTGTATTACTTTGTCCCTGGATCGATTTGAGAGCCAATCAGATATTAAAGGTAAAATAATTTTTTGAGGCCAAGGAATAACATTAAAAATCTGCGCAAATATGTCCTTTTGCAGCTTACCTTTACATCTTGGAAATACTTTGAGATCATTAACATGGTTTATTCATAAGTGTAGTTTAATCTGTTTAAATTCTGATGAACAGCGATATCTTCCTTGAAGCAAATATTCCAATATAACCAACAATTTTACTGCCCATTGTGCAATCAAGGTTTGTATAGTTGGGCCATAAGAAACAAGTACCCCTTGTCTAAATACCATTAGTTCCCATCATTGATACCACATTGGCTAATGCCAGGTTTTCTTTGACGAGACCAAAATTATCATTCTGAAATTATCTTTCCAACCAGTTATGAATTGAAGTCATATTAACAGTGCTCCCCCCGCCCCTTTTTGGAATTATAACTCATTCAGGACTCATCATTTTAAATCTAACACACTTCCTTTTTTGTAGTTGCAGAAGTCTTGTCTGAATGCCGCCTATTATCATACATGTCACAGATGTCCATGAGGATGTCCTTTCTTTTCCGACTCATTAATATTATTCATGTACAAACATTGACCCAGGTAATATACGGCAATTGGATTTCAGGAATCATATGTCTATATTGATTTATAAAATGATATTTTATACCTTGTCGATTGTATTCTGTAGAATAACTAACAATACGGTTTCTCATCTTGATTCTTTTTTTCAACTTTAGGAAAATGTAAGTTGTCTGAACACAAGTCTAGTTATCTTAATGTTAGCTCGAAGAAAAGACAAGCTTCCATTCTATCTGCGTACCCTTCAAGAGATGGAATATACGAAGAAATATCCTGGTTTCATACTGAACAATTTTCATAGTCTTCTTCGTTTCTGGCAGCAGCATTACCTCAATAAGGACAAGGACAGCACCTGTTTAGAAAATGTAAGCCTGCAACCTAAGTTCCTTGCAGATATTTGTGTTTCAAAATTGTGATGCAGAGGAGAGGAGAAAGCTTTGGATGGAATAAAACATGTTAAATCATGAAGAATGTAGTATAATGGTAATGCCTAGCATGGTGGGCTGTATTTCACTGACCGCGAAGTGAAAATAAATTAAGATGTCTTGTTTGAGCATTCAACAATGGAAAACACTCATTGTTTTTGTAGTGTTTCTTGCTTGTAAGCCTGAATAGGTATAGGAACATTCTGGTACTATATCCAAGTAAATGTTTACTGCAGACTTTTTCAAACCAGAATTGCTGCATTATAAAAGTTTGTGTTTAATACAAATAAGTTTTACTGTTTTAGCTGTAGGAAAATGCTGCCTCATTAGAAAACTCCTGTACAATCTGTGTGTTCTTTGCAAGGGAACAACCCATTTCTGCCTTCAAGAACCAGGTCCTTTATGTTATGCAGTGATCAGCATTAGCACATAGCAATCTTCCACCAAAGATGGTTATTAATGACCACCACATTTCAGAATGCATTATAGTATGATATAAACAATTCTAAAATATTTGAGAATAAAATTCATGCATCCTAGACTAGTTAAAATGATTGTATCGAGAATACTGGTAATTGAACTCTTAGATTAAATATTCCAGTGCAACCAGACAGACACATTTGTGTGTGATATTCTTAACCAGGATGGACTTTTTGTGCTTCCATTTCAAACCAATACTGCATCCAGAATGTCAAACCTAAAAGCCTATTTCTTTCTGTGATAAAGGAAACTAGCTTTACGAGAGTATAAAATATAGTACATGAAATGGAGGACTCCAAAAAAGAATGTAGGATTTTCATTGGCCAGAAAATTAAGCTTTCCTGATTATTTAATATAACATGTATGTTCTGTAAAATGAGCAGATTTATTTAGCTTTGGTTATTTAATTTATGTACTACCAAAATTAGCTCTTCTTGGCCCAGAATGTTACATAAACTACCATATTTTTCAGAGTATAAGATGCACCTTTCCCCCCTCTAAAAGGGGATGAAAATTTGGGTGCATCCTATACACCGAATGTAGCCCCTCCCACCCACTGGCCCCCACCCTTTAGCCTCTGCCTCCAAGAATTTACCTCCTTGCAGCAAGCAGCAAGAAGAAACAGCCCATTTCAGCTTCAGCATAGCCTAATTAGCACAAGTTGATTGTCCCTGACTCTCAGCTGTTTCAGGCTGCAGGGATAGCCAGTGCCTATTGCTGCATGGGCCTCTGCTGCTTGCTGCAAGGAGGTAAATTGCTGGGAACAGATTTTTTTTCTTCTGCTAATCAAGCTATGCTGAAAACGAAAACGAAAGTAAAGCAGGCTATTTGCTGTTTGCTGCAATGAGGCAAAATTGCTGGGAGGCAGAGGCAGATTTCTTTTGCTTGTTTTCCTCACCAAAAAAGGTAGGTGTGTCTTATAGTCCGAAAAATACAGTAACTAAAAATATGACATCAGTCAAAGTCTGCTAAACATGAAGCAAATAATTTCTTACTTAGTCACCTGCATACATAGGATAACTTAGCAAGCTTTCAGGGTTTCAATTCACTCTTGCTTCATTTTTCTTTTGTACCGCTGTATTTTCTCAACCATTTTTAGCCTATTTTGTTTATACAGTACTGGACCAAATTCTCTGGCAGTATCTGTATCATCAGGGTGTAATATATTCCTAATGTGGAATGGATTATATCAGGGGTTCTCAAAATTTGTAATTCTGCAGCACATTAAAAGATAAATGAAGTTCTGTGATCCCTCCATGGGATTATATTTTGGCAAAATATATACCATTTTTAGGCATTAAATTTTATGTGGTAGGTATAGTAATATTTCAGCTTCCACTATAGGTATCCACAGGTAAGAGAAGAAACAAAGCCCAAAGCAAGTTTTGATTGCACAAACTCAGTCAATAAAGATCTTGAAATTGTTCTAAACTACACCGGGGCCCTGATCCCTGGGTTAATGTATACGTGAAAGTGTTTTGATCTGGATTCTCTATAGCATCTAGTTTTCTGGGAGATCAGGTTAAGAGTAGAGTGATGAATTGTTGATTAATTCCTGTAACACCCCAACCTAACAAGATTGAGTCTCCAACATTTGGTGGCAAATTGCTAATTTTTGATGGACTTTTGATGGAGATCAGTTTGGTGGGTTATGTTTTAACAGTTCCTACATCTGTTGTACCTCAAAATACCCTTCAACACTTCTCTTCAAAAAGGGGCTAAACATTTCTACAGGGCATTTTTCATTACTGTTGTGGCGGGGGTGGGGGCAATTGCATATGTGCTACAATATCAACTCAAAGTATTTAGTGGTGTCTTCAAATGCTAGCAATGAGATGTTGATGGCATGTTAAAGTATGTATTTATTTAGGAAATTTAGATGACTGCCCAATTCACTCATAATGACTCCAAACAACTTACAGGGAAATATCTGAGATACCCACACTACCCTGGCAACAGAAAAACAAACCATTTGATGGGTTCCAAGGCCCATTGGCAAATTAATGTTTTCAGGCCTTTCGGAAGAATATCAAGGTGGAAGCCAGTCTTATCTCTTCAGAGATCATGTTCCACAGAGAGTGAGCTAGCTCAGAAAAGGCCCTTTTCTTGGCCCCACTAGGTAGACCTCCTTAACTGAGGGCGACCTGTAAAATAACCTGCTTCCCCACTATATTCTGATGTAACTGGAAAAATATAGCCCTTCAAATAATCTCGACCCCCAAGCCAAGTAGGGCTTTAAAGGTAATAACCACCACCTTGAATTGGATCCAGAAGCAAATCCACAATCCATGCAGTTCCTGCAATAGAGATGGCACATGTGCAAATCTAGACTTGCATAAAACTAGGCGGGCTGCCATATCTTGAACGAGCTGAAGCTTCCAGATCCTTTTCAAGAGCATATAGAACCCCATTTGTACTACTAGCAAGCCATGTTCTAAAGACATTTGTTTTGTTTGTACTTACTTTTCTTTCTTTTCCCTTTACAGAGTTCGTGCATTAGTTTTTCCTATTGGAAAGAGACTGTGTCTGTTCTGCTTAGTACGGATCAGACATCACCTTGTGCCATAGTTAGCTACATTGATGAGGCATACATGGAGATTGACAGAGACTTCACCGAAGAGTAACACCACCGGTTCTCACTTCCAGTGGACAATACCTCAGAGGGAATCTTGCAGACGTTGGATTTTCAGGGATATGCTGTGTGCACAAAATTGGAACTATGGAATATTACTATCTTGATGTATTTTCTCCCCTTGCCCCACCGCCCTCTTTAAAGAACAGGATTTCACAAACTTGAAAGGCATCACATATTCAGGGAAATCTGCATACTGTTTGGAATTGTCTGCAAAAAAATCCACTTTTCCATGCTCGTTATGACTAGAAGCCTTTGAGCTTGGTAGGTGGGATCTTTCCAATATGCAAGGGTTAGCTGTAATTTTCCTTCTGGTAACCCAAATTAGAAGTTAAAAGGAGAGGTAATTTCCTAAGTCATTGAAACAAGCTGGTTTTATGAGCACACCTAAGGTACACCAGCCACTCTTAAGTCATCATAAAAAGTTGACTCCTGATTTTTCACATCTTTTTCTTTGTTTTGCATTTCAAGAGGATCGTGTGTGCAATTCACTTTTAAATACATAAAAATAATGGCGTGTCCTTTTTCTCCGCAAATGATTTTAGAAAAGTTTCCTACTAAACTGTCCCATTCTCCTCTTTGGTTCACTGTATTATTGCATTCAGAAGTATCTCTCTCTGGTCTGTGGATTTGTCTTCAATGGACTTTTACAGTGCTGTCTAGAACAGGTATATATTGCAGTGATGGAAGTAGTTGGCTTTTTTCCCTGGCTTTATTTGTTTGTTTGCTTGCTTGTTTATTAGGTTTACAGATATAATCAGTGGAAAAACAAGGAGGAATAAAAAGAACACAAAGGAAATTGAAAGATTTTACTTACAAGCTTTGTAAAATTAACCAAATATATTTCCAAATGATATTGATATAAATCTATGTATCGTTTTCAGAATATTAAAATTAGGTTTTTATGAAATAATTAACAACAGTAATCAGTTTGAATCAAATTGTAAATTAAAGAATACAATAATTTCTGCCTGATCTAAGAAATGTGAATTTAACCAATCCTAAAAAGATTAAATATTAGTCTAATATATAGATTTATATCAAAATATTTTTGAAGCATTTTAATCAATTTTACAATGCTTTCAAGTCTCCTTTTCATCTCCTTTTCTTTTTATTGTTCCATTTGATTGTATCTGTAAATTTAATAAAAAAGGGAAGGAGAGCAAATAAATTAAAAATTTATACATTTTTTTTCTAAATTTGGCAGTCTGGCCATTTTGTTAATAAACAATGCAAATGGAATTTTCTTCCACAATACTGTATTGCTTTTGCTGAATATAAAACCTACTGTTGAACAGAAAGGTGTACTAAATTGCATTCTGGAAACAGAGGCATCAGCTAAAACAACAAAATTAGCACCATCCGTTCTGATGTGTATGTGCCCACACACCAGAACAATATATATAATATATATATTGTTCCTAATGTGTAATAGTAACTGGAAGTTGTCTAGTCTACTACTTATACTTGTATTTCATATGGGGTGAATTATTCAGTAAATATGGAACTTGCTGTTGTAACTGCCAGTGTTTAAATAAGTTAGTTGAAGACAGCTGGTGTTTGATTCCAGAAACTTTGTTTTTAATAAAAGCTTCATTACAATATTGTGCTCGGGCACTTAATGGAATTTATCAAGCATTAGAACAGCCTTTTTTGTCCTTCAACTGTCAACTATTCTTTTATATGCATTTACAATTTATAGCATTTTACCTTAAACAGAATAGATCCCTGAAAAGCCTCAAGTTAAAAATAAGAAGAAGATATCTTGGTTGTATTCTGTTAAAAATTTATCCTTTAAAGGATAAAGTTTTTATTAGAATTGACCATTAGAAATGTTATTAGAAAAGTAATGGCAAGAAATCTCCATGAAACCTACAATACTTGAAAGTAAGATGTAGTTGAATAGCTATTTCCCCATTTGCATTTGCTCTGCATGCGCTATTGCACCTTATTTTTAAGCAAAAGTAATAGAAATAACAGATCTCTTGTGGTTGATTTGCATACAAAATTATTAAGGTATTTACCGGAGACAAAGACAGTGTCCACTTGTTTTAATAATAAGAGCCCGAAAGCCTGACTGCTCCATAATTGTCTAATTGTGAATCTATTACCTGAACAAAACAGCACTTTATTGTTTTATCCTTTATGGCTTGTCAGAAATAAAATGGAAACTTTGCAGTAAATCATGTATCTTGCTTTAAAGGAACCTCTTAAGGGTATGTTTAAACTGGCGTCCCCAGTGGCCTTGTACTCCATTATACATCTGATGCCTTTGGAGAATGTCATTCAAGAATTTTAATTTGGGACAAGTTTTGAGAGAGTCAGTTCCTTCTACGACATCCTCACCCTCAATCCTAGGTCATTGTAGTGACTCTGTAATTGTAGTAAACATTCAAGACTTAAATGCCTGGGGTTCCTTTTGATTAGAATTGAAACATCAGCACAGTATGGCCATAGTCTACAAAAATGAATTCTAAGTACCTAATTCATACATATGTCTTGCCTTTGAATGACCATCCTTCTTTTTACTAATCAATTTGGCTTTCAGTGAGACTGCTCTCACTAAAAAAAAAAATACTTAGCTACTCCAAGGATGATTTACCTATCATGCTATGTATTTATTTCTGGCTTTTCAGTGTAGTCAATTCCAAAGAGTTGGAATTGGAATTTTGGCTCAGGGTGCATTATTGGCTTTTTGGTTCCTTACAGGGATACCTGAGTTCCTCTTCCACAGCTACTGCTGTAGGTCTTCTTTGTGTATGATGAGAAACTACAGTAGCCTTGGATTAAATATAAATTACGTCGAGGAGTAATAACTGGCAAATCACATTTAAATGTGGCTGTAAAAAAAATGGGAAATCGCTGAAGGAATGGAACTGTTTTGTGGCAAAAAGGCGACTCCCCTAGCCAGCAAATGTTTCTGGACATTTTAATTATTTCACACAAATTAATGTTCATGCTGCCCAGATTAATATGACTTACTAACACAACATAAATGTATTAAATGGAATAAAGAATTCTATTTTAAAACATGTCTCGAGAAATATCATTCAAAGAACTGCAGTTGGAGCTTGTTTGTAAAAAGGTAGTTCAATTTATCTATAGCAGCACCTAGGTCTCCGAGACTGTTGTACGTTCATCATTGTCGCATTGTATTAGGCTGTGATAGCCAGATGCTGAAAGTCTGGTTACACCGGAGGTTTTTTCTTTTTTTGCAAGTCATAAAATGCTTTATTTTAGAAATACTTATTCCTTAAATAATAATGTTAATCTCAAAAGATGCTGCCAGACTCTTTCCACGTTTGAGGTTTGTCCGTAAATAAGATTGTAAGACAAAAGTTCCATTTTTAAAAAGCCTCATAGAAAGACATCCTACAGGTGAATATTCTCAAAAAAAGTTACACACTTGCCATCGTGAGCATTAGACTTTATTCACTACAGAGACAGAAATGACTGTTGCAGCCATTACACAGACATATTCATCGAAGAGATGTTATACTGAAGTTTCTTATTCTTCATGCTGTTAACAATAATAAAAAAGTTATCAGATTTGATTGCTACAGATTAGCTTCTCAGCCCCATCTCCCTCTTTCATGAAAAGTATTTTCCATTGTTTTGTGGCTTGGATCTTCCACATCAGAATACAATGATGTTTATCATTATTGTATTCTGATTACACATTACATTGTTGAAAGCTCAAATCCTGTGATGCATTATGTTTCCATGCTTGGAGACAAAGAATTATTTTTGCCTGACTAAGCAAGCAAAAACAGAGAACACATTAATCTTATGTCTCACCCATCCTTCCTCCTATCTATTTCCTGATTTATACATCAATTACGGCTGAGTAGCCTTTAGTGGAGCCAATGAAATAACATCACATAAAGAGCTAATGTGTGTTCCCCAACAATTTATCCATTAAGAAATGAGACTGGTGGGGAGATAATTACCATGCTTTACCTCAGGCAATATTGTTCTCACCTTCAGAGGAACTTCCCTAGTGCGAGAACGCAGCTTGTTCACTTGTGTCTCTGCAATATCCGCTCGTTCCTCAGCATCATCAAGCTCATGTTGTACTTTGCGGTATTTGACCAGGTTGGAGTTTGCTTGTAGCTCCTATGAATAGAAGATGGAATTTGATGTAGTGGAACCAGATATGGGAAAGATTCTTGGCTACACTGAATGACTGGAAAATTATGGCAAACAATGTTCTAGGCACCCAAAACATTTGGCATATTTTTGATAGTAGTAGGGAAACTAATGCCTGTAATCCAGCGAGATAAGGTGTAGAGCCAAGGGAGCTGGTCTTCCTTAGTTCGATGGAGAAGTCTGAATTTCTAAAATGTCATTTTGGAATTGTATGTTTAAATTAGAGTAATGGCACAGGAGTAATGCAGACACAAATAGATCATTATGGGTTATTATAGAACCAAAGGAAACTGGAATTGACTAGGACTAGCATTTTGATGCCTTTTAAAGTGCTGGAATCCCTACTTACTGCCTCCTCAAACTGACGCTTGTAGCTCTTGACTTTGCTCTGCAACTTGTCAATCAGTTCCTGCATTCGTGCCAGGTTCTTCCGGTCCTCTTCAGTCTGAAATGGAATAATCAGATATTTGGCTCATCCCATATATGTTACTACTACCACATGACTGTATAAAAGAGTGAGTTTTCTGATAAACTTGATATGGTGGACCCTGGTTTAGTGGATTTCCAAAATAATGGGCTTTTTGCTTTCATTTTAACTCCACCCCCTCTCATCCATTAAATTGAGGTTTTGTTTTATTGCAAGTGATGTCATTTTACATCAGTTATGTAATTACACAAATAAATTGATTCAAAGGATGTACATTTGGATTTAACATAACGAGTTTAACAGATAATTGGATTTAATAGACATACCCTCCCTCTAACTGTGCAGCTAAACAGATTCTACTCATATTCCATAGAAGATATTTCTGAAGCACTCTTTCACTTGTTGGAAATATGTCCTAGCCCTTCCTGATTTATCTATATATACATAGGTGCCCATTTAGGACCCAGATTGCTATTTTGAGCAAAGTATTCAAATTTGATTCCTAGTACTAGTTTTCCTTTAATTGATAGAAATGTACTGGAGAAGATGACATGGGAAAATACAGTTTGATTTGGGAATACAACGAGAATTTTGTGAAAGTTCTCTAGCCTAAATCTTGGTTTCTTGTACTATTTACTCAAACTTAAGTGTTTTGGTCAATAGCTTTAAAGGAGAATTGATCTTGTTTGATGTGCAAACCAATTGATAATCATGTAGCCAAAGTGATGACATGATATGATGCCTATCAGTTTTGTCTGTGAAATAAAATAACAAATCCAAATTAGAGTAAGGACAATACTTCTTGCTCTCATTCCAAATGAAACAATCTTGGTGTTTGCTATCTCCTGAAGAACTTTGAATTACTGCTAAAATGGTGGGATATTTGCAGGCAAAAGAGAAAGTTTCACTTTCGTCCTATGTGTTTTTTGGTTTCACCCTGTGTGTTAATGAAAATGGATTTGAGGATTCAACATGAAGGTGATGAAACTTGTACCTGATAAGTCAATTCTTTGACTCTTCTCTCATATTTGCGAATGCCCTTCTGGCTCTCTGCATTCTTCTTCTGTTCTAAATCCAAGTCACCTTCTAGTTCTCGTACCTGAATAAGACCAAACAGTACAGTTAGTTCTTTTGCCTTCTTCCTTGGCTCAGAAAACAAAGAACTATATTGTTTGTCATGCTTCACAAAGCACTGGAAATCTACGTAGGATATTAATGGACTACAACATGATGGGGGATTATTGGTTTCAGTCCTCACTGAATCCAAACTTTTAATAACCCATCATGTCTAGTTTTATTGGGAACATTGGCCACATAATCCACAAGAAATTAGGTTCTTGCCAGAAAAAGTAGATGTTCTCTGAAACACTAACCCTGGCTTCCAGTTTCTGAATCTGCTTCTTGCCCCCTTTAAGGGCAATCTGCTCAGCTTCATCCAGCCTCATTTGTAGGTCTTTGATCGTCTGTTCCATATTTTTTTTCATCCGTTCCAGATGGGCACTTGTATCTTGTTCTTTCTTCAGTTCCTCTGCCATCATGGCTGCCTGATAGGGACAACAGCCAAAACATTCATGTAGCATTAAATCAAGCTACTATGACCGATTATGAAAATTACAGCTAATTCATCTGGAGGGCACTAGCTTGAGATAAGATGGCCTATAAGGTCAGTACTAGTACCTGATCTTGCTGCTGATATTACAGGTAGATATTGCCAAAAGTTGAGTTCCCCCATCAACAAAAGTTGCCCATTTTCATTGTGTATTTGCTATTAAGCGCCATAGAAAAGAATTCTGGGAAACACTGGGGAAGGGAACTGCCATACCAGTAAAGGCCTATATGAAAAATCAGTGTAGCCCTCACAATATTCCCATCCCTGCTCTTTAGGCCTCTTACATCAGTGATGGCTTTTTTAGCCTTCTCTTCAGCATTTCGACATTCTTGCACTGCGTCTTCCACTTCAGTGGTCAGCTGCGAAATGTCTGTCTCCATCTTCTTCTTCTGATTAATTAGGCTTGTGTTCTGGTTGGGAAGAGAACAGTAAACCATGAAAATGCTCCCTCTTTTATTTCCCATCTTGAACTGATTCCAGTAGTTGTTATCCCTGCTTGAAATTACATTCTCCAGCTCACCTGGGTGTGTAATAGATTGACTCTTTCTGTTGCCTCTATAAGCTCCTGTTCAGCCAATTTCCTTCCACGTTCTGCCTGTTCCAAGGATGCCCGCAGCTCTTCCACTTCAGCCAGCAATAGATTGTTACGCCTCTCCAAGGCACCTGCCTGCTCCTTCAGATCATCGTTATAGCGTAGAGTGTCATCCAATTCAATCTGCAAATCCTGTGGATCATATCAAGAGAAGTCAGTTTTAACACAAGGGGGGGAAAGGCTGTTTTTGCAAAATTTAATGAACCACTAAAGATGTCGAACAATGATTCCCAGTAGTGAATACAAAGAAAGAGGATCAGCAACCTGCAGCTTTTGGGCCATATAAAGATTTCCAGCCACCAGAGTGTCCCAAAATCACTACCTCATGACAAACTCCTGACCTTCTATTGCACTTAGCTTCTTGGGACCGAAATAACATTCTTAACAGTACCTAGCTAATAAATCCAGTCTGAGGAGAGAAACAAATTCCCCATAGGAAAAAAAATGCTAACAGTTTTATTTCTATACCACAGTTGGTATAGGACTGCACAATGCTTTGCATTCTCTGCAGCCCTTGAAGACAGAAAAATAATAATACATGATACTTCCAAATAAAACTGCCACCTTTTAATATAAGGTGATAATCATTGAGAAGATTGAGAAAGAGAGCCCAGGCTGGCTGATTGATTACATTTACTTCAGAAATGATTAAGACAGACCTTCAGTTGGGATTGGAGCTGCCGCACCAGTTTCTGAGACTCAGCAGCCTGGCGATTGGCATGACTCAGCTGGATCTCCATCTCATTTAGATCTCCCTCCATTTTCTTTCGCAACCTGACAGCCTCATTTTTGGCTTTGGCTTCAGCATCCAATGAAGCCTGCATAGAATCCATGGTTCTCTGATGATTACGCCTATAAGAAAAAAGAAGAGTGTTTTAGTACGAGGCACTTAATTCATTAGCCCCAGTGGTGGAATGGCCTAGAGGTGGAGCTCTCGCCTCACAATAAGGAGGCTATGAGTTCGGTCCTAGATAGAGGCAGATATTTCTCTCTCTGGGCACAGTGAGAATATATCTGCTGAACAAAACTCTGCATTGGCGACAGGAAGGGCATCTAGCCAGTAAATACTCAGCTCTATTCAGTTGCCCAAACTCCACCCTGCAAGGGATTATGGAATCATTATAAGAAGATGATGACTTAATTCACTAGCCCAGTAATACTGAACCACCAATGTGGCCTTGCTTTTTCAACAGTTCCTCTGAAAATAGATTTCTTCACTTGTCATGAAAATCTCAGAAGATAATACCTCTACAATTCATCCCATAAAGTATGTAACAGATTCTCCAATATGTCATATTTCTACCTTAAATTTTCAAACTCTTCATCTTTTTCTGCCAGTTTCCTATCAACATCAGCTTTGATCTGGGCCAGCTCCAACTGGATGCGCAGGGTCTTGCTCTCCTCATGTTCCAGGGCTCCCTTAAATTACAAAAAATATAAATAGTGATAAATCTCAACAGATGTTCACTTCCCTTCAATGTGCTATATCCTGATTATGGATTAGTATCAACATTTCTGATCGTTATCTTCCTTTTTAATTTTTTTCTATTTTTTTATGAGATCAATTCTCATAATGACTTCCATTTTATTTATTTATTTATTTATTTATTTATTTATTTATTATTTATTTATTTATTTATTTATTTATTTAATACTGGATCAAAGACACATGGAGCAAGTAACAAAAGGCAACAGCCAGACTATTATTCTTAAACAACTGGATAATTGCTCTACTTAAAACATAATTGTTTTTTTAATCATGATTTGCGTTTATGTAAAAGCAAGCCACTTACTCATTATCTTTATACCAAGCCAATGTACTCTTTCACAGTTCTGTCAATTCCTATTTCATTTTTTCCTCATATTACACTATTCCCTTCACACCCAATTCTTTGCCACCTCCATTGTAGTTGGGAAGTGATTTGGATGCTACTCATATTGCTTGGTACATAGATCACATTTAAATATTTGTTGAGTATGGCACAACAAGCTGGTTCACACACTATGTTAAATCATAATCCACGGTCTACAGATCACTGCGTTGAATACATTCAACATGTTAAATCCAAACCAAGTAAAGCATAATATCTGCTGATATATCAAGTTTAAATAATAACAAGGCTTACCACAATCATTCAAGAGCTTACCTCAGCTTCCTCTAAGGCTGCTTGGATGTCATTCTTTTCAGTCTCCAAGCCTTTCTTCAGTTTCTCAAGTTCATGGATGGTTTTTCCACTCATGCTAATTTGATCAGTTAGGTCCATTATCTCCTCTGAAGAGACCAGGACAAATATTATACACTTATTTGTAGTCTGGAAACCTGGGTAACCCCCACCTATTGTTTGCATTCTCTACTATATTCAAAATCAAATTTAACTTTTAGCTTATAAGGTTAAATTCGGTTATGCCATCAGAGCAATCTTACGTCATTAGGGGTAATAGAAGGTTTGGATCACATTATGCTCCATTCACTGGTTTATAGAATGCTACCGTTTATTCCTACCTGTATTTGTACATTTTGTATTAATAGAGTCACTTAAACAATCACCAAACTAGTATATCTAAGTGTTCTTCTTTCCTTAATAATTATTAATGTCTAGGAAAAAGCAGTCAAAAATCAATCAAAGAAGGGAAATAGAGTAAAATACTTATTCTAAAACTCTGGAGTATTTGGTTTATTAGCTGGATTGGTCTTATATAGTTGGTTGAATGTAAGATTTTCATGCACACACAACTAGCTCCAAGGAGCGCAAAGGATTTCTCCTGTTATTTAAAGTCCTATGAATTATACCCATCTAGAGATGGCAACTGTTCCAAGGTGACATGGTTATCTGGGAACAGAACATCAGGCTAGCATTATCCAACATGTTAGGGAGCTACAATATTGATATCAGACTTACACATTTTTAAAAATACTGGCCCATCGATTTTCTACTTATTTTTTGATTAACTGATTGGGATAAATAGATTATTTATCTATGTATTTATTTATTTAACGGGCAACCCATCTGTAACCTCTCCCAATTCCATCTTTGTACCTTCCCCCTGAAATTGTACCACAGAAATATGACTATAAACTTTTGAATCGCAAAAGGACAATTTTCCACTATTTTTCAAAAAACAAATCACCTCAAAAAGAACCATCTTTGTTTTAAATTTTTCTCTGCCTTCTTGTAGAGAAGCCAATTCATACAGTCAAGTAATAAATGACCTAGAATTGAATGTATAACAATCAAAATTCTGAGCCACGCTGAATTAGGTACGGATAAACATATTGGCTTACTTTACAAAAAGTATGTTAGAAAGCTGATTTATTTCTTCTACTGTTTCTATCTTCAGGCCTTGTTCTACATTTCTGCTTCTGCCTTAAGGATAATTTTTTTAAAAATATATTGTGCCATTGAGAAGTGAAACAGCCTTGTTGATACCTTGCAGATTCTTGTTCTCACGCTTGAGAGTCTCTAGATTCTCCAGGGACTCTTCATAGGCATTCTTGAGCTTGAAAAGTTCTGTGCTCAGGCTACGAGACTCTTTCTGAGAAGATTCCAGCTCTGCTTGAGTTTCTTCATATTTCTGTTTCCACTCAGCAATGACCCTGTCAAAACCGCGTTGTTTCTTGTCCAAAGCAGCAGCAGCTGAGTTAGCTCTCTCCAGGTCAATGGACAGATCCTCTATTTCAGTCTGAAGGCGATGCTTGGTTTTTTCCAGAGATGAACATTTGGCATGGGCTGCTTCCACAGCCTCCTCTGCCTCTTGTAGACGGATGGCCAGCTTCTTCCTGAAATTTGCCAATCATCCTGATTAGATAGGGAAGGTACTGGTGCACACACTGGAGACAAAACTTCAGAAACCCTACTACTTCCATTGCATGGTGTCCTGCAACAAGTCCTAATATGGAATTTTCCCCTGCTTTCACTGCAAAAATGTTAATAGGCATCGCCAAAGTGCTTCCCTCTATCATAGAATTTTGATTCTCAGAATATATTTAGTGTGAATGACTATTACAGGAACTCACTTGGCTTCCTCTAATTCCTCTGTTCTTTGGATGGCATCTGTTTCATATTTGGTCCTCCATTGGGCCACTTCAGCATTGGCCTTGGACAAAGAGCGCTGGAGCTCCCCTTTGGCTTCCACCTCCTCTTCATACTGCTCCCGCAGAAGGTCACAGTCATGGCGGGATGCTTGCAAAGCATGAGCCAAAGCATTCTTGGACTGAAAAGTTGAAAATTGTTGGGATTAAAATAAAATCAATTCTTTATCAAGCTTCCAACTCTCTCCATGCCAAATAAAAATGGGGTTTGATATGTTCCCATAGATGCATTTTGACCAGCATTGAGGCCTGGCTTGCTGCTGTTTATTTATTGGATGTATGTGCTGCCCACTCCCATAATGACTCTATGAAGGTAATTAGTTATTAGGATAGCCATGGTTCATGAGAAGAATATGAATGTGTACAGTACACAGATCTGGTTTCTGCTGAACATAGAAATCAAAGACTATGTACATACCTAGCTGGTCACATATTCGTTTCACATTTATATAATCACCCATCTCCCAAAATATGACTTTGGGAAGCATACAATTAAAAAAACACTATAATTTTTAACTTGATTTTTTTTTTGTTTCACATTTTCAGATCAATGAGAATTTGGCTATTCTGATCTTGGCTTTGAGATGAGAAGGCATCTGTCCAATGTTTATAGAGTCATTTTGTCTCATCCAGAATTGCTGATTCTTGCTTACTCACTGACATCATTTGAATGATATCAGCAAAGGAGAAAATAAGTGCATATGTGGTAAGCAATCAGAATCTATCGTGTCTTAATGTGGCTATGCAAAACAATTTCTAAAATGACAAGGCAAGATTGCAAATCTTTCTCAAGTTGTACAATCTGTTCAGAAATCCCCACTCTTAAATTTCAAAGTAGTATACAGCTTTAGTAACCCTTCATTTCATTGTTTAATTCATATACTCTGAGATTTGGCCTGGTTTTTAACAACACCAGTCTGAATCCAGGAAAATCAGCTGCTCATTACCACAGATCTAATCTCTATATGTTTAAATAATCACCTTGGTCTCTTCTTCTAGCTGCCTTTTGAGTTCCTCAATCGTTTGGGTAAAGGAAGTTTTGCCCCGACTCAGCTGGTTTATAAGAGACTCTTTCTCTTCAAGGAGCCGACTAAGTTCGCCTGATTTTGTAAAAAAAAAAATATATATCATGGTTAAATTTTTCATCCTAGTACTCATAGCTTTCAATTGCTTTGGTATCAAAGACAGACACAGTAAATTTCAGGATTGGTCCTTAATTCCAATGGATATCCTGTGAGTTAAATGGAAAAACCGAAAGCTGTATCTTTTCAAGAAAGTGAAACTAGTTGCTATGGAACTAGTTCTTATTCTGTTCTTATATTATACATAGTTCTTGGTTACTCTGCCATGTTTGCTGTTATCATCCTGGGATTTATGAGTATGCTGTCAGATCAGTTAGTAATTCATCTCTTCTTAATTAATCATTAAGAAATGTTAATGAAACAATTACAGCAAATGTGGATACTTTATATGCCCTCCCAGAGGTTAATGAAATACAGTAGTTTTCATTATTAATCATGCTCGCCACGATGGTTGGCAATTGTATTTTATACAATTTTCTCCCCTAAAAAGCTCCATCAGTGAGCCACTCTATGGCTGAGAAACGACATATTATGTTCAAATCCAATACATAAAGGTTTCTCCACAACTTCTGCTAATCATAGATTCAAGAGAGAACAACATTCATATACCTCTGATAATTTCAAAAGATAGCATTTCCATGACAGTAGCCTCTTCTACCCACTTCTGGAATTGCTCAAATTCCCTGTTGTGTTTGCCTGTTTGGGGGTTTTTTTGTACCAAATCACATTTCTTCAATGTTCTGCAGCAGCTTAAGTTCTTCATATGCCATAAGATATCAATGATCAATGCTATATTACTAGATTGATTTCATCTTGAAGAGACCCATTTCTGGTGCTGTTCAAGTGTAAAAACAGCTCTGATAGATTTGACAGCTTAGTCGTTTTCCAGGGTCTATAAAGTATTTCTATAACATACCACTTTCAGTCTGCAATCTCCCACGCTGGGTGCTCACTTCAGCCAGCTGACGCTGGAGCTCATCCACTTTTGATTTGGCTTCACTTAGCTGATCCTCATATGTCCGGCAGAGTTTCTCAGCATTTGCCTGTAACAGGAAGAAAAGGTTTGGATACATCCTGGAATTGTCTAAGAATTAAATAATCAAGGAACAGGTCCAGTCTAGATTAAGAATTCTACTCCATGGTTCAGGCTTTGGTGTGATATTCATATGGTAGGTTTGTTAGCTTCCCAATTGAATGCAAAACTGGGATCTATGAGGCATCCTAAGAAGAGTTAGCTACTGTACAGTCATTCAGAGTCCTGATCAGTAAAAGAAACTACTGGAATGCAGTGAAGCTAAGGCATACAGAAAGTTGGAAGAACAGTTATTGAAATATAGTACCTGATTTCTGCATTGAATAAATTTTATATGTACTTCCAGACTGAGGGAAGACTATCATCTTTTTTTATCATAACAATTCTTCATTAGGAAAAATTAAGTTTTGTAATTTCTATAATTAATGTCAATTGATGTTTTTTAAAAAAACAAAAACAGATTTATTTCTAGCTAAAATCTAGCTAAAATTTATTTCTGGCTAAAATTATGTTGAGCCAAAATCTGTTTTCAGTCTATATTCTGAGATTATTTAACTATTATGACACTTTTATACCAGGACTGCTGGGGTTTTTTTACAGCCATTAAATCTATAAACTTGATGAGGGGAGAAGACAAATTTTCTCAATACTTTGTCTTTTGCACCGAAGATATGCATTTCAAAAGTAGCTATGTATTCTTAGAATTATATATGTCTTCACATATAGCCAGTTTCAAAGGGACTGTGTCAACAGTCATGGTTGGCTGGGGAATTTGGAGAGTTGAAATCCACACATTTTAAAGTTGCCAAGTTTGAGAAATATGGGTCTAAGCAAAAAAGCAAGAACTAGCATAGTGCAAAGGGTTGACACAAAGGCCAAAGTAGCAACTGTGGGAGGAATAAATCCTTCACCATACCGATACCTCGCTCTTTAAGAGACATTTACCACACAATAACTCTCCCCTGCCATCCATTAATACACAATAAGTTTTAATAGAATTCCACATGACTCAGCCATTCACCTTGTTCTTTGTGAGGTAGTCAATGTTGGAAGCTAGATCATCCACTTCCATCTTCAATTCACTCTTCTCCTTTTCTAGCTTTTGCTTGACACGCTGCAAGTTGTCAATCTGCTCTCCCAGTTCAGCCACTGAGTCAGCATGCTTCTTGCGCAGGGTGGCAGCAGTTGACTCATGCTGCAAGGTGGCTTCTTCCAGGTCCCTGCGTAACTTCAAGAACTCTGCTTCACGTTTCTTGTTCAGCTCTATTTGGCAGGCTGTGGCACCACCTGCCTCTTCAAGCCGCTCACTCAGCTCTTCCAGCTCATGAGCTACTTCAGCTCTTTGCTTCTCCACTTTGGCTCTGGCAGCTCGTTCTGCCTCAAGCTCCTCTTCCAGCTCCTCAATTCGAGCCTGTAAGAAGATAAAAAATGACACGAACTACCAGAAAATCTGTCCTGTTTCTGCCAGCATTGCTTATACCTTTTCTACCTGGATTTTCACAAACATATGGATCACATTAACCAGAGGTGAAATCCAGCAGGTTCTGGAGAACCAACAGCAGAAATTTTGAGTAATTTGGTGAACTGGCAAATACCACCTCTGCCTGGCCCCAGAGTGTGGTGGGAATGGAGATTTTGCAATATCCTTCCCCTGGAGTGGGGTAGGAATGGAGATTTCGCAGTATCTTTTCCCTGCCATGCCCACCAAGCCACACTACGCCCACCAAGCCAAGCCCACAGAACCGGGAGTAAAAAAAATTGGATTTCACCACTGACAACCCTCAATGACCAGAATATTTAGAATATACTGCAGTGGGCTACTTAAAAATCCTCATTAGCTACATGGAATGTTTACCAATTTTGACTTTTGCCATAAATATGCTGGAGAGGTGGGGGAATACTTCAACTTTTCTTTCAATTGTATTATTTTGTTCCAATGAATGAATTTTGTTCCAATGAAAGCCATGTTACCCTGTTACTGTTGCTACTGCAATAGCATTTTCATTGCTCCCTTTCCAGTTAATGTCTCTTTATATTCATGACAATATTCCTCGGAAGGAAGCCCTCCAGGTGTTGCTGAACTGCAACTTTCTGAATCTCTCACCATTTGTTATGATGGCTGTGGCTCCCGCAAACTGAAACTAAATGAGATAAGGTAAAGGTTCCCCTCGCACATATAAAGGTTCCCCTCGCACTGCCCCCTAAAGTCATTTCAAAGCTGAAGAGCCAGCACTGTCCAAAGACAACTCCATGGTTATGTGGTCGGCATGACTAAACGCTTTTACCTTCCCACCAAAGGTGGTCCCTATTTTTCTAGTCGAATTTTTTCCGTGCTTTCGAACTGCGAGGTTGGCAGAAGCTGGGACAAGTAACGGGAGCTCACCCCGTTATGCGGCACTAGGGATTCGAACTGCTGAACTGCCGACCTTTCAATCGACAAGCTCAGTATCTTAGCCACTGAGCCACTGCATCCCTTCAAGATAGGAAGAGTCATTTGTTCAATGAATTTTTGATGTCATTCGCAAAATGAAGAATTGCTGAAGGTAACTAAGTCAAGATATAGAGTCTGATGACCAACTGTATGTCCCAAATCTAGAGCAAAATTATATTTTGTTTCCGTTCTTCATGACCCCAGATTCTGAAGTTCATCAGTGCTAGTAGGTACTGATAGAAAAGAATATTTGTGCTTCAAGGTTGAAAAAGAGTCAGAGACTCCTTGGTGCTCTCTGAGCTTGTTGTTTTCTTGCAGATGCTTATTACAAAACTAGGTAAAATCATCAGTGCACAACAGGGGTGGGTTCCACTTACCTTTACTACTGGTTTGCAATGGGAGCACGTGCGTATGCTTGTGCGCATGCGCAGATCGTCCACAATGATGTCCGGGCAGGTAGGTGGAGCCTCACGCCACCATTACTACCGGTTTGCAAGAACCAGACCGAACCAGGAGAAACCCATCATTGGTGCACAAGCACCAAGGACTCTTCAGTCCTAGCAAGTCTTTTACAGGGAAAAGTGGCTTCAGTGTTTTGCAGCTCCTCTTATAATAATTGATCAGATTATTGGTATATAATCAGACAAATGGCTTTAACATAAAAGCATAGCTGGCTGGAGAATTCTGGGAGCTGAAGTCCACAAGTCTTAAAGCTGCCAAGTTTGAAGACCCCTGGTTTAAACCTATATTTATATATTTACCTGGAGTTCCTTAATTTTTTTCTGCAGCTGAATTCCAAGAATCTGCTCGTCTTCAATTCTTGAATTTAACTGGTTCATTTCAAAGTCTTTCCTATGAAAAAAAAAAAGGAATGTAACTTGTGCATTTTATACTCGTGATGCTTGATTCTTTAACTAATGTGATCATTTGTGATGTTCTTATTGCTCTCTTGCAAACAACCAAGCTCGGAAAGCAACAAGGACTCCACAGTTCGACCCTGAGCTACAGATAGTCATAAATAAATAAATAAATAAATAAATAAATAAATAAATAAATAAATAAATAAATAAATAAATAAATAAATAAATAAATAAATAATCATTCACTTTAAAGACTGGGGCAAAGAGGAAGATCGTTTGCCTCTTGCTTCTGATTTTCTCGAAGGCAAAATAAACATGCTAAATAGCTGCACTACAAAACCCTCCCCCTTATCTTTTCTCTATTCTTCTAACCTGTCTGTATGAAACTTTTAATTGAAAATGGGAAAATTGCTATAAGCAAGAGAGGCAAGTCTTAATTAACAACAAATACTTAAGTCTCTCTGAAATCAGTAGTGCATAACATTATCTTTTGGCTATTGTCCCAAAATTGAATATTTCTCCTGCAAGCAAAATTTTCACAGTGTCTTTTGCTAATAACTGAATTATTACTTATAGCAAACTGAACACATTTCCTGAAATGTCTTAGGGTGGAGATGTACTCCAGTTCCTGTTAATGATCTTCCTACAAAGTAGTGATGAAACAGGAATCCTTGCAGACGCTTGTTTTTCAAATCATGTGAATCGTTATGAACTCTAAAACATACACTCTATTGCAGGGCTCTCCAACCTTGGCAACTTTAAGACTTGTGGACTTCAATTCCCAGAGTTCCTCAGCCAGCTTTGCTCAGCCAACTTTGCTCTGGGAGTCGAAGTCCACAAGTCTTAAAGTTGCCAATATTGGAGAGCCATGCTCTATTGCATCTCTTCTTTTCATGTGCATTTGAACAATGCCTCATATACAAGAGCTATCATCTCAAGATGGCTTTAGGCAATGCAGTAGAAGAACAATTCTTTCTAGTCTGTTAGTATTGCTTCCAAGTTCTAAGGTGGAATAAGAGTGATTAAAATATTAACATTAGATAATAGTACTTGATTCACAATATCTTTTGCCATTAGATTAATGTAAAGAAAGGATGAAAGTAAACGGTAAAGTAAAAGTAAAAAGAATATTATATAGAGAACATTATTTAGAGAGCCAGTTTGGTTTAGTGATTAAGGCACCAGGCTAGAAAGCGGGAAGCTGTGAGTTCAAGTCTTGGCTTAGGCATGAAAGCCAGCTGTTGACTTTGGGCCAGTCACTCTCTTTCAAACCAACCCCCCTCACAGGATTGTTGTGGGAGAAATAGAAGGTGGAAGGTGTATTGAATAGGTTTGCCATTATGGAATACAAATAAATAAATCAAAATAAAACAGCAGAGTATCTGATTTGATTGCCTAAATGTCTATTTACCATTTTGAGAAACATGCTTACTTTTTGAGTTTCTCCTCAAGTTGCTGCTTATCATTCTCCAGATCCATCACAGATTCTTGTGTTAGTTTTAAATCACCTTCTAGCTTGCGCTTGGCTCTTTCCAGGTCCATCCGTATCTTCTTTTCTTGCTCCAAAGCACTCTCCAGCTAGAAAGCACAAAAAACCATAAAATAGTAGACAAAATGCACGTCATTGAAAAATGAACATAGATATCAAAATGCTCCTAGGTTCCTTAAAAAAAAGATATGGGGTTGCATTTAGTTATAATACTACAGGTTGTCCACCCATGACATGCTACATAATAAGATTAGACATGAGTTCTTCCATTGTGACTGTCCATTGTCATTTGTTAACTCACATCATCCACTTGCTGTTCCAGCTTGACTTTAGCTTTGGTTAGAGTATTGACTTTGTCCTCCTCAGCTTGCAGGTCATCCAAAGCTTGTTGGTGGGCCTCCTGTAGTGCCTTTTTCTCCTTGGTTAACTTAGCAATGACCTCATCCAAAGCAGCCATTTCTTCAATCAGGTTTTTCACCTAGAATATGATCAGATAGCTTAGAGGGATATAATCATAACATGGCAGAATGAAAATCTAAACGAAAGTGTAAAGCTAACCATATTAGTTCCAGATTTTGTTCGATAGTGGTTTTTATGAATCAACAGAGAATGTGACAGTAACAGTAACAGAGTTGGAAGGGACCTTGGAGGTCATCTAGTCCAACCTCCTGCTCACACAGGAGACCTATACTAGGCATTCGAACTGCAGACCTTTCTGATTGACAAGCTCAGTGTCTTAGCCACTGAGCCACAAACTTATTAGAATTTTATTAGAATTTTTATTGGCCAAGTGTGATTGAACACACAAGGAATTTGTCTTGGTGCATATGCTCTCAGTGTACATAAAAGAAAAGATATGTTCATCAAGGTACAACATTTACAACACAATTGATGATCAATATATCAATATAAATCATAAGGATTGCCAGCAACAAGTTATAGTCATACAGTCATAAGTGGAAAGAGATTGGTGATGGGAACTATGAAACGATTAATAGTAGTGCAGATTCAGTAAATAGTCTGACAGTGTTGAGGGAATTATTTGTTTAGCAGAGTGATGGCCTTGGAAAAACTGTTCTTGTGTCTAGTTGTTCTGGTGTGCAGTGCTCTATAGCGTCGTTTTGAGGGTAGGAGTTGAAACAGTTTATGTCCAGGATGCGAGGGATCTGCAAATATTTTCACGGCCCTCTTCTTGATTCGTGCAGTATACAGGTCCTCAATGGAAGGCAGGTTGGTAGCAATTATTTTTTCTGCTTCTGGCTATGTGTGCAATTATGTCTCAACCTACCCCATAATCTACACCAAAAATGCATTATTTCTGCTATTTGAGGTTGAAGAAAACAGAACTTTCTCTTGCTGGTAATATGCTTCTGAATCCTATGAAGAATTGAAATAGCTTAGTGCTCTTCAGGGATTTACCTGAGCTGTAAATTAATCTCTGTAGTTAGATGCAGTAAAGAGTTTCAACTGCTACAGCTAAATATACATTTTTATGCAGTATGCGAGCAGTCAAGACTGTTTATGCCTTTGTTGTTATTTTTTCCAGTTTTGCTCACCTTGTTTTCTGTGGCATGCTTCTCCTTCTCCACTTTGGCCAGGGTGATCTCCAAGTCATCAATGTCTTTCTTCAGCTCAGCACATTCATCCTCCAGTTTTCGTTTTTTAGCAGTCAGCTCAGCATTCATTTCCTCTTCATCCTCCAGACGCTCCACCAGTTCTTTCGCTTTGGCTTCTAGCTGAATTTTGGTCTTAATCAAGAGTTCACACCTGTCCTCTGCATCAGCCAAATTATCTTGCTCCTGTGAAGAACACCCAAAGCAGCACTTTACCACTCTAATAGTTGTTAGAAAAATCTCAAAACTGTATATAGATGTATGAAAATGAATGTTAAAAGCCATGGTTATTTTATAGGTTGTTGTCATTTATGGACATTTAGAACATTTATGGACACTCACTTCATTTGAGTGCCTTCATCTTTCCCATGGAATAAAAATCTGGCCCATTCATTTGTGAAAGTTTCATCATAGGTACAGAGTTAGAAATGTTTGTAGACACATACTCCTACTTCTGCCACTGAATATGAAGTGGTCTTATAGCTTTAGAACAGAGGTGTCAAACTGGTGGTCCATGGGGTGGATGCATCACATGATGCAGGCCATGCCCACCTCACCTCCACAAAGGGAAAAAACATCACCATACATCATGTGATGGCAACATCGCACCGTGTGCTTTAGAATATGCTTTAGAACATGAGTCACCAACCTTTCGGACCTCAGGGACCACTAAACTCATAATTTTAAATCCCACGGACCACTAATACGATTTTTTTAAAAAGATAAATAGTATTTAGTGCAATATAAAAATGCAAATAATTTTTCTGCGGACCACCAAAATTTTCTCGTGGACCACCAGTGGTCCACGGACCACTGGTTGGTGTCCACTGCTTTAGAACATCTATTAAGTATGCTTTAGAACATCTATTAAGTGCTTTAAGTTTAGAACATATATTAAGTATGTAAAGGAAAATCTGTCTATAAATGTTCACAGTCAGGTTCAATCTGAGCTTCCACATAGAATATGCATTTAATGCCTAAGCTCATTTGGAATGCTTAACTACATAAATTACTCACTGCTTGAAGCTGCAGAGACAAGTCATTCTTTTCCTGGATTATGCTGACTTGCTTCTCTTCCAGTTCCTTCCGTTTAGCTTCTGACTTCTCCAGAGCTTCCTTCAGTTTCTGTAATTCCTCTTTGAGGATAGCAATGTCCTTCTCAGTCTGAGCTGACTTGAGGAGAGGCTTGATCTTAAAGAAGAGTTTCATCCAAGACCAGTTTTTCACAGCATTAAAAGCACGGATGTTCCACTGGATGGTGTAGAGTGCCTCTCTGTGAGGAATTAACAAAACATATTGAAAACGGAAAGCTATGGGATCAGAGCAGTGGTGAAATCCTCTGAGGTCTTCATGCATATGTGGTGCACGCCAAACACGGACTACCATGCAGCGCTGAAAAAGGAGGCTTAAGAAGGTAAGTAGAGCAGCGGGGGGGTGGAACAGCTGTGCCGCATGATTTAGATTCGCTAGAAAGTAGGATTTCCTGCTTTCTAGCAAATATAAATCACGTGACATAGTTGATCGTTGGAAATACTAACTAGTAGCATTTTTTTTGCTACCGGTTTGCCTGAACCGGTGCAAACCGGTAGCATTTCAGCCCTGGATCAGAGGAAGTTCATCTATGCCTCTGTCTAAACTTATGAAGAAACTGAAGATTCTGAGAGGAAATAGAGAAAGAAATTGAAAATACTGTGCTGTAAATGACATGCCGATTAAAGAAAAAGATCTTTAATGTTGCTTCTCCTTCTGAAAAGCAAAATATTGTTATTGAAATTTACAGGTACAGTAAAGAGAAAGGTTCCTCCCTCACAGAGATGTCTCACCAATCAATAAAATTCATAATATCCCAATGGATAACATGAAGCAAACGTATCTGCAGAGGTAATTTTGTTGTTATACCTTCTGGTGATGATTAACTTGTATTCAATTCTCATGAGGCGCCCACGCATCCTCGCCTGCAGGAGGGTGATAATCTTAGCCAGCCGTTCATCTCGCATCTCTTCCAGTAGACCCAGCAAACCAGCTTTGAAAAATACCTGAAAGATTTATAATATACTAAAGATGGAATTGATTTCATGTTGATTTTGAATAATATATTTAAACAATTCTGAAGAATAATTCCCTTGTGCTAACTGCAATTAATTTTTGAGTAATTAATGAATCATAACTAGAAAATATACTAGGCTTAATTCACCATAAGCTACTTTGAGATTCTAAAATAGTCCTATTTAGAAACAAAATATTTCTGAATTTTATATTATATTTTATTTCCTTATGAGGTGTTTTAATTTATTTTTTGCTTATATATTTTCATTTCAGCTTTCTTCTTTATGGTACTGATACTGAATATAAGATGCATGAAGCTAATACTCAAGAAAGAAAACTGTATTATATAAAAGGAAAAATAAATGAATCTTAGTTGAGACACAGATATTGTGTTCATCCTCAGCATTTTTTCTCATGGTAAAATCAACTCACTCATTCATAAATGCTACTTGCACAGCAAATACCTTGGTATGTCCAAACTTATATTGGGTGTGGTCAATGTCCAAGGAAAGCAGCAGTTTTTCTGTGGCCTTCCTGCTATCTACAAATTTGTCATCGGGTATTGCAGCTGGGTTCAAGATACGATAACTAGGAGGTAAAATTAACAGTTGAAGGAATAGGAGTTTAGAACCATGAGTATTTCTTCATGTAAGCTGCTTAGATTCTAAAACAATTTACTTGGTAAAGAAAGATCTGGAAAACCATGATTTTATTGCAGTGAAGAATTAAATAATACATTAAATGACTACATATCAACTACATACCTTAGGTCACTATGATTTTTATAGGTCAATAATTTTAAATATTTGTTTAGGTTATTGTTAATGAAGCTGAAGATGCCTGTTTAATACAATATAAACTTCTCCATATTTTTTAACATCCTTTTTAAAAAGTACCAAGAGATGTCTGCATCTCTGTACCAAAGTCAAAAAAGTCAAGATGGCAGCATGACCATACAATCAAAGCTCAACATATTTTTATATACTTTGCACATGAAACACATTTAAAAACAGGCAGAATTCTGGGAAATGCAGTTTTGTTGTTAACAGTTAGACCCTATTTATTCCGGGATTCTGTCAGTAAAACAAGAATAAAAGAGAAATAAATGTGTAGTATTTATTTATTATGTGAAGTCTTACCCAATGGGATTGGCTCGTACCACTTATGCCAGCAGATGAGGCATGCTATGGGTCCTGTCAGTCCGATTATTCCGGCTGGTGGGGTTCAGGAGGAGAGCCTTCTCTGTTGTTGCTCCTGCCCGCTGGAACATCTTGGCCCCCAATGTGAGGTTGGTCCCAACCCTCCTATCTTTCTGTAATGGCCTAAAAATATGGCTCTGCCAGTCGGCTTGGGGCCCAGTGGGAGAACAGCGCAACGGAGGTGGTTGGTTGAGTAATAAAAAATCCCACCTCCCCCCAACTCCGTCCCTGCTTTCCCTATGTGTCCTTGGTTTTAATGTCTCATTTTAACTTTTTATATTTTAACTGTATATGTAACTGCAAACCACCTAGAGTTACTCTACAGTAAGATGAGGAGCCAATAAATTTTATAAATAAATAAATAGGAGGATACTTTCAGAAATCCACGCTTTCTTCCAATGGCTAGATTACACAACTTTACCACCTACTTAATGTTCCTAGCAGGGGGAAAATGCTAGTATCTTTACATAGGAAAGAAGAGGACTGGTTACCGCTGCTTGAAGTCAGCATAGAGGATCCTATTTGGAAACCCTTTCCTACAGATGCGAATGCCCTCAAGGACGCCATTACACCGCAGTTGATGCATCACCAGGAAAGGGTCCATGGCTCCTGCACAGGAAAAAAAGAGAGAGAGAAGGTGTCTTCAGCAATAACAACCTCTTCTCCAAACTAAAGAACTTAATCCTAAATAAGGTCATAAAATGGAGGGAAAATACATGAAATACTGTCCAATTAAACAGTCATAGTTACCAAAAACAAGGAAATGGGAGATTTAAAACGTGAAAAAAGAAATAAATTCCTTTTCACCCTGACTGAAAGCACAGTTATCTAGATACCGGTATAAGTTTCAAAATGGTTAAGATGCCAGCCTCACTCAATATTTTTAAAAGACTTAATGCCACTTTTTGTCTTATGTGCAACAAAGAAGTCAGTGCTAAAAAAAATTACAGTGTCTTCTATATGGACCTTCCCCCAGGCATTTCATCACATCTATTTTATGTAATCTTTTTGACATTCTGTACCTGGAGTCTTTGTTTCATTTGGGATAATGCAGCGGACAAAATGGGGCTGGGTAGCACGCAAATTGGTCATCAGTTTGTTCAGGTTTTCCTGTAAGGCAGACATATAAATTTAAATAGCTTCATTTGCTCTCATTCCGTTTTTAAGTCAAAATTTAATAAACATTACTTCTGCCATGAACCTGCCATGAACCAGCCGTATTTTCCTCAATGCAAAGCTGGCCCAATATTATAATCTTCCCTGAGCCCTTTCTCTCTGTGTCCTCTGTTAGAAATAAGCCAGGTGTTTGGTCAGGAAAAAAGGACAAAAAAGGTTCTTCCTTCTAAACTTCACATCCAGAGAAAAGCTTTAAACACAATGGCATTAAATATAAAGTTTACTATACTCTAACTAGCTTTAAAAGATTGTCATTTAAGGAGTTTTCATGATTTCCCAAAATATATATGATAGTTCTAATCTGACATTTTGGGTAACTTTAATTACCCAAACCAAACCACAATGCTCAGACAATTTGACTATCTACTGTTTCTTCTTTTCACAGAATTCTGGGAAATGCAGTTTTGTTGTTAACAGTTAGACCCTATTTATTCCGGGATTCTGTCAGTAAAACAAGAATAAAAGAGAAATAAATGTGTAATATTTATTTATTATGTGGAGTCTTACCCAATGGGATTGGCTCGTACCACTTATGCCAGCAGATGAGGCATGCTATGGGTCCTGTCAGTCCGATTATTCTGGCTGGAGGGGTTCAGGAGGAGAGCCTTCTCTGTTGTTGCTCCTGCCCGCTGGAACATCTTGGCCCCCAATGTGAGGTTGGTCCCAACCCTCCTATCTTTCTGTAATGGCCTAAAAACGTGGCTCTGCCAGTCGGCTTGGGGCCCAGTGGGAGAACAGCGCAATGGAGGTGGTTGGTTGAGTAATAAAAAATCCCACCTCCCCCCAACTCCATCCCTGCTTTCCCTTGGTGTCCTTGGTTTTAATGTCTCATTTTAACTTTTTATATTTTAACTGTATATGTAACTGCAAACCACCTAGAGTTACTCTACAGTAAGATGAGCAGCCAATAAATTTTATAAATAAATAAATAGGAGGATACTTTCAGAAATCCACGCTTTCTTCCAATGGCTAGATTCCACAACTTTACCACCTACTTAATGTTCCTAGCAGGGGGAAAATGCTAGTATCTTTACATAGGAAAGAAGAGGACTGGTTACCGCTGCTTGAAGTCAGCATAGAGGATCCTATTTGGAAACCCTTTCCTACAGATGCGAATGCCCTCAAGGACGCCATTACACCGCAGTTGATGCATCACCAGGAAAGGGTCCATGGCTCCTGCACAGGAAAAAAAGAGAGAGAGAAGGTGTCTTCAGCAATAACAACCTCTTCTCCAAACTAAAGAACTTAATCCTAAATAAGGTCCTAAAATGGAGGGAAAATACATGAAATACTGTCCAATTAAACAGTCATAGTTACCAAAAACAAGGAAATGGGAGATTTAAAACGTGAAAAAAGAAATAAATTCCTTTTCACCCTGACTGAAAGCACAGTTATCTAGATACCGGTATAAGTTTCAAAATGGTTAAGATGCCAGCCTCACTCAATATTTTTAAAAAACTTAATGCCACTTTTTGTCTTATGTGCAACAAAGAAGTCAGTGCTAAAAAAAATTACAGTGTCTTCTATATGGACCTTCCCCCGGGCATTTCATCACATCTATTTTATGTAATCTTTTTGACATTCTGTACCTGGAGTCTTTGTTTCATTTGGGATAATGCAGCGGACAAAATGGGGCTGGGTAGCACGCAAATTGGTCATCAGTTTGTTCAGGTTTTCCTGTAAGGCAGACATATAAATTTAAATAGCTTCATTTGCTCTCATTCCGTTTTTAAGTCAAAATTTAATAAACATTACTTCTGCCATGAACCTGCCATGAACCAGCCGTATTTTCCTCAATGCAAAGCTGGCCCAATATTATAATCTTCCCTGAGCCCTTTCTCTCTGTGTCCTCTGTTAGAAATAAGCCAGGTGTTTGGTCAGGAAAAAAGGACAAAAAAGGTTCTTCCTTCTAAACTTCACATCCAGAGAAAAGCTTTAAACACAATGGCAGTATAATAATTGTCATTTATTATAATATTGTCATTTGGATTTCATTGCAGTTTTCTGTGGGCATTGATGGGCACAAAGATAATTGGTAATTATGAGAAGAATTTGGATTCTTTTTTGTTTGTATTGTCCCAGAATGGACATACACACAAAAAGGCACGTAGACATAGCATGATTATTATGATCATATCTGGATTATTACGGATGCTATCTACAGATGTCTTGGAAAATAACTTACTTATCCCCCTCATTTTATATGTGACAAAGGTGGCACTGCAGATTCAACCTGATGAAAATTTTATTATGCAATGCTCCTGCCAAGTTCACAGAGCTACATAAATGTTCAGACAATTATGTCTCCAGAGCAAACTTATCTCTATTTGGCTATCTAAACTAGAAATTTCTACTTTCCTGTAATTAGTTCCAGATAACATATGGCATCTGTACTTTCTAAACATCTCTCTTTTACAAGATGAGTAACATGACATATATACAGATACAGATACACACATATACATCAGGGGTGAAATTCAAAATTTTTCCCTACAGGTTCTGTGGGTGTGGCTTAGTGGGCGCGGCAGGGAAAAGATATTGCAAAATCTCGATTTCTACCCCACTTTGGGGCCAGCCAGAGGTGATATTTGCCAGTTCTCCAAACTACTCAAAATTTCCGCTACTAGTTCTCCAGAACCCGTTAGAACCTGCTGGATTTCACCCCTGATATACATACATGTATAATACATATTATCCTACGCATTTTGTAAAAGAGAGATGTTTAGAAAGTACACACACACACATATACATACATCATATATATATATATACCCTGTTTCCCGGAAAATAAGACATCCCCTGATAATAAACCCAATCAGGCTTTTGAGCGCATGCACTAAAATAAGCCTCCTCCCCGAAAATAAGCCTTCCCCGAAAATATTTAAATGCAGAGCTGGAAATCAGGTAAGATGGCAAGAGGGGCCCCATCTTGCTCCACACACCCCGAAATAATAAGACCTCCCCAAAAAATAAGGCCAAGCCCTTATTTCGGGGTTCAAAAAAATATAAGACAGGGTATTATTTTCGGGGAAACAATATATATACATATACATATACATTTGTTTTCTGAGGTTTTTGCGGGTGTTTGTATGTAGGTCTTTGGTTTTTCTCTCTCGATGGCTTCTCTTATTATTCTGTTGTTAAAGTGTTCAGTTTTGGCGATAGTTCTGGTATTTTTAAAGTCAATTTTATGTCCTGTGGCTTTAAGGTGTTGGACCAGGGAAGAAGTTGGTTCTCTTTTCTGACTGAGTTCTTATGTTCTTCAATGCATGCATTTATTCTTCTGTTCGTTTGTCTGATGTATGTGGTGCTGCAGGTTTGGGTTTTCTCCCACGTGGAGTTGGAGGTGTCTTGGCGACGTTTCGACAGGGTCTCGTTTGTCATCTTCAAACTGGTGTTTACAGCTTCGTGCTCCTAGAAGCACGAAGCTGTAAATACCAGCCTGAAGATGATGAAGGAGACTTCGTCGAAACGTCTCCAAGACACTTCCAATTTTACGCAGGAGAAAACCCAAATAACCAAAGACCTACATGTGTATATATATATATACACACACACTGTATATATGTACACAGAGAGAGAGAGAGACACACACATATACATACATCATACATACATAAGTTAAAGGTAAAAGTTCCCCTCGCACATATATGCTAGTCGTTGCCGACTCTAGGGGGCGGTGCTCATCTCCATTTCAAAGCCGAAGAGCCAGCGTTATCCGAAGACGTCTCCGTGGTCATGTGGCCAGCATGACTCAACGCCAAAGGCGCACGGAATGCTGTTAACTTCCCACCAAGGTGGTCCCTATTTTTACGTGCTTTCAAAACTGCTAGGTTGGCAGAAGCTGGGACAAGTAACGGGAGCTCACCCCGTTACACAGCAGCACTAGGAATTTGAACCGCTGAGCTGCTGGTCTTTCAATTGACAAGCTCAATGTCCTAGCCTCTGAGCCACCATGTCCCCTATTCATACATACATACATATATATATACATATGTATGAGAGTACACATACATACATACATACTACTATTCAGTTCCAACAAGACAATTAATAATAATTAAAATGGAAACAATATTTATTCCAAAAATATAACATAAACTTAAAATAAAATCAATCACTGGAGGATAAGTGATTAAAAAACTAGAGAAAGAAATATATCTTAATAACTTGTCTACATAAAAAAAGTGGGGGCCAAATACAGATTCCAAGAATGAGCACCCAAGAGCTGGAAGTAATGCAGGAAAAAACTCTTCCACATCATACATTTGTGAGCTTTTGACAGCAGGGGCATCTGTGCAGACTCATAATGGGATATGAGGACTTTCAGATACTTAGGTCTTAAGGTGTTTGAAACCTTAATTTCTTAAAGTAAAAAAGAACTTCTACAAATTTTTCAGGATAGCACAAGGCATCGGGTGATGCATGTACTTTGCACAGTTATATTCTGCACCAACTGGTGTTTCCAGATATTTAGTCACATATAGGTCATATTGGATTAGTTAACATAATACGATACAAAAATATGAATAACTATTGCCAAATCTGAGTGCTCAGAAAAAGTTGCTGTTAATGCATTAGTTGTAATTGTGCTAACTGTTTTCTTTTTTATTTGGTCACCACTTACAAATCCAGGGACAGTTGAAAATGACAAAGCCATCCCCATAATGTGGAGCTGAGAGTCAAATTGCTGTAGTGGTAAAGGCATAAGGCTAGAAACCAGGAGAGTGTGAGTTCTACTCCTGCCTTAGGCACAAAGCCATCTGGGTGGCCTTGGCTTAATTACTTTCTCTCAGTCCCAGGAAAGAGGCAAACCACTTTTGAAAAACCTTGTAGAAAACAAACAAACACCTGCTGGGACTTGTCCAGGCAGTTTCTGAGAACTGGACACGATTCACCCCAAACAGCTGAATCTCAGTCTCTGAGTCCAGTTTCTCACTTAAATTTATCTCATTCTTTCTTATCCAGCTCTTTATTGAATATAGACAACATTCAAGAATATCCTTGGAGTTAGATAGTAAAGAACAGTAATGTGTTATCAGCATGATTCTATTGTTTTAGTATTTATGTTTTAAACCCCATGATCAGTGGTGAAATCTGAACCGGTTTATTACCAGTTTGCTGGCTGCGCATGCACGCACCACGCACCAAATGTGAGGTGCATGCGCACAGTGCATGCCAAAAGGAGGCATGCGGTAAGTAGAACAGTGTGCGTGGGGGGGGTGATCAGCTATGGCGCGCAATTTTTTTTTTTTACTTTTAAAAGCATTTTTTTACAAGCTCTTCGGCCGAAGATATTGTAGAAAAAATGCTTTTAAAAGTAAAAAAAAAAGGCTCTGACAATCGCGTGGCTCAGCTGGGCATGCGGGGGGGGGGCAGGGATTTTTGCTACCAGTTCTCCGAACCACCCGCCACCATCACTACCGGATCAACTGATCCGGTCCGAACCAGGAGCATTTCACCCCTGCCCATGATCTCAAGAACTTTCTCTTCTAAATTCTGAAACCCTGGCTCTCAGTCAAATGGACTTCACAGAGACGAATGCAATTCATTGGCTTAATTAGAATTAGGTCTAGCTAATTCTCTCCCAAGGCAGAAAAGTTGGTGGGGGGGAGGAGTAGTTGCTCCAAGCACTGCAAAATTCACATTTGTTTCCTTCTTCCCAAAGGTTTTCCTTCTTGCAGTCAACAGTGAGGAGAGAAATAGCACAGACTTAAAGTGATGTTTATGTAATAAATTATCTAAACATCACTGCAAGTCTTAACTGTCTCTCCCTCAGCAACGGAAAAGCAGCCAGGTACCATGTAGAACAAAGACACCACTGGAGCAGAAATAAGCATTTCCCTATCATAGAGGGAATTAGTTTTCTTTCAAGTATTCTTCCAATTCAATTTGAATGTAAAATGAAGATGTTCACCAAGAATTTATAACACAGGGACAATCACTGGTGTGAATTCCCTCATATCCTTTTTGTCAAGAAAGGAGAATACTGGACCATTTGGGGAGAAGAACCAAGCTTTAAGGTGTCTGCCTGGGATTCAAATTTATAATTGGGGACTTTTAGAATGTTACCTGGAAGAACTGTCCAACATATCTATTAACTGAATCAAGTACAATTCTGTAGAGTTTAACCAATGATTTTTGTTCCAAAGAATCAAATGCTTACCTTGTGCAATGAAGACACGGTTTGGAATGAAGCTGCCTTCTTACGCTTTTCTTTGACACCTGGCTTGTGGACCTCATCTAGCAAATAAAAGTTCAGTATATTACTTTAGTGAGATTAATTTAGTTTGGGTACTCATTTAGTTTTTAACAGCTAGGAGATTAACTCTAGTGCCTGAGTTTCTAAACAATTAATATTTTACGTCTACCTAATCATTCAGCCTAGCTGGTTTCTTTATGAGAGAGTGCCAAGAATAAATATTGTTTTCAAATCTGCTAGGTACATTAGAATACAAATAAAATGAAGACCTAAAGGAATGAATCAATTTACATAATTATGTAATGAAATATTTTAAACGATCTATAGCAGGGGTGTCAAACTCAAGGCCTGTGGGCACAGACGGCCCGTGGGGATGCTTAGATCTGGAAACAGCAAAAGACCACCCCACGGTGCCTCTGCCAGTGAAAATGGAGCTCAGGAGGGCCAGTTTTCACTGGCAGAGGGCTGCAGGAGGCTGTCACAGCCAAAAATGGAGCCCAGGAGGGCCATGCGCACCCCTTCTAAGCTCCGATTTTGCCCACAAAGTGCTAACAAAACAAACATCTAGCAAAAATGACATTTGATCACACAAGTGACATCAAGCTGGTCACGCCCACCCTAACCACACACCCCCCCGAGGTGAAACACAACCCTGATGCAGCCCTCAATGAACTCGAGTTTGACACCCCTGATCTATAGGATAATCTATAACTTTAGCATGAGGATCCTTAAATATAGCCTCATGCAGGGGTCAAATCTACTTACCTTCCTTACTGGTTCGGAAGTGCATGGGCCGTGCACACGTGCTCACTTTGCTCGTGCATGTGCATCACATGCGCGCACACACCCTCTGCACATGCACAAAGCGTTTTTGCGCATGTGCAGATGGTACAAAACACATTACTTCCTGATTAAAACTAGGAAGTACCGATAGCCGGGCCAGTGGACAGAGCCTCACACCACGATTACTACCGGTTCTCCAAACCACCAGCCAAGATTGCTACTGGGTCGGACGATCCGGTCCAAACTGGGAGCATTTCACCCCTAGCCTCATGCCTATAAGCCTCTTGGCAATTCTGGTGAGTAAAGGAACACCTTTCCTCAAATCTTTGCTTCTACAACTTATTCTCAAACTCTTGATTCACTTGAATTTGCCTGCAATTTGGCGGTTCAAATCTCACCAGGCTCAAGGTTGACTCATCCTTCCATCCTTCCGAGATGGGTAAAATGAGGACCCAAATTGTTGGAGGCAATGTGCTGACTCTGGAAACCGCTTAGAGAGGGCTGTAAAGCACTGTATATAAGTCTAAAATGCTAAGTACTATTGCTATTGAACCCAAAATATAATATCCACAAATGATATGTTCTCAGAACATACTTAAGGTGTACATTGTTTAAAATGAGATATGGAATGTTTATTCCTCTTGTTATAATAAGAAAAAAGATTGACAGGCAGATGGACTACATGTTTTAAGACTAGACAAAAATTCAGCAGGCTTGATTGAACCACTACTCCTGAACCATTTAAGTTTTGTGCAAAATTCTCTTTCTGCTTATAATCCCAATGTCTAGTTACATTTATTTATTTATTTATTTTATTTATTTGATTTCTATACCGCCCTTCTCCCGAAGGACTCAGGGCGGTGTACAGGCAAGAATAAAACAGACGGTACAATATACAAATTTAAAATGCAGTTAAAAAACTTATTTTAAAATTGGCCTGATAAGTAAAAATATGCAATAAGCTAAAAAAACCCATTTAAAATTAGTTAATAAGAATTTAAAAAATTTGTTAAAATCAATTTAAGCCAGCCCCGCGCGAATAAAAAGATGTGTCTTCAGTTCGCGACGGAATGTCCGAAGGTCAGGTATTTGGCGTAAACCCGGGGGAAGTTCGTTCCAGAGTGTGGGAGCCCCCACAGAGAAGGACCTTCCCCTGGGGGCCGCCAGCCGACATTGCTTGGCGGACGGCACCCTGAGAAGTCCCTCTCTGTGAGAGCGTACGGGTCGGTGGGAGGCATGTGGTAACAGCAGGCGGTCCCGTAAGTACCCAGGCCCTAGGCCATGGAGCGCTTTAAAGGTAGTAACCAACACCTTAAAGTGCACTCGAAAGGCCACAGGTAGCCAGTGCAGTCTGCGCAGGAGCGGTGTTATATGGGAGCTACGCGGAGCTCCTTCTATCACCCGCGCAGCTGCATTCTGGACTAACTGAAGCCTCCGAGTGCACTTCAAGGGGAGCCCCATGTAGAGAGCATTACAATAATCCAAGCGAGAGGTAACGAGCGCATGAGTGACCGTGCACAAGGCATCCCGATCAAGGAAGGGGCGCAACTGCCAAACCAGGCGAACCTGGTGGAAGGCCCCCCTGGAGACGGCCGTCAAATGATCTTCAAACGACAGCCGTTCGTCCAGGAGGACACCTAAGTTGCGCACCCTATCCTTTGGGGCCAATAACTCGCCTCCATCGAATCGGGGTGCCGGCATCCACAGCTACTCCGTCTTGGAGGGATTAAGCTTGAGCCTGTTTCTCCCCATCCAGATCCGTACGGCTTCCACGCACCGGGACAGCACTTCAACAGCTTCATTGGGGTGGCCTGGGGTGGAGAAGTACAGTTGGGTGTCATCAGCATACAGCTGGTATCTCACCCCAAAGCCACTGATGATCTCCCCCAACGGCTTCATATAGATGTTGAACAGAAGGGGCGAGAGAATCGACCCCTGCGGCACCCCACAAGTGAGGTCCCTCGCGGTCGACCTCTGCCCCCCTGTCAACACCGTCTGCGACCGGTCAGAGAGATAGGAGGAGAACCACCGATACACGGTGCCTCCCACTCCCAATCCCCCCAACCGGTGCAGCAGGATACCATGGTCGATGGTATCAAAAGCCGCTGAGAGGTCTAATAGGACCAGGGCAGAGGAATAACCCCTGTCCCTGGCCCTCCAGAGATCATCCACCAATGCGACCAAAGCTGTCTCCGTGCTGTACCCGGGTCGGAAGCCGGACTGGAACGGGTCTAGATAGACGGCTTCATCCAGGTATTGGGGTAGCTGTTGCGCCACAGCACTCTCTACAACCTTCGCAACAAAGCGAAGGTTGGAGACTGGACGATAATTACCCAAAATAGCTGGGTCCAGGGAGGGCTTCTTGAGGAGGGGTCTCACCACCGCCTCTTTCAAGGCGGCAGGGAAAACCCCTTCCAACAAAGAAGCGTTGATAATCTCCTGGAGCCAGCCTCGTGTCACCTCCTGAGTGGCCAGTACCAGCCAGGAAGGACACGGGTCCAGTAAACATGTAGTGGCGTGAAGCCTCCCCAACAACCTGTCCACGTCCTCGGGAGCCACAGGGTCAAACTCATCCCAAATGGACTCAACAAGACGTGTCTCCTCTCCCTCGCTTGGATCATCCCAATTTCGGTCCAGACCATCCCGGAGCTGAGCGATTTTATCGTATAGATAACCACTAAACTCCTCAGCACGTCCCTGCACCGGGTCATCCCGCACCTCCTGATGAAGGAGGGAGCGGGTCACCCGAAACAGGGCAGCCGGGCGGTTATCTGCCGACGCAATGAGGGTGGAGGCATATGAGCGCCTCGCCTCCCTCATTGCCACTAGGTAGGTCCTAGAATAGGACCTAACTAGTGTCCGATCAGCTTCGGAACGGCTGGACCTCCAGGTGCTCTCTAGACGTCTTCTCCGGCGTTTCATCTCCCTCAGCCCTCGGAGAACCAAAGGGCCAAACGAGATCTGCGCCGGGTCAGAGGTCGCAAAGGCACGACACGGTCCAAGGCCCCAGCCGCGGCCCGCTCCCAGGCCGCAACTAGTTCCTCAGTCGTGCCGTGGGCCAGATCCTCAGGGAATGGCCCAAGCTCCGTCAGGAACCTCTCAGGGTCCATCAGGCGCCTGGGACGGAACCACCGTATAGGTTCCGTCTCCCTGCGATGGTGGATGGCGGTTCGGAAGTCTAGTCGAAGGAGAAAATGATCGGACCATGACATCGGTTCTGTTACTAAATCATCTAATTCCAGATCATTTAACCACTGTCCAGAGATATAAATCAGGTCCAGTGTGCCTCCCCCCATGTGCGTGGGGCCATCATTTACCCGAATCAGGTCCAAGGCCGTCATGGAAGCCTGGAACTCCCGAGCTGCAGTCGATAGCAAGCCAGCCGATGGCAAGTTGAAATCCCCCATGACTATGAGTCTGGGGGTCTCAACCGCCACAGAGGCAAGTACCTCCATTATTTTCAAGAGAGATTACCAACTATATCTTATTGGGTTTACAATTATTTATGCTATTGCCTTTGAAATATTTGACAATAGAAGTTATTTTATCATGTCTTTTGTACCCTAATCTGAGCAATGAGGTGGTATATACCTTATCTTTCTTGATCACTTCAGTTGATCAAATTCCATAACATGGATCTGTTTGTATATTTTATTTATTAAATTCTACCCATCATGCCAATCAAAGATTTTGAATACTATTTAAGGGATCTCTACTGCTTATCTGCAACAGTGTTTTCAGTGATGTGTGTGGTCTTTTAGGAGCCAATCAAATCAAATTTTAGATGTAATAGAGAAAATTGTGAGGGAAATATAGAGAAAATATATTGTTTCCTGGAAAGTCCTGAGTTTTGGAAATTGAAAATAGACCTTTCACTGATGTAGCATAACTGTTCCTATGTTCATACATATACTATATGCAATACCATATAAAATAAGCAGGAATGGCAATACAACTCACATGCAGAAGAGCTGACGTAGCTTTCATATAAGCTATTCAATAGCTTATTTTGGGATTTCTGGAAGACACCTACCACTGTCTCATTCAAGGGATCCTTATTTTTATCTAGCCAGCCAATTATATTATAAGGCACCTGTTGATAAACAGCCAAAAACAACACAATCAGAACAATAAAACATTAATTTAAAGTTTATAAGGTGGGAAGTTGGGAACTATTACATACCACTCCTGCATAATGCACCAGCTCAAAGTGGGCCTCATATTTGCGCCTCTTATCTGGCCGAGGCTTCTGGAAGTTGGGTGATTTCCCAATGTGATTGTCATACAGCTTGGCCTTGAATGTCATATCAGAAGCTTTCGGAAACATACATTCTTCCTCCAGAATAGAAAGAATACCAAGTGGCTATAAGAAAAGGATATTCATCAACATTTTAGTAGCAATCTTAATTGGTCTTATATTTATTTAATCCAAAAAAATGGTGGACCACTCATAGTACAGATAGTTAGTAATTCGCACATTATTAATTATTAATAATTAATTTTGCCTATTCTGAATTAGGGATCGTATGAAGTTAGAGTTTTCAGAACAATGGCAGATTTGTGTATATTTTGACAAGTAGAACTATTCTACTCGTATGAAAACAGCTTTGTGTGGCAAGATCACAATAGTTTTGAGCTATATTTAAGGTGATTTGGATCAATAAAAATAACTTTCATAAGACTATTTTGTCATACGGTAAGAAACTGATTTTGAAATTATTCTTTTCATTTGTAAGTATCTGTATTTGCTTTCTTTTGTTTATTTGTTATTTCTTTGCCTCAATTCTACTTTTAAAAGTGTTTTAATTTTCCTGTCTGAATATGTAATATTTGGTTTTGTCGGACATTTATTTATTTTCTCATTCAAAAGATATTGTAAAATTATATGCTTTATTCTTCTTTGTAGATAGATCTAGAAATAAAGGAGAACCCGGAGAATTTTTTAAAAATGTAAATAAGGACTTCACCAATGGGAATTAAATGCCTAAAAATAGCTCTGTAGGTGCACAGTACAAAAAATTCTTTTTCAGCAAAACAACAAAGAAGAGATGATCAGTAGAGTGATTGGAATAAGTTAAATTAGAATATAGTTAAGAATTTTTTAAAAAAGACAGTGAGGAAGAGGGATGGCAGTAAAAGTGAATTATTCTGCCCTATTTTAAAAAAGCTTAGCCAGATAAATTCACTGTTGTTCATATAGAAAAAATTTCAGAAGTAAGAGAATAGCAGAACAAAGTGTAGTCATATACTCCTTTACATAGCTGATTTATTTTTTAATACAACATTCATAAAGCTCTCGCTATTGTATCTCTCAACTTTACCTTTTCAATCAGATCAATGCAAGCCTGCAAGTCCAAGCCAAAGTCAATAAAGACCCATTCAATTCCTTCTTTCTTGTATTCTTCTTGTTCCAAAACAAACATGTGATGGTTGAAAAATTGTTGCAATTTCTCATTGGTGAAGTTGATGCATAACTGTTCAAAGCTGTTATACTGCAGGCAAGAAATGAAACAAAAAGAACTTGAGACTCTACCGTCTACCTAAGATATAATCATTATTAGCACCTTCAGAAAAGCATCAAAGCATTTTGTCCTTTTTGTATATAGCAACTTTCTAATTTGTAACTATACAACTTCAGGCATATATATAACAGAATGGCAAGAACAAAAAAATGTAATTATAAACTTTGTCAAAGAAATATTTAATATTTTTGTAAGCAGCACACAGTTTTAATAGTTGGGCTGTCAAATTTTATGGCACAATTTTTGAAATTCTATGTTTAAGACAATAAAACTATAGTATATGTCCTAAAATGAACTTTTCACAAATTCAAACACAAAAGAAAAACCAACCAATACTATCCTACATTCTTAAAAAATATTTTTAAAATTGCTTATACTTCACATAGCTCCTTGCATTGTTGCTGCCCTGACTTGTTTCCAGTAACAACACAGTATTTCTTGAAAGATTGCCCATCTTGTTATATGCTGTCTTTGCTGAGATCTCCCAATATTTTGGCATCTTGAGTGAAATCTCCTGAAATTTCAGTGATTCTTTAAAAATATTTTCAGGATATTAGGTTTTATCTACACCACACTTGTTATAGTGCTGTTGATCTTTATACATGGCTTTCAGTAGCTCTTTGTGAAAGTAATTAATTAAATGAACTATTGAACAGTAGTTTGCAAGCCTATAGTCAGGACCTGTGTTGCATTTTCTTCACTGTAAATTAATTTAACTATATTTAAAGATTAAAATCAGTATTACAATATTTTACCATATTAAAAAAATAGTCATATGAATCAACCAACACAAGATCCAATTCTAATATCACTTCCACATGGTTCCCATTTCCATTCCCTAGTTTCCCCAAAGAAATCTGAAGATCACCTTTCATATCTTCACTGTCATTCAGTAAAATCCACAAGACAGGATCAAAATCAGGCAAGGTGGTGAATATAGTGTAATGATCCAAGCCTTGCCCTTTTGTATATACACGTATACCAAGGGACAATGCTTAGATCAGTGATGACTAACTTTTTCTGGACCGAGTGCCCAAAGGGCAGCCAAACCTCCAAAATGCAATGTGCACACGGCCCCATACATGCACCCCCCCTGCATGCCCATGCCTTCCTGCACATTCACATGCACCCTTGCACATGCCCCACCCACCCCTGGTCATGCGCACGCAGCCCCCAGCTCCCACCCCCTCGCATGCACACATGGTTCCCCTGCACATGCCCCACACCCCGTGCATGTGCAGCAGAGATCCAAAAACCCCGCTGGCCAGCAGGAGGTGTGCACGTATGCGCAGCAGAGCTGAACTGGGGTGGCAGCTCGCGTGCCCACAGAAAGGGTGCTGCGTGCCACCTCTGGCATTCATGCCATAGATTCGTCATCACGGGCTTAGATTGTTCACCATGTTGCCTGTTTTGAAATGCACACATCCCACTGACATTGCTGCTGCCACGAGTCTGCAATACCTCAAGTCAATTAAAAAATAAATAAACAAAATGTTTAATTGGTTATTTGTTACCTGTTAACGTTTATATTTCATGCTGCCAGCATCTGTGTATTGATTTTTGAAACACCTGCAGTAGTAGCTGTAAAGGTAAAGGTAAAGGTTCCCCTCGCACATACGTGCTAGTCGTTGCCGACTCTAGGGGGCGGTGTTCATCTCCGTTTGAAAGCCGAAGAGCCAGCATTGTCCGAAGACGTCTCCATGGTCATGTGGCCTGCATGACTCAACGCCAAAGGTGCACGGAACACTGTTACCTTCCCACCAAGGTGGTCCCTATTTTTTCTACTTGCATTTTTTACATGCTTTCGAAACTTCTAGGTTGGCAGAACCTGGGACAAATAATGGGAGCTCACCCCGTTACACGGCAGCACTAGGGATTTGAACCGCCGAGCTGCCGATCTTTTGATCGACAAGCTCAACATCCTAGCCCCTGAGCCACTGTAGCTGTAGTAGCTGTAGGAGGGCTAAAAAAAAAGACAGCATGCAGTACCACATGTTGTCTTTTAATGAGCTCTAAAATTAGGCTCTTGAGAAGAAGCTACGTTTTCTCATCCTCCATTCCAGGAGTCAGAGTGAAAGGAAAGTCTCTGCCAAAAGAAAACCAGATCAGCCAGAGTCTCTCTTTTGTACGACAAAGGAGAAACTGTTTAAAGTACTACAGCGCAACCAGAAATTTACAGATGCAGTTGATGAACAGAAACAACAGCATAAAATCTTATTGTGCTATACAACACAAACCATCTGTGGAAGTGCTCTAGAATTCAAGTGCAAATGGATTTTCACCTCAGATCTTGCAACTTGCCAGCCATAGGCTTCACAGGGAAAAAAATCAAGTAAACAATGCTGGTCTGTATATTTCATTGTTAACAATATTCAGTTGTTGCTTTTTCCAATACAGAATCATATAAAATCGCTTTCATATGAAGATGTTAAGCCTTGGCCAGTTTCCAAACCTACCTCAAAGATTTCAAAGCCAGCAATATCCAGAACTCCAATGAAAAATTGCCTGGCTAGTTTGGTGTCCAAGGTTTTGTTGATACGCATAACTAGCCACTTGAACATACGATCGTAAGTAGCTTTGGCCAAAGCTCCTACTGCATACACCACCTGTGATTGCAACATAGTAAAATTTCATCAGAACCACTGTTTTACCTCTAAACTTCATATCTAATACATAGCTTTGTTTATAATAGAGCTATGAAAAGTATTCAAGAGAAACTTCACAAAGCATTTTAACATGAGTGAAGCATCTCTCCTCCAAGGGTTGAGATAGCTGTAACGTTTGGAAGACTTGGCATCAAGGATTTTTCAGGTCGCCTATAGACGTTGCCTTCACAAACAAGGCTTCTCCTGGGACTCCAAAGCATGCCTTGTGCCTTACAGATGACATCGTTGCCTCACACTTTGGAGCAGGCCTTTCGTTCATACTAACATACTTTGCTTTACAAATAAATCTCTGCTCAACAAATCCTAAAAACATATGCTTTGAGATAGCTAGCAAGATAATTATTTATTTTGTTCTTACAATTGCAGAAAAGTTTTGTTTTAGACCCACAACTAAAAGATCATATAAGTATATGGGAGTCACATGGCCAAGTTGTACAATTCCCAAATGCTTACCTGATCTACGGTCTGACCTTTGGTGACATATTCATTTCCAACTTTCACTCTTGGATGAAGCAACCCCTTGATGAGGTCAGCTGAGCTGATCCCCATGAGGAAAGAGGCTTTATCAGCACCTGCAGCACAAGAGCAAATACCAACATTGTAAAATAACAAAATTAAAAAGAAACAAGAGTTTCCAAAATTTAAACTTTTCAAATGAGAATTATTCTCTAGCTATTTAAAAGTAAGTGACAATTAGTCTTTTTGGTCCAGAATTAATAGTGAAGTGCTTCCCACTGAATCTCCTATACCTTGGTGGTCATCTGTTTATTTTGCTAACCATGTGATACTCTGTGAAACATCACAGCATGGTGAAGGGGAGGAGAAGGAATGGCACCTTGGAAAACTGGCTGCCACCTATTTTTCAGATGATAATTGTTTTATATTTATTTATAAATTATTATAAGTCTTACAATAACATAAAAAGCAACACAAACTACCATAATAAAGAATAAAAGCAATAAAGAAGGGGAGGAAGAAGGAGAAAAACAAAAGTGCAGAAAAAAGAATAAAAAGAAATAAAGAAGCCTCCGATTTTCTTTGTAACAAATATAAATTGAATTACAAAATTCTCTCTTAGTCTATGATTGCAAAAAAAGCATTTTTTTAATTATCTAGTTTTTTCCCCAATCATCAAAATCACAAACGATAAATGCATTTTTTTAACTTCATGCAAAAAGTAACATGTCCAAGCATGTTAAAATATCCCTTAATGTTGTTCACATTTCTAGCAAAGATTCAAAGCGCCTTTATGCACTTAGACAAAGCTGTAGTAACAAATGCCAATGATACACCATGTTATAAAAATCCACTGTGCTCGGACAAAAAGCAAATGTTAGTCCTTTCAATCACATATTTTCCCATTGGTCCATTTGTATATTATAACCAAATTTTAGCCCATTTTATCATACATTATTTTACTTGTTTTTCTTCTGCCTCGGATGGCAATTATTTTGATCTCCAAATGATTGAGATAGAGAGGTCTTCCACTTATTTGGAATTATGGAACAACCTGGTGGGCACTCTAACAAAATGAGAAAGTGGACAGATAAGGACTGTCTTTTGATAAAATGTGTGTTGTGGGGAACATACCTAGTACAAAGCACATATTTATTAGAATGCTATTTTCTATCCTTTCTAGCCCCTATCCTGCTGAAAAGTGTTAAATGAAATAGATAAAATAAACATACATCAATGTTTGTCTGTAAGCTTCCATAAGCCTGAACTTTAAACATCACGTATATGCAGGGGTGGGTTCTACTTACCTTTACTACCAGTTTGCAATGGGAGCGTGTTTGCGCTCTCCCTTTGTTCACGCACACACATATGCTTCTGCGCATGCATATGCACAGATCATCCATGATGACATCCAGGCGAGTGGGCGAGCCTACCGCCACTTTTAATACCAGTTCGCAAAAACCGGACCGAACCAGGAGCAACCCACCACTGCGTATATGATTGCTTGTAATGCAGCAGACTACTGGTTACTGCTCTGGAATTAGCCACTAGTAATTAGGGGCTAAGTAATTAGTTACTGCTCTGGAATTAGCCACTAGTAAGCAGCAGCGCAAATGCTTACTTTCAGTGCCTTCAGCCTCTGCCTGTTCCTCCCGTTGCTTCTGCTTGAATTTCATGTTGCCAAAGTGCATGATGGAACCTACTATTTTATAGCAGCCATACTTCTCTTCATTGCTGAACCCTAGGATGTCCATAGCATGCTATAAAAAGGAACCAGATAAGATAGATTTTTAAAAAAATCATTCTGTTAAGAAGCAAAAAATGAAGATGAATTCACTAGGTATTTACTAGGACACCAACAAAATGTCTGAAGTGCTTAAGCTCACTTTACTACAATTAAATGCACATTATTTATAATTTTAAAAACATCCATTTAAAATGTATTATATTGGGTGTATTCCATTTTTTATCAGTAATGTTGTTTGGATTCCTTGGGAATTTGATGAATGATGCCAACTAGTTTTAACAAAGACTTTTCTGGAAACAATCCTATTTCAATATATATTTCTTATTGTGTAATCAGTCTGTTTCATTCAAGTCACTGGCATTTGTAAACCTCCTCTTCCATCACTCCATATTCCTCTTCCCCTATGATTGCAGAGACTGAAGGAATATTATCGCTAACAGAGATGAAATGATAGAAGGTGTTGAAGCTAGGGAACCTTGGGGGCGAGTGATCATGCAATATTGGAATTCAACATTATTCAAAAATTCAACATTATCCTTCAAAAAGACCTTGACTATGTGTCAGATTGGTCAAACAAGTAGCAACTTCAAAGGAACTTGCAGATGAGATCTCAGAATCACTGAACTATATCTTTCAAAGATCCTGGAGCACCGGGGAACTGCCAGAGGATTGGGAAAGAGCTGATGTAGTTCCCAGCTTCAAAAAAGGGGGGAAAATAGATCCAGGAAACTACAGACCTATCAGCCTGACCTCAACACCAGGGAAGATTCTGGAAAAGATAATCAAGCAACAAATCAGTGAATACCTAGAGATATGAGCTAGCAGCATGCAGCAGCTGCCAAAAAAGCCAAAACAGTTCTAGGCTGCATAAACAGAGGGATAGAATCAAGATCGCATGAAGTGTTAATACCACTTTATAATGCCTTGGTAAAGCCAAACTTGGAATACAGCCTTCAGTTTTGGTTGCCACGATGTAAAAAAGATGTGGAGACTCTAGAAAGAGTGCAGAGAAGAGCAACAAAGATGATTAGGGGACTGAAGGCTAAAACATATGAAGAACAATCACAGGAACTGGGTATATGTAGTTTAATGAAAAGAAGGACTAGGGGTGACATGATAGCAGTGTTCCAATATCTCAGGGGCTGCCACAAAGAAGAGGGAGTCAAGCTATTCTCCAAAGCACCTGAGGGCAGGACAAGAAGCAATGGGTGAAAACTAATCAAGGAGAGAAGCAACCTAGAACAAAGGAGAAATTTCTTGACAGTTAAAACAATTAATCAGTGGAACAACTTGCCTGCAGAAGTTGTAAATGCTCTAACACTGGAAGTTTTAAAGAAGATATTGGATAACCATTTGTCAGAAATGGTGTAGGGTTTCCTACCTAAGCAGGGGGTTGGACTAGAAGACCTCCATGGTCCCTTTCAACTCTGTTATTCTGTTTTTTTCTGTTTTCTGTTATCAGTTACATAAACTGCATATAAGCTGCAGACCTTATTTTTTTCCAAGTCATTTTGTAATATAAATATATGTAATATAAATTTCTTTTGGTAGAGATATGATTCAGATGATCTGCCTTTAGTCTTAAATTATTCCATTAAGGATGACTAACTACTATGAAAGCAGTGATATATGAAAATATACAAGAGAATTTAGAAAAGATTATTTTTTTATTGATATGAAGCAATGACAATATTCACTTTTTACTGAAATAAAAAGTATTTATTCTGTTTTACGTGGCTAGTGTAAATAGCACTGAGGCACTTTATAAAGAGAACTCCACGGTTTTGCTTTATTGCTGAAAAAATACTTACATCTGTAAGCATGAGCTCTTCTCCATCATCCAGGTTGTCCACAGTTGTTACTCCTTGTGAACAGAAGTGATAGTCATAAGGGTTGGAAGACACCAAAAGCATATCTGGAATGGAATAATTTAGAGATTAACATTTATAATTTGGGATATATTATAGGAATTCATTTAATCTATTTATAAATCTAAGGAAAAAAGAAGTAGGATCATGCAGTGGATTCAACTTAAATGTAGTCTGCCTGCAAAAATAAGACCATCAACTTTCAAAACTTCTCTATTTAATGTCTACTGTCATCATAAACGTCTAATTTTAAGTGATATTTGACAGTACTGTCTACGCTAAACTGACAAACCTGAGCAGTGCTCCGAAAATTGTTTAATTATTATATAATTGAGATGAATAATTGAACATATTCATTTTATTGGTTAAATGTTTGTTAGACCAGCTTTCTATGGATTTATTATAAGCAGAGTTTCAGTGAATTTCTGAAATATTATAAGCATGCATTGTCATTGGGAAAGTTCCGAGCTGAAAATTGCTGTTTAGCTATGAAGCCTATTAGAAGTCTTTGAGCCAACAATGACTCAAAAGATGGATATAGACGTGAATGTGCTCACAAGAAGAAAAGTATGAACTTATAGCTTTGTTGTAGATGCAGATTTATTGATACCAATAGCAACTGTTGATATACAGCAGCCTATCAGACTGCTGAACATAGCTCTGCGGCTGTTCTGGTTTATGTGTCTTCCAGGCTGGCTACTAACAAATTCCTTTACATACCATTTTAATGCTGATTACCTTGTAGTTCTGGCTTCTTTCCAGAAAGGATTTGGTAGTAAATGTGGTAACTCCTCTCTCCTGGCTGCTGGAAAATCACTCTTGATTTTTCCAACAAGTCTGAAAACAAAATGCAAAATATTCAGTTGCAAGGCAACTTTACTTTATGACACTGTACTCAAAAGAAAGATAATCTTGGATTTTATAGGAGATCACTCTTGAAGAACAAAAGTAGAGTTTTGTGAAAGCAAAATACATATTCAATCCAGCAGTTTGTTTCCACAGTAGACATACAGGGCAAATTATTCAGGGGCTGCCACAAAGAAGAGGGAGTCAAGCTATTCTCCAAAGCACCTGAGGGCAGGACAAGAAGCAATGGATGGAAACTAATCAAAGAGAGAAGCAACTTAGAACTAAGGAAATATTTCCTGACAATTAGAACAATTAATCAATGGAACAACTTGCCTGGAGTTGTGAATGCTCCAACACTGGAAGTTTTTAAGAAGATATTGGATAACCATTTGTCTGAAATGGTGTAATGTTTCCTACCTAAGCAGGGGGTTGGACTAAAAGACCTCCAAGGTCTCTTCCAACTCTGTTATTCTATTTCTATTCTGTAAAGCCCATAAATAGAATATAAGTGCAACAACTGATATTCAGAGGCATCTGGAAATTGTCATTCTTTTTTACATGTATACACTATTACATACATTATTATAATTAAAAATCAACTCTTGCCCATTTATTCAGTAATCTCATTTATAACTTCATCCTACATAAATTTATTCAATTTTCTTCTAGATTCACTACTCACATATGTCGATGTCAGCAGATGCCAATTTTCCTGATGGTCCAAAATGAATACGGATAAACTTGCCCTAAAATATGTAGAAAGAAAAGGAGCTCACATACTGCTTTCTGAGTCTGTCATCTGCACCTCTGTAACTGTCTGGTTTGGTTCTGCAACCCAACAAGACAGACACAGACTTCAGAGGATCATTAGAACTACAGAAAAAACAATTGCTACCAACCTGCCTTCCATTTAGGACCTGTATACTTCACGAGTCAAAAAGGAGGCTATGAAAATATTTACAGATCCCTCACATCCTGGACATAAACTGTTTCAACTCCTACCCTCAAAACGACGCTATAGAGCACTGCAGACCAGAACAACTAGACACAAGAACAGTTTTTTCCCAAACGCCATCATTCTGCTAAACAAATAATTCCCTCAACACTGTCAAACTATTTACTAAATCTGCACTACTATTAATCTTGTCTTCCTTCCCATCACCTTCCACTTATGACTGTAATTTTGTTGCTTGTATCCTTATGATTTATACTGATATTGATTGTTTCCTGATTGCTTATTTGTAGCCTATGACTATCATTAAGTGTTGTATCATTAAGTGTTAAATTTGTACCCTATGACTATCATTAAGTGTTGTAAGTGTTGTACCTTGATGAAGGTATCTTTTCTTTTATGTACACTGAGAGCATATGCACCAAGACAAATTCCTTGTGTGTCCAATCACACTTGGCCAATAAATTCTATTCTATTCTATTCTATTCTATTCTATTCTATTCCAGTGTATCATAGTAAGCTTACTATGTCTATACTAGAAAAAGTTAGCATTTTCTAAATCTCCATGCTGCCATCTTTTGCAGCCTAGATATTGTTATTGTTTGCTGCTATTATAATTGTTGTTGTTGTTATCATTATTATTATGTACTTTATTCATTAAACATGAAACTCAGTCAGCTGAGTCATCGTCATCATCATCATCATCATCATCATCATTATTATTATTATTATTATTATTATTATTATTATTATTATTATTATTATTATTATTATTATTATTATTATTCCTGCCTTTCAGCTTAAAAGGTATATAATCAGACTATGCTTAATAAAAAAAACAGGTATGGAAACAGTTTGTTACACATCTTAACGGTACCACATAACAAACTAAGAAAGCATACACATAACAACCATAAAATTTATTTATTTATTTATTTATTATTTAAATTTGTATACCGCCCTTCTCCCGAAGGACTCAGGGCGGTTCACAGCCAAGTAAAATGCACAATACATACAATTAAAATACTAATAAAAAACTTATTTAAATTGGCCATAATTAAAATTTGGAAGTAAAACCCATTTAAAAACCCATAACTTAAAAAACTAACCCAGTCCAGCGCAGATAAATAAGTAAGTTTTGAGCTCGCGGCGAAAGGTTCGGAGGTCCGGAAGTTGACGAAGTCCTGGGGAGTTCGTTCCAGAGGCGGGGCCCCACAGAAGGCCCTTCCCTGGGTGTCGCCAGGCGACATTGTCGCGCCGGCGGCACCCTGAGAGTCCCTCTCTGTGAGGCGCACGGGTCGGTGAGAGGTATTTGGTAGCAGCAGGCGGTCCCGTAAGTAACCCGGCCCTATGCCATGGGCGCTTTAAAGGCGTTCACCAACACCTTGAAGCGCACCGGAAGGCCACAGGTAGCCAGTGCAGCCTGCGCAGGATAGGTGTCACTCGGGAGCCACGAGGGCTCCCTCTATCACCAGCGCAGCTGCATTCTGGACCAACTGCAGCCTCGGATGCCCTTCAGGGAGCCCCATGTAGAGCATTGCAGTAGTCAGGCGAGGCGTCACAAGGCGTGAGTGACTGTGCACAAGGCATCCCGGTCTAGAAAGGCGCAACTGGCGCACCAGGCGAACCTGGTGGAAAGCTCTCCTGGAGGCGGCCGTCAAATGATCTTCAAAAGACAGCCGTGCATCCAGGAGAACGCCCAAATTCGCACCCTCTCCGCCGGGGCCAATGACTCGCTCCCGACAGTCAGCCGCGGACTCAGCTGACTGTGCGGGATGCCGGCATCCACAGCCACTCCGTCTTGGAGGATTGAGCTTGAGCCTGTTTCTCCCCATCCAGACCCGTCGGCTTCCAAACACGGGACAGCACTTGATAGCTTCATTGGGGTGGCCGGTGTGGAAAAGTACAGCTGGGTGTCATCAGCGTACAGCTGGTACCTCACACCAAAGCCACTGATGATCTCACCCAGCGGCTTCATATAGATGTTGAACAGAAGGCGAGAGAATCGGCCCTGCGGCACCCACAAGTGAGGCGCGCGGGGTGACCTCTGCCCGTCAACACCGTCTGCGACGGTCGGAGAGATGGGAGGAGAACCACCGATAAGCGGTGCCTCCACTCCCAACCCCCAACCGGCGCAGCAGGATACCATGGTCGATGGTATCAAAAGCCGCTGAGAGGTCTAATAGGACCAGGGCAGAGGAATAACCCCTATCCCTGGCCCTCCAGAGATCATCCACCAGCGACCAAAGCCGTCTCAGTGCTGTAACGGGTCGGAAGCCGGACTGGAGCAGGTCCAGATAGACAGTTTCCTCCAGGTGCAGGGAAACTGATATGCCACCATACTCTCTACAACCTTCGCGGCGGGTTGGAGACAGACGATAATTACCTAAAACAGCGGGTCAGGAAGGCTTCTTGAGGAGGGCCTCACCACCGCCTCTTTCAAGGCGGCGGAAGACTCCTCCAACAAGGAAGCGCTCGTAATCCCTGGAGCCAGCCTCGTGTCACCTCCTGAGTGGCCAGCACCAGCCAGGAGGGCACGGGTCCAATAAACACGTGGTGGCATTCAATCTACCCAGCAACCTGTCCATGTCCTCGGGAGTCACAGGGTCAAACTCATCCCACACAACATCACCAAGACCGCCCTCAGATACCTCGTCTGAATCGCCACAATTTTGGTCCAGACCGTCCCTAAGCTGAGCGATTTTATCGTATAGATAACCGTTAAACTCCTCAGCACGTCCCTGCAGCGGGTCATCCGCTCCCCTGGTGAAGGAGGCGGGTCACCAGGCTGGGGCAGCTGGGCGGTTATCTGCCGGCGCAATGAGGAGGCGTGGGCGCCTCGCTTCCCTCAGTGCCACTAGGTAGGTCCTGGTATAGGATCTAACTAGTGTCCGATCAGCCTCTGAGCGGCTGGACCTCCAGGAACTCTCTAGGCGTCTTCTCCGGCGTTTCATCCCCTCAGCTCCTCGGAGAACCAAGGGCGGTTGGGATCTGCGCGGGTCAGAGGCCGCAAAGGCACGACACGGTCTAAAGCCCCAGCCGCAGCCCGTTCCCAGGCTGCAGCTAGTTCCTCTGCCGTGCCGTGAGCCAGACCCTCAGGAAGTGGCCCAAGCTCCGTCCGAAACCTCTCTGGGTCCATCAGGCGCCTGGGGCGGTACCACCGTAATGGTTCCGTCTCCCTGCGGTGTTGGGTAGCGGTCAGAAAGGCCAGGCGAAGGAGAGTGATCTGACCATGACAAAGGTTCAATGACTATTTCCTTTAAGTCCAGATCTCTCAACCACTGACCAGAGACAAAAATCAGGTCCAGTGTGCCTCCCCCGATGTGAGTGGGGCCATCCACTACTTGAGTCAGGTCCAAGGCCGTCATGGAGGCCAGGAACTCCCGAGCTACCGTCGATGGAGCCGGCAGATGGCAAGTTAAAGTCCCCATGACTAAAAGTCTGGGGTCTCCACTGCCACCCGGCAAGCACCTCCAGGAGCTCGGGCAGGGCAGCTGTCACGCAGCAAGGAGCCAGGTCGCGACCAGCAAGCCCATCTGACATCTATGACCCCACCTCACAAGAGGATTCACACCCGGCAATCTGAGGTACAGTGGTCTCCCTTGGCTCTAGACTCTCTTTGATAGCAACCGCCACCCCTCCACCCCTACCCTGGGCCCTCGGCTGGTGGAATGCACGGAAACCGGTGGGCACATCTCGACCAGGGCACACCCCTTCAGTGCCCAACCAGGTCTCCGTGCGCCTATAATATCCGCGGCACCCCCCTGAATCAGATCATGTATTAGGGGGGCCTTATTGGCCACGGACCGTGCGTTGCATAACATCAGACGAAGGCCCAGGCTCTGAGGGTCTTGGCCATCCGGGGAACGGGAGAAGTCAGGGGGATCGGGGCACGCGATCGCCTGCAAACATCGAACGCGTGACCCCCCATGTCGTCGATCCCCCTCCCGCCATATCTGCCCCTCCCACTTACCGTGCAAATAGACTCACCCTCACACAAAGGAACACACTCCCCCCCCATAACCTCCGAACCCAATTGATAGTCGCCACGAGCATGCGCTGGAACTGGTTTCCCTCCCGACGGGCTACCCCCCTCACCCACCCTAACCCTCCCACCCCCACCCAACACTACCTCCCCTTCCAACCCAGACCCGTCAGTTCCCACCTCCCTTAAAAGTCCCATTAAAATTCCCTTAAAACCCTATTAAAATAATTAATTAAAAATCCCCTGAGTCTCCTATTTTTGGCATGCCATCTCTCGGGGTTCCAAAACCCGTCCTCAAGATGGGCCCTCGATAATGTGGAGGGCCAGACCCGCGAGAGAGGGGAGTCTCGCAGGGCAAGAAGGTCAGCCGCTGTAAATGTCCGCATGATAAAAGTCCGGCGAACAGACCCATCCTGGACCTGTCAAGATGGATATTGACGCCAGTAGTTCCGAGTAGAAGCCAGCCGGGATGTAGGCCTTGGGCGGTAGATGAACAAACCGCCATGATTCAGTCAGAGCTCCAACCCCTCATCTCCAGTCCCGAGGGGTGGTCTATGGGCGCGGGGGGGGAGAGAGAGGATATAGTCCTACAATAGACAGGCTAGGATTGTCCAGGACAATCCTCAATTCCCCCTGTTGGGGACCAAAGGTCTTCAAAAGATCCCCTACCGACGAGGCATCTCTCTCCAAATCCGGGGGGGGGGCAAAGGATTCAAAAAAGCCCCCATAGGCGGTCCATAGACGTCCTCTAGATGGTAGCGAGGGCGTCCCCTGGACCCGTGGACAACCTTCAAGATGACAAAGAAGGCGACCATCGGGCCTCTTCGTGGCCGCCAAGCCAGGCCTCCAGCTGGAATAGGCCACTCACCCGTCGGGTTTGCTGGGTCAAGCCACGGTTCGCCGGACCCAGTCAACCACCAACAGGCTAGGCCCTGGCCAAGCCGGTCCAGCCAGGCCGCCACCGCCGCCACCGCCACCGCCACTGCCGCTGCCGGGGGGAAGGAGCCTCCAGGCCAGGCCGCCGCCGCCACTGAAGAACTCGGCCGCCGCCGCCATTGTTGGAAAAGGCCAGGCTGCTCACACCACCGGCACCACAGACGAGGGGTAACAAAGGGGAGAGAGGTTCTAAGCCCCTCCCGAAGCAGGGCCAGGCCAGGCCGCCGACCACCGCCGCCGTCGCTGGAAAAGGCCCGGCCGCTGGAAAAGCCGGGCCGCTGCCGCCCAGCCAGGCCGCCGCCGTCGCTGGAAAAGCCGGGCCGCTGCCGCCCAGCCAGGCCGCTGCCGCCCGGCCTGGAGAAGGCCGGACCGCTGGCGCCGCTGGAAAAGGCCCGGCCGCTGGAAAAGGCCCGGCCGCTGGAAAAGGCCGGGCCGCCGTCGCCGTCGCTGGAAAAGGCCCGGCCGCTGGAAAAGGCCGGGCCGCCTTTATATATGTTATATATTGCTGCTTTGATTTAACGTATACTTACAAATCGTGAAGAGTTGTCATTTCTCAGGGTTTTGGCATTGCCAAAAGCTTCCATAGCAGGGTTAGCCTCAATGATTTGATCTTCGAGGGTACCCTATGAAACAATCATGGATAATATATTTTCACACTCATAGATCAAAACTTTGCCCCAGGGAAAACAAATTTATGCACATATGTACGGTAACTACCTGGCCAAAGGGAGCCATTATCTGTTTCTAGAACCTGTCCTAAATTTGATAATCACATTGCCTGCTCTTCACTCAAGTTTTTGATGTTTAATTTTTTTTAAGTTTACAGTGTTTTCTTGTTTAAAAACTTACCCCGGTTTTAGTGGCAGGTGCTTGCTATAAAAAAGATTTTAAAAGACAGATTTAGAATTTCAAAAATACAAAAGTAGAGTCACAGAAAATGCCAATCAAAGATGAAAACAATCCAATTTTGTTGATGAGAAAATCCAAAATGATTAAATTTTCATAAAAAGTAACATATTTAATACATCAAAAATGTTAAATATATTAGATAAATATAAAAAACAGCACCAAGAAGCAAGAAGGTTAAAAAAACAAATCCAAAAAAGAAAAACACTATTGGTGATTTTTTTTTTAACGTAATCAAAGTCAAAAAAAATACTGATAAGAAAATAAGCAGTTGCAAAGATATTTCAAAAAGAAAAAAGGGAAAAGAAAAAAGAAATGCAAGATGAAGAAGAAACAGAATAAGGAAGGATACAAGATGAAAAAGAATAAAAAGGAGCAAGAGAGATAATTGGGGGAGGGAAATCACAAAAAGCAAGGCTTAAAAGAAAGAGTTGCAAGACTGCTTTGGGGAACTTCCCTCTTTTTTTGAAAATAAAAATAATGGAGGGAAGGGAAACACACTGGTCATTTAAAAAAAAAAATCCTTGAAGCAACCACTGCTTCATCATTCTTTTCATGAAATTTTCCCCAAAAGCAATTTTTTCAAGCCTTGCTTGTTTCAAAACAAAAGAAAAGGCCACGTCCAACACACTGCCAAACATAAAAGAAGTCCAAAAGAAAACAAAAGAAAAACGAACAAAAGAAAAAAGAAAAACATTTTTTGCAAATGAAGGCCTTACTCCTTTCTTGCCCGGAGAGTCACCCAGGGCTGCGACAATGGCAAAGTATTGAATGACTCGCTTGGTGTTTACAGTCTTACCAGCACCAGATTCTCCGCTTAGAGTAATAGAAATACACAGATGAAGAGTATGAAGCAATTACCAAAAATTTCCCATACTCACACAATCAGCCAGTCAACTCCCAACCACCCAGAAATATACTAGAGTTCAGAGTGGAGAAAGACATGCTAGCATATTAACCATCCCGCTAAGTCTTAAATACTATTTACTAATGAATGGGTTTTGTGGTACCCAGGACACAGGTTGTGTTTATGAGATATTTCAAAAAAGGCCTGGATGAACAAGAACAATGTCGCAGAGGGGACATCTATCTTTTTCTTGCTCCTGAAAATAATGGGATTGGACAGTATGATGCCTCTGTTGCCTTGACCTTTGCCTTGTCTGCAATAAGGATGGACAAAGGCCTGTGCTGCTTTGAAAAATATGGTTTTAAGTCTAATGGTTGCATCTGAGCTTTTTATGGAATGAGACACAGGGAAATCTGTTAAAATATAATTTCCCCTCCTTAGAGATTCCTAAGCAGCACAGTCATCAACTGATTGGGTTGTTTTTTCTATCAGTATTAATTACAGTTTAGGGTATCAATATGATAAGCATAATATTATTTGAGTTTTTTTCATATAAATTGAACATAATGTTAGATACAAAATAAACTGCCATTGATTACATCAAAATATCTGTTGTACAACAAAGATTTCCATCTTGAGTTGACTGGAAATTCTGAGAGATGCCATTTCAATATATCTGGCAGTAAAAGTTGGGAAAGATCAAGTTAAATGCATTTGTAAGCTTCTACATGTATGTACACATTCTAGATGCATCTGGAATATCTGAACAGATGTTGAAGATTAAATGCTCTTAACATGCTGCAATAAGAGATTCTGGAAAAACTGCAGCTGCAGAGCTTCTGCACTACATAATCTAGAGATAATTTCTGCATTGGAAGCTATTTACTAGCAAGAGGAAAGAAGGTGGCATCATTGATATGAGTCTTCCCTTTCCCATCCCTTCCCAGGAACTGTTGACTAAATGGGTAAGATTGACTCAGCCTGTAGATTTTAGTATTCTTCCAGAAAGTAAAAGCTAGGATACAAGCTTTTCCCCAAAGCTTTAGCCAAAGACTATCTACTATTGACCTCACCCCATTCTTAAGAGGTCTGTAAGGGGCGTGCATAAGAGCACCAGCGTGCCTACCGTTCCTGTCCTAATGTTCCCTTTGATTGTATCCAATTCATATGGTTATTTCATGCTTATATTTATATATACTGTTGTGTTTGACAAATAAATAAATAAAAACAAGCTGTTTAATCAAGAATTTGTGTTAAATAGAAACAGTTTTCTGTTGTAGAAAGTGCAGAAGTTCATAAGACTGCACTTCCTTTGCTGTTCTACACCAAACAGCTTCATGCTTCACACATAGAAAATTATTTTAATTGCTTTCAGGAATGAAAAGTAAAATCACAGTGTTTCTTTATATCTCAAGAGATAACTAGGAAAGGTTGGTTCAACCACATGTAAAACTAAACTCTCCAAAGAGAGGAACTCAAGCTCAGCAGGATATTGAATCTTTTTTCACTTAGGCTGGGATCGTCTTCTGTGCTATCAATAAAGTTCAATGGCACTGGCCTGGCATTGATTTCATGCCTAAAGTTAGCTGCCCTTCCATTGTAATCCCAGCACACAAAGAGCTATACTGAGGTGGGGGGTAGGAGTGAGGTCTCTGCAGGCCTAGAGCCAAACATCTCATGCTTTCAGCCCCTGCTTTACCTAATTAGGCCATGGCCAAGGCTGGAAGCTTGGGGAGGGGGGGAGCAGATTAAGCTTTTTATAGCATCATCATGGCTGCTTCAGTTAATAATTCTTCCCTTTCTTTCTTTTTACAAATGGGGTTCAGCCTACTTTCTCCAGGATCTCCTTTTCTCATAATTCCTGCCCACTTGCTCATTCTCCAGCTTTGATTTCTTATTCTTTCCCTTTTATGCTACTAGTCTCATAGACTTTTTGTACCCATACTCAGATCTTTTCAAAAGGCATTCTCTTATCTACAAATCGTGGTCATTCATAGTCATACAATTCTTTTTCAATAATCCTTTTCATTAATGTCCACTGATACTAAAACTCTTCAGTTTTTTCCTCCATATGTTTGATCTGGTATTTAACATTAGAGTTTTGATTTTTAAGCTCTTGTTCATGTATGGAAGGCAAATGTGCAAATATCCAAGGCATATCTAGTAGTCCATTAGTGCAATGGATTTTATCATGGTTGATGAAAGCAACAGGTAAGATATGGCCATTGAACTAGTTCCATTTAATGAAACAAAAGTGATGTGGACTTGCTCTAATTCGGATTCCCCAACAGTGTACCTTCCAATTGAACTCATCATAGACCACCACAATGTTTCTGGCAGTATGTCCAAATAGAATATGAAAAATGGAATAATATAAATGAAATTTTATTGCCTTAATTGGGGTTTTTCACAGAAAATGCTTCCCTAGAATACCTCAATGACATGGTGCCCTCAAAACAAACGATGCACATAGGAAGGATGATCAACCATGCAGACTGGGTTATTTGCTGTCCCACTTTTGGTTGGCTGTATACCCCCTGAGACAATAGTAGCAGCTGTTCGCTGACATATAATAGCCAGAAAATCTGAGATAACAAACTGAAAGAGGATAGGGAGTTGCAGGAAGAGATCATTATGTTCCTCAAAGATTGTGCAGCCTGCCCAAACAATTCAGCTTTCTTTTCTCAACAGGATGATATGGTAAACTTGATCTACCTAGAATTGATTTCATATAGAAACCACAGGACAAAAAGAACTTAATTCAAAAGCACATACAAATGAAACATCAATTGCACAGATAAGAGACAGCACTTACGTGATAAGCATAGACTGATTCTCTCGATCTGTAAGGTAAAGAAAAAAAATTGGGAAATCCAAGGACTGTAGGCTAGATAGAAAAGTCAGAAACTTCTTGGAAGAAGAAAACAGAAAAATGTATACTTTTTAAGTAAAACTAAATAGATCTGCTCATGCATTGAGCTTCTTTCAAAGGAGTCTTTTTGATACACTGGCAGCATATTAGATTCAGAATCTATATAGGACTGCTTATGTTAAGTTTGATTAACTATAGATAATCAAAACCAAAATATGTCTATAGCACATCCAAAAGAAGGATTCTAGTTTAATGTTTCTGTTACAGTTGTATGCCACTTTCCACCAACCTCTCAATAGATTCTGAAGTGGTATATAGTCTCTTCAGAACATTTGGGTAGAGAAATGAAGCTGGAATGATACATAACTTATTCCACTCCTATATAGATAGTCCTTGACTTATGACCACAATTCAGCCCAAAATTTATATTGTTAAGTAAGTAATTTGTTATGTGCATTTTGCCACATTTTACGATTTTTCCTGCCACACTTGTTAAGTGAATCATTGCAATTCTTAAGTTAGTAACATGGTTGTTAGGTGAATCTGGTTTCCCTATTAACGTTGCTTGTCAGAAGGTCACAAAAGGGGATCACATGACCCTGGAACACTGCACCCGTCATAAATATGAGTCGGTTGCCAAGCGTCTGTATATTGATCACATGACCATAGGGATGCTGCAATGGTCATAAGTGGAAAAAATGGCCATAAGTCATTTTTTCAGTGCCGTTGTGACTTTGAATGGTGACTAAACGAACTGTTGTAAGTCAAGGACTATACTTGTCAGTAGTATAGGTTGTGACACAGGGAGACCCAAAATTCAACAGCTAGTCTCACATTGGCAAAGATTTTCTTAAATCATAGAAGTAATTGCTGAACTCTACTGCATGTTTTTGCTTTAGATAAATTATTATGCAAGTCTGTGCTACCTCTAAAAACCATTTTCTCTTCTTTCTGAATTTTTATTTTCAAATAACTAGATCTGCTAGATACATATGAAGAGATGAACAACTCCGCCAATATTAAAAAGCATTAAAAGTTGAAAAACAATTGTGCAAAATTCATAGCTCTTCATATGTTGTTGGTACATAATCCCCTTCATATTGACTCCGACTGGGAAGTGTGAAGAACAGGAGTAAATCAGGTGCTCAGTTCCTTTCCCACAATTTTTTATAACAATTGGATTAGACACTTACTGCGCAGCATGTCATTATAGGCATTATCTGCAATGGCATAGATGTGGGGCGGGGACTCAGACCTCCGCTTGCCTTTATAAGCTGCTACAACAGGAGCTGTATAGACTGGAAGCCATTTGTATGGATTTATGGTGACACAGAACAAGCCTGAATAGGTCTGAGAAGAAAGAAACAGCATAGCTATGAGAAAAGTAAACCAGGCTGACCCCAATAGTACAGTTCATTAACCAAATGCAAGGGTCATCCTCCAGTAGAGGGCACATTGCCAACTCTTAAGAGATTTTTATTCTCTCTGTTCCACCTCTTAGTTCAGTTCATCTGTTTCTTCAAATAAACAATAGTAAGTGAGAAAATACTACATATTCTTTTTATTATCTCCTTTGCTTAAAGAGGGTGCAAAAATGAAGGGGTAGCAGTGAAAGCAACAAGGAAAAGGTTGATCTTTTCTGGGAAAATGTCCAAAGATAGAAAGTTGCTCAAGACCCCACTAAAACTAAAATGTAGTTTAAAAAAGAAAAAGTAATGTAAAATGTTTCAATTCTAGTACCGTATTTCGAATTCATCTAGGATTTAAATATGTAATATTTTAAAAAATAACTATTTCTAATGAAATTAAAGTTAGCAGTTGGGAGTTTTGTAGCACACAATCTTACTATTTGGTACAATGAATAAATCTAAAACATGTTTCACACACAGGATGCAATACAGTGTAATGAACAGTGTAAGTCTTCTAACTTACATAGATCATCCACTTGCTGTAACGCCTTTTTAGGTTATGCAGGACTGAAGCCTCATTGAGATGAGTTAACATAGCCATATCTTCAATCATGTCAAATTTTGGAGGATTCATAGCTTGAATATCATCTTCTTTAACCACAAGAGTCTAGAGGAATCAAACAAATTGTTTGATGAAAATACAAGAACCTATTTTGTTTATGTACTGATCCATAAGCTCAAAAAAATCCTTAAGGATCTAGCATGCAACTGTTAAATCACATAACTTACATGACAATGGGGCTATTAATTGATGAAGTAGCCTCTAATCCACAAATCTATTCATTAAGACATGATAACATTTTGACATTTATATCTTATTATGATAAATTTCAGCATTGTCTTTACTATTTCTATTGTGATTTTTATTGGGTCCCAAGACTACCTTGGAAACTTTCAACTAAAGAGTAATTCATAAATGTTTCTCAATCCTTACATAGTACTAACAATCTAAATTTTAATAATTAGCAGAACGTGTTATTAAACAAGAGCAGAAATTAAGTTAGTTAGAAAATATAATAGCAAATTAAATAAAGAACCGAATGGATCAGAACAGAACAGAACTCTTTATTGGCCACACATTTCTCATTGTAAATATTATGGAATCTCAGTGTTCAAGGAAAATATCAAAATATCATATTGATATGATATGCTATTACAATAAACAAATGAAGTGGGGGAACGTATGGCTCTCAGAAATCCAGTTTGTTCATGGAGCAGACTCTAAACCAGGGCTCACCAATCTTTCGGATCTCAGGGACCACTAAATTCATAATTTTAAATCCCAAAGACCACTGATATGAATTTTTTAAAAAGATAAATAGTATTTAGTGCAATAGAAAAAATGCAAATAATTTTTCTGCGGACCACCAAAATTTTCTTGTGGACTACCAGTGGTCCACGGACCACCAGTTGGTGACCACTGCTCTAAACCATAGTGTAGTGGTTTAACTCTGATCCTTGTCACAATCCATTTAGAAAAAGAGGAGGGCTTGTGTTGTGATAGTGCTTGGATCATTCTAAGTTTTCTTGGCTCCAGCTGTGGATCCCATTGGATACCGGATTCATATCTGCTACTGCTGGGTACTGCCCAAGATTCCTAGATATCCAGATAAATTGAGATTGAAGTGAAACATACATAAACGAAACAAAATGTTTCCAGGATTCAAATATGTTGAAGATTGTATTACGTTAATTACACAAAATAGTGGATAAATAGGCTATGTATTTAGAAATAAATGCACTGTAAGAATTTTTTGACTCTAGAAAGAAATGCAGATAGACTATTATATGTGCAAAAAAACCAAAGATTCTAAAATACCCACAACAGCAGAATGATGGGTGAAGATGACAGAACTAGCAAAGATAGCAAAATTAACATTTGATTAGAGAAAAATCACTAACTACATTATCAAAAAGATCACAAGCTGCTTCTTAATAATCTTTTTTTTCTTTTCCCCTTATTACTTATTCACTATTATTTATTTTCTTTTTTCTAATATTGGTATTGCTTTTATCTTGTTAAAATTTTCTTCATTACAAATTAAAAGAAAGAAATGCCTATAGATAAAATTGCCGAATCTTTTTTTTCATGAATGCCAAGAAACAGGAAGAATCTGTTTGGGGGGAGGGGGAAATACTGTCCAGTATTCAAAAAGTACTAGACACAAAAAGAAATCAAATAAATGGGCATAACTTTTCAAAATATAATTGCCTGGCAGAACAGTTTTATTTGGAACTTCCAACCGCAATATTTTTTTTCCAGGCCAGACTACAGAGTAGAAATGAGGGCAATGCATTGTTTTGTTGTATATTGGTGGCTTAAATCTCTCCCCATGTTAAGGCTTGCTTTGGAAATGGACATGCTTTTGATTCAATGGATTAAATATTGTCTCATTCTGCCCGTGCTACATTTGAGATTCTCTCCTTTTTCTCTTTCCAAAGAATTCAAAGAATCGTTTTATATTAATTTTATATCCCCAATGCTAGACTGGAAATATTTGAAGGCAGAATAGTAGTTGATGAGGCATTCACTAACAACCCAATCCTATATCAGTTTACATGGGAGTAACTCTCACTGACTTTCAGGATCAGAGTCTTTAAGAACTGAGTAGTCAAATCTTGCCATGGCTCCTGAATTACAATGCAGTTGCTCCAGTGGTGGGTTGCCTATAGAACCAGTAGTACAACCGGCGGGAGGTTCCGCCCACCTGCCACAACGTCATCATCGGTACTCTGCGTATGCACAGAAGCGTGCGCACGCTCCCGTTGCGAACCAGTAGTAAAGGTAAGTAGAACCCACCCCTGAGTTGCTCCCATGGTATAATGAGGCTGCCGCCATTGTGGGTTTGTGTGGATAAATATAACCTAAACAAAATAATATTCTGCAGAGTTTCAAACAGGAAGGTTTGGTGATATTTAGATAAACAGCTGAAGTATATAATTCTATAAACCCAAGAACTAAAATAACTATCATATTACGTGACTGTGCCTGATTAGAATGAATTGTATTTAAGAAATGTTGCTACTCTTATGAAAAGAAAACAGTCTTGTCGGTAGTAGCTTATAGAGGCAGCAATGTCTAGTAGTTAAAAACATAGTTAAGAGCTCAGATGCACATAATTAGGGAGAGAGGCTTATACATCTTATAGTTATTTACTTACTTTTAAATAAATAATCTACTGTTCTTTGATCTGGATGACTTATTAAGAACTAGAAACTAACACATTTAGAATAACATTTTATTGTTCCCTGGCAGCTTATCAGTTTTGCATGTAGGTCTCCAGTTAAATCCCTGGCATCTCCAGAAAGGGCTGTGAAAACACTCTCTGAAATCCTAGAAAGCTTCCACCACCAAAGAGCTTTGTAAGTTTATCTTAAAACTAAAAGAGGATCTGGCTTTTACTTTTGACATCTAAACCCCAAAGATCCATGCTAGATGACCTTCCCTGTTATAGACCTGGGCAACCATTAAGATCAGCAAAGACACTGCTGTATGTGCCTCGTATTTCAGAGTAGAAAATACATAAGGCAGGTAGTTATTTTAGAGTATCATTTCGTGTTCATATAAAATACATAAGCCAGGTAAGTATTGAAACTAAAGTATCAAATGTTCTAAAAGAGCATTTCCCCCATACATTCTCATACATGAGGAACATCTGTATGTGGTCCACCTCACCTCTCATCTGAAAGACACATTTTACTTCAGAACTCTTTGTTCTCCTATATCCATTAATTTACTCCATCAATTAAATTTCATACTTACTCATACAGAACTTATTTATAAATGTTTCTTCCTTATACATGCTACAAGCCTGTAGTTAACAATTGTTTAATGACTCTCAGTCTTTCTTCTTGAGAGAGATTTAATTTCAAACAATTAAAACACCAAAGTAAGACCAGAGGTTTAGCAGGTAATTGTAAGGCAAAGTTTAGGCCTTGTATTTATAAGCTCTGCTTATCTTGCTTGTTTATCCATTTGAGAAGCTCTTTTAATTATTAGACAAACTTAGAAATAATGAAACTTGCATAACATTGCTTTAAAAAGAAAAAATGGAAGATTTTCAATTAATAATATTCCTATTCTAAGTAATAGCAGCACTTGTACAGAACAAAATATAACATAATTTTATACAAGCATTTTGATGCTAAAATGTAAATTTTGAAAATATAATTACTTGCTCTAATATATTATTTATCTGGAATAACTTGTCCCCCAATGTGAGGTTTGCCCCAACCCTCCTACCTATCCGTAAGGGCCTAATAATGACATGGCTTTGCCAGTTGGCTTGGGGCTCCAGTGGGGGAACAGCTCAATGGAGGTGGTTGAGTAATAACAGATCACATCTCCCCACCAACTCCACCTCTGCCCTCCCTCGTGTATCTTTGGTTTTAACTTTTTATGTTTTAGCTTATATGTAACTATAAGCTGCCCAGAGTTACCTTATGGTAAGATGGGTGGCCAATAAATAAATAAGTCCACGTTGGGACCTGTGGCCTTCTGGAGTCAGTAGTGGCCGTGGGCAGGTTTGGGCCTCAGTAGTCCGCAGCCCATTCTCGGAGGAGTTGGGGGGGGTGATATGATGGGCCTGGTGGAGAAACCGACAACGGACACCGATGGTGGGGGATTGTGATGCCATCTATTTTCATCTTATGGGATTTTGGACTGGACTACAGACTGTGACTATGGATGGTAGTTTCTGCCTTGTTAAGACCTTTTGCAGGGACTTTATCCATAGGTTTAATCATGGAGGCCTTTGTGCTACCTATTTGGCTGTATCATCCTTATTATCCAGTTCCGGCTTTTATTTGTCCCACTTGACATCTGGACATCCCTTGGGCGTTACCATCCCCAATGTCCTACCACCTGGGATTTTGCCATCTTATCATCCTTCACCGATTCGTACTTTTCTATGCGTTCGCTGCACAAGAACTCTTGCGCCTGCAGTGCCCCGCCTCGCAGGAATGGCCCGCTCGTTACGAGGGCCGGCCACTATGACGGGTTTTGGGACCCACAGAGGTGGCATGCGAAGAGGAAGAGCCTTTGGGGTTTTTTAGATAGGGCATTCTTAAGGGGTGGGAGGGAAAGGGCGGGTGTTGGGGGAAACCCGTCGGGTGGGGATCCAGTTCCTGCGCATGCTCGTGGCGGTAAGTTAATAGGTCCGAGGGTCACGGGGGGTGTTTGTGTTCCATCGGTTGAGGTGGTGCTATTTCCACGGTAAGGGGGAGGGGCAGATATGGCGGAAGTGGGGGCTCATATCGTGTTATGGGGACGCGTGCTCGATGTTTGCAGGCGATCGCGCGTCCCGAGCCCTCAAACTTCTCCCGTTCCCCGGATGGTCAGGACCCTCAGAGCCCTGGTCTTCGGCTGATGTTGTGCAACGCACGGTCCGTGGTCAATAAGGCCCCCCTGATTTACGATCTTATCCAGGGGGGTGCCGCGGACCTTATGGGCGTTACAGAGACCTGGTTGGGCACAGAAGGGGGCGTGCCCCTTGTTCAAATGTGCCCGCCGGGTTTCCGGGCATTCCATCAGCCGAGGGGCCAGGGTAGGGGTGGTGGGGTGGCGGTTGTGATTAGAGAGAGTCTGGAGCCGAGGGAGACCACTGTACCTCAGATTGCCGGGTGTGAATCCCTCTTTGTGAGATGGGGTCATAGATGTCAGATGGGCTTGCTGGTCGCGTACCTGGCTCCTTGCTGCGTGACAGCTGCCCTGCCCGAGCTCCTGGAGGTGCTTGCTGGGGTGGCAGTTGAGACCCCCAGACTTTTAGTCATGGGGGACTTTAACTTGCCATCTTCCGGCTCGTCATCGACGGCAGCTCGGGAGTTCATGGCTTCCATGACGGCCTTGGACCTGACCCAAGTAGTTGATGGCCCTACTCACATTGGGGGTGGCACTCTGGACCTGATTTTTCTCTCTGGTCAGTGGTTGAGAGATCTGGACTTAAAGGAAATAGTCACTGAACCTTTGTCATGGTCAGATCACTCTCTTCTTCGCCTGGACTTTCTGACCGCCATTCACCACCGCGGGAGGCGGAGCCGTCGTTGGTTCCGTCCCAGGCGCCTGATGGACCCGGATGGGTTCGGACGGAGCTTGGGCCATTTCCTGAGGGTCTGGCTCACGGCTCGGTTGAGGAACTTGTTGCGGCCTGGGAGCGGGCGCGGCGGGGGCCTTAGACCGTGTCGTGCCTTTGCGGCCTCTGACCCGGCGCAGGTCCCAACCGGCTCCTTGGTTCTCCGAGGAGCTGAGAGGGATGAAGCGCCGGAGAAGACGCCTAGAGAGTTCCTGGAGGTCTAGCCGTTCGGAAGCTGATCGGACACTAGTGAAGTCCTATACTAGGACTTACCTAGTGGCATTGAGGTAGCTACGCCTCCTCCCTCATTGCATCGGCAGATAACCGCCCAGCCGCCCTGTTCCGGGTGACTCGCTCCCTCCTACATCAGGGGGAGCGGGATGACCCGTTGCAGGGACGTGCTGAGGAGTTTAACGGTTATCTATACGATAAAATCGTTCAGCTTCGGGATGGTCTGGACCAAGATTGCGGTGACGCGGGTGAGATGCTCGAGGGTGGTCTTGGCGATATTGTTTGGGATGAGTTTGACCCTGTGGCTCCCGAGGACATGGACAGGTTGTTGGGTAGGCTGAATGCCACCACGTGTTTACTGGACCCGTGCCCCTCCTGGCTGGTGCTGGCCACTCGGGAGGTGACACGAGGCTGGCTCAGGCGATTACGATCGCTTCTTTGGTGGAGGGCGTCTTCCGGCCGCCTTGAAAGAGGCGGTGGTGAGGCCCTCCTTAAGAAGCCTTCCTGGACCCGGCTGTTTTAGGTAATTATCGTCGGTCTCCAACCCGCCGGCGAAGGTTGTAGAGAGTATGGTGGCATATCAGTTTCCCTTACACCTGGATGAAACTGTCTATCTAGACCCGTTCCAGTCCGGTTTCCGGCCGGTTACAGCACGGAGACGGCTTTGGTCGCGTTGGTGGATGATCTCTGGAGGGCCAGGGATAGGGGTTGTTCCTCTGCCCTGGTCCTATTAGACCTCTCAGCGGCTTTCGATACCATCGACCATGGTATCCTGCTGCGCGGTTGGAGGGATTGGGAGTGGGAGGCACCGTTTATCGGTGGTTCTCCTCCTATCTCTCCGACCGGTCGCAGTCGGTGTTGACAGGGGCAGAGGTCGGCCCCGAGGCGCCTCACTTGTGGGGTGCCGCGGGGTCGATCTCTCGCCCTACTGTTTAACATCTACATGAAGCCGCTGGGTGAGATCATCAGTGGTTTCGTGTGAAGTACCAGCTGTATGCGGATGACACCCAGCTGTACTTTTCACACCGGACCACCCCAACGGTTATCAAGTGCTGTCCCGGTGTCTGGAGGCCGTCGGGTCTGGATGGGGAGAAGCAGGCTCAAGCACAATCCCGCAAAGACAGAGTGGGGGTGGATGCCGGCATCCCGGTACAGTCAGCTAAATCCGCGGCTGACCATCGGTGGTGAGTCAGTGGCCCCGATGGAGAGGGTTCGCAACTTAGGCGTCCTCCTGGATGAGCGGCTGTCTCTAGAAGATCATTTGACGGCCGCTCCAGGAGAGCGTTCTACCAGGTTCGCCTGATGCGCCAGTTGCGCCTTTCTGGACCGGGATGCCCTATGCACGGTCACCCACGCACTCGTGACGTCTCGCCTGGATTACTGCAATGCTCTCTACATGGGGCTCCCTTGAAGGGCATCCGGAGGCTGCAGTTAGTCCAGAATGCGGCTGCGGGTGATAGATGGAGCCCTCGTGGCTCCCGTATAACACCCATCCTGCGCAGACTGCACTGGCTGCCTGTGGCCTTCCGGTGCGCTTCAAGGTTTTGGTGACCACCTTTAAAGCGCTCCATGGCATAGGGCGGGTTATCTACGGGACCGCCTGCTGCTACCGAATACCTCTCACCGACCCGTGCGCTCTCACAGAGAGGGACTCCTCAGGGTGCCGTCAGCGTGGGAATGTCGTCTGGCGGCGCCCAGGAAGGGCCTTCTCTGTGGGGCTCCCACCTCTGGAATGAACTGCCCCAGGACTTCGTCAGCTTTCGGACCTTGGACCTTCCGCGAGCTTAAAACATATCTATTTAATTGCAGGACTGAGTTAGATTTTAGTTTGTGGGTTTTATCTTGGGTTTTAATTTTTATTATCAGTTCTGTGGGTGTGGCTTGGTGGGCATGGCAGGGGAAGGATACTGTAAAATCTCCATTCCCTCCCCAATCCAGTGGGAGGTTATTGCAAAATCCTCATTTCCTCCTGATCAGCTGGGACTCAGGAGGAATAGATGGGGGCAGGATCAGTCAGAATTTTTATTACCGGTTCTCCAGAACTGGTCAGAACCTGCTGAAATCCACCTCTGTGTCCATCCCTACTATAAATTGTTATCTGTTGGCTGTCTAACAACTTCCTTAGCAGTATATTTTGAGACTAAACAACTATCAAAAGGGATGCTTCATTTGGATTCCTGTATCATGTATACAAATTGAATTTGAAGGCTCCAATTCTTTGATTATATGATTCTCAATTTCATTGAATATTTTCAATATTTTAGGAAGCAAGAAATTCCATTTCATACTTTGTGCACTTGCTTGTTATATACATTTCAGTTGTCCTGTAGTTGCTGTGATAAATGCAAATCACAGGTACATTTTTCTGAACGGTTGATTTTTTTAAATTTACATTTATATCCCGCCCTTCTCCAAAGACTCAGGGCGGCTTACATTGTATAAGGCAATAGTCTCATCCTATTTGTATATTTATATACAAAGTCAACTTATTGCCCCCCCAACAATCTGGGTCCTCATTTTACCTACCTTATAAAGGGTGGAAGGCTGAGTCAACCTTGGGCCTGGTGGGACTAGAACCTGCAGTAATTGCAAGCAGCTGTGTTTAATAACAGGCTTCTTACAGCCTGAGCCACACCGCGGCTTTGAACTTTTTTTTGAACTCATTCGTGGCAATTATAAACCTGTTTATAAACCATCCTAAATGAATGTTTTCCTAAATATAATTAAAAGCAAGTAAATGCTAAACCAAACACTTCACAATTCACATAATTATAGCATAGGAACAGACAGATCATCAACATAGCATAAAGATGGAGCTACAATCATTTTACTGCACTCTCCATTACAACCAAAATGACTAAAGAAGAAGCTGTTTAAGCAGAATTGTTTAACTATTAATCTAGTTGTCTCAATCTCTATGGCCATAATCAGCTTCAACATTTTAAATGGATAAACAAAAAAGGTGCAGAATTCCTCTACCCAGGAAGCAATATTGAAATGGATCATGGGGTTGAAGTCCTTTCCATGCAAAAAAGGTGGCCTTACCATCAAATGCCATAGTCTGATACTTCATCATCTCCTCATAACTTTTCCGGAGGTACTCGGCAGCCTCCCCTAATTCATCCCTGTCCATCCTACTCATATTGACTACTGGAAGGATAAAGTCTAGTCAGCAGCAAACAGATCAGCCAAATACCCTAGAGTATAAAAAGACAAAACAAAAAAACAAAAGCAAGATACATTTTAGACAATAATACAGCCAAACCACATTAATCTCTCCTGTAATGGTTCACCAATCTTTTAATTGCTGGATGATATGAAAGCATGCAAACTTATGTATTCTATAAATTAAAAATAGTGTTCTAATATTTATACACTGCATTTATTTAGATTTCCAAATTATAAATCTAGCTACATATATGTGCTAATTTTAATTATATAATACAATTTTTTTATTCCTATCATTACTCCATTTACTTTTTAACTATATAAAATCAGAAAGCATAGAGAGATTATATTAAATAATCAAGAATGTATGCCCATTGTATAATTTCAAAAATCAGACCAAGATGCAACTACTTTAGGTTTATTTGAAAGACAACCAGCATCCCAGAAAAAAATTACTCGTTGGTCAAGTTGTATTTAATGAGCACCCCACCAATAGGCTGTAAATTAACTTAGTTTCATTTCTCTGCCAGCTTACACCTCAAAGGAATTTGCCTGAGTTAGCATCCTGTGTGATAGGTTACAACAGTGGCAAGTAATACTACAAGGTATTATTTAAAGCCTAAGCATCTGTTCTATCACACACACCCCAGAACTATTAAGATAAATTTATGGTGACTGCAAGAAGATTATTAACATCACTCATTTTATAAGCCCCAACTAGTGCTATTGTTACTAAGCCTTGCTATAGCAACAGATAATATCTTCACATCCACACATTCATACTGAAACAATCACAATTTCAATTACACCTGCTTCCACCCATGACTTTCCACACATTGTAAGTGTACAGTCTTGTCATAGTCCCATTAGCCATATTATGAATCCCAAAAGAGACAAGAAGAACATAAACCATTTTTTTAAAAAGTTGTACAAATAGATATTAGATTCAGATAATGCAGGTGCCCTACATAATTATTTTACAAGATCTAGAAATATTTTGCATAGCATTGTTCTTGTTCCTTTAATTCTTCAGTTACTGAATGGGGAAATGCTGTGATTTGAATATTTGTTTATGTTTAATTTATTCCTATCATTACTCCATTTACTTTTTAAATGCCTGTAAACCGCCCTGAGTCCTTTGGGAGATAGGGCGGTATATAAATATAAATAAATAAATAAATGTTTTCCTAAATATAATTAAAAGCAAGTAAATGCTAAACCAAACACTTCACAATTCACATAATTATAGCATAGGAACAGACAGATCATCAACATAGCATAAAGATGGAGCTACAATCATTTTACTGCACTCTCCATTACAACCAAAATGACTAAAGAAGAAGCTGTTTAAGCAGAATTGTTTAACTATTAATCTAGTTGTCTCAATCTCTATGGCCATAATCAGCTTCAACATTTTAAATGGATAAACAAAAAAGGTGCAGAATTCCTCTACCCAGGAAGCAATATTGAAATGGATCATGGGGTTGAAGTCCTTTCCATGCAAAAAAGGTGGCCTTACCATCAAATGCCATAGTCTGATACTTCATCATCTCCTCATAACTTTTCCGGAGGTACTCGGCAGCCTCCCCTAATTCATCCCTGTCCATCCTACTCATATTGACTACTGGAAGGATAAAGTCTAGTCAGCAGCAAACAGATCAGCCAAATACCCTAGAGTATAAAAAGACAAAACAAAAAAACAAAAGCAAGATACATTTTAGACAATAATACAGCCAAACCACATTAATCTCTCCTGTAATGGTTCACCAATCTTTTAATTGCTGGATGATATGAAAACTGGATGATATGAAAGCATGCAAACTTATGTATTCTATAAATTAAAAATAGTGTTCTAATATTTATACACTGCATTTATTTAGATTTCCAAATTATAAATCTAGCTACATATATGTGCTAATTTTAATTATATAATACATTTTTTTTATTCCTATCATTACTCCATTTACTTTTTAACTATATAAAATCAGAAAGCATAGAGAGATTATATTAAATAATCAAGAATGTATGCCCATTGTATAATTTCAAAAATCAGACCAAGATGCAACTACTTTAGGTTTATTTGAAAGACAACCCGCATCCCAGAAAAAAATTACTCGTTGGTCAAGTTGTATTTAATGAGCACCCCACCAATAGGCTGTAAATTAACTTAGTTTCATTTCTCTGCCAGCTTACACCTCAAAGGAATTTGTCTGAGTTAGCATCCTGTGTGATAGGTTACAACAGTGGCAAGTAATACTACAAGGTATTATTTAAAGCCTAAGCATCTGTTCTATCACACACACCCCAGAACTATTAAGATAAATTTATGGTGACTGCAAGAAGATTATTAACATCACTCATTTTATAAGCCCCAACTAGTGCTATTGTTACTAAGCCTTGCTATAGCAACAGATAATATCTTCACATCCACACATTCATACTGAAACAATCACAATTTCAATTACACCTGCTTCCACCCATGACTTTCCACACATTGTAAGTGTACAGTCTTGTCATAGTCCCATTAGCCATATTATGAATCCCAAGTTTGTCTTCCAGACAATAGTTCATGTTCCTCTACTTCCCTTTTTGTAAAAAAAAAAAAAAAGAATGCACTAAGGAAAGCAGGGCTTCAGGACAGGACAGACGTGCAACACAGACATGCTTTTTATTACCAACCTGGGCTATGGGGCTGAGTGACTCTGTGTGTGTGTGCCGTGAGGCCCCTTTTTATTGTGCCTGTCAAGGTCAGGATAGGGAGAGATATGTCAGAAATTCCCATGTGTCATATCCACACAGCTCCATTGGTGCTGCTATCCTACTGCCCATAGAGACACAAAAGGCAAACTTTTATCTCTCTGCCGATGCAGGCTGGTTATTTTTACCCCATATTGTCAGACAATCACAAAGGCAGGGAGAGAGACACTCTTGAGGCAGCACAAGACTTTGAGTTCCAAGCCATTCTTTAAAAATGGGTTAAATGAGAACCTTCTGTTCATCTACCTTTATCAGTCTTTCAACCTCTGGCAAGCCTCAATACCTATCAAGAAGGTAGTTTTTTGAAAAGGATCCCACAGTGATATTTTTCTTCAGCCAATGCCTCTGGCAATCTCAAGGTCCAGATACAAACCCAACCATACTGTAGCTGTGGTTCTGATTTTTCATGGTAGGGAGAGGGAGGGAGGGAGGGAGGGAGGGAGGGAGAGAGAGAGAGAGAGAGAGAGAGAGAGAGAGAGAGACTAAATATTAGGATAAAGTTGCTGATTTACAAAGCAGTGTTCATTACAATGGAAAATATTTGCCTCTTTTCTAGTCCAACAAAGCATATATTATGAGTTTTCAGGTTATCTAAATGCCAAAAGATAGGCAAAGAGATAAGCAGATCTAGAGCATAGGATAAAATAATGACAATGCCGTGATGCAGAGTTTTAACAGGAATTGTATTTTGCTGAAGGATGGCTTTGCACTATGGTTTGGGAATTGCTAAACTCTACTAGCTGCTACCAAGAAAGTTCTGTGTCAAAGGAAAAGGGATGTGCAGATGGAAAAATGAAGTACTTTTTGGCATTCAACCAATGGTATTAATTCCACCTTTTAATTTGTAGGTAAATTAACAAATTTATAAATGGAAGGTACACACTCTAGATAATTCCTTAATATATTTGGATAGCATTAGTGAGTATGTATAAACTAATACACATGAGACTACTGAAAAAACTCTTTTCCCTTTAAACTTAAACATCTTCTAGAAAACCACTATGGTGTAGTGGTGAAGACATCAGACCAGAAACTAGGAAACTGTGAGTTCTAGTTCTTCCTTGGGCCTGAAGCCAGATGGGTGACCTTGAGTTAGTCACTTTGTCTTGGCCCTAGGAAAGAGGCAATGGCAAACCACTTCTGAAAAACCTTGCCAAGAAAACTATAGGGACTTGTCGAGGATTTCTCAAAGCATCAGACACAATTGAATGAGGGGAGGGGAACATACTCTTGAAACATTCCCAGTTGGGTGAATATGAAAATGTATTATTATTTAGAGTAGACCTTTGTCTAGCAGAGACCCCAGTAAGATTTGATTTCTGATAGGTGACCTGCAAACAATCTTGAGATTGCACTTTGTTCTCCCTTTTGGAGAGTTGAACAAAAGAAAATATTTCCCAGTAAGTGAATTTGACACTACTGCTGCTATATTTTAAATGACAAAATGAATTAGTGGCAGCCAACAACATTGAGATAAGCACATTGGCTTAATATTCATCATGGCTACTTGTTTGACATTGGACAATGTTGACAAGACTTGAAACAGTGAATGGCCTTTTGCTTCTATTGTATGTCCAGGGTCATAGGGATTGATTGGCTCTGCATTTAATAAAATAAAATATATGGCCTTTGTTAAATTGTTAAGGTATTATGGTAGCAGATAGTGTTGTTTGAAAATCAAATAAAGCCATAATTAATGTTCCAGTTGGGGTGAAACTTGAATAGGAATTGGAGAGTTACAGTATATAGTCTTTTAATTTCATTGAGTTAAATGATTGTGGAAATGGGCCTTCAAAATCTCCTGGGGTTTTTATTTTTATAAAGTTGTGAATAAGCCAGGAATTTTAGGTGCCAAAATGTACCTAACAAATCAGGTTCAGTTTATCTGCAGATGGGCTTATATACTGTATGAGTATATATGTAAATTAATAATGGATTTAAACTTTAAAGTAATATAAAGATAGCCAAGCAAATAAATGAATGCATTTAGCATATATAGGATCCATGATTAACTTTAAATATTTCATCTCAGATAATGCCAATTTTATATCTTTTCTGAGGATAATATGTTAGGAATATATCCTTTGATATATTTGCTCTATTCTACATTTTACATCTGTCTCTATATTAGCAGTGGCATAAACATCAGCAGATAGTTGATCTGAGAAATCCAAAAACTTTACAAAACTTTAAGGTAATCGGGTATGTATAGAGAGAACGACACATGTATACTATACCTATGCATACTAAATATGCAGTGCTAGTTAAGGTATTCCATTTACAACTTGGGAGACTGGTTCTAGTCCCCACTTTATCATGGACCTCACTCAGTGATTTTGAGGCAGTCATTATTTCCCAACATAGCTCACAAGATTATTGTAATGAGGATCAAATTAGAGAAAAATCTATATAAATGACCTTGAGCTCTCAACAGGAAGGCTGGATATAAATACAATGTATCTAATAAATACCGGTAATACACAAATTAAATATAGCACCTTAAAACCACAGCAGTTACATCTTCTTTAAAGAAGCCAGCATACCAGGTGGGAAACAAAGGTTTGTAAGGCTTTTATGGATGGAGAATTCCATCTCAGGTTACATGGGTTGTATGAAATCCCAAGGAGGACTGTTATGCTATTGCTAATTACCAGACACCCCTCTGAAGAAATATTTCTCCGTTAAGAAGCTCTGATTAGATGCAGGAAGTGAGACAACTGCAAGCTGTTGGGTCATTTGCTGAAAGGTTCTGCACTCAACAGATCTTGTCTATCAGCTGCTGTGAGAAGTGACTGGAGCAAGGAGGCTAACTCAGAGATTAGATAGTGGCAATCTATGGAGAAGCTATTTCAAGCATGTTTCCATTTTGTAAGACTGGACACTTATCCAGCAGTGTTCAGAGATCTCACATCCTTTCATCCTTTCCTCACCCCCCAACCCTGGGGCCATATTAATGGTACCAAGAACAACTATGACTCCTTTATGACTCTGTAGTATTTTATGCTCAGGTAGCAGATTCTGGGGGATGGGAGGGGGATGGGAGGGGGATGGGATGGGTAATTGCAATATTTATATTTATTTATATTTTGGCATTTCTGAAACACCCATTTTCTTCAAAGAGGGACACTGGGTGATACACAATACAATATAAAAATATAAAACAGTATATGAGAATTAAAATAATTTAAAATTTATTTTTTTAAAAAAAATTATACAATTATAAAAAATTTTTTTGAAGAGGTAAGAAAATATTTGAGGCAATTTTAATCCTGTTAAAATTGATTTATGAAGACCAAGGGAAGGCTCTTATGGCACCAACCAGCTCCATGACTGCATATTCCTTTGGGTTCTCCACACAAGGCTGCAGAATCATGTTTTGACCTCTTTTTGGAAGGTCAGGAATCCTACACACCATCCTGAACCCCCTCAACAATTCTTCTCCATTGGAGGACATGTCCTTATAGACTACATGAATTTCTTTTTCACTCCCTAAACTACTCTTTGGTTGTACGGAGGATGCTGTCCTGGCACAAGCAAGATTCAACTTCCATGGATGTGGAGATATGCCAATTTGCTTGTGGTTTCAGGTAACAAAGTGACTTGGCTTGACCTGATAATTTGCTAAATGTTATGCTGATGAAGATAATGTTGAAGAAAAATGGAAAGAAACGGAAGATTTTTTTAATCATAGTTATAAGAAAAGGATAAATTGAAAAATGTTTACAATTATAAAATTATCCTGATTTGGATTGAAAGGAGAATATTTTGGAATGTATGAGACAACTATAGGAGATGGATAATTCAAATGACCTAATCTAATTCAAATGACCTAAGCATTATTTAAATAGTGGCATTTATGTAGATTGTATATTCTTCATTAATCACCGTTTTAACTTATCCATGCTTGAACTTATCCAATTGAAAAACGCTCAGATACTTGTAGGCTTCATCTTGATGGCTCCCACTGGTTTGACCATTCGGCATTTCAAATTACATTACTGTTCGTGATTTTACCTCAATTTATTATTATCAGAGCACATTTCCCTAGGTGAAATTAGATTTTGATTTCTGATGGCAGCAGATAGTATTACTTGGTATTATACATTGTACCAGACCCAGTTTTGCTTCCTGTTACAGCAAGGTTTCACATTTTGGAAGCTATTTCTGATGATAACCTTAAGTGTTTTAAAATTCCTCAAGCACAGCCCAGGAAAATAATCACACTGAGGTCTCGTTGATTTAAAATAGATACTTTAACATTCTCCAGGCAAGATAAGTGAAATTAGAATAAGTTAACAGAGATCATTCCGAATTTTGACAGCTAATTAGCATATATACAGTGTACTTTGATGTTTTCTAGAGTTGTGCAACTCTACATATTTGATTCCGAAACATTTTTCTGAGCACGAATGTCGCACTTGTCAGAAACTTTTCCAAGTGGCTACCCTCCACTGTTACCACAAGTTCTGGGAAAAGTCACAGCTAGTTAAAAAAAGTTGTCTATATATGCACCATTGTATTTCAAAGCATCTTTATGAAATTAAACAGAGCCCTAGTAATTTTCCAATGCTCAGAAATGAGGTTCCCTTGAAATCTGAATAGAAGGGTAGAAAAGCCCTGGTTCTTTATCCAGGCTTTGACCATTTTATTTCTTTAGCTTTTATTTATTTTACAGTGTTGTAATTTCTTGGTTTGATTGTTGTGAGCCATCCAGAGTCATTAGGAGTCAGGCAGCATACAAATTAAATACCTTATTATTATTAGGGGAAAAAATTAAATGAAGAAGATCATGCAATCATATCTTTCATTATCTTATTTATTCTATGCCTCAATTTAGCTACATTCTACATCCATTTTGAAAAGGATGCCAAAGAAAAGCTTGCCCTTGTTTAAATGTGTAGGCTTTGCCAAGAGAAAGAGACTAATACGATTTAGATGATTAATCATTTATTTGTTATGGCCAGATTTTCTGTTACATATTCCAAAGGTGGGATAATTCAAATGAACTTTCTGACATCCTGTCAATATTATTGGTCCAAAAAACTATTGCATCCAAAATAAAACAAAATAAATTATTGTATTGAAAACAGATGAATGTTAGCTATAACTAGCATCTCTCCAGCTTATAGGAGGGGGGCAGAGATCGACCGCGAGGTGCCTCACTTGTGGGGTGCCGCAGGGGTCGATTCTCTCGCCTCTCCTGTTCAACATCTATATGAAGCCGTTGGGTGAGGTCATCAGTGGTTTCGGGGTGAGTTACCATCTGTACGCTGATGATACGCAGCTGTACTTTTCCACCCCGGACCACCCCAACGAAGCTGTCGAAGTGCTGTCCCGGTGTCTGGAGGCCGTACGGGTCTGGATGGGGAGAAACAGACTCAAGCTCAATCCCTCCAAGACGGAGTGGCTGTGGATGCTGGCACCCCGGTACAGCCAGCTGCAGCCGCAGCTGGCTGTCGGGGGCGAGTTATTGGCCCCAATGGAAAGGGTGCGCAATTTGGGCATCCTCCTGGATGGGAGGCTGTCGTTTGACGATCACTTGGCGGCCGTCTCCAGGAGGGCTTTTTACCAAGTACGCTTGGTTCGCCAGTTGCGCCCCTTCCTTGACCGGGATGCCTTATGCACGGTCACTCACGCTCTTGTCACTTCCCGTTTGGATTATTGCAATGCTCTCTACATGGGGCTGCCCTTGAAGTGCACCCGGAGGCTGCAGCTAGTCCAGAATGCAGCTGCGCGGGTAATAGTGGGAGCATCTCGCTGCTCCCATGTAACACCGATCCTGCGCGGCTTGCACTGGCTTCCTGTGGTCTTTTGGGTGCGCTTTAAGGTTTTAGTTACCACCTTCAAAGCGCTCCATGGCTTAGGGCCCGGGTACTTACGGGACTGCCTGCTGTTACCTCATGCCTCCCACCGACCCGTACGCTCACACAGAGAGGGTCTTCTCAGGGTGCCGTCCGCCAAACAATGTCAGCTGGCGGCCCCCAGGGGAAGGGCCTTCTCTGTGGGAGCTCCTACGCTCTGGAACGAACTTCCCCCTGGATTGCGTCAATTGCCTGATCTTCGGACCTTTTGCCGTGAGCTGAAAACGCATTTATTTATTCAAGCAGGACTGACTTAATATTTTTAATATTTTAAAATATTTTTAAATATTTTAACTGGGGTTTTATCATTTTAGGGTCTGTAATTTTAAATTTTAAATCTTTTAATTGGCCTTTTTTCTAATATGCTCGGTTTTAAATTGTTGTTTTAATTGTATATTTTTTATGTTTTTTATCTTTTGGCTGTACACCGCCCTGAGTCCCTCGGGAGAAGGGCGGTATAAAAATTTAATAAATAAATAAAAATAAATAAATATTTTGAGAGATGAGCTGCATTTGCCAAATATATTATCTTTTTCCAAAGGAATGTACAGTAAACCAGAAAGAGACATAGAAGAAAGTCTTTTCTTAGCTACATTGCAGGGGATCATTGGAATTCTGTTTAGTGGGGACAATTGACTTCAAGCAGGGGCTTCTCCGTGAAAGTTAGCTGCTAAAGTTCTTAATTCATTTGCAAAAAAGATGGCAGCTAAGAATTTTTAAAGTCCTTTCTGGACAGTGTAATTAAGGCCTTTGTTGTATACTAGACACTTGTAGCTAGCACTACTGCTTGTTCTAAAGAACCGCAGTTATTCTAAGGTCTTTTTTCTTAAATGCTATTTTGAATAGCAGCACGTGTCAAATTCCAGGCGTGCAGCTGGGTGTCACCCGTATAAAACATACAGTTGCTGTAGATTATCATGCATGCAATGCCAGAACACGACGTATTGGTTTATGAGCAGTTTAACCTCTGGGCAAACACAAGGCACAATGAACCCAAATTTCTTTTTGCTATTTGCTCTGAACTTATACCTCACCTCCCCCAAACAATTCTCACAGACTGGCTTTTTTCTAAGCTGACTTTACTTGTTTCTAGAAAGACATACAGGATGAAACTATTATCCTGACTGGGATATGCAAACACAACGAAAGATTCCTAAATTTCCAGCTTTTAACAATTTGTGGTTAAGTTCAACGATCAACATGGTACAATGTTAAATCAAGGAGAAACCATGTTTCTACACATATTTAACCGGGGATAGGGATTTCTTTTCTTTTCATTTCTTTTGTATTTGTATTGGAAGGCTATGACCTTAACCCTAACCCTAATCCAACAAGATGCAGTTCAGTGGTGTGAAAAGTAAGGCCTTACATGTAGGTAGGAAAAGCCAAATGCATAGGTACAGAATATGTGAGACTAACTCTTTGTAAAAATCTAGGTAGAGTGGTAGACCATCACTTAAGTATGAGCCAGCAATGTGCTGCAGCTACCAAAAAAAGCCAATGCAGTCTTGGGCTGCATCAACAGAGGGATAACATCAAGATCAGGTGTCATAAGGCACTTAGGTCTCAAACCTGGGTTGTCAGCTTTCCCACAAACAAGCCCAGCATCCTAACCGTTGAGCCACCGTGCCACCCCCAGAAGTAATGGGTACCATACATGAATAATCCAAACCTCATTTTAACTATTCAGACAATTTGAACTATTGAATTTTTGTGCTTGATGTTATTTATTTGATTTTTTTCAGTCTTCCTAAAGTGATTCATTTGGAATTCTCTGGGGATGTGACAATACAGACAGTCCTCGACTTATGGTCACAATTGAGCCAAAATTTATGTTAGTAAGTGAGGTTTGTTAAGTGAATTTTGCCCCATTTTATGACCTTTCTTTCCACAGTGAAGTGAATCCCTGTAGTTGTTACATCAATAACATGGTTGTTAAGTGAATCTGACTTCCCCATTGACTTTGCTCTTTAGAAGATTGCAAAAGGTGATCACCTGACGCTAGGACCCTGCAACTGTCATAAATATGAGTCAGATGCCAAGCATCTGAATTTTCAATCACATGACCATGGTAATGCCACGATGGTCGTAAGTGTGAAAGAAGGTCATAAGTCATTTTTTCAGTAGTATAACTTTGAATGCTCACTAAATGAACTGTTGTAAATTGAGGAGTACCTGTATTTCAGAAAGCAGAAAGGGGCTGGCTTTAAAAAAGATTAGGCAGGGTTAGATCTGTTTAATATTTGCTTGGATTAGAGAGACTATCAGGAAAGCCCAGAGTAGCAGGTTAGTCTAGGAAATTGAACACACTTTCTGGAAGAAGGCAAAGGCATAACCATTTTTGTACTGTTCTCGTAAAATACATGAACATGTTCATGATTTCCCCACAAGACAGAAATGACTTGAGAGTTCTCTTAAATCCACTGGTTTATTTCTAATTTGAAATGGTTGCCTTTTTAATCTCACCTCATTCATTATATATTTGGCCATCATGACCACCACCAAATTTTTTGGAAAATAATGGATTAAAAAAAGAACAATGAAGAATTCTAAGGAAGTAGAATGACTTTGGGGGAAAAAATGACATCCATTTATAAATAACTTGCTGATCCATCCCTTGGGTCCTTTGGAAGTGATTCCAATGTCACTACTCCAGTAATGCAGACAATACTTGAGCATTGTTTTATTCTCAGTTACTCAGAAACCGACAACAGCAGCTGCCTTTCTATTTTTAGTCAGCCAGAACACCCTCCAATTGTTGTCCTGTACTTTGAACAATAGATGGATGCATTAGGGGGGTTAGCTTTGCTGGCTTTAACTGCAGCATTTCTTACTGAAAATAAACTAGAGATAATGGAGTTTATTTGTCTTTTATATTTTTCTTGAAGCTGGTAACCACAGGGAAATTTTGAATTCAACGGCTGCTAGGTGTTATTTTCTTCTGTGTTTCAATCTAAATAGTTCCAGGATGCTCAAGTGTAGGGATATAAAATCTCTTTCTTAAAAATAGAACAATTGCTTTATCTTTATTTAGCTATCTTTAAGCAATGACATCATCACCTCATATTAGATGGGCCATTTCAATGCATTTGAAACAAATCCCCACTTGTTACAGTCAACATTAATGGGTTGCAAAGCCCTAGGATGAATTCGTCTCAGTCTATAGTTAACACGTAACATATGTAACTTGAACACAATCAAATACATTATTTGAAATTTTGTTCCAACTTTGATTGGTTGGTTCTCAATTATACCTCTTAGAATAGTAAAAGGCTACCTCATTAAAACATCAAAGAATTATAACACAATGTGATACCTGGCACATCAGTGCAATTTCATATATTCATGATGTATCTCATTTAACAATTCCAAATTTTTTTCATAGAATTTTTATTGGCCAAGTGTGATTGGACACACAAGGAATTTGTTTTAGTGCATATGCTCTCAGTGTATATAAAAGAAAAAGAAAAAAGAAAAAAAATACATCAAAGGTACAATGTTTACAACACAAATGATGGTCATAGGTTGCAATTTAACCCTTAATGATAGCAACAAAAAGTTACAGTCATACAGTTATAAGTGGAAAGAGATTGGTGATGAAAATGATGAGAAGATTAATAGTAGTGTAGATTTAGTAAATAGTTTGACAATGTTGAGGGAATTATTTGTTTAGCAGAGTGATGCCCTTCGGGGAAAAAACTGTTCTTGTGTCTAGTTGTTCTGGTGTGCAATGCTCTGTAGCGTCGTTTTGATGGTAGGAGTTGAAACATTTTATGTCCAGGATGTAAGGGATCTGTAAATATTTTCAAATTTGGTAACTTGCAACTGAATGCACAAATGAATCCACTTGAGAACAAAAAGAATATGAAATTCTGCAGTGTTTTACCTGCAAAGGCCGATTCTCCCATATATATTTCATTTTAATTCTGCTATAGTTATTAAATGCTGTATATGTTGTTCTCTCTTACCAGGAATTATATATTTTGTTCTAGGGACAAACAATAGCAGCTCCAAAGGGTTAATCAGATTTGGAAAATTATAAGAGGGAACTAGCTAAATCAGACGCTATGATCCCAATTGTCCATTTTTAGTAACCTATGACTATCACTAATTGTTGTATCTTGTAATTCTTGATGAATATATTTTATTTTTCTTTATGTACAGTGAGAGAATATGCACCAAATACAAATTCCTTGTGTGTCCAATCACACTTGGCCAATAAATAATTATATACTATTCTATCTGTGGATTGCCCTATATGTTATTTTGTTCCTTTCATTTATACTAATTTTATCAATGCCTTATTAACTACTGTATATCAGGGGAACCTGGATGTCCATATCACTGAAGTGTATAAAATTAAAAAAAAAGTTATTAACCTTTAAAGAGGTGCCAAGCCAAGATGATCTATAACAATAATAGGCAAACCTGCAAGCCAGCTTTACTATAAAGGTTGGTTCTCTGCTATTGCAGCTGCATTGTTATGGACTGGAAATAACACACACAGTTTTTTAAAAAAGATGATCCTTCACTTTTTTTAAAAAAAAGAAAACTATGGGTTTCCTGCTTGCAGTAGCTTTTAAATATGAGTGACCATTAAAAACAAAGTCTGAATATTAGTAATCTTCTTATTAAAATATATTTCATTTTGTTTTTTAAAAAAGTACCGTATATACTCGAATATAAGCCGATCCGAGTATAAGCCGAGGTCCCCAATTTTACCCCAAAAAACTGGGGTAAACTGGGGACTTGAGTATAAGCCGAGGGAGGGAAATGAGGCAGCTACCGGTCAGGGAAAGCCTCCCTCCCTCAGCCGAGAAGGCTGGCGGCTCCCCGCCCGCCTCTCACTGCACCGGCAGGGCTTCCCCGCGCTAATGCAAAAGCCCGCCAAGTTTGCACCATCCGGTATAATGTGAAAAAAAGAAGAAAAAAAAAAACTCGAGTATAAGCCGTATATACTCGAGTATAAGCCGAGGGGACGTTTTTCAGCACAAAAAACGTGCTGAAAAACTCGGCTTATACTCGAGTATATACGGTAATACAGTTTACTAAATAAAATACAATAAAATGTCCATAATAAAAACAATTACAAAAACAGATACTATGTAATCAAATGAAATAAAATAAAATGAACTTGCAACCCTAGTAACATCAGAAGTTTAGAATCAAACCCAAAAAAACAACAAAATATTGAAGATACAATAACCTATTCCATAGCCTAAGCACCTTAGTCACCTTCATTCACAATAATAGGCATGACTGTTATGAAGACCCCCTCAGACTGATGAAATTGCTTGGATATATGTAATATGTAGTTCTGGAAAGTCACATTGTTCATCAGAACTAGTACTTTAAATTGCTCTCAGAGGCTATTGGATCTGAGATGCAGGATCTGAGAGATATATGTAACGGATTATAGCAACTAGTGCAGTCACCAAGCAGGCTTTTGTTTTTTATACCAACTACAGTGTGCAGTGCAGGAATCTAACCATACAATGATATGGACATGAGTCACTGCAGCCAAATTCTTTTACTCGAGGAAGAGCTGCAATTGGTAAGCAAATGTTTCCTGGTCACACCCTCCATCTGACCATCTAGCAGCAGCCAGGAGTCCAAGAGAACCCCCATGGTATGGGCCTGCTCCCTCAGAGGCAGTGCTGAAGCTCATAAACTGAGCAATTTGGTCTTGCTTGGCTTCAACTTTAACCTTTAGCCTATTTCATTCCAACTACCAGACCCAACAGCCTTCAAGCACTGTCTGGGACTAAGGTCTGGAAGCCTTTTCTGCTGGGCCCAGAGTGGCAATATGAAGCTAATGGATTAATTGATTTTCTTAAGCTGTATTCACACAACATACCTAATCAGATGTTTACATATTTCAGATCATGTTATATGCTCAGTTTAACTTTAACTTTAAGTTTTGTGTCTTAGTATGCTGCACAAACCGAGTCTATTAGTTTAGGGTCCAATGTATTGTGCAAATATAAAGAATGGGTTAGTTCAATAGCCAATGGGGCAGTAGTGCGTTTCAAATCCCGTCGCTACTGGTTCGCTCATGGATGCGTGCACGCTCTGCACATGCACAGAGATGTCTGGGTGGGTGGGCAGAGCCTCCCGCCATTGCCGCTACCGGTTCGCCCAATCTGTGGTGAACCAGTAGCAACCCACCACTGCAATGGTGGTATTGTATAGCCTCCACCTAGTGCTTTAGTACGTCCTCCTTACTTATTCTGCCATATATGAAAAACAAGAGGGCGGGGAGGCTGCTTATGAAAGCAGTTTAGTTTTGCTGAGTACTTTATTTTTTGCAGGGCGAGTACATGTGCATAGGACCAGGTTTCAATACCACCTCAGTCAGGGCCATGTCAAAGCTATTTATTCCTTCCCTTTTGTTGCTGACTGTGTATTGAGTTTCAATTGTCTGAGCTTTAGGCAGACCTTGAAAGGGGAAGCTGCATCCTAATGCCACAGAGTCTTTCTTTGATGGATTCTGCAGCAGACACAGGAGAGGTTACCAAGCATAATAAGCTTTTCTTTAACTTTCCAGGATGCTATTTTTGGCAAACAAAGATAATGTCACAGTTGGTCTTGTTCATCTCGTAGCATATATGTGCCAAATGCTTACCATGACTGCCATTTTTAAAGACCATCTAACCTTCACTAAGCTGTGTGGCAAGCCTCTCAGAGTGTAATAGAGATGGGAATGGTCTTCATTAATGAACTCTTCTCACAGGATTATAATAATATAAAGAGTTCCATATTAAGCAACATTTCTACTTTGATATATCATTTAATTTTATTGTAACTTGTAACTTCATTTATCTAAATTAAGAGTTAGTAAAAGGATAATGTGAACATTTGTGTAATCAAGAACAACCAATCAATAGTATAGGAATCCAAATGAAATGCACCTATAAATATCAGAAACCAGGGATAAACAAGTGAAAATGCTTTTTTACCTTTATAATATGTTTGAGCGTTATACAGGTAATCCTCGACTTACAACAGTGTATAAAGCATTGTGTTCAAGGAAACTGGGCTGCATAAACAGAGGGATAGAATCAAGATCACGTGAAGTGCTAGTACCACTTTATAATGCCTTGGTAAGGCCACACTTGGAATATTGCATCCAGTTTTGGTCGCCACGATGTAAAAAAGATGTTGAGACTCTAGAAAGAGTGCAGAGAAGAGCAACAAAGATGATTAGGGGACTGGAGGATAAAACATATGAAGAACGGTTGCAGGAACTGGGTATGTCTAGTTTAACAAAAAGAAGGACTAGGGGAGACATGATAGCAGTGTTCCAATATCTCAGGGGCTGCCACAGAGAAGTGGGAGTTGGGCTGTTCTCCAGAGCACCTGAGGGTAGAACAAGAAGCAATGGGTGGAAACTGATCAAGGAAAGAAGCAACTTAGAACTAAGGAGAAATTTCCTGACAGTTAGAACAATTAATCAGTGGAACGACTTGCCTGCAGAAGTTGTGAATGCTCCAACACTGCAAATTTTTAAGAAAATGTTGGATAACCATCTGACTGAGATGGTGTAGGGTTTCCTGCCTGGGCAGGGGGTTGGACTAGAAGGCCTCCAAGGTCCCTTCCAACTCTGATGTTATGTTATGTTATATGTTAAAGTGGAAGCCGGACAAGCTTTTTTTAATGATGCAGTTGAGTAAATAGTTATTGCTTGAAATTGAGCAAAGGCTCAATTGTAAATCAGTGATTTTCAAGTTTGGCAACTTTTAAGATGCAGGGACTTCACTCCCAGAATTCCCTACTAGCCTCCTGATTACCATTGTAATTTCCCAACCCTGGATGCAGTGTTCCTGTGGATGGTATATTGGTATGTTTCTTTTTAGTCTGGTCTCTGCACCATGGATATGGAATGAAAAATTGTGGATACCACTGACCTATTCCAGTTTCAATTTATTTCATAGCCAAAGTGGGGTTCTTTGGGAGAAAGTGGGAATGTACCAATACTTTGGCCAGTATTTGTAGTTACTGAACAGGAGTCAAGCCCTGAGGCAGGGTCTGGGGAGTGACCTCTCTCCCCCAACCAACACTGATTGGAATCAGCCCTGCAGGAAAGATAAGAACCACCCTAAAAAGGTGCACCCAATTTCTAACCCCTAGACTCTAGAGCCAATGCAGAAGGATATCATAATCAAGAGCATCAAAAGCCACGGAGAGATCAAGAAGCATAAAAATCGAGGCATATATCCAGTTCCACCACAAACCACCTACAGCTAGCTATAGAAAGTTGTGCACTTTAATCTAAAGGCATTGGATACAGGTTACTGATCTTATTACTCATGTAGCATGAATTATCAAGTCTTTCTTATATTCAAATTTCCTGGATTTTGAAACAGAAGTAGAAATTAGAAATGGACTACCACATGTCAATTTGTTTTTTTTAAAAAAATAGGGTACCTCCATATATTTGATATTTTTTGTTTACTCCTAGGTAACATATCAGAGGACATCATTATCAACTTGTGAAAATACAGTCAGACTTACATATATCCTTCTATTAAAATTATATGTATTAGGGATATTTATTTCTACAAAGGAACACTACAGTTCCAGCATTAATCACAAATAAAAAATTAATTTACAAATTAATAGGATTCATAAATTCAACATTTGAGCTGATAAGTAGATAACTCATTTTTTCCAGAATTACTTATAGTAAAGATCTTATTTATTTATTTATTTATTTATTAATTAAACTTTTATACCGCCCTTCTCCCGAAGGACTCAGGGCGGTGTACAGCCAAGATAAAAAGCAGTAAGTATACAAAGTTAAAAATCAATTTAAAATACCTATTCAATAGTGGCCGAATTAAAACCGTCAAATTGACCAACCTAAAATACCCCATATAAAATTACAGAAAATTTAAAAATTTAAAATTTAAAATTTAGAAATTTAAAAAATCTAAAAAATCAGTCCAGTCCCGCTTGGATGAATAAATAAGTTTTTAATTCCCGACGAAAGGTCCGAAGGTCAGATATTTGGCGAAACCGGGGAAGGTCGTTCCAGAGTAGGAGCTCCAACAGAAGGCCCTTCCTGGGGCCGCCAGCCGGCATTGCTTGGCGGACGGCACCCTGAGAAGACCCTCTCTGTGAGAGCGTACGGGTCGATGGGAGGCATAAGGTAACAGCAGGCGGTCCCGTAAGTACCCGGGCCCTAAGCCATGGAGCGCTTTAAAGGTGGTAACCAGAACCTTGAAGCGCACCCGAAAGACCACAGGTAGCCAGTGCAGACTGCGCAGGAGCGGTGTTACCCGGGAGCAACGTGGTGCTCCCTCAATCACCCGCGCAGCTGCATTCTAGACTAGCTGAAGTCTCCGGGTGCACCTCAGGGGTAGCCCCATGTAGAGAGCATTGCAATAATCCAGGCGAGAAGTGACGAGAGCATGAGTGACCGTGCATAAGGCATCCCGGTCCAGAAAGGGGCGCAACTGGTGAACCAGGCGAACCTGGTAAAAAGCTCTCCTGGAGACGGCCGCCACATGGTCTTCAAACGACAGCCGTCCATCCAGGAGAACGCCCAAGTTGCGCACCCCTTCCGTCGGGGCCAATGACTCACCCCCAACAGTCAGCTGCGGTTGCAGCTGACTGTACCGAGATGCCGGCATCCACAGCCACTCCGTCTTGGATGGATTGAGTCTGAGTCTGTTTCTCCCCATCCAGACCCGTACGGCCTCCAAACAACGGGACAGCACTTCGACAGCTTCGCTGGGGTGGCCTGGGGTGGACAAGTACAGCTGAGTATCATCAGCGTACAGATGATAGCTCACCCCAAAGCCACTGATGACCTCGCCCAACGGCTTCATATAGATGTTGAACAGGAGAGGCGAGAGAATCGACCCCTGCGGCACCCCACAAGTGAGGTGCCTCGCGGTCGATCTCTGCCCTCCTGTCAACACCGTCTGCGACCGGTCAGAGAGGTAGGAGGAAAACCACCGATAAACAGTGCCTCCCACTCCCAACCCCTCCAACCGGCGCAGCAAGATACCATGGTCGATGGTATCAAAAGCCGATGAGAGATCTAACAGGACCAAGGCAGAGGAGCAACCCCTGTCCCTGGCCCTCCAGAGGTCATCCACCAACGCGACCAAAGCTGTCTCCGTGCTGTGCCCGGGCCGGAAGCCGGACTGGAACGGGTCTAGATAGACAGCTTCCTCCAGGTACTGAGGAAACTGCCACGCCACCACACTCTCTACAACCTTCGCAATAAAGCGAAGGTTGGAGACTGGACGGTAATTACCCAAAATAGCTGGGTCCAGGGAAGGCTTCTTGAGGAGGGGTCTCACCACCACCTCTTTCAAGGCGGCGGGGAAGATCCCCTCCATCAAAGAAGCATTTATAATCCCCTGGAGCCAGCCTCGTGTCACCTCCTGAGTGGCCAGCACCAGCCAGGAGGGGCACGGGTCCAGTAAACATGTAGTGGCATGCAGCCTCCCCAGCAGCCTGTCCACGTCCTCGGGAGTCACAGAATCGAACTCATCCCAAACGGTATCAACAAGACGCACCTCAGTCATCTCATCCGGATCATCGCAATCTTGGTCCAAGCTATCCCGGAGCTGAGCGATTTTATCGTATAGATAACCATTAAACTCCTCGGCACGTCCCTGTAAGGGGTCATCCCGCTCCCCCTGGTGAAGGAGGGAACGGGTTACCCGAAACAGGGCGGCCGGGCGGTTATCTGCCGACGCAATGAGGGAGGAAGCGTAGGAGCGCCTCGCCACCCTCAGTGCCACTAGATAGGTCCTTGAAAAAGACCTAGTGTCCGATCAGCTTCGGAACGGCTGGACCTCCAAACGCTCTCTAGGCGTCTTCTCCGGCGTTTCATCTCTCTCAGCTCCTCAGAGAACCAAGGAGCTAATTGAGATCTGCGCCGGGTCAGAGGCTGCAAAGGCACGACACGGTCCAAAGCCCCAGCCGCGGCCTGTTCCCAGGCCGCAACTAGTTCTTCGGTCGTGCCGTGGGCAAGATCCTCAGGAAACGGCCCAAGCTCCGTCTGGAACCTCTCAGGGTCCATCAGGCGCCTGGGACGGAACCAACGTATTGGTTCCGTCTCCCTGCGGTGGTGAGTAGCGGTCTGAAAGTCTAGGCGGAGGAGAAAATGATCTGACCATGACACCGGTAACGTCACTAAATCTCTTACTACCAGATCATTAAACCACTGTCCAGAGATATAGATCAGGTCCAGCGCGGATCCCCCCGTGTGGGTAGGGCCATCAGTTATTTGAACCAGGTCCAAGGCCGTCATGGAAGCCTGGAACTCCTGAACCACTGACGACGACAAGCCGGCCGATGGCAAGTTGAAGTCACCCATGACCAAGAGTCTGGGGATCTCCACCGCCACCCCGGCTAGCACCTCCAGCAGCTCAGGCAGGGCTGTAGTCACGTAGCAAGGAGCCAGGTACGCGATCAGCAGACCCATCTGATTATTATGGCCCCACTTCACAAGAAGGGATTCGCAGCCGGCTATCTGAGGAACAGTGGTCTCTCTCAGCTCCAGACCCTCTTTCATAACAACCGCTACCCCTCCACCCCTACCCTGGGCCCTCGGTTGATGGAATGCTCGGAAACCTGGAGGGCACAGTTCAACTAGGGGCACACCCCCTTCTGCGCCCAACCAGGTCTCCATAATGCCCATAAAGTCCGTGGATTCCCCCTGAATAAGGTCACAAATCAGGGGGGCTTTATTAACCACGGACCGGGCATTACATAACATCAGCCGGAGGCCCGGGCTCTGAGGATCCTGGCCTACCGGGGAACGGGAAAAGAATGGGGGGCTGGAGCACGTGATCGCTTTTAAACAGCGAGCACGAGCTCCCAGAAAGTGATATGGCCCCTTGCTTCCGCCATATCTGCCCCTCCCACTTACCGTACAGATGGAACCAACTTCCACCTCTGGAACGTACCCCTCACCCCCCTCCCTCGGACCTAATGGATAAACGCCGGGAACAGTTTCCGGGACTAGACCTGCCCTCCCTGACGGGTTCTTCCCCCCACCCGACACTACCCTCCCCCCCTTTAAAAAACCCTTATTAAAAAACCTATATACAAAGCCCCACAATGAAGCTTATTCCATCAATGAAGCTTTTTACTTGAAACTCAAACCTAATTTACATTTCCATTATTCAAGTTAATGCAGTTATTAAATATACTACCTGCTATATCAAAGTTTAAAGTAATAGATGCAGACTGTTTCCTACACACGGGGATTTTTTTACTCATGATTCTATTATTAATCCTGTTTACAATGGACCAGATCCAGACACTGCATACCAAAAGCATATAAATCAATGGGCTTATTAGCAATGCAAGTTAATTCCCATTAATTTCAACAGGATTACACTAATCAGGTATTACTATGTCTGTATCTGAGCTAATTTTTTAGGCTTCAAAACTTGGCACACCTTTAATGAACTGAAGCAACAGTGAAGCAAAATAAATGTGAATGTTATCCCCTGGAAATCCTGTTATATCACATACTTTTTTTCTAAAAAGCTTTGCTATCAGGGATTGGATTTCTACTAAATCAAAATGAATGCAGTTCTATCGCTAGGTCCACAAATATTTATAAACATAAATCACTTCAATATGTTCTGCTTAGGATGCTTAGAATGTTTTCAGGAATCTCAAACTCCAAAGGCTTATGTGATATAATTAAAAGCACAGAACAATTTTCTTTTCTTTTGTGTACACTGAGAGCATATGCACCAAGACAAATTCCTTGTGTGTCCAATCACACTTGGCCAATAAAAAAAATCTATCTAATGATTTAAATAGACTCTTTAGTACTTTATAAAAGGAGGGGGAAAACTTTACCATTTAACAGGAATTATAAAGTGATCTCGCTCCAAGAAATGATTTCAAACTGAAAATACTGCTGCCTCTGAAAAATTTCAGCTGAATAATCACATTTAATTAGTGAAATCTGCAAAAATGTGCATTTAAGGATTTCATACTTCACAGTAGGTACTATCTTATACAAAATAAGAAATGCCTTTCCCATTAATTTCCTTGCCATCCGTGTATTTATAATTTCAGTATTAATTAAAGAAATAATTTGTATTTTCTTTTAAACATATGGTAATTAGTTGGCGACATCAGTGTGCACTAATTTTATGATTTAAGAGCTAAGCAACTGATTAAATATAGATATTCAAATCTCATTTACTTATGGTTGAAAAACCATCAATAGTTTTTTAAAATTAATAAAAATGCAAGTTCTGGATGGGCAGTTCCTTGTGCTATGAACAAAAGTCCCTATGCAGAATTCCTTTACATTAATATGCTTATGCTTATACATTTTTCCCCATTCTCAAAACTTTGGCCATGTTTCCCCCAAACAAGTGGAGGAGAAAAATTAACTATAGATAGAATTTTTGTTCTCAAAGTAGTGAACTAGAACATTAAATCCCAACTTCTGCCATAATTTCTGCCAACATTAAATCCCAGGTTTTGCCATAATTAACATGCTTTTTAGTTTTGATTTGAACTTCTGTACACTTGCTCTTCCAAAGATTATAAACTTATTTTGTTCTGACATATTAATCTTATTACTGTGTCCATAAAATATATCTCTAACAGCTTTATTTATAAATACATCTAAATATTAAAATCTGATCAGTCAGCCTCTGCTGTATAGAAGACAACTCTAGATTTAAGTTTCTATTTTGGGGCACAGAGCCAACAGGCAATTTTCAGAGAAATGACACTGTGCTCAGTTGCTTATCAGTAAAGGTTCATCAAATGATAAATTTTAACAGCTGGATGAGAAAGAAATGTAACTATCCAGAGGTTTTTAAGTGCCAGCCACAGGCTATTTTATAATTTGACAGAAAACTAATTTATAAATTGTCAAGTGTATTTAAACTTCTGTAATTATGTAAACCAAACAAGATTATTTTATGGATATGAATCCAAACTTTAAAAATTCAGTCTAACATAGAAATGCATTAAGATGTAGGATATAACACTTAATGTGAATAAAGAAAATGATCAACGCTGACCATTGTAAAAGCGGCATCCTTCTGAAAAAATTGTGACCTTCAAAGCATAAAAAGAACAGTGTCACTTTTTTTGTCTTGTATTGTTAAACTTTCATAATTATTCCAGCAAATCTGAATTTTCCTGAACTTCTAAGTAACATTTTCTGCAAACCACATTCTGCAGTAGAAAATGTCTTGCCATAAAATACTGCCATCGTGTGGCTGTTTAAATAGAAAACACATTTATTTCACAGACTTTATGAAAAAAATTATCACATTTAGGGATTCATGAATTAATGAAAGAACATTAATCTTACAAACATGTTGAATCTTTTGTTGGAGACCCTGAGTTTTTCACTCACTGGTCCTTTAAGGCAGCAGTCACCACTGGTGGTCCGTGAGAAAGTTTTGGTGGCCCCCAGAAAAATTATTTGCATTTTTTATATTGCACTAAATCAGGGGTCCTCAAACTATGGCCCCTGGACTGGATACGTGCAATGAACGCTTGTGTTGCTGCAGAGTCTTTCCCTTCAGGGTCTTTTTGTGTGGGTTGGAGTCTGCTTCAGCCTCCTGGTGTGGGGCTTTGGCGAAGGCTGGGGGGAAGTGCTGCTGGTGGTGAAGAGCCGGAGGACCCTATTCCAGTGGGAGTGCATCATGGCCTAGAACTGGCTGACCATCTCAGCCCGCTGAGCCTCCAGGCGCCAGTACCTGGCCTTGCACTCCTGCAGGTCTTCCCTCTGCTTGGAAAGCCTATGCTCCTAGTCCACAGTGAGGTGCTTCTGCTGAGCCTCCTTCTCGGTCAGATCCAATTTGAACTGAGCCAGCTGTTTTGCCAACTCTTTCTCGTGGTGGCTGCTTAGCTCCAACAACTGCTTTCTGTTGGGGCCCTAAGGAGCCCAGGCAGGTAGGGGAGGACTGGGTAGGAGGGGAGGGGTGAGTAGAGGCCAGCAAGGCGCTCCTCAACGTGAGTGACATCAAGTTGGTCATGCCCACCCAGTCACATGACTACCTAGCCACACCCACCCAGCTGGTCATTAGGCAGATCATATTAGTGGTCCACGGGATTTAAAATTATGAATTTAGTGGTTCCTGAGGTCCGAAAGGTTGGGGACCCCTGCTTTAAGGAATATATAGCCAAGCTAAAGTTTTACTTTTGAATTATCTGGAGCAGATTTTATATTGGTTTGAGATTTTAAGATAGCAGGATTCCTATAAACCAGGGGTCTCCAACCTTGGCAACTTTAAGACTTGTGGACTTCAACTCCCAGAATTCCTCAGCCTCAGAATTCAACTCTGGGAGCTGAAGTCCACATATCTTAAAATTGCCAAGGTTGGAGACCCCCTGCTATAAACAGTACAGTAGCTGTACTGTACTGTACTGTAAACAGTAGCTTTGTGACCATTTATTAAATAATCTGACACAAAGTCGCCCTATCCCAAAAGTTGGCTCCTGAATTGTTTTGAATTCACACTTAGACTGTTGAAATGCTACAACTCTCCCAATAATAATGGCACCTATTTCTTCAAGCAAGTTCATCATAAATTTCTGGCTTGTCTGGATAGATTTTCTTTTTTTTTTTTTTTTTTATAAAAAAGTTTTATTTTTACAATCTTATCAAATAATTCATCCAATGTACAGTTATATACAATTAGTCGGGCCTGCCCAGTCACCACCCCCCTTTTTAACCTTCTTCCCTCTTCTACCTTCTTTTACTTTCCAAACCTTCCTCTCCTTCTCTTATCTACCTCCTCTCCTCCCTCCACCCTACACTCTTCTCCCTCTTCTACCCCTCTTTCTTCCTCTTCTCCTCTTTCCTACCTCCTACTCTCTCTTTTTTCCCTCCCCACCGTTCTAAAATGGCAACTGGTCAGACCCGACCCTACATTAATTATATTTATACATCTTCAATAATCCCTGTACATTAACCATCACTCCATCACTAACCTCAACCCCAATTCCCTTCCCTTTACCCCCACCCCCACCCCGACTTCCCAGAACAAAATGCAGGGTATCAAAACTAACAATCATAATCTAAAATAATTCCTAAATTATAATCTCTAGTCTCTCCACGCTTATTCACACTCTCAATTCCCCTCTCCTTCAAAAATATATCTAATACAAATTATTTCCTAAATTTACTCATATGCTATTTGATATTTTTTTATCTGATACTTATTTTGAATATAATCAATCCACATTTTCCATTCTAAAATATATTTTTCTTGTGTATAGTCTTTCAAGTAAGCAGAAATTTTGCCATTTCTGCCAGATTTGATACTTTAAGAGTCCATTCTTCAATTGTAGGTAATTCTTCTTTCTTCCAATATTGAGCAATCAAAAGTCTTATGCTGTTATTAAGTTCAGAATCAATTTAGTCTCTATAGCTGTACAATCCATAATTATTCCTAGTAAAAAGAACTGCGGGGTAAACTTAATCTTCTTTTTCAAAATATTCTGCATGATCCACCATACTTTAATCCAAAATGCTTTAACTTTTTTGCAAGTCCACCATATATGATAATAAGTAGCATCTTCACAATCACATCTCCAGCATTTAGCCTGTACATTAGGATACATACATGACAATTTTTTGGGGTCTAAATGCCATCTATAAAACATCTTATAAAATTTTCTCTCATATTTTGCGCTTGTGTAAATTTAACATTCCTCACCCAAATTCTTTCCCAAGTTTCCAACATTATTGGTTGCTGAAAATTTTGTGCCCACTTAATCATACAATCCTTAACCAAATCAGTCTCTGAATCTATTTCTACTAATACATTATACAACCTCTTAATATGCTGTTGACCTTGATCTCTCATTTGTTTTAACAAATTATCCTCAATTTGCTTAACACCTATTTTTTGATCTAATTTCCATCTAGCTTGTAGTTGTCCATATTGGAACCATGTATAATTTTTCCCTTCTTCCCCCATCTTTTCTCTAGATTTTAATTGTAACTCCCCCTTTTCCATACAAAGAAGTTCTTTATAAGTAACTACCTCCATCTTTTGATATATATTTATATTTTCTATCATGTGTCTCGGTTTGCCCATATTGGAATCTTTCCATCTAATTTGTATTGATATTTCCTCCAAACCCTCAATAATGCATTTCTAATTATATTATTTTTAAATATTTTATCAACTTTCTTATCATATAATAAATAGGCATGCCACCCATATAACAAACCATAACCTTCTATATTCAGAACTCTTTCCTCAGTTAAATTAATCCAATCAGTAATTAATGATAAAACAACTGCTTCATAATACAATTTTAAATTAGGCATTTTAAGACCCCCTTTCCTTATATCCTGCATTACTTTTAATTTTATTCTTGGTTTTTGCCCATCCATACAAATTTACTAATCCCTTTTGCCATTCCTGTAATTTAATATCATTCTTAAACACGGTATCATTTGAAACAAAAACAAAAACCTGGGCAAAACATTCATTTTTATAGCCGCTATTCTTCCCAGCAAAGATAGTTGTAACTTCTTCCAACTCTCCATTTCTTTCCATACCTTCTGCCACAATACCTCATAATTATTTTTGTATAATTTAACATTTGAAGCTGTAATATATATTCCTAAATATTTAACCTTTTTAACGATTTCAAAACCTGAAGTTCTTTCTAACTCTTCTTTTTGTTGTATATTCATATTTTTAGTTATCATCTTTGTCTTTTGCTGATTCACCTTAAATCCAGATACTTTACCATACTGACCAATTATATCTTTTAAACCAGTTACTGAGTATATTGGTTGAGATACAGTAACAACCAGGTCATCTGCAAAAGCTCTTAATCTATAATCTTGATGTTTAACTCTAATTCCCTTTATTCGATCGGAACCACGTATGTTATTCAGAAGAATTTCTAAAGTTAAAATAAAAAGTAATGGGGACAAGGGACATCCCTGTCTCGTCCCTTTCTCAATTTTAAAAGTTTCTGTTAACCCACCATTTACTATTATTTGTGCTGTTTGCTTCTGATATATTGCTTTAATTGCACGAATAAAATAATCCCCAAATTGCATTTTTTCTATTACTTTAAACAAAAACTGCCAATCCAATCTATCAAAAGCTTTTTCAGCATCCAAAAAAAGGAATGCCGCTAATACTTGGTTGTTTCGTTCCAAATATTCAAGTAAATTTACGATTTGCCTCACATTATATCTCATCTGCCTACCCTTAATAAATCCTGACTGATCATTATGAATTATTTGATTCATCACTGGCATTAATCTATTAGCCAATATCTTGGTAAATATCTTGTAATCAGTATTTAAAAGTGATATAGGCCTATAATTCTCTGCTTTAATACCATCTCGATCTTCCTTCGGTATTAACGAAATAAAGGCTGTCCTCCATGAAGGGGGAACATCTCCTCCCATTTGAATTTTATTAAATAACTCTTTAAGTGGTTCAACCATCTCATTTTGTAAATTTTATAATAAACAGCTGTTAAACCATCTGTTCCTGGTGCTTTACCGATTTTAAGTTGTTTAATTGCTAAGAAAATTTCCTCTGAAGTAATTAATTGATTCAATTCTTCTTTGATTTTCTGTAAGCTCACAAATATTTTGTTGTTGTAAATATCTTTCTATCTCTGTATCATCAACCATATCCCTAGAATATAACTTACTATAATACTCTAAAATGCTTTTTAATCAAGTTCTTTTGATAAACTTCCTTACCCCTATATTCTATTTTATCAATCGTTCGTGATTTCTGTTTTTCCTTATTAAATAGGCAAGCCATCTTCCTGGCTTATTGGCATTATTAAACGATTATGTTTTACATATTGTAAATTAATTGCTACTTGATCTGCCATCAACATATTAAACTGACCTCTCAATATATTTATTGATTCTTTTATTTTACTATTTCCTGGGCTATTTATCAATAATTGTTCTTTCTTTTAATTTCCTCTTCCAGTTCCTTTTTCTTTTTCTGCAATTTATTTTTGTATTTAATATTCATTTGTATAAGATTTCCTCTCATATAAGCCTTACTGGAGTCCCAAATCATCTCTATAGATGTCTCTTTTTTCATATTCATAATAAAAAATTCTTTCATTTGTTTTTTACATTCATTTACATTTTGTTCATATTTAAACAAATTCTCATTCAACCTCCATGATCTCCTAGCCTCCTTTTCCCGATCAAATTCAATCCAAACTGGACTATGATCAGATAAAGTTCTTGAACAAATCTTCGTCTTCTTCACTCTAGAATACAAATCATTAGTAATCAAAATAAAATCAATCCTCGAAAATGATTGGTGCCTATCAGAAAAGAAGGTAAAATCCCTCTCTTCTGTATTATGTTCTCTCCAAATATCTCTTAATTCCAAGTCCTCCATCATATCAAAAAAAGCCTTTGGTAATTTCGCCCGGCTTGATATCTTCCTTAAGCTTTTTTTGTCTTTTTGAGTATCCAACACACCATTCCAATCACCCATTAATATATATGATTTATAATCCCAAAATACTATTCTTTTATGTAAAAACTTGAAAAAATTTTCTTGTTGTTGATTTGGAGCATAAACTCCTATTAATAATGTCTTCTTTCCCTCCAACAAGAGTTCAATAGCAATGTATCTTCCTTGCTTATCCACCTCAATTAATTTTGCTGATATATCCTTCTTTATATATATAACTAAACCATTTTTTTTCTCCAAAGAGGAGGCAACAAAATGTACTCCCAGTTTTGAATTTATCAAATATTTCTGGTCTAAAGATCTAATATGTGTTTCTTGTAAACAAGTAATGTCATTTTTAAATTGTTTCAAATAATGAAATACATTCCTTCTCTTCTGGTGAATTCAAACCATTAACATTCCAAGATAATAGTTTAATTGCCATTATCGGCCAAAGGAAACTTTTGGAACACTAGCCGCAAATCACATTTTGCTTTAGGCCTTGCTCCTCCCACTGTTTCCGTTGTAGTAGTTGCCAGTTGTTGTTGTGCCTTCATCTCTTGTTCCTTGTGCTTAGCAGCAGCTCTTGTCAGTCTTTGTTCTTTTGAATCTGGACCCGTCAAAGGTACTTCCAACACTTGTAATAAATCTTCTTCCATGGCAATCTGTTCTTGAACCTGCTTCACTTCTCTTTCCTTCACTTCAGTCTCCTTTCTTCTAGCATCCACTGGAGAAAGACTTCCAACTTTAATGCCTCAACATAAAATTCTCTCGCTTTTCCAACTGTATTGAGACGATGTACTTTCCCTGCATAATATACTATTATACCAGTTGGAATATCCCATCTATATTCAATCTGACGTTTTTTAAGTTCATTCACCAGGAAGGCAAATTCCTTTCTAGCTCTTAACATTTTGGTGGAATTTCCTTTAATATTAAAATATCCTGACCAGCAATCTGAATCTTCTCCCCTTATATGAGGCTTGCAAAATCTGATTTCTCACTGTTCTATTTGTAAAATAAATAACAACATCCCTTGGCAACTTTTTTTGCCTTGCTATCCAAGAATTCACACGATATATTTTATCAATTTGATAAGCCACATCTGCTGGACGAGCTGCTAGTATCTCAGCAAATACTTCAGAAAAATTTCCTTAAATCCTCTTCTTTATTCTCTTTCAGACCACGAATTCTTAGAGCAAATTCCATATTTCTGTATTGTATCAAAACTATTTCATCATCTGTCTTTTCTATTTTACTTTGAAATTCAGCCATTTTATTTTCTAATTTTAAATTACATTGCTTAATTACTTCAACCTCCTCTTCTAATAAAATCACATTCGTTGCCAAACTTTGTACTGCCATTACAAATCCTTCTTTAACTTCTTTATTTCCCACTTGAATTTCTGATATCTGCTCTTTCATTTCAGACATCTCATCAGTTATTACTTTAAATTTTTCTTCTATAAAGCCTTTTAAGTTCTCTTGTAACGCCTCTAAATTCAATGTTCTAGTCTCTGCTGTATGAGCTGGAGAGGCACCAGCTGATAAAGTTCCAGAGCTCTTTGTTACAGTAGACTTTAATTGTTTGGCTGCCATCTTCTATAAAATTATTTATTTATTTATTTCCAACTTAATATTCACTTTAAATCTTCTTAACTTCTGAAAAACACAGTCTTTTAAAGCAGTATTTAAAAAATCTCCCTAGATTCTATCAGCAGGCAGCAAAGAGTTAAAGCAGCAAGTAACATGCAAATTACCAACTGCAGAGGCACACGCTGAAAGTATCACTTTCGCTTCCACTCGTTAACTTGTTAACAATTCGCCCATTTTCTTGCTGTTTTCAAGCTTGTTACAAAGTATCGGGAACCGGCTTGGCTACTTGCTTAAAGTTCTCCCACTTTCGTTCTGTCCGGTATAATCCTTTATTGTCCAAAATAAATCTCGGCGTTTGGTCGTGGTGATTGGTTCCGCCAAAGCAGAAGAATCCTCGGATCTGGAGCACTTCGGGTTACTGGAGGGAACTTAACCCTTCAAACCCCTTTTTTCTCAGGGGCTTTAGGGAAATTCAACCTCTGCCCTCAGCTCACCCCTTCTCCTTCTCCCGAAGAGGGGGTTTTCCGAACCGCTGGACAGCAGATTTAAGCTGTCCTAGCGATTCCACATAATCCAGAGGTTGGTGATCGTAAAGATCACCGCCATCACCTACGGTGCCAAACCGGAAGTCTGTCTGGATAGATTTTCAGGTGCATGGAATTCCACTGTCACATTTTAACAGAATTAACACAATACTGTCTCTTTCTCCTGAAGCACCTTGTTACTCTGGTATTATTGTTAATACTATTGTTAAAGTGATTTAAGATTTTATGAAATAAACCTGAGATGACCTACAAGGGTTGCCATTGGCTGATTCAACTAGTATTGCCCATTCTCCACCAAGATCTCTAAGATAACCAAACCAACTATGTAAGGAAAGCATCACATGTAAACAATTGGATTAGGATTCTAGACTTTATGAAATAACCTGAGCTATTGGAAATTTGACTTGTTGGGCATATGGGTATAATCCTGTCTGAAGGAACAACTAATAGGAAAAGCCTGTTTAATTGACCTCGAAATTTCCACTGCAAAGCAAGGTAGTTGTTAAATGAGTTTTGCCCCACTTAAGATCTTTTTTGCCAGTTATTAAGTGAATCACAGAGTTGTTAAATGAATCCAGCTTCCCTCAATGAATTTTCTTGTTAGAAGCTGACTGGGAAGGTTACAGATGGTGATCACATGATCCCGGGACAATGCAATGGTCATAAATACACGCTAGGTGCCAAGCGTTCATATTTTGGTCATATGACCATGGGATGCTGCAACAGTCGTAAGTGTGAAAAACAGTCATGAGTCACTTTATTTAATGCCATTCTAACTTCAGTTACTAAACAAATGGTTGTAACTAGAGGATAACCTGTATTTCCTTTTCTTTAAGTCTTTCACCCCCAGTAAATCCTTAACCCTGATACTTTTTCCTGTAACTTAGCCAAGAAGGGAGGTATGCTAAAGCAGGGGTCTCCAACCTTGGCAACTTTAAGACTTGTGGACTTCAACTCCCAGAATTCCTCAAAGCTGGCTGAGGAATTCTGGGAGTTGGAAGTCCACAAGTCTTAAAGTTACCAAGGTTGGAAACCCGTGCTAAAGAATATCTTTCACGATGAAAGCACTGATTTGGTAAAGAAATCAGCACTTTCATCATGAAAGATATTTTTTAGCATACCTCCCTGCTTGGCTAAGTTACAGGTAAAAGTCAGAGGGAGCCTTGGTAATTCCCTTCTCCCCTGTAAAAATCCAAGTTTCCACCCCACCCCACCCCCATGGAATATAATGGTGACGGTGTATAAGCTGTCTACAGGACTATGGATAATTTTATTTTATTTATTTATTTTACATTTATATCCCGCCCTTCTCCGAAGACTCAGGGCGGCTTACAGTGTATAAGGCAATAGTCTCATTCTATTTGTATATTTACAAAGTCAACTTATTGCCCCCCCAACAATCTGGGTCCTCATTTTACCTACCTTATAAAGGATGGAAGGCTGAGTCAACCTTGGGCCGGGCTTGAACCTGCAGTAATTGCAGGCTGCTGTGTTTTAATAATGGGGATCATAGGAGAAAAACTTGAAAAAGAGGGGGATGATGCATCACATCTCAGGTGTCTGTATGCCCAGCATTACAAGTTATATGAATGTATGGTTTAACACCCACCCACCCCAATTTTTACCACTTTTTTCATCACCATGTGGGGGCAGCATCTCTCTCTCTTTCCGACTAAATCTGCTGAAATAAATTCTAGCAGAAGACGGAGACATAAATAGTAGGGCAGCAACAAATACTGTGGATTACTGTAAGAGGTATAAATGGTGTGCCTCATTTTTTTACTTTGTGTAAAATGGCCTTTTTTGGTGTGTTTGTGAGGCTAGTTTAAGTTCTTTACCAAGTACAGCCACCTGCCTGGGAAAGCAGAATGGATGAGCTGGTGTTCTTAATTTTGATAACTATCAAACCACAAAATATAAACATATGAAATTAAGAGAGTAAGTAATTATATATCTTTGAAAAACTAGGAAAGGTGCTGTATGCTTGGCAGAATAATCTGTAGCTGCTGAAGATAAGGGGCTCCCAACTATTGAAAGATTGTGAATTTTTGTCTTGTATTTACAGTCAACTGAATGTTACTATATCTTGTTTTATTGCCATGTCCATAGTTATTTCCCGTCTATACTATTCTTTGCAGTTATGATTTTGCTATATTTTGCACTCTGCAGTTTGCAAACTATCATTCCTTGTGCTGGCAGCACAAGACAAGGTTCTTATGTCTACGCTGTCATCTTGCCTCCTCCACAAGCATCACTCTGTTGCCTCCTTCCTGGCCTGGCTGTGACTACAGGAGTGTTGCAACAGCTGGAACTTTGACAACTGATTGTGATTATCATTCACTCAGTACGTGGCATGGAATTAATGGCTGAAAGAAAGAGGGATCCTTTAGAAAGAATAAGGAGACATTCCAGCTTGGAGTTGGTTTGGTGGAGGAAATCGCTAAGGTCAAACCCCTTAAACTTATGTCTGCTGTTTCTCAAGAGCATTTGGTGAGATTTTTGTTCTTTATTGATCAGCAATAAAGTATTTATTAAGACCTATTCACCGAGCAGTTTTGATTGCTTGCACCTGACAGCACTTGTATAATTTGTATGAATGGTCATTAAGCGAGGACTATTTGTATATGCGATGATGACCGAATCTGCTTTAAAATTAATTGCCAGTTTGATTTACAGCACAAAATACCTGATTTTGGGAGATCTAAAGGTACCTATGAAAAGGTAAACTCTTATTATTATGCTAGTTCGGGATACTTTTTATTATTTTTGCTGTAAGAGGCCAATGTTATCTACCCCTCTGAAATTTATCATAGACATTTTCTATTTAGTATACATTATTAAGAACTTAATTCTATGCATATTTATTTAGAAATAAGTTCAACTGAGTGTAATGGAACATATCTCTGCAGGAAGCTTTTATCTTCTCATCCTTTATACTTTGGAGTAGAATGTATATTCTTCCTCAGTGAAATTATATCTGTTTACGCCCCCAACTGTTTTTTGTGGTACTTCAATGGGTTTTCTCTGAAGTTCATATCAAGATCTACCAATATTTCATTATTTTTAAATCATCTTTTTCTTACTGCAAATGACTATTGATTTTTTTCTTGGCAGTATTTACATTGTTCAGGTTTCTTCCAACCATGATTAAACTTTGAAGACTCCTAAGAAAAATAAAAACATGTCAATAATGAAAGACTACCGTAAAATACAGATTACTTGCTTCATTTTGAGCTGCACTGTTACTTTATGATTTTGCAAAATGTATCAAAAATTAGAGCTTAGTTTATTCAATCATCTCTAAAACTAATATATTTAGTATTTTAAAATATAGTATTTAAAAATACTATATTTTGTATTTTAAAAATAATATATTTTAGTGTGACTTTATAGACACATGACTACAATGCACATTATTATACAAATATAATCTACATTATCCAAATATTTAATACAAAAGCAATGGAAATAATATATATTACATTATTATTAATTTAATTATGTTTACACAACTGGCTGCAAGTTTTTCTTTGATCAGAAGGCAAAGAAAGAAAAAAAGCAGGACTTGCTTTTCTGGTTATACAAAAAAAATAGTATATTTTTTGTATGAAAAATAACAACAAAAAAATTAGCATTTATGTCCGGTCCAAAAACAAGCAAAACCAAATGGAAAAGGCAATGTTATGCAAAATTTATTTTGCTTTGATTCTAGCTTGTACTTTACCTGGTATGTTGAACACAGTAAATTTGATTGCATAACTATAGCATTTAATTTACTAAATATTTTATTATTTTTTTATCCCACCTTCATTATTTTTATAAATAACTTCAGATGGTGAACATACATAATACTCCTTGCTCCTCTTATTTTTCCCACAACAGACAATAAACAAGCAGAAAGCCTTTCAGTTTCAATAAGGGACTGAAGGTGGCTCATAACTCATTTAACACTAGTCAGCAAATATAAATGATATAGATAAAATATTCAATACATTACACTATTTAAACTAAGGTAAGCAAAATAATTGCTTTACTTTAAATTAAAATAAATTAAAGGAATTTAAAAATATTTTAAGTTCCTTTAAGTAACAATATTTTAAAGGAATCAATATGCAAATATCTTCTAGACGTATTGAAATACTTTTCTTTGGCTTGGAATCTGGGGCATAGCCTAAAACTTTCAGCCATGACTTACGAAGGTAGGCATATACTGGATCTGGCTTTTATTTAAGAACAGATAAGTAACATGGACAGGTAGGATATCTTTTTCTTTGATCAAAGCTCTCTGGTTAGGATATGGATCCTAAAGAGCCTGCATCTGTCCAAAGGACTATTTAGGATGGTCCAGACACCTGATGCGACACTGGTCGGTGTTTGTGAGAAAAGGTTACCAGACACAGAAGACTGCCTCCTAATTTCCAAAGATGAAGTGAAAAATTGCCCTATAAAGATGTCACCAAATAAAAAGTGAATATAATTATCTAGTAGTTCAAGCTAAATAGCAGCTGTAATAATGACAAGTGTACACCTCTGCTCTTATTGTGACTTATTGTGCAGATTGTTTGGTAAACCTGTTCAGAATAGTCCAGTTTCTTTTAAGGCAGGACAGGAAAGATATAGTGCCTGAAGAACAAATTGATGATTTTACAAGTTTTGGCAGGCTCATTTTTGCTCAAGGCTGGGTTTAGCTCTGAGCAATCATGTGAAGTAACTGCTGTGACATTTTGCATTCTGACCTAGGATACTTTGGAACTATTCAAAACTTTACAGCTCTGTAATATACCTGTAAGTTGTGCTCCTGAGGATTGGGTCTGTGCTGGTGCTTCTGGCAGAATATGAGTGACTCAGTGTAGCTAATGAGACTCTAAGGGAGGGTGTACTACTTAGAAAAAGGCAGCGATGTGCGTCTTTTTGAAGAAGCCATTTTTAAATCTCAATGTATTGAATAACTTCCACCTGTCTTCAGCCTTCCCATATGAGAAAGGTTTCTTGAAAAGGGAATCATTTTAAGATTATGGAATAAACAAACCATCTAGGTCCCTTTCATTCATGCTTTAGGCCTGGACATGCAAAAGAAACAGTACCAGCCATTCTGGTCAATGAGCTGCATCAGGACTTGTAGGTCCAGTGTATTCCTTCTGAGACTTCTTGGCAGCATTTAACTACTGGAGTGTCCACAAGCAATGGGGTCACTACTCTACAATAGTTTTGCTTCTCCCCAAGTTGGTGATTTAGTTGAATTATGATGGAATAGTATTCAAATATTTGGTTGCTCCAATATGGAGTAACCTAGGATTCAGTCTTCTATCCTATATTGTTTAAAATTTATTTGAAACAGTTGGGAGATATTAGCTATTGTTTTATAGTAAGGTATCATAAATATGATAATGGTCTCCAAGTGTAATACATCAGATTAGAGATGCAGTTTAAATATTGAACCAGTGCCTGGATGCCAAGTAGAAATGAATGGAAACAGGTTCAGATTATACCCTACCAAAACAGTGGTAAACATCAAGGTCTTCCAGGAGTATACATTAGTTGTTCCAGATGGGTTATAACCCCAGGAGTATATATTAGTTGCTCCAGATGGGTTATAGCCCTATCTGAACCAAGAAGAATCAGTGATAGTAACTCAGGCCTTTATTATTATGCAACAGAAGTAGTCTTAGTGGAGCTGCCTTTGAAAATAATCTAGATTCTAGAATCTGCAGTTGCTACAAAATGCAGTAGCCAGGAAGCTAGCAGAGAAACCTTTTATTGACAACAGCAACATATTTTAGAAAAGCATTTTCTCAATATATATGTGAAATCTTTTGGGGCACTAGTATTTAAGATTTAGAGAATCTATGTTATAATGCATTGTGACTATTGTTTTACTTGTCAAGAACACATTAATTTAAATAAAGAAAACATCTAAAAGTACAAGTTGCTTTTCTCAGAATTAAAAGTTAAATAAGTATTTTTCTTCTAAAAGTTTATGCATTAACTTAAAAAATGGGCTAATTCCTAAGTAAACACACACTGTCCTGCAGCATTAATATTCCAAATTAAGTCAAATTAAACGTGTGTGTGTGTGTTTACTTGACAAATTATTGCAATGCTCTCTACATGGGGCTACCCCTGAAGTGCACTTGGAGGCTTTAGTTAGTTCAGAATGCAGCTGCGCGGGTGATTGAGGGAGCCACACATTGCTCCCGTGTAACACCGCTCCTGCGCAGTCTGCACTGGCTACCTGTCGTCTTTCGGGTGCGCTTCAAGGTGTTGGTTACCACCTTTAAAGCGCTCCATGGCTTAGGGCCCAGGTACTTACGGGACCACCTGCTGTTACCTTATGCCTCCCACCGACCCATACGCTCACACAGAGAGGGTCTTCTCAGGGTGCCGTCCGCCAAGCAATGTCGGCTGGCGGCCCCCAGGGGAAGGGCCTTCTCTGTTGGAGCACCTACCCTCTGGAACGAACTTCCCCCTGGTTTGCGTCAATTACCTGACCTTCGGACCTTTCGCCGTGAATTGAAAACGCACTTGTTTATCCAAGCGGGACTGTCTTAATTTTTAAACTTTTTGAATTTTAATAATTGTAATTGGGGTATTTTTATGAATTTTATGGGTCAAATTTGACAGTTTTAAATTTTCGGCCATTTATAGAATATGTTATTTTAACTTTTGTCTTAATTTGTACATTGTACTGTTTTTATTCTGGCTGTACACCGCCCTGAGTCCTTCGGGAGAAGGGCGGTATAAAAATCTAAATAATAAATAAATAAATAAATAAAATACAAACCTGGATAAGTTTCGGATCCTTCCTCTTTGAAATCTCAGGTCTGTTTCCTGAATATACATCAGTTTGCTCAAGCTTGAAGAGAGAGATTTCATGGGAACATTTACACTGGCTTTTAATTTGCCGATTAGGATCCACTAGAAATATACTCTCTCTGTTGAGGTAGTTCTTTGGCACCTGGTTTTCTGAACCAAAACAATTAGATACTTTTGATGTGCTGAGGTGTTCTTTAACAGCAGTCTGGCAGCATGAACATTCTGGTTGAGAAATAAAATGTTTTGGTATTTGATGACATTCATTAGTTGGTGATGAAATGTGTGTGGTTAAAAGGTCAGTGTCTTGTAAAGCATCTGAACCTAGATAAAATTTGACTTTTCTTTCACCTATTTTCATGGTTTCACTTTTTTCTACATTCTCTTTCAAATTCCTTACGGAAAATCCATTTTCAAATAAAGATGCTACTTCAGTAACCTGGTTTCTTTGACCAGTTTGGTTCTTGGTTTCTTTGTGTTTGCATAGATTGTGACATAGATTGTGACATGTTGGACAGACATGCTGACAACCACAGCACACTTTCTCTGTGTTGAAGTTTCCTGCAGTTGAATTCCATCTGTTTGAGGCAGTCTTATTGGCTTTCCAATTACTATCTGGGGTTGGTCTAGTTTTCCTTCTACCTGACTCTGAAATATAGTTGTTAGGAAACAAACCACTTTGTGACATAGTTCCACAGGAGCACACTGAAAACTTCTTCAGGACCAAGCCTCCATCTGCTATCTGACTAGTTCCAGAATTCAGTTTTTCCATACTTCTATTATTACACATATTTAATTTATTTGGTAGCTGTCGTGTTTTAGAATTTGCACAGCAAGGGGAATGGCAGGTGATGTATTTACCATAAGATTCCGCAGGATTCCAAGGATTCCTCTCCATTTCCACATAGGGAGCAGATGAATTCTTACATTCATTTGGAAAAATATACAATGCTCTAGGACTCCTCCTCTCTGTTTGCGAAGAAGGAACTTGTGAATGTCCCATCTCATCTACAAAAGGCAATGTTGTAGGAAATGGAACAGAATAATTATTTGAATGTGGATGAAGTGGAACAGTTGAACTCCTTTTGTCAATTGGCATATGTGAAATAAAAGTCTCATTTGCTCGTATCTGTGAAGTGGGAGAAATATCTTCTTTATATTTTTCAACTCTATTCTCTCTGCCAGTCCAACCTAAAAAATAATTCAGTATGTTTTGCATCTTCAAATGATTTTTTTTTCTAATTGGAGAAATATAGTGAAGCCTTTCAAAACTGTTTTTAGGATTTAGCAAATAACAAGATGAAAATCTATGAATGACTTTGCCAACTCGAGTTTGTTTGTGAGAACTTCTGTGAAGAGTTAGAAACTTTTCAGAATTTTTGTCTTCAGAATGCAGATCAACAGTTAAGTCAAGCAATGGGCTGCAGTGGCATTTAGATGTCTGATTTAAAGACACATATTGTTCTTTTACTCTTTTATTTTTGTCTATAGGTTCAAAGTCCGATGTTTTAAATGAATGAAATTTGGAGAATATAGATGGCTTATTTTTATATTTTTGGTCTCTTTGCAATGTTTTCTGTTTGGTAAACACAACAGATTTTACAGGTTTGGACACTTTTAGTTTTCTTTTTTGAAAAGTAAATTTAACTGGATTTTGGGGTGATGACTGAAGAAAAAAGTGAGGCAACTGATTTGCCTGTGAATATTTGAAGGGTGGGAAACATGAATATGAGGACCAAAGATTTGATGTAGGTAATGCTTGATCAGAATATTTATTGGAAGAACTAGATTCTGGTGGATCTGAGTTAGTTCCTAGAAGGTAATTGGCTTCATCAATTTGAATTTGAGAAAGTTCTCCCTGCTTTTTAAAATGCGTGGCTTGTTTTCGTGGCACTATAAGAAGATGCAACTTCTTAAACAGTTGGTTATGTTCAGAGTCTTTAAACTGAAAAGCTAAAGCATGCCTCTGGGAATCTTCATCCTCACTCACATCTGAAAGTTCAGAATTGCTTGCTAATGAATCATCTGGATATACATAGGTTGCTTTCAGCATCAAAGAAATAGGCTCTTCTGAGCTGGAATGTGAGCAGATCTGCTCAGTAATTTGGTTGTTAATTTGATAAGAATATTCTGAGGAGTATTCTGAATGGCTACTTACTAAATGACTTTCAAAACTGTGAAAGTTTTTAGGTTTCTTCGGGTCTTTATTTATCGCAGTAGATATTGGTGATCGTTTGAAACATTTATAGCAAATATTGTCCTCTGTTTTTATTTCTGTAGAAGAAACTTGCACGGCTTTGTTTTGCTTTGAAGGTAGAGGGTTACCATCTGATGACTGCTTCTGATAGAATTTATCAAAAGCACAAGATTCTTTCACTGTATAAATGATTTGTCCTTCAGAGGAATTTTCAGTAAGGATCAGTTGAGGGATTGCTTTATTTAAACACAAGTGGTCTCCATAAGAATTACTGTATATGAATGGAACTATTTTGCTTGAAAAAGATTTCAGTGACTGGCCATTTGTATTATAGTTCTTACACTTGAAAAACAATATAGATTCCAGTGATAAATCTTCTTGCAATTTACTAGTGCACTCTACTTTTTCTCCTTGCAGCAAAGGATTGTCTTTGCAGAAACTTGTACTGTCTACCTGGCTATTTTCCAATATAAGCACTATGCCATGCAATTTCTTTTTCCCTTTTTCTTTTTCAAACAAGCTGCATGAATCAAAACAGAAGTAATTTTCAGTGCTAGAGTCAGTCAAATCTAGGAAAAATAAAGGAAAAAACCAGAAACGTTTGCTTTCCAATTGTTAATGTTTACAAAATTCAGCATTACAACAAAAATGTAAACAGCTTATGCTAAAAACAATAGATTTAGTAAATACCAAAGAGTTTCCTTGTTGACTGGCATCTTTACCTTTGTTATCTGTAACACTTTGTTCCCAACAGTCAGAATAAAAATCACATTCACTTTCTGTGTCACAATCTGCCAGGTTTTTGCTGGACATAGCATCTGAAACAGGAATATAGTATGATATACATTTTATTAGAAATCAAAATAAAATTTAAAATGTATCTGACAGTATTTCCATACTAAAATCACATCTCAATATTGCAAAAAATTAATTTTTAGTATCTATTGTCCTATTTATATTTTTTATTTATTCACATAAATCAATAGATTGGGTGTAATGAACTCATATAATTAATTTACTTACCATACATAATGCAATATATAAATTTAGTTATGTTCCTTATATATAAACAGAATCAGCAGTTAATAATAAAATATTTTAAAAGATAGAAATATCCTATTTATGTTAATACCACATGTAGGTTTATAACATAGGAATATATGGTACTATGTGATTTATGTTTATTTATGTTTATACCATATAGAAGGATTTGAATCTATATATTATCTATATATGCTAATCTCTCTAAGAAGCAACAAATTAGAATACATCCTACATTTTCTAAAGCATTCTTTCTTGTTCTTTTAACTGCTTTTCTGATGCTTCATATGTAAATTTATTTTCTGAAAAAGAAACCACTTTGAATATCATAGACGATTTTTAAATATTTCAGATTTGATCTTTGAGATTTTCATGTCTTCCACAATTATTTCGCATGACAAATACTTCAGTGTTTCTTTAGATATCAACATGAGTGTCACTCCTTATGATTTCAAGTCCTACCTGCAACTCTTGCTTTTTCTAGTCAATTGTCATCCTTATATCTTTGTGCAATTATTTACATCTTGTCTCGTCTTGCTGTTCTCTGAAATTCAGTGTTTAATTCAACAAATTTTCCTCTGCCTGTTGTCTTTTGCTTTTTGTCTTGATTTAGTCATTTTCAGGATATCAGTGAGCATCCCTTTTCCCTCTTTTGCTTTTTGCATTTTAGGAACATTGGGAACTTTAATGTTGCAAAATTCAGTCTGGTGCTTTTTAGGTATTCTATTTATCAAATCTAATCTAATTCATTTCATCTGTAATTTTCACTGCATAACTATATAAAACACTGCTGTTGTATCTTATTGGTTTCATGACTTTGTTTTCTTTAGTTAAGCGATAATTTTGCAAGATGTTTGGGATCCAAGCTGCAGTCTCTATCTTCATTTGTGGAACATAAATAATCAAAAATCATTTTTTATTTTGCTGAGATGAACTATTATATCCTATAATCATTTTTTATTTAGCTTTCAACTGTCTAGTTTCAGATACCTAGGCCAAACGTATTAATTATTCAAAATGCTATTTTATATTTGCATTCAGTCCATAATAAATGTGACATTGTTGGTTGATATTGTAATATCAACACTGCATCACAAGCCATCATAGAGCGTTCAGTTTCACCCCCTCTGTGGTTGGAGTATAGACTCAAATAACTGTAATATTGTAATGGATTTGAACTGAGATCAGTCTATCAGTTTTGGGGATGTATCCAAGCACACACTTTGGCATCCTTTTGTTAGTAGTAATGAATACTCTATTTCCTTGGTCTGCAGAAAAACTGATGCATTTCTGATGTGACATGATCCATTCCGTTCCATTTTAATTGCTGATACCTAGAATGTTAATGTTCCTCTTGACATTTCTGCTTTGATCACACCAAGTTTGTCTTATTTCCTGGATTTGACATTCCACATACCAATGATATACATCTATATTAGCAGTATTGTATTTAAGTCCCCTTTTGTCTCTGGCTACAACAGCGGCTGGATGTTCTTTCAGTTTTAATCCTGCCACATTAAAAGCACTAGTGCTTTTCATACTTGCTCTGTCTTCTCCCCCAATAACTTTTTGGATATCTTCCAGACTGGGGGTGGGGAGTGTTGAATTTCAGTATCATGTCAACTTTATCCTGGCTGAGAGTATCTTTTTGGTTTTCTTGGCAGAATACTGGAGTAGGTTGCTATTTCTTTCTTAACCTGGGGTGGAGTGTTTACTTAATAATTGCAGATTGGTATTGGTGAACCTAAAATTATGTTGTAATTATATACACTTCCCTAGGACTAAAGTTCATAGAAATAATGCTTACTTTTGACTAGATATGTATAGGATCACACTATTAACTAAATTATTTAAATACTTAAATATTTAAAATAAGTAAGCAAAATATATTTTAAAATATATATTAAAACATCATTAAAAAAGGACAACAAAGAATGTTCTTTCTGCGCCAACTCAGTAAGCTCAAACTGCCCAAGGAGCTGCTGATCCAGTTCTACAGAGGAATTATTGAGTCTGTCATTTGCACCTCTATAACTGTCTGGTTCGGTTCTGCAACCCAACAAGAAAAACACAGACTTCAGAGGATAATTAGAACTGCAGAAAAAATAATTGCTACCAACTTGCCTTCCATTGAGGACCTGTATACTGCACGAATCAAGAAGAGAGCCGTGAAAATATTTGCAGATCCCTCGCATCCTGGACATAAACTGTTTCAACTCCTACCCTCAAAACGACGCTATAGAGCACTGCACACCAGAACAACTAGACACAAGAACAGTTTTTTCCCGAAGGCCATCACTCTGCTAAACAAATAATTCCCTCAACACTGTCAGACTATTTACTGAATCTGCACTACTATTAATCGTTTCATAGTTCCCATCACCAATCTCTTTCCACTTATGACTGTATGACTATAACTTGTTGCTGGCAATCCTTATGATTTATATTGATATATTGATCATCAATTGTGTTGTAAATGTTGTACCTTGATGAACGTATCTTTTCTTTTATGTACACTGAGAGCATATGCACCAAGACAAATTCCTTGTGTGTCCAATCACACTTGGCCAATAAAATTCTATTCTATTCTATTCTATTTTATTGGACCAATTTAAATCAATAAACTAATATGCAAGATTTCATCAACCTAAAGTGATCTAACAAAAGTTGCTACTTTTTGATAGCACTTACTATATCAATTTGAACATTAAAGTCCAAAACAAACTGCATTTGAAATACTGCTATCTGCTAATGAGCCAAGTTATTCTCAATTTACCAGGAATCTACTTTTTTGCATGCCTATTAGAAAATAATAAGTAAAAGGTTTGGAAAAAATGATAAGATTGCATTGATCTTAACATGCCCCACAAACTTCGCTTGTTAATTACATTAAATGAATGCCCTATCTAGTTAAATTGTGTTAATGACTCATTCTTCAACTGACAAAAACACAAACATGACATCTGCTATTATTGATCCCTATCCTCCTTATATAGTCTGAAATTATATAGTCTTCTCTTCTACAAATAAAGGATGACAAAGGTACTGTAATACACATTAGTGTCTATAGAGTTTAATTTGGGTGAATTAAAAATAATTTAAGATTGCCTTGTTGATTGGCTAGTCATAATAGGTAACAGGAGAGAAAAAAAAGATGCTGCTGTGCCATGGTTCAATAAAAATTGAGAAATACTGAGTCTCTCAATTCCGATATCACTACCAAGTGTAAGTTAACAACTCTTTGCAGGATGCCTTTCTGCTTATAAAACGTCCTTGCCCCACAGACTGTATAATTCAAATTTTACACAGAAGAAGCAAGAAATAAAATCCCAAATAAATAAATAAATAAATAAATAAAATCTCAAAATCCCCAAAGATTTAACCAAAAACTGTCTACTATTGACCTCATCCCATTCCTAAGAGGTCTGTAAGGGGCATGCATAAGGGCACAAAGATGCCTACCATTCCTGTCCTATTGTTTCCTTTCATTATATCCAATTAATATAGTTATTACATACGTATGCTTATATATATGCTTATATATTACATAGTTACTTTCATGCTTATGCTTATATATACTGTTGTGACAAAATAAATAAATAAATAAAATTAGGTGTCAATATCAGGCTGAGCTTCTCTTAGCTAGGTAGGGTCATGCCTACTCCTACCTGGATAAGACGCTGCCAGGGAAACCCAACAGGTGGGAAACTATGGAATTGTTTGTTTCTGAAAGTATCTGAAACAGTATTAAAAAGAGGACAAGAAGAAAGGGGGAAGGGGGAAGGAGAAACAAGGACTTTCTAAGTGAGAGCTATTTTCACACATAGGTACATTTGTAATATGGATAATTAAAGAGGATTGTAGGAATGAATGCTTCCTTGGATAGTAAAAAAAAGAAAGAGCCTGAGGGCATATATACTGTTCCAGAAAAGCGGCTCTCCGTTCCGACTTTTGAACTTCACCTCAACCGTTTGGAGGACCCATGAACGCCCCCTTGGAAGGTTTACTCCTGTTCGCCCTCCCTCCTTTCCTCAGCGGCCATCTCGTTCCACGACGGACGCGTCTCCTCTCACCCGCAGGGTGTCCCCTTCGCAGGTCTTACAGCAGTTCATCCATGCAGGGTTGTTGTTGTTGCTGTTGTTGTTTTCACCCCAAGGCAGTAAAACGTGACGTCAAAGACGCTCACAAGTCTGACGCGTGACCTCTGCACCCCTCTGTGACCGAACCCCTTCATGGTGAGGTCACCTTTCCCAACATACAGCCGTCCTTGCAGCAGCTTCCATAGACCGCTTCCTGCTTGTAAAAAATGCCCTCTAATACCATTTTCTCTCTTTCGTTATCTTGATTTCAGCTCCAGATTCCAGTCCCTTCCTCCGGATTGGCCACCATTCACGTTCAAATATGGCGCCCACTCCCGCAAGCGTAGGAGGGGGGGACCCCCTAGTGGAGAAACATGCATCAGGTAAAGAGCAGGAGGGGAAGGCGCCGGGACCCGCCTCCGTATATTTGCATAGGCTCCGCCTTTCTCCTCGGCATTCGCCTTTTTTTTGTGCGCACTTTTCCGATATGATTACACTCCTGTCAATCAGTGCAAAGGGCACTAAGTGTTCGTGGATAGGCTGAAAGAGTAGCCAATCTGCGAGGGGCCTAGCTGAGCGGACATAGTTGTAGATTCCCGTCAGAGTGGTCTCAGGTACCGGGGTGGGCGAGTGGGCGCCTGGGCGGCGGGAATATATATGTCTTCTGTTTTTCAATGGTTGCATAGAAATTTAAATCCGAGGAAAGGGCGAGGTGTGTTAGTGAGTATCAGTGCTCTGAGCCGAGGATGTAGGAGCCGACGCCTTTCCTCACTCACTGGAAGGGAGAAATGGGAGGACCCAGTGGTGCCCATTAACTCAAAGCTTTTCTCAGGTGAAAAAAAGCGGGGTGCGGGACTATTCAGGGCAGAAGGACGCAGAGCATCGTCTGTCCTAACTAACAACGAATGGGATGGGTGGGTGTTCTGAAGAGTTAAGCCGCTGCCGAGAGGGTTGGGGAAGTGGACCGGTCCGGGACCAAAGCTAACCAATATCTGGGATGCAGAGGTCAATCCTGAGAGACAAACATGACTATACATTCTTTAAAAACTATTATAACGGAACTGTCAATTCATTTTATGATGGGAAAGAAGGTCCTTCATGTCCACAGGTTCCGGACTGAGACCTATTCTAAAAGATGCTGTCGTTTACAGAAAGTGAGGGAAAAAAGAGTGATTAAAAACACTTATTAACTAGAGACAGGCCATAGATGAGTCAGCATTTGTCTACCGACAGTTGAGATTTTTCCCCCCTCCTTTGTTTCCTTTCTTTTATTTTAATAGGTGTTAAAGCAATACTAGCCTGTTTTAGAAAAAAATGAATTTTTTCTTCTATGGTTTCAGTGATAGATATTTGATATTATGTTAATAAATTGAATTGGTCTTGTATTTTTTTCACACTTCCTTTGTAACAGAATGAAAATGAATTATTGCAGTGTGTGTAGTTATCCAGATTTCTTCCAATAAGGCATAAGGTTGCAAGTTACAATAGCCTGAACCTGATAAAGTTGTTTATATTTGTTCAAGTAAATAATTTAAATTCTTTCTAAAGTAACTCATTATTAATATTAATGAGTTTGGTTACATTATTTAGCATAAAGTTTCCTTTGAACAAACTACTTCCATTAGCCTGGGTTTCTGTATAATTGCTGTTCTGACATAAGTTGTCAATTATAATTTTGCAATGCAAAAGATTGTAATTGCTGTTCTGACATAAGTTGTCAAGATTTATATCTATAGGGATTCATTATTGTACTTCTTGGCTCATGGAGATATGTATCATAATTATTGTTAATAGGTTACTGCTTTGCCCAGAGGTAAAACTGCCAGATGAACTTTGTTATTACACTAAAAATAATAAGAAATCAGGGAATTCCTGTAATAACAAATATATTCAGTTAGTTAGTGTATTTTTTCTAGCATGATTGTTAATAGGATATTTCTGTATCTCACAAATAGAGATACATGAAAAAATGTATTGTTGGAGCTCAGACGCGGGTTACATAGACACAGGCATTGTTACAAAAGGCAGCATAAATTGATGACTATGTGAAATCTATACTAACAAAGAGGAAAGTTCTGGGGATGGACAGAATATAATGATACTTCAATAGTGTATTTCACACATTCTGTTGTCTAGTGGTCATGAAAATCTGATTTTATCTACAATACCATTTCATTTTGAGGTGCTTCATAACTATGTATTTAGGAATCATTCAGTATATTTCTGTAAAACAATGTTTCCCCTGTGAGTGTATGTGCCTGTGTCTAATTGGAAGGAAAATTGCTATCTATGCCACCCATGCATTTTGTAATTCATTTGTTTGTATATTTACTTCAGTAAAAATAATCAGATTTAAAGATCAGTCTCTTAACTCTTTGTGAACTTATATCTTGGATCTAAGAATTAGATATGTACTCTCATGTCTTTGGTCAAGTGTGAAGTTCACTAAAAAAATTTAGATTCTACTGTATAAAGTACCACTATATTTTTGTGGGATGTATTCCCAGGTATATATTAGATAGATGGTGTGTTTTTAGGACTAAGTTACATAATTATATCTATGAATAAGATCAACTTCTTAGTGGTGGCTCAAACTTATAGAAATTCATTCAACACATTGTGCAAATTTTAAACCAATCTTTAAAATTTGATTGTTTCAATCTGCCTTTTGCTAACTATTTGGATTGTTAAATATTGAGCTTCTGAACTTTTTAAATGTGTTATACAATTTAATATTACATGATTTCATCCTGTATTTTTTAATTTATTGCAGTATGGTATTTTTAATGGATATTGAATCTTATATTTCTTCTGCACATCATCTTGGTGGTGTATGTGTGTATAAAATAATATTTTTAGAATTTTATTGTATCTTTTTCAGTCTTTGCAATGACTACGCTTTGGAAAGATATTTTGCAAAATGTGCAGCTCATTCAATATGTGGCTCCCATTGCAATAGATGTAGCACTACTTGAAGGTGTTCTAATGAGGACTAAAGATGACCCCAATGCTTCTGATGTAAGTTCAAAACTAGAATTCATGTTGCAAAATCTTTGTAGCACCATATACCTACCTGATAGATCTTAAAACAAGTACTTATGTTATTGTATAGCAATATTGTAGTATTACTCAGCAGTTATTTAACTACATCTATACCCCCTACAACTTTATTAATTATATGTCCTTTATTCCTGAATTGATTTTTACATGTTTGTTCAATAGAAAACATGTCTATTTTATATTTGTTATATGTACTGCTCATTTTCCATTAACATTTTATATACTTTCAAACCTTACTGGGTAGATAAATTCATTCATATACTGGTCAGTGAAGATAGCTGACAATTATCTGCATGTAAAGCAAAGTTCTCAGTAATTTGTCTCCATGTGATAATTTTTTTCATGTATGGTACCGTTAACGTATCTGGCTGCATGTAATGATCCAATGCGAGCAAGCAGGCCAAAGTGACACAATATACATGGAAAGCTTTGTTTCTTTTATTTGCTCCCATTTGCCTTTCCTTTGTAGCTACATCATTTATGGAACACTTGTTTCCATTAAAGCTCAGCTTCTGAAAGTACATAATGTTGTCAATATAATTCTGCTATAATGCTATTAAGTTGCCTCCCCTTCCAGTATGCTTTCAAGATTTGAAAGAGCTTCATTTCATTACTTGTTCAAAGGGTTCAAAAACAGCATATCCATTGCTTTTCCTTGTTTTAACAGGTTGTGAATTTTGCACCTTTTACACTGTTCCCATCTCCAGTACCAAAAAGTCTGCTTGAACAAGCCTATTCCATTCAACAAGATTTTAACCTACTAGTGGATAAAGTTAGCCAGGATACAGAATTTCTAGAAGTCACTCTTGCCAGGTATGTCTGTCTATTGCATATTAAGAAAAAAAAGTATTGCAGTTGCAATTTTCATAATTGCTGGATGGGTAATCCTCAGTTAACAACTTCCCTGTATAATGACTTTTTAAATTTACGAGTACTGAAAAAGTAGCTTTACATCTAGTCCTTGAACTTACAATAGTTGCAGCGCCCCATGGTCATGTGATTGTGATTCAGGTGCTTTTAAACTGACAAGTGTTTACCATTTGAGAGCTTCACTGCCAACTTCTGAGAAGCAAAATCAGTAGAGAAGCCAGCAGTAAGTTGCAAGTCATGATCACATGGTATCATTTTTAATGATTGCAGGTGAATTGCTTAAAAACTGCAGTGGAACTGATCTCATAAGTCAGGCACAGTCAGGTGATGTTTCACTTAATGACTATGTTGCTTAGCAACTCATTTGTGGGTCCCAATTATGGTCATTAAGTGAGGACAACTCCTATTAAAATTGATTTAGTAGAATGTGGAAGGAACATTCATACATTCTTCCTCGTTGTTCACATCAGGCTACTCTCTGTGCCTATTATATTCAAGTGATATTTGTCTAATTGTTTGCAAATGACTGGAAAACTAAGGAAAGATGTTATGAATGTATTTCTAAGTAAATAATATCAACCAGCATCCCCATTTCATGTTTTCTTATGTTTAAGCATTATATATATAATAGATTCCAAGATTGATATACTTTGTCATCTGAATGGTCTTGTGATTCTTGTGGTTACATGACAGTTGGAAATACATAATGTGAATTCCCAGGCATTATGTGTTTGCTGAAAATTCATGTATACATTTTGAGATTTTTTTTCCACATAAATTGTTGCTGGAGGTTCAAATAGCATCAGAAATATGAAGAACTGGATTTTTAAGATAAATAACAGCCGTATTATGCAGTAAACCGAGGAAAAACTGATGAAAAAATATCTTCCTTGTAATAAATATTGTTATCCTAATATGGTATAAATTCTTTAAAAATGTAGGCTCATTCAAGATCTTTTCCTGCTAAGGTATTTTATATAATGAGCAACTTTCCTCCGCAAATATATTAGAAAAAAGTACGGAAGAATAAACATCACTCTAAAATATTTGATCTAATATTTGGATTTCTCTGACCCTTGTATTTTTATAATTCCTTAACTTGTGAAAAATTCTAGGGAACTGAAAGTTTCAATGTTACTTTGTGTCTTTTTTAAAGTGGTTCTTGTATTTTTACAGTATGTCTGAATTCTACATATGATCTCTGTTTTCTACTTCTTCCTAGTATCCTTAAAGTGGATGATTTTACAGCTCAACTGTTTAAAATTTATAAGCAGGTTTTGGATGAAGGAATTGCTCAGGTATTTCATAAAAGCTGCTAAAGCTGTTGATTTATGTCTAATACATCATCCTTATAAGACTCCTGCCTGCCATCTATTCCTCCAGCTTAATGCAGACTGAGGGAAGGATGGCAGGCAGGAGAATTTTAACCTAAAAATTTTACTAGTAAGCAGTTTCTAAAACATAACTGTAATGCTTTTACCGTGTCCCAACAAGCAGAAGCGCTACACCCAGAAAGAAAAGAGCAAAAGCAGTATTTGCGTTGCCCCAAGGGGCCAGTGAGCTGCAACCAGACAGTTGCCCCTCCCAAACTGCCACTGGTGCTGGCCACACCCATCCCCCAGGGCTTATTTTCGGGGTAGGGGTAATATTAGGCCCATCCCCCAAAAAATTAGGGTTGGGTTTATTATTGGGGTGGGTTGTGTTTTTGGAGAAACACGGTATTAATGGTAAACATTCACTCAAAAAGTAACCTTCACATTCAATGTAAGTGTAAAGCAAAAAGAAACCTAACCCTAATACTAGGGGAAAGTACCCTAAGCGTTACCTTGTCAGGCAATCCCTATCATAATAGAGGGCAGGTAATCCTCGCTTAACAATAGTAATTCCTGCTGCAAAGTTATGCAGTCATAAAGCATGACCTTACATGACTATGCCATGTAGTGATTGCAGTTCTGTCTGTTCCCAATTAGCATTAAGTGAATCACAGACAATTAAATGAGGAGCTCATAAGATTGCAACTTCTGATTTCCCACCAACTTCCCCAAGGACTTTGCTTGTGAGAAGCCAGCAGGGATGGTTCCAAAATGCAGTCAAATGATCATGGGAATGCTGCGATGGCTAGAACTTTCAAGGACCAATCATAAGTAACATTCGTTCAGCACTGTCATAAATTTGCTCACTGAACAAGTGGTTGTTAACCGAAGATCATCTGAACCATAAGTTATTGAAACAGGTTATCCTATATAATTCTAAGACTACCATTTACCCTAAATACTTATAATAAGACTAACTAACATACATGCTGAATCAGAGACTAATCTAAGACTTCAACAAATGATAAATGGCTTGTTATCCTGGTGGTTTCAGTCTGCATTTCTTGGGAGATGGTCTGATGTGGCTCAGAAGTTTCTGGCATCCATGCCAGTCTTGGATTATCCCAGGTGATCCAGAACCTGACACAAGACAGTGGTTACACACCCGATCCGGTTTTCCTATCAAAGCAGTGCCCAAGTGATCTAAAATTCACAGTCTCACAGTTGCTCGTGCACTAGTCAACTCCTGTATGGATTATTGTAATGTGCTGTACAAAGCAGTGTAACCGTTTATATCAGCCAATCCCATGGGCACCTAACCCTAAACCTTCATCCTAGTGCCAATAGAAAAGTTCTCCTTTAAAACTTCCTTGCCAGTCAGTCCTTATGGAAACATGAACCTAGTACCAGAACTGCTGTCATGTGGATTATATTATGGTTAAGTGCTCAGTGCAATAAATAAACTGATGAACAAATTGATGTTTGATGAATAATAATGCAGAGTAAATGTCTTTTTGGAATACTTGCCACTATAGCTTCTGCTATAATTTCTGTCTTACTTCTGTTTCTGTCTTACTTAGTCATTGGTTTTAGGAATCAATCGCTCTGATTACATGTTTGACTATGGTGCAGATGGTTCTCCAGCTCTAAAACAAGTGGAGATAAATACCATTGCTGCAAGCTTTGGAGGCCTCACATCTCGAACCACTACAGTACACCGGTAAGGTTGCCATGCAAAATTGCATTCTTTCACTGTGTATGAAAGTTGACTGGAATTCCACTTTGCTTTGCTTGCTTGTGATTGTTTATTCAGTGCTGTTTCTATTCTGTAATAAGGATGGCTTAAAGCTATGTTAAATGCTGAAGATTTGCCCTTCACCGTTTGTGATTTCATCCAGCAAGTTTTCAATTCTTATTTTAAGGCTACTTAAAAATATCATACTTCACTAAGATTTTGGCTCAGATAGAGCAGAAGTGCATGGGAAAAGGATAGTTGAAATGCCTTAGTCAAGGTCCATCTGATAATGTAGGCTGCCTATATCCATCCTCTGAATCATCATGCTCCTCAAAATGAGATCCACTCCCATTTTCTTGGCCTCGAAAGAGCCTCAAAACCTGGCTCTGCCATTTGGCCTGGGGCTCTGAAGAGGGTGTTCCATGCTGGAGGTGGTTAGTAGACGAAGAAGAAGATCCCACCCCCCCATTGAAATTTGTTTTTTAGTTAATCTATGTGTTTAATGTTTTAATGTTTTGTACTTGCTTTTTAATATTGTGAGCTATCCAGAATCACTTGACAGAGAGATGAGTGGTATATTAATTTAATAAATAAATAAAACTTGAATCCAAAGCTGCCACCTTCTCATCTATGCAATAACGTACTTGTCAGCTCATTGCTCATCCAGTTAAGCACCATGGCAGAAGTACTTTCTCTTGGTATATTCCCACTGCAAGTGCAAAGGCATCAGCATAAAATTATGAATCCTTCTAACGATCAATATCATAAATTGATTCTCTATGCTTACTTGTTTTATTAAAAAAGAAAGATAGATGAGTTTCTTCAAAATTCTTCATCTGAATTTTGCCTTGAATTATTGTTGCTGTGTTTTTGTAAGGTGCAGTTATAAAAGACAGTTTCGATACAATGGAGTATAATTAGCTTACTCTTGAACTATGGAGTCCTTAGTGCTCTCTGAAGTTGGTTTTATGCTTCTAAATGTTTCATTGTCCAACTAGGTAACAGTGTGAATGAGTGAGGAGTTTGTTTTCTGTTTATATATTGTAGCTTGCCCTGCCATTTTGATGGGTTGTGGTTTTCTCCTTGTTAAAACTGTTGCCAAGTTTAGAATGTATTTTATAATGACATTTATTAATGGCACCCTTGAATAAATTGATGCTTTGACCACAAAATATATGGCAATGATAATCTTTCCATGCTTGATTTAATTTTGCAAGTGAAAATGTTTTGTATATATGTGCATTACTCATGAGGGATTTTTAGGGTGTGTTTCAGAAATGATTAGGTCTTTTATGTCTCTAATAGCTTTGTCCTAGCAGTTGTGTATTCTCAATCTTTTATGACTTCTGTATCTATGTATCCTAATCATAGGCATGTGCTGAATGTTTTGGGGAAATCAAAGGAAGCCTCAAAATTGCTTTCCAATAATCCATCGAAAGGAATTGCTATGGGCATTGCAAGAGCTTGGGAACTCTACGGCTCAGATAGGTAAGATAAGCAGCCTATAAAATATCTGCATAGTTGTGCATTTTATTTTTATGAATAAGTGATACTCTGTGACAGAGAAGCCATGTTTCCTAAGTTTATGGGCAGAAAGAATTGAAGGAATTGGCAGCTTCTCAAATAACCTAGCCCTATGGCATGCAATCTCGAATTGTACCTGGAAGCCCCTGAAAACCATCTAGTAACCAGTGCAGTTTGCAAAGCAGTAAATGTCAACTGCTTTGGGTGTATCATAGCATACTAATTACTGCTGACTTTGCCATATTTTGGACCATCTGTAGCCTCCATGTGGTCTTCGGGGCAGCCCCGTTTAGGATGCATTTAAATAATCGATGAATAGTAGTAGTAGTGATCTTTGAAACCATGATTGAAGGCAATAAGATCTAAAGACACCAAGTAGAATATTAGTAGAACAGTAACAGAAGACTATGACTGCAGCTTCAAAAAAATCAGTGGAAATAAGCAAGAAGTGGAGTGAGGCCATGCAGTATTTATTGTATGTAAAGGATGGACAACCATATAGTAAGCAAAGAGACGAATAGGAGACCAAACACCCTAGAGCAGGGGTGTCAAACTGGCTGGATGCAGCCTGTGGGATACTTAAATCTGGCCCACAGGGCTGGGCTGGCCGTGTGTGGTCCCCACAGGGCCCATTTTTGGCCTCCCTGGCCTCCTGAAGCACTCTGCCAGCCAAAAACAGCAGACTGCTGTAGGTCCATTTAATCTACAGTCAAAAATCTATAATTGACAGCTATTTCTATTTACTCTCCTGAAAATTTATCTCTGCTGTTAGATCTTCAATTATCATGTTATTTATACAATGTATTTTTATTATTAGTTGAATGATAAAAATACAATAGTATAAATAGCTTTTCTGCTTGGAAAAGCAGTTTACTATTAAACAATAGGGTATAAATTTAGAAATAAAAGTTTAGTGGTGTATGAAGAATAAGTAATAAATGTTTGCCAATAATATCTGGTAGAAGAGATGGGAAAATCATTATAGTAAAGAACTGTGGAAAGAAAGAAAAGAAGGGGAAAAAATGCATCTTGAGCCTGTGTCAAACGCCCACCATGGCCATGCCCACCCCTGGCCACACACACCCTGGCCCTCCAAGGTCAAACACAACCCTGATGTGGTCCTCAGTGAAATTGAGTTTGACACCTCTGCCCTATAGGATTGCATAAAGATTGAGATTATGTATATATAAGTACAAAGTGGAGATTATTTTTGTAGTGTGCTTTTTATGAATGGCAAAAACAATTTCAAAGATTGAGGACTAGACGAAATGTGAGACTGATAATACTGGGAGAATGAGACCCATTATTTAAGGAAAATTAATGTATTATGTCTAGCTCAGCTTTAATACGTCTGTTTTCTTATATTCACTTTTTTTTAAGAGAGCATAAAAATTGCACTATTCCTAGGAACATAGCAGTGGATTTGTAGACGCACATTTTGCCTTTGTATTCTTGCAGATTGCCAATCCCTATTTCTGGATGTTATAAAATAAACACTGAATAATGTGTTTCAAAATTATAATGCTTTAATTAATGCAATTACTACATAATGTATTTTTATTTCAGAGCAGTGGTGATGTTTCTGGTTGAAGAGGCTCAGAGAAATATTTTTGACCAACGTTGTATAGAAAATGAACTATGGATAAGGTAACAGTTTCATATAATTAGGATCAGCATGCTGTTCAGTAGTGCTGGGCAAATATCTTAAGCTAAATGTTTCAAATTTGAAATAAGTGTTTTGAGTTTGAAACAGAATTCCTTTTTCTGATCTAGAAACTTTTTTAAATTCCCCAAACAGTCCTGCTTTTGTACTTGAAACAGCTGTTTTACATTTAAGGTGGGAATGCTTTTTGCAACTGAAGTGGTATATTTCAAATCTGAATATTTATATATATCTTTGCGATTAAATTCATTCCATGAGAGCTTACATCATTAACATTTGGTTCCTTAAAATATATTTTGAAGATAAATACAAATTTTAAAACTATTAAAACAAGGCTGAGAAACTCATAGCTTCATGCAACTTCTAAACCATTTTTTTTGGTAGCTCCAGGAATTATGCTATAAAATGAGGGAAATAAGCCGCTAGGTAAACAAACTTAAAAAAAAATAAGCCAATATTCATCTCTTCCAAAATTTCAGGCACATTCATTTTAATAACTTAACATCTTATACGTAACAGTTCTCTGCTGCCCATTCATTTTCTTGTGAAAAATACAAACATGGTTTGCTCTCATCTTCTTCCTTGATTTTGGAATGTGGAGTTGATATGCAGTTCCAGAATTTTAACTGTTTTCTATTCTGGGAGCTTCTCACTTCATTGCAAAGAACAGTTTAATTTTCCAGCTTGAATTCTGCTAACTATGCCATTTGTTTTTTCTCTGCAAAGCTTTTTATTTTTTTTCCTGTTTCAAAACTACAAAAAATGTATGGTTTGTGATGCTAAGGCATATACCATATAGATTTTATTAATAAAGAAAGGGAGATGACATTTTATGATACTTCTCAGCTACCAGGACCTCCACAATCAAATATAGTAGCTGAACATAGCCCTTGGGACACCAGTGGTGCCACATGGCCACGTAACTTCCTCCTCAGCAGTTGTGGCTCAGGGCTTAACCAAAACATTGTTTTATGTTAGTCCAATTTACATTGGATGTCTACTACAGAAAATAATAGTCATCTGAAGTTTAAGAGAAAAGCATATCAGTGTTCTACATCTTAAGATAACATTGTCAACTAATGTTATGATCAACATGTTGGAGTCAACTCACACTGCTAGAGCTGCCATGCTATCACTTTCCCAACCAAGCTCATCCTGATCCTATGTGAAATCTTTCCAAGTAAATAAAAAGACTGTGAACTCTGGCCAAGGAAAAACTCATTAATGCAGGCCAAATGAAACTTAATCCAATATTAGGTATATCTATATGTTATCAAATGGAGCATATTAATAATCAATAGATTATTAGATTTAGATAATAGATTTGTGTTATGAGGAGGCACTCTGTCCCTCCTCATTACACAAATGTCTTGTCTTTGATGTTCGCCCTATGTCCCATTAATTCTAAAAGATAAATGGAGTCAGATTTACCTTTACAGAAGCTGTTCTGATTCTTCATCAGCAATCTTGCTTTTTAGTTGAGGAAAACATGTTATCTTTTCCACATAAAATGGAAGCCCTTTTTTAATTGAAAGCACTTGGTTTCTATTTAAAATTCCAATTCTTCTTGTCTTTCTTGCACCCTAAGGAATATCAAGGTGATCCGAAAAAGTTTTAAAGATGTGTTTGAAAAAGCATCTTTGGACAGTGAAAAGAAACTGTATATGTAAGTAGTGTCCATAGGTCTGTCATTGAATTTTGTTAAACCCTAGTAATACTATATATTAATTATCTTAGGTGGAAAATTATCTTACCTACATCCAGCCTCTAATGTCATTTTAGAAAAGCTTTGTTGAATCAAGACAGTAATTCTGCCACAACATATTAGCCTGTTTTTAACTAACGTTTTCCATAGCATGGAAAGGCCAGGTTTCTTTGCAGTGTCTCTCAACTTCCAAAGATCTTTCCTCAACATGGAAAGCAGTTTTTGCAGTTGGCACAGAGCAGTAACTATCAGCCAGATAAAATGTTTAATGGTATACTCATAGGAACAGATGGTAATTTCACAATTATTTCTTACAAATCTTGCAGCAACATAGAATAGAAAGGATTAAACAAGAGTTTTTGTTAAATGAGGATTAAACTAAAATAATTTTAGATTATTAGGGCATGGATAGTTCATATGTGAGCTTAATTTTCATATATCTATAGTGTTTGCGCACTAAAAAATATTTGTGTTGCATTTGTTAAATAGTATCAGATATTTGGAAATGTTCACGACTACCAGATTATAAATCAAAAATCATTTTTAACTGGATATGTGAAATACATTTTTAAATAAGTAGCTAATAAATGGCTAAATTAGTACTGTTGGAAGTAGAGTTTATTCAAGGATTTAAGTGAATGACATCCTGGTTACTATTAAAACAGTTTCAGTCCTTAATACATCTAGTTGTGTCCTAATTCACTGAAAGGTTGGAAATCAGTTATTATATTTAATTAACAGCAGAACTATAAAAGAATGATCTGTTTGATAATGCTGATTTTACAGTATTTCAGTAATTGAATGTAATGTTTTTGGAAATGTAATCAAAGCATTCAAAATTAATAGAAATCTACTTTGCAGTAATGGAAGATACTGCACGGTTTGTGTATGTGTGAGAGAGAGGGTAGGGGAGAAAAGGCTTGAGAAATGGAGAAAAGTGCTTACATATTTGCTCTCTGTTTCAGAGATGGGGAGGAAGTAGCAGTGGTATATTACAGAGAAGGCTATATGCCAAGAAGTTATAATGAACAGGTTAGTACCATAATGATCTTTGGCAGCTAGGCATAAGGTATATAATTTATGTTACGGACCATTTAGACAATTATCACATATTTCAGGATGAACTACAACAATCTCAATCATATAATAATTAAATAGAAGTAATGCAGAAATCTTGTATACGTTTAAAATGAAATTATTCTAAATAGAGTTGGATCCATGAACTGTGAAATAAATTCACTGAAAATTATTCAGTTCTTCCTATGATAGTTGGCTGTCTTTCTCTGAATTAATTTTAATAATAGTTCATTGCCATTTCAAAAAAAATGCTAAGATGCTCATATGACTTCCTTTCTAAATTATTCAGAAAACAAGGACAACGTTCTGAAGTGATTTCAATTGGAAGAGGGGGAAGGAATTTACTTTGTAAGTTTAATAGCAGTGGTACTTTTGGCTGCCATGTCAAATACAGGTTGGTTGTTTCAGTGGCTAGAGATACTTTTATGAGGGTGAAGGTTCATTCTCATGAGCTTGGAGAACGAACCTCCACCCTCATCCTACACCCAAGCTACAGATATTTGTGACTATTGCAAAGATATTTTTGTGTATATCTTTTGCTAATATTCAGGTACCCAGAGGGTTATGTGGGTTTCTTTTCATCTGATTAAACAGTAGTGATATATACATAATTTTATCAGTTTTTATACTAAAAGATTCTGTAGAGATGTGCTAATTTTTCTTCTGTCATGCAGTTTTCTTACTAAATTTTTATTTAGTAAGTGTATTGCAGGAGATGCAGATGCAAGGGGGAGAAGGAACATACAAGTTTCCTCAGCTGCATGACATACAACAATTGTACAATATCTTAAATACTGTATGTTACAAAAGCATCTGCAATGAGATATTTTGTTTGTTTTAAGAACTGGGAGGCACGGTTATTGCTGGAAAAGTCCAGAGCAGTTAAGTGTCCTGATATAGCTACACAGCTTGTTGGAACCAAAAAAGTTCAGCAGGAGCTCAGCCGACCAGGAGTCCTGGAAAGATTCTTGCCAAATGAACCAGAAGCAGTGGCTCGATTGAGAGCAACATTCACAGGTCTCTACTCCTTGGAAATGGTAAATAGCAATGCGTTGTGGGAAATGGACATTGAATATATGCAGTGCTATAATGCAGTACAAAATTGGAGAGCACAGTAGCAATAATACATACTGTATAAAGTATATATCATTAATAAAATCTTTTGGTAAATTGTGAATCTTAATTTTTGTCTAGGGCTATTATGTATGTTTAATATATACTAGAAATTTTGTTGTTAAAAGCCAAACTTAAGCATTTGCTATGACTACTTTGCAATAGTCTTCTTTTCCTCAAGGATGAAGAGGGTGATAAGATGGTTGCCATTGCTATTGCTGACCCAGACCGATTTGTGTTAAAACCACAAAGGGAAGGAGGAGGTAATAATTTGCTGGGCTTTTATAATGAAAGTTCTAATAATTTATTTTTAATCATAAAATTTTGGTTCTAAAACCACTTAGCCACTTAAATCATCAGATAACTAAGTTAAGAGTTATACAGTAGTGGTTTAAATATGTTCAGAATCAGAATTTCAGTTCCAGAATCTAATAATTCATTTTCAAAATCTGTAATACCTTCATTGCAAGTAAGAAAAGTCTGAAACAGAATCACTTTCAGACACATGAATTCTACAATAGCAGAACAGTAGAGCTATTTAGGCGTTCTGCTTAAAAATTACATAAACTTATGAACTTCATTTATACCATGTTTAATATAGAACCTGTTCTGTACTCAGTGTGCATATAATATCTGCAGAGAAGAGAGCCTTCACTTATACAACTAAATATGTAGAAATGTCTGTGCAGTTTATAACTCTGATAGTTTGAGATTGCATGCATTCCCCTCGGTATGCAGAAAAGTTCATTATATGCACATCTCTTTCAGCAAACCAATAACGAGGGTACAGATATCAGTTTCCATTGTCTGTTAATTGTTAAATACAGTCTATTTGTATAGTTTTTTTTAAAATTAGAATTTATTTGTACAATTTCAGTTAATTAAACTCCTGAATAGGGCTAATATTAAGTAGAATATATATATATATATTATTTGCATTTATATTCCGCCCTTCTCCGAAGACTCAGGGCGGCTTACACTATGTTAGCAATAGTCTTCATCCTATTTGTATATTTATATACAAAGTCAACTTATTGCCCCCAACAATCTGGGTCCTCATTTTACCTACCTTATAAAGGATGGAAGGCTGAGTCAACCTTGGGCCTGGTGGGACTAGAACCTGCAGTAATTGCAGGCAGCTCTGTTAATAACAGACTGTCTTACCAGTCTGAGCCACAGAGGCCCAAAAATATTGAATAATTTATCAATTTTTAATATTTTATAATACTTAACAGTCACAATTATATCTGACTTGGTGATTCTAAAAACTTCTAAAGAATGAGAATGTTGCTTGCTGATAGTTTAAGTAAAAAATAATTGCTATAATGCTGGAAGAATTTAGTTATTCCATAATCATTGCTTATCTGCAGTCTGTCTAAAATAGTTAATATCATTTATTAAACTGCAGCAAATCTAGCATTAACTAAGCAATAAAGAGGCATTCCTCTATGAAGTTACCTTCCACAAATCGTGCAAAAAATGTTCTTTATCAGATCAACATGCTGTGCTGTATAGTTTTGGGGAGAAATGTAAATCTGCCCATGTAAAATGTTGCTAATTATAGGAAATTGTTTCTCTTTATTTATCCTTTCCACTTGTTCTTCATTATTTGATATTGCGGGATGGGATAAGAACGTAACATATAAATTAGCACCTTTGTTTTGTCTAATATTAACTTCTATTGCATTGACAGGGAATAATCTCTATGGAGATGAGCTTAAGCAAGTTCTGGAGAAAATTAAGGACAGTTCTGAGAGGACTTCTTATATTCTCATGGATAAGATAAAGGCTCCCCCAACACTAAATTACTTATTGAGGGCTCATTGTCCACTGAAAATATCAGAATGTGTGTCTGAATTGGGAATCTTTGGAGTCTATATCAGGTGAGAAACAGGCTGTAATTCCTAGAGATATTAAAATTTTACATTCCTATTTGTAAAAAATATATAGTTTTTTGCTAATACTTTGGATAAAATCTGCACATTAAGTTCATGAGGAATAATGATTATCTGGGAAGTGTTTGTTCCTGTTGTCCCTGAAGAAATGGACAGGTCCTGGGTGTTGTGAGTGCATCCACCTGTATGTTAGATCCATAGCCCTCCTGTTTCATGTAAGACCTCCCAGGAGGTAGCATGAGATTGGGTCCAAGCAATGGAGAATTCTTCCTTGAGAGGATATGGGCCTACCTGCACTTCAGAATGAATCAGGTCTGTCACCTTCTCATAAGTCTCATTGCTGGATTCAACTCTGGCTGCCTCCTTGTTGAGAACATGGTCAGGCTACAGTTTCAAAGGGCTCTGGCTGAGGCATAGTTAATTATCTGGATCCCTTTCAGTTGGGTTTCCTATCTGAACATGATATGAAGGCAACATTTATCACATTTGGTGATGACTTGTGGGAAAACCAGAATGAGATTGGTGCATCCATTCTATTAATCTGGTGGCATTTGATAAAATATCCTTCTCGAACCACCTCAGGGATTTGGGAATGGGAGGCATGGTATTGAGGTGGTACTCCTCCTTCCTCTGGAGTTCAGTTAGCATTAATGAAGAGAGAGAAAGTTCTAGCCCAAGACCCTTGTTCTGTGGAATATCTGAGTTCTCTTCCCACTTCTGTTTCCGGACTGCTGGCTGAGTCATACATCAGCACAGATGTTGATGACAGTTGTATATCTCCACTGCAAACCTTCCTGTGATACTATTGTGGAAAGCCATAGGGATTTGGCTAGGGGAAAACAGACTCTACCCTCATAAGATCTAGTGACTGTAGTACTCCCTAGATCCAGAGATTTCCGGGACAGGATCACACCTCTTCAAGTAAAACTAGTAGTGCACGATATATGGGTCCTTCTTTATAGCTCCTGCTTGAAGAGCAGTTGTGACTCAAAGGCCCTACACACAATTCCACCTTGTGTGCCAGTTGCATCTGCTTCTGGATCAAGAGTTCCTGATTATGACCACTCATGCATTGGCCATCTCAGAGAGATTACTACCATGTGCGTTACAAGGGGCTACCCTCAATAATTATTATCACTGCTATTTAGCAGTGAGCTTCCAGTTGCAATTGAAGGTACTGATTCTTATCTGTAAAACCCTTCATGGCTATGGGCCAGGTTATCTTGAATTATTTCTGCTCAGCTATAAGATCCTACGGGCCTCTGTGGCTCAGGCTGCTAATGCAGTCTGTTATTAACAGCAGCTGCCTGCAATTACTGCAATTACTGCAGGTTCTAGTCCCACCAGGCCCAAGGTTGACTCAGCCTTCCATCCTTTATAAGGTAGGTAAAATGAGGACCCAGATTGTTGGGGGCAATAAGTTGACTTTGTATATAAATATACAAATAGAATGAAGACTATTGCTAACATAGTGTAAGCCGCCCTGAGTCTTCGGAGAAGGGCGGGATATAAATGTAAATTTAAAAAAAAAAAAGGGTTGGTGTGTTCAATTCCTATTTAGACCATATCCTCTAATGAGGATGGAAAATCAGCCCCCTGAGATTCATTGGCCCAGACTGCCTGTCTTTGAAAAGTATTAAACATCTCTCCTTTTCCCAATCATGGGTCAAGGAGTAGCATGATTCTGTTAGTTGAATTTTTCCTAGGACTTTATGTCCTTAAGTTTTTGTTCTTTTTTTAAATTATTTGTTCATTATATTTTTCTTCCATAGATAGATTATGGATTGTTTATTGATAGTATGATACTCTAAATCATGTGCCAAGTACCTAACTGTGTATATATATGTGTGTGTGTGTATGTATGTGTGTGTGTGTGTGTATGTGTATGTGTGTGTGTGTGTATATATATTGAACTGAAATTTAATTTAGCATTCTAATAAAATATTTGGTGGTAGAGCATACTTTTTATGCAAATAGTCACATGTTTCAGTTCTTGGCATCTGAAGCTGTGGCTTAAAGTATTATGCTAGAGTCTCAAGAATTGTTCACAATAGACAAAACCAAGTTAAATAAACTAGTGAACCAATTCAACTTACTGCCTATAAAGATGAACTAGGTTCTAGGAGTCACTAGATGTTGCATTAAATTTATCATGTACATATAGGAATATTTGCCCAATCCTCAGCACAACTAGTCGATTTAATACGCTACCTTGCTATGTTTAATGAAACCACTTAATAGGGGAATGCAGAATAAATCAGTTTTAGAAGAAAGTAATCCTATCTGCCATCTCCTGACACTGCTACTTCCAATAAAAGTACAATAGAAAGAAAAAAGGCATGGTTCTGGATGCTCTGTGCTTGAGTATTACTATTAAGCTATACTGGTTGTTAGATTTCTGATGGACTACAACAACAGTATCATGCTCTAAAACTCCAGAACTGGTTTTCCATCCAGGTGTTGGGATAATAATGTTGGAGCCAAAAGGCTGCATAGATCAGTGATGTAGATGATGATGTGGATAACTGCTTTTTCTTGACTTTTTAAAAATGATTTTGTTTTTTTAGTCATTAATAGCTGTCCACAGTTGTGTGCCATGATATGGGCAGCCATATACTTTAAATAAATAAATTCTTCCATTGCTTACAACTGAAATATTTTCAATGATATTATAACATCAGTAAAGTGTTTTGGCTTGCCACTGCAGATTTGTTGAGCAAGTGTACATTAACAAATGATCTGCTTAGAATCAAGGAATAAATGGAACTTTAGCAAGATTATAGATCTTGAGCAATGTTATATATACTTTTTTTTCCCTTGCAGACATGGTCAAAAGTTTGTGATGAACAAGCATGTGGGTCATCTCTTGAGAACAAAGGCTATGGAACATGCAGATGGTGGAGTAGCAGCTGGTGTAGCTGTCTTGGATACTCCCTATGTGATATAAAAAAAGGACACATTTTTAAGGCACAATTGCCAAATAGCAGACTTCGTAATCAGACTTATAACAATTCTTTAATAATTTGCAGTCCTATCAGAAAATAGAGGACTCTAAATTACCTACACTGAAATTTTCTGCAATATTCTGTCAAAGATGCACCTCACGGACTTAATGTGTTTTAAACAATCATGGTCAACTCGCTGATAAACGTCTCCTAAAAGAGCATGTGGATTGCTGATAGCAGAAAATATTCTTAATAACTTTCTACATATTCAAGATGTAATTCTATTTTTCTCAAAGTAGCATTAAGGAATTAAATTCTTCCAGAATACAGACTTTTGGAAAACTTCCTATTTCTGTCTGAAAATGACCTGAGAACAAATAATTGTGTATTCAAGTTGGTTTTTATGGTGCTTTTGATAAGCTCCTTTGAAAGATGCACAAATACTAGCATTGGGTAAAGGGACATAATAAAAAGCATAACATCGTTTCAGTGATTCCCTGCACCCATCCGTGTTTTATAAGGCAACAAACCTAAGAAAAAGGTGAAAGATGTGTTTAGTAAGAAATTATTTCAAGACCAACTCTAACATGCAATGTCAGTAGCAGCCAGGCTTGCTAGAACTAATTTGAGCTAAAAATAGTAGTGAAAGACTCATCAGTTCTGACTATCTCATGTCTGAGAAACAGGTTACAAAAAAAATGTGTCAATATTTCTTGAAAAAGGTAGCAAATGTGTAATCAGAATTACTGATATGAGGAACATATGTGTTAGTATAGTTTGTTTGTTTTTAACTGAGATTCTTAAATCTCCAAACACTGTGAAACAATGGAATTTGTCTTGTTGCCGAAAACAGAATATTCTTCTTCTAATAGCATTGACGGTATACTATCTTTTCAGCCTTTCACACCTTATCACTTTAGAAAGATAACATCTCTATAAACGTACACGTGGATATCTTGACTACAGTCTTACTCAATGCATTTTAGAGGACAGGCTTAGAGAATTAATGGATGGGGATGAGGACATAAGTAGTATAATTTTCTAAATAATATACTTGATATTGATTGGAAAATATTCTGAAAAATAATTGGTAACTATTATGTGTCTGCCACCCCCGCTTTTCCTCCTAAAGTTCTAGCATAGGACCGGTGGGGTTTTGTTTTGGATTTTTTTTTGGTGGGTCATGAAGTTCTGACACGTTTACCAATTGCAAACTATTATATTTGTAAAGTTGGAAATATTTTATGGTATATTTGATATGCTATGATGTTAAATCCTACATTTTAACAAACCAGCAGAGTCCAGTTACTGTCATCAGCATATATGGGAGACAGCAATTTGGTATGAATATATAGCCATGTATGGCCTTAGTAAGTATAAACTGTAAATTTGTATAGCCACAATTTGAAGAAGGATAAGCGGACCTCAAATCTGAAGGTTTGAGTAGACAAATTAATAATCTACCAGTAGAACTCTTCCATAATGCAGAAGAAATGTTACTGATTGTTCGTCTGCATTTTCTTTTAGCTTTATTACAAAATTTAGATTCAACTGCAAACTAGTAGATCATATTCACTAGACTTGAAGCAAATGAAATCAATGGATCACATTTTATTATGTGCTTTTATCTACCCTTGTTGATAAAAGTTTACTGCAACCAAGTAATAATCGATACCACAACAAGGATATACATTGCTTTGGATTCAAAGGAAAAGGCATGCTCTGGTGCACAGGGACATTTACACAACACAGCTTTACAATACTTTAATGCAGCCACTTCTTCTTGGGATTGCATGGTTGATGTCTGCAACTGCAACACACGCCTAGAAAAAGATGTACTTGATTTAGGAAGATGCAGCCAGGTGCTGGTACATGCTCCGAATCATGCTCCTGTTTGCCTCTGAATCCAAAGCAATGTGCAGCTCTAATAAGTCCCAATTTGAAAACAGGTAGTCCTCGACTTAAAACAGTTTGTTTAGTGATTGTTCAAAGTTACAACAGCATTGAAAAAAATGACTTATGACCATTTTTCACAGTTACAACCATTCCACCATCTCCATGGTTATGTGATTCAGCCACTTGGCCTTTTAGTCATATGACAGCTGCAGCATCTTGGGGTCATGTGATCACCTTTTGCTACCTTCTGAAAAATCAGTGGGGAAGCAAGATTTACACAACCCTGTTACTAAATTAACAACTGCAGTGATTCACAACTGTGGCAAGAAAGAGCATAAAATGGAGCAAAACTCACTTAACTGTCTTGCTTAGCAACAAAAATTTTGGGCTCAATTGTGGTCGTACGTTGAAGACTTATCTGTAAAGAGTTTAATAGGATATTTACTTTACAGAACCAGTTATGTTGGGGCCTCTAGTAGACCCTGTAACTGTTAGGTTTACTACTTTATAAACAAATGCAGAAAGAAGAAACAATACCAGAAATGTTAAGCAAAACAGGCGAGAGTCCTGGTTTATCATTCAAAACAAGGAACATAAAACACCCACTAGTATTGTGTTATAGGTTTTATCTTTTTAATTTATTCCAATTAAAACATTTTTTCCCCATTTCCCAGCCATATTTATATCATTCTGTGTCCAAAAATAAGAGGAATTTGTATCAACAGCATTTAGTAAGCCACTGGCCTACTATCGGTGCTGTAGAACATATGCATATCAATGTTGCAGATCACACACAAGTACATTTAGACTACCACCAGCAGATTAAAAAATGAGAAATATACCCATGAGCAAAGATAAAGCAATTGTCACAGTAGTCAAATACACAGTATGAGGGCATACAGTTGTAAGTTGTTCTATGGATAATGCAGATATCTTCAGGAATACAACAACATAGTTATCACAGGCAAAAAAAATGTTTCAGATAGTAAATAGCCGTTTCTAATACAAAGACATTCCAAGGTGAATAGCACTAAGTGCTGTCATGCCTTGGCAAATTTGAAACAAACCTTTGCCATCTTATACATTTATTGATCTGCAAGGATTAAAGGGTTTGTGTTTTCCTCATCTAAGTACTGATATCAGATCGAAAACTAAATTTGATTTTGCCTTTGCTCTTTCAATGGGAACCACCCTAATTTCAAGAAGAAGCAAGATTAATGAACTATGAGTAAAGTCATCTAACTGAAGAAAATGTGTCTCTGCTGTTTGGTGGCCTATTTTTTGTCTTTCATAAGCACAGCAGCTTGACTTTGGTCATACACATGATCTACACAATGATCACATGGAGAAATGAGGATCCATTTGAGTACATTTAAGTATATCTGGAAGACATTTCCTCAGTGTAACCAGACACATTCCGAAATCTCTGAATATATTTATTTATTCATTTCCTTTACGTGATTGTGGAACACAAGCTGATCACACAATGGCTTCCTTTAATATTTATAGCATCTGCTGCTCATCAGTTAATGAAAATAATAGATATATCTCCCCAGATTCAACTGGCGCTGACATTGCACCAAATATTTCTAGCCAAAAAAAAAAAAAAAGGACCTCCCTCTACAGAATATCTAGGCATACAGCACAGCTTTAATGACTAGAACAGCTGAGGTTGCATCCATCATGGAACAATATACTGCAAAAATTCAAATGTGTGCATTCAAGCACACAAGCATTATTGGAAATTAGAATCTGTAGATAGTGTTATCCCTTTGGGGGAACAAAAAAGTATAATAATCCTTTCCAGTCTACATTTCAACAGAGAGAACACTGGAAAAATAATTTTACACAGATTCAGATTTGACAGTTTTCTTTAAAATGTCTCATTTCCTATGCTGGGGTACTCGGGATAATTTTTGTTAAAACAAATGCTTAAATTGTTAAAATATGTATTTCAGTAATACTGCCTCAACATGAGGATTACTGCTTAATCTATTAGTTCTCAAGCCTTTTAAAGGCTCATAACTACAGCTCAGGAGGAAGGGCCTCTTCATACCATTATCTGCATGTTCTAAGCTCCACCAATTATAGCATGTTAAGTGTAAAAATAAAAATAATTGAAATATTGCATGAATGAAGCTGAAATTTTTTATGTGGAGTATTGGACTATAAAATAACACACATAGTGCTAGAGGCACAAAGCTAGATTTACAACACGAAAGGACTGGAAGTTGGAGCACCAGTTTGTCTTCTCTTCAGGATCTTATATTCAGAGCAGCACATACCAATTTCCCATCTCAAGTCATTGTCTCTCAGGGGCCATATTCTCATCAAATTCTTGTAATTTCTGCTGTTTTAGTAGGATAGCCCCGCTACATTATTGTCTCACACCTGTTACTGAAAAGATGGTTTATAACTGCTGGATCTGCAACTGTTGAGGTATCGCCCAGTTCCCGGTCATTTTTTGCAATCTTCCTTAATACCCGTCGCATAATTTTACCTACAAAGAAAGTACACTATTTAAGTTAACTTTGATTATGAGAAATAAATGAGGAAATTAATTATTAATCCTGTACAGATAATAATTTATATGGCCCTAAATCTAAATCTGTCATGCAAAGAAGCTAAAGTCAAATGATCTGCAAAACAGTAAGATTTATGCAGCTGTGCAAAATGTAGGATTCTAGACAATTAAAATACATTCATAAATCAAATCTGACACATAATGGATACACCCAGGGACCCTGGATCTTAAAATAATGAGATTCTAAATTGAGATACCAGTTTGAATTTTTATGGGCCTTGTTGTACAAAGATGTTTTACCAAAAGAGTAATCATTGTTGTAAAAAGATATACTCTGGCCAAAGCAAGTTTGGCCTCATCCTAAAATGAATATACATACCTACACATAGCTTGCAATACATGTGCCTTTAGTTCAGTAAGTGTGTATGTGTGCAAAAAAAATGATTGTCTAATTTACAAGCTGTATACTTACAGATTAGTTGCCCATTAATTTCTAAAGACTTAAATTCTCACACTGATTCCTGACGCACAACAAATATAGCATTTAGTAACTAGCAAGAGCCTGCAACATACAGGTATCAAAATCAAAACATACCTGAGCGGGTTTTGGGCAGGCCAGGAGCATTCTGGATATAATCTGGAGTTGCAATAGGACCAATCTTTTCTCTTACTGCAAATAAGGAAACAACTGTTTTAGTTCCTATGAACAAAAAAACTGAGTATAATTTTTTTTTAAAGTCATGTTCAGAAAAGTCATTTGACCTCTTCTATCCAATGGCTGATAATTGGGATCTCGTCTCTGTTTAGGTATGTTCAGTCTCAGAATTGCAATCTGCCACTAGAGGATGATACATATTCTTCTATACAACACATAGGGATTCTATAACCTACGTTATTATAATTATAATGGGAGCAAATATGTGTGATTCAGAGGTGGCATGTTGCCTGGCTTCTTTGTGGCAGCCCCTTAAGTATTAGAATTACATCTCTATAACCCAAAAACCAAGTTCAAAAAACTCAAGCAAGGCAACATGCCACCTCTGAGTTATACATATCTGCTCCCATTACAACTATAATAATGTATGTTATGGAATCCCTATGTGTTGTATAGAAATTGGGAGGTGGAGGTGTTTACATCTGATGATAGTTCCCCTGGAGCCTGGCTAAGCCTCTTCCTATATGAACTAACAGAATAACCTTGGATACTCCCACTCTCACAATTTTACCAATGCAAGATTAAAAATCTTAGAAATCCAACTGCAAATGTTTTCCTAGGAAAATCTTCCCCATTAAAATGCTTTCAAAAGGCACAAGGATTCTTCAGAAGTTATTTTTAACTGGAAAGGGACTACTCAGTAGTTACTTATCCCCAAAAGATTATTATAGGAAAAAGAAATGCTAGCAATTCTTTCTCTCTGCATATTAAGAAATAGCAGAATTATGTAAAAGGCCTGGGCCAGATAAACACAAAGGATGCCAATGCATTCTTTACTTGCTGACAGTTGGAGAATCGCTATGTACACATTTTTGCAGAATTCCCACCGTGTCCATGGGTGTATAGTGTGCTCTTAAGTACTGAAAGTGGATGCCACCTGGCAGCAAGGGCATATCTTGAAAGGCAAGGACTAAATTTAGTTTTGCCAGAACCAAAGGGTGTCCTTTTGATTTGAAAGACTTTCAACCAGACTGAGCAACAAGGCATTCTGATAGACATGGATTTTTCCCAGAAAAGCCACAACAAAGGTCATGTGTAATCATGGGACAGAGACCACTACATCCATTACAGGACTTCCCTTTTGCTAAACATGTTGATGCTGTATCAGCTCCACTAATGGGGAAGACATTTGATTCCATAAAATATCAGACTGAGATTGCATAATTTACATATCAAAGGTCCCATATGATATTCGATTTATTCTTTTAATAAACTGATACAGTTTTGTTCAAGCGTGGGACCCAGAATTCTGGCAAAACCCCAAATCTGACCATGCTGGCTAGGAACCTGCAGCCTTGAAAAATCTGGAATTGCTAGATTTGGGACAATTATCTTTAACCAGGAGAAACTCTAGTAATTATCTAGATTACGCTCAGACAGACTTGAATGCAAAGATGGGCATACCGTAGAATATAAATCCCAACCTTCTCCATTACCAACCCCATTTTCACAGGGGCTGCTGCAAATTAATTTCTGCAAGATCAGTAGGACCAAATTGCTCATTCCTGCTTCCTACATTCTATATTCAGGATTCTTGGGTCCTATTTCCCACAATCTAATAGTTTTTTTAAAGTCTATCTGGATTGAAGTACAACTTTCAGCGTGCTTCTCTGACATCAATCAATACAATTACCTTGTTTCTTCAGCTCATCAATCAGTTTGTTTGTGAAATCATGTCCATCCTTCAGAGTCACAAAACAGTAGAGGCATTCTCCCTTTACAGGGTGTGGGTGGCTAACTACGGCTGCCTCTGAGATAGATGCATGCTCCACAAGTGCCGATTCAACCTCTGCTGTGCTCAGTAAATGCCCTGCAAAAAGAAAAAAGAAAAAGAAACAGGGTTTTTCTAAAATTGGTCTTGCCCCACCATTCTATTTTTATATAAAACCAATATATTATTGAATCAAGCTATAGATCAGAATGTAAAGCATAAAGCTAGTCACATTTTTTTATTAATTCCTTTGCTTTAATTTCTTTATTCTTTAGGAAATAATCATACTGTAAAAGTTGAAAAATAAAATTTGAGATTAAAAAATGTTGACACAAAAGAGTTTAGAAAAGCCAATTTTATAGAAAATGAGAATTTATAGTTGTACAGTACCCAATAAAAGTTAGCAATATTAGTAGGTACTTAAGGCTTCCATTTCTCCCAAAGTGTTTAATAGTCTGCCATTAAGATAATCCATAGCTTCTTAATGCACGACACGGCTTGCTAGGATTTTATTTTTAAATATGTAATATTAATTGTATGATTATAATTTTAATATATTATATGCCAACTTCCTTCATATTTGTATTTGTGAGGTACAAATAAAGGATAACCTTTAAGCTTCTTAGAGGAAATAAAAAATATCTCAAATAATATTAGGATATAAATATAAATATATAAATTATGTACAAATAATGCTGTAGCCAATGTATAGTTGTGTGCTGTAGACATATAGGTAAAAAAAGCTCTTTATTGGTTCACTTTTCCTTTGCTAAAAGCATAGACACAATTTTAAGGACATAAGCATTTATTTCTTGCCATTTTAATTTTCTAAAGACTTGTTGATGTCCCATTAAAACTAGCAACATGAAATTACTTAAATTTGTTCATGTCTTGATTTAGTTTTTCTGGTAGGACAAAGGGTGAATACTGGATATTTTTCTCTTTTATCATGGGTGGTATTCTCCAGCAATGACCAAGCACAGTTCCAAACACATTTCTTCTTTCTTATTTGAAAAAAAAATGCATCATCTCTGGGGTGAAGAACCAAGGCCAAGGTCTAAAGATGTTAAAAATCTTATTATGTTAACAAGCAACTTTTATCCTTCCACAAGAATTTGGCTTACCAGAAACATTCAGCATGTCATCAATTCGACCTGTGATCCAGTAATAACCATCTTTATCTCTCTTACAGCCTGGAAGAGAAGCAAAATTAAAGGCCTGTAGACTTAAAGTTCCTCTCAATCTTTGCCCCTCAATTTTTCTGCCCTTATACCTGGGTCTGTAATGAATGTGAAGAAATCCCACCCAACAGGTTCGGACCTAGAAGAATTTATAATCAAACCTAAATCATTCATACTATTTAATCGTCCAGAGCTTGGGAAAATCAAATTCTAAAAAAAAAAATTCTGAGATATAAACTCCTTTGGTTATTTCATGGGTTGAGCTGAATTGTGTCTTTGAAACAAAAGTTCTAATTGGCACTAGTTAGAGAGTGTGCATTTGTGTGTGTGTGTGTGTGTGTGTAATATTGATCGTAGGTGTACTGCTACCCAAAATAACAGCCACTAAGTAAAACCTGCATGATTCATGATAGTTTTTCTTTTTTCCTTTCCTTCATTTACTATTCAATTAATTTATTAACTTTAATGTACATCATGTATTATCTTCTGGAATTAGTATTCACATTCAGTATTTCTTGGCTGCTCTAATAAGCTTGAAAAGGGTAAGGAAGATGAAACCAGAAGTTTATACCCTTCCTTCTGAGTAAGTGGGCAAAGAATTGACTTTATCAAGAAGTGGATTATGGAAGCCGACCCAAGAGGATCTCACCAGTAGTGTGAGAGGTGAAACAGTAAAGATTATGAGGGGAAAGGCTGGGAACTCTGCTTGAAGAAACTTGAAAAGCTAGTCAAGTGATTACATGCATGAGAAAATGTGCTTCATTTCATAGCTGTGAATAGTATATTTTAAAAGCTGAGATCTATAAAAGAGTTCTACTTTAGAAGAGTTGAGTTGTAACTGCTGGAAACTGATGAGGTCATAGTAGAAAAGTACATTTATGAGAACTTCTAACACGCTTAAATATTTCCAAATTAAGCAGGAAGTAAGTTTCATAAGATAATATTTTTGAGTCGAAGTTCCTTTGTGAAGACTTACCATCGCCAGTCACATAATAACCAGGAAATTTTTGGAAGTAGGTTGCCTCAAACCGCTGGTGGTTTTTGTACACTGTGCGCATTATTCCAGGCCAGGGTTGCTTAAAAACCTAAAGATGATTATAGGTGAGAAATGTGAGGAAAGTAGAAAACTTCACTGGCTAAATTCAAGCAAAATACGAAGTCTAATGTGATTTATATGATTCAGATATGGTATTATGTATGAACCCAAACAGTTGAGTTGAAAATCATGGTTACTGTTTTAGCACACAACTGTGCTAAAGTGAGCCACACAACTGTAGTTTGTTCCACATACCATATTTTTGGTATGATAAAAAGAATAGCCCAAGTTCCCAACTACATGTCATTATATTAAGAAAGCACTTGGACAGAACTCTGCTTAATGTCAAAGCACAGAATTAAAACAAACAAAACAATACAATATACCGACAAATATTTCAGTGTTCAGGAACGTAGCAGTGACAGGCCTTGAAAAGTTTCATATTGTCCCCACCTGATTTTTAGAAATGTATTACTTTATAATTTTAGGTGATGGCAAAATGAATAAATATTAACACAAACAATAAGGACTAATCTGCTCCAAAGTCAAACTAATAACTAATTTCAGAAACAGAATGATATCATATCAGATAAACAGAAATGTGGTAATCAGATTCAGAGGCTGGATAGTTTGGGTAGCTCCCAAGCAACTTTGTCCTCCAATCTCACCCTGTTATTTTTCAGCCACTGGGCACCAGTCTATTCTGCAGGCATATCCATTATCCCCTACTCTTGATAAAAAGTATGGGTAAAAAGTCATGCAAATTAACCCAAGATAAGTAGACAAAGTGTACTGTGTCCACTTTTAGAAAGCAATCTGAACTTCCCAAACCCTCCCTCAAAACTGCTGAACAGAGCCAAAACAGATATTTTGGTACAGAATCCCATAACTGGATGGATTATTATTGATTGGTTTGTTTAAATAAATGCTGTGCTCAAACACTGGAAGAAGAAGAGGTGATGTCTTCTATACTTATTTCCTCACTGAAATCTTCCCGTAATTTATCCTATAATAAAACAGTTATTAATCCTGATAAATGGGAAAGTACAGAAGTTTATGAGGGACAATTTGAAGCAAAACAGTCTTCATTACACGACTGCTTATAACATGTATTTTTTTAAAAAAAACCAGAACCAAATGTAGAGTTTTCTCACCAGCATCCATTCAGGATCTCAAAATGCAGTAAGGAAACTGAGTTAAGCACAAACAGTCCAGGCAAAACTTGTCATTAACTTGGAATTTGAGCCATGAAACTCCATTTAGTGATTAAATCATGCTATCTGTCATCATAATGTTCTCTTACCAGGTAACCTTCAGCGTCTCCTTCTAACTCTTCCCCGGATTCATCCAACACTGCAGGGACCACTCCAAAGAAAGGAAAAGTCTGTCCAGAAATATTTTTAGAAATATTTTAAAGATCAAATCTAAATATACGGACAGATGGCAGCTAGACTTGAAGGGAATTTCAACTCAGAACTGAAGACATTTCCAATCTCTTTATACAAAGGAATGGCAACCTTGTTCAATCTGGAGGCTGCAAAAGAGATTGCTGGAATGTGAAGCCAAAACAGATGAATTAAAGATATTCAGTATTTTTTTAAAAAAAATGTGGTTGAAGGGAGTTTAAAGAGAAAACTAGGTGCTTGAGTCTTGCAGAAGTTTGCTACAGAAAAGAGAGCTGGAAACACCAAGTAAGCTAAAGATGGTTTACAGCCTATTTGTACAATTATATAAACAGATTTCCAAGGATTTCTTTTTAAAAAACTTCTGTAGCTTTAGCGTTAAGTTCAGATTTCAGGGTGGGTTTCAGGAATTAAACCTTTTTTCTTTAAAGACTACTCATTCACTTAATTGATTTATATGACTGGCCATTTTGCAAATGTGGCCACAGGTGGCCCAAAAAATTTAAAAACTATACAACCAAAGGACCAAGAAACAAATAAAACATGAGACAAACATGCTATGGCAAATGAGAAAACCAGCAACCGATCCACTTGTGGTCAACTAACTGACCACATAGGTAAAGACAACTGAAAAAAGATGGTCCCTTAAGCAACCCATGAAATATTTTATAGGTAGCCCTCAACTCATGATAGCAATTAGGACCTGAAATTCCAACTCTAAGCAAATGAAGCACAACTGCATTGCCTAACAATGCATCCCAGTTGTATGATTAACTATGTCATGATTAACTGAATCCCACATTGTGAGGCAGCTTTCCCATTGACTTTCCCACAAGTCAATGGGGAAGCCAGCAGGAAATTGCAAGTCCCTGGTGGCTCACAAACAGGCTGGCAAATCAAAGTGGCTGCTGTCAAGTTGGAAGAGCACAAGGGTGTGTGCAAGGGGCGGGGGGGGCAGAACAAGGCTCAGTGGGAGTGTGCAGGGGATGAGGAAGATTTGGCAAGGTCAGGGAGGGTGCAAGAGAAGTAGGCACATGGGGGCATAGGCGTACGTGGTGAGATTTGGAAATGCATGTGAGGGTGCAGGGAGGTGTGTGAGGTTACAATGGAAATGCAGTAACATTCAGATAGGCAAAACAAGGGTGCAGAGAGGTGACGTTAAGGAGGGCATACAGGGGTATGTGACTGGCCAAAGCAAGGGTGTAAACCCAATCACATCACAGGGCATATTGTGATGTATTGGAATTTTTTTTTTGCCTTTGCAGAGCCAGGGTGGGCATGGCCAACACGGGCCCAACCGACTCGTGGGCCGCCAGTTTGACAGGCATGGGCTAGGGTAAAACAAGCATAGAGGGGATTGGGAGGGTCCATAGATGGGGGCCAGCCACCATCATATATATATGAATGATTGTGTATATGATGGTCCAGATAGGGGCACAATTGGTACACCACATAAAGCTGTGCAATATTTATTTATTTATTTATTTATTTATTTATTTATTTATTTATTTATTTATTTATTTATTTATTTATTTATTTATTTATTTATTTATTTATTTATTTATTTATTTATTATTTCAATTTCTATACCGCCCTTCTCCCAAAGGACTCAGGGCGGTTTACAGCTTGATAAAAACAACAGATACAAAAATTAAAAAACAGATTTAAAAGACTGATTCGAAATTGGCTGAAAATTCTAAAAACTAATAAAAACCCCGTTAAAAACTATTAGGCCAGTCCTGCGCGATGGAATAAAAGAGTCCGGAGGTCAAGGAGTTGGCGCATCCCTGGAGGTAGCTCGTTCCAGAGGGCTGGGGCCCCCACAGAGAAGGCCCTCCCCCTGGGGGTCGCCAGTCAACATTGTCTGGCCAATGGCACCCTGAGGAGACCCTCCCTATGGGAGCGCACTGGTCGATGGGAGGCCACCAGTAGCAGCAGGCGGTCCCGTAAATAACCCGGTCCTATGCCATGAAGCGCTTTAAAGGTGGTAACTAACACCTTGAATTGCACCCAGAAGACCACCAGAAGCCAGTGCAGCCTGCGCAGGATAGGTGTTATATGGGAGCGTCGAGTTGCTCCCTCTATCACCCGCGCGGCCGCATTCTGAACCAGTTGGAGCCTCCGGGTACTCTTCAAGGGGACCCCCATGTAGAGAGTGTTGCAGTAGTCCAGGTGGGAAGTGACGAGGGCATGAGTGACTGTGCATAGGGAATCCCGGTCCAAGAAGGGAGGCAACTGGCGTATCAGGCGAACCTGATAAAAAGCTCCTCTGGCAACGGCTCTCATATGCTCTTCTAACTTCTAACGACAGCCATGCATCCAGAAGGACGCCTAGATTGCGGACCTTCTCCGTGGGGGCCAATGACTCACCCCCTACAGTCAACGATGGAATCAGCTGATTGTACCGGGATACCGGCATCCACAGCCACTCGGTCTTGGAAGGGTTGAGTTGGAGCCTGTTTTTCCCCATCCAAACCCGCACGGCCTCCAGGAACCGGGACATCACTTCAACGGCTTCGCTGGGGTGGTTAGGGGTGGAAATGTACAGCTGCATATCATCAGCGTACAGATGACACCGCACCCCAAAACCACGGATGATCTCACCCAGCGGCTTCATATAGATGTTGAATAGGAGAGGCGAGAGAACTGACCCCTGTGGCACCCCACATAAGAGACGCCTCGCGGCCGATCTCTGCCCTCCCGCCAACACCGTCTGCGACCGGTCGGAAAGGAAGGAGGAGAACCACCGAAAAACGGTGCCCCCCACTCCTAACCCCTCCAGCCATCGCAGCAAGATACCATGGTTGATGGTATCAAAAGCCGCTGAGAGATCTAATAGGACTAGGGCAGAGGAACAACCCCTGTCCCGGGCCCTCCAAAGATCATCCACCAATACGACCAATGCCGTCTCCGTGCTGTACCCAGGCTGGAAACCGAACAGGTCCAGATAGACAGTTTCATCCAGGTACTGAGGGAGCTGCTGCGCCACCACACTCTCAACAACCTTCGCCACAAAGCGAAGGTTGGAGACCAGATGATAGCTGGGTCCAGGGAAGGCTTCTTGAGGAGGGATCTCACCACAGCCTCTTTTAATAACCCGCCTGCATACAAAAAGAATATGCCAAAACTATACTTACAGCTGAGCCTGGCTTCATAGGTGTGGCATAGGGGAGAGGAGTCAGCACATGACCACCCTGCAGGAAGAAACCAAAAGCAGCAACGGAAACAGTTAAACCAGTGAAAAATGCCATATTTTCAGAGCCTGAAGTGAATGAACACACAGAGGTTTATTCCAGACATTGCTATCATCATCATTTCAATTTTTATTGTTAAAACATTCATGTCTATTTTATTATACTTCAATCAAGAAAGCACAAAAAGCGCCATGGAGGCTCTACAAGTAGTAGTTCTTGCTTAGCACAGCAGAGGAAGACCTTGAGTAGTGAAAGAAAGAGAAAAACCAAGTTCTAATAGGATTTAGAATCTTGAGGGATTCTAGTAGGAATTTGGAAACCTCGATGATAAGGAGAAGCTTGTAACTGCTTCGGGAAGCGACTACAAATACACAGCAAAGGAACAGCATCTAAATTATGACATTCCGTAATGAGTTGGCAGGTAAAAGTTTGAAATCCAGGCCTTGGAGAACAAGGAATCACAGAAATAACCAAATAATTCACAGGGTAATAAGAAAGCTGAATATAAAGAACTCACGGTTTCCGTTTGCCAGAAGGTATCCACTATAGGGCATCGTTCTTCACCAACTACCCTATAAAACCACAACCAAGCTTCTGGGTTTATGGGTTCTCCAACTGTTCCTAGCACTTTCAGGGATTTCCTGCTGTATCTGAATAAATAGGATATGAATTTTAAAAAGAAAATTGTTCTAGAAAGAAAACTTATTTTACGATTTGATTTCAAAGCTAGCCATTTACCATTACTGAATAAACAAGAACATTTTCAGAAATTTACATCGCCTTTATTTGGTCACAAATAAAGCAGAAACACATTAACTATCCCTCACATAAGCAATTTAATTCTAATGTCTTGTAAATTCCTATAATTGTATGCTAATGGCATGCTGCCTGAGGCTGAGAAAAACTGAAATCCAAAACATTTGGACAGTTTCACTGATGTGATCTGATGAGTGTCTATCCTGAACATTATTCCCTTTCAGATGGTTGTACAATAAAAGCAGAGTTCACAAACTGCACTAATACATGAGGGAGCCTGCTTAGGTTTGGTTCCATGTGTTACATGGACACAGCCATTGTGGTTTTTTAAAATCACGAACTGGTTTATGTATGAAGCAGCTACCACAACATTCAACAAAACTTATTAAAAATAAAGATATTTAGCACATTTAATTTAGTCTAGTTGCAGTATGTACAATTTGAGGTCTCAGGTTACATTTAGTCCCTGCAGTCTTACAAGCAGCCCCCAGGTTCTCTAAAACTGAACCATAAGTTTTATTACAACAATAGTGAAATATATTATTTAAATTTAGCCTTTTTCTTGATCATACATGGTTCTTTGTCCTGCCATGAAGTGTCCCTTGGAGTTCAGCCCTGATATGAATGCAAGCATCGCAAGTGGCCTGAAAAATATCATGTGGCCCTAATCTGGATATTTTCTAGTCCTATTCTCAGAGAGGCTGGGATCTAATCTGCAGTGCCCTGTGCCTATTTTCTTCCATGTTTCCAAGACATTTCACTTTAAACAAATCTACCCACATGTATTCCCCTTTCCCCTGGCTTTGACATTCAGGACAAAAGTTAAGTATAAACATGTATCCAAAACACAGACGCCTAGGGATTTGACTGGAGTAGTTTACTTTGCTCTAGTGCTCTAAACCAATGCTATATATGTATTTCCAAAGGACATTCCTGGAAATTACAGGCAATCCGCCTTATTGTTTTCCTTAAAGTTATGCTTACTTCTTGACAGGTTCATCTCCATATTTCATGAGGAGGCGAATAGCAGTGGGTGCTGTGTAGAACTTGGTCACCTTGTACTTGTCAATGATGTTCCACATACGGCTAACATCTGGGTAAATAGGGAGCCCTTCAAACTGAAAAGAGATAGCAATTAACAATTCAGCAAATGGACCTACATTTTACAGCCTATTATGCTCTCAAAGTTCAGGAAATATGGCTCAGCAGAGGAAAACCTCCATAACACTAAAGCAGAGAGTGGAGAAGAAACTCCATGAAACTTTCCTTTAAGCATGTCAAAACTCCATGAAACTTTCCTTTAAGCCTGTCAAAACAACGAAAAACTCTTTCTTCTTTTATATCAGCATCAGATCAGAATATAGGTCAAAATATGATTTAGGGAGCTATATTTTTCAATTACCTTAATTGCGTCCTCGCTCATTGCTGTTAAGAAAATTGTAAAGTTGATGCCATTCATTCTACAAAGGTACTGAGACTTGATGTTTCCATACAGTCAGACTTTGTCATACTTACTAAGACACTGGTTGCCCCATTTGCCAAGGGTCCATACGTGAGATAGGAATGGCCAGTTATCCATCCAATATCAGCTGTGCACCAGTAAATATCCTCAGGATGATGATCAAACACATATTTAAAAGTAGCAGCCGTGAAAAGCATATATCCAGCTATTGTGTGTACAACACCCTAAAATATAGAACACAGAATATCCATGCAAAGGAACCTTTAAATATAAATTCGTTCTTGTTGGCCACGAATTGCAGCATTGCCAAAAATGTATTTAACTATAACAACCAGCAGGAAATTAGTTTTAATTTGCTGAATTTATCATATTCCAGTGCACATCTTAATAATAATAACAACAGAGTTGGAAGGGACCTTGGAGGCCTTCTAGTCCAACCCCCTGCCCAGGCAGGAAACCCTACACCATCTCAGACAGATGGTTATCCAACATTTTCTTAAAAATTTCCAGTGTTGGAGCATTTACAACTTCTGCAGGCAAGTCGTTCCACTGATTAATTGTTCTAACTGTCAGGAAATTTCTCCTTAGTTCTAAGTTGCTTCTTTCTTTGATCAGTTTCCACCTATTGCTTCTTGTTCTACCTTCAGGTGCTTTGGAGAACAGCCTGACTCCCTCTTCGTTGTGGCAACCCCTGAGATATTGGAACACTGCTATCATGTCTCCCCTAGTCCTTCTTTTTATTAAACTAGACATACCCAGTTCCTGCAACCGTTCTTCATATGCTTTAGCCTCCAGTCCCCTAATCATCTTTGTTGCTCTTCTCTGCACTCTTTCTAGAGTCTCAGCATCTTTTTTACATCGCGGCGACCAAAACTGAATGCAGTATTCCAAGTGTGGCCTTACCAAGGCATTATAAAGAGTGATCGCTCTGGTCACGTCTCGGTTGGATTACTGCAATGCTCTCTACTTGGGGCTGCCCTTGAGGTGCACCCGGAGGCTACAGTTAGTCCAGAATGCGGCTGCGCGAGTAGTAACAGGAGCCGCTTGCGGCTCCCATGTAACATCACTGCTGCATAGTCTGCACTGGCTTCCTGTGGTCTTTCGGGTGCGCTTCAAGATTTTGGTTACCACCTTCAAAGCGCTCCATGGCTTAGGACCCGGGTACTTACGAGACCGCCTGCTGTTACCCTATGCCTCCCACCGACCAGACGCTCACAGAGAAGGTCTCCTCAGGGTGCCGTCCGCCAAACAGTGTCGGCTGGCGGCCCCCAGGAGTAGGGCCTTCTCTGTTGGAGCATCGACGCTCTGGAATGAACTTCCCCCTGGCTTACGTCAAGTGCCTGATCTTCGGACCTTCCGTCGTGAGCTAAAAACATATTTATTTATTCAAGCGGGACTGGCATAATGGTTTTAATAGTTTTAATCTTAAATTGGGGTTTTTTATTGGGTTTTTTAATTTTTTTATAATTTTAAATTTAAACTTTTAATTATCAGTCTTTTGTAATTTGCTAGGTTTTAATTGTTGGTTTTAATTGTATATGTATTGTGTTTTATCTTTGGCTGTACACCGCCCTGAGTCCTTCGGGAGAAGGGCGGTATAAAAATTTAATAAATAATAATAATAATAATAATAAAGTGGCACTAACACTTCATGTGATCTTGATTTTATCCCTCTGTTTATGCAGCCCAGAACTGTGTTGGTTTTTTTGGCAGCTGCTGCACACTGCTGGCTCATATCTAAATGGTTGTCCATTAGGACTCCAAGATCCCTCTCACAGTTACTACTATTGAGCAAGGTACCACATATACGGTACCTGTGCATTTTGTTTTTGTTTTTTTGCCTAAACCTTACTTTTTTCACTGTTGAATTTCATTTTGTTAGATAGTGCCCAATGTTCAAGTCTGTCAAGATCCTTCTGTATCTTGAGCCTATTTTCTGGAGTGTTGGCTATTCCTGCCAGCTTGGTGTCATCTGCAAATTTGATGAGTTCCCCATCTATCCCCTCGTCCAAGTCATTGATGAAGATGTTGAAGAGTACTGGGCCTAAAACAGAGCCTTGGGGTACTCCACTGCATACTTCCCTCCATGTGGATGTAATTCAATTGAGGACTACACGTTGAGTGCGGTTGGTCAGCCAGTTACGAATCCATCTGGTGGTGGTGCTGTCTAACCCACATTTTTCTACTTTATCTAGTATGATCAGATTTTTCAGAAAAATATGAAATGAAGCCATGAAAACTTGGTTTTTCCTTCAGATGTTAGGGATATATTTTTAGCAATACTGCATACATATTCATTTGGAATACTGAATTTTATCATAGACATCTTGGCTTTTGTACTTATTTATTTTTAACTGCATATTTGTATTTTATTTTGGTTTTGTACTGTTTTTGCCCAGGGTTATTTGCTTATGATAAGCCTCTCTATAAAGTTTCCAAATAAATAAATAATTCTTCTGAAATGTTTCCTTTAGTTTTATCAATCACTCCACAATTAATTCTTCCTGAAAACGTGCATGTATCCTGTGGCCCACACAAGCCTCTTATTTGTACTCTGCCACCTTCCAAGAATTCCACAGTAGATAAATCACGCTACTGATTTTCCTTCCCAATACAGAACATTTAGAATTATAGCATCCTATGCAGCAGTGGTGAAATCCTCTGTGAGTTGCCACCAGTTCACTACCCGCGCATGCGCGGTGTGTGCCAAAGGCATGCTGCATATGCATGCGCAGTACACATCAAACGTGCGCTTCGTGTGGAAAAATGAACCTTTTGAAGATAAGTAGAACAGCAGGGGGAGGAAACAACTGTGCCACATGATTTAGATTCACTAGAAAGCAGGATTTCCTTCTTTTCTAGCAAATATAAATCGTGCAGCACAGCTGATCGTCAGAAATACCGGTTTGGACAAAACGGTAGCTTTTTTTTTTACTACTGGTTGGCCTGAACCGATAGCTTTTATTATTTCCAGTTCACCCGTACTGGTGTGAACCGGTAGCATTTCACCCCTGCTATGCAGGTTTTATAGTAAAAACCAAAACAAAACCAGCCCCAATATTCAATATACCATTCTTGAGCAGTGTATTAGGTGTGGTCTTTGGTGCTCTCTCAGCTTTGCTGTTTTCTTGCAGTCATTTCATTACCAAACTAAGTATCAACATCAGTGCTACAAGAGAGTGAAGTTTGCAAAATCTCCATTCCCTTTTAAGGACTAAGAACTAAAGACCCCACTGTTCAACTTTGAGAAAGATTCTCTTCTGTGTTAGAAGGTGTCAGCTCCAGAGTTTTTGGAGCTCTGCAAATTAATGGAACAGAACGGGCAGAAAACATGGCATTCTTTGATTTCATTATTATAATTATCCTTTATTCAGTACTCTATCTCAAGTAGAACTATAAACAAATGAAGTTTAAAAACGAAGTGTAGACATTGGACCAAAAGTAATAAAAGAGTATGATTTGACAAAAGCAGTACTATAACTTTCTACTTAACATACCAGGAAAATGTTAACATACCTTCGGTTTCCCTGTTGATCCACTGGTGTAGAGAATAAACAATTCATCTTCTGCATCACACCAGACAGGCTCACACTCCTTGCTAGCATTTTTCATGATGTCATGCCACCAAAGATCAACTTCTGGATCCCAAGGAGTCTGAAGGAAACCACATATCATAATACTTAAATGCAGTCTTACCAGGAAAAAAACAAATGCACTCTTGCAGCTGAACGAAAAATTATTCCACAGTAGCTGAAAAGTCCTGTTTTACTATTTCTAACCCTTGTTATTTGTAACAAAGCTTCATGACACAATAACACTTGCTTAAACCTGTGGACAATTTTATTTCCTACTTGAATTCAACATATTTGCTATAGCTACTAAGAGACTCTTTAATGCTGCATTTGTTTTTCTTGAAAATAGCAATAGCACTAGACTTATATACCGCTTTACAGTGCTTTACAGCCCTCTCTAAGCAGTTTACAGAGTCAGCATATCGCCGCCAACAATCTGGGTCCTCATTTTACCCACCTCAGAAGGATGGAAGGTTGAGTCAACCTTGAGCCTAGTGAGATTTGGACTGCCAAATTTCAGGCAGCCAGCAGCCAGCAAAAGTAGTCTGCAATACTGCACTCTAACCACTGCATCACCATGGCTCATAAATAATGGTTTTTCCAGATGTAAGGCAAGTTCCTAGCTTTATTACTAAAATTAATGTATCACTGGAATCAGAACACAAGATATTGATAAAAGAAAAAGACATATGCTACTCTAGTAGTCAATATTTCTAAAAATATGCTTTGCAAGCTCTGTATCCATCACATTAATCCAGTGAGGTGAGCCAATATTTTTAAAATGTGGGTGTATAAATGTAGAATGGGTCTGACTTACAAATCTGTTTAAGCTTAAAGAGTTAGCATCGGAAGTGAAAACTTGTTAAGATTATATTAATGATATTCCTCATTGGACTTGTAATTTGTCTTTAGTGAACATAATGGAATTATGATACACTAGAAAAATCATATAGCCAGGGATTACCACAGTGATTCCCAAACTGTGAGCCGCGGCTCCCCAGGGAGCCGCGCTATCGTCATGGGGGCGCCGCGGAATATCTGCGCCCGCTGGGTCCGGCGCTGATGCGCCATTTCTGGGGCGTCTGGTGCGCATGCGCAGTTGCAGGTCGGATTTCCGGGGAGCCGCGGGCGCGTCTGGTGCGCATGCGCAGTTGCAGGTCGGATTTCCGGGGGAGCCGCGGGCGAAAAAGATTGGGAACCTCTGGATTACCATATAGTACCAAAAATCCAGACATCCACTAGGTGGCATCTTTCTTGTCATCTTGTGGGCATCCAAACATTTTGATGCACACTACTCACAAGTGATTTCACTATAATCATTATAACAAGCTTCATGCTTTTGTTGTTTCTTTTCGACCGCTTGAATCATTTTTAAGCTTGTATCCAATTCCATATTAAACGTAAAAATGGTTTTTAGTTTTTTTAAGGGCAGAATTAATTTTAATTTTAATCTTGGTCTTTGAATGATCCTCAGATCTTGATCAATCCCTTCTATCCACTCAAAACTTTTACATCACTTTACAGTAGTACTCTTTTTCTACTTTATTCATGTAAGCCTCCAATAGTGCATTATCCTTATGGTAGTCAAGAAAACCTAAAAAATGCTTTGAAAACATGCAAATCTGACACAACATGCATTTTGACTCTTCTCTCTAGCAATGTGCCCTTTTAGGTAGAACAATCTTCACCTGTGGAGCACAGGAGGTATCAGAAGACAACACAATTTTAGAAAGAGTCAGAAGAACTTTGCATGCAGAATATTTCTGTTAGTGTTACACATAATGAAAGATTGTCTATTAGTTCTGCTTTGTTTCAAGGAGCCAGCTGTGGCATAAAAGTGATAGAAATATTTGAAACAAATAGAACAATCCAAGCAGCATGTCATAGTGTCCCATCTTTCTACTGAGAGAAGAGCATGCTGAGGCTAACAGGCAGTATTTTGCATTGATATGAGCAACCCAATGAAAGTCAGCTCCCTCCAAATATGTTGAAGTACAACTTTCCGAATGCCCAGGCACCCTGAGTTCCAACATTTCTGATAAATCCACAGGAGAGGGTACTTCTGGATTTGCAACATAGTCCTGGTCCAACATTCAAGTTACAGCCATTCCAAGAACAGCCATCAAAAGTTGAGCCACAAAAAATTGACAATCCATGCAGTAAGTTTATTAGTAGTTTTAGCAAATTACACTAATCAACAAATGCCTTGGGTTTTTTCTATGCAATTCAGACATGTAAATTAAATCTCTCTATTACCGTATATTTCCACTGTAATTCCCTATAGTCAGATAAATTATTTTACTATGATAGATCTATTTCCCCCTTATGACAATGGCTGGCAGCATCTCAAAAGGTAATGTCTTTGAAGGAAGCATCAGCAAAACTCCTCCATGTTGTTATCTTTTTAAATTTATATATAATAAGAAAAAAACGCTATCCTTAATTACACAAGAAATGCCCAACATAGTTCTGTGTGAAGTTCTTGTATTAAAAAGTGTAAAAATGTTTTTAATAACATTAGCTTTCTTGATTCCAAATGAAGTGTTTTGAATGAAGAACCATTGAGTGTTATAGCATCAATTAGCAAAAGTTTGGATGGAGATGCTCAGGAGATGCTCAGGCAGCAGACAGTATAGAGCTAAGCAAACTGTCACTGCTTGGCAACAACTCATGATCAAGACATTCATTATTATTTGACACAAGAATCAAACCAGTATTTTCCAGAGCTGAGAGCACAGTTTTAAAAAAATCAAAACTGGAAGCACTGTCTTTCTACTGATTCAAAATGTAAATGTAAAATGTACAAAATGTAAAAGAAAAAAAACCTTGAATTGTTCTGTTTTTCCATGGCTGTCAGATATGGTTTTGCCAGAATGAGTTAAATCTAGGCAGTGACCTCTGCAGAAATTCAACATGCAACCCAAACTGGATAACACTGAATAATCCAATTCTCCCACCCCACACCCTGCAAAAAAGTAACAGAAACAAACATTCGTAGTAGAAGCTGATATAGTAGCAGTCAAATGAGACTCAATTGGATATTCAAATTTTTAGGATGTATAGGCTCATCTTAAATACTTTACTGTAATAATTGTACTACATAACAGATTGTATATTAGTCCAGCAGATAATAAGGCAACTGATATAGCCAATCAAACAAACTGAATATATGAGGATGTATTTAAATTGAAGATATTCTAATTACTGAACATCTGAATTAATTATAAGTGCTAGATTTTTTTTTAAAGTCAAAATAAACTTGATTTATTTGGCTTATTCGTGCCAGCTTTATTTCTGAAGCTGGGTTTTATTTAAGGCAGCCATGTTCATTTAAAATATTAAAGTTAACTGTAGTCTTCTCAAAAGGAAACAAATGCAGGATTATGTATCCAGTTCCAACTGAATTTTAAAAAATGGTCTTTGAACATTGTAATCCAGGTAGCTGAAAAAATACAAAGTTGGCTATTCAAAAAGGCTGGCATGAAAACCTATATAAGCAGCAACAGTATTTGTACTACCAGAACCTGAATATTTTTATTCAATACTATTTCATCTTCTTTACACAGTCTAAGATTCACTGAAAAAAGGCATAAAATTACTATGATAGAAAGGAAGCAATTTAATAGATCTAATGTAGCTTTTTCACTCTTTGTACAATTTCTTTATGAATTATCCCATTCCACCAAATAATCCCTTTCCAATATCAGGTGTAAAAAAAAACAGTTTGCACAAGCACCTTCAAATTGGGATCAGAAAGCCATTTCAGAGATTCTGAATTTCTGAAAAAAAAGAGGGGTTTTTTTTATTTACATTTATATCCCGCCCTTCTCCGAAGACTCAGGGCGGCTTACAGTGTATAAGGCAATAGTCTCATTCTATTTGTATATTTACAAAGTCAACTTATTGCCCCCCCAACAATCTGGGTCCTCATTTTACCTACCTTATAAAGGATGGAAGGCTGAGTCAACCTTGGGCCGGGCTTGAACCTGCAGTAATTGCAGGCTGCTGTGTTCTAATAACAGGCTTCTTACCAGCCTGAGCTACCATGGCCCTATATAGTTTGCCAATATCTAAACAAATCATTTTATAACAATATCATGATGCCAAAGAATGAGAAAACTTTGTATTCACCACCATCATCCCTTCCTCATATATATTCCCACCCTCTTCTGTAAGTTTGCAACCCCTGACTGGCAATATTTTTTGTTACTTGAGAATATAATTATAGCCTGAGTTTACCCATTTAATCAATCCACTGTATACTCTAACCATAGCTTTTATACAAGCCCCAATGACACATCACATTGTTAAAATCACACTTTGCAAACTCTAATGGTTGATTTCCCCAATGCTCTGCCAAAACCATGTCAGTCTAACCATGGCTTAGTGGAACGTGAGAATCTAGTCACCACTGGAAAATACTTCAAAAATAATCTGGCTCATCTAAACTCTTAATGCAGGAAATCTATCAGGAGAAAAACCCATCAGGTGATCTTTTTAAAGACAGAATAAAATTGTTTGATATGTATGCATTATTAGAAAGCTTCCCTATGTTTTCCAAATTATAGATTCCCTCTCTTCTCCTCCCCACTATCTATATGGCAACTCTTCAAATCAATGAAGAAGACTGTCATGTTGTCTCTTACTCATCTCTTCTAAATATCATAATCAACTTCTCCAAAAATGCTGAATTTCTTCAAAGCTTTCCTCTCTTGTTTTTATCACCCCCTCCACCTCATTGCACTTTGTAACTACCCTGATGATTTGCTGAAAATGATTGCAAAGAATATGAAAATCTGCTAAAAATATTTTAGAGGCCACATACCTAAAAATAGAAGATTTCAAGGAATTTGGTTAAAGGCTGTTTCAGAACAATTGTCTTCAGATGTATAATCAATGCAAATTGACTGTAATCCATAAACCCTAGGCTTTAATACAGTTGTAAATTATGCCTGTTATCTGCTTGTAATCAACCAGTTGCTTCATTTACTAGCATTGATATCACAGAGCTCTGTAATTATACAATTCCATTAGCAATACTCTTTCCATTTTTCAAACCCAGAACTAGTTTTCCAGAATTTTTCTTTAGAAAATAACAATTTTTCACAGCTGATGATAAATGTGAAATGATCTTTTACACAACTTATCAACACTAATACTTCAATTACGGTAAGTTTTTGCTAGTCAGTGATGAAAAACAATCAATCAAGAATTTCAGGGTCAATTTTTGACCTCTTTCAAATAGGAATGTGCAGTTTGTATGCTGTTTGTGAAAGCAAAATTGAGTCATGGAGGTAATCTGAATGAAACCATTCTGCACTATCTCAGTATAATTGAATCCAGGATATGAGCTGACAGTTGCAACTGAATTTATTTCTAAGGAAACATTCAACCTTTAAGGATACAGATTCCCTTATGGTCTCAATACAAAAATAAATCCCATTTACATTTTAAGAAAAAATAACAATAGCACTACAAAACGGTTATTTTCCCTACCCCCTAATCCCAGGTTGTTGAAATGTGACTACAAATTCCCTTCAACCCGTTGTGACAGTGACGCCCCCAACAACCATGCAGGTGCTGGAATGAGGTTAAAAGGCCACACATTGCAGTGAGAGAGCAAAAGAGCAGACAAGAGAAGAGGTGTGCTGGACGTGGTAAGCAGAGCAGAAGGATGCCGTGAAAAAAACTTCTGCTACACACAGTAAATACCTTTGGCTGGACTTTCTTTGAGCTCTGAGTCTTTTTTTCCTGCCAAAAATTCACAAAGAAGATATAACGTTTGAGAAGCAGTCAAACTGAACTTGGCCACTTATCATCTGTAAATGCCATGATAGCAAAGATGGGTTGTATAATTAGAAAGCTGAATACCATGGAATAAAGTGCTTTTAAAAAACAAAAAAAAGGAAAAATTGCACACAAGGGATCTGATAACCTATCAGTGTCTGATTAGCCAATTTCATTTCAAAAAGCATTTTTCCCTCCATAAGAAACAGGGCTCTTCCATGTAACTGGTTGGCCCTCTAGTCCAGAGTCTGTGTTTTGTGTAAAGCCCATCCATTCCTAACTGGCAATTCCTATGCTAGAGCAAAACTGCTGGTTGGCAAGGAATGTAAAAATCCATGAAGCGTTATTCCTATTTATTTAAGGTGTATATTACAGGATCTATCAATTAAGCTATTAAGCTTCCCATCGTGAAGTCTGTTTCTCCAAACATAGCCAAACAGCCAACTAATGTGTTGCCATGCCAAGGCAATCACTTTGCCATAGTTTGATGGCTCTTGATTAAATCCCAGCCATATAAATTCTCTTATCCTAGAGAAGGAACAAGTTGTGAGATTGATAGATCCTGAAATGGATCTGCAAGGGTTTCTGATTTTCCAATTGTGTGACAGCAACAAAATGCTTTTTCTCCCCTTCCCCTCTTTTTTTTCTAGTTAAGTATATATATATTTATATATATATATATATATATATATATATATATATATATATATATATATATATATATATATAGGGGGTAGGGGGTGGGGCTGACTAGGTGGCTCAGTGGCTAAGACACTGAGTTTGTCAGCAGTTCGGGCGGTTCGAATCCCTAGTACAGGTCTCCTGCGTGAGCAGGGGGGTTGGACTAGATGACCTCCAAGGTCCCTTCCAACTTTGTTACTGCTAGGTTTAGAAATAAAGTTATAAAGTTTGGAAAATTGAAATGTATGATTTTGACATGCATACTTCCCGGCTAACAGTGGTGGGGTGTACGTGTCTTGTTTCTTCCTTATCTCCTGGATTTTGTTAACACCTTCTTGATGAAGAATGTTGGAGGAGTTGAACTTTTTTGGCATTTTGGCTGATACTACCCTGGCTAATCTTGAAAGACTTGGCCAGAACGTAAGCTGGTTAGCACTTGGATAGGAGACCACCAAGAAATTTCAGAGCTCTAGGCTTGGACAAGAAAGTAAAATGAATCCTGGAATAAGATTAACGGCAACCCACTACTATATTTTTTTATAAGAAAACTACGTAGTTAGTTAGCATGAATTAAACATGAAGGAAACTTTATTTCTTTGAAATAAAAATATTATCCAGTGGTTGGTGGTGTTTTTTCATAGACCAATGCAGCAGGGATTGCTTTTTCTGAAGCGCCATGTATAAAGGATAGTGAGATTAGTCTGAGAAGTGAAAGCAAATGCCTCTGCTAGGCAAACACATACCCATATTTCACTATTTCCTACCTAATCAATTTGATGAACCTCAATGTTCTAATAACAATAAGGAAAGTTTGCCATTCTAAAGGAAAGAGTGGTGCTAATAAAAGAGTAACAGAGTTGGAAGAAACCTTGGAGGTTTTCTAGTCCAATCCCCTGCTCATGCAGGAGACCATAAACCATTTCTGACAAGTGATTGTCCAATCTCTTCTTAAAAACCACCAGTAATAGAGCACCCACAACTAATGAAGACAAGCCGTTCCACTGATTAATTGTTCTAACTATTTCTCCTTATTTCTAGATTGGTCGTCTCCTTGATAAGTTTCCATCAATTGTTTCTTGTCTTGCCTTCAGGTGCTTTGGAGAAAAGGTTGAACCCCTCTTCTTTGTGGTAGTCCCTTAGATATTGGAACACTGCTATCCTATTACCCCTAGTCCTTCTTTTCACTAGGGTAGGCATAACCAATTCCTGCAACCGTTCTTCATATGTTTTACCCTCCAGTCCCCTAATCATCTTTGTTGCTCTTCTCTGCATTCTTTTTAGAGTCTCAACATCTTTTTTATCATGGTGACCAAAACTGGTTGCAGTATTCCAAATGTGGTCTTACCATAAAGTGATACTAATCAGTAGGATTTTACAATCTAAATCACTTTAGAATCTTGATGTATTTTCTTTGATGTACACAAAACTAGAAAGTGATTCTGCAATTCTAGTTTAGCTTCCTTCTTACCAGAATCACTTGAAGAAATAGGTAGCAAACATCTGAATCTTGTTCACATTTCTTCATTTGCTTTATCATCAGAACTGATGCAACAATCTATACTACAAGAGTTAAAATGGCTACAGAATGGCAAAGGCTTTATCTATTGGATATACATTTCTTCCCAGCCTTCTCCTGTATTCTCCTGATGCACCAGACAATGTTTCTCATCACTTTTGAAAGATTATGGGAAACGTAGTCCAATTAATCTGGAAGACATCCAATTAGGCTATATACCAATCCAATAGCTACAAAGTTAAGCATCACCATATTGGAATATGCATGTAACTTAACAGTCTGGAATAAAGTGTTCCTAAAATGAATATATAAAATTAAAGAGGGGCGCTAAGGGCTACATTAAAGATTGTGTGGTGTGTTGATGGCACAATTTTAAAAATCAAGCATTATGTGAAAAATTGATATTTTAGGAATTCTTAAGGACAGCAGGTGGTCAGTCACTTAATTTTCCTGTTAACAACAGATACATTAATATAAGAAATACGCAAAGAGTTCAGAGAAACAGCTTATTTATTTGCTACAGATAGATTTTCTCTCCCTGCCCAATAAGGAAGAGGATATTGGCAAAGGATTGTGACCGACAGCTTATCTGAAGAACCTAATATAGCAGACGTACATTTCTATCAATAGTGTCTATCAGAATTTACAATCAAAGCTCAGAGATGCCTCTTCTGTTTCTACTGTTCTGACCTTTAAAAATTGGTACTAGTTTGGCATGGTCAATAAATGCATACACCTGGCTGCCAATCCTGATCTCTTCTGGTCCATGTAAAATGTCATGGAGATATGTAGTGATAAAGGCAATGACAAGCATTTGCTATTAATGGATATGAGACTTGTAATGTGCTAAAAATAGGGTCTATATTTGATGAGCAGCAAAAACTCAGTGAGATGGTACATCCCTATCTACCCAATACACTTCAGTCTGCAAGTAGGGGCTCACATAATAGAAGGCATCTTCCATTCCTGCATTTATGAAACCAATGCATTAAGGAGAAAATTACACAGTCCTCTTTACCAACCAAACCTAAATCAACATTTAGGTTTGAGGAATATTCAGTTATGTGATCTCCTCCACCACTAACGAATTGTGAAACAAGTACAATCCAAATACTTATTAGCTTAGTGAGAAATAGGTAGAAGTCAACAACAAAACTTCTCATTAAACTGTGAAATATAAAAGTTCATAATGTCATGTTTAAAATAAGACACTAATTGCAAGACTAGGGTAAAAGATTGTGGTTATTTAATTGGGTAAGCAATGTCTCCAACAGAGAAAGTAGCTTTAAATTCATAGAAACTTTCTAGGAAACAGACAACTCTTTTACTACTGTGGAGATGTGACAGGAGCAACTAGTTACTATTTATTAATAAAGCAGCACAAGATCAAGAATGGTAGTAAACAGATAAATTGATTAGTCTATAGGAGGACATAAGAATATATTTATATGATATATGTTTGAGAGCAAGCAGAGGTAAGTCCTCAAAGATATCAAAAAGGCAAATAAAGGATTACTTTGTCAATGGTTATACTAACTAATATGTTTGACAGATATGGTGGAATTTTAACCACAGAGTTCCTAGCCAGCATGGCAATTTTGGGAGTTTTAGGACTAGATTAGGGGAATGCTTGGTTTAATGGATTTTTGGATGCTGATTTTAAAATATTTCCAATAGTAGCAAAAACTCCGTGCAAACATAAACAGAAGAGATTCTGAATTACGATTCACATACCATTGTACTTTTTTACCTTAAACTTGGGGAAATGACTTTCCTTGATTAAAAAGGGAAATACCCTAAAAGGAATAAAGTACATAAACTAGTAATTGCAGCTTGCCATCTGCAAACCTAAGTGTGTTGATGAAAATAGCCAGTCTCCCAGTCTAGATCTAAAGTACCCTGGGAGAATGTTCACAGACTTTAATTTTATCATACAAATAAGTTGGTGAATTCTTGCTGTTTTAAAAAAAACCAGGAAATAAATGTAACATGTTTTTAGATATTTAGTAAAAGTGGTTTTCTATACATGTTATGGTGATAAATTAATTTTAAAGAGTTCCAGAACTAGAAAGGAGAGGAGAGGAGAAAAACAAAAGTAACTTTAACTTATGTTAACCATTTTTGTTGTATGTTACAGACAACATGTACTTACCTTGAAAAGACTATATAAAAATGAAAAGACAAATATTGCCTTTTGTGATCAATAACAGCATCAGCACCATTCATTATCACAAATATATCCCACTGGCAACAGAAAGATTATCTCCCCAACCCAGCTATCTGCAATACTGAATTGCTCCTTAATTGCCCAGTATAATGAAGCACAACCTTGAGGGCAAAAATCTAAATTCCCTCCAGCTTGATAGTTAGGATATGCAATCACTTTTCTTTATCTACAATAAAAATGCCAGCTCAAGCCCTATAGATCCATCACACAATAACTCACTTGCACATTCTGACAGATTCTTTTCAGAGGTGGAGACTTGCTGCTTGACCCATCTTGAACTAGTTCTTCTCTTCCTAGATGCTTAACCACAATACATCTTTCCAGAGGGTTACCCCTAAAATAGAAGAAAGATGAATCCATGAATATGAATCACTTGAAGAAAATCTTGAATATTCCTGATATTTAAGTTCAGTAAACAAGCTAAATTAAATATTCTTGATGAACGTATCTTTTCTTTAATGTACACTGAGAACATATGCACCAAGACAAATTCCTTGTCTGTCCAATCATACTTGGCCAATAAAAAATTCTATTCTATTCTATTCTATTCTATTCTATTCTATTCTATTCTATTCTATTCTATTCTATATTAAATAGGTAGAATGGTTTATATGGATCACAACAATAAATAGTAATATTTAAACAAACAGTAGCGTTCTACTACCAAATACTTGGTTAAAATTGTATCCAGTCTCATATTAAAGGGGAGAATTAATGAATTTTAATAACAGGTCTTAGTTCCCTTGAGTGACCTTTCACAGATTCCAAATCATTTTTGGGGTGGCTGCCCTATGAAGCCAACCCATAACATGACAAGATCATGACTGACTTTTATTGTCATTTCTTTCTATTACTTTGGGAATACATTTTTACATACACATCTATATATTTCCTCACAGATGATGTAAGAAATTATGGAGGAGGCTGAGAAGGTAATTGAAAGGAAAGTAGGGCAGTTTCTTATAAATGCCATTTCAACTCAGATTCCAAGAAACCTGAAAGAAGCATTCAAATCATTCCAAAAGACTTTCCCTTAATGAACTCACAATAAATGAGATTGGAAGTTCTTTTAGAAGTTTTCAAGATGCTGCATTTACCCAAGGCTAGCATTAAAACTATCCTACTGAAATTTGTGCAATTCTTGCTTCCTTGATCTTCTGTCTGGAATGCTAGGGTATTTTTAAAGCTAGAGTCCATGCTTATTACTAAGGAAACAAATATATCACAAATTCCCTTCATTGAAAAGAATCTTTGAACTTACTTACTTAGCTTTACACTTCTGTAAGGCTTCATCAGCTATCTGCTTCAAGTTAATCAGCTTATCACCTCTATAAAAGGCATCTAAAACAACAAGTAAGTCATTAAAGTGGCGCATCAGAACAGGCCAGGCCCTTGAAGGTTATCCATCATAAAGGAGGGACGAAATAGTTTAAAGTAAAAGAAAGAGAGAACAATGGAAAGGACAATGCAGTAACAGCACCAGTTTCTTCAAAATTCAGGGAATTTGAAAAGATCTGGGTTAGGGTTAGATTGGGGATCAATCAAAGCAAACTGGATGACCTTTGTCATATCTTAGTTCTGTTATTGGCATCCTCATTATTTCATGACAGAATTAACAGGACTTAACAGAATAACAAAGTTGGAAGTCTTCTAGTCCAACTCCCTGCTCAAACAGGAGACCTTGTACCATTCCAGGCAAGTGGTTGTCCAAACTCGACTTAAAAGCTTCTTGAATACCTTGAATAGCTGATTTTTTTTGTTGCACATTAAAACATAATGTTGCAGGATCCATTCTGAGTTGGACACTGAGACCAGAGGTTTAGTCTTCTAAGCTTTTAGACTTGTGCTGGAGCCCATCTTCAGGGAATGCTTTTCTTTCCAAATATGTACATTGGGGTGTTGTATATGTAGTATTTATGTGGTGTGTGATTGTGTGTGGTTTTTTAGTTAATTGGGATGTTCTGTAACACAAGGAAAGAACCAACAACTTAATAGCTGGCCATCAACCCCTCAAATAACAACTAAAAGTCACACGTAACCGGGCAACACATAAATACTACAAATATTATGCATAGAACAGCCCAGTGCACACTTTCTGGAAAGAGAGAAAAGTTTCCTCAGGATGGGCTCCAGCACGAGTCCAAAAGCTTGGAAGACTAAATCTCTGGTCCCGGTGACCAACTCAGATTGGATATGCAACATTATCCTGGCACATGTATATTTGCCTTCATTTATAAAACATAACGGGTCTAACAGTTAAATGAACGTAGATCTTATAAATCTGAAATCTATTTATTTTATTAGAGAAGGATCATCTAATAAAAAGCATTAATTGAGCAACCCATGGCTTTTCAAATGTAAGGCCTGCTTTTTTTACTAGAACATTTTCCTGCTTTATGACAGCTAAGAAAATTAAATTCTTTTTTAAAAATACTTTGGATCATAGCAACAAAAGTTATGAATTAAAATGTTTATAATTCCAGAACACTGTTATATTGACAATAGATTGATCAAACATATTCCTATGTGTTTTAACTCAGAAATAGCTCCTTCTTTTATTTCAAAGATGAAGAGTATAAAGTTATCATTAACTATAAACCCAGTTAGGTTATGCTGATTATATACTAAAGAACCTACAGGTTATCAAAAATCTATTTACCTGCAGTTATGAGAAGCGAGCAGTTGGAATCTAGAATCCTCTCACAAAGAGATTCTGCTGAAAAGCCTGCAAACTGAAGTCATAATCACAAATTTAACTACCAAACAGCAGAAGCCACAACAGTGCCAACTTGAACTATTTTGACTAGGATTTCTGACTGTGAGTAGGAATAATGCAGATATAAATGTTTTTATCTAATTAGTTAAAAGGCAGTTGAAAATTCTGTTTCATAATACAACAGAACTCCTTAGAAGAAAATCTTTGTTACAATCAGTGAGAAACGCATTGCAGATAATTATAATCACAAATTGTAGACATGTTTCATTGAAACCTAGCTTGATCAAAATTGCTGCCTTTTTCCTAATGTATAAACATACTATTGAGTTAAGAAGGTTTAAGGATATGGTGCTTCCACTATGCCTCTTGAACTGAGGAAAGGAGATTGCTGGCTGACTACTGAATGAGTCCAGAAAAAGGCATGGCTCCTTTCAGAAGAAACCAACAAGTACAGCAACAGCACCCATGCTGGATTAGAAGACCTTTGCCTAATTCAATTCCAAATACTGCAAACCTTTAATGCAAAACATCACAGCAAATATGGACTGCTATGGACCGACACTTTGCAATTTGTCAGTATTCTGTTGAACTATTTAATGCAATGTTTTGGCTTAAACTCCTTAAAAATGTAGGGAGATTTTTTTTATTATTATTAAATTATTTAAGCCTTCTTTGGAAAATAAAGTGATTAATCAGCATCTGCTTAGTCAAAAAGTGCATAATGGCATACTCACCTACTTGAGAAAGTAATTTAAAATCACAGGAGGTAAAAAGCTAGCTTAGTTTAAATTGCTATCTATGTCATAGTTCATTTCAATTAGGTTTTATTGTACAGTACCTGATCTGCAAAATGCAGATAAACATTAGTTGGCAGTAAGAACTTTTTGTATCATTTGCTGTTCATTTGGATTTGCAGACCACACACAATAGCCCTAATTTCAATTACTAACTCATAACCTTCAAGGCTATAATTCAATAAATGTTTTTGTTGAATAAATATTCCTACCACAATAGAATGAAGTGCTCCAATTCTGGCACAAGCTAACATAGCAACCACCAGCTCAATTATCATTGGCATGTAGATGGAAACTCTGTCTCCTTTCTTCACGCCTGTGAAGAAGAAAAAAATCTCAGATCAGCCAGCTACAACAATTTTTCCAGACAACCACACAAATAATACCTGAAAAATCAAACAAACTTATAGAGCAAATAGACATTGGTTAAATTAAGGATCCCAGAGTTAGAGAAGGAATCTTTGCTCTGATTTGATCTAAGCCAGCATCATGATGAAATAAAGAAATGGTCAACACACTCCTCAAAAAGGAATTAAAATGCATAACTGTTTTCACTGTTTTATTTCTTGCTTTTATTGTTTTTATAAAAACTCAAGGTTATTTCCCCTCAACAACTTGGTGAGGTGGGTTGGAGTGAGAGCAGGTGACTGATTCAAAATTATCCAGCTGGTTTTCACGCCTAAAACAGGACTAAAACTGACAGTCTCCCAGTTTCTACCCTGGTGTCTTAACCACTAGCCCAAATTGGCTCTATAAATTACTGAGAAAACTGGTATCAAAGAAAAGGAAGTGGAAGAAGCATATACACTGCAGGAAGTTAAAATACAAGTGTTAAATGAATTTGAAGGTAGATTAATTTTCCAAGAGAATGACTGGAAAGTAGAAGTAAATAAAGAGGGTAAATAAAGCAGCTTTCAATAGAATAAAAAGAATTACATGTATGAGGAATTTTATTAATAGTATGTGGAATTTTACCAATAAAAGATGAAAAAAGAGGCGTGGTGGAATGATGAAGTGAAAGCAGCTGCAGATGAGGGAAACTGCACGTAAGACAATGGGTGTAGCAAAAATGACAGGAAAGAGAAATATTACATATAGTGAATGAAGTCGGAGAACATAAAACAGTTCGAGAGTACAGGATTACAGAAAATACAGAATGATTGTGATAGAAACTTTGAAAACTGGAAACAGATAAAAAGGGCCAAAGAAAGAGACACTAGATTAAAAATGAAATAATGAAATTATTTGGGATAAAATTCAAACAATGGAAGTCTAGAAGGAAAGGTTTGGAAATAGGTATGGGAATGACAGTAATACGAGATGACCTTTATTGTCACTTTTTCTCTGTACACTGGCACACATTAAAAATGAAATTCTGGTGCCTGCTGACAAAAGAATACATATATGTACCCATACCCATACATAAAAACAGACATACATATGCTGTACATACACAAATGTATATTCGCATACATATATATTAATCACAGTCCATTTCGAATACAAAATAGAAAACAGAGTCTTGACAGTTAACAAGGTTGATACTATATGATACAAAGCTATTACAGAATCCAGTTATTCTGCTTTGGATACCACGAAGCCTCCTCCCAGAAGATAACGAAGAAAATCGGTAATGGAGAGAATGTGTAGCATGCCTGACAATACTGTGGACCAGTGGTGGGTTGCTACCATTTGCCCAGGTTCGGGCGAACCAGTAGCAGCGGTGGTAGGAGGCTCTGCCCACCTGCCCGGACATCATTAAATATGATCTGTGCATGTGCAGAAGTGGCGCGAGCCCGAGCAAAGTGAGCACGTGCAAGCGAGCAAACCAGTAGCAAAGGTAAGTGAAACCCACCCCTGCTGTGGACCCTGGTCAAGCAGTGCTTATATGCCATGTAATATGTCAAAAAGTGAAATTGAAACTAATGCTATAAATATTACTGCCAAGAAAAAAATGGCAAAATCAAAATTGTAGTTGCTGTGAGAATATTGAAAATTGCTGAGCTACAGAAGTAGTTGGTATAACTGAGACATGTTAAAATATGAGTATGTTTTGCTTGTGGAGTAGTTCTGTGACTTCTTTAACGTGTGTGAAGACTACATCCATAACTGAAAATTGAAAGAATTACTGCCTTATAAGAAGAGAAATGTAGCAACAATTAATGTAAATGCACAGGAGGATTTCTTTATTATACATGCCTCAGAATGTTGGCAGAATTCTGCCTGAAGGGTGATAATGAGTGAAACACAGGAAGAGATTGTGGCTTTATACTAAGCATGGGGTTTGTAGATTAGCTTTTCAACTTTGCTTTTCAACATGTCATTGAGAAATAAATGAGGCCGTTTATTGTACATATATTGATTAAAGGAAGTGCATGATAAGGAAAATAAATTTGATTTATGGAATGTTTTGTGCAGGTATGAGGTTGGAATGCAGCAGAACCTACCATGTTTCCCTGAAAATAGGACCCTGTCTTATTTTTTTTTTAACCCTGAAATAAGCACTTGGCCTTATTTTTGGGAAGTCTTATTATTTTGGGGCATGTGGAGCAAGGTGGGGCTCCTCTTGCTGTCTTACCTGATTTCCAGCTCTGTGTTTAAATATTTTCAGGGAGGGCTTATTTTGGGGGGTAGGCTTATTTTAGCACATGCGCTTAAATGGGCTCATTATCAGGGGGTGTCTTCTTTTGGGGGAAACAGGATATGTATGATGCAGGTAGACTAATGTGGGAATAATATGATTAGTGAATGATTAACCCTAATCTTACTATTCAGGACAAGGATCAGATTTATGGATAAATGTGTAAGTCATGTTTATGGTAATATGAGAGATGTGTCGCTTGGAGAAATGAATGTACTTGCATTTTTGTAAGCAATGAATGTTAGGTTGTATGATGCAGTAAGAAGTATGGCTCTGAAAATGGATGTGTCCAAACCAAGTTAAATGTGTTTGAAAAGGAAAATGGAGTAAACCACTGTATATTTTACATAAATGAAAAAAACAGAGCAAGTAGATGAAAGTGTCTACCTTCACAAACAATTTATTGAAGATAGGGAAATGTTGATATGCAAAGGTTGGCAGTAATAAATAGTAAAATGATCTTCTGTGAGGAATGAATGCTGAAAGAAGTAAAACTGTGATGAGTGTGTTTCTGCCTATGTTATATGAAAATGAGGGCTAAGTAATTCAAGGAGTAACCAGAAGTTAATGGGATAAAACAAAAAGATGCAGAATCAAGAATCAATGAATGTTGAAACAATGTGGATTGAATATAACAATGAGTGACCAACATGAAAGAGGACTATCAGTCTGATCATACTGAGATAATAAATGAGGATCAAATTTTAAATTTTAAAATTTTATGCTACAGAATTTTATTTTATAATCGTTGCATATATCAGTACAACTACTAATATTCTTATAATCACTTGCATTTTGAAAAATAATTGTTTGGGCTACAAACATTTTCATATATTTGCTAGCTCTGTGCCAGATATCAAGCAGACAACAGGTGACAGTAATAATTTCAAACAGAGTTACTGCGTTCATGCATACTGCCTTACTCATCAGAATATTTCTATTCTATTCCAAAGGAGGACTTTTGTATAACTGGTTAGGAATGTACTGCTTCAGAAATTTTAGTCTTCATTTAGGGTGGAAAGTGATCGACATGTATAATGTTTTCATAGTAGGCTGTCATATTTATCAAACCTCAGAAGGGGAAGACACTCTGATTTATAAAATTTGTACAAATGTACAAAATATACAAGTGTACAAAATCAGAAAAGATGGCTGACAAGAAGCGCTATTCAGGTATCTCCCCTTCAAACACTGCTATCAAAATTATACTCCTGGTTCTTAAATGTTTCAAGCTAAACACCAGGAATGGAGAGTCTCAACAAATACAGGAAACTGTTCATGGCATAAATTTATTAAGAGCATGCAGGAAACCAGCTGATCTCAGGAGTGGAACGTTCTATAAAGATCCACAGGCGTGCTATAACCTTATTGACTTTAAGGATAAATAATGACTGAATAAAACTAAACTAAAATATGCATATGGAATAAGGTATGGTTAGCCATCTTCGTTTTTAAAAGTGTACCCTTTCCTTACCTACCAACCAGGGGTGAAATGCTACCGGTTCAGACTGATTCGGCCAAACCGGTAGTTGCAGCAGCGGGTGGTTCAGAGAATGGTAGCAGCGGCAGCACGAGGCTCCGACCACTGGCCTGGTCGTCATTACTTCCTGGTTTTAACCAGGAAATAACCTTTTTATCCTCTGTGCATGCACAGAAGGTCCAAAATTGCACGTGATGCACGTGTGCGCACAAAGCACTCATTTCTGAACCGGTAAGGAAGGTAAGTAGACTTCACCCCTGCTACCAGCCTATGTATCTTGCAAATATGTGGAAAATCTTATCTGACTGAATTCAAAAAGAAGTGTTAATCCTGTTCCAAATGTGGACTCAAAAGAATTGAGACAATGTGGCAATGTTGAAGTTAATACTAAACTTTTTCTAACTTAACAATATACGAGAAGGAGAGCTACTGGTGGTTATAAAAATTACAGTCTTAATTATGGCTGTAAAACTATCAAAATAGGGCTAATCATCATAATAAAAATTATGATCTGGATTGTTAAGCATAGGATATTTCCAATACACCCACAAAATGACCTTCTAAAATATGTTAAATGCAATTCAAATTCAGATGATCATCAGTTATGGATGGTGAGGATTAGAAGATAACATTTACGGGCCAGACAACATAGACAACTATGGGACATAACCTCCTTTAGTCCATTCTCATATGATCAGGAACCTAGTGGCACAGCTTCTGATTTTTCTTCCCAGGTAATATTGTTAATTTTGAGTGCACAACAAAATCACACATAATAATTTCATTGTGGATGAGACAACTGACCTAACATGTAGAATAACGGAATTGCAGTGAATCTCAGAAGTCATCTAATCTGACCTCCTGCTGAATGCTTAGACCACAGGTATCAAACTCAATTTCATTGAGGGCCGCATCAGGGTTGTGTTTGACCTCGGGGGAGCAGGGGGACATTGCCAGAGTGGGTGTGACCATCTCAATGTCATTTATGTCAGGAGGCGCCTGTGGTGGCCCAAGTGCTCTGCCAGCGAAAATAGAGCTTGGGAGCCCGTTTTCACTGGCAGAGGACCAAAGGCTGTTTCCAGGCCCATGGGCCAGATCTAAGCACCACATGGGCCGCATCCGGCCCACGGCCTTGAGTTTGACACCCCTGGCTTAGACCATGGTAAATAATCTGGATGACATAGATTTTACCCTAATCTGTCCCTGAGCCAGCTTTTTCACTATAATATTAACCCAGAAGATAAAAATACCAATTGCTTCTCTCCAAACTAGAGCAGAGGGGCTTTTACTAGTTTTAAATTAACAAGACAGATGAAATGCTGCTTGATATACCACCCACATTGCTATCCTGGAATTCTCCTTGATTACACTCTGAGATGGCCTCTGAATGGTATTAGAAAACTCTGATCTTGGACTTCAACATTGATACTGTTGCCACTCTAGTAAGACAAGTATGGGATTTCATAGCCTCTATGACAATCATGGTTCTCTCTTTAATCACAAATAAATAACAACTTAGGTCAGCACATATTCTCAATTTAATTTTTGCTTTGCAACATGAGAAGGATGACAGCCTAGATACTGGGGTCATTCTGCTCTACTGGTCAAACCATCACTTGTTAAACTTTTGTCATCACCTCTCTTGGGAACAGGTGAAGGCCCTAAAAAAAGTTATCTCCTAAAATGTATAGAATATGATGAGTTCTTCAAATGAGCTAGAAAAATGCACTAAAGAATCCATAACCATTGATCCAACCAAAGCTCCCCTATGAAAAGAAGTTAAACTGGCCACTGACATGATTATACTTAAGTCTCCTAATCACCATTGTGAAATCAAGCTTTCTTCCTGGCTTTATGGAGAGTTGTGGATGATGAAACGGGTCAGGAGATTAATAGAGTGCAAATAGTGTAAGATCCAGGACATGCTGACACAATACACATTAGTTCACAAATTGCTGACTCTGCAGCAAAAGTTAGAAGGTGAGGCTGCTATTTTTTAATGTTCATTGTATCTTCAAGTAGCACAGTTAAGAACTTACAATACTACCATTTGCTCTGGAAAATTTTTACCTTAAAGCCCTTGGCAACATGTTGTGACAAATTTGTGGGGCATTTTGAGAACACAATTCAAGGAATAATTCTTAGTTTTCCAGGTCTGAAAATGTGGATAAGAACATGGGTTCAAGATACCTAAGAGATTGTCTTCACTTCTTCATTCACTAAGATTACCAGGAAAGGATTAGATTTTTTTGTGCCAAAGCTGACAGTGTGTCATCATGCATGTTTTTCACAGGCAACCATTTTCTGTGATGGTACCTGTACTCTGAAATCTTCCTAATCCACCAAAACCAGAGAGGTGTCTATACCTTTGGTTGCACTGAAGATTTATCACTTCTCTCAAGTCATCTCTGTAAGAATGTGGATTAATAGACTTCATTTGTTTTCCTTCTCCCTGGTGGTTTTTTTAATGATATTGCTTTAATTAATGATTCTAATTTAATTCTTTTCTGATTTATGGGAAACATACAAACAAAAAATCATGATAGCTGTTTAAAGGTTATGTCTGCTCCTCATAGCTGGGGAGGAAAACCATCAATTCATAGTTGGGGATAACAAGTGACTATCACCCTGGTCAAGGTCCAAAGCAAGGTCTCACAAAAAGCATTTGAATTCCTACAACATCAGATACCTTGTTCCCGAAGAACATTGGCAAATTGGCAGACTTTGCTCAGCAATTCACTGTATGTAATTTTCATGGAATCTCCTGGTTCATTTCCTTCCCTATAAGAAAAGAAAAAAGATATATAAATGCAAAAAATGTATATCAAATTTAAACTTCACATGTTTTGCTATAACCAAAAACTAATAAAATAGCTTAAAGCAGCTTGGTGTTCTTTACATGGACATAGAGAGTGAATAGTTTATGCCACCTTGGAAAAAGCACAGCTTTGAAATACAGTTAAAAAGTACACAAAGCAAATCCTATCTATAGAAGAAGACCTCAAAACAACAGACAATTAGGGAACCATTGTTCCAATTTGCACTGACATATGTAAGATTTGCTACTGTTTTCTGACTGGTTGCAATTTATCAAAATGTTAGTTCACTGATTTCAAATGGCAAGTTCCTAAATACGAGAAGTCAAATGTTTAGGAAAAATTTCTTTGCCATTTTTCCCCCTTTCTTTTCACGTTCAAAGTTTGTGCAAAGAATGTATTGGTACTGATGACATAGATGCCTGGATAAAGGACTAGGAATATTTTAACATTACACCAATTTGAATGTGAACGAATACAATCCTATACATATTTACCTGGAATCCTGTGTAAAACCAAAGAGGGAATTTCCAAATAGCCATGCAAAGAATTGCAAGCACATTTCTTAAGAAAACAAACAGTCCTATAAGACTGCCCTTCTATAAGAACGTGTGAAAAGATTATTTTGTTATTTTGTGTAAAGGTATCTTCCCTTAATTTGGGAATAGTAAGCTGGCACTTTAAATCATATGGGAAAGGCATAATTCTGCCCTATATAGTAGCAGATGTTAGCTTAGCCTTCCAAACAAATTCCACTGTTCTTCTGTGGAAAAATAGTATTGCTTTCTAAATGAATGGCAGAAAATATTTATCAGCCAAGCACAATTTTTTTGTTCCAGATTGCCTACATGCAAGTGACCAACAGTAGGAATCTTTGTGATTTTTATAAATTTATATGAAAGATGGCATTTAGCTTTCTACCATACTCAGTCAAAATATCAAGTGCCCCTAAAATAACAAATATAGCCACAGTTACTTGAGCAAGGATGCAGACTCTTATAAAGTGAAGAAAGGGAACAGCAGTCAGTAATTTAAACTGGCAAAGATTTCAACTTTGCAGATACAGCTAAGATCATGCCAACTGGCAAAATATGGAATGCAGCCAGATTGTTAATGCATAAATTTAGGGCTTTTAAACTATTCCATTTACTAAATATTACTTGTAGTAATAGGTATCACTCATTAATTCTTGACCAAGTCAAACCCCTTCATCAACTGCTTATGTCCTGTCTGCATTAGGTCTTTATGTTCCTACAATTTTTAACAGAAATAAGAAACAGTTGGAGAAGGCAAAGCAGTCATCGAGCTTTGGTCAGACAAATGTATTTTTCAATACCATACTGTGAAATTTCCTTTCACAGCTTACCCATTTCCAAGCCAAATTTATTACTAAAAATATATATGTATGTGTAGAGACTGACACTATCATCCTAATTGCAACAGATTAAAAAAATTACACAATAGCAACATATGTTCCATGGTTTCAATGCTTAAATCCACAAATACTTAAAATTGACACAAATTCCAACCTAATTGAGCACTTGCTCAAAATAATCGTCCACAGTATTTTTTTTCTCAAGAGATTTATAACTATAACATTTCAAAAGTTTACCTTCATTTGAAAGCACTAAAATCATTTTGCATAATATGGGCAGTGTAGAATGTAATTGAAAAAGGTATTCATTCTTTGTTTTATTGTTTTGTATTTTATTTTTTATGATAAAACAATAAATTAAAATTAAAAAAAGAAAAAGGTATTCATTCTTTCTTGCCTACAGATAAAGACTTGGCACATGATATAAATTATTAAGAATACTGAAGGGTATGTCAAAATTACAATGATACAAACTGTTCTCTTAAGCCGAGCATAAATTAAAGTTATAGTTTTTCAAATACGGAATTCACAAAATAAATCTGAACAAGAAAAAACAAAATTCTGAATAAAGCCCAAATCTAAATGATGCATTTTTTTTCCATTTTTCATTGATTTAGTTTTACAAAGTGACCAGAGCTAGTCAACTTATAAAATGTAAAATTAGCTTAACTATCATTTATTAGAAGCCAACAACCTTTCATCTGTTGTGAAAAATGATGGCACAATAATCAGAACATGATATGACAAATCTGACTCTTTACCATACAGTAATTGGAGGTTACTACATTCTCTGTTGGCAAGATGGACAAAGGATAATGATTGCATTTTGAAAGCCTGAACATCCCTAATAACACCTACAAAGACAGCTGAAATATTTCAGAATGGTTTGGCCTTCACTTATGATCTCCTACACACAATACAACATTAGCAAGTTCATGTCCATGTATTTACTTAAAGCAGGGGTGTCCAAACTTGGTCCCTTTAAGACTTTTGGACTTCAACTCCCAGAGTTCCTCAGCCAGCTTTACTGGCTGAGGGACTCTGGGAGTTGAAGTCCAAAAGTCTTAAAGGGACCAAGTTTGGACACCCCTGACTTAAAGCTAAGGTGACAAGACAAGCTCAGGACTGAAGACAGACCATGAAAAATTGGTCCCACCATTCTTCAACAGATAGCAAAAGTAATCCTAAAACCAAAAAATAAAATAAAAGCAGTTCTGGTACTAGCAGCCACTGCAAGATCAGTTAAGAAAGAAGCAATTATGCGTTTCACAAATATATTCTTTGTAAACTTTATTTCCCACAAAACTAATTAACAAGATATAGATATCACATTATAGTATTAATATAGAGAGTATCAATATATGTATAGACAGAGAGATTGCTTATTAAATATAATAGGATGGGTTTACAAAAACATCTTTCTGATGTTTGGACCTATAAATACAAAAACACATTAATCAACCATTCAGAGTCCACTACTGTATAACTGGGTGGCTAATATATTTAAATAATAATGTGACAATCTAGACATGATTAAATGTGAATGGCAATAGCTCTGTTTTAAAAAAAGTTACACCAGTAATGTTAGAGATGTTGAAAGGGTATCTGACTCACAAAATCTTTTGCAAGAAGTTTTCAACATATCCCATGAACAAGAATGGTTACTTTCTGTATTTCTTTCTGTTATCTACTCTTTAAAACTGCAATCAGGTATCTCAGAACTAGAATTTGTACACAAACATGTACAATTTTTATTTGTTCTTATTTATTCACAATTGTTACAAACCAAAAGGTGAACTGGAAAAACCAATGTTCAAGGCAGCATATTATGTGTGCATTACACAATAATCACAAGGACTATGTAGAATTCAAAAGTGAGTTGACTCTTTAAACCAGGGGTAGTCAACCTTTTTATACCTACCGCCCACTTTTGTATCTCATAGTAAAATTTTCATGTATCATCGTCTGCACATGCCTCTCACACATCGCGGATTAGGTTGCCGGGGGGGGGGGCGCCGGCTACCAGCTCTGCTTGTCTGTTACAACTGGGTGGTGTGGGGGGAGATGCACGAGCTATTCTGGGACGAGGCTCTTTTGTTTGCGGTCGCACTATAGCGCCACTTAGTTTCACTTACATAACATGAACTAAACTTATGCGTAGGCGATACAAATAGTATATTTTCAGAAATTTAAATTGTCACGGGAAATTTTATGAAAACCTAATGAAAGTGTTTTTAAATAATGCTATGATTTTTTTTAAAAAAGTCAATTAAATTAAAAAAAAGGAAAAGGCTTCAGTATCGGACAAAACCCCTACCGCCCACTATGAAAGCTGGAACGCCCACTAGTGGGCGGTAGGGACCAGGTTGACTACCACTGCTTTAAACTTAATGGGGTTGTTAAAGCAGCTGAGTATTTTCCTCAGTCTTGTGCCAAACTCTGGGGGAAAAAGTGAGGCTGTTTTAATAAACAACAAAGAGGTGCTATATTTATCTATCATCCAAAGCACTTCTTCCAGGTCATTTTGAATTATACACATGCCCTTAGTAAATAGCCCTGGAAAAGAAGTTTCAAAAATTTCTGCAACAATCTCCATATCCCTCATCTTAAAAACTGCATATTTTCTTCAATGCAAAGCCAACATTATTTTTTAATTAAGTAGGGGTCATATTGTGGATTTTTATTAAAAACAAATACAAAACCTGCAAGCTTATATAGGCTCCACCTTTTGAATGAAAAGATGTAATGGAATTTAGAAACGATGGAAAGAGGATGCAAAGAAGGAACTAGAAAAACAAGGACCCAAGAAAAACAAGCAAATAAAAAAGAAATTGTTTGCCTTTGGGTCTTAATGTCAGTCCAATTATTACAATTGCTTTCATTCTTTTTATCTGCAAGCTTAAATTAAATATTGAGGGAAAACTAATGCAGGTTCTTGATACAATAGTTATTTGAACATTAATTAGAGGAAAGGTAACCTGAAACCTATCCCAGGGCTACAAGCAACCTCAAATCTTTCTGTGGGACATTAGGGAATCATTTATTCTAATTGCTAAAAAAATATTTTAAGAAAAACACCCAGAAATCATAGACTGATCAAAGGTGATTGATTATAATATCCCCTAGAAAGTCCTCTTCAAACCAATTTTTTTAAATTGTAAAGCTGCCAACAAATATATTCAGCAGCACCTAATTTGCCTTTCTACAGTATCCATTCTGACTTCCCCCACAAAACTAAGTGCAACATAACTCCTGGTATAAACCACAACAAACAAATGAGAAGCAGGAAACATCTCTAGTCGATTTTAAGCTCAAATCTATAAACCAATTTTAAACCAATTTTAAAGTATGAAACTTCAATGAAAAATGATGATACTTTTCGAACATCTCCTGGAAAAATACGGTATCAGCCAAAACACTCTCAAAAATAGTGAGAATTAGAATTGAGGATTATCTCAGGATACTGTCATATAAGGACCATTAAATTAAATCTGTAGCTCTTCCACATGAGGTCTTTGTGTCAGACTCTTCCAATCTCACAACAGCTCACTTGCAAGCATCTGCTGGTGTTCAACCAGCTCTACAACAAATCATTGAAGGTTTACTTGTTGTTCTGAGGGCCCAGTGATGGGGCAGCATCTAGCCAACTGTGGCTGCACCTTAAAAACTAAACAGGATCAAATGTGGTCAATAATAATAAACCTGGTTAGATGCTACAATAAGACTGCAGATACCGACTACAAATAACATCATGACAAGTAGCAACAATGGTGCAGTGGAAGACTACAAGAAATAGCTTGCTTGTTTGCAAGCAAGAACTGATGGGACCATAAAATAGAGAAAAGTCATAAAAAATGAAGAAACCAAACTACTCTGGAACTTCAGAATTCAGACAGACAAGCAACTGCCACATAACACGCCAGACTTAACAACTATCGTTAAGAAAGACAAGTATGAGTATGAGTAATGGAGGTGGCAATACCTAAAAAAAACAGAACAGAGAGAAAAAACTGGAGGAAATCACAAAATACAACTGGAGCATCAATTGAACACCAGCAGCATTGACAAATTCACCAATAGTCAATTGCAAAAGGCAGCTTTACTCAGAACAGCTTACATCCTGCAATGATACTTCTAACACCATCAAACATCAACATCTGCCTATCCCAGGTTCATGGGTAGGACTGGTGGATAAAAAATACCAAATCTATTCTGAACATCTAGCTGATTGTGCAATCAATCATAATAATGTTTACAATAAAAATATTTTAAAAAGGAAAAATACAAAAACCACAAAATAACACAAAGGGCAGAGAAAACAGATTCAGACAGAAACACAGAAAAAGAAGAAAACAGGCTACAATCACTCACGCCAAAGGCCTGAGCATACTATAGCCACATCTTCAGGGCATCTTTCTCTATGCCAGTAGGGCAGGAGCTATTCGAATCTCAAGGATTCCAGGGAGCAGGTGCCACTACAGAGAAGGCATGTTTCCAGAGTCCTGATAGATGGCATTGTTTAATCGATGCACCTGCAGCACTTGGCTAGAATTAATATTTGGATAGGAGACCATCAAGTAATCCTAAATTCTCAGGTAGGCTGGAAAGCTGATAAAATATCCCAAAAGAACGGAATGGCTTGTGGATATTCCATGAAATCATCAAAAATCAAACTTCAAGCAGGTTTGACTTTTAGCTAGGGAACGTATTTTCTCATTGGCAGAAATTCCCATCTTCCCCAAGAGTTAAAAACATACAGTAAATGTCTACAAGCTGCTGGCCATTTTTTCCTTCAGTACAGATTTCCACTAAAAATATTAAGTATGAAATTCTTCTTGGCTGCACCAATTTTCTGATGGTATGCAGAAAACTATTTTGCTCAGTGTTAAACTAAGGTTCAGAACCCAGTTCAATTTCCATAATAAAAAAATGGAATATTAATAAATATGTATGCTTTCAGTTTCCAGAGTTACATGCTTTCTTAGAATGAACCCAATAATATTTAGTAGAAATTTAACTCAGTTTAAAAGGCAACAACATGCCATAGACAATAATTTCTTATTAGACAAAAGAGAAATTTACAATGTGTTTTTAGAATAAAGTTCTTTCCAGTTGTAGAAGAAAGACCTGTTTTTGATCTCCGGGTAGCTATAAACTTTATGGCTTTAAATCTGCAGGTCATTAGAAGGCTATTTCAGCATATCCACCTGGTATATGGACTCTCCCATGTAGACGTATTAAGCAAATATATGAAGAAACCTATTTACCTAAACATATCACCTAAATAATGTTCATGTTCATGTGCTGCCTCCTTAAAGTCATCTAGTGTTGTAAGCGCATGACTACTGAATCTAGAATTGTTTAATTTGAACAGACAGGAAACATATGTTGAAAAGTCCATTTCTTTACAATTTCACATTGATCAGAAAGCATTACAAGATTGCGAGTTCCAATACACATTGCTGACAAAAAATGTTTTGTAGTACGTGTAAAAATCTACAGGTAGTCCTCCACTTATGATAATTTTTCAATGGCCTAGTGATGTTGCCATTTCTCAGCAACACTTTACCATCATCACAATGGAATTTAAAGTAGACACTGTTTCTCTATGTGCATGAATATCCATTTTGTGCATCAAGATTTAGGACATCACCATTAGTCCCGCACAGTTAGCTTAATTAATAACAATTCAGGATTAATGTAACAGCTTACAGGCAGGAAAGGCCGCCTAAAGCTTTTAAACAAATTAAAGTTCCCTCCTTTTCATTAATTTGCAATTCAAGTATTATCTGCAACATAAATTTGATTTAATCACTGAAAGAGAACTAAAGGTTTTTTTCTATATTTCTTCCAGTTTCTCTTCAAAAACGTACACAAGGTCATAAAGAGAGTTAGGAATACTCACAGGCTCCATTTGTGCATTATAAAATCTCATTAACTGCAGTATGGCACAGGTATAAATTTATATATCACCATAATGCTGTCTTAAACATCAGTGACCATGTGCACATGGTATTTTCTGAAATTAAACTAGGATAGACATGCTTTCCTTCCATTCTCATCCAGGCCACCAAATCCTGTTCTTCAATTTTCCCATGTAACCTATTGATTTTGATTTTGAAATATTGTTTATCATATGGAATTCTGAATGCACTTTTCATCTTAGACAAACAATTCACAAAAAAGGGTGCTGTCTAAATCTGAGTTGGAAAAACTAAGGTTATTCAGCTACTGTCAGGATTATAGTTCAGCAACTATAACTAACTGTAAAGAATGTGGGAGTTGCAGCCCACCAGCATTTGAAAAGCTGTATGTCTCCCCCACTCCACAATCATAACCATATAGTGAAAAGTAACATTTTATCTTTAATTTTTTATAATAAAAAGTATTATTTCTCGTGGCTCAGTAGCTAAGACACTGAGCTTCTCAGTCAGAAAGGTCGGCAGTTTGGCGATTCGAATCCCTAGTACAGGTCTCCTGCGTGAGCAGGGGGTTGGACTAGATGACCTCCAAGGTCCCTTCCAACTCTGTTACTGTTACTTAATTGACATGGAAGGAATCCTCTATTTTATCTGCAATTAATGGTTCTGCATCTGTTAATATTAACAATACCTACCTAGTAACTATCACACTAAGAATCTTTCCTATGCAGATTTAGAAATGAGTAATGTGAGTTATCTAAGGGTTAAATTCATTCTTATGCAATTTCAAATTTATTTCAAAATAGCTAAAGCAAGCAATATACACTGTTGATTAAGTCCCCTGAAAATAAGAAAGTGATTTTCCTGATGCTGTCTCCCCTGCTGTAGGGGTCTCCAACCTTGGCAACTTTAAGACTTGTGGACTTCAACTCCCAGAGTTTTGCTGGCTGAGGAACTCTGAGAGCTGAAGTCCACAAGTCTTAAAGTTGCCAAGGTTGGAGACCCCTGAACTATAGGTAGATATGACACCATACCAGTAGAATTCCTGATAGTCAAAACATGGACAAGGAAATTCTTCATAAGAGTTCCTCTACCATGACATAAAACCATTTCTGATCCTCCGGATACGCAGAGAGTAAAGAAGATGATCTTAGCACAGATAAGCATAATTTGTTATCAAAGCAACAAGGTGAAAAATATGGCCTAGGCGCAAGTCATGCAGAAGGTATGTAAAAATCTCTCAGAAAGCCACCTCCCTAATTCTCAGGAGTGTAAGAAGGGATAAATCACAGTCAGATTTGCAAGATTCTATATTATAACCAATCTTAATAAAAAATAGTTTGTCTTCTTGTGGAATTGATTGGTATATATTCTGGGGTTGATTATATAATGTTGCTGAGTAGCAATTCTCACAATTGAGTTCATTTATTGGCAATTGTGAACAGCATCCATCACTTCCTTACATCCAATCTAGAACAACTCGAACTTAAATCCTAGAGGTTATGTTTTTGCACATTTAAGAAAGCTTTTCTATGCCCAGTCCCGAACTACTGAATGTACTGATTAATGCAAAACCAACTGTGACAAAAAACAGGAGTGACAGTAGTAGATTTATATCAGTCTATCTCCTCTAAAAAGTATTCCTTTAAAGTAGCATTATGAGTCCGCTTTCTTTCATATTCTAAATTTTAAAAATCAAAAGATTTGCATAATCTTTGAAAAACCTACTATGTGTTCCTACTTTTAATAATTTTAGTTTAGATAAGCATAGCTTGAAGAGACAATCCCAAGAACATTTGAAAAATATGAAACATTATTAAGCACTACCACTTTCAGTTTTGAATATAAACCATCCAAATCAGAGTGCATGCAGTAACTGTGTCATCTTTCTTGCAGGAAAACAATATGGATTTATTTATTTATTTTTTTGCCTCCTTAAAGAGTTTTGTTTAGAGTTTAAAGCACTTTTGCTTTAAGGAGTTTCAAGAATCAGATGCTAAAGCATCTTTCTGACTTTGAATCTGAAGCAAACTACAGCCCAAGCATGTTTTAATAGAATTAACAGAATTATCAAAAATCCGGTCAATATTATTTTAAATTATTAAGTATATTTAAGGAAAATTGTTCAATAGCTTGTTTCTACACAAACAGCAGTTCTTATATCTAGTCATTAAGCAATACCTCCTGCGTAATTATAGAGTATGAGCAATCATCTTTCAGATATTATGGCATCTGTCTATCTGGTTTTCTTACTCAACTACCATCCTGGCAAGGTACCAGCATTGGTGAAATGCAATTTCTGAAATGAAGTCTTGCAAAACTATAACCACAGCCAAGTAGAAAGAGAAAATTCTCAATAAGCACGTATATTAGAAATGTTATTTTAAGACAGAAATCTTGTAATTTGTACATGTGCGCACACACATACACTTAATTCTTAATACAGAAAAAATGGTTCATTAAAAATTCTTATATGAAAAGGAGTTGAAGAGTGTTGGTGAAACTTTTTGAGACATATGGCAGAGTAACTAGAAAAAGAAGGATCAATTTGACGTTTTCCAATGAACTTCTGCAATATCCCCATGGCAAGAAAAGGAGCATAACCATTATTTGCCCTTGCAGACCTGATGACTGAGGCCTCAGCCTAATACTTAACATTTGAAAATAACACAAATCTGCAATACACCATTCTTTGTGATCTTTGGTAGTAGCCCAATATCAACACTATTTCATTTCTTTAAAAATCATAAGATGAATCTGCTTTACCTATCTTGTTAAATCATGGTTAGCTTAGCCATAAATTACTATAAAACCACAATTGGTGAGGTTCATAGATTATGCCAAGCCATAAAACTATGGTCTACAAAATCACAAGACTGAATTTATCCCCTACACTAAATCCAAACTATCAAATCACTGAGCAATATGTAAAGCTATCTACAAAACGGAAAAGCAGTCTGAATGAGTATACAGGTAGTCCTCGACTTACAATCATAACTGAGCCCAAAATTTATGTCGCTAAGCAAGACAAGTTAAGTGACTTTTGCCCCATTTTATAACCTTTAAGACATTTTCTGCCACAGCTGTTGAATGAATCACTGAAGTTGTTAAGTTAGTAACATGGCTTCCCCATTGACTTTGTTTGTCAGGTTACAAAAGGTTTTCACATAACTCTGGGTCACTGTAACTGTCATAAATATGAGTCAGTTGCCAAGAATTTGATTTTGATCATGTGACCATGGAGCTGATCATGTGACCATGGAGCTGTTATGTGAAAAAATGGTCATAAGTCATAAATCCATTTTTTCAGTAACACCAACAAACTTAAGAAAAAATCCCTACATAAAGGAATCCTACACACCCACCATTTTACATAGAATCCATATGTATTTTAGAGCAGGGGTCTCCAACCTCGGTCCCTTTAAGACTTGTGGACTTCAACTCTCAGAGTCCCTCAGCCAGCACAGCACAGGAACTCTGGGAGTTGAAGTCCACAAGTCTTAAAGGGACTGAGGTTGGACTGTTTTAGAGCAGGGGTCTCCAACCTTAGCTTTGCTGGCTGAGGGATTCTGGGAGTTGAAGTTTCACAAGTCTTAAAGTTGCCAAGGTTGGAGACCCCTGTTTTAGAGAATAGAGTTTCAAACATGCATACTTCAACAAAGAACAGAAAGATTAAAGGATGAAGGAGGAGAATTATAAAAAGACTGACTCTACATTAGGCATACTCAATAAAATATTCTTTCCCTTTCCTCAACCCTTTTTAAACTACCACTAATGCTATCTCCAAAAGCCTACTAAAAGATCCATGGGAATAGGAGTCCAGGCAAAAGAGCGGATTCTACTTTTCCCAAAGGAAAAACATGAGAAGAAAAGTGGCCTTTCTCAATCTGCTTTTCTTATACTGCTTGATGAATACAGTATCTTTTCTCCCATCTGCAGGGAAGCAATTTAGGGAGGATAGCTCTGAATTTCTAAAGTCCAGAAAGGGAGAGGTTTGTCCATATTATTTTCTAACTTTAGCATAAGGAAACTCTACTTTAAAGGTATGCAATATCTTTTCATGTTTGCAGAGCAAACATCAAGCCCTAAAACCAGATCAGAGAAAACAGATAAAAGTCACTTTGCTGAGCTAGAATACCCAATGACTTTCTAAATTAGAAGCTGTGAGCAGAGTAACTTTCAATTTCATATACTAAGAATATTTTTTATTTATTTATTTTATTGAATGTTTATGCCATCTATCGCCCCTGTGACTCTGGATGGCTTTGTTCCTTAGCTAAAAAAAAAAAAAAATTCATTCCAATAGCATCCCTTTTCACGGACAATTTCCCTCAAGCTAAAATAAAATGCACACTCTTATATAATCTTCAGTGTACAAAAGCTTCTATCTATACAATCATGATGGCAAATTCCAATCCTTTGCTGCACATAATTTCTATATCTCTATAAGCAATATATAGTAAAATCAAGATTTCTATTATATGGTTTAGGATTTGGATATCTGATAGGCAGTTTTCTCTAGCAAAGGATCAAGAAGGGATACCCTCTCGGTTATATCATATTTTCCAGATTTTCTCTATAAGGTAAAAGTAAAGGTTCCCCTCACACATACGTGCTAGTTGTTCCCGACTCTAGGGGGAAGTGCTCATCTCCGTTTCAAAGCCGAAGAGCCAGGGCTGTCTGAAGACATCTCTGTGGTCATGTGGCCGGCATGACTAAACACCAAACGCGCACGGAACACTGTTACCTTCCCACCAAAGGTGTTCTCTATTTTTCTACTTGCATTTTTTACATGCTTTCGAACTGCTAGGTTAGGAGAAGCTGGGACAAGTAATGGGAGCTCACCCCGTTACGCGGCACTAGGGATTTGAACTGCTGAACTGCCGACCTTTTGATCAACAAGCTCAGCGTCTTACCCACTAAGCCACCGCGTCCCTAATTTTTTTAATTAAAAATATATTTTTATTAAAAATAATATAAAAATATAAACATATTATTTTACATTATTTTCTGTATATGGCCACTCAAAAGAAAGATCATTCCAGATATAGGTGGTGGAGCACTTGTGGAATTCCTTTCACAATTATGGTTGTCATAGTTTACTTTTATTATGAGCTTATTATCAGGTTATTTATACAACCTTTAAGCTACTTTGCATTGGTGTGCCAGTTACTATATTGTAACAACAGTATTGCCATTTATTTGCTGTTGTTTTATGGTTTTAATTTTTGCAGCTTTATATGGTTTTATCGATTTGCATTGCTGTAGGAATTATTTTTAATTATAGTAATTGGCTAAATAAATGTTAACAATAAGTCAGCTTTATAAACACCAATACTATTATAGCTGCAAAAATGGAAACATTCAGGAATATAACCTGAGTGAAATCAGTTGGACTTACGTCCTACTAAGCATTGACAGGATTCGTGTCACATTTCCTGATTCTTCTTTTGCTCCATAAAGCAAAAGGGAACTAGAAACTAGAGCTATCAGAAAGAGGAAATAAGTGATATTAATATCCTTGAATACAAGAAACAATGCTATTACATGGCAGTTACTTTTTTAAAATGTTAGGTTTTCAGTGTTATGGTTTTAATTTATTGATTTTCACTCAGGGTTACAGAAGCAAGGGGAAGGCCATATATTTAAATAGGTAAATATGCAAAAAAAAAACAAAACTGCATATGTAGATCACTGTGAAAAAGGAATATATGCTAATGGATAGATGGTAATAAACTTTGTTTTTTCAACAAGTATCATAAAATATTTGCTTTTATGGCTACTACACACAGCCAAACTTTAGTTTACTGTTGTTTTTAAGCTCTATCATTTGACTAAGATTAGCCTACAGCTGGAAGAAATGTGATAGTTTGAAAGTACTATAAAGCAGGGGTGTCTAACTCATGGCGTCACAATGGTGTCACGTGACGTATCGTGACTTTTTCCCCCTTTGCTAAACTGGGCATGGGTGTGGCCAGCACGTGATGCATTTGGCCCGCGGGCAGCGAGTTTGACAGTCCTGCCATAAAGCATTGTTTTAACAAACTGAAGCCTGTTAAACAGAAATAATAAAATAAATAAGAGCAGCATTACAAAGATTTAAAAAATACTTTAGAGAGTATACCCATGTGTTGTTTAGTAAAATATGGTTGCAAATGCATGCATAGGTCAGAAAATGAATTTTGCATTACTGTTGTATTAGTGAATGGTTGACAGGTAATCACTAAATGAAGAGTGGGTTTTTTGCAATTTGCATTTTAGACAGAGCATGAAAACTGAGAAATCCATAATATCTGAGGCTAATTCCCTTTACTTTCTCATGCATCTTGCAAGACAGTTTCTAAAGACACAATACTTATTCATCATTTACCATCATCTCCAATATTTCATCTCACAACCACAATTTAATATTAAATTTATATTGGAACTCTCTAGAACAAAGTAAGAAGCAGAACATTACCAATAAAATGCTATCTTGTCTCCAAGTTTATTCTCGTAAACATTTCTGTCCAAAACATTGTAGCAAATGTTGGTTGTAGCTCCTTTCATCCATTCAATAAAGATTTTCCCTTTGGTAACATCAAAATTGTACTGCAGGAATGGTCCAGTGTGTTGGTTTCTCCAGTAAAATTCTTTGGCTATATCACCCCAAAATTCTGCAAAAAAGTAAAAAAAAAAACCTTTTCAAACACAAGGTATTCATAAATACTGTTAGATATCAGTATCTAAAGGCCTACCATGCAATTTTATGAATACTTACTAAGGAGTAAGCAGGCAGGTCTAATTTTTGCTAGATATTGGCTGTATTCTGAAGCTTATATTAACAGTCATTCTTAGCAAAAAAAAAAGATCCACAAGCAAGATTTTTTTTATTATAGAATTTCATTCACGTGCCATTTATTCAGAGGCAAGATAAGAGAATTTGGCAAAGAGAGATTAAAATTCTTCTAGCTAGCATCCTGTTTTCCATAGCAACTAATCTGGTTTTTCTGGGTACATTCACAAGCAGAAAGCAGGAAGTTAATATTTTGAATTCAATCATAATTTCCTACTTAACTACATACTATCATTATAACTGAAAATATATACTGCCCATATATTGAGTAGAACCTACATTATATGTTCATAAATGCACCAATTATATAATATAGCCAATTATCTTCTTTCTCCCAATTTTAAATATTACAAAAATTGTTTAAATTTCCTTTTATTTAACACAATATTAAATGTTACTCACTTGTGTTTATAAGTTGAGGACTAGCTATACTTTATATACTTAGTTCTGTAATTTGTACTGGCTCTGCAGTATTTTGGATTCAAACTGTAGGGGAGCCAATATAGTACTTGTCAGCAACTCCTTAAAGTAGCCATGCTTTTTTCCCACAGCTGCCAATAATCCTGCATTCTGTAATTCTATGTCTGGGTCTTTAAACAGTCCAATGCAATTTTTTACTTTCAAATCCAAACCAATGCATAAGTTTACTGTTTAATATCAATAAACATGTTGGCAAAATCATGTTCATTTAATTCTTAATTGCATACTTTGTTTTCAGTTCTGTGTCCTAAGCCTTTCCACAGAAAAGCAGTCCTACATAACTGCTCTAAACCAGCATCTTAATTATAATGGGATTAGAATTACTGATGGTCCTTTTAAGTTATACTGTTTTGAAATTGTGAACTACTTTCCCAATCAATAAAAAAGGAAATATAAATGTCATGGAAATTAAAAGGCTTTCCCCCCTATACAGTGATGGGTTTCAAAAAAACTTTACCAGTTCTGTGGGTGTGGCTTGGTGGGCATGGCTTGGTGGGCGTGGCAGGGGAAGGATACTGTAAAATCTCCATTCCCTCCCCAATCCAGGGGAAGGTTACTACAAAATCCCCATTTCCTCCCGATCAGCTGGGACTCGGGAGGCAGAGAATAGATGTGGGTAGGGCTAATCAGAATTTTTACTACCAGTTCTCCAAACTACTCAAAATTTCTGCTACCAGTTTTCCAGAACTGGTCAGAACCTGCTGAAACCAACTTCTGCCCCTATACAACAGAACAATAAGTGCATGCCTTAAATCATTTGCCAGATTCACCCTGTTCATTTTGTAGAGGGCCTACAACTGCTGCAAAACTGTGCCTTAGATTCTCTCTTTTCAGCTTCAAGTGATGTTCTATAGAACAGGGGTCACCAACCTTTCGGACCTCAGGGACCACTAAATTCATAATTTTAAATCTCGAGGACCACTAATATGAATTTTTTAAAAGAAAACTAGTATTTAGTGCAATATAAAAAATGCAAATAATTTTTCTGCGGACCACCAAAATTTTCTCGCAGACCACCAGCTTCTTTCAGGATTCTAGTGTTAAAATCAATATATTTTGGAGCCTTAACACAATTTTTTCCTTGAAGCTTATCAAACTCCCTGCCATCTTCCTGACTATAAAAAACATTACTATAATCAAATCAGCTGAAAGGCTGACATGCTGAAAATGAAAAATGGTGGTCTGTAAAGTCATCTTGATTTCCAAGTATGCCACTGGGCTTCAAATGAATCCCAAAGACATTTTTGGAGATTAAAAAGCAGGGCCAGAGGAGGGGAAAAAGTTCAGAGGACCATGGTAGAATGGGAGGTTGGAAGGGAAGAAATAGAGTATTTTCTACCAAATGTTTTTAGCTACTGCTTATTTTTTTTGTCCTTCATTGAGAAGTGTATGTTAGTAGTTTTGAATATTTCTTTTGGTACAATGAGTTAAGTAATATGGATGAGTTTTTTAATTTAACAGTAAGAGAGTTGGAAGGGACCTTCGAGGTTATCTAGTCCAACCCCCTGCTCATGCAGGAGACCTGTACTAGGATTCGAACCGCCGAACTGCCGGCCTTTCTGATTGACAAGTTCAGTGTCTTAACCACTGAGCCACCTAGTCAGGTTAAGTGTTTCACTTGTATCTCTCTCTGGATGCTACTTATTTCCTTCTACATAATGGGTGTTGAATTCAATAAACTTATATTTTACAACTTCTTCTGGAAGCAGAAAAGTCTAATATAATCTCTTCCTTATGTACCAATGGGGTGTAGAACAGCATATTATGAGTGTATATTTTATGATAAAATAATAAAGAATGTGTTATCTTCTTTAAATATCTCTCATACTTAGAAACATAACTTTACAGACCTATAGCTCTTGCTAGTCTCAATGAACTTCATTTGTGTTCATCCCTTTATGTTCGTCCAAAACCATACAACTGTGAGTGGTGCTAAATGAAGCAGCCACTAAACAAGGACTACCTGTTGCAAACACAGCCCTCATAGACAACATGGTAGAAACAGTGCAACAAAATATCTTGGGCGGGGGCTTCCATAGATCAGGAGAACTCCTCCAGTTAAAACCCACAAATCTTAAAAAGGTTTAAAAACCCTGCTAAGGTTGAGAAACACTGATCTAAATATTAAAATCTGGCTGCTTGGTTTCTCTGCTTACCTATTGCTAAAAGGTTGGCACCCAACTGTAGTCAGTATCTTGCTACAAGTCAGTTTAGTATAGTGATTAAGGCTTCAGACAAAAACTGGGAGAGTGTCAGTTCTAGTCCCATTTTAGGCACAAAGCCTGTTGGGTGACCTTGAGCATTCTTTCTCTCAGACATAGGAAGCAAGCAATGGCAAATCATTTCCAAAAATCCTTGCCAAGAAAACTGAAAGAACTTGTCCAAACAGCAAACAGGAGTCAAAAACTTACTCAAAAACACTCCTGCAAAACTTGCTACAACCAGGAGAATGTTACTAACCTCAGCCAAATCTTTGACAGCCTAGAACTGACAATGTATAATCTAGGCACGGTTTTGAGCTAACTACTGGAGGACTAATGTATATAGGGTATACTCTAGATTGACTGAAGTCCTTCCCCCATTTCTGCTGCTCAGCTAAAAGTGTATTGTCATCTTTCATTTGGATATTACTTCAATATGCAACATCATCTAATCACATTATCCCTCTCCTATCCAGTTTTGTGTATTTAGCACATAAATACACTCATGCTCATTTAGATAAACAACTGTGTAAGAAAGCCAATGACACATAATTACATATTTATTTATTTATTTATTTATTTTGTCACAATATATGTAGGTATCATACAAAAAGATTATATAGCATATAAACACATATATGAGTAAATATTAGGAGGTATAAGCATATATATATATATATAGGAAGAAGAAAAGAAAAACAATAGGACAGGAACGGTAGGCACGTTTGTGCACTTATGCACGCCCCTTATGGTCCTCTTAGGAATGGGGTGAGGTCAATAGTAGAAAGTTTTTGGTTAAAGCTTTTAGGATTATGAGAAGAGACCATTGTTATAAATTGTTATCGTTATTGTTATAAATTATGGGGGGAGAAGTCTAATGAGATTAGTATTAAATATTGTGCATGGAAAAACCTATGCGCAAGTATAGAAGCTTCCAAAGTGCTGGTCCCATTTCATAATCTGATATAACCTATTCCCAGAAGAAAACACATTTGTGGATTACAGTAAGCCCACATTTATACATGTCTAATTGAACTATTCAACTTCTCTTTGTTTTAGCATAAGAAGCTAAACAATAGAGAGTTGGGTATTTTTATGGTCTAGGTTGGTGAGGTGGTGTTTACTTTTTAGATCAACAAGAGATTATTTTTCTTCTATTTGGACAAACAATTAGCATGTAGCTGGTTGTAACTTCAGAAACTTAACTTGGAGCCAGACACGGGAAGCATCGTCCCCTCCCTACACACCCCCTCCTCGATACAACCTAGCAAAGTAATTCTAGCAGAGATGCTAGGAGACACTTGTTGCTCACACACACTAGAACAGAGAAACCCGCTTCGAAGCCCGGACTGCCCACCTGCGGCTAACGGATGGGTTCCGGGGCAGTGGCTGGTTCGCCTTCGGGACCCTGATGCATCCGATCGAAAGGATCGGCAACCACCAGTATCCGACCCTGTTATAGGAGGAGCAGGAAGAGGACAGCTATGCGAGCACATGGTAGCAGAGGAGAGGAGAGAAGCTGGATCGTGGCGCCCTTGGGACGGAGGCTTCTTGCTTCCAAGCGTCCTTCTCGCGCCCTCCGGCCCCAGCCACGGTCCGCCTCCCATCCCGCCTGCCACGGTCAGGAAGTCAGGCAACCGCGAGCGGCCTGGAAGCTTGCCCCGAGGCTGACAGGGAAAGGCGCGCCAACCTCGCCCACCACGGCCTGGCACTCACCCTGGGGCTCCTCCACCGAGCGGCGGTAAAGCTCGCGGTATTTTTCCAAGGAAGACACATGCGCCTCCCGCGCCAGCTCCGGCGGCGCCCGGTAAAGCCTGGCGGCGTGCTCTGCTTTGGGCAGCACCATCCTCCGGGCTCCAAGCACGAGAAGGAGCGGAACGCTAAGCCGCGCCTGACAAGCAGCGAGCGAGTGGCGAGCGCTGAACTAGGAAACACCCCGGCGGAGCTGTCTTTACCAGGCTCCGGCTTCTGGGAGGAGCCGGGGCGGGAGGAAACCCGGCCAAGCTCCGCCCAGGCCTAAGGCCACTGCTGGGTGAATAGGAGGGAAGAGCGGCTGCTTGAGCTGGGCTGGCCCGGCCGCCTCTTCTCGCTTACGGCGGCCCTCAAGCGCGTCGCGGCCGCCTATTCTTTTCCCCTAATGGGTGGTGCAATTGGGTAATTTTAGACTCTGGACTTAATGCCTCCGTCCTCTTTAGGCGGTAACGCGTGTTACTTCACACTTGCTTCACTGAACTCTGATGGCATTTGGCGTTCCTCTTAGTCTTTCTGCTCCACGGAGCCCTGGATTTATGCCCGGGAAGTCCTTGGTCTCAAATCAAGAGAAAGTCACACTTGAGTTTATCTCGATCCAGTTTGGTTACTCGGCCCAATCCTGCTCATTTGCGTTAGAGTCTGATTTGACGTTTCACTGACTCAGAGGGTCAGTGGGTCATGGTCTGCGAAATACAATTAAGGGAACATTAGGCACGCTAGTGCTCTTATGCCAGTGGTGGGATTCAAATAATTTAACTACCGGTGCTTTGCCCTAATGATTTTTTCCAACAACCAGTTCACCAAACTGCTCAGAAAGTTAACCGGTTCTCCCGAAGTGGTGCGAACTGGCTGAATCCCACCACTGTCTTACGCCTTTACAGATCTCTTAGGAATGGGGTGAGCTCAACAGTAAACAGTCTAAGGTCTTTTGGGGGTTTTGGGATGAAACCACAGAATCAGGTAGTGCATTCCAGGTATTAACAACTCTGTTGCTGAAGTCCTGTTTTCTGCAATCGAGTTTGGAGTGTTTCACTTTAAGTTTGTATCTATTGTGTACTTGTGTATTGTTATGGTTGAAGCTGAAGTAGTCATTGACAGGTAGGATATTGTAGCAGATAATTTTATGAGTTACGCTGAGGTCATACTGAAGGCAGCGTAGTTCTAAATTTTCTAAGCCCAAAATTTCAAGTCTGGTGGCATAAACTATTTTGTTGTGAGCAGAGGAATGGAGGACACTTCTTGTAAAATATTTCTGGACACATTCAATTGTATTAATGTCTGATATGCGGTGCGGGTTCCAGACAGATGAGCTGTATTTGAGAATTGGTCTAGCAAATGTTTTGTATGCTCTAGAATTGGTCTAGCAAATGGTGATGTCGTGTCCCACTCCTCCTCTGACGGCCGGGTCTGGGAAGTCTGTATCAAGCATGGCCACGAAGCCTCTGCAGCTTTGCCAAATTCCTGTCAAAGTTCTCAGGGCAGGCAGGAATCCAAGGTGTGACTTCAGCAACCAGATGAGACTTTGCCTGACTCAAGGAATGCCAAAAAGCAGATCCTTTATATAGGCCATAGGGTGTGGCTCCATGACTCAGCACTTATCCAGGCCTGCCCCTCCCTTTTGCTGACGTCGCCTCTCCATTCTCCGAAAGCGGGGATCTGTCCACTTTTCGTCCTCCTGCTCAGCTGCCAGCAATTCTAGCTTGTGGCTGGCTTCATGCTCACACGCTGTAGGGAGGTGTGTTTGCTCAGTCTGTCCAGGCATGGTGCCAGGGCTGGGGGCTGGAGGCATGCCAGGCCATTTTTCTTCACTATCAGTCTCTGGCTCAGATAGCAGGAGATGGGAGGGGCCCAGCTGAGGAGAGGAGGGCGGGTGAGGCACAACAGGTTAGTAGTGTAATATTACCGGAGAAAAGGCTACGCGAGATTAGGTTAACAACCCTTAATGCCTTTTTGGTGATGTTGTTACAGTCGGCTTTGGCACTTAGATCATTTGAAATGAGTACTCCAAAGTCCTTGACAGAGTGAAGGCCATCTACAAGGTCATGTCCACTCAGTTTGTATTTTGTGTTCTGATTCCTTTTGCCAATGTGTAAGACAGTGCATTTGTTGGTTGAGATTTGGCGTTGCCAATTTTTTTACCATTCTAACACAAAGTCAAGGTCTTTTTGAAGGGTAGCAGCATTGTTGATGGTGTTAAATCATTTTACATCATTGGCGAAGAGAATACAGTTACTTATATGATCACAAAGGTCATTTATGTATAGATGAAGAGTGTTGGTCCTAGAAGGCTGCCTTAGGGGACACCGCTATTAACAAGTGCAGGATTTGATAGGGCACTCCCTATCAAAATGCAAAATTAGTAAATCCTTCTTCTTGAGCTAGAATCAGTGTTTCTTCTCAACCTTGGCAACTTTAAGACCTGTAAACGTCAACTCCCAGAATCTCCCAGTCACCATGCTGGCTGGGAAATTCTGGGTCTTGAAGGCCACAAGTTAAAGTTGCCAAAGTTGAAGAATATTAATTTGATAGTGTCCATTGTTTCAGTCCATTGCTCACGATAGGAGCATTAAAAAGATAATTTTGGAATCATAAAGACTGATAAATTGCAAGATGAGCCTTTGTACCATGGTTCTCACATTCTGAAATATCTTTCCGCTCAAACTGAAATGATCCCAGTCCCTATTAGCCTTCCAGAAAGCTTTTAAAACATTTTTCCCCAATAGCCTGGGGCGCCTGTAGGATGTTGTGTTAAGGATGTTGATCCATTCTCCCATAGTCATAGTTCTATTTGTTTAATTGTTTTTAATAATGGTTTATACTTGTTTTAATTCTGTTTTGTTGTATGCCACCTAGGGTCATGTATGATCCTAGGTGGGCAGCTATATAAATTTGCTAAATAAATAAAATTATAAATTGTCTCTAGACTGAAATTGTTGGGTTTTGATTTTGAACAATACACATATACACATACACATTCAGGAAAGTAAAGCATGTTTGGGGGCTGTTAAAGATAGTGGGTATAATGCAGTGATGAAATCCTCCGAGGTCTGCTACCGGTTCACTGCGCATGCGCAATGCAATTATATCCTGCCTTTCTCTGGGTGCACAATGGGGTCTCCCCCAGAATCCTCGGGCTATGAGGAAGTGACTGGCACAAAGTCACTCAATGAGTACATGGTTGGATTGAAACAGACTTTAGGTCTCCCTGATTCAAGTATAAGATATTAATCAGCATAACCCATTTACAAATCAGGGCCAATAAATAAGCACAGCTCATAAATGCCAAGCTGGAAAATACATTGATAACAATATCAAAAAAAACACATTTCTTTAAACTCCCTATTATTCTGCTGTAGAAACAACCCATTTTTCCCCCAGGAAAATAAATCAAGCTACAGTAAAAAAAATCAACCTGAAAAATTGTGATGGGGAAGGAATGCAACAACTAGAAATTTCCTGGTCCTATTTGTGCATAACCATCACTTCTTGTCTAAAATTCCAAATAGAAATACAAATAGGCATTTGTTAATAGTATCTCAAAAAAGACTGGAATAGCATAAAAAGAGCCTTCGCACATCACGTTTTTGGCCTCCACACGTCACATTTTTGGCCTCCACATGTCACATTTTTAGCCTCTGCGCATCGTAATTTCGGCCAGTTCCAGGCAGCGGGGATTGGCCGAAAACACGACATGCAGAGACAAAAAATGGGGTGTGCAGAGGCCGAAAACGCGACACCCAGAGGCAGTGATTGGCAACAATGTGCTCTGGTGATCCCTGCAGCCTGGAACAGGTCTAAAACAGGGTGTGTGGAGGCCGAAAACATGAAAACGGCCGAAGGGAGGGGGCCAGCAGGTGGGCAGGGCTTCAGCAACACTTGGTGTATAAGATGCACAGATATTTCCATCCACTTTGGGGTGGGGAGTGTAATTTATACTCCAAAAAATATGGTATATGCAGACATGGTAGACCACATGATGTTTCCATGTCTCATAGCTCTGCAGTTGCTATCTGAAAATTGAACATGTGAACAGAGTTAATTAGCAAGCATTACATCTCACAGTATCAGATGATCAGAAAATGATTTAATCAGCCATGGTCTATTAATACATATCAGTGGTGGGTTGCCCCCCAGTTCAGACTGGTTCTATAAAACCGGTAGTAAAACCGGCGGGAAACTTCACCTATTGACCCAAATGTCATCAAAACTCTTCTGTGCATGTGCAGAAGCTTCAGAAGCATCGCGCGCGGGCACGATGCAAACCGATAGTAAAGGTAAATAGAACCAGGGGTTCTGACAGGTTCTGGAGAACTGGTAGCGGAACTTTTGAGCAGTTTGGTGAACCGGTAGTGGAAATTTTGAGTAGTTCGGAGAAACGGCAAATACCAACTCTGGCTGGCCCCAGAGTGGGGTGGGAATGAGGATTTTGCAATATCCTTCCCTCAGGATTGGGGAGGGAATGTACTGTAATGAACTTTCTCCCATGAAGCTTAAATCAGCCCATAAATTTGTCTGAATTTATTATCTTATTTAGCAGATTTATTCCTTAAATTTAAAACCACTGGATTGGATACAGGCCAAATGAAAGGTTTTGCTGTTGACATTTTGACTGTTTATATTAATAGCAAAATTTGGTCACAGGATAGAGGGGACATTCTGGGGCAGGGGTCTCCAACCTTGACAACTTTAAGCCTGGCACACTTCAGCTCCCAGAATTCCTCAGCCAGCTTTGGTTTGCTGGCTGGGGAATTCTGGGAGTTGAAGTCCGCCAGGCTTAAAGTTGCCAAGATTGGAGACCCCTGTTCTAGGGGATGGGAGATCAGCAACATGGTGTTGAACTCTATTTTCAGCCTGGTGGTAGCAATACTGGATCTATTCCTAATGATCTGTATCATATATTACCAAGATCTAGTTGGGTAAAAGTAGTGATATTATCTTCTGGAGATCTTTCTTTTCAGGGTTTTGGATCTTGGAGCAATCATAAACTTAAAGTCAGAAGGGCAAGAGGTACTGATCTTAAGGAAAAAATTGTTATCAGGGACACTACTTCTAAGGTGGCAGGATATGAATATCTCTTGTGTTAAGTTGGGCTTTAGAGATAAAGAGTATATTTCTAGTGTAGCAACAATCCTGCTACACATTTGTATTTTTCTTCAGGCTTCCTGAACTTGACTTGAGCTCTTCATTATTTATTCATTTTTTATGGCCACCTACTCACCAGCTAGTTTTCAGCTGGTGATAGAGTCTATGGAGGTCAGTCAGAGAAAGCTAAAGTGTTCACTGCCTTTTTGGCAACCTCTCTGGCTTAGTACATCCTGCTAATCATATGTTAGACCAGGGGTATCAAACTCACAGCCTGTGGGCAGGATGCGTCACATGCCTCACTCCCCGGTTTAGCTAAGGGGGACATACATACATCATACATCATGTGACAATGATGTGACGACACGAGTTTGACACCCCTGTGTTAGACCCTGTGTTTGTCTTAGATAAATTGTGTGGTGATCTTAACATAGAGGTATTATATCTAGCTGTAGCCTGATCCAGTTAAGAATTGCTGTCCAAGGCCTTTATAAGACGAACCTATTAAGGTTTTGCCTCAGCATGGTGTGAATGTAGCATTAGGTGCTGCAGTGAATGACTTGTATTGGGAACTAAATGAGGTTAGTCTATCTCTCTTGGTCCTATCAGATATCTTAGTAGCTTTAGATACAATGGATTGTGTTATCTTTCTAGGTTGCCCATGTGTGTTGAAGATTCAAAGGTATGGTTCTATAATTGTTTCATTCTTACTGAACAGTATTGGGCTATTCTAATAGGAAAGAAAAGGTTTCCCCATTACTATTCCTTTTTTGGATGCCATAGTGATCAGTCCTTTATTGTTTCATATGTACACGAAATACCTAGGAGACATTGTCCAATCATTAAAGGTGAGATATCACCAATAGGCTGATATTGAGCTTTATATTGTCATCACAGGCCCATCTGGAGATGCTACCAGTCTTGTCCTACCCTCTAGTGGCTGTTAGGAACTGGGAAAAACACGCAGAGACAGAACCAAAGAAAGAATGCTGTGTGCACACCATGGTTCTCTATTAGTGTCACTGTTACTCTCAGAAGGGTGGCACCGTCCTTTAGGGAGCAGGTCTGTGATTTGAAATCCTGTGCGCTGATCTATAATAAACTCTGTCATCTCAATTGCTTTATAATATTTTAAATTTTTGGCAAGCTATTTCATCAACATTGATTATTATGGAGATTATAAAAAAAATAATTATTTTTTTAAAAAAACATCAAATGGAAATACCTTAGTTTTTTGTAATAGGTAGTCTTTGGAGTCTTCAGTCTCTGTGGTTTTGATGTGAAAGCTGCTGCTTGTCACTTCACTGATCTTTTTTCTTCTGCAAAACCTGCACTAATAACTGTCACTTAATATGTTGGATACTAGCAAACACTATTTAAAGATGACTTCAATATTTAACGGGCAGAACATCTGCTGTAGACCTCAATCTGCCTATGAGATGCTTACAATACAATACAATACTATTCTATTCTATTCTATTCTATTCTGTTCTGTTCTATTCTACAAGAACCTCTACAAACTGCATGTTATGAAGAAATATACTACTTTGAACCCAAATACCACAGGGAAAGCAGCACACATTAAAAAACAATGACTACCAACCTGCCTTCCATTGAGGACCTGTATACTGCACGAGTCATAAAGAGGGCTGTGAAAATATTTACAGACCCCTCACATCCTGGACATAAACTGTTTCAAATCCTACCCTCAAAAGGACACTATAGAACACTGCACACCAGAACAACTAGACACAAGAACAGTTTTTTCCCGAACGCCATCACTCTGCTAAACAAATAATTCCCCAACACTGTCAAACTAGTTACTAAGTCTGCATTAGTATTAATCTTCTCATTGTTCCTATCACCCATCTCCTCCCACTTATGACTGTATGACTGTAACCTTGTTGGTATCTTTAAAATTTATATTGACTGTTTCTCTATGACTATTATTAAGTTTGTACCTTATGATTCTTGATAAATGTATCTTTTCTTTTATGTATACTGAGAGTGTATGCACCAAGACAAATTCCTTGTGTGTCCAATCACATTTGACCGATAACGAATTCTATTCTATTCTACATGAGTAAATGAAAAATATCCAAGGAAGAGGAAGGAATTCAGGCTGACATTAGCAATGCTTGGCACACTGGGCAGTTATGAGCTACTGAAAGGCCAAGCTGAGTCTCTCTGAGATGGTATCCACTTACCATTGGGATAGTGAAGATAAAAGGACACTGCCAAGGTTAGTTAAATGTAACTCTTGTATTCTCTCCCTTCTAGTAAATTTCCATTCTTTCTCTTTAGCAGAAAAGCATTTGAGAAAACATATTGTGATCTTAATTCTCTAGAATGAAATCCTAAATATTGGGGCTCTAAAATACTTTAAAAAGTGGGTATAGTCATAGAATGGCTATCATGGAAGCAGAGTAACTCACAAAAAAGGTGTGCAGAAAGATAATGTCTCTGTGAGAAGAATCAGGCTGATTCAGCTGATTCAAAAATATGTTCTACTGCCCTCTGATAAGGCAACAAAAATGATTAATTAGCAGTAAGGTTAATATGAGCCCTGGAACCTCTCCAGAATGAAGCCTACATTAGTTCAGAGTTATTCTGTGCTATTTAGATGTGGCTGAAATTTAAAGAAGAATGCAAAAGAAAGTAATTGTGCTTGATGCATGTTATGCAGCCATAATATAAACCTGAATTACCCATTAAATCTCAAGTGTGGCAACGGGCCCAGCTTGCCTTCCTCAGCTGCTTCCAGATATGCTAGCACAGGGGTCTCCAACCTTGGCAACCCTAAGCCTGGAAGACTTCAACTCCCAGAATTCCCCAGCCAGCAAAGGTGGCTGGGGAATTCTGGGAGTTGAAGTCCTCCAGGCTTAAAGCTGCCAAGGTTGGAGACCCCTATGCTAGATGACTGATCCCAGAAGTTCTACTTAGTATGGCCTCTCCCAATGAATAACAGAATAACAGAGTTGGAAGGGACCTTGGAAGCCTTCTAGTCCAGTGGTCACCAACCGTGAGAAATTGTTGGTGGTCCACAGAAAAATTATTTGCATTTTTTATATTGCACTAAATATTATTTATCTTTTTTTTAAAAATCATATTAGTGGTCTGCGGGATTTAAAATTATGAATTTAGTGGTCCCTGAGGTCCAAAAGATTGGTGACCCCTGTTCTAGTCCAACCCCCTGCTCAGACAGGAAACACTATACAATTTCAGACAAATGCATCCAGAGACCATCAGTTTGAAGTAAGCTAGAATAAAATTACTTCACTTCTCCTGCAGTGACACTCTTTTTTACCTACACTGTCTCTCCAAAGCAATAATTGTGACATCTCTGCACGTCCACTGTATATTCTCTGACAAATCAGGTATGATTGTTCAAACATATTTTGCTGAAGCAACAATAATAGCTGGATTTGGAACAAAATTTGGAACAAATTTGTTCAAACCTGAACAAAGGAAAGAATGTTCTCAGCATAGATGGAAGGTTTTTATTGTTTTCTGTTTCTTTAATAATTTTGTCTCCCTAAAGTCTAAAAATGGTCAAATATTTAAAAAGACATTTTAAAAGCAAACTGAAAAACATCCATTCCTCTGGGTAGCTTTTTAATTTTTAAGAAGATAGAAATTAGATGCAGAAAACATGTTGCCTGAAGCAAATGTGTTGTCTTTGGTAATGGTAAGGTAATGGTATGTCTGTGCCTGCTCACTTCATGAGTGGATATTAATATAAGCAAGGTGTTTTCCATGAGGTCATATGTACATTACAATGTCTTTACAATTCTTCATAGAATTTAGCCAACCTTCAGAAAACCAAAACACAAAACAACCTTGGGCACCAGGGGGCAGTATAGAGCTAGAGATCAGGTTTGTATGTAGCTCTTTTCAAATGGATGTCTTAAAAAGAAAATAACGTGAAAACACAATTAGCCTTTTTATCTGTCAGTATTTCCATGTATATTTTCTATTTCCATCCAAGCCTTGTCTGAAGTCAGACCTATAATATTTCTCTTTAATGAAGAAACTTTCAAGATCTATTAAACTGGTGAATTAGTTAAAAACAACTTCTGTTAAAATAATAGTGTGGAGTGTGGTTTCTTAGGATACTGCAGCAGATGTGCACAGGGCTGCAGGTTGCAGCTGTTCAATTCTTTGTCAGACAGTGTCCTTACTATGAAGAATAAACACAGTGGCTGTAAGTCAAAATACCCACTTCTAAATGCAGACAGATTTTTAGTTGACTGCAAAATTATATCCTAACAATTCAAGCAACCAAAATGCCCATCAACCTAACAGGAAGATCAAAAATACAGCATGGAAATAGTTATCTGCCTTGCCACCAAGTCATAGCATCTGGATTGGTTACCCCTTTCTGCCCTTTTCTGGATTACACTTTGGCAGAATCTGTCCACCTCCTGTCTGTAGCCTTATCTTTTTTGTGGCCGTTGGTTTTACATCAAGGGCACATTTCAAGCTTTATTCTGTTTCTGTACTTTCTTGCAGTTGAAAACCCCAGAGTTCAAGAGCAAGAATTATAAAACAAGGAAGTAAGCAAGCAAATAAAAGAGGTGCCTCCGAGATCCGTGCTGGGTTGATGTGCCCTCTCTATTGCCAAATCATACTTCTCTACAAGGCTTGTGGCTATTTTGTCCTTGTGGAATCTCAGCTCTTTGTCTTAGTGGGACCGCTTTTTTTTCCTTTTTACCCAATTGCCTGGAGGTTTATTTTGTTTTTCAGATTAAAATCATGTTGCAAAGAAGTCGCAACAAATGAGCAATTTACTGTTCGGTTTGTAACCCTTCGGCGTGATGGAAGAGACAAAGGAACAGGAAGATATTGGCCCTGCTCCCTTGGCTTTCTTTGCACCTCGCCAGTGTGGCACTATTATCTCAGGCTGGCCTGGGTTCTTCCAATGTTTTGCCTCTGCTACATGCTTCCCATTCACACGGCTTTTCAGTTCGGTTCCTTTCCTCATTTGTGTTCACTACAGTTGAACTCAAAACAATCATCACAATCTCCATGGAAACAGATTTAGTGGCTCCTATGGAAACAGACGTGAAGGAAGAACCCCTGCAGAGTCCCAGCTTTTGGAATAACTCCCACCCACAGTGTAGACAAAAACTCTGAATGAATTGATGAACTGCTGTGATGCCAGATACCACTAATAAGCAATATAAGGTGACCTGATTATTTAAGGGCATTACAGTCTGACAACAGTTGCGGATGGATATCCGGGCTGTACATTTTGCCTGGCTGTATCTGAAAAGGGCCATTTTATATAAATGCTAGAAATATTGGCTTAGTGTCATTATCCAAATGTCCTTACATTACACAGTATCTCCTTATACTGCATCCTGGATTTCCACTTTGGAGGGATGCTCTGAGCATTCTGAAAGGATGCTCAGAATACAGAATGCTCAGAGCATCCCTCCAAAGTGGAAATCCAGGATGCAGTATAAGGAGATACTGTGTAATGTAAGGACATTTGGATAATGACACTAAGCCAATATTTCTAGCATTTATATAAAATGGCCCTTTTCAGATAGAATATAGATTTGCACATGCAGGAGTTGTCTCTCTCTTAAAAGGCAGAGAAGGCAACTCAGACAGACTCCTGCATGTGCAAATCTATATTCTTTTTCAGTATAAGGTTATAAGTGAAATGGTGCAATTAATCCGTTCTGAATAGTAGTTCAACAAAAAACAACAAAATACCTTATACCACCAGACTTGAAATCCTGGGATTAGAAAACTTAGAACTCCGCCGACTCCGACAAGACCTGTGTTTAACACACAAAATCATCTATTGCAATGTCCTTCCTGTTAAAGACTACTTTTTTTTAATTTGCATTTATATCCCGCCCTTCTCCGAAGACTCAGGGCGGCTTACACTATGTTAGCAATAATCTTCATTCTATTTGTATATTTATATACAAAGTCAACTTATTGCCCCCAACAATCTGGGTCCTCAGTACTTCAGCTTCAATCGCAATAATACAAGAGCATACAATAGATTCAAACTTAATGTTAACCGCTTCAATCTTGATTGCAGAAAATATGACTTTTGTAACAGAGTTGTTAACGCTTGGAACTCACTACCTGACTCTGTGGTCTCTTCTCAAAATCCCAAAATCTTCAACCAAAAACTGTCTACTATTGACCTCACCCCATTCCTAAGGGGCGTGCATAAGAGCACAAAAGTGCCTACCATTCCTATCCTATTGTTCCCTTTCATTATATGAAATTAATACTTTTGTTTATATATATACATATTTTAGCCTTTATTTTATATTTTATATATATTTTAGCCTATATATATGTTTATATGATATGTTGTTGTTTCTATGCCAATGTTTGCGTATACTGTTGTGACAAAATAAAAAAAAAGATACAGTAAATTAATGAATAGCACATTGATAAGACTGTTCACATTAAATGAAAATAAATATTCATATTTAATTTTGGAACTTTTTCAGTCTAACAATGTTCATTACACACTGAAAAGAGACACAATTATAATTTTAACAATTTTTAGAGGGCAAAGAATGAAATTGCTATGATGGTGACATAATTACATATAATTATGTATATTGAGGGACAAGTCATAAGAGTCATAAGTCATAAGGCGTGCATAAGAGCACAAAAGTGCCTACCGTTCCTGTCCTATTGTTCCTTTCATTATATCAAATTAACATAGCTGCTGCATACTTTTACTTATACTGTATATATATATATATTTCTTTCATGATGTGTTGTTTTTATTTATGACGATGTTTGTGTATACTGTTGTGACAAAATAAATAAATAAATAAAGTCAATGTTCCTAGTTCTGGACCAATGTTCCTAGTTCTGGGTGATTGTATTTCTGCTCGCATACACCTGCTCTACTTGTCCTAAGCTGATCCAGAACAGAACACACCAATTTAATTTATTTCCTGTTGGGACTCAGTGAAAAACTACATTGCCCATCCTAAATTATTGCTACCAAAGATTAGTATCACAGCCTTGAAGAAGCAGAAGAAGGGATCAAGGTGGAGCAGCATGTTGCCCATAAGGTAAGAATGGCCCGTTCAACTCCTGCATAATACAGAATATAATTTAGCACTGCCCTGCCTTCCAGATCCATTTGCATTGTATTCCATCAGTAGTCATATTTTTTTTCAACTTTTGGGCTCTTGGGGAAAAAAAGGATAGTATGGGAGACTATCAGTTCAGAAGGGTCACTACTGTATTGTCAGCTGGGCAATTGTGGCTGTTCTGTTGATCCATGGACCTTAGCAGAGGCCAGGCTGTTGACTAAAAGCCAAAATACACAGTAAGCACCTACCCAACAAGTTGTAGATGATCCTCCTCCCAGTATGATGTAGTCTAGCATGGCTTATGGATTCCTGTTCCAACAATGTGAGGACATTTTAAATGGTAGTCAACAGGTTTAGAGGACATGAGCTCATGAAAGATATTTTTTTACATAAAGATTTTATAGCTGTGTGTTATGACTATTAAAGAAATGAATCGTATTTCAGGCAAGTTCTGGAACCGGAAGATTTTCTAGGACTATACCATGTTAAATAGAAAAGGTGGTATATGTTGGAGTAATGCGATTATCCTACTATTGAGTAGCAAATAGAAATGATAAAATAGAGAACTACAAAAGCAAAATACGTATGTCGAAAAGGAATGCTGTAAAATTACCATTAATATTATGTAATGTTCAATACGTTATGTCTTGATGTGTTTTGTTTTTATATATGTGTGATTGGTTTTTGTGTTGTTTTTAAAGACAAACTGTTTCATAAAAATTATTTTTTTTAAAAAAAATAAAGGGTGCTTTTGAGGCAACAATGACTCCAAGGAGGGGCAAGTGCTCTTCTGAAATATTTCCTGTTAGTGCCATTTGTTTCTCCAATTTCTTATTATGCATAAAGTAAAGCTCTTGTAATGCTAATGGTGAATTGCACCCCCAGCTATCATTGGTGTGACTGTTGGGATAGTGTTTGGAGATTTTTCTTTTTCTTTCTTTTCTTTATTTTTTTGTTGAGTACATATTAGGTAATATATATAAGTATAAGCATGAATTGAATAATAAAATGAATACAATTAAAGGGAACATTAGGACAGAGACGGTAGGAAGGCGGATGTTCTTATGCACGCCCCTTACAGACCTCTTAGGAATGGGGTGAGGTCAACAGTTGACAGTCTTAGGTTAAAGTTTTGGGGGTTTTGGGATGAGACCACAGAGTCTGGTAGTGCATTCCAGGCATTAACAACTCTATTACTGAAGTCATATTTTCTGCAATCGAGTTTGGAGAGGTTTACTTTAAGTTTGAATCTATTGTGCGTTCGTGTATTGTGGTGATTGAAGCTGAAGTAGTCATTGTCAGGTAGGACATTGTAGCAGATGATTTTATGAGCTATGCTCAGGTGATACCGAAGGCAGCGTAGTTCTAAATTTTCTAAGTCTGGTGAATTTTGTTTGTCTGGTATTTTGTTGCGAGCAGAGGAGTGGAGAACTTTTCTTGTGAAATATTTCTGGACGCGCTCAATTGTATTAATGTCCGCTATGCAGTGTGGGTTCCAGACAGATGAGCTGTATTCGAGAATTGGTCTAGCAAATGTTTTGTATGCTCTGGTTAGTATTGTAATATTACCAGAGAAGAAGCTACGCAAGATTAGGTTTACAACTCTTAATGCCTTTTTGGCAATGTTGTTACAGTGGGCTTTGGCACTTAGATCATTTGATATGAGTAATCCAAGGTCCTTGACAGATTTGAAAATTAATCAGTGGGGGAGGTACAGACAGATAGCTAAATGGGATTGTGTTGAGGAAAAATGCAAGAGCTGGGAGAAGAATATATTTTCTGGGAAGAATGCATTTAGAAAGTTTCTTTGGAAACCTCTCAAAACTGAACCCTGTACTAGAAGGAGAATAGTGACATGCCAGAGACTGGTACACAGTATGTTTCAAAAATGTCTAGACAGTTTAGAAAGTAGGCAAGAATAAACAAGATGAATTTAAAGAGAGATAAGCATAAAGTCGTGTAGTCTGACAAGCAAAGACTCATGTAGAAACAGGTAACCTGGGCTGCAAAAACACAATCTATTCTGCCCTGGTTATTCTAATTCAAAAAGCATAGTGACAAATTGGAGATAATTTAGAAGAGGGGTACCAAAATGGTGTGGGTTTCTGAAAACCAAGCCTTATGATAAACATGAGATGTGGTAGCAGCCAAAAAAGCTAACACAATCCTTGGTTGTATAAATAGAGGCATAGAGTCAAAATCACATGAAGTATTAGTAGCGCTTTATAAAGCCTTAGTGAGACCACACCTGGAATACTGCATCCAGTTTTGTTCACCACATTACAAAAAGATGTTGAGACTTTGGAAAAAGTACAAAGAAGAGCAATTAAGATGATTAAAGGCCTGGAGACAAAAAAACATATGAAGAATAGTTCCAGGAACTGGGTATAGCCAGTCTAGAGAAAAAAAGGACTAGGGTGACATGGTAGCAGTATTCCAGTATTTGAGGGGCTGCCACAAAGAAGAGGAGGACAACTTATTTTCCAAATCACCAGAAGGCAAGACAAGAAACAATAGCTGGAAACTAATCAAGGAGAGAAGCAACCTGGAATTGAGGAGAAACTTCCTAACAGTGAGAACAATTAACCAATAGAACAGCTTGCTTTCAGAAGTTGTGGTTCCCAAGGTCTCTTCCACTGATTGATCTTGTTGATTAGGTTTGCTCTTGGTTGTTGGCTATTTTATACTGTATTTTTTTTATTTGATATAAGCCACCTAGAGTCACTATAGTGAGATGGGCAGCCATATAAATCAAACTAATTAATAAATTAACTACATTAAAGCATCCCAATATATTTAGACTACAGAAAAATTATTTGAGATGACATACTATAGCAGTGTACAAATAACGGTATGACTATCACTTAGAAGAGTGAATGGATTAGGCTTCTGTTATCTTGGAGAGTAGAACTAGAACCATTGGTTTGAAAAGTAGCAGAGAGGTCACTTCAAGAGGAATTTCCTGATGGTAAGAGCTGTGATTCAGTGGAAGAAGTTGCTAGGTTTCCCTTCATTGGAGGTCTTCAAAGAGAAGTTGGATAGCATCTATCGAAAGTACTTTAACAAATCTTGCACTGAGCAGGATATTGCACTAGATTTTTAAAAAGTTATAATATTATTTTTAACTAAACAATCTTTAAGCTTAAAGGAAAAAATAGAAACTAAAAATACAAAGAGAGACAGTTTAATGTAGTGGTTAAGGCATCAGGCTAGAATACAGGAGAACATGACTTCTTGGCATGAAGCCAACTGGGTGAATATTGGACTCTCAGTCTTAGGAAAGAGACAATAGCAAACTGCTTCCAAAAAAACTTTGTCAAGAAAATTTCAGGGACAAGTCCAGGCAATCACCAGGAGTCATAAGCAGTCTCAAGAGCACCCCAAAAAACCTATTAAGAAAAAAGGGGGGATCTATTTATTAATAGTCACCAACTTACAATAAATTCACTACTATAGTAAAGTAGAACATTGTACTAGATGACCTTTGAGATCACTTCCAACTCTACTATTTTTTGTTGCAAGAAGAACTAGAAGTCTTAATGCAGGAGAGTTTGCCATATATGATTTAAAAGGCATTACTGAAATCTAGTGAAGCAAAATTTCTGAAAGGAATGAAACTGCTGAAGGGCACAACTTATTGCAAAAGAATAGATCTTGCAAAAGAATAGATCAGACAAAAGGAAGGAAAAAATGGTATCGTAGAAGTCAAGAAAATGGAGGACAGAAATCCAGCCCAGAGCATATGGCTAGGAATAAATGAAGAGGAAACAGCAATGAAATTAGGGGTGGCGGGGGGGGGGGATGGAGGAGAGACTGCAAAGATTCACAACCAGGTTACAACATTTCTAGGAATGTGAAACAGTAATAATGGAATACAAAGCAGATAGTATATGTAGATTTTAGCAAAGCCCCTTACAAAATCCCAGTAGAGGAAATGGCAAAATATGGATTGGGCTATGCACTAAAGGACTCACTGGAGAAGAACCTAATGCTAGGAAAGATTGAGGGCAAAAGAAGAACGAGACGACAGAGAACGAGGTGGCTGGATGGAGTCACTGAAGCAGTAGGCGTGAGCTTAAGTGGACTCCAGAGGTTGGTAGAGGATAGGAAGGCCTGGAGAAACGTTGTCCATGGGGTTGCAATGGGTCGGACATGACTTCGCAACTAACAACAATAACAAATGCACTAAATGCAAGTTGTATTCAGACAGTACAAAATACCACACAAATACAGAATTAGTTCATAAGAAATTTGTCTAGCGCGTTATTGTGTATTGGTTTACTAACATAGAGCCTGAAACCAAACAATTGAGCTGAAGTCAGTGGATCTGAGAAGTTAATCAAGCTTTTCAGCATCGCTACAGTTTATGCACATGTAATACTGTATTTACACAGAAACTTTGATAACATTCAGAAATCTAGCTTTAGGGTTGAATAAATGGAAACAAATTAATATTCAAAAGTTATTATCCGCAAATCTTTTAATCCTTAAGAATTCATATAGTGATTCCAATTTTAAGTTGCCTTTGAAAACATCATGACCACAGAAATGAAAAATGCATTATTGAAGTGTTACATGAATCATAATCTTTTTCTCTTAAGAAATGATCAAAGACTTAGTTGAACAAAGGACTCCTTAGGCTGGTTCATTGCACTAATATTCCCATTTTTAAAAAATGGCTTGCTCTGGGCAAATTACTCATTTGTGCAGCTGTGTATCTTCATTAACTTATTAGAATTATTTTTTCTAATGGCAGACTAGGATACCCAACTATATAATGGGAGGTATTTTATTGGCCAGGAAGGAAAAGTATTTAACAATGTGTGTTTTTGACAACCCAACCTTCTTGTCTCTAGAACCTGAAGAAAAAACTGGGAGACTGGAAAAATACAGATGTAGCATCTCTAGTCATAGAACTGAATGAACTTGTGTGTGAGCCCTCAAAGCAACATCTCACACTCAGAAAAAACCCAGCAGGTGAATTCATTTTCCTCTGTACTCTGAGATTTTACCTTTTCCCTCTGAATAGTTGGGTGCTACATTCAGTCTCTTTTCTTCTATCCCTGAGAGTAGCATAGAAAAACAACCATTTCTTCTCAAACTATTTTCTGATATTGTATTTAGATGGTGGAAGTTTATTTAATCACATTTGTAGTTCAACTGATAGTTTGACTGGATTCAAATGTTGTATGTCTTATCTGTAGTACGTTGTATGATTCCAAGCATTATAGTTTGTAAATCCTTATTTAAGGCTTAGAATATTATTTGTACCCATCACCTATTATGATTTATTTCAATAAATGTGATCAAACAATGACTTAAGAACCAGTCTGGTGCAGTAATTAAAATCATCAGACTGGAAACTAGAAAACAGAGTTTGTAGTCCTGCCTGTCAGCTTTGGAAGCCATACTAGGCCAGAAGCTTCCCTGCTGCCACTTTCTCATGTGTGGGAAAGTAGGAGGGTGGGGGGATTTAGAAGAGGGGCCCATTATAACATTCTTCCTGTCGGTCAAGGTCAGGCTGGTCCTACATCTGGAGAAGGAGTGGTCGGAGTGATGTCTCAAGATGAGACAGTTGGCGATTGGAGCATGTGATTGGCAGAGAAGTTAGGGGTTGGTTTTGGAGTTTTGATTTCCTGAGGGAAAACCCAGATCTCTCAGATTCGGATTTTCCCAGATATGCCAGTTTATCTATCCTCGTAAAAAGAACTTTGAAAGATGCCTGCTTCGGAGTTTTTACTTGGGGAGGGGGTTTTCTGGAACCCTGACACCGTAGACACAAAGCCCAACTGGGTGATTTTGGGTCAGTCACTTTCTCTCAGTTTGGAAGCAACGGAAAGCCACTTCTGAAAATGTTGCCAAGAGAAGTCCATAGATTTGTGCATGTAGTCACCAGGAGTCAAGGGTGACTCAAAGCCACTCTCCCCTCCCCTATAAAATAGCCTGATGTGCAAAGCCAGCCATTCTATTCTTTAATACCAGAGAGGCAAGTTTCTGGCAGGACTGAAATAGTTTTCACCAAAGAGTGAATATTCACTTATGATCAGTTGGCATGAAGACGATGTGTGACTATTTGTGAAACTTGAACATTCAGATTTAATAAACTGTGATAGGCTTCTATGATGTGTAATTCTGTTTTCCTTACCCTGGTGGTCTCCACAAGTTTTCAAATATGTGTCCCATAATTTCCAATCTGCAGCTTCTAATCCTACATATCCAAAGATAAATAAACTTGGAAAGGTTAATTAAATGAATAGATAGGTTCTCTACAGGACAAGTTGAGAAGTACTGGTCTTGTTTATATAAGCATACTTTAGCTAATAGGAATAGCACTTAAACTTAGACTTATATACTGCTTCACAGTGCTTTACAGCCCTCTTTAAATGGTTTACAGAGTCAGAATTTGCCCCCAACAATCTGGGTCCTCATTTTACCGACCTCAGAAGGATGGAAGGCTGAGTCAACCTTGAGCCTGGTGAGATTCGAACTGTTAAATTGCAGGCAGCCAGTAGGCAGCAGAAGTAGCCTGCAGTATTGCTTTCCTTTAATTGAAAGACAAAAGGTTTGGTGGATTGTGGTGTAGCTTCAAAGGAAGCCTTTCACACCTATCTTGCACTAAGATCTGTTAAAATATTTGTTTGCCTTTGAAAACAGTCTAATTACTGAACAAAATTAGGGGTGTATATAACTTTTATCTAATTGAATGTATTATGAAATATGTCTCTTTTAGGAAAGTAGCATAAACACTGAAAATAAAACTTTTATAGTACCTATAAAATACATGATAAAATTGTACATTTGCAGCTTAAACTACACAACCTATTGTGCACTGAATTAGAGTACATGGAATGCATGCACCCAAGAAGATGCTCAAATCAAAGTGCACAAGTTACGACCTGCAGGCCATACAACAACCGCCCTGAGTCCTTTGGGAGATAGGGCGGTATATAAATTTGAATAATAAATAAATAAATAAATAAACAACCTCCAAGGTTTTGTACAGCCTCTGAAGGTTTTCCAGATGTTGTCTCCCATTTCTTCCCCATCTTTCTCATGGTCTCATGATGGCTTATGTCATAATCAATCAAAAGAAGAAAGAAAGCATATATTCATGTAATCAAGGAATCCTCCCTAGTCTAGCACAAGCCTTTCTTACATATATTCCAGCCGGGAGGCAATAAATCAGTTCAAATAAATATGAATAGGAGCTTTATGGTCTCCAAAATCTTTAAATAGTTGGCTATGTAACAAACTACAGTAACTATTTAAGCTGAATGATGTGTAAGGTAGCCCTTTCCAAATCTATTTGTTAAAGCAAAAGGAAGACTGAACTCAATCTAAAATGACTTATTATGGTCCTCTTGGCCGAGAAAAGCAGTGACAGGGCACATGACTGGTTTCAGAGAACTAAACCAGAGGGAATAGTATAAATATCTGGAATGGGAGATCTCAAAACCTAAGAAACTTTTTTTGACAGTACTGTTGGAGTACTAGAAGTACAGTAGCATCCAGATCATGTGTCTTTAAATGAGGGGAGGGGCTTTCTTTGTAGAAGTAAGCCAGTGGTTCGAAACCTTTATAGTGCTGCAACCCCTTTAATACAATTCCCCATGATGTGGCGACCCCTTTAATACAATTCCCCACGATGTGGTGACCCCCAACCGTAAAATTATTTTCGTTTTGAATTTATCGCACCTGAAGCCCTATTGGCTAGCGATCTGAACTGCTTGCGATTGCCTTGAGGACGGAGGCATTAAAGCGGAGACTCCTCCCCTATTAAGTTTATCATGCCTGAAGCCAGATTAGGCTAGCGATTGGGAGTGGTTGCAGCTGGCTTGAGAGGGAGACATCAGAGCAAAGATTTCTCTTTTTTAATTGATCACACCTGAAGCCGAATTCGGCTAGCGATTTGAAGAGCCTGCAGCTGGCTTGTGAAGTCAACCATTGGAGCGCGATTCTTCAACTTGCAAGTATACTTCCCATATTTCCGATGGTCTTAGGCGACCCCTGGCAAATCGTCATTCGACCCCCAACGGGGTCCCGACCCACAGGTTGAGAACCGCTGAAGTAAGCTAACAAGACATAAGAAATGGAACTCTGTAGGATTCAATCTGGGTTGATCACTGGGACTAGAGGTTTAGTCTTCCGAGCTTTCAGACTCGTGCTGGAACCCATCCTCAGAGAACTTATCTCACACCAGAATGTGTCACTGGGCTGTTCTAGGTGTAGTATTTATATGGTGCCTGGCGTGAATCTTTTAGTTGTTAATTGGGGTGTTTGCTGTAGCACAAGGAAGCAACAACCAATGACTTAATAGTCAGCCATCAACACTCCAATTACAGCCCATAAATTCTATGCATAGAATAGCTCAAGGCTGAACCAGAACATTCTGGAGAAAGAGAAATTTCCTAAGTGGGGGTTCCAGCATGGATCTGAAAGAGTAGTGGGTTTCAATTTCAGTCGCTACCAGTTTGCGTGTGTACACAGAGACATCTGGGCAGGTGGGCGGAGCCTCACACCACCGCCGCTACCAGTTCACCTGATCCAGGGTGAACCAGTAGCAGCCCACCACTAATCCGAAAGCTCAGAAGATTAAATGTTTAGTCCTGGTGAACTGACTCAAATTAGATCCTGCAACATTATACTGGGACACGTATATTTGCCTTTACATGGAATTTTCTACCAGGAGGAGCAGAGATGCTCCTCCTTTATCCTACTGTTAATCAGAAGGAAACCACAAAAGTCATCCAGTGCCTCTTCTTACTCTGTAATTAATCTCCAAAAATGGAGCTGTAACATGCAAGTTTTTACAGAGTGCATACCAAATTGTATATGTACATACCATTCACACTTGATGGGGCACGTACTTTGTACTCAAAGTCCACTCCCTTGTAAGGCATCTCCTCCCAACTGCTAGCACTAGTGACACTAGTTTAAGACTGGCTTTCTATAGAGAAACAAATTCCTGGCTGCCTCCTACATGATAATATGAACAACGAATAATTTACAGAGTGAGGCAAAACATAACTCAACTCTTTGTGTAAGTGACACATGCATAATAAATGCTTTCTACACACATACACAAAGGGTGCCAGTCAGATATAGGTAATGGTTAAATAATCAACTTGAATCCAAGGAAGAGCAATGTTTATTTTGATCAGGATTGCTTTTGATCAGATGAGGAAAGTTAAATCAGAAAGCCAGTGTTCTGCGTGCTATGGCATAGATTTATGCCAACATTCAATGCCAAAATAAAAATCCAGAAGAAAAGCTACCCAATGTCAACAGGCTGAGTGTAAGCATTTTTTTTCTGTGTGCAGGGAAAATATGAATGTTTAAGCTGCCAAATGAATGAGCCTATGTTAACTTACTATGACTGTCCAAAATTTTGGATTCAAAAGCACAAAGGGCATGCTTTTTCCTGCAATTGTGAATTTTATCTACACTGCCATATGATTCTGGGAAAAGCCAGTTTGGTTAAAAATGTTGCAGACAAGTATAGGTTTGTGCCCTTCCTGTTCCAAAGCACATTTTTACCATACATTCTTTATGATTTTTTTTCACATATGTGTGTATGAAATAGGATACGTTCTTGGCAACATAATTCATGCTAGACATTTTGAAGTATGGCAGAACTCTCATGGGACAAATTGGATAGCCAGATGCTTTCTTTAGTTAGACAAGCTCAGGAGACAACATGTTTTTAAAATTATACTAGTGTAGTGTCTTTATGTATTTAAAATGAGAACCTGGAAAGTAAAAATAAAATATGTAATCAAAATTTGTTCTTCGTTTACAACCAACCTATATGGAAAATAGAGAGCATTACCTGATTTTGAAAACTTATTTACTACAAACATTAAAATATTTCTCATATCATTTTGAGTAGCTATTAAAAGCAACTAATAAATGCTGCTTTCAGGGGTCTGTTTGGGAGAATCCAGTGAAGTATTTCCCACTACTACATTTTCCATGTTCAATCCCCCACCCGGGAGGTGTTCCTATTATCCAGACCTCTGGTGACCGGCCAGACAATGTCTGGGACAATTCTCATTAGCTTGAAAGGAAAATGAGGTTTACTCTTCCATATTATTTGTCAGACAATCCCCTGATCTATTCTCTTGCTTTCGAGAACAAACACAAAGCCCTGATTGCACTATTTTCACTCTCATTAATTAAAAGCCACCTCGGAAGTCTGTAATTTGACTCAGTCCACTAAATAATGCATTCCCCACATTGTTTTTATGCTAGGGGTTTCCATATGCACGTGGTACTGTGCAGGAAGAAAAACAGGGAGGTAACAATGAGGAAAATAGCTTAAAAGAGAACCGTTTGTACTTTTTCAGCTCTTGGGTTGCCTTTTAAAAGTGCCTGATTTAAGATTTAAACATTTGGCAACACAAAACTCAGTTGAAATTAGTTTGTCTTCATACATGCACTTACTGTATGGTCTCTTCATACTCACCCAGGCACAAATGAAAGGTATTCATACTTAGAGGTATGAAGATGAAAAGAGGACAATGGACAAATACATTTCAATGAATCAAATTCACCTTTCAACAGTATATACAGGTGGAGTTTAGCAAGGATTCTTTTGCACATTCAGGTACAGAAAAGGAAGCTGTGAACTGAGATCTAAGGCAGATGTGAAATAGAGAAATTTCAACACCTTCAGGTACAGATATCCTTCCTTGGAGAGTGGGGTGCAGAAAAATAGGACATGATTGACGTAATCTGCCAGATAGGGAAGAAATCTAGTTCCTGAATTACCTCCAAGCAATTTTGATAGGACAATGGGATAGAACGGCCATCATGTGCAGATGCGGTGCAGATTTTGCTGAGATTTTTTTTTCCAAATCAGGGAATGACAAGGGCATTGCATGAAAACATTTGGGTGGCACACCGTCCATATCTTTGGGTGCCTTTGGTCACCAGGTTTCCATCAACTCGGCTAAGGCAATGTGCAACTGGAATAAGCATCAAGACGTCTTGGTGATTCAGACTTTATTGGCAAAAGGGATGTTAAACAAATCTTGTCTGAGGCACAGGGTTGTTACTTGTAAATGACAAAAATGTCCCAGTTTCCATTAATTCCATACTCAGAAATATTCAGAACAATTATTTACAAAACAAGACAAACTTTTAAAATTTACAAATAATTAAAAGGCATTGATAAAAAATGAAAACAAAAACAGAGAAAACAACCCTTAAAGTAGAAGTAAAAAAGGAAGGGGTTCCCAATGAAAATACTAAAAACCACCCCCCGAAAGGAAGTATTTACACCACAAGTTAGCAATCATTGTAAATTCCATCCCTTGCCCACCCTGATTTACAAACTCATGCAGCAAAGAGAAAGAGGCTGCTCTAGAAAACCTATCCAGGCTGGGTTGTTATTGGTTAGTTGCTAGTGTCTGCTTTGTGTGCTGTACTTCATGTGAAAACAGGCCCAGCCTCTATCCAATACTGTATGTAGATAACAACATTAAGAGCTAGGTGGACAGTATCTTTGTTTTCCTGGAACAGTAGGCGCTTGGTGAAGATGGCGCAGCCTAGGGTGTCAAAAGCCACTAGATTCCTAGTAGCAATTGGAATACACCCTCAACTGGGCGTAGATAAAGAACAAGGCCATAGTTGTGAGATTTGCATGGAACTTGCTGACCTGCCAAAGAATTTTTCTCAGCCACCTGGGTACAGGAGATCACTGTTCACTGGTATTAAAGCTAATGAGGCTGAGCTGTGAGCCTGTAGCCCTCAAGACTTTAATACCAATATACGGAGTCTCATGTGATCAGAGAATATAGGATCATGTACTTGAAGTTCTTCTCTGATGCAGTTCCCTCAGTTTTGGCCCACTATCCTTCATTAGCTGCCCATTATTCCGGTTTTGCTGACTAGTACTCAATAAAAATTCATCCAAGAATATCCCAAGCTATTAATGTTTTAAGTTAAATATAGAAAACATCACTTTATTTTGCACTTGGATACAATTAAGGTAAAACAGGAACTGACTCTATAAGAGTGTAAGCAACATAATGCTGGTGGTTTCCCTTTCCCTAGGGAGTGTTACATGCTTACTAGCAACAGTTTTAGCAAGCCACAATTGATGCAAATAATTCCACTGGGATGATGCTTGCAGCCCAACGTCTGATGAAAATATGTTAGCTTGCAATGTTTGCAGTTTAATCCCTTGCCCCTTCTTTGACCCCCCCTCCCCCAAATGATGCCCATGAGCCTCACTACTGTTTAACTGGCAATGACTTGCCGCATCCTTTGCAAATAACACTGACTTTTATCCGGAGATACCTAAAAGCGTTTGGCAGTGTTACTTTTATTTGGATTCCCCTCAATACCCTTTCTAATATTTTGAAAGAATCTCCCACTTTGATATTAGGAGTTGGTTGCCTTCCCTGAGAAAAATGTGAGTTTATGCACTGATGTGCAAGATTGCGGCTACCTGTTCTAAACCTGAAAATCCATAATTAAATGGTATATTTGTTTTAGTTATCTTCTACCTGGTTCATCAACCCTAATATAAATTTAGAGTATGCCATTATTTAAAGAAACCCTTTCAGCATTATAAAGGATTCCTCGGCTGTAGAACTGTCCAGAACATGATCTGTTCAATTAGAAAGCATGATTATAGAGTTACTTTTAAATACCAAATAAATGTCAGGATTAATATCTGTTTAAAGACAGATAATGGCTGGGGGGGGGATGTGGGGGGGGGGGATTAAACAAATTTGATTGGTTAAAGCTTCTTTTTTTTCCTTCTACTTCTTTTCAAAGAGTCTGACCAAGCTATACACAGACTCCTGGAAGAATAACTGTATCAGTTAGAAACAGATTAACCAAATTAATTTCACTTTTCTGCTTGAATTCAAGATTCATGCTACCTGGTGTAAATTTGTCAAATTCCCTAACTAACTTTGTTTTCATCTTTCATCTTCAGCTATAAGATAGTAAATTTGCTCATAAGTAAATTCTATGACATCCACTTGTTTCTGAGAAAATATACAACAGCTGAAGCTGCAGGTTACGCTTTCTAAAGCACTTTCCTAATTAGGAACAGCAGCCTGGACCTTTGAGTCCAAATAGGAAGGTAACGGCAGAAAGATTAGGTAGCCATCATTTAGTGGGCAAAAGCTAAGCAAGGAAACTCTTGCTTATATGGAGTCCCAGGAGAACAATCCCTTCCTTAATTACTTTGTGAATTGAGTCTTCCTCTCTTTCAGTTAATATTTGATGGAGGCAAAGAATTACAGAACGGATTACAGTAGAACATTCAGGAGAACCAAATCAACTGATGTTATTCCAAGCCTCAAAAATGACTTCGTAGTAGAAAAATACACAACCATTCCACTTTAGCTATTAGGGGACTGCTTCTCAGAGAGAAATGCAAAAGGGGGCAAACAGTTGATGAAACAATCTTCATCATTCTCTGTATTTGGACTGTGGTCTGGTATTCCTATTAAGGTTACAGCTGAAATGGATGTTCAGTGCAATAGACTAGCCTTTGGGGAAGTGAAGACATGCTTGAAAGATGTGGATAATGGAATGGGTGATCCTGGAAACTCTGAGGTGACAGAAGATTGGCTTGGCAGAGTTCTCCAAGGACTAAAAAAAGGCCCTACTTTCCAATACTTGGGGTTCTACTTGAGAATAAATTAAGTAAAATAAATAAATAGGTTCAGCATCATTTATACCTTGCAAAATCCAGGTTAAATTGCAAAAGAATTTAGAGTGGGTTTTTATGACTGCAAACATTCACCAGACATTCCCCCACTCAAAGCAACCCATTAATAACAAGATGATAGAGGCATTTAATTCCTACAGTTCTAATTATTTTGACAGTGAACTGGACTAAAAACTCCTGAATTTTGTCATGCAAATGACAAAAGTATTTGTTCACAGTAGTGAGAAATAAAAATTAAAAACATGAAGTGCAAGATATAAATGAAGCAATGTATTGAAAATCATTCAAAATTTGTACAACTTCTAGAAGAAGAGCATTAGAAAGTATTTGCAAGGATTTTGAAAGGCAACTTAGTTTTAGATTTCCCAAAGCTGTATCTCAATTAGTAATGTGAAAAGCCAGAAAAAAATGTGTCATCCCCCCCTTCTCTGTAGGCTAACCAATCATGGTTTGACTACATCTCTATTCAAGAGCAGTCTTATAAGAAATGAGCAAATGTGTCCTTTTACATGTGAAAGCAATTGGGGATTATAGCACGTTTAGAAAACTGTTTCAAATCAAAGTTCTATTATTTGCAACAGCTGTCAAGTCAAGAAAGAGTTTTATTCTAAATTTGCCATTGACCTACACCTTTCTATATGCAGGATATTTGGAATATTAGAGAGAAATTACACAAAAGGAATCAGGATTCTGTCTACCCTACTTTAGGCTAACTCTCAAGACCAATTCTGAGTGGGTGGGGAGCCAGCAGAAGGGTTTGAAAATGAGCTGGTTGCATTGGTTGATGACATTCTCCCAATGTGTCCTGATGGGAGGGGCACTTAGGGAGCAGCTTAAGTTGCTTACTTATTTAAAATGTATTTATTTAAAAGTATTGTGTGGCTTCCTACCCTTCAGCCACAACAGCTCATGTTGCCAAATGCCCTGATTTTCTCCAGTCAAACTATTTGGAGCACAACTATTAATAAAGGGGCTAGAGAGAATCTATAAGGTATGCTGTGCAGCCTTTATCCTGCCCAGATTTCTAACATTGCAAGTGTCATCCATTCACACGTTAATGATTTGCAGCCTTCCTTTCCTGCTTCCCACAAGCAAAGTCAATGGGGAAGCTGGTGGGAAGTTGGAAGCTGTGATCACATGAGATCCTTGCTTAACAATGGTAACTAGGGACTGCCAGAACTGCTGTTGCTAAGTAGCACTGTCATGTGATGTTGCACTTTACAGCACACACTGATTAGCAATAGAGATTCCAATCCCAATTACAGTTGTTAACCAAGAACTACCTGTACTGAGGTCACCAAGTGATTTCCTTTTGTTTTAGGGACCCTAAAGACTTACAAGAGCCTGCATTAACAGGACTGTGCTAAAAATTCAGCTGGAGTACTATTTCCCCTTCTGTCTTAATCCTCTGCAGAAAATGAATGTAAGGATCTGCTAGGCAGTAGGTTGTTTAGTGAATGGAGTGTCAGGTGGGAACGACTGTGAGATGTCCTAAGGTGAACATCTGCACACAACCTTCCCAAGAATCTGGAATGTTTTATCAGGCCTGTGCTTACTCAGCTTTGCATTTTGTTATTTCATACCCACACCTTAAAACAAAGAAGTCTGTGGATCACAAAGATACTGGCATTTTTATAAGAAAAAGATCGAAATAATTTCTTTTAAGATCTATAGCACCATCATCTGCATTAGGGAAATAAGGCAGTGTGGAGACACGAAGGTTTCAGCATTTCATGGTTTTAAATTTCCTAGATTTACCCACACTCTGGCTATTCAAGCAAAGAAACGGTGGCCAATACTTGTTCTAAACTAGAAAGAAGATACCTACTACCTAAAGATGAAAATCCAGCTCCGCTTTCAGTTGTCACAGGAAGTCTGATGCATAGGGCCAGGAAAGTAAGGTGTGCCATTTTTCCCTGGTGCTTACTGCAGATTGCTAAAAGTGGACAATAAAATGTACCGACCCTCTTCCCCCCCACACACACACAAACTCCCCCCACTTTTTTTTTTTTACTAAGACCTGATGTAATTGCTGGTGCCACTACAATAGATTAAAATTGACCAGTATCTAGCAGGCTGGATATGAGGCTTAATAGCGTTGTAGGCTGATCATGCCTGAGGAAAGCTATCCATCCTGATATAATGACAAAACAGAATTGATCTGTGTTCAGCTTGCTTATTCAACCTGGTATTGTAGCAGAATTCCTAAGCACAGCCTCTCCTCAGTCTGCTCTCTTTCTCTCTCTCTCTCTGTATAAACATCTGATTCTTAAAAGCAGCAACTCTTAATCTGTGGTGCCTTCTTTCTTACAGACTAAGCAGGCAAGCCAGTCAGCACAATACACCAGCTCACAATATTCCCCGATGCCTTTTCCCATAATGCTGTTCCCAAATGAAAAAAGGCCTCTCCTTGAATTGGGAAATAGAACTCACTCACTCGCAGGCACGCAAACATCCAACGTCATGAACCACAGCACAGCATTCATCTCTCATTGCTCAAATTCTTATCGTGAGTGGGCAGGTAGGAATAAAAAGGTTTCCAGGGACAAGAGCCCATAACCCAGAGACGCTTTCATTCTGTCCCTGGCTATGCCAGTTGTAGGTTCTGTACTGCAGATCTCCTCAATGAGCTACAAGAAAGTAGAAGATATTGCTCCAACCATGAAAGAGTGTTATTCCTTAGCTGTGGCTGGCTCAGGAACAGCCAATCTTAGAACTGCCGAAGAGATTGGTAGCTTCATGGCAGAGTTGTTCTTCCATCATCAGTTGTAGTTCTTTCACTCACTTGAGGGCCCTATTTTCTCTTCCACCCGGCTGCCATCAGAGGGATGCAATTTGCACTTAGAAGGGGAATGTCGGACAGTTGAACGCGAAGACCGAGAAAAACAGGAAGTCAACGACTGAGAGCTGCAATCACAAGCAATATCCTATAAAGAGGGAGGAGGAAAACAATGAGTGAAAAAGAACAGGTTCAAATGAAGACTTGATATGGCGGTTAAGAGCAGGAATCTTCATGTTACCCGTAGCAGTAAATTCCTTTATGCAGGTGTCTGTGCATAAAGGCCTGTTGTACTCAACTATTATAGCTATTAGTTCCCCTTTTCTTGACAAAAGAAAAAGACAGAACTGTCCAGTGAAAAAAGTTGTCAGCTATAACGAAGTATTCATTTTTCATTAAAATAATTTATGAAGGAAGATATTAACTCAAAGAGTGACAAGAATATATATATGTGTGTGTGTATATATATATATATAGTTTGTGCTGAAGTTGATGTTTATAGCACCAGATACTTTTCCTATTTTCATTCTATTCTGTATAATCTTTACTATAGGCTACATATTTGCTTGTTTCATGTTAAATTTTATTGTTGGCTAATTTCCAGCCTTGCTCTTTAGAAACCACCTTCTTCTTACTGTTGAGTTGCTGGGGATATACATGTAAGCCAACTGATAGTAGACAGTATCTAATCTAGTACCAATTAGATATTAATTGGTATCTAATCTAAGAGATAGTCCAGGAGAGGCTGGGCAGAAATAAAGGCAATCCCAGAACAAAACAGGGGGTAGCAGTGTCCCAAGAGAGAGAAATTAATGCACTACCAAGACATTCTGTGGGGCTGCCCATCTAGAAAAATTGATAAGATATAACAAGGAAGCCCAGAGGAAAAAACTGGAAAGAGTAAGGCTTACTACAATATTCTTATCTCATCACATATATCACTATGAAATTAGATCTATTTGTCAAAGATTTGTATACTTCAATTATTCTGAAAAAATAAAATCAAATATATGAAAGATAATTAAGCGTGCAATGTATGCCCAACTTCTATTTTATATATGTCCTGATATCTAATTACCTTTATTTCAGGTTATTAAAAACCACTTGCCTGTAACTTCATTCCTAAAACAGACATTGTATGAAAGAAGAATAGCTATTGAAATCAATGTCTAGACCAGGGGTCTCCAACCTTGGCATCTTTAAGACTTGTGGACTTCAACTCCCAGAATTCTGGGAAATGAAGTCTGCAAGTCTTAAAGTTGCCAAGGTTGGAGACTCCTGGTCTTGACTATAAATGAATCCTGATCTGGAAAAAAGTGAAGTGTCAAAGGCACATATTAATACATTCCTTAGTTTCATGCAGTTAGAATAAGTATCTTCCATGAGCCTTCTAGGCAAATATGATTACTAGATTCATCTGAATTTTTAAAACTACTGTGCAGTCCATACTAAACTATTATGAAAGTCATTTACAGTTTTGTGTTTTGGCCTTCACACTTTTAGTAGATGGAAAATATCCTATGCTATACTTTAATTCATTGGTGAGGGGGGCTAGAAACTTATTTGCCTCTGCTACTAAGGGATATATCTCATATCTTATAATAAATATTACCTCATTGGCAATAGTAGCAGAAACAGCATCAGTCTCCTTTAAGGTTCTGTCTTTGCCACCTTGGCTTAGACTGGACAGCTTTGGTTCCTCATTACAGCTCTGCTTTGTAGCTTTTTTGGAGGTGTTTTCCAAAAGCTGCAGCATTGCTGAGGAAGGTTCTGGCTTCTTGTTACTGTTGTCCCCTCCAACTGGGTCTTTCTTGTCAGGAACCAAAGTGGGACTTTGAGTTCTACCGCACACATTCCGGAAAAACTCTTGCACTATACCATATTTAGGTGCTTCTGGCTTGGGTTTACTTTCCTGGCATCCTGGTTTCCATATTGACTCTGTGCTCCCAGAATGTTCCACAACATTGAATAAGCTAGACAAGCCATCATTAATGTTGCTTAGAACTGGACTGTCTCTAGTAGTGGTGGACCGAGCCCAGGCTGAGCCATTTTGCTTACTCTGATGGAGGTTCCACAAGCTTCGATCCTTGGAATTATCCAGCTTAGATGATGATCTTCTTTGGAGTTTGGGAGAACCGTATTTGGGAGAGCAACAGGGCCGTTCAATCCTGGAATGGACTTTGTCCAGAGAAGTTGAAATCTGCTTGCTGCGCACTGACACAAGGGAGGAGCTTCGTGGAGACCAGCTCTTACTACTGTGGATGCTTCCTCTGGGTATGTCTGTCTGCAAACCAATACTGACTGTCTGTATAGTCTGGGTACCAACATTGGCCAATCCCACTGTCTGGCTAGAGGTGCTCTTTACTTTTCTTTCTAGGGAACTGGAACGAATAGCCTGACGAACACAATTGGTGATTTCCTTCATGTCATCACTCATGTTGCCTGAAATTTCAAGCCCATGCAGAGATGGTGGAAATTTGGACACTGGAGTTACAGCTTTCTCACTAACAGGACTACCGTCAAGTAATTCCCGATGCTGCTTGGAGAAGTTACACAACCACCGACTATACATGTTTTCTGAGCTGTCTGACTCCTCCTTGGGCTTAGCCATTGTGAATAGGAAGCCAGGCTCAACCATGATCTTCTCCTCTCTGTTGTGCACTAGAGGAGCTTCCAACCTGCGAACAACAGGTGGGCTATAGTATATGCGGATCCCAGTCTTGTCTGGAGCCGTATAGCTCCTCTGCATTTGTTTCTGGGTCTGTTCCAATGTAGGTAAGTCATTTGTCTGAATGCATTCACAAGGGGAAGCATCCAGCTTCTCTGCAGCCAGGCTCTCGGGTGTAGGCTGCTTACTGTTCATACAAGCAAAATTCTCAGGAGTGATCCCAGCAGGGTCTGGCAACTTCTGTGTAGTTGGAGATCCTTTTCTGTTATGGGTATTGTCTATGTTCACAGTGCTGCTTTTGCCAGGAAGATAAGGAGAGCAGTCAAGCAAACTTTCAAATTCAGACATGGAGGAAACTGACTTTGTCCTAAATAAACAAGAGAAAGCAATGAGTAACAATCTAACTTTTGGACTGAAAGTTTTATGAGTCCTACCTAAGAGATATCTACTTTTTCCCCCTCTGTCAATTCTGTCAGTTTCCCTGTCATTTTCCAATTAATCTTTTAACATGTCTAAGGATGCAGCGAAAACAAGTGTTATTGTGAGAATGGATAGAAAGGAGGTGAAATAATTCTGTATTTAAAAATAGTGCCATCATCAAAATGACATTTTCAGCATGGGAGTAGAATAAAAGCAGTAGTATGCTCTGGGTTATTGGTGCAAAAAAAAAAAAACTGGTAACATGCACTTTCTTTTTATCACAAAAATGATATTCTCAATTTTATGCTAATATACAAATCATTGATGGTGTCATAGTAAGACAGAGAAACATGTGCACAGAAAATAACAAAAATGCTACATCTTCTGTCTAAAATATGCTTTTGAATATGAAATGTAAATGTCCACTGAAAATAGACTGGTCATCTGTCAACAGTTATCCTACCTTTTTAAATTACTTCCTTTGATATCAATTTCAGAAGCTGTCTCTTTGTCAGTGATTTTCTCATTGAGGGTCTGAAAAAACATAAAGAAGCTTTTATCAACTGTGCTTTTATGATCTTGTGTCAGATATAGAGAAGCTCAGATAAAGTAAGAGTCTTATCAGTTCTCTATGTCAACTTAAAATTTACTTGTTTGCCTTTAAATAGTCAAGAAAGAGTTCTAAGCAGTGGTGAAATGTAAAATTTGCTACTGGTTCCGTGGGCGTGGCTTGGTGGGGAGGGTAATGTGACTGAGTGGGCGTGGCCAACTTTTTTTTTTAACTTTTAAAAGCATTTTTTCTACAACCTCTTCAGCCAAAGAGGTTGTAGAAAAAATGCTTTTAAAGGGTTCTGACGATCCCAACTGAGTTGCCTGATTGTCAGAGGTTTTTCTTTTCTTTTAAAAGCATTTTTTTTGCCTTTAAAAGTAAAGAAAAGCCTCTGATGACCAGGCAACTTATCTAGGATTGTAAGAGGAGCCTTTTAAAAGCATTTTTTACAACCTCTTCAGCCGAAGAGGTTGTAGAAAAAATACTTTTAAAAGGCTCTGATGATCCCAGCTGAGCCACGCAATCATCAGAGGCTTTTTTTTTTAACTTTTAAAAGCATTTTTTTCGGCCGAAGAAAAAATGCTTTTAAAAGTTAAAAAAAAAAACACTTCTGATGATCGTGCGGCTCAACTGGGCATGGTGGTGGTGGGAGGGATTTTAGCTACCGGTTCTCCGAACCACCAGCCGCCATCACTACTGGATCGGGCAATCCAGTCCGAACTGGGAGCACTTCACCACTGGTTCTAAGACACAGGATGCTTATATGAGTAATGGAAGTATAAACCAGAAATCCAGAATTGTCAAAATGTTATCTGTTTCTTAGAAAGAATCTTAAACTTTGCATGCTTGTTGGATCACACTAAGATCTATCTAATGCTGGAAATCTAGTCAAAAGACATTAGAAAGTTCATATCTCTGGATGTGATCATTACCTACCCTTTATTTCCAGCCTATGATTACAGCTTATATCCAATTCTCTCTCTCTCTAGAACAACACTATAAGGCTGCCACTTAAAAGGTTCAGAAAGTGATTGAAAACTGGTTGTTCTCCCAGGTATTGAGATTGGTTATCGAGTCCCTATATGACTTCTGTTTATTAGTCATGTATGCTCTTTTCTTCTGGATGCCTATGATCTGTACTCCTATTTTAATCTTTCCTGCTTTTAAAGGGTACACTATACAGAATTGGGCAGCCACTAAATCACAAATAGCCCAATATTGGCCCTTATTAATCTCGTAATTGGAATAAAATATGTTTATTCGGCTTACCTCTTTCCAGCTACCACCATGCTTCTCCATTTCAGTGGCTTTTAAGGCCCATCGGTTGGCACCTTTCTGAAGCTGAATAGTTTACAAAACAAAGTTATCAAATGCTCAGCCAGTTCATAAGCACTTATTTTGCCGTTTATATTCTTATCTGCTTCAACAGTATCTGTGGAGACCTCCTGACTTGGCAAAATCACGACTGCTTTAGGATCACTTTCTCTTTCTCTCTCTGCCTCTCTCTGTGTGTCTCTCTCTCTCAGCTCACAAGCAGAAGGATGTCATGGCATATCAAAAAGATTCAGAAAAAAGAAGTAAGCCTCTCCCAACTTTGCCCGTGGAGCTGCCAACTCCAATCAAGTCAACTATAGGGTTTTTACTTTAGTCATTTGGTAATGTTAAAAAAAATCTTTAGGAAGTAACATTCACTCATCTATTTTTGAGGTAGATGGAAAACCACCTCTGGTTTCACTGTGTTTCTATCGTATATACTACTGGCATCTGCTGTAAAAAGGGGATTGATGAACTAGGTTAACCATTTAGTGAAAAAACGGTCATAATCACTGAAAGTGCACCTGGCAATCTATATAGCCAAGGTATGCACTATTTTGGCATTCTTTTGTGTGATCTCACAGGAATTGGGCAATGTGATTCACTTTATTTTTACCACAGAGATGCCTGCTCCAGCTCCTAGTCATTGTTTATGATTATTTATTCAGTATTTTCATCCTGCCTTTTTTCTAATAGGGATTGTGTGGTTTGTCTCCTCACAACAATCCTAAGAAGCTGGATAGGAGGAAGGAAAAAAAATGGGAATCCAAAAATTATGAATTACTACTCCAATGCTAAACAGTTGTTTGAATTCAAGAAGTCACTTTGTGCTATGCATATTCTTAAAGGCACATGACTCTCATCCAATATGCAGTACTAAAATTACACTTGTAAAAAGAATGTGAGCTAGGAAGACAAGATAGATTTTGCACACATTCTTGGTTCCTACCTGGTTAATTTTATTCTGCAGTTCTTTCACCTGTTGCTCTGCCTGCTGCTGTTCATCCTTAAAACGATCCAAGAGTTCCAGCTTTTCCTGGTCCCAGTTCTTCTCACTGATTTGAAGTTGCTTGGTCAGGTCCATAACAGCACTATATGATTCAGCTAGGAGATGCTGATGCTCTTCCCGTTCTCTCTTCAGAGCAGTTTTCCACTCAGAAAGAGCACGTTCTGCTGGACCTTTTCCAGTCTTAGTTTCTAACTGCAAGGACAAAAAATAAAACGAATTAAAATGAAGGCATCCAGAAAGCGCTGAAAACCTGGTTGTCAGCGGGCCTGGGGAACACAGAGTAGGATGGAGCCCATTAAATGGCTCATGTGATGTGTTATTGCTGGGGCAGGCAGTTGTTTTATTATACCATATTATTAATTTATTATATGATTCTCTCTTTTATTAGTTTTATTGTTTTTTATATGAGATTTTTATATTCTTGTAAGCCACCTTGAGTCGCCATGTGCGAATAGAAAGCGATATAAATTTCCTAAAATAAAATAAAATAAATAAATAAGTTTTGGAAGAGCAAGACCATTTCAGTCTTCTCACTTATTTCCCTCTTTAAAGCATTCATTATTGACCTAGTCCCATTCAAGCAGTCATTCTAGATTGCAGTGATATGGTCTGACATATGTGATGTGGCAGCAGGCTGGGGAAGGCCTATGAAATCCTGGGATTAGAATGGGAAGAGCAAAACTAAGCAGCAATCAAGAAGTAGAACCACTATTCCCCAATGATATTAGTAAATTATTAAATTTATGCAAGTTGTGAATTCTGAGCATTGCAATCCCACCATACTGGGATAGCATTAACTACCTACAGTACAGAGAATAGTTTGGGTGGCTGGGTGGCACTAAAACTGCCAAATTCACTTCCTAGAGTAATTCATTTTTTTAGCACCATGATTAGGATTGCTGTTGGAAGAAATATCCATCTGGTTCTCTTGAGTTTCTTCCTTCCAAATTCAAGTTTATGCTGCTAATTTGCTCTACCACCTTTCCACTCTTGCCAATATGATTTCATATCATTTCTAAATTTTCTGAGCTCCTGGGAATTTATGAATGAAATAAAAAATCTGTCTGTAGCCTCAATCTTCAACAGCAATAACACATTTTTAAGTTCATATATTTTCTGTAGATTTCGAAGGAAGACTAAGCTGGTGCTGTCCTTCATGAAGTCGTAAAGTCAGACAGGAAGAAAAACAGATTGATTCCATGATTTCATGGCAAAAGTGACTGATTAGGAACTAGGGAGTTAGAGCATTTCATGTTCTTCCTCCAAAGCAGAAAAGAAAGGTATATTAGTGAGTCAAAATGAGGTAAGACTCAAGCCTTTCAGAGGTCCCATAATCCACTGGACTGCAAAAAAAATTTCTTATGTTTTAAAGTGAATGGTACACACACACACACACCAGAAATTCCTTCCTTGCCCTGCTCTGATAGGAATCATGTGAAAAGCTTGATTATCTTGGAAAGTAAGGAGAAAAAAATACATGCTTTTATCTCAGAATAGTCAGATAACAGACAAGATTCTGATATCACACAAAAACATTATTCCTATAACAGATGGAAATAAAACTTTTATAAACTTAATAAACTGTGAGCAAAATCCACAAATCACAGGACCACTGCCTAATTGGGAGAAAAGTGATGATTAACAAAGAATTAGAATAGATCCATTCAAGTCCTAAATCCATATTTCTATCAAGCTGTAGATCTCTGCAGCTATTAAGAAAGGGTATTAAAAAGGAAGACAAATACTAATCCTAAACAGAGCATGTGATAAAGTCTTGGGAATGATGAGCTCATTAAAGCAATCAGTTCACTTGGTGCAGGCAAATCCCCAAACTCATGATATTCACTGCAAACCGTACGCCTAATGGAATGGAGATATGGTCACCCAGAAGTCAAGAGAAATCCATTGATGAAAATGAGATTGCACCCTTTAATGAAATGGATAGAAGTGAAGCTAATTAATTCTCAAAAAAAGCACAATAAATTGTTGCTTAGGAAGATTAGCATAGGGAGAATTCTTGGGGGGGAGGGGAAGTTAACAGTGACCGCTGTTCTCATTGTGAGAGATTAATCAAGCTAAGCGAAGTAGTAATAAGGAATTTCCAAATCACGAATAATCCAAAGATTCTTTTCCATAGTACAGTTGTGCAACCAGAGACTAAGATCTTAAGGACACAAAGGTTGAAACACTAGCTGCAAAAGCCACAGCTCTGAACTTCTGCGGCAGCTCCATAGAAGAGTGAATTAATTCTAAAAGACTTTTCCCGAGGCTCTCTTGCAAACTGACAGCTCAGACAGCTGAAGAGGAAATTATTATTCTACTCAGATAATAATTGGACAAGATAGTTACATTTATGAATAATAGCAGTTTAATGCAGATGCCATTCTGGGTAAGTAACTGGTAGCAGGCATCTGGGGGAATCCATGAAAAATATAATAAAGGCATCTCCAGAGTAAATTACTAACAAGTGGGTCATTTCTTGGGGCTTCATCATTATAACCTTCAGGCAGCCGTTGAAAGGGACAGAAATACCAGTTTACAAGAGTCTCGCTATCACCTTTTTCTTTGTATGTAATCAGAAATACAATACGTTGCAAGCAGTTACTAAGTCTGCAACAGTGCCTACACTTATCAAATACCAGCATAGAGGAAAAGGCTATACAAAATTGGACAAATAAATAAGAGCTAACCTTCAGAAGAATTACAAATACTCTACAAGCGACCATAACATTTTGAAATACCTACTGCCATTTTAGTGTGTTCTAGACCAGGGGTCTCCAACCTTGGCAACTTTAAGACTTGTGGACTTGTGGACTTCAACTCCCAGAATTCTGGGAGTTTAAGTCCACAAGTCTTAAAGTTGCCAAGGTTGGAGACCCCTGGTCTTGACTGCTCTCACTATTGTCTCACTACATGTAGAAATTACTTGTTTCTTTTGCAGCTTTGTCTACAATTTTACAGTATAACCCATTAGTAACCTTATTCAACTCCCGTCTGAATTGTAATACAGGTTGGGTAGCACAAGTGAAATAGTTTTGGTTTAGAAAAAAGGTCCTCACCTGACTTTGCAACCTCCAAAACCTCCCCCTACACTATGCAATATACAGTATGGCCCATGCATGCCATCACTGAAAAGGAGGAACCTTCCCAAAACTCAAGGTGAAGTTTCCTAACAGTTTTTCTCAGGCTCTTCTTATATTCTTGCATCTGTCTTCTGTAACAGCAGGCTGATATTCATTCTTTTAGTCTACCCACTGCAGAGACACCCTATAGGTAATTTCTCAACTGAGGTGAGTAACCTAACCTAAAGTTCATTAGTGAAAAATGTATTTACTCGTCTTAACTGAATTTTGAGGAAATCTCTGCTTATGGAAGTTGTTTCTTCTCTGGTTTTGTGCTTAAAACATATGAGAAAAAATCCACTCTTTCAATCTGCCTCTACTTTGTTACAGCCCATTAGCAACTTTGATCAACTCCTCTATGAACTACAAAGCAATTTCATCCATCAGGGAAACCTCATGCTGGAGTGGAAGAATGGAAGGAAATAGACAAGAGATGTCTGCTTTTGTTATCACATAAACAATTCTTCTTCTAAATTTTATCTGCTGCTTTATTGATACTTTGAACCATGTGTTATAGTATTTATATGGTTCCTTACAATTTTCTTATGCAATTATGCTGTTTGTTTTATCTCTGATGGTATATTTTTAATTTTTGAAAATATTCCAGTTCCTGCAATGGAATAGCTTTTTAAAGTTCACAAATCAGGCAAACAGACAGGCAGGCAGGTTGGTTAGCTACCTCTCAAGTAATTATCAAGGCTTCTAGATTCAATGGCTAAAACACTTGACTATGCTAAGCGTTTACAGAGGTTTTGTACATGATGACTGTTTTTCTAGTAGCAACCAACATTTTTTTTAAAAAATATCTTCAAAATAACCAAACTACACAGCTTTATATATTTGCAGGCCTTGAAATATATTGTATAATTCATATGTAGCATATATTTCAATATACAAGATGTACATTGGCAACGATGACATGCAGTTTCTTGTCCCAATGCCTAGAAAAGTAAGCCACATGCTGAGATAACCATATAACAGCCTTTCTCAGTTTGCTGTGCTTCCTGTCCAATAGATTACAACTCCTGGCTTGACAGTATACCTCAAGGCAGTAGGCTTGGCTGGGGAAAACAGTTAATGTCGCATCCACTATTCAAGACTACTGTGGAAAAGAGGATTTCTCTTCCATCTCCTATTACGTTAATCTAAACAGCCCCCCCTGTGTAAATATACTAAATGCTTTCTCTTCAAGTTACTCTTTTCAGTCTCTGGCTTTACTTGCTTAATTTGCCCAAAACTTTGCTCACCAGTTTTCTCAACAGAAAAGATTATTTTAAAACAAGGAGCATTTAAGCCTCTTCTGTGGCCACCAAAGAATCCTGGTTGCATTCCTTTTTATAGCAGATTTGTTCCTCCTGAATAAGAACAACACAGTAAGGCAGGGATTTGACAGCAGAGAACCATGGCTTACTAGAACTCTTACATCCCGGCTGCTCAAAATTATTCATGCTGTCTTTAAGACTCAATTCAAATGTTCCATTTTTTTAAACTTTTATTAAAAGAAGATTTTATAAAGATTTAAAAAACTACAGAAACATAGAAGAATAGGAAAAGATTATAAAAGAACAAATAAAAAATGAACGAAGAAAGAAAAGAAAAATATCTAAAGCAGCGTCTTTCAATCTTCTTTGCAGCTATTACAAACGTAGCAATCACCATCTATCTGTTGTTACATTACAATGGACATAGTTTTTTTTTTATTTGATCAACTTGGCATCCGGCTCTAAATGTGTTTCATGGGTTCTAACCTGAGTGATAAGACTCTTGAGTTCAGTTCTCTCCATTTCCCAGGTAGCTTTGGCTTTGGCAAACTGTTGCTGCAGTTCATTCATGCCTCTCCTCTCTTCCCGTAGTTCTGTGCATAGCTCCTTCAAGATCACCTTCATATCTGACAAGGTCTTGGTATATTCATGAGGCTAAAAAAAAAAATACAAAAAGGAAAAAAATACGATGTTCATGTTATATTGTGCAATATAAAGAACGAGTTACCAAACTATATCAGTTTCAGAAAGGATTCTGAAGGCACAGCATGCCAAAAGAAATGTTGAAGTGCAGTGAGGTATGATGTTGGACTAAGACCAAAGTGCCCCAAATTCAAATTTGCTTTGACTAAATCATTCTCTCTCAACTAACCTATTTAACTATTCAAGGAAAGAGACACTCTTTACCATTATAAATTCTTTAAAGACAGAGTGGGCTATAAATATAAAACCAGTTTTTAAACATAGTAGGGAAAACCTGCATGGCATATTTTATGCAATTTATTCATTTTTTTGATTCTGATTTTCTTTACAGCAATTATAAGTACCAATAAAAATTACCTCTTACTCTATAAGAATTTTTTTTCCTATTATCTAGTTTTTCCAATCATCAAAACCATAATTTTAAGTTCATTTTCTTCTGTTTTGCGCAAAAAAAAATCTATAAGGGTTTTCCCATCATTAATAAACAAAAATGTTCCTTCTCTTTAATTAAGGACATCGATTTAGCCATCTCTGCATGTTTCATCATCTTTACCAACCATTCCTTCATTGTGGCTAGTGTTGAATTTTTCCACTTTTTTACATATAATAATATTGATGCAGCCATATAAAAACAAAGTTCCATGGTTTTGTTCCAGCTATTTGTTCATCAATCCCAAAAGAAAAGCCTCTGATTTCAATTGTATATTAATTTTTCAGTTCCTCTAAATTAGTGCATGTATTTGTATCAGACTCAAAGTGTTCAAAATCATACATTATTTTGTCTACTTTAAATATTTATAATAATTGTATGCAAGAAATCCATTGACTAGTATATCCATCTGCTACCAAATCTCCCCTTAATTTTTTTACAGCCTCCTTAAAGAATTCTAATATCTCATAATGTTAACTGTTTGTGTTTACTTATCATTTCTCCTCTATAAAATGCTTCTTGTACAGAAAGCCATAAAGGAGTTTTAGGCAGCACTTAGATTTGTATTTATATCAATATGGCATGTCTGAAAAAATGATTTTTAATATCTACATTAACCTTAGCTTTGTTATGCTACAAATATCCCTGTCACTCAAATCTGAGATCATGCCTTTCTAATTCCAAAGGCCTTCTATTTCTCAGCAATGCCCTCTCTTTCATCCAAACTAAACAACAAGATACAAAATATAATTTAAAATCAGGTAGATCCAATCCTCCTCTTTCCTTTGCATCTTGTAGCAGCTTACATTTAACTCATGGTTTTTCCCCCCTTGCCATAAAAATTTCAACACCCACCATCAAACTGTTGTTTTCTTATAAATCTGAACACTCATGCTTAAATAATATACATTCAAATTTGCAAAAAAGATGTTGTGTTTGTACTATGTAGAGGCTGAGCCAGCTTATATTCATTTAGAGGTTCACTAAAATATCCAATGTAACCAAAAGTGCCTAAACGTTTGAATGCAACTTTATATGGGCTGTCTATCTTTTTGACTGGAGATGTCAAGACTGAAAATTGGACCATCAGAATGTCACAAATGTACTCTATCTCTACCATCACATTGTTACCAACATCCCATGTAATTATTATACAATTTTCAGTTGTCTGAATCATATGCAGAATGCGCACTGCCTCCTATGCATTTGGGTATGAATGGAGATATAGGAAGGATGAAATACATAAGACCCACTCAAAGCATTCCATAGAAACAGATGTTTATTTTGATAATTTGCAATTTATGGAATGAAGACTTCTAAGGCAACACAAGAGATATTTTTTCAAAACACAGAGGGGTTCCAAAAACATTTGAACTGGATCAAATGATGGCACTCAACTACAAAGTGCAAAAAAGGTATGAGAAGCTAATTATCGGGAACTTGCCAAGCCTTGCTGTGACTTATAGAGATAAATGGGAATGGCACATTACATACGGTAATATGCACAGAAGACACTGTATTTCACTGTTTCTGAGATCTGAGAACAATTCAAAACTAAGCTGCCAAGCTAAACTTTGAGTTTGTAGATATACATGGGTACTGAATGCATATGTGAATGAAGCTGTTGGTTCAGAAAGAAAACAATGAAAGATGAAAACAAGGCAGATTTATATATTCCTGAATCTCTAGACAAAAAAGAACAAGTAGCAGCAGAGGGGTGAGGCAAGCCCTCTACACCTTCACTGTGTCACTCCTCAGCTGCAACTTTTCTTTCCACAAATGCTTCTGCAGATTTTTTCATCATATCCCAGATGGGAAGAGAACATTATTATGGGCTAGGCTGCTTTGAACATAGTTTACATCTGAATGGGTCAACCCCTCAGCAAAAGCATAGAGTTTGTGATGATATGAAAGTTTTGTGTGGGTGCCAGGAACAAAACTATTACATCACTTCAGACAGCATATTTTTCAGTCAGCTCAGCTCATGCATTCAAATTCAGAGAAGTACCAAACAATTAGTATTTAAGAGGGACACAAGTTCTATACAGAATGGATTCCTTATTCCATTGGACTCCTATTCCATCTTACCATGTTCTGAGACCAAAGATCTCCAGTGTATGTCTTATTATCTGCTTGCTGCTGTGGGCTTAATTCTTCTTCTTCAATCAGCAAATATAGTTCTTTCATGCTATTCACCTAAAAAAAAAAAAAAAAAGCAAACAGTGAGCCTATCGAAACTAAATTGCCAGCTTTGTTGTCTGAAAACAACCTGCTAGTACAGCGCCTACTGGGCCCTTCAAGCAGAGGTGACAGGTTGAGAACTGTCAACAGGCCAAACCAATCACTCAAAGTGGGATGCTACAATAAGCAGCAGCCACACAGAGATGTTTCCATGCCATGTCATAACAACTATGTTCGGTATCGCTCTTTCACTCATGTTTCTGTACCAGGCACCTTTCTAGACCTTTGTGCCTGGAAAGAATCATCCTTTGGGACTTCACAGTAAACTGGCATATAAAGAAACTGTTGTTGTCAAGCCTGAAATTTTTCAGCTGCTCACAAACTATGCATTCTATTTCAATTAACATGAATATGTTGCTTTGATAATGATGAGAGAATGTTTTGTTCATCTAATGTGGCCTTGCTTCTCCTTACATCCAGAGCCAAGACTCCTCAATAAAACCTTATCAGTCAGGTAAAATAATTCCTTCTCCATCCAGTGTTGAAGATAAGATGGAGGTGGGCAAAAATGAGGCTAACAGGATGTAAAGAAGGTTAGAGATGCTACTACAGAGTTATTTTTACAGCAGCATGCTTTCTCCATTCATGAAAAAGCCTCGTTGCAGATTAATTCCCATACCATAATTTAATAAACTAAAAATGCATACTTAAGTCTCCACATGCTTTTTATGTCAGTACTACTGGCTTTGTTGATGAGCTGTAGTTTTACAGTGTATCAAAGACCATAAATGCCCCATTTTTAGAGGAGGATAAATAGAATGTATGTTCTAGCCAAAGTTGACTTGACATATACATGAAGAATTTAAACAATGCTGATTTAAGCCTTGCATCTCAATTGCCGACCTTCACCAAGATATGGTATTGAGAAAATTATCTAATGCCAAAAGCTAGATAATAACTCTTGCCTTCAAAGAGTGAAGGACTTGAAAAAAGATAAAAAGGAATGGATATAAGGCCATTTCTTGCATGTTTGACAGAGCCTAAATTATGATAGCAGCCAACCTTGTCTTAAAAAGATAGAAGATACTAACAAAAAGTACACTGAAGGCAAATGTCCCAGTTATCTTTGTTAACGTCAATTGAAGATTTTAATTACATAGATGTGGAAGTTCATGGTCAAACATTACTATACCTCCAAGAAATCACTGCATTGATTTTGCAAGGATTTCCCTTGCCTCCAATGCTTCAGAAACCACTTGAGCTTCATAAAAAGAAGCAGGAAATTCTGCTTGAACTGTTGGGATTCTTGTACCAGAAGGTTCTTCTCCTGGCTCCAAAACTTCTGCTCCAACCTCCTCTGAAGGTTCAGGCTCTGCAGCTCAAATTCTCTCCTCAGGAGGGCCTTCTGGTGATCATCCTTTAGCTGATGAAACACGGGAAGAAACTGAGAACATTATACAACAGGGTGAGGTGGGGTGGGGGGTACCAACAAAACCAGTTCACATTTAATCAAAGGAAGCAAGAGTGCGGACAAGAAAAATCTAATGTATGGGAGGCATGAATATTTTCTTCTCTTTCACTAATGTTTTCTTTTTTAAAATATTTGAACTGTTTGGTACAGAAAAAAAAAATGATAAAAGCATATGGGAACAAAATATAGTGAGAGGAATTTCAACTATGAAAAATATTCTGGGTAGTGTTGTTCAGAATAATGCTGGTTTGGGAGAAAGAAATAACCAAAGGTTTCAGACATCAGTCCACCTGTTTGGAAGCATCCAGAGTGTCATTCCACAAATTCTGGTTACCCCTGACAATAGGTAAGTATTACTGTACGTTTGCTATATACTGATTCATTTCCAACATCCAGAGACACCAACTAAAAGCATTTGCTTATTCGTTGGCAACCGGAGGGGGCAGAACAGAATTATTCTGTGCTTGCATCCAACTGCAAAATGGTTGAAGCAGCACAAGGGATAAGTTTGCACCAGTGCTCTCTTCTATGTTTGCTGCAAGCTCTTCTTGCATCCCAGAAGATGACTCCAAACAAATCCCACTAACCTGGCAGACTTTCTGTGTGAAGTTCTCTGCTTCCTCTTTCCTCAGCTGCCTTTCTTGGCAAAGTTGTTCCTGTAGGCCCCTCAAACTCTCATTAGCTTCAGAAAGAACAAGCTGCAGTTCCTTGATCTGCAAGAAGGGTATAACAGCCAATAGTCAGAGGAGGTATCATGACAAACCCCAAAATCGAACCATTTTGTTATTATCTTTGTATTCAACTTAACCCCAATAACTCTATGCTACTTGGGAGAAGATACAAAAAAAAAACAACTCTGTATATGATATAGTAGAAACAACATTTGCATTTTTTGTATCTTTGTGACAAATCTTTGCAATGAGGTGTCTGTGCCCATGCATTAATGTAATAATTGCTACACATGAGAACTCCAGAAAGTAACATAAAAGGAAGAACCCTGGAAAAACTGTCAGCAATGGCCTCATGGGCTCAATTTATTGCATATTGTAATCCTGCAACTGAAACCTTCCAAATTGCAATTTTGCACAAGAAACCAGCATATCTTCCTTCAAATCCTTTCTATTTTATACTTCATTTTTCCTCAATATGGTGTTCTCCCAATGTAGTTATGCTGGCTCGAACACCATGATCTGAAGCCAACAAAGTGACGCAACCCATCAAATAGAATGGACATCAGACTGAATTATTTTGCTATTAGCAAACTTAATGTACCGCTGATTACTGAGATCTCTGGAAGGTTAGTATCTACATATTCCAATTTGGCTTTTCCCAAAGGTTTAGCAGAAATGAAAATGCAAAGGTGGATGAATGAGAACATTACTTTTATTTTTTTCCCTCTTTTATATAATTAACTGATGTTTTCCCAGCTAAGTAACTCTTTCCAGAGTCCCCAGCCAACCATCCTCTCTTCCTTTAGGAACATCGCCACGTACCTCAGACACGTAAGAATCCTTCTCTTCTCGTTGGTATGTCTTGTAGCTCCGGTCAAGTCCCATGTTGGCTTCTGAATTGATGGTGGCAGTGTTGCTGCTGCTACTGCGATACAGATCAGAGGGCCTGCTCTCCCCGACATCCCAGTCTGGGGCCTCCCTAAAGTCAGACTGCTGCATGCATGGGCAAGTTAATGAGAACAAACCAAAAGAATAGAAAAGAAAAGAAAGAACAAAAACAAAACAAATGGGTCTCAGGAACAATAAAGAGAGCTACAAGACAACAAAAAGGATGAAGAGGAAAAGGAGCTTCACTACTGTGGCAGAAGATAAAGTGGAAAATAAAAGGAGACACAAAATGAGCAGACACGTGGGCTGGATTGTTTGGGGAGGGGAAAAAGAGAGAGAGGGAAAAAATGTGCAAACACCAGTTATGGTGCCATGCAGTGCTAGGGGTGAGGGTGCGGCTAGCTGGAATAACGGAGGGGGCCAGTGCATGCACAAAAATAGAACTCTGAAAATTTGGAGTGTGCTTCAGGAGGTTGCAATCCAGCCATTCTCCCAAACCATTTCCCACAAGAGCCAAGGCATTTCATATCCAGCTTGGGTCACTACATTTTCTCTTGATACAACAGGGTCCAATCTACAAGTCTGAATAGTCCTAAGTAGGTAATTATCTTAGTCCAGACAAACACAGAGTTTGTCTGCAGAGGTGAAGTTTCAAGCATACTTCCATCCCTCCATTTTAAATGGGGAAAATGCATGCATCTGACAAATACTCAAATTATATTCACTATATGGCAAAGGTATCTCAGTAAACCTCTGCAAAATTACTGTGTCAGACAAAATCCTTGGAAGCTGATGTTTTCTCTTATTGCATTGACTTTGGAGAATTACTTTAAATGGGTACATTCCATTCCATGGCAAATCTATCAATATGCGGAAATGATTTGGAAAGGTCATGGCACATGATCTTGATTATCTTGTAATGTAATCCTCTTCTGGCAGGGTTATGATTTCATTTTTTCTGCCCTACATATGGACTAGATTTGGGTTGGGGTTACAATATATTATGGATTTGTCTAGGCAGTCTCCTGTCCCATGCACACTCTGCTAAACCAGAGTCCTATCTTGTTAGTGGCCTCAGTTCCATGCAGTGAACTAGTTGTTAGTTTGTCATTTCACTCTGAGAAAGTAGAAAAAGGAAGTTACATTAACAGGGTCAGGTTCTGGTTGGTTAAGGCAAGAAAAAACAGTACTGTACAGCAAATAAAGCAATCATAACTGCAAGGGAGTCACTGTCAACAACTCAGAGAAACCCTCACCTGGAATTCAGCACCGTGACTTTTTCGAAGAGCTTCTTTGGTGGAGTCCTGGGAGCTGGAACCCGGTAGGGAATCCTGCTGATCTTTCAAGTAGCCACCAATATGGTCCACTTTTTTCATAAAGGTGTTTAGCTCCTGTTGCAGGACTCCAAGCCGCATCAAAATAGCATTGATCAGCTTAGAGTCTGTAGTATTCTCATTGTCCATTGCCTCACTCAGAACTAACTGTGGACAGTCATTGTCCATGCAAAGTTTGAGGTTAGAGGTAAAGCCATTGGCATCAGAAATCAGGACATCGATAGCTTTGCTGACAAGAGCAGCCTGATCTCGGATGTCAAGGAGGGACTCAAAGTCTTTATATTTGAAAAGCTGGTTGGGGCTGCTTTCGTGAGTTTTGCTGAAGCCATTGCTAGGTATTTTCTCCTTTGCATCATTTTCTCCCCCATTAGGAATTTCTTTCCAAAGCGAGGTTGGGATGCACAAGGCAGAATCACCAGCTTCAGCATCTGTCTCCAGCATGGGCCGGGTGGTATGGCAAGAGGCAAGGTCACAACGTTGCAAGTTGGAGAGTAGCACACGGTTCTCATACTGTAGCTTCTTAACTTTGCCACTAAGCTCACTGATTTGGACCTTGGCAGTGGCCAGTTCTTCTTGAGAAGTCTCGCTGATCACTGAACAGCTGTCCTCAGATAAAGTGATATCCAGATCATGATCTGACTTGTACTTATTGAGCTCATTCATGAGGAGCTTATTCTGTTCTTCCAGCTCCATCAATGAACGTCTCAACAGGTCTGCCTCTTCTTCCACAAACTGCAAGTGCCGCCTGAGTTCTGCCACACTCTCCCCAGAGTCTCCATTGTTTGTCATGGAGAAAGCCAACTGGATATCTTGTCCCAAAAGGTCTTTATCTCCCTGCCCCTTCATGTCATCCATCTCTGCCCTCAGTCCTCGATTTTCAACCTCAAGCTCCACTATTCTACGGCTCAGAATATTGGCTTCTTCTTCAACAAGTCTCAAGTGGACCTTTAATTCGGCTTCTCTGGAGTGAGGTGAATCAGCCAACTCTTCTATGGAGAGAGAGCTTTCCAGGTCCCCATACAAGGACTGGTATTTTGTCAGCTCATCCTTCATACTGTCATTCTCTTTGGCTAACTTGGATAGCTTTTTACACATTAGAGCAGATTCCTCCTTAGCAAAATGCAACTGACATTTGAGATCTGCATTGTCTTCCTAGGATCAAAAAAAGAAATGGTGCAAGCATTACCAAAAGAAAATGATACTTTTAACAAATCACTGTATATTAGAAAGACTATTGCTCTTTCGTGGCAGTATGATTAACACGGACATACTTCAATAATTTATTATATTGATAAATTATCAATATTATAAATTATATTGATACTGAAAAGCCAAAGTTGGGGTTGCTGTTTGAGAACTGGAAGTTTTCATGAAACCTAAACAAATCAGTTCCTCTTGAATAACATTTTTATTTTCCCTCGAGGAACATTATCTCATTAAAAGTGACCGTTAGACCGTTATAAAATTAGTTCATTTCCTGCCTACATAACTCATGGAATGAAAGCTCTAAGAAAACCCTCAGAAGAAAAGAATGTCTCCAGTAAGCATTGAAACCTTCTTTCCAGATGTCCAATACACTATGAGCATTCAGTTACAACTGACGGCTTAATGTTGCATCAGCCAGAATTGGAAAAAGGCAACTATTCTTCAATTCTTAACATGTACTGCATTGTTGCATTATCCTTACAAAAATTCTATGCACCAGATTCAAACATAGCATAAATTGGAGGAAGGAGGAATAGAAATTCACTAAAGATCAAAAAACTCTTCCTTTTATCCTTTGAGGCAAGCCAGTAGTTATGTTTCCTTGGAATTATGAGCATATTCTACAAACTGTGTTCAATAAATGCCTCCATGTCAGAGCAGATCTTTGCTTCTGGATCTGATTGTTCAAATGCTGGATATCTCTTTAAAGAGTTCAAATATCAAGAGATTTCAGCAAAAAGACACAAAGCTACTCTCCTCAGTTTTTTTGTTCTTCCTTTATTTATTTGAATTTATTAGTTCCCAATTCCAATGGAGTCTTTTTAATACTGAAATGAAACACTGAGCTACCTTTAGGAATCAGGCTAAAGTAATGGAGTTAATCAGGGGAATTAGCTTTTTTTCTTCACTAGGGAAATAGATTCTGAGATGCTTAATGTTTGACCTCTGGGGAACATAGTTGATACTGTGATGACATAACATCAACTGGGAAGGGGTCTGAAGGTTTTTCACTCCATCACATCATTGTTGGAGTTTGGGATTGTTAAAAAATAAAATAGATGATAACACTCCTTGCTAAGAAAACTACATGAATGTGTCAAATTTAAATGGTGCAATCTTTGGGGGCTGCATCATATAAAACTTCCAAATACTGTTCAAGGGAAGCCCCGTGAGGTGATTAGAACATGGGTGACTATAAGCAGGGCCTATTAATCCAGGAACAGGCATAACTGGCACACAAGACAAAGCTATGCAAAGGCCTTCCTAGCCACAGCTGCCCCCTCTGCTCATGGGACAAGAGTCATAAGCCTAGGAGGACCCCAAGATTGTGTACTGTGTCTGCCTGGGGTCATGCAATTCCACCCAGCACCAAAGACTATATTCCTGGAAGTCCCCAAACACAAAGCTAGTCAATCTTGCCAGAGTTCAGCTGAAGCTTTTTTTCCTCTCCCATCCAGACATTTACAGCCTCCAGGCATTAAGATAAGATATTCATGGCATTGTTTAATTCACCAGGGTTAGAAATATATAATTGGGCATCATCAGCATACTGATGATACCTTTGTCCCATGTGGTGACCTCATGCAGATGTTGAAAAGGAGAAGAGAAAGCACTGATCACTGTGGCGGCACATATCAGCTACAGGTAAGACTTCTGCTCTCCTTCCCAATTATTACTGACTAGAATTGAGCCTAAAGGAAAGAAATAAACCAATACAATACTATGCCACCTACCCCCAACCCTCTCTGAGCCAATCCAGAAAGGTACCATGGTCAATGGCATCAAAAACCACTGAGGGGTCAAGTAGGGCAAGGTTGGATGCACTACCCCATCGCACCCATGCAGAATTCATCTAAAGCAGGGGTCAGCAATCTGTGGCTCTGGAGCTGCATACGGCTGTTTCATCCCTCTGCTGCAGCTCCCTGTCGCCAGTCAGCTCCACAATTGATAGGGCTTTCAGTTAGGACAGGTAGAGAAAAAAGAGACATTGGGCTAGGAGGAGACTCTATGGTGGGGGAATATGGTTGGCTCCAGAACTGAACAGGGGGCTCCTTGTTAGGACCGTTGTGGCTCTTTGAGTATTTAAGGTTGCCTACCCCGATCTAAAGGAACAATCAATGCTATTTCTGTCCGATATCCCAGTCTGAATTCTAACTGAAGAGTCCAGATAATCTGTCATGATAATTTGTGGCCACATTCATGTAGTTTGTTTGATAGCAATATGGAAATGGTTGAATACTTCCTTCTTCTAGGACATTTTTTCCTACTGCCACACCATAACTTTGCACGATCTCAGAGCTACCCTATTTGACTTTATAGATCAGCCAAGGATGGCTGTGTGCACCAAATCATGCTGAAAATCATGCAACCAGCACTTCAATCTACGTACAACAAATTTAGATGATAACGGATTTAGCTTGGGGAATAAATCACTAGCTGACATCAACTGTGCTCAATCAGAAGACTCAGTTCCTCTATAAAAGTAACACATATTCTTCTGAATATGGATCTCAATTTGAAATATGCTGTAATAGGACATTTGGAAACTCTTACCAAGGTTATTAAAAATCAAAGACCCAGCAGTATGCAGAATCAGGTTTCAACCTTATTTAAGCTTGAAGTAAAATGTGTTTGGGGAATATATTACTTTTTTTTCTTTTGACAGCATTGTTTATTCAAAGCTTATATTATTCTAGATAAGCATACAACCCATGGAAACTTACATTTTAAAAAATCCCAAACAATAGTAAAACTATACCATAGGAAAAAAAAGAGTATAATAAATCAGTTAAGGACAATACTTCTATAAGCATAACTTTACATTTATTTCAATAGGTCCTAATCTCCCTTTTCTTATATTCATATATCTACTTAACCATTCAATATATATTCAAATGTTCAACCACTTGAGCCCTGATTATGACTTTAAAAATAGAGTAAACATCATTTTAGAAATTAAGAAAATTACAGAGCATTTTAACTGAGTTCAGTTCAGTTCTACAGGTTATCCAAATTTCCATTCTATATTCAAAGATCAGAATCTATCCTTCTGGCTATAAGAGAGGACTGTTCAAATTTACCTTCTAAACCAGGGGTGTCCAAACTTAGCAACTTTAAGACTTGTGGACAACTCCCAGAATTGTCCACAAGCAAAGCTGGCTGAGGAATTCTGAGAATTGAAGTCCACAAGTCTTAAAGTTGCCAAGTTTGGACACCCCTGTTCTAAACCATCATGCAGATGAGAATAAAGGACTCTCTCATCAAAGATTCTTGTATTTTCCTAAAAGGGTCATTTTAATTTCATTTAACATTCAAGAGACCAACAATGTAAACTGACAGAACGAGAACACTGGGAATGCAAAACAGAATGATTCCAGTCTCGTTAATATAATCCTGGTAACTGAAGTGCAATATAGGTTATTCTAGCCTGCAAAGGACACATCTGTTTTTTCTGGTTCTCTGATCAACACATGGGTATAATGCAAAATTACATAACTGCCCTAAATCATGAAAATATCTCAGTTTCAACAGAAGCATCTATGTTTTTCCAGCTATTGATCAAACAAAGGATTGCAACCAGAATAGGACATCAATTTTGGCCTTAGGGAGAGAGTATAAACTCAATTTAAAAATTAGTCCAGCTCAATGCAATGAACTGGAATCCTACTTCCTTTGTATCACTGCATCTTTCTGGTGATGCAATTGTTCACGGAGGATTTGAACAATAGATTCCTGATATTACAGAGCTATTCATGGTCAGTCAATGCCATGCAGAGCATGTAAACATTAACACTAAGACCATCAAACCTACATTCTATTAAAAGATGTGGTTGGGCTGCTTTTAAATAGCAATGAAACAAAATCAAAAAGTATTATTGCCCCATAATTTCAACATAAGCTTTGTTCCTTTGCAATCTAGTATCAGCTATATCAACATATAGGTCAGTGATAGCTAACAATTTTGCTGTCGCGTGCCAAAAGCGGGGAGAGTGCGGGAGGGGTCACCCACGCGTGTGCCCACACCCATAATTCAATGCCCCGCCACACCACCTCTCCCCCGTGTGACCCTCCTGCGCTCTCTCCACTTTTGGCACACAATGGCAAAAAGGTTATCGGTGGGCTTGGTAGGCTCGTTTTTCGCCCTCCCCAAGTTCCACAGGCTTTCTTGGAGCCTGAGGAGCGTGGAAACAGCTTCCCCCACTCCCCTGAGGCTCTCCAGAGGTCCGAAATGGCCTGTTTCCTGACTTCCGGTGGGCCTAGAAGGCCTGAAAATCAGCTGGGCAGCATGCCCATGTGCAATGGAGCTAAACTAGGGCAACGCTCGCGTACCACAGATATGGCTCGCGTGCCATAGGTTTGCCATCACAGATATAGGTAATAGTCTTTTCATTTGTTAGCAAGTGAAAATTATTTACAGTACATGCTGCAGTTGATAAATAGTGCATGTTGAAGCAGATGATCATGTTAGAGCATTAGTAAGTATACATCTGTGCCTATATTAAACAAGGGCTCTACAGCATACACTTATTGGTTTGGCAACAACAGCTAAGTTGGCATTTAATGAATTTCCATTCCAAATATCTGTTGCAGTAAGTCAACAAAATTCCTTGACTCTGCTTATTTATTTATTTATTTATTTATTTATTTATTATTCAAACTTATATACCGCCCTATCTCCCAAAGGACTCAGGGCGGTTTACAGGCATGTAAAAACATCAATATACAAATTATCAGAGGCCAGATTTACTTGAAATACCAGTGATTAAAAATGGGACCTTTCAGCATACAAAATACATTACTCTGTCATTGAAATGCAAGATGAAGATGAAAAAAAAGTATATCAGGACGCCATCCTAAAATATAAACAAAACAAAAAGCCATTTTGTTTTTGTTTTTGCAAAGATAAAGAATACAGCTTTGAAGTTAGGTATTCATTGGATATTCTATTGCAGTAGCATATCAGTTATTGAAATTATTGTACCTGGACAGATGATTTCTTGTCTGTCTTCCCTAGAGAACGTCCCCTTTTCTTTAAAGAATTCTGAAATAGAAGAGAGAATTGTTTTTATAAAAATGGCAGCTGTATACTGCTAACACCCACCAATCATCTAACCCAGGGGTCTCCAACCTTGGCAACTTTAAGACTTGTGGACTTCAACTCCCAGAGTTCCTCAGCCGGCTTTGCAGGCTGAGGACTTCTGGGAGTTGAAGTCCACAAGTCTTAAAGTCTTAAAGTTGCCAAGGTTGGAGACCCCTGTCCTAACCAGTTTTTTCCTGTGACAATGTATATTAGCTCTGATCACTAAAGTCCACACTTCTAGTGAGCTTGACAGAGTTGTTTAATTTCCTCCAAGTTTTCAAAAAATATATTTTCCCACGAGAATCAATGCATTAACAATACATATCAGTGAGACTGACTAAATTTCTCAGATTTGGAAGGAACCTAAGTAAAAAAGGCAGAGGTGAAACTGAAGTTTTTCTTTGTAGCTTGCTGGTTGGGGAATTCTGGGAGTTGAAGTTCACATATCTTAAAGTTGCCAAGGTAGAGAAACACTGATTTGCCTGTTTATCAGCCAGGCTTGTATCTCACCCTTCCTCAAGAGCACAAGGCAGCTTATATCAAGATCACAGCAATAGCATTTAGACTTATATACTGCCCCATTGTGCTTTATAGCATTCTCTGGGCAGTTTACAATGTCAGCATTATTTGCATATTGCCCCCATTTTACTGGGCCCTGATTTTACTGATCTTGGAAGAATGGAAGGCTAAGTCAACCTTGAGCCCGATCAGGATCAAACTCCTGGCCGGGGGCAGAGCTTGTCTGCAATATTGGATTTAACCATTGCGCCACCAGGGCTCCTAATTATCCCTACATATTATCCCCACAACTACAACTTCATAAGTAGTTGAGTTGTGGCTGAGACAAAATAACTGGCCCAAATCTATCCAGGGAATTTATACAGTTGAGATGGACTAGAACAGTGTTAGCGAACCTATGGCACGTGTGCCGCTTCCAGCACCATCCTGCAACGAATGCGCAGCCTCAACAGCTCCTCTTCCACATTCCTGTGCTCAAATGCGCACCGGTCAGTTGGCTATCGTGTGCGCGGGGGCAGCGGACCCTGGAAGAGCAGCATTCTGGCACACATGCGCAGGCTAGCACCCGACCTTCCGGGCTGACATCGCGCGCATGCGCAATGGTCAGCTGTTCGTCGGCTGTTTGGGTGCCGGTTTGCACATGCGCAATGGACAGCTGCTCTTCCGGGCATCGCCGCTCCCGCACGTGTGAAGGCCAGCTGACCGGTGCGCGTTTGAGCACAGGAATGCAGAAGAGGAGCCGGTGAGGTGGTGCATTCGTCACGGGATGGTTTTATGTGCCGCTTCTGGCATGCGTGCCGGCACGCAGGAACACCAAAGGTTTGCCGATACTGGACTAGAACCTGAATCTCCTTACTGTCTCTCCAACCCTTTAAGTCATACTGGTTCTATACCTCTCACTATTATCAGTGATATCAGATAGGATTTAATACAGGAAATGTAGTTCAGAATACGAAGTAGGAAAAAAGCTTTGTGCGAGTGACGTAATGCAGGAAAGATAAAATTATGGACACAAGCACTGCATGTTAATGCAGGGAGAAGAAATTCACCAATAGTAATTAAAATTCTCAAGGAAATCTCTCTGTTCTAAATTGGCTCAGTTCCTGCAAAGTAGCAAAACATAGCAATGTTTTTCACTTCCTTAACAAAGGAGAAAAATAGCAACCACCTACTATAAGAATTTACAAACCTTTATAGTTAAGGAGCATAACTGACACTTAATGGAAGTAACGGAAATGCAACCTACATTTATATTAATAGTAAACATAAGCTTTGTGGGAATAGTATGAAATCACTTATATTAGCATTTTGTAATAGGCAATTGGAATTCTTTGTAGTTTCTTCATTGAGGGATGTGCATTCAGATTATAAGCAAAAAACAAAACAAAACCCTGAACAATATCTAAAATATACTATTATTTTAATAGTTTTGGCTGCAAACTTACTGAAGACATATTTCTGCTAAGCTTAATACAGAGATTTCATACAAGCAAATTGTCACATTTCTATTTTTCACTTGTGCATTGAAGTGACATTTTCAGTTTTAATTCAAGAAGTTAAAGGGAAACAAGCTTCTTAATGTTACATCAACCTAAGAGGGCCCTTTCTCTTTCAGCTCCTTATTAAAAACTTTTCTTTCACATAGAAATACATTTAAAAAGAACTTGTCCTAATAATAATAATATTTTAATTTGTATACCGCCCTTCTCCCGAAGGACTCAGGGTGGTGCACAGCCAAAATAAAATACAAAAAGAACAGTACATATAATATTAAGAACACCCCTTAAAAAACTTATTCAATTGGCCAAAAATTTAAAATACAGTAACACCCTATAAAAATTTACAAAAGTTTAAAACCCATAAAAGCAAATTAAAAATTTTAAAATCAAGCCAGTCCAGCTAAATGGAATAAATAGGTTTTAAGTTCGCGGCGAAAGGTCCGAAGGTCGGATAGTTGACGAAGTCCAGGGGGAAGTTCGTTCCACAGGGTAGGAGCCCCCACAGAGAAGGCCCTCCCCCTGGGGGCCGCCAGTCGACATTGTTTGGCTGACGGCACTCTAAGGAGTCCCTCTCTGTGAGAACGCACCGATCGCAGGGAGATAGAAAATGGCAGTAGACGGACCTGTAAATATCTTGGTCCTAAGCCATGGAGCGCTTTGAAGGTAGTCACCAATACCTTGAAGCGCACCTGGAAGACAACAGGCAGCCAGTGCAGTCTGCGCAGGATGGGTATTACATGGGAGTTCCGGATCGCTCCCTCTATTACCGGCGCAGCTGCATTCTGGACTAACTGGAGTCTCCGGGTGCTCTTCAAGGGGAGCACCATGTAGAGAGCATTGCAATAGTCCAGGCGAGAGGTCACGAGAGCATGAGTGACCGTGCATAGGGCATCCCGGTCCAGGAAGGGGCGCAACTGGCGAATCAGGTGAACCTGATAAAAAGCTCTCCTGGAGACAGTCGTCAAATGATCTTCGAAAGACAACCGTCCATCCAGGAGAACGCCCAAATTGCGCACCCTTTCCAAAACCACTGATGATCTCGCCCAGCGGCTTCATATAGATGTTGAACAGGAGAGGCGAGAGAATCGATCCCTGCGGCACCCCACACATGAGGCGCCTCGGGGTCGATCTCTGCCCCCCTGTCAACACCGTCTGCGTCCGGTCAGAGAGGTAGGAGGAGAACCACCGATAAACGGTGCCTCCCACTCCCAAACCCTCCAACTGGCGCAGCAGGATACCATGGTCAATGGTATCGAAAGCTGCTGAGAGATCTAATAGGACCAGGGGAGAGGAGTAACCCTTATCCCTGGCCCTCCAGAGATCATCCACCAACGCGACCAAAGCTGTCTCCGTACTGTATCTGGGCCGGAAGCCGGACTGGAACGGGTCTAGATAGACGGTTTCATCCAGGTACTGGGGTAATTGACGTGCCACCGCACTCTCTACAACCTTCGCCGTAAAACGAAGGTTGGAGACTGGACGGTAATTTCCTAAAACAGCTGGGTCCAGGGAAGGCTTCTTGAGGAGAGGTCTCACCACCGCCTCTTTCAAGGCAGTGGGAAAGACCCCCTCCCGCAAAAAAGCGTTTGTAATCCCCCGGAGCCAGCCTCGTGTCACCTCCTGCGTGGCCAGCACCAACCAGGAGGGGCACGGGTCCAGTACATGTGGTGGCATTCAACCTTCCCAGCAACCTGTCCATGTCCTCGGGAGTCACAGGATCAAAACTATCCCAAACGGTCTCAACAAGACGAGTCTCGAAACTCTCGCCTGGATCTACCCAATTTTGATCCAATCCATCCCGAAGCTGAACAATTTTATCGTATAGATAACCGTTAAACTCCTCGGCACGCCCTTGAAGTGGGTCCTCCCACCCCTCCTGTTGAAGGAGAGAGCGGGTAACCCGAAACAGGGCGGCCGGGCGGTTATCTGCCGACACAATGAGGGAGGAAACCTAAGAACGCTTCGCTTCCCTCAGTGCCACTAGGTAGGTCCTACTATAGGACCTAACTAGTGTCCGGTCAGCCTCAGAATGGCTGACTGACAATTGGATAAGACAGCTTCTATTTTTTCTCTTTTCATATATGCAAAAAAGTTAAGACTTCTAAAGTAAAATAATGCTTAAGGTATAGGAGTGGTTGTCAAGATAATTCAGTCTAGTTCACAACATCCATAATAGTTAACTATGATTAACTAGTTAATTATGAATAAATAGGAGTAATTATTGCCATTCCGCTTCTGCCAGATATAGTTGCAAAGTACCTCTAAAAATTCCAGCAGAGTGTAAAACTAATCCTAGAAGAATTAAGCATTGAAGCCATCAGATTAAAACAGTTACATTTATATAATAATACACAGTCATGAAAACTAGTATTATCCAAAACCAACTATGTAACAAAGGACTCTTTGCAAACAGACACATACACAGACATACACAGTCACTAGCCCAAAATCATCAATGAACTCCATGGTCAAATGGCTCTTGAATACGAGTCTCCCCAAATCCAATATCCAGATATAGTTCATTAATTTATAAGTAATACTAACTAAAAAACCAATATAAACTTCCTTTTAAAAAATAAATTGCCAACACATACAGCTATAATTGCCAATTACCACTAACTTCCAGTGGTGAATGTGATGTTTAATATAGTGGTTTTCATCTAATGAGATCGATATGCAGTATGATCATATGTTCATATAATGGCTACTAACAAGATAAACGATAGCTAAGGGGGTATATTAATGACTTTAATCCATGACAGTTAAGAATGTCACCTCCAGAGCAAAATGATAACCAAGTAAATATATAATCCTGTTGAATTTATACCTATTCATCACCAAGATTTCAACAAGTCAATTAGAATACATACCATAATTTAAAATTAATTTACAAATCTCCTTTTCTTGGTACACAACTTTCTTCTCAACAGCTTCATGCATTATCTTGCTGCCAACAAATGCCCCACTAAACTGATGAACAATTCAGTCCAGGGGAGATTACATTTGTCTTGGCATATATAGACCAGGTTTAAATCCCAACTCAATCAGGGATTAATCAAACTGGCCTGTCAAACTGGCGACCTGCAGGTCGGATCTGGCCCACACAAGCCACGCCCAACCCAGCTCCACAAAGGCAAGAAACATCTCGATATGCCACGATACAGCCTGCGATACGATCAGGTTTGACACCCCTGGATTAAGTAGACTGAAATAAATATACCACATTTCTTCATTCCTCCTAAAATAAGAAATTCACACCAGATGCTACAATGCAGCTGGTACATGTAGGCCTCAATTTATGACTATAATTGAACCCCAAATTTCCTTTGCTAAGTAAGACAGTTGTTGAGTAATTTTGCTCTGTTTTGCAACCTATCTTGCCATTTGTTAAGTGAATCACTGCAGTTGTTAAGTCAGTAAGATTGTTGTTAAGTGAATCTGGCTTCATCGTTGACTTTGTCAGAAGATCACAAAAAGTGATCACAAGACCCTGGGACACCGCAACTGTCATAAATATGAGCCAGTCGTCAAGCGTCTGAATTTTGATCATGTAACTATGGGGATGCTGCAGGGGCTGTAAGTTTGAAAAATGGTCATAAGTTACTTTTTGCAGTGCCATTATAACTTTGAATAGTCACTGAACAAATGGTTGAGGTTTACCTGTACTCTCTATTTATTCAGTCACTATGTAAGAAGATTATTATTGAGGCATCTTTTGGAGTTCAAAAGCTTGTGAATGTTGACTAGTAATTTCTTCTTTTCTAATGTACCTGTTTATATTCTTCCTATGCTCTGCCCCCTGTGATTTGAAATATAGCCAATATTATCAAAGAGCCTCTATAAGGAAACAGAGGGAAAGCTGGTTTGCCTCTTCCACGCTCCAACACATCCAGAAAAAGTTTAGTAAACTGAGTAGATATAGATATAGATATATACTCTATATATCAATAACTCTTAGCACAAGTCAGAATGATGTCCCTTGGACTTGTTCTGCCTATATGTACTGTGCCAAAGATATTCACAAACTGAAGTTAAAGCTTCGCAGCCAAGAATGCAGCTGTGAAATGCGAGCTGATGCCTGTGCCAAGGCATAGAGATCCAAGCCACTCCTATTAAGGACAGACCTGTTGTTCAAAAGTCCGCACATTCTTAAGAATGGCTTAGAACACCCAAGCTAGCAGCCGGAGGATGCTGCCCACTTTCTGACATAGTGAAGACATCCTTTGGGTAGTTTAGCATTTCTAGCCTTCACAATAATTTAGTTCATACTAGCACTTACCACAATCTTGATGTCATCATGATTGTTGGACAAAGTTTCCAACACAATTCCAGTTTTCCTGTGCTTGCGGTTTATGGTGTGTATGGTGACGATTAGAAAGTGAAAGATTAAAAAGGGAAGAAAAAAAACTATTTCCGGAGCAGTTGTTGTTTATGCCCTTGAAAGTTCATATTTGTTTCTCTCTGGGGCTGCCAGAAGCTTTATTTATTTAATGTAGAAAATTATGCAAATTAAAATTAATCTGCTGAATGCAAAATACACTGCAAAATAAACTTTGTCTTAGCGCGATACACGATCAGAGCTACATAGATCCCCCATTAATTTTCATCCCAGAATTTTATAAATACCGGAGGCAGTAATTCAAGAAATTATAACATCTGTAATTTGATAAGAGCAAGTTAAGGCTGTGCAAAACAAAAATTGGATCTTCCTCATGTTTACAGGCTGACAAAAGGGACATGTCCACTTACGTGTCCAGGATTACACTGCATGGTCAAAATCCATCCCGTTCCCACAGATTTGGTTGGATTTTTTATTGTATAGGTAGTCCTCAATTTACAACTGCAACGGTGAACCAAACTTTCCACTCCTAAACAAGGCAGTTGTTAAATGAGTCATGCTTCATTTTATAACCTCCTTGCCATGGTTATTAAACAAATCACTGTAGTTGTTAGAGTGAACGATGCAGTTGTTAAGCAAATATGGCTTCCCCCATTGTCTCTGCTTGCAGTGGGAATGTCTCAAATGGCAATCATATGACCATGCAACCATCATTAACGATGTGCCAGTTACCAAGCACCCAAATTTTGATCACATGATTGTGGGAATGCTGTGACAGTTGTAAGTGCGAGGAATGGTTTGTTGTAAGTCACTTTTTTCAGCGCTATTGTAACTTTGAACAGTTACTAAGGGAATGATTGTAAGTTGAGAACTATCTGCATTGCTTTGTCTATCTAGATCTTTTCAAAATATTTATGCTGCAATTTATTCTTATCTGATAGGAAAAGCTAACAAATGTGATTTTGGCTGCTGTCATATTGTTACTATCAGACATTCATACAAGATCTCTTCTGCATTAAGCCTAGACAAGTCCTTCTGATTATTTTGCTGCAAAACAAATGAAGCCACAGGTGCATAAGGCCATGGTGTGAAAATTAATTGGCCTTTTTACCATTTGACCAATTATAAGAGATGCTTACTCCACCTGGAGAATAATCAACACATAATCCCTTAGCCCTTCCCCAACTGCTTCCCTCACAATCATCAAATAGCATCTGTGTGAGTGTGTGTATTTTGTACAGTATGTAGGTACTCTCCTGAGGGATTATTTCCTTGACATAGCGGAAAACTCATAAGATTTGGCAACCAACCTAGTAGGAGCTTCTGTATTGTATGGTTAGGTCAAAATCGAAGGGCTAAAGCTAAGAATAATGGGGGATGTGGGCAGGTGAAGCTCTGCAAATTATGCAGGAACCAACCTATCTAGGCAACCTCTCGTTGTCCAGAAAATTGCCTGGACACAATTGTAATGAGTAGACAAGTCTGTGTGCTAGGTGATAAGACCCTCCCCCACTAGATTGGAAAGTACTATTCTAATTATGGAAAGAGTATAAAGCTTTGAGTAGGTCTAGTGGTAATGACATGGTCAGCTCAAAGATACACTAAGTCTGGTAACTGGTGGAGCCAACACCAAAAATGCAGCTCCTCACTTTATAAAAATATATACATTTAGGATAGTATAAGACTCATAAATCACAAAAAACCATTGCTGAACCTGCTTTAAACAATAAATACATGTACTATACCTGGACATCACCAGATAAACACTGAAATTAAATTAACTACATAATAAAGCTTGAAATTTAGACAGAAGATTTTAAATTTCCAGAGGCAAAGTATGGACCAGACAATGCTGAATTATTGGGATCAAATTTAAGATCTAAATTTATACAATTAAAAAGATGAGGTCTACCAGTAAGATTTGAACTGAAGACAGTCAGAATGTATGACCAGCATAACCAACACTGAATCCAATGTTGAAAAGAAAATCAATGGGCTATGGGAAGAGATAAATGATACTGTGAAATCCAAATCAATCAAAATTCAAAATAATTTTAAGAGGAAAGGTCCAGGTAGAAGCAATGGATGTCATTGGTTTTTGTAATAATAAGGGGAACATGGTAACATTTGAATTGGGACTTTGACAAGCTCTGAAATCTGGAAGAAAGTAATAAAATAGAAAGGCATTGTATCTGCAAGCTTAAAACATCTAACTGGTAAAAATAAATATGGGGGGAAGGATGACATTCTGGTCTCTGTTTCAAATGTTACAAAGCATCTGCTTGTGTTCTAGAAAAGCCTGTTATTAAAGTCGTCTTTATTAGGCTTAATAAACTTGGCTAAAAAGTGTTGAACCTGAATACAACATTACGATTTAAGTCCAGCAAACTTCACTAATTCTAAGGTAGCATCAATCGTGTGGAAGAATAATTTCAAGTATTTTCTTCCCTACCACCATGCTAACAGCATCACAACCCATCAAGAAATAAATAGGGTTTCATGTGCAAAAACATATACAGTACAGCTTTAAGTGCATCGTCTGTTTTTCTTCAAAAAGAATACTAATCTAACTTTTAAAAAATGCATTCTACAGGTAGGATAGGTGGAAGAGAGGGAAAGAAATATAGTAATATTTTAAAAGCCTAAATACATAACTGTATGCTACATTGAAGCCCACATTATGAAAGCACACACCATGTGACTCCAGTCTGGTCATACAGCAAGCAGCCAACCCCTTCCTATGATCCCTATCTCTCACTGGCCGTCTCTGCTCCTCTTTCCATTTACTATTCAGCTCATGCCCTCAGGCTGTGCAGAAGCCAATCATATGTCCACTCATATTGCTTGTTGTATGGACAGGCTGCCTAGAAAGAGAAGCAAAAAGAAACATTGCCAGTCCTATCCAACATGGATGAAGAGAGCTGGCCACAGTCATTTGCTCTGCTTTCTATAACACTACTAACATTCTCCTAATACAACCGTGCAAGGAGATATGCAACTATAGAGAGAAAAACTGATGTAGCTGAACAAGAGAGAAGAATGGATTTTTACTGCAGCTGCCAAAAGATCACCATCTAATTACATGGTCAAGTTCTTGGCTCCAGAAAGAGGACAATCCACTTTGTGTAGGTTGAGAGTGCAGCCTATTCTGGTCTCCCAAAGTTGCTTTTTCAGGAGGCAACTAGACTTTCTTGTTTTTTCTTTGAAGACATTTTGCTTCTCATCTAAGAAGCTTCTTCAGCTCTGACTGGAAGGATTTATACTCCTTGCAGACAGCTGGTCATTTGCATCCTTTTAGAGAGTCATTGAGGCATTTGGAGGTTTATCTGTGTTTTCAGGGTCACCTGAGTAGTACAAATGGTTCCTGTAGTCTGGATTTTTCTTCCCCTGGAAATCTGTTCAAATTCTCACGCCATTCAAAGGGTGTTCATCCCAAAGTGCATAGCTAAAAATCTATGGGGATTGTCAGTCATCCAGGTCATGCTTGTCATGACCCGGATGACTGAGAATCTCCATAGACTATTCTGGTCTCATTCCCAATTCTGAATCTGGAGCAGCAATCAGGTAAAAATGGATCTCCAGTTCCAACCCCATTATTTAGTACTAAAAAAATATATAAGTACATTAAGAGCCTACAATTGTTTTTATTCCAACAGGAAAATTAATCCATAGATGTATAATACAAAATTTTGCTGAAATTAGTGCACCAGATTTCAGGCTACACAGTCTTCTGACCATAGTAACCACTGTACTTCTGCCACTAATTGCATAATTGAGCTTTGCTATTACTCTTCACATGGTGATACTATAATATTAACACAATGAATAATAGAGTAGACATTTATACTAAAGATCATCAAGTCTACCCCCTGCTTGGTACTGCTTGGTACTGGATCCAACAGAGTATCTCAGAGAGATAACTGTTAAGCCTCACTTTGAAGATCTCAGCAACAAAGAATTTACTCTTTCATGTGACAACATGTTCCCCTGGCTGACAGCTCATACACTCACGAAATCCTCTGTGATGTCTAGCCTGAAACTTCTTTCTTGTAGTTTTAACCTATTGGTTCTGGTTGTGTCCTTTGGAGCAGCAGAGAGTAAGTCCACTCTCTCTTCTGTGTGACAATTCTTCAGATATTAGAGACTGTTATCATATCTCCTCCCAGTAGTTTTTTTCTGTAGGCTAATCATATTGAAATCCATTATTTGTTCCAAATAAGGCTTGGTTTCTAGACTCTTTACCATCTGGGAAGCCCTGTTCTGAACTTCCTTAATCTGTTATGCCCTTTTTGAACTGTGGTGCCCAACAGGACAAAATAAGGTAGTCCTCTAGTTACAACCATTTGTTTAATGAAAGTTCAAAGTTATGATGGCCTCATAAATATAATTTACAAATGGTCCTCAGAGTTACCAGCATTATACCACTTCATGGTCACGTGATCACAAGACTTCCTTCCAAGGCTGAAGGGAAGCCATTAACAAGTCCTTTTTGGCTGCAGAGATTCAGACCACTGTGAACCCCTCTAATGGTAGCAACCATCTAGACTTTGCTGAAGTCCAGCTGTGCTATGTACTATCTGTAAATATGGTCAAAATGACATGGAGGAATATAATTTAGATTGACATTCAGCTACATTTTTATTATTTTCTGCAGTAAACAATTACCGTATATACTCGAGTATAAGCCGAGTTTTTCAGCACGTTTTTTGTGCTGAAAAACTTCCCCTCGGCTTATACTCGGGTCTATACGGCTTATACTCGAGTTTTTTTTTTTTTTAAAGCCCCTCGGCTTATACTCGAGTATATACGGCTTATACTCGAGTTTTTTTTCTTTCTTTTTTTCACATTTTACCGGACGGAAGCCCTGCCGGTGCAGTGGGAGGGCGGGGCGGGGGGGCCGCCAGCCTTCTCAGCTGAGGGAGGGAGGGTTTCCCCAACCGGTAGGTGCCTCATTTCCCACCCTCGGCTTATACTCGAGTCCCCAGTTTACCCCAGTTTTTGGGGTAAAATTGGGGACCTCGGCTTATACTCGGATCGGCTTATATTCGAGTATATACGGTAAATATTATTTGTAGGAAGAATACATAAATTAAGGAGGAAGATAAAGTAAAAATTAGTAAAATTATATAACATTGGTATACTGTATTTTATAAAGAAAAGGGAAAAGGGGAGAATGACAGAAGAGAAGAATGGAAGGATGGCTAACCAAACTAACTGCAGAAAACATAAGCAAGAATTAGTTAAGGAATAATGGAAATGAGGATGAATTGAAAAATAAATAAATTATTCATTTGCAAGATACAATACTAACATGCTCAGAATTGCTCAGAAATAGAGAATGGATGACATTGAAATATAATTGTTGTAACTCAGCAAATACATCCACCTATCTTTCTAGAAAGCCCATCCAGAAGACTGGAATTAGAGCCATTACAGTATCAGTCAGAGCCAAGGAAACACCTACTGATTTCTACATCTAATTGTTGGCCTTCTCCATCACCTCCTCCTCTTGATGTTTTTTCCTGAGAAAACCTTTAAGTGTTGTTCTCAATTACCCCTTTTTGGCAAATGATATCGTCCAGCATTGTTAATATTAAATAAACTGATAATCCTCATCATAGTAAGGACCAGTGTAGTATCTCCAGAAAAGCGTGCAACATTTGCAGGATATTTATTTGCTCAAAGAATTAAAAATAAAAACAGTAATAGTTGGCAAAGGAGAAAATGATTGTAGATTTGGAGGAAGGAGGAGGGGTTCTCACTAAGGTACCTGGTAAAAAATTCTTAACACACACAAACACACTCACACATACCTCAAATCAAACCAAACCTGGCCCAACTAGGATAGTAATCCCATGTTGCAGATACTAAATGTCTGCTGTGACTGCAGCTATACAAACCTTTTGCTTTCTGTCTCAATCTTACACATAGTTCCATTCTACAACTTCATTTTCTGGCAATGCTTGCATGCTCAGAGGCATTTTTCTTCCTTAAAATAGTATTCCAAGCCTAGGGATTCACTAAATATACCAGTTTAAGAACTCTTGTCGTCATTACTTCAGCAAGCCTAAATTAATTCTGATTTTTCTGTTGCTTTGGGACTTTCTAGTGTCTAACTACAGTGTCAATAGATCTGGATAGCATCATGATAACAGAAGAATGTTTCGCTGACAGCTCAGAAACACAGCATGGTGCTAGGTTATTATTAGTTTGACATCCATCTGCTCTCTTCCCCCCTTATACACGGATTCAGATGTCCTAGCAAGCTGTACTGTTTTATTTTAGCATATTTTATATTTTTAATATTAATATTTTACTTAGACCTTAACCAAACCCTTGGCTCAAAGTTTCCATTTCGTCCTAGAAAGGCAATGCTAGCACATTATAATTATTTTTGTATATGTGCTTCTGTTCTGATTAAACTGGGAGAAAGGGTTGCTCCCTCTGTTAATTAGAATGAAGGGAATTTCCCAAAACGATGCCAGTCTCTGACAATGACTCTCTGTTTGCATCCTTTCATCTTCCCAGTTAATGTTTCAACTGGTTAATCCTAAAACGAGTCCAAAATGTCACTTGCCATCTGCAGAAACTTTAAAAAAGGGGGGAAAAGAAGGCAGAGCACAAGACTAATCAAAGAGAGAATATTAAAGCCCATGGAGCACCCATTTATCACAGTAATTCTCTCTAGGCAAGGATGTCAAAATGGTGGCCCGTGGGCTGGATGCATCACACGCAGGCCACGCCCAGCCCCGTTTCACAAAGACAAAAAACTTCATGATACATCACGATATGTCATGTGACATGCTTGAGTTTGACACCCATGCTCTAGAGAGAAACAGATTTAGGCTAAAGCCATGTATAGCTCTGGAAATAGAGTCTGGGAGAATTGACATCCTGACCAAAGAGATTATCCTGCATTATGTTTCCCAGTTGCTTTCTTGAAATACACATTAAGGGAAAAGTTAAAAAGAAGCCATAGTACCAAAGAAATTTGCAGAAATAGGTGATTCCTCTCCTAGAAACGTAGTTAAGTGCATACATATTTTGCGAGAGGGGTCTACTAAACTGTCATCTATGAAAACAATGATCTGATATTTTTACTCATATAGGGAGCCATTTAGAAATCCTTTGAGGTTTCCCAATTTATTCCTGTCTGCAGTTATTTCCTGCATGGATTGCGGCTTGAATCTGAAGGACATCACAACACTGAAGTTTTGTCAGAATAAACAGCAGTTGGATATTTGGTGCTCCTGTATCTAGTCAAACCTTACCCAAGTTAATGACATCTATATGACATCTTCATGTTGGGCTTGAAAATACAAAGTCCAGGCTGGCATTATCTTTCAAACGTCAAACTCACTGGACAGCCTTGAACAACTCGCTCCTTCTCAGCCTAACCACTGCATGGTCTTTTCTATGATGCTGGATTTTAAGTCCTTGGGTGAAAAATTGTAAATAAAAATGCTTAAGTAATGGTCCCCCAAAGAATGAACTTACCTCTCTAAGCTTGTCCATCTCATTCTGTAACACTTGCTTAGCCAAATCACTTTCAATGAGCCGTTGGCGCAAGTCTTCATTTTCCTCCTCCAGTTTAATCCGTTTTTTCTCCACTGCTTCAAGTTCATTATGGAGACGTGCAGAGACATCTTTGGCTACCTACAGACAACAGTCAAGAACAGTGCAAACCTCAGTCCTTGATTCTGATACACAACATGCAAGCACAAGTTAATCAATAATGTATGTACCAATACAAACTTGGAAGTTTTAGATATTTTACATATATTAACAAAAAGCAAGCACTAAAACAGGAAGCACACAAGTGAGTCATGTCTGTGAATAATGTGCCAATGCTTTGTGTGTCTTACCAGGAGGAATATATGAGCTTACACTAATTTTACAAATCATGTCTGCAATTAGAAGAAATATGGAGGGGGAAATGGAGTTCTTTCCACATCCTCTTGGTGCCTCCTTCTTCGCAATAAGCAATGTGCCTTTATATTCAATGCATGACAATTGTTATGCCCTTCTGCACTGCACTGCTCAAGAAAAGTACAGCTTTTGTAGATAAACCTGCACCCACAGTGGTGCATAAACAGTGCCTCTTCTCGTTGCAGGAAAGGGAATAACTATCATATTTAATACATCTTTATAAGCTGCATCAGAAAGTTTCAGATACACATGTCAGCAGGTTTTATGAGCAGCTCTGAATATGAATGATAGGGAATCTAGCCGTAAATCCCTATTGCCAGTACATTTAGGCTTTCCCAAGTTTATCTCTTCCTATGTCTTACAGTCCACAGATAGAATGGGAATCAAATTGATAGTGCTGATTGACTCATACATCAGAAGTCTTTTTTTTTAAAAAAAAGAATAAGGCATGAAAAACATGAATTAAAGGTTCATATGTCATAGAGAAGCTACTGATTGATTCACAATTGTTGATGTGAACAGATGGCTAGGATACAGATTTTAGCAGTTTTGAATAGTCCAACTACAAGTACAAGTACAGTTTTATTATGAACATAGAATCCAATGATCACATGTAGTAGAATAACTAGAGTCTTAATTGTGAATGGCCTGTTGGCTTATTGGCCGGTTGGGGGAATTTTTCTCAACTCAGTCACTGTCTTCTCTAATGAGAGACCGAGATTCAGGAGAAAAGAAAGTTAGGACTTTCTTTGTTCTTGCATGTTCTGACTAGGGGCCCATACAAGGAAGCAGAGAATTTAAGAAGAGATTTCATGTTAGGGTTGGACCTAAAATTTAGAAAGCCCTATAAGAAAGAAACCAATAAGGGAAATCTGGCAAGAAACATTTAGTCAAGTATGAATTTGTATTTCTGTGCAGTGCTGCATGCTGGATCTTGAATTGTGGACCTTTGTGTCTGTACCTGTCCTCTATATGTGTATTTACTTAGACCACTTACTGGTGACTAAGTACCTGCTTTAGAATGCAGATTTCAGCTTTCTATAATTTGTGGCAGCTAAACTATTCTCTCAAATCTCTATCATGCTGGGGCACTCTAACTACTTGCCTGCAAAAACAGCTACTTAAATGCCCTAGGAGTAAGGAAGAGGGATCTGACCAAGGGTAGATTGAGGAACCAAGGGAACTGGACGAAGGCTAATGTGTATGTTAATGATAGCTTCCCCACATCTACCTCTTTCCTCTTTTGTTACATTACATTAAGTGGAAAAAGTTACCCTAATGCTAATAATCCTAAAAGGGGGGAAATACATTAATTTTAATCTGCTGATCAACCTGAATAGAATCTCTTACTATCCAACCTTCTGGACCCTAAAATGTTAGAAACATGGTATGGTAGAGTTAATTCCTTGATCTAAGGAATTATAGGTTGCCTCAGTAGAGGTCATTCCCTTAATTCTCTATATCAGGGGTGTCAACTCACGGCTCACACTGGCCATCACACACTGGCCATGCCCACTCCTGGTTTAGTGAAAGTGGGGGAGTTGTGATATGTCACATGACGACAATGTGTCATTGCGAGTTTGACACCCCTGCTCTAGATATATCTGTTGTAGTCAAGAAACTGAATTAGAACTGGAGAGCTCCTAGGTGAAATCCACCCTTAGCCAAATTCACTGGATAACTTTAAGCCAGTCTCTTATTTTCAACGCAGCTTAAGTTTCTCTCATTGTAGGAGTGAAATGAAAGGATATTCTCCTGTCCTGAGCTCTTGGAGAAAAGGTGGGATATAAATATAATAAATAAAGGTAAATAATAGATTCCTACATCCACCAAGAAGCAGCACAGAGTGTGTCATACGTTCACAAAGATTTTTGGCACATCTCACATATTATGTTTTGGCCACTGCGGATAGCTGGTGTTTGAATTCTTCAGCGATAACATAATCACAATGCAGACTCTCTGATAATTAAGGGCATAGATGTTATTTTTTTCACTTCGCAGGGAAAGAAAAGACACTCCTCACTGAGAAAGAAGAAATTAACTTTATCCTCTACTGAAAGCAAGAGGTAGAAGGAACAGATAGTAAAATTTCAGAGTTTACTCTGAAGGTCCTTAGATCCTGGTCTCAATGAAGAACACTGCCAATAAATCAGGAAACCATTACAGGGAGCCTAGGAAACACCACTGAGCCCATAAGTCACCCATCTCCTCCCACTTATGACTTTATGACTGTAACCTTGTTGCTGGTATCCTTGAGATTTATATTGACTGTTTTCCTATGACTATCTTTAAGTGTTCTACCTTATGATTTTTGACGAATGTATCTTTTCTTTTATATACTCTGAGAGCATATGCACTAAGACGAATTTCTTGTGTGTCCAAATCACACTTAGCCAATAAAGAATTCTATTCTATACTATAAGTCACATTGGTTCATCAGCCAAGGTGCCAAACGAAGCTAGGATGGTTTTTTTCTCCCTATAGCAATGACTGCTGCCTTCTTCTCCTCTTGGTTCCCACTCCATCTATCTGTACAACTTCCAAAATTATTTCTGAGTTTGGATTGTCTCTGCTTTATTTTTATCCCTTTCTATGCATCCTTTATGTGGAGTGTCCATATTTTTCTTCTTTTTCGAGTACCAGATTGTATCAGATTAAGCATTTACTTCATTTTAATGCTAATTTACAGAAATTTTGAGTAGTTTTCTTCAATATTGGAATAATAAGGTTCAATAACACTTTTTGTTAAGAGTGACAGTAATACATTCTTACTGCTAGGATTACAACTGACAAATATAGCAATCTTGCCAATTTACCTGATTAACACTAATGAGGGATATTGCATCCACTGCATGGATAATGTATATTGACTGTCAGTTTTATTCCATAATTAGTTGTAGATTTTATTGTTATTTTATTTATGGGATTCCCAATTCTGGGCAGCTTATAACTAGCTTATTAAAAGGGAAAAATGCAACAAATCAAAGAGCAAAGTACAAAACTCAAAACAAAAAAAGGGGAGGGTTCCATGATCAACCTGGCCTGGAAGAACAAGTTAAGCCTTCACCAAGCCTTCACTGTGTATCTTGAACAATATACAGATGGACGCTATATGAAACTTGGGGGTTGGGCATTGCAGAGGAAAAGAATTGCAATACTGTAGAGATAAGTGACTAAGATGCTGAGCTTATTGATTGAATGGTCGGCAGTTCAGCAATTCGAATCCCTAGTGCCACGTAATGGTGTGAGCTCCCGTTACTTGTCCCAGCTTCTGCCAACCTAGCAGTTCGAAAGCACGTAAAAAGTGCAGGTAGAAAAATAGGGACCACCTTTGGTGGGAAGGTAACAGTGTTCCGTGCACCTTTGGCATTTAGTCATGCTGGCCACATGACCACAGAGATGTCTTTGAACACAACTGGCTCTTCCGCTTTGAAATGGAGATGAGCACCTCCCCCTACAGTCAGGAATGACTAGCACATATGTGCGAGGGGAACCTTTACCTTTAGAGATAATTAATTGGTCCCATAAGATGGCATTCTTTAATTGGTGGGATCCAGGATACATCCACTTTGCTGGACCAAACTAGAAACTAGATGAATAGAATAGAATAGAATAGAATAGAATAGAATAGAATAGAATAGAATAGAATAGAATAGAATAGAATAGAATAGAATAACAGAGTTGGAAGGGACCTTGGAGGTCTTCTAATCCAACCTCCTGCTTAAGCAGGAAACCCTACACCAGACAAAGCAGAGATAAGAATTCCTCAGTTAGCCGGGTAATTTACCATGAAGGTCTTTAAACATGATAACCAGCACCCTGAACTGCAACCAGAAGCCTACTATTCACTAATGAAGCTAGCAAAACAGCAGAATTATATGAACTGTATGTAGTGGAGGTCTATCTAATCCAGAGGTTCCCTACACGCAGGCCACGGCCCACTACCGGCCCATGGCCTATTCTCAATTGGGCTGTGCAAGCAGCAGGCAGGCAGGCACCCACACAGCTCGACTCACACAGGCAGTGGAGACACATGTGCACGCAGCTCAATTCACGCAAGTGGTGGGCCGGCGCACACAGACATGCGCAGGTTAATTTGCAATCTAGCTGTGTGTCCAAGTGCCCCAGATTGTTGCTCACACAGATTGGTTCCATCTCCCCCACCGCAGTCAGGCTGCCAAGGCACAAAGGTTGCGGATCACTAATCTAGAAAGCCAGGAGCAAGAGGATTGCATTTCCCAATCTCAGTCTCTCCAAAAATCATCCACAAATGCCATAATGCAGTTTCTACGCTGTATCCTAGCCTAATCCCTGATTTGCAGTACCCTGATTTGCAGTACTCCAAATGATCTGCTTCCTTGTAGAGCCCTGTACGGTTGTTGGGCTATTATTTTCTGTATAACCTTTCCAAGAATAGGAAAATAGTATGGTATTTGGAATATGCATATAGGATAAGCACAGAGGTTGGAGAAGGCCCCTGTAATTAAAGTGCAATGTCTTGAATAAAGCCCACAGATTAAAAGCAAATATCTTCCAGTAAAGACATTAGAGAAGGATTATTGCACCATAACAGGTGGGAAGAAGAAAGGATCCTACCATGAAAAAAAAGAGCCCACCATGGCTCTGCAGCTGATGGGGAAGAGGTTGGCCTGTACTTTACCCTTTGCAGTTATTTTACAAATTCCATAGTCACATCCTGACCATGAGAACCGAAAATTGAGCTCGTAGAGGGGTAAATCAAACCATAACTATTTCCATAGAATCAGCTTTGTATGAAACTCTAGCAATACCAAAAGGACGGGGGTTGTTCTACTTATTTCCTGTTTCTTCAAGCAGAACATTTGATCACTGTGAAAGCTGAGACAACCAGAAGGCAGCTGCTACAAGCTGTAGGGAAAGAGAAGTGGGGGGAAATGCAGCCTGACAAACATAGGACAGTATCCACCCATGTCCTACCATTCCATGGATTGGCCAACATCGGCAAAACAAAAGGTTTCATGGAGAAAACAGCATGTTTTAAATTCCAGATGTTGTTTCCAAATGGAAGATATTCCGACTGTCTTATATAAATACTAAAACCTGTAATCACTAGTTGTGGCCAATATAAAATTTGACACCTAAAGTTTTCTAGCATTTTCCAAAAAAAAATTCAATTAGATATAATTCGAACGAGATTATAATTTGCTTTTACATCACTTTTAATAGGCAAAGAATAAACTAACACATTCATATTTCAAACATCAACTAGATTTTTCTAACGTTTCTACCTTTTAACTCTGACACCCCTAAATCTCTCACATTAAAATTACATTAAACATTAAATATCTATTAATATCCATTAAATAGCATTAAATATGCAAACACATTAAAATAATGCATTATTTAAAGTTATTATAAATTAAATGCCAGTTTTTAAAATATTACTACTAGGCATTTAAAAATCACATCAAATCTAGTAGTTTAAAATGTACGGCAGGCTATCTGGATATAGCAAATATACAACTAAATTCTCAACTACATTAAACTTTAATTCTGATGTGGTGATCCAATGAACATACACACACGGTTTACAAAGAACTAGAACTGCAGAAAAGCACATACACACAGGATGAAATAGCACACTGCACTGGTCTATGAATGAATAAAGAACAATGCTGCTAGAACGTAAACTACAGTTTACAAACAAAGTGTCTGAATTGACCCAACACATTAAGCCAGAAGCAAGTAAACTACTTTATGACAGAAATGACAAATTTTGGAGAGACTTTCACAAATATCCTTCCAGTACAAGACACTGTAAGTCAGAAATATCATCTTACATTATAAATAGGAAGTAAAGTTGGGAGATGATGACTTGTCTAAAACTATCTGCCAAGATATCAACAAGCAAGATTAGGAGGCTGGAGTCTAAAACATATGAAGAATGGTTACAGTAATTGGGACTGCCTAGTATAGTGAAAAGAAGGACTAGGGGTGACATATAGCAGTGTTTTGCAATATTTGAAGGGCTGCCAAAGCACCAGAAATCAAAACAAGAAACAATGGATGGAAACTAATGAAAAGAGAGAAGCATCGTAGAAAAAATGAGAAATTTCCTAATGGTGAGAACATTTAACCAGTGAAATGGCTTGCCTACCGAAGTCGTGAGTGCTCCATCACAGGAGGCTTTTAAGAACAGATTGGATAACTGTTTGTCTGAAATGGTACAGGGTTTCTTGCTTGGGGGTTGGAGTAGAAGACATCCAAAGTGCCTTACAACTCTGTTATTCTGATTCCTAGATCTTAAACATGACTAGTATTCATATGTAAATTCATGGCAACACAAACATTTGAACACCTGTAATATTTTTCTCTCTTCAGAGACTTAGTTTATGTTCCAGATTATTCAAGGTTTGAGAAGCAATAGTCTGATTACTGGTTTGCACATTCAATCTAGGCTTCCATACACCATACAAACCAGCACAAACTGATGCAAGTTTCATTTCTAGGATCACTCATTTTTGGTGCCTGGAGTACTTGGCAGCAGACTTACTCTTTTGTGCAAAAGGAAATGTGTTGTTTGGGAAGAATGTATGACTTAGAGATTTCACCCTGTAAAGGACTGAAGCTCAACACTCTTGTGTTCATAATCCTTGAACAAGGAGCTTCCAAAGATGCAAGCTTTGTCATGCCACCCACCATGGGAATGCTAAACTAATTTCTTCTACCACAGCAGTTCATATTCCCATCACCAGTTGAATATCTATATCATTGGGTTAAATTAGTTGTAGCCAGGATGCCAGAAAAAGAGGACTACTAACCAAATACAGAGAAAGCATTCTTCCATTGAAATATGTTGCCTTCCCATGTCCTTCAACAAAAAGTGCCACGCCAAACAACATATGTTCCACCCAGCTGGCTTGCATGATCATCCTGAATGAAGATCTTCCAGCAGCTCAAAGGAGGGACTCAGTCTCTTTGGTCAGCTGCTTAGTTTTCATGATTCTAATTGAAGTTGACAAGGAATCATGTTTAATAACCTTTCCCCTAGTAACGTGATGGCGAACCTATGGCATGTGTGCCAGAGATGGCACGCAGCGCCCTCTCTGTGGGCACATGAGCCGTCGCCCCAGTTCAGCTCTGCCGCACATGCATGTGCCTCCTGCCAGCCAGCTGGTCTTCAGGTCTCTGCCGCATGTGTGCTGGTGGATGGGGCACGTGTGGGGGGCATGCACGCATGTGCGGGGGCATGCACGCATGAGTGGGGCTGCATGCGCATTGCATTTTGAGGGTTCGGGTGCTCTTTGGGCACTCGGTCTGGAAAAGGTTAGCCATCACTGTCCTAGTGTATCTATCTCCAGGACTACAGAAACTGCAATGAAGAGATTATAAGCAAAAGGAAAGGAATTCAGAGAGACAAGAAGCAGTCCAGTTACAATTGATACATTTGGGCGGGGGAAACCTACTATCAAAATAATGGACAGCTATGTAATTTAATCGCTTGCAAACCATATTCAGAATAGCCCATTCAGGACTGTATGAAAACTATTACGGATTTGTTTTCCAAAAAGAAAAACAGTCATTGCCTTCAGTATCAAACAGCAACATGTGCAATGCAAAATTAGCATCATCATAATTCATGGATTGTCCAATTGAATATCACAAAACAAAAAAGCTAAAAGTTAAAGTATTCCACTCCACAAATGCATTTCAAATTTCCAATAACTTGGTTTTATTTTACTATGATTCCAGTCTCACTCTGTATATCTATACATGCTCTTATCTTTCCTCTATGAAAATGAGGTGAACTATGTTTATTCAAAGGAAGCCAATCCCATGGTTTATTGTGAGAAATGACTTAAATACTACAGCAGTACAACAATTTTTCCAAGTAATCATCTCCAATGGGTTTGAAGGACAATATACCATCAGATTAATTTTGCAACAGGATTTCCACATGAAGCTCTTTTTTGTAAAATGTGAAATTAAATCTACTATAAGCACTTATTGAAGTTATTATAGCTCAGAAACAATTCCTCTTATATCAGACCAAAGGATTTCAGGCATTTGAAGGGAGAAAGCCTTTGGTCTAAGATCTTGGATAAATGCCAACCAAAAAACCTAGACTAGACAGCAGTGGTCTAAATAGTACAAATCCATTCCTTAAATTGCAAAACCAATAGTTTTAACACAAGAGAAAGTAACTTCTCATATCCCAGGTTCATTCAACTGACTTCTCCATTCTAATGAAGAAAAAAATTGCAAATTGCAGGCTTACCTTGACATCTTGTTCAAGGCTATGGATGAATTCCCCATCTACCTGGCCAGTCTGCGCAACACGAAGGCTGCGTCGCTCTGCTTTTCGCAAACGATACTGTAAGATACGACAAGTCTTACTGGCTTGATCCAATTGTTGCCTTAGCTCCTGTAGCTGATAGACATCTTCTTCCATGTAGACATCTCTCATCTCCAGCATCTCTGCACGTAGTTCCTCAATCTCATCCTGGGAAAGACAAACACCGTGATAAAAGGAAGGGCAAGACAAGTAACCAGAGCTGCATCCTGGGAATATTGGGGAGTGGGAGGGACCTCCGCATGAAACAGCTACAGTGCATTTATATTTACAGATAGTCCTTGACTTACAATAGTTCATTTAGTGACTGTTCAAAGTTGCAACGGCACTGAAAAAATGACTTATGACCATTTTTCACACTTATGACCATTGCAGCATCCCCACAACTGAATTCACATTTATGACAGTTGCAGTGTCCCAGGGTCATGTGATCCCCTTTTGTGACCTTCTGACAACCAAAGTCAAGGGGGAAACCAGATTCGCTTAATAACCATGTTACTAATTTAACTACTGCAGTGATTCACTTAACAAATGTGGTGAAAAAAATCGTAAAATGGGGCAAAGCTCACTTAACAAATTTCTTCCTTAGCAACATAAATTTTGGACTCAATTGTGCTCATATGCGGAGGATTACCTGTATTTGTTGATTATTTATTGATACAGATTTTTGTATGTTGAAATGGATTAGGGGACTAGAACAAGTTTAGGTTGGTGCATTAACAAATATAATGATGTTCTGCTTTAAACATCTTTTTCAGTTGAGTAGAAACAATCTCTGTTTTGATGGAAGAGGAATTCATAGAACAACCTCCACAAATCTATTCTGAGATAATACATGAAATATTAACAGGGAATGTAGCATTTCGGTCTTTTGTAACAAGGAAAGACACAACTTAAGGTGTTAAATTTGCACTCCTGCATACTACTAAACACCACTGGAAATGAACTCTTAAGCACTGCACAATCCTTCTATTTACTGTAAATTAACTGTACAGCCTTTTCCTCTCAAATATTCCAGAGTTGCAGATAAAATGTAAGTCTACATACACATAGAGTTAAGAATATAAATGCCATTATATTCCAAATGCCAAAATAAAATCTTATGTTGCATTTATTTTAAAAAAATAAATAGTAATATTTATCCTTTATTAGTAGTTTGCTACCATAATTGCTACCAACCTGCCTTCCATTGAGGACCTGTATAGTGCATGAATCAAGAAGAGGGCCGTGAAAATATTTACAGATCCCTCACATCCTGGACATAAACTGTTTCAACTCCTACCCTCAAAACGACGCTATAGAGCACTGCACACTAGAACAACTAGACACAAGAACAGTTTTTTCCCGAAGGCCATCATTCTGCTAAACAAATAATTCCATCAACACTGTCAAACTATTTACTGAATCTGCACTATTATTAATCGTCTCATAGTTCCCATCACCAATCTCTTTCCATTTATGACTGTATGACTATAACTTGTTGCTGGCAATCCTTATGATTTATATTGATATATTGACCATCAATTGTGTTGTAAATGTTGTACCTTGATGAACGTATCTTTTCTTTTATGTACACTGAGAGCATATGCACCAAGACAAATTCCTTGTGTGTCCAATCACACTTGGCCAATAAAAATTCTATTCTATTCTATTCTATTCTAGTTTGTACTATTTTTTGCTCATGTGAGTCCTTTGTAATGAAGTTTGCAAAGATCAAATCAAAACAGGTTTTGTCACCTCCATCTGATATGTTTCTGCCTGTGAATAATTATGTCAAAGATGAGGAAATTCAGAGAACTGTTCCTCTTCTCTGGAAGGGAATGGCCACATGCACACAGTGTTATTATTGATGTAATTCTGGCATGGAGTGCCACAACTCCAACAATATAACATCAGTCACTTGTAGAAAGGCAAAGTGTAGATAAACAAGCACTAAGAAAAACTGCTCACACTCCAGATCTCCAACTGTAACATTTGGGCAAAAGGCAAAATTAATCAAAGAAAAAAGACAGGACGGGAGAGGAAAAATCCCAAATGGAAGCCTCTGATGCTAGCATGCAGAAGAGAACATCCTACCTATGCCCATCGAACTAATTAGTCTTAGGAGATTAGAAGGAAATAAAACTATGGTATGTAAAACTTGCAAAGGGTTAGGCAGATGGCACACCAAGGAAAAAAATGACACCACCAATCGGAGGGCTCAAGAGCTCTGCTTAGCTTTTGGGATCACTAAGATCAGACAGATGCTGCCGCCTAACAAGGGACATACCACTCTTATTACTGTAAACTGAAATTAGACTCCAAAATGTCTTCCATGTACTGGTGTCAGAAAACCATGCATTCACAAGACAGGTGATTCCACAATCCACAGGAGAATATGAAAGTCTTCTTTGTTTGTGCTCTCTCTAGTCCAGGTGCCTGTTGCTAGTACTACAAGCATTATTGCTAGCATCTCAATGTCTATTATTCTTGGCAGCAGTTCTCATACTAGAAGACAACATTTTTCTAGCTATTTCCTCTATTGATTGGCTACACGCCTTGTTCCTTCTGAGAAATGTGCAAATTTTTGTGTACATTTGCCCTTGGAAGATGGGAGCAGTTAAATTACCCTCCCCACCTCATTTCTTTGGATTAATGGTTTATCTGCTTATGATCTGCAGAAGGAAGCCAATCAGAGCAATATCCATTAGATAGCCGGTGTATTGAGCAAGTGAACAAAGGATCAAGGGCTTTCCAAACCAGTCTTCAAGTAAGCCCATCACATTCAATCATGACACGAGGCATCATCTCAAAGAATAAGATGAGTTCTCTGGGAGATCCCATCAAAATGCAATCACAGAAAAGAATTGCTTGTTTCTTATTGAAAAAGTTTTACATAATTTTAACAAATATCTCCCTTCCTTCCCCCTCTCCCTCCCCCCTCCCCCTCCTCCCTTTCCCCAACACCCCCCCCGACTTCCCAGAGCAAAATATAGGGTATAAAAAACGTCTAACAATCATAAGCTAAACATATGCTAACTATCCATAAACTTTCATCCTCCCCTAGGACCTTAACTCTCCTTTTACATACAGAGAAATATAAATATAATTCTTGCAGTCTGTTCATTCAAAAGCTATTTGATATTTCTTGGTCTGGTATTTATTTTGAATGTAGTCAATCCATCTTCTCCATTCCACTATGTACCTTTCTTGTGAACAGTCTTTCAAATATGCTGAAATTTTTGCCATCTCTGCTAAGTTTGCAACTTTTAATATCCATTCTTCGATTGTAGGCAAATGTTCCTTCTTCCAATATTGCACTACCAATAGTCTGGCTGCTGATATTAAATTTAAAATCAATTTACTCTCTATTATTGTACAATCCGAGATTATATCCAATAAAAACAATTGTGGAGTAAACTTTAGGTTTGCATCTTTTTTGAGTATTGGTATCATTTGAAATAAAAATAAAAACCTGGGCAAAACATTCATTTTAATTACTGCTATTCTTCCCAATAAAGGTAACTGCAACTTCTTCCAATTCTCCATTTCCTTCTGCACTTTTTGCCATAAAACTTCATAATTATTTTTATATAATTTCACATTTGAAGCTGCAATATACACTCCTAAATATTTAACCTTTTTTACTACTTCAAATCCCGTTATTCTCTCTCATTCTATTTTTTGCTCTATAGTCATATTTTTAGTTATTATTTTTGTCTTTTGTTGATTTACTTTAAATCCAAATACCTTTCCGTATTGACTAATTATATCCATCAAGTACACAACCAATTGTATTGGTTGGGATAAAGTAATAACCAGGTCATCTGCAAATGCCCTTAATCTATAATCTTGATGTCTAATTTTAATTCCCTTTGTTTTATTTGATCCACGTATTTTATTCAGTAAAGGTTCTAACGTTAGAATAAACAATAGTGGCGACAAAGGGCATCCGTGCCTTGTCCCTTTTTCAATTCTAAAAACTACCATTAACTATTAATTGTGCTGTTTGTCCCTGATATATTGCCCTAATTGTTTGCGCAAAACATTCCCCAAACTTCATCTTTTCTATTAATTTAAATAAAAATTTCCAATTCAATCTATCAAATGCCTTCTCTGCATCCAAGAAGAAGAGCACTGCAGGGACCTGGTTGTTTCTCTCCAGATATTCCAATAAATTCACAATTTGTCTAACATTATTTCTCATTTGTCTCCCTTTTATAAAACCTGATTGATCATTGTGAATCTTTTGTTGTATAATTAACATTAATCTATTTGCTAGTATTTTAGCAAAAATCTTGTAATCAGTATTCAAAAGTAATATTGGCCTATAATTTTCTGGTTTAGTGCAATCTTGATCTTCCTTTGGTATCAGTGAAATGAAAGCAGATCTCCAGGATGGAGGTACATCTCCTCCAAGTTGAATTTTATTAAATAACACCTTAAGCGGATCCACCATTTCAAGCTGTAGATTTTTATAATAAACAGCAGTTAGTCCATCTGTTCCTGGAGCTTTACCTGTTGTTAACTGCTTAATAGCTAAAATAATTTCTTCAGAGGTTATAGATTGATTCAATCCTTCCCTTCGTTCTGGCGTAAGTTCAGAGATATTCTCTTCCTGTAAATATTTATCTATATCTATATCTTGAATTGGGTCGCTAGCATATAATTTTGTATAAAATTCTAAAAAAGCTTTTTAATCATATTCTGTTGATATAGTGTAAGCCGCCCTGAGTCTTCGGAGAAGGGCGGGATATAAATGCAAATTAAAAAAAATACTTCTTTACCTTTATATTCTATCTTTCCAATAATACGTGATTTCTGTTTTTTCCTTATTGCATATGCTAGCCACCTACCTGGTTTTTGGCATTACAAAATGTATTATGCTTAACATATTGTAAATTAATTGCTACCTGATCTGCTATCAACATATTAAACTGCCCTCGTAATATGTTTATTGTCTCTTATAAGTCTTTCAGTTTCCACTTTTAAGCTTCTCCAATTCAATGTAAAATCCAGCAGCCTTAAACAGCTCTGAGAGCGCTAACAGCATTAACAAGCAGTTCCTTAACTTTCACTTTCACGCCCTATTACATTACAGGCGCCATTTCCTTTGTTCTTCTTAAGTTGATTCAGAAGGAAACAATGTAGAAACAAAGTTAAGGCTTGGTACTTGCAGTTACAATTGCCAGCGCTCCTGTTTTTGCTCCGTCTGCATTGGGATCAGGTTAAAACTAATATTAAACACAGAAGTGGTCACGGCATCTTGTTCTGCTTAAGCAGAAGCGCCCTGGATCCGGAGCTCCATCAGGCTTCTAGGGAGCTTACACCCTCCAAGTCCCTGGCTTTATTCCAGGGGCTTTCGGGGAGCTCTACCCTCGCCCGACTGCTCTCCTTTCCCTCTTCTCCTGAGGGAAAGGTTTCCAAACCGTCAGACAGCTGATTTGCACTGTCCAAGCAGTTTTTAACGTGATTGCGGGGCTGGCGATCTGAAGGATTGTCTTCAACGCCAATGGGGCCAACGGAAGTCTCAGAAAGAATTGCTTGTTTAATATCATTTCGTACTAACTTGCAAACTTATGTAAACAACATAAGATCTTAAATGTTTCTCAAACAGAAGGAGTGTACACAATTTATGGGATAAATTCATGCAAATGCATGAACAACACTTATTTCTGGCTTTTAAAAAAATGACATGGGAACAATTGTTCAGTTTCTTTATGAGTCATTAACACAATTTTTGAAACAATTGTAACTCTGTGGCACTAAATGTTCAGATTTCCAAGGTTTAATGCATGTGGAAACACCAATACAGCATGAAAAATGCCTAATTTTAAATATTTTTTGAATTAGTTAGGAAATATATACAGTATGTACAACTTATTAGATAATACTAGGGCATTTAGGCTAATCAGAGATATGGCCAGAAATGTTGGTTTGATAAGATTTGATATGGAGGTCTGTTGAAGTTAAACATGTGTTACAACACCACAAGATAAACACTGCTCCTCATATTCTTACATATGATGTGGGAATGCAAAAACAGAAAGGGCAAAACTTAAACATTGTGATATTTTGGCATTGCCTATCATTCATCATTACGGTTAGGAACAAACATCTATGACAGTGAGCAAATGTCAGATTCTTCTTTTTAAACAGCTGTTATGATTTTGTAGCAACTCCAACTGTTCATGTAATGTACACTGTGGTCTTTCATATGATAGGCTTTTTCTTTAAACAATCTCACTTCTTAATCGAAAACAAAATATGCATTACACATATTAATATTGTGCATCACTAAAGTGCTTCAAAATGGGAAAGCATTGTTTTAGTTCCTTCCTATTAAGATTGACATTAAAAAAAGACATTGGTTTTTAGGTGTGCCTTCAAATGATAAAATCTGAGATCATTATCTCTTAAAGGCACAGCTCTGATTTCTCTTTCAGAAATATTCCCTGTGCAATTCAAGAAAAAAAATTCTCAATGTTCATGCATTCAGTCATAATGTAGTTGGTTTTTGGTTTGATGTGATGAGTGAATCTGGATATTCTAATATTCTGTAGTATTATGTGGAAACCAAGCTGTATTGGTTTGTTCAACAATCTAAAATTTAAAATCTGGGTTTAAGTTATATGAAAAAGTAATCAGTGTCTAAGAATGGAGCAAAGCTGGGTTTTGCACACTCACTTATAAAGGCAGCAATAACTTGGGAGCTATTCCAATGTAAGAGTGAGAAAAATAATTTGTTTCTAATGGTCTGTAGCTTTATTGCATGAAGTGGCAGCAATCTGTCAGCACTACAGAATTCTTTTCCTCCCATCCCCAATCATGTGTTTTCCTCTTATTTTCCTTCCTGCAGTAGTCCTGTGCCATAATTCAAAAATGAGACTGGCAAGTTGCTGCTCTCTTATCAGGGCAAGAACAGCAGTTTCTGCTGCTGCTGCTTTCAGGAAATTAAGAGGCAGAAGCCCAGTTCTCTCCACTTGTATCATTTTATACTGGAAAACATTAGTTTCCTGTTGGATCATCTTGATCTGACTTCAGCCTGCCTCAGAAACAAGTTGGCCCTAAAATGGAGGCGCTACTAATGACTGGCAAACAGTCCCTCAGAACCAGAGCAACGGGGCTAAAAGGATGAGTCTTTGTTAAGCACTAAATAATTTAAGTAGAAATCAATGTTGTAACCACAAAATGTACCTAAGCGTATAAAGTATGTAATTAAATAAAGACCTTACTACCAGAAAATGCCCAAATTTCTGTCCAATACCTGTTTATCTTAGCATCACCTTTTTGGAATCTTTGTGGTACCTGTGTGGATCTAACACTTAACACATTAAAGCGTGCAGCAGCCATCATCATTATGTTTGCCTGACTACTTGATCCCTCTTCATCACTTGAAAATGGACAAAATATGATGTAAATCAAAACGTCCAAAACATTCCAATAGCTCTTACGGATATTTCTAGACGAAGGCTTTAAAATGGTCCCAGTTCATGGCTAGAAGCTAAGTAAAACTGCAGTAAGGCTTATTCCTTTACATCAATTGCCTTTGAAGAGCATTTGGAAGTTTCAATTGATCTAGAATGCAATGGTAGATATAATACCACTGCTTCATGGATTATATTATCCCCTGGTAGGTATCCAGGTACGATTCAAGAGGTAATTGTCACCTTTAAATCCTCACATGACATGGGGCCAGGCTACTTGCAGAAGTGTCTTTCTCCAATGGTCTCTGCTAGTCTCACCAGATCAGGCAGAGTAGGCATACTACAACTCCATCAATGAAACAATGTCATTTGGTGAGTCCTGGGAAACATGCCCTCTCTGTCATGGCATTTGTCTTATGGAATATAATCTCCCCCTGAGATGCTGTACAGACATTCCCTACTCTGTTGGCCTTCCAAACAGGTGTCAGTATTTGGCTAATTCCACAAACACTGGGACCAGGATGTTAACTGTTTGTGAATTGCTTTTGTTTTTACATTTGTTTATGACTCAGGGTTCCTTGGATAGATAGACAACTACCGGCATATAAATAAACTATCAGAGATGTAATTGCTTTTAAAAATGTAATCCTCATTTTTAAGTCAACCAGCTACTGGGAAACTGAGCTTACTCTTCAAAGCTACCTCCTTATGCCTAGTCACCTAGCATTAAAAAAATTTCAACTCTGTTTTGCTTCTTCTCAAAACACACTGGGGGTAACAACTCATATGATGCTTTATTTTTAAAGTTGGATACAGGATCGTTCTGTTGTTCTATTTCAGAAAAGGTGACAGATGGTGGTACTTTCTTTCCCAACCGCTCACTATGAATAAGATTCCGAAGAAACTGACTGCTTCTCTGCCTGATGAGGGAATCAATACATGTGTAGAGAACAACCTACACGTGTAGGTTCCAAGCCTACCCATGCAAAATCAAATATTGGAAAAACAGAGGTAGGGATAAACCATGAAAACATCTGACTAGCCTGATATTATCCTGTGATTATCTGAAATATTTCAAATCCCTTCAGATTCTTTTAGTTGAAGATGCCATAATTGGGAGTAGGGCATTAGTAGATTGGGAGGTCCTTGATGCTTTCTGAGCTTGATAGTTTTCTTGCAGACATTTCATTACCAAACTAGGTAACATAATCAGTGCTAGAAGACTGAGTTAAAATGAGAGCAAAGTGGGGTTTGCTCTCATTTTATATACTAGTTGCTTGCTCTGTGTTGGTGGGAGTGGTCTTGGTGGTTCCTTGATTTGGCTGTTGTTTACTGCTACCTTCTTTGTTTGAGTTGTAGTTCCTTGACTGGGATATTGTTTATTCTTGATTGTTGGTCTGTATATAAAATGACAGCAAACCTCACTCCCTTCTAGCACTGATGATGTTTCCTAGTTTAGTAATGAAACATCTGCAAGAAAACAACCAAGCTCAGGAAGCACCAAGGACCTCAGAGTTAACCTTGAGCTATCGACATTCTCTTCTATTAGAAGATGCCCCTTTGGGTGTCGCCCCAGGAAGCTTTTTTTAAAAAAAGAAATGGCAGCAAAGCCAGACTGGTGGACTTATGGTCAAATAATATCTTTCAATTTTGGTGACTCTATCTAAAGAGGAGTTGGAATCAGAAGGACGTGTTAGCCATTGGTTTGCATATTTACAATTGAGAAAAAGATTTACTGGTAAATTAGATTTAAAAAGCTATGGATTTAATTTTGTAAAAAATGAATAGGAAATCCTATATACGGTAGTGGTGAACATGTTATTGCTAAGGTTTATAAATTGCTATTAAAATTGAATTTGGAGAATGAGTCTGCAAAACATTGTATGATTCAGTGGGCAAAGAACTTTAGATGTAATATAATGTTTGAACAATGGGAAAATATGTGGATGAAAGGTTTAAAATTTACATTATTTTTTTCAGCTTTATCCTACACTTCTTGCTCTTCCTCTTTTCCTCCTCTATTTTCCCGTTATCTTCATTTTTCTTTGTATTTTTGTATTTTATATTTTTATAAACTAATAAAAGATTTAAACGGCAAATATTCTGCTCTATTAGTACTTAAACAGATTCAAAGTTTGTGTTAAGTTATATCAACATCACATTTTTATCCTCTGTCAGATTAATTCAATTTATCTAACGTTTAACATACAATATTTTTTATTCATGTATTCGGACAGCACTGGCTCTTCGGCTTTGAAACAGAGATGAGCACAGCCCCCTAGAGTCGGCAACGACTAGCATGTATGTGCGAGGGAACCTTTACCTTTTTAAGGTAAAAAAAAATAGCTGTAGTCCAACTATTGCTGAGTAGTTACTAGCAGCTTCTAGTTAGCCATTTTTCTTTAATAAATATATAGATTGGCTTTGCCAAAACTCATTTATGAGTGCATACTTATAAGTTATGTAATGCATTCTGCAACTAACAAGGCAGTATCCATTTGGTTCCTGTAATTCCAAACAGCTGTTTATAACAGACCCACCCAGAAATCTCTGTGCTCCTTTCTATGCAAAGCTGCTTTGTGCTGGCCTGTTGCTAAGAGGTCAATAGGAGGCCAAATTCAAAATTGACTATGGGATCAGCTTGAATTGTAAATGTTAGCAATAAATCCATCAGCCTGTCTACCACATGTTCATACACCTATAAGTCCAATCCATGGCTTTCTGTATTATACATGAATGGTTCGATTTTTTTGATAAATAAAATGGCATTTGCATTTAGATATCTTAGGGGAAACAAAAGGGTGATATGATCAGGACAAATTGTACAAGATTAGAATAAGCACATCTACCCAAACCTCAGTTGAGCAGTTAAAAGCAAATAACAGTATAATCATTCAGGAATCTACCTGTTTCCAAAAGAGGAACCTATCAATGGCTAATCATTAGCTTCCCAACATTCAATATACTAATAAATCAACACTAATAGCACTTATTTACCGTATTCATATCTCCCACATTTCTCATTAAATTCTTATATTTAAGTGACATAAATTGGGCTGCAAATGTGCTTGGCTCAAGTCATCCACTGAGCACCTCACTGAGACGTGAATTTCAACCTGACTTCCCAGTCCAACGACTTCATCACAGTAGAGAATTGAATCTCTTCAAACTATTGAAAGAATGGAGAAAGGACAGATTCAAGAAACAGACAGAACATAAAATCATTTCAAAGTGGACTTCAGAGGAAGAAATGGCAACCTGAAGACAGCTTTGTTAAAGCAGAGATGACGACTGTGGTGGAACAAAGGGCCAGAGAGTAGACCATTTCTTTGAAATTCCTCTCTAGACAAAGAACAGCCTTGAGATCACTAACAAGTGCTCCATATACCGTATATACTCGAGTATAAGCCGAGTTTTTCAGCACGTTTTTTGTGCTGAAAAACGTCCCCTCGGCTTATACTCGAGTCTACGTCTTCGGGAACCCCGCACAGGAGGGGGTACCGAACGGACTCCCATGGGAGGGACGGGGAGCGGGCCCGCCGAGGTCTCGCGGGATTTGTCGCCCCCAGGCCGGCCCCCATTCCCGTGTCTGGTGGGCGGACGGCGCAAACTTGGCGGGCTGTGCATTGGCGCGGGGAAGCCCTGGTGGTGCAGTGTTCCCGTTCGCCCTGGCCTCCGTCCTCCGATCTCCTGCGCTGGGAGCGAGCGAGCGAGCCAGCGAACGGCTTCGGGCACCGCGGACTTTGGCAAGGAGGAAGGTGGGAGGGAAGCGGAGCTGCCGGCTGTGGGGGGCGTGCAAAAGGAGTGAGCGTGGAAAGGCCTTTTTGTGTGTGTGTGCGTGTGTGTGCGCGCCTGTGTGCCCTAGGGAGGGAAGCGGAGCTGCCGGCTGTGTGGGGGGGTTGAGGGGCGTGCAAGAGGAGCGAGCGTGGAAAGGCCTTTTTGTGTGTGTGTGTGTGCGTGTGTGTGCGCGCCTGTGTGCCCTAGGGAGGGAAGCGGAGCTGCCGGCTGTGGGGGGGTTGAGGGGCGTGCAAGAGGAGTGAGCGTGGAAAGGCCTTTTTGTGTGTGTGTGCGTGTGTGTGCGCGCCTGTGTGCCCTAGGGAGGGAAGCGGAGCTGCCGGCTGTGTGGGGGGGTTGAGGGGCGTGCAAGAGGAGCGCGCCTCCTCCTCTTCCTCCACGCCGCTCCTCTTGCACGCCTCAACCCCACCATCCCCACCCTCTCCGCGTGAAGGTCACCTCCTCCTCTTCCAGGCGGCGGCGGCGGCGGCTCGGCGGGCGCCACAGCCGCAGCTCCGCTTCCTCCCACTGGTCCCAGTCCAGCCGAACGGTGAAAGCGACATGCCGAGCGCCGCCCGCCACCGCTCGCTGATTGGGACCGCTTGGCATGGGTCCGCGCGGGCGGGGAGCCGCCAGCCTTCTCGGCCGACGCCACCGCTCGGGAAACCTCCTCCTCAGCCGAGAAGGCTGGCGGCTCCCCGCCCGCCGCGACCTGTTAAGCGGTCCCAATCCAGCCGAACGGTGAAAGCGGAGCGCGCCGCATGTCGCCACCGCTCGCTGACTGGGACCAGTGGGAGGAAGCGGAGCTGCCGCTGTGGCGCTCCGCTGAGCCGCCGAGCCGCCGCCGCCGCCTGGAAGAGGGAGGAGGTGACCTTCACGCTGGAGAGGGTGGGGATGGTGGGGTTGAGGGGCGGCAAGAGGAGCGAGCGTGGAGGAAGAGGAGGAGGCGCGCCTCTTGCACGCCTCAACCCCCACACAGCCGGCAGCTCCGCTTCCTCCCTAGGCACACAGGCGCACACACGCACACACACACAAAAGGCCTTTCCACGCCACCTCTTGCACGCCTCAACCCCCCCACAGCCGGCAGCTCCGCTTCCCTCCCACCTTCCTCCTTGCCAAAGTCCGCGGTGCCCGAAGCCGTTCGCTGGCTCGCTCCCAGCGCAGGAGATCGGAGGACGGAGGCCAGGGCGAACGGGAACAGCCCACGCTCCGAAGAGGGAAAGGGAGCGAGTGGGTGGGTGGCTGGGACGAGACGCCCACCACAAACACACACACACACGCCTGTGAGACGCCTTGCTTGCATGTCACACACACGCACTCGCTGGGAAAAAAAGGATGGATGGATGGATGGAAGTAAGGAAGGAAGGATGGATTGATGGATGGAGGCGACCGCTTTGAAGCGCAACCCTTCTCCGCAACTAAGGGGGTCAATGTTTTCCCCAATCCTAGGGTGTGGGAAACAGTCATTCTTTCTTCCCCTAGTCTCTCCGAGATCGCACTGCAGCGCCCATCATCCCCAGCCGGCAATCTGAGCTCGTGCCATGGCCGGCGTGGAGGGTGTGGTGGTGGTAAACGGCCAGGAGAAAGCTTTCGCTCTTTTCGAGAGGTCCTCTTGGAAGGCTGCCTTGGAAAGGGAAAGTGGGAGGGGCAGAGATTTCTCCTCAAAGGTCCCTTGGAAGGCTGGGTTGGAAAGGGAAAGTGGGAGGGGCAGAGATTTCTTCCTCGGGTCCTTCTAGAGTCCTTGAGAAACTGATATCATACAAGGTTAATAAATTATACCTCCTCCTCATTGATGAGTTTTCATCCTGAAATTGATTGAAACATTGTACCATCATATGCTGCCATAGTATAGTGTTAACAACATCTGTAAAGATGATATATGAGCATGACACTAAGTTTTTTCTATATTTCCCCCTTTATTGAAAAACTTCCATCATGCTTCTTTCTGAAAACAAAGGTCATTATAATATACCTCATTATATATTTGATTTGATGATATTTCAGTTAATAAATACCATTTAAGGTGTTAAGCTTCTTTTCTTTTTCAGCAGCAAAGTGAATTACAACTTTAAAGAACTTTATTACTTTATATTCATTTATTTTAAGTATAGATTTTAGATTTTTAAACAAATATGTTTAGAGCTTTTATATCTTTCAAGTTATTCAAATTATCCCCTCAGCAGGTATATAATGGCATCCAATTCCAATATCATGTTGGGGCTTTTGAGCAAGGGAGGAGGAACGTGAGCACCGCCTTTCGCGCTGGCATTCCGGGATTTCCCTTTGTTTAGAGCTGGGAATCCTCCTTCCCCCTTTTGCACTCCCTCCCTCCCTCCCTCTCTCTCTCTCTCTCTCTCTCTCACACACACACACACACACACACAGACTTCTAAAGTCGATTGGCACAATGAAAGGCAAAGACCACAATTGTTTTAAGAAAGAAGCTTTAGCAGGGAGGGGGGATGGGAGGGTGTTTTAAGTTTTGGCAAACAGCCAGGCCAACTGTATTGGAGAAGGTCACACAACTGGCCTTAACATTTTAGCTGCTGTCTTTTTCCTCACACTTGGGTTTAATGATATTAGAGACCCTTATTGCCCTGCCAAAAAAAAAAAAGCCACCCCAACGTCTATGAAAATTAACCTTCTCTGCCAAGAGACACTGTGCAGGGTATTTTCACTATTGGTGTGCATACAGGCTTAGATTTGTGCTGGGTTCTTAGTGCTTAGAGCACTGACCTTCAGAGGCACCCTGGTCCCTTGGAAGCTAAAGGAGGACTCATTTTCATGCTTGCAGTTGTATTGTCAATTTCTGTGAGACAATGTTGTTGAAGTAACTCACTCACTCATTCATTCATTCATTCATTCCTTGTGTGTCCAATCACACTTAGCCAATAAAAATTCTATTCTATTCTATTCTATTCATTCATTCATTCATTCATTTATTTTGTCAAATACATATTAAATAATTATATAAATATAAGCATGAATTGAATACATAAAAGGAATACAACTAAAGGGAACATTAGGACAGGGACGGTAGGCACGCTGGTGCTCTTATGCACGCCTTACAGACCTCTTAGGAATGGGGTGAGGTCAATACTAGATAGTCTTTGGTTAAGGCTTTGGGGATTTTGGGAAGAGACCACAGAGTCAGGTAGCACATTCAGGCATTAACAACTCTGTTACTGAAGTCACATTTTCTGCAATCTAGATTGGAGAGGTTCACTTTTAAGTTTGAATCTATTGTGTTCTCGTGTATTGTTGTGGTTGAAGCTGAAGTAGTCATTGATAGGAAGTACATTGTAGCAGATAATTTTATGAGCTATGCTCAGGTCATACCAAAGGCGGCGTAGTTCTAAATTTTCTAAAGCTGGGAATCCTCCTTCCCCCTTTTGCACTTTTATTGTTTTTCGTTCAAATAAATATTCATGTTATTTTACTTGGCTCTATCTTTATTTTTTACATTGACCAGTAGCTGCCTCATTTCCCACCCTCGGCTTATACTCGAGTCAATAGTTTTTCCCAGTTTTTGTGGTAAAATTAGGTGCCTCGGCTTATATTCGGATCGGCTTATACTCGAGTATATACGGTAGTTGTTCCTTGCAAGGAGACTGCAATGTAGCAGTCTCTGGCACGTTTACAGAGCTCTGGGGACATGAGGGAATAACCAACATGCTGCAACTGCGGTTGGCACTTTCAATAAGAACATTGGGTCCCCATCAGTAGTGGGTTCCTCTTACCTTCGCTACCGGTTCAGAACCGGGAGTAGCGCACATGCGTGCTTATTTCGCTCCTGCACAGCCCTTCTGAGCATGCGCAGAGCATCTGTGATGATGTCCAGGTGGCTGGGATGAGCCTGCCACCGCCACTACCAGTTCGCCCAAACCAGGGCGAACCGGTAGAGATCCACCACTGGTCTCCATACTTCTTTTTCTAATCATTTTGTGATATTGCTTATTAACTGCTCTTTAGCTTTTAGGAAGCTTTGGATGGGCAATTTTAAGCAACGGATAAGAAATTTTAAATAGCTTTAAGAACTTTAAAAAAACATTTTTGATTCAGCAGCAAAAGGGTGAATAGAATTTTAATTTTGGAAACTTACAAATGGACTAAGCAACCCATTTGATTCAAAATAAGATTTTGGACTTAATCTTAAGAACCCTTCTCATGGGAAAATGTTTTTGTTTTTAATTCTCTTCAAAAAATATAACATGATAAAATGAAACTTTGAAGGTTAGACACTAAAGGAACCAGAAGGAACTAAAGGTCACAATTAAAGAACACCACTTACATTTGATTTATTCATATAGAATGAAGCAAAGCATTTTAACATGGGATTATTTTTTCCATTCAATTGTGTCCAATTCTTACGTAGTTTTCTTGGCAAAGTGTTTCAGAAGTAATTTGCTGTTACCTCCTTCCTAGGACTGAGAGAAAGTGATTGACCCAAGATCACCCAACTGGCTTTGTGCCTAAGGTGGGGCTAGAACTCATGATCTATTGGTTTCCACTTTGATGCTTTAACCACTATCCCAAATGGGCTCTCCATAAATATAGCACTATCAACAAATGACTACTGTCACTGGTTATCCATTTATCTTTAAAATACATCTAAAACTGATTCCTCTCTCATATCTATCCTCCCATTTTATTTAAAACTTGAAATGCATAAAGTCAATCACTTCCATAGGTAGGACTTGATCACAGGTATCTAAGTATAATATGGCATTCACAATGGCTTCCTTAGGCATTGTGTAGCTAATCCCAAATGCAGGGATTCAATGAACTCCAAATAATATCCAAAAAAATTGATACTTCACAGCCACTTGAGCCAACTTTATCATCAAATAAATGTGTCCCCCATAGATATTTGTACATGCTACATGGATTTCATGTCACAGTCTTCACAAGGTACAGTACTAATGCGGGCGGGGGCGGGAACTATCCTTTCTCTAGTAAGGAGAAGATAGATAGATAGATAGATAGATAGATAGATAGATAGATAGATAGATAGATAGATAGATAGATAGATAGATAGATAGATAGATAGATAGATAGATAGATAGATAGATATAGCACTTAAACTTATATACTGTTTCACAGTGCTTTTACAGCCCTCTCTAAATGGTTTTACAGAGTCAGCATATTGCCCCCAACCATCTGGGTCCTCATTTTACCCATTTCAGAAGGATGGAAAGCTGAGTCAGCCTTGAGCCTGGTGAGATTTGAACTGCCAAAATTGCAGGCAGCCGGCAGTCAGCAGAAATAGCCTGCAGTACTGCACTCTAATCACTGTACCACTGCAGCAGATAAGATAGATGATAGCAGTGATGAGATTCAAAATCTTTTACTATCGGTTCTGTGGGCGTGGCTTGATGGACATGGCAGGGGAAGGATACTGTAAAATCTCCATTCCTTTTTTTTTTTATTCAAAAAGTTTTACAGAAAATTTTTCCCCTTTCCCCCCACCTCTCCTCCCCCCTCCCTTCACAACCCCCCTCCCCCCCCAACTTCCCGGAACGAGCACAAGGTATAGTTAAAAATAAAACAAACATATGCTAAAAAAATTTCGTCCCAACTTAATTATACCCCTACAATTCTCATCAATTCCTAACTTCCCCCGAAAACAATCAAAAATAATACATCATAATCATTCAAAGGCAGTCTGATAAGTCTTAAGTCTGATATCTACTTTGAATATAGTCAATCCATTTTTTCCATTCCTTTAAGTATCTTTCTTGCATATTGTCTTTCAAAAAGGCTGATATTTTCGCCATCTCAGCCAAATTGGCAACTTTCAATATCCATTCAAAAAAAAGAATTGGATGAGATACAGGAACAGATGAGAGAACAATGAAAAAATTGTATAGTTACTTTCTATTAAATTAGAAGAAGAACAAGTAAAAGAAACAATGACAGCATGGACAAAAAATTTTTTGGATATACAATAGAGTTAGATAAATGTCAATAACTGTGGGAATTAAATTAACAATGGCAACAGCATATTAAGAGAATTTATATAAAATGGTTTATAGATGGCATATGTCACCGGAAAGATTGGCAAAAATGTTCAAAGTCAAATCAACTAAAAGTTGAAAATGTCACAAGACACCGGTATCATGTTATCATATGTGGTGGACATGTGCAGAAGCGAGAAACTATTGGGCAAGAATTTGGATATGGTTAGAGAAAAATGACCCAGCAATGTATTGATTTAAAACTGGAGCTGTTTTTGTTGGGTATTTTATCTGAGAAATTTAGTAAAGAAAATGTATATCCATGTAATAACTGCAGCGAGAATTGTACTTGCACAAAATTGGAAAGCGGAAAAAATCCCTACAGAGGGAGAGGTAATTAAGAAAATATTAGACTGTGCAGAAATGAATAGATTAACATCGGCAATTAAAGGGAAGGAAGAATCGGAGTATTATAACATATGGGGGAAATTTTATCATTGGATAGAAAATGAATACGGACAAAAAGTGGTATAAAATGAAATAAATCTGGAAGAAAAATAAAATCTCCATTCCCTCCCCAATCCAGGGGAAGATTACTGCAAAATCCCCATTTCCTCCCAATCAGCTGGGACTTGGGAGGCAGAGAATAGATGGAGGGCGGGGGCATTCAGAGGTGATATTTAACAGTTTTCCAAACTACTCAAAAATTCTGCTACTGGTTCTCCAGAACTGGTCAGAACCTGCTGAATACCATCTCTGGATGATAGATAGATAGATAGATAGATAGATAGATAGATAGATAGATAGATAGATAGATAGATAGATAGATAGATAGATAGATAGATAGATAGATAGATAGATAGATAGATAGATGGATAGATAGATGGATGGATGGATGGATGGATGGATGGATGGATGGATGGATGGATGGATGGATGGATGGATGGATGATAGATACTGTTCTCTTCAATCTAAAAATACTTTCCTGATACCAAATTGCCTATGTTACATTTCTGTCACTGGAAATATACTCCAACAAAACTAGAGAAAAGGAGAAAAATGCTGTATTATGAGGCTTCAAACTGAAAAAAAGGTAAAATATAATATTAAATGAATCTGACCTTATCAGCAATAGCTCAACTTGTATATTTATGATCTCTCACTGTAAAAAGAAAAATGACTTCAAGAAATGACAAGGGAACATTTCCTTAGAGATTAAAGAGAACATAAGCAGCAGCTTTCAATTAACTCCAAACCACAGGCTAGCAGAAGGAACATTGCTATAATTTACCAGGATAAAATAAGAAAAGATTTATAAAGAAACTACAGCAGAGATAGCTTGATAAGTGCAGAGCTCTAGAAAGTCTAGGTCAAGTAGATTATTACTACTCCCCAAACAGACCACTTTATTTATTCATTTTTTTAAATAATCCAAGAGCCAAAGTTTCTGGGTGGTTTATAATAAACGACAATTGATTTGTCTGATGAGGGAAAAGACAATAATAATAAGTAACAATAAGTAAGTAACTATATTTATTGGTGACTTAAATCCTCTTATAATGTTTTTGTTTAAAAAATGAACTTGAGGTTTGATGACTAGAAAGAGTAGATTATGAAAAGAAGGAAATTATGTTGTAACCTTTGGGAAAGAGGGTAAAATATAAATGTACTTGTAAATGCTGTTCAATTGGAAGCCATTTCTTGATAACTTTCTTTTGTTTCTTTTCCCCTTTTTTCACTTATTACTTTACTTTCTTTACTGTTTTTGAACTGTGCACAGATTTTATTCTCTTAATAATGTATCTCAATCCCAATAATGTGGGTACAATAGGATGACATATTAGCATTTTTTCCTATAACTATTTTAAGTGTTAAAAGATAGGCCAACGTGAATTCTCTAGAATGCAGCTTGTCTTGACTGTCCAGAAAAAGGAAGAGGTTTATATAATATGTTCAGATAAATATTGAGATAGTTTGAGAAAACATAATATCCAATATAAAAATAGGTAAGGTAAGTAAAGAACCAAAAAGCTTTTCAACCAGCCTGAACCAACCATGGGATAAACCACAGCCACTCAAAGGCAGTGTGACTGCTTCGGTAAAATTGCTCTCCAGGAAAAAATGATATAGTATATATTAGTAAAACATCAGATTTAGGAAATCATCTGTAGACCATGCTTAGGCTTTTAAGATCAGCTAATTATGAGACTAAAGTTCATGTAAGTCAAACTCAAGGCCCACGGACCAGATTCAGCCCGCAGGGCAGGAGTGAAATTCGACCGGTTCTGACCAGTCCAGGCGAACCGGTAGGGATGATTTGAATCGGTTTGCCGAACCAGCAAAAACCACCCCTACTTGGCCCCGGCCATGCCTGCCTGCTCACCTGGTTGCTGCTTACCCCTTCCGGCTGCTCACTTGCCCCTTCCAGCCACTTGACCCGCCCACCCACACCTGCCCTATATACGTTGCCTTCGCCACGTGGCCCAGATAATCACCTCACCAGTCGCCTCACCCACTCAGCTCACCAAAGGTAAGCAATGCATGCTGCCCGCTCGCCCTTCCCCTTGGGTCGGGGCCAGGCCCAGGGCCCAGGAACACACCATTCCCCAAGGCCCCAGAGCTGCTGCCCACCTCAACTAGGTCAGGGAATGCACCATTCCCTGGCTCCAACCTTGCCCCGGAGCCTCCGCCCGCTCGCTGACTGTTGCCCGCTCTCCTTTTGCCATGTGATGCATCCTTACCTTCTTCCCATTGCTGGCTGCCAGGGAAGGCAAGCCAGGGCTGAGCCGTCACTGTTGGGCTCCCCACCACATCAGCCCACATCTTGCCCCTTGTCACAAGATGCCTGCTGCTGCTGCCTTGGTGCAGCTGGATGCTTCTTGCACCGAAAGAGATGGCGGCTGCAGGCTTCTTGAAGCAAAAATTACCGGAGCCGCTCCACTTCTTGAACACGCGCCACTGCCACCCTGTTCCATGCACCAGCTGCACACACGTACACCGTTGCCTGCTACCATCTGGGGTGATGGCTCAGCCCTGGCTTGCCTTCCCTGGCAGTCAGCAGTGGGAGGAAGGTAAGGATGTGTCGTGTGGCGAAGGGAGAGCAGGAGGCCTTTGACAGATTAGGCCAGGACTGGGCAGAAAATAAGTAGAATAGAAATTCAAAAATTTTCCCTACTGGGTTTTGTGGGCATGGCTTGGGGGGGGACATGTCTGCAAGGAATATAAATCCTTCCATTCCCCTCCATCCAATCAGACTTGAAGAAGCTTCCATTACATTATTGTTTGATATCAACTATAATTAATGCACACCACTGGTGCATCATCTGTGTTTAACAATACAATTCAAGAAATCTGTTACCAATTTTCTAAAATGCAGTGCAACATAAAAACTAAATACTTTAGTGCACAACACTTTTCTTTGATGTTCCTTTTGCACACTCACCCACCAACATCTCATAAATAATGATGAACAGGAGAGGAGAAATAGCATCCAGCAATTTACAACTTCCTCAATTAATTAACAGTCAAACACTGAGGAGTTTTGAAGCCATACAAAAGCAAATATATTGATTCAAAATGGAAAGATATTACCAGCTATATTATCCTTGTGTATTGCACAATACAAGATAATATACAAATCACATATTATTTTCTGCATAAATCAAACGATACATTATTTACAATTATGCTGTATCAATGAGTGAGATGCACTGTTACATCTTAACATACAACTCTTAGTTTATACATAATGCAAGCTTTTATGCCCAGCTTTCCAGACTAAACTAGTTACAGAAACAATTTCTGTAAAGGCTATGTTCAATTGCCATTATGATATTGTTAAATAAAATGGGAGAGAAAGCAACAAATGAAAGTTTAAAACTCAGGATACAATTCATGATATATATTCAGTGTCATAGATTTTATGTACCTATGTGTAGAAAACAATTTACATATGCAGATTTATTTTGCTGTATTATCTGTTTCACACTTGTGGAAAAGAGAAAAACAAAGCAGACTTTTACCCAAGCTCTAGTTTTGTTTTTCTAGGAAGGGGAGGACTAGGTAAAAGGCCCACTGTAGTCATTGTTCATGTGGAAGGGGCGGGCGGGTGGATCACAGTAAGAAGGAACAGCCTAACTAAAGATGAGCAGGCTACCCTTGGGCTACTGCCAGACTGAATCCCATCTATGCATATATCTGCCATTCTGAAAAATGATTGGCTTACAGCTATCTCCGCCCCTATTTTCAAATAGAATTTGAGTGCCCATTCTTTGTCTTCCCATCCCTCTGCAGCTGTTGCCGTATCACATCTCACATTTTCCATTCTGCTGAGCAGGGCCTCGAGTTCCCCACACCCTGTGATGACAAGGCAGCCATCGGCTGCTATTCCCTTAAAGGTATAACAGCTCCCCAATACTACTATTCTCCTGTCAGCTTTGTCTAGTAAGTCTCTGAAGAGAGGCCAAAAAGGGAAAGCAAAGCACAGTATGCGTACTTGCTCCCTCCTGCCCCCCCCTTCCCACTGGTAAAGTAAGATGAGGAAAGGAATTTCAAACACAAAGGCCAATCATAACATCCACAAAGCATGTGGTGCTCCTCGGATCAATAATATAGAACGAAACAAATCCACAGAGGCATCTTGACATTGGTGCATTTTTCCAGAGGAAATATATGGTAATTATTTAACCCACAGCAACCTCAAGATACATAAAAGCTGCAAATTAAGCCTAATGCAACAGCTTATACCTCTTTGTCCATATTCTGCAAACTGGGGAGGGGGGAAAAACAGAAAGAAAACATTTATTTTTAACTGTTTTCTCCTTATTGCAGTCCCAATTAAAAACTTTCTATTTCCATCCATTAGCCCAGGAAAAATGATTGTCATTGGAGCCACTAGATTGATATTCTAACCTCAGAAAAGGCAAAGAGATGACGTTTTGTAATCACAACATCAACAGCAATATCAGTGGAAAAAAGTTCTCAAAGCTGGAGAAGGAATACGCTTCCTATACTGCATCCCAATGCAACATCTATAATCTGATGAGTATAATATGCTGGATAGATAAGTCAATTCTATTTTGACAGAATTCAAAACAGAATCCACAATGGAATCAGCTTTCAGTACCAACATTGGTAGCTCAAGTATACTTAAAAGTCCTTCCTTTCCTGCTTTTTGCCGGAAGTAACCTGAATAGTCTCCATTCTGATTTCTTGAATACACTACTACAGAAAGCAATAACATTCTAATGTTTCATGTAAACTATATTGTGAAAGTAACTGAAGTGATTTTTCTTTCTTCATTTTTATATTCTAGTACATTTGCACAGTTTATTTTAATAACATTTTTTAATACTGAGCTGTGACAAATAAATGCTGTTCTGAGGTAGTAAAGCACCTCTTGCACAGCTTTTGTGTCATTTTCGGTTTGTTAATGACAGCACCAAAAAATCTCTATGGAGCAAAAAATTATTAAAAGCAAGATGATAAACAGGAGGATTCGATCAGTACGAGGATAAATCAGCTTCTACTATAATAAACAAATAGTACAAATGCAGAATTGGCAAATCTCAGAAAAGCAATTCTCATTCAAAGGTGAATCACTAAGGAATAGCAAGAGAATTCAAAATGCTTAATATGGAATTAATCAAGGTTTGCATTTTAATCTTTCTCAAATCCATGCAAACTGTTACTACTTACACAGGAATAAATTACCTTGAACTCACCAGGATTTACTTTTACTTATATGTGAAGTGATGTGTACAATATAAACTCATATATGCATACATATATAAACAACAAACATAACCACTGGAAATAGCTCTTGCAATTTACTTCTACATAAACCTGCAAATGACTATGCTGTTAAACAGTTTTACTTTTTAATTGCTCTTAACACTGGCTGGATCATGACCAAAAAAATGTAACATAAGTGCCCTTGTATATTTCTAATTAGTATGAAATGTTGTTACACTGCCATGACAACTTTGAATCTCTGCAGCCGTTTTCTATCAGAATATTGAGAAAGGCCAGCCTAAATGAAATCTTGACTTCCTGCCAATTTTCCTTTAGTTAGAAGGGAAGGGGAGGTATAATTCACTACTTTATTTGGCCTTATTTGGATTCCCATAACCAGCCTTGGTCTTCAGCCTTGAGCTAAAAACTGCACCATCCTGCAAAACCAGGACAAACTGTGCTGATCCAATATATGCAATGGGTTTTGTACCACATCTTTGCAATCTCATCCTGAATACTGAGCATTCAAAATCCTAAACTTCAGGTTTCAAAATAAATGGCGGGCATCCATGATAGAAAAACTATGCCTATGAGGGGTACGTAAAAAGAGATTTGTGCTATAGTTTAGTGCTGTGATAGCGAACCTATGGCACATGTGCCACAGGTGACACATGGAGCCATATCTGTGAGCACGCGAGCATTGCCCTAGCTTAGCTACAGCGCACATGTATGCACTGGCCAGCTGATTTTTGGGCCTTCCAAGCCCACTGGAAGTCAGGAAATAGGACATTTCCGGCCTCCAGAGGGCCTCCGTGGGGGGGAAGGCCTCTGGAGCCTGGGGACAGCGAAAAACAGGCCTACAAGGCCCACTGGGCCATCGCATGCCAAAAGCTGGAAGACTGCAGCGGGGTCCCATATGCATGCAAGAGAGGTCCCACATGCATGCAAGGGGGGTGGGGTGCATTGAATTGCGGATGTGAGCACACACATGCGACCCCCCTGCATTCCCCCCACTTTTGGCACATGGCGGCAAAAAGATTAGCCATCACTGGTCTAGTGCTTCTTGATACCCATCACAATCGTTTCCTGTAGCATTGTAGTTCTCTGGTTAAGATATCCCTATTTTTTCCTTGCCACAGAGATGCTTGCAGGAAAACAAAGCAGATATTAAATGGTGTTAGATGCTAAACCAGTTGTATAATATTTAGACTGTCCAACAGTATTTTCTACAGAGCAGCTAACTTGGATTTTAACACAGTCAATCTTTGTCTCACAGTACCAATTACCTGCAGGCAAAGCAGGAACCAACATTTATCTGAACATAATATCTGGAAATGCTGTACAATGCAAAACTAGTACAGATGTGGATATGCAGGAACATAGAAAAGGAACACCCAAGGATACAGCAAAGCTTCAATATGGGGATGCCTCAGACGAGAAATACCAATAGGTAAATATACCAATAGGCTTCTCTCCTTGATTAGTTTCCATCCACTGCTTCCTGAAAGCAGGACAAGAAGCAATGGATGGAAACTAGACAAGGGGACAAGCAACCTAGAACTAAGGAAAATTGTCTGCAGCTTCTTTGATAAAAACAAAACTCTGTTTAGGTATCCACAAGATTATTACAAGGGGCATTTGGAGGAAGTGAGAGACAGTGGAGAGACAAACTGAGAGCATCCATGACATCATTCATCTGACACAGATGGGCACATCTTGGCATTAGCAGAATGGGGTCTTTGTGTGCGCAGCCATGAAGGCCTCCAGGACATCTGGCATCACAACCTTGCTTGCTGAAGGCTGCATCTGACAAAAACCTCATCTTCCCTGCAGAAATGATATTCACGGATACCTGGAGGAGCACCTGTATTAAACGACGTTGGAAACTGAGTTTTGCTGTCTTCTCCAGCTTGTATGTTTGACTTAAGTACAACATTAATGTGGAGCATGGATAGGAGACTTCAGGTATCCACCAATTAATTTATATTTTAATTTTAGAATTCTACGAACTACTACAGTAAGTGAGATCAAAATATTTTATTTATTTTTATTGTACTAATCTTATATCACATTCTGATCGTATCTACTTCTGAAAATCTTACAGAATAGCAATAGGACTAAAAATAGCAATAGGACTAAAAATCAATAACATGATATAACAATGTAATAAAATAACTTTGGAATAAAAAGAAGTCTGACACTAAGGAACATTCATGACACCTTTCTTATCAGGAGAGACTAAAATGATTTAATTGCCTCACAAAAAGCTAACAAGGTCAGAAACTGTGTGATATTAGGGGAACACTGTTTCAGAGAAGAGGGCAGTGAACAGTGGCAAGGATATCCCCCCTTAAAATGGATAAGGTATCTTTGAGAAAGAATTTTATTCAGCATCCAAGAAGTGTTTACATTTTTTCACACAAAAATGCATTGAGTGCATAGTGCAAAAAAGCAAAAAAAACTGCTACATGTATATACACATGTAATTATTTTCATTATATTATTCTACACTTATATAATTCTTTCTTTTTATCAGAAATCTGTCAGAGGCAGTAAGAATCTCTGCCTTTTCTAGGGATTTAATAGACGCTCTAAGCTGAGAGTTGCATGCAGCCATTCAGGAAATATATACTACTGTTACCATGCCAACCCTATCCTGAAAAATAAAATCATCACTGCTCAGTAGTAATAGCTCAGAGAAGCAACTGAATTTGGCAACAACCCAATTACTCCCCCTTTCCCACAAACTGCCGGGTTTCCTAACAAGCAATATTCTTACATTATTCAAATAGTACTCCAGCAATGTCTGTAAATCACTCTAGGGGCACATCAGCAAAGTAGCTTTCCATATAATTAATTTAACTCAGTCACTAGAATGGAACACACAGTGAACAACCTTTGCAGGAACGTAGGTGTCTTTCTCTACTGTGAATATGAACACACAACTTGTTGTGTGCAATGTAAGGTAAGACAATGCACCATCCTGTGTTGCCTCCAGAAATAGTATAGAAATTGCAGCTATGAAATCCCAGGAAAAGATGCAGCTGCTTTAAAAAGCTGCCAAGAGGTCCTACAATCAGGTTCCTGTCCACTCCAAACAGCCTTTGGAAATCAGTTCTGAAATCTTGGACACAATTACTTATTACTCATATACTCTATGAGAGTACCCAGGCAAGAGCACTATTTTCCCCCATTAAATGAAGGAAACATATTTTAGAGATAGCAAAAATTTTCTCAATGGGAGGGAGAGAGAATCAATAGAGATAATAGATAGATAGATGATAGATAGATAGATGATAGACAGACAGACAGACAGACAGACATAGATATATAGGTATAGATATATTTCCATCTAAAGTATCTTAGCTTATGTATCAGGAAGCCAGTCTGGCCCAATGGATTGGAGAACCTGAGTTTTAGTTGTAACTTAAGGACAGAAACAAACTGGGTAACCTTGGCCAGTCACTTTCTATCAGCCTTAGCAATAAGGCAAGGGCAAACAACTTCTGAAGATGTTGCTTAGAAAACTGGATGGACTACTTTGGTCTAGTCAGGCTAGAAAACATGAGACTGTGAGTTCTAGTCTTGGCTTAGGCATGAAAGCCATTTGGGTGACTGCGATGCAGTCGGTTTCTCTCAGCCCAACCCACCTTGCAGGCTTGTTTTTGTTGCAGAGAAAATAGGAGAAGTATTAAATATATTTGCTGCTTTGAGTTACTTATAAAAATTAATAAAGGCAGGACATACACACATATACACATACATACATACATACATACATACATACATACATACATACATACATAGTTACTGGAATTCAAATTGGACTCCAATTTGCATTAAGATACACACATACTGAACTATAATTCTATACAACTTCTTGCCCTTCAGTACAGCTAGAGCTGATTTTTATATAAATTACCCTTCTGCTCTACATTAATGCCATACTACTCTGAGAGCACCTAATCGTCCTGTAGAAAATCTCTGCCCAATCAGAACCTGATGACATGATGTTAGAATTTTAATACTGGATTGCCATAGGGAAGCAGCTTCCCATGGAGATAAAATAACCTTTAACAAGCTCTAATAAATCCCAAGAGATTTTTGCTTAATAGACATGAACAGTCTCCTATTCTTGAAACACTGAAATGAAATGTGAGAGGGTAATTCCAGTTCCATGAGAAAGGATACCTTCCTTAAGGATGTGGTGTGTCCAACTGATGGGATAAGGAATATGTAATGTAACTCTAAGATGCCACATAGGGGAAACTCTTGTGTCAGTAAGAGGCAGCTGTTCATTGCATAAAGTGTCTGCAACGTTAGAGATATGATTCCTTCCATTAAATATGACTAGGGACATTTTGCTTTTTGTTTCTAAGAAAGAGTAGACATCTGTATCAGAATAAATCTACATATTACCCAGAGTACTATGGTTACAAGGCAATTTATCAATATAATAATTTATTTCTAATAAGTAATATAACAAACTCAATGTCTTCTGGATGTTTTTTGGAAATAAGTTGCAAAAAAGATTCAAATTCCAGACATTGTAGCTTTTGACACATCCAAAGACTGATAGAAACTGTATTGCAGAACGTCTGTTTGAGTAAGCCAAAGGAGAATTAGGAGAAAAAAATATGTTGAAACCATGCATATCTTTTAAACATGGAGTCTGAATTCTCCTGAGGCAAAAGAATGTAAATTAGGAGCTTTAGGATGCTGGTGGGTGTCTTTAGGATTGTAAGATATATGTCCTGCGCATAATCAACATTCTACAAAGGTGAGCATTTGTTTTATTATGAGTATCTGTTCCAGTAAAGCTAGACTCCACATCAATGAAAAGGACTACAGAATCCAACATGGCAACAGACCTTGCTAAAGGACATGACATTCCTGGTCCACAGGTTTTGATGAATACCTGCTTCAAAACAAAGAGGACCATTCCAACAATGACACATGGGCCTCTGGTGGCTCAACAGGCTAATGCAGCCTGTTATTAACAGCAACTGCTTGCAATATTGCAGGTTCAAGCCCCACCAGGCCCAAGGTTGACTCAGCCTTCCATCCTTTATAAGGTAGGTAAAATGAGGACCCAGATTGTTGGGGGGCAATAAGTTGACTTTGTATATAGCACACAAAATGGATGAAGACTATTGCCTGACATAGTGTAAGCCGCCCTGAGTCTTTGGAGAAGGGCGGGATATAAATGCAAATAAAATAAAAATAAAGATAAATAAAATAAATAAATTTTTGCTCCAGGAGGCTTGCACACATTTATCAGTAAATATATTAAATAATACTATGGGGGCATTATCTCTATGCAAACTATGTTGGTAATAAGTGTTATTTAAGATATTTACATTTAGCAGTAAATATCTTAAATAACCCTAAGGGGCCATTATCTCTGAGTAGCCTCACCACAGGTAGACATTCTAGGTTTTCCTTCTAGACCAGCTTTCTGCAATGTGGTGCTCTCCAGAATGCACCACATTGTCTCAGATTGGGACAATTCGCCACAGCTGACTCACCTGGGACATCTTGCCCATGGGGTAACTCAAAGCAGTCAACTCACCACAAGACAATTCAATTCAACACAGGATAACCGAACATGAGATAACTACACAATTATCCGCCACTGTTTCTTTGACTATTTTCATTTTTTTTCCATTCACATTTCATTTTGTCCCACCTTCAGCATCCTTTCCTTAATGATTCTATTCCACCATTTCTTAATGCAAGGCTTGCATTTCTAGATTCACTTAGTTCCAGTTATCCCATGTGGAATTTGTCCAGTGGCCAGATGGCCAGGGTAAGTTAGCCAAGGTGACTTGGCTGGGGCCAGATGACAGTGGTGCTTTTTCCAAGGCATCAGCACCAGCACCTCCTGAGAGCACTACATCGTGGGGAAGTCATTGTACAAGTTGTTGTTCCACGTAACGGTATGTATTAAGGGAGGCCAGATATTAGATTCGACCCACGGGGCATCTTATGAGGGAAGGGGCGTGCCTCTTTTACAAAGACTTCCTAGGTCCGAGCGGCTGCTGCTGTTGCTGGGTGGCTGTAGAAGGCCTGGGCGATGAAGAGGCCTTGGGCGGGGAGGGGGGGGGCGGAGAGACACTTCGCTGCAGAATCTGCTCTGTGCAAAAGCGAAGGTTTTGCTTTTCCCCTGAGAAAAAACAGCCTCGCGCCTACTCTTTCCTCCGCCCAGCCTGCCCTCAAAGCGGACCCCGCTCACCTTGAGATAGTCGTTCTCGGAGCGCAGCTCCTCCAGCTCCCGGGCGACTCCCGCGTCCAGCAGCTCCTCGGTGAGGTCGGAGAAAGCCAGCGAGGTGCTGAGAGGGAGGCGGCTACTGGCCAGCGAGGCGCCCGTCGACAGGTCCTCGGGCAGCGGGGAGACGCCATCGGCGGAGGCACTGGCCGGCTGGGCAGGGGCGCTGCTGCTGGGTGGGGACTCGGTGTCGCTGCCGCCGCCGCTCAACCCGCCCAACTCCAGCAGCGACAGGACCTTCGCTTCCTCCGAGGCGCTGCAGTCCGACACCTCCGAGCTGCTGTCTGTCAGGCTGGAGGCGAGCGGCGGCTGGGAGCGCGCCGACGGCACCTTTCCGGCCCCGCCGGAGGCAGCTGCCCCCTCGCCAGCCCCGGAGAGACGGCTCCGCCCCTTTACTCTGGCCCCGGGTCGGCCTCCCGAGCCCTTCCCGGAGCCCCGCGACCCCATCGGCGGCGTGGCCTTGCCCTTCTTCTCGCCGCGGCCATCCTTGGCGCTCCCAGCCCGGCGCGAGTGTCCCCCGCCCGCTCCCGATTTGCCGGGGAAGAAAACAGGCGAGCCGGGGTGGCTGCCGCGCCGGCTCTTGGCCAGCGACCACCCGGGCACATCCCTGGGTCTGGCCGGGGACGGCGCCCGATGCAGCTTCTTCCTCTCAGGCTGCGCGGGAGGCAGCGGCGCTGGGGCCGAGGCGAGACGCTGGCTGGGTTCCGCCTCGCACGGCGCTGCTGCCATCCCCGGACGGCTCCTCACTGGCCCCTCCGGAGCCTACTGGGGCTGAGATCGCTCATGATCCGGCCGGAAAGCCTCGTTTCCGCGCTGGGTCCCCTGATGGCTCAAGCTCTTCCGAGCGGGCTCGCCGACAAGAGAGATTCGCTCGGCTCGGGGGACGAAAACAGGTTGGTCTGGCCGTTAATCCGCCGCCACGCCGCGATGATGCTCGTCTCCGCCGCCCCACAAGCAGCAACAGTTCCACGGTTGGCTCCCTCCTCCTCCTCCTCCTCGTCGTCGTCGTCGTCCTCGGTATCCCCGCCCAGCTGCGAAGACGGTGACGCGCATGGTCTGGGAACAAAAGGCGGAGTGAGGCGCCCGAGGGGGCGCTCGGATCCTCGAGGCAACAGCGACCTCCTTCTCCGGACGGCCGAGGGGGCAGATCTCGCTCTTGGGTCGAGATGGATATAATAGAGATGCTGTAAAGGACGCGGCGCCCCGGCTCCGTTTTTTTCCTGGAAGCAAAGACTGGACCCACCACCACGTAGCCCCGTGAAAGCCCGAAAAGTCTCCTTAATGAGGAGCTTCTGTCGGGCGGAGGTCGGAACCACTTTACCTCTGGGATTTAAAAAAAGAAAAAGAAAAAGATCGTGGCTTTTGAGCATGGTTGTGGTCAGGCACATCGGTATTATAAGAAATGTAGCTCAAGCAAACCCCAAAGCCACGATATTCTCTTTTTTTTTTTAATCCCAGGAGGAAAGAATGCTGTTCCCTGTCTTTGAAAGAAGACAAGGATTGCATTTTCCCCACAGAAATCAAAACATGCAGCAGCTGGAAACCGAGGCAAGACAGTGCCTTACTTGTGAGCAGTGTAGCACAGAAGACCAGGGAGGGAAGGGCTAGTGCAGTGATGGCCAGCCTTTTCTGGACCAAGTGGCCAAAGTGTGTGACTGAACACCCAAAACGCAATGTGTGTGCAGCCCTTGCGCATGTCACATGCATGCTCCTGCATGCTCCCCGTGCCCCACGCATGCGGCCCCCCTCGCACACACCTCGCCACCCTGCATGCAAATGTGGCTCCCCGCCCATGCCCTGGCCCCCGCACATGCACTGTAGAGACCCAAAGATCAGCTGGCCGCCAGGAGACACGTGCGCATCCACGGCAGAGCTGAACTGGGGCAATGGCTCACGTGCCTCCAGAGACGGTGCTGCATGCCACCTCTGGCATACGTGCCATAGGTTCGCCATCACGGGGTTAGTGCATGTAGGCTGCAATAATGTTCAACTATTTCTGCAGGGAAAAAGGAGGGTCTAGATGGTTGTTTTCCCCTGTTTCTCCTGAAAGTTTGCTCAGCAGAAAAACATATGCCTTCCATATATGTTCCCTATTTTGTTCTAAGGATTCATGCTATTTCTATTATGCAAAATCTCCTTCAAACCTTCCCCAAACCAAATGCCTCAAAGTGAGCATCAGTGGGAAGTGGAGATGAGGGAAGGCATGATATTGACTGCAGAAATGATTATACAAATAATTAGTTCAAAGACCCAAAATGTAGCAACAAAATGCTTTCAGATGAGCTCCTACATCTTTTTTGCCTCACAACAGACCGTTTTGCAAAGAGATACGCTAAAACAGTTCCCCAATGCTTTAGATATATTCTTCTTCAACACCCATAATGTTGTGGTGGAACTAATGTGAGGGAACTAATGTCCTCCATGTACTATATGAATAATTCCCAAAGAAAACGTGAGAAAGCCAATATTCATGGTCTCTTGAATAGACTTGAGTCCTGGATGATTTATTGTGCACTTAGTAAGGCAGTTACTCTTTGTGTTCCCCACTAGTGGTACAAAACAAAAACATTGGTGCATGAAGAAATCACAGTGTAGTTTCACAGTTGCTTTGCCATACATTTTTCTGTCCACTTTCGGTTCTAAGTAGAATGTTATCCAAGAGTTCAGTTAAAATTGCAATACATGATTACATTGAACGTTCAGAAGACCAAGATAGACAAGGGTCAATAGAACAAAACTGGAATAACATATCAACATATATAAGATGCAACTTCTGGATGAGCAAAATTGTTTATATCTATATACTGGTAATATACCAGTATACCGGTAATAATCTATATACCACTATCTATATACTGGTAATATGAAGCCCATTTTTCTATTGGAAATAATTATCTTAGAAAGAAATAGTTGCTTGTATGTGTTCTCTGGCTCTCTTCTGCTATCTAACATTTGTAGCTGGGTATCTCAAAAATGTTATATTCTCAAAGTGTAAATCAAAGCTGGCATTCAGTGTTTCTCAGGAAGTCATATGATTTATACACAGCAGCTGTTGGCAAAGCACACTAAAGCAATCAATGGATCTGTCTACTGTATCATTGCATTGCGTCAGAAGACCTGGCAGTAACATAGTTGTCTTGGAATACAGCTGCAAATTAGTTTTAAAATCACACTTTTCATCTGCCGTATTGCCTCAGACTTAAATATTGGTCCACTAAGCATTATTAGCTAATGTTGGCTTTGAAACTAGGTGCTATCATTTTGCCACTACAGGTACTCCTTGACTTATGACCATATGATCAATGACTTTTTGAAATTATGATCTCTTCCCAAAGTTACAGTCATTGCAGCATCCTGTGGTCACATGCACAAAATTTGGGTACTTGGTAATCTGCCCACCCTTACGATCAATTGCAAGGATGCTGCAGCTCAATTCCATAAGTCGAGGACTACCTGCATTTACAGCTGGAAATCGACACATCTTGATTTCTAATGCTGATCAATAGCTACTTCCTTAGTACCTGTCCCCTCTCTGATAAAACATGAACTGTTGAGATGAGACCATTTGGATGCATCACTGATTCATGAAGATAAGAAAAGAACAGAATGACTAGCATGGGCGACCTCCCACAGCAAGAATCAAATTTAAAGAAAAGGAAAAACTACTTTCTCTATCTCAATTTTTATTCTACTTGAGTGAATCTAATGCATAATTGGAACATTGCCAAAAGTTATTGCTATAAGCCAAGCTTTCTTAATGTGATGATCCTTATATGTTAACTGTGCTTTCATCATTTCCATGTATGTGTTTATTAACAAAGTTTTGTGGAGAAAATTGAAGTCATAAACTAACAAGCGCTGGGTCAGAAGATTATATGACTCTGTTCTTAATTGATTGAATATATGAATTCAGTTAGATGTGGCATGTTCTAATGTTTTTTTATTATTTTCTGTTTGTTTGTTTGTATAACAACCCTGAGCTACACAGTGGGGGACAACCATGGGTTAACAGAATAAATAAATGCTTATAGGGAGAGCATCACACAAAATTTTATATCTGGATTTATTTTTTTTATTTTTTTTTATTTTGTCACAACTATACAAAAGCATCAACATAAAATAACTACATATCCTATAAGCATATATATGAGCAAAAGTATGCAATAACTATATTAATTTGATATAATGAAAGGAATGGTAGGCACTTTTGTGCTCTTATGCACACCCCTTATTAGTCCTCTTAGGAATGGGGTGAGGTCAATAGTAGACAGTTTTTGGTTAAAGCTTTTGGGATTTTGAGAAAAGACCACAGAGTCAGATAGTGTGTTCCAAGCGTTAATAACTCTGTTACAGAAGTCATATTTTCTGCAATCAAGATTGAAGCGGTTAACATTAAGTTTAAATCTATTGTTTGCTCTTGATTGATTGTATAGTTTATTGATTGTATAGTATAGCTATTGTATAGCTCAATAGCTATATATCAATATATACCATCAATAGCTATAGTATAGCTATTGATGGTATAATCCTCCAGATGTTGCTTAGGTACCATTCTTGTCTTTTTTAAGTATTTTATAGCTATAGACTTCATTTCTCCATGTTGTTCATACAGCAAAACATTTAGGGACACATATTTTCCACATTGTCTTATAAATTAACAAATTAAGACTATAAAAATACAGAAAGACCATCTCATGAATCTGGAGTTGATATTTTTATTAACAGTTACTTATTAATGATTATGAAAGTAGTAATAATCTGAAATAAAGTATGTTCCGGTCGATTTTATCTTTGGTACCATTTCTCATCTTTTCTCCAGTCCCGATAACATGATACCCTTTTTTGCATAATCAATACAGGAGCCAACTCAGAAAACTCAAACTGCCCAAGGAGCTGCTGATCCAGTTCTACAGAGGAATTATTGAGTCTGTCATCTGCACCTCTATAACTGTCTGGTTTGGTTCTGCAACCCAACAAGACAAACACAGACTTCAGAGGATAATTAGAACTGCAGAAAAAACAATTTCTACCAACCTGCTTTCCATTGAGGACCTGTATACTGCACGAGTCAAAAAGACAGCTGTGAAAATATTTACAGATCCCTCACATCCTGGACATAAACTGTTTCAGCTCCTACCCTCAAAATGACACTATAGAGCACTGCACAACAGAACAACTAGACACAAGAACAGTTTTTTCCCCGAATGCCATAACTCTGCTAAACAAATAAGTCACTCAACACTGTCAAACTATTTACTAAGTCTGTACTACAATTAATCTTCTCATCGTTCCCATTACCCATTTCCTTTCACTTATGACTGTATGAACATAACTTTGTTGCTTGTATTCTTATGATTTATATTGATATTGTTTCCTGATTGCTTATTTGTACCCTATGACTATCATTAAGTGTTGTACCTTATGATTCTTGATGAATGTATCTTTTCTTTTATGTGCGCTGAGAGCATATGCACCAAGACAAATTCCTTGTGTGTCCAATCACACTTGGCCAATAAAAAAATTCTATTCTATTCTATTCTATTTTGATGTAGAGAGATAGCTGCCTTAAAATACAAGGAGGGCACGTTAACTTCAGCACCAGAGGGAGATGAGCTTCCAGCAAAATAGTGAACATACCAATCTTTTCTTGAGTGGTTTTTTTTTGTTTTTTAATTTAATGCTGGAAAAAAAACAGCAGTGCTGGCTTTTTATACGAATGAAGCATGCTCTGCTGAAGCAATCTGTAAACATTTATTTGTTATGGTTTTAACTATTCATAAAACAGCACATTCTAGAAAATGTTTTTGCCTACTACAGGTTCAGTGGCATTTGCAGGAGGGATTAAACAGGCAAAATAGTACTCCTAATGCCACACTCCAAGCCCCACCCCTGAATGTGTGCATGCAGTAGCTTCTTTACAAAAGGGATCCTGATGCTGTACACACACACACACACACACACACACACACACACACACACACACCTAAAATGTCATTGCACAGATTACATATCAGTGAGATCTAACTATGCTCAGACACAGATTAAAATTTAAAAATATTTAATTCAACTTCATTACATCAGTGGAGCTTTAAAAAGAAAACTTATACCCCCAATGGGCTGGTCTGTATAGGAATATCTGTAAGTTATGAGGGAGAAGCTTCCATCATCATACAAAAATACATATTTGCATGAGAAAAGCAGAAAAAATAAGAAGAAATTGGACTGTTACTTGTCTGAGGTGGTATAGGCCTTCCAAAACTGACAATAGGTTCTCCTGCTTGAGCAGAGGGCTGGACTAGAAGGCCCCCAAGGTCCCTTCCAGTTCTTATTCTGTTCTCTTCTGTTCCATTTCATGCAAATATGAAATTCATTCCTTTTACTCAGGGGTGGGTTTCAAAACCCACCGCTACCAGTTTGCTTGTGGGCGCGCACACATGCACAGAAGCAGCCAGGTGGACGGGCGGAGCCTGCTGCTGCCACCGCGGCTACCAGTTCACCCAATCCTGGGTGACCCGGTAGCAACCCACCACTACTTTTACTCCCACTTAATGTTGAACCATTGTAATAGCTAACATATTTTTATGGGGAAGAACTATATATACCAGCAAAACTAAATTTGAAAGTAATTTCCTTGTAATTTAATTACACTCAATATGTTAACTTTCCAGATATGTTGCTAATAAGTTTCCCCTGCTATGACTTTAAATATTACTATTTAAAAGGGACTTCAGGATTGTACCCAAACTACTAGTCCCAGGATGTCTGATAATGCTCCTTTGTCTCATATGGGCAAATGTAAGATAGGAACTATTTGATTCTCACAGCCAGCAAGTTTATACTTGCCCCAATCACACAGAAGTATATCAGCCTCTGTCTCTATTCTTATAATCTAGCTTCTGTTTCTTACTCTAAAAATGGTGGGATTACATAGAATGTTGGAACCTGCCTTTTCTCCTGATGATAGATATCACCACTAAGTATTCATAATTTTTATATGGGCACATTCTTGTGTTTACTCGTAACAGCAAGAAGTACACATCCAAGAGAGAGAGAAAGTCAAATCTGGGTCCGCAGCAATTCCCAAATATTTATACAACATGTCTTCAGAAAGATCTTAAAAGAAGGAATGAAACTTGTGTGAAGGTTCAAAAAGATTCACATGGATGGAGCTTGGAATCATGAAATAAATATCTGCTATTTTTTTATTATTTATTTGTCAAACACAACAGTATATACAAGTATAAGCATGAAATAACCATACGAATTGGATACAATCAAAGAGAACATTAGGACAGGAATGGTAGGCACGCTGGTGCTCTTATGCACGCCTCTTACAGACCTCTTAGGAATGGGGTGAGGTCAACAGCAGATAGTCTTTGGGAAAAAGACTAAGACAAATGTAGACCAAATATTAAAGCATAAAGACAACACAATGACAACAAAGTTACTTTTTTTCAAGGTAGTTTTTAGTTGTAACGTGAGTGTGAAAACTTGGCCATCAAAAAGGCCACCCGATTAACAACAACAACAAAAATGATGGTCTTGAATTGTATCATTAGAGAAAAATTTGAGAGACTATTTTAAACCATAAGAAGAACAAATCATTCAATACTAGATGAAGTAAAGCCTGATGACTCATTGAAAGCACTAATAATTAAGACTAATGTTAGATATTTTGTATACATAATAAAAAACTGAGATGGTTGGAAAGGTGATTGGGGAAAAAAGCTGACAAAAATAAGGCAGGTAGGAATGATGACACATAAACTTAAAAGAATTCAAAGTAGTAGTTACTGATAGATACTCCTGATGAAATGATGCCCATCAGTCACAAAGAGTCAGAGATGAGATAACTGAAGGATTGGACAACAACATTGTCTGCTTACTCTCTGTAGAAAGGAGCAAAACAGATACTGTAGACTGAGTAGTAGAACTTGGTTCCCTTTGAAGTGTCATACATGAAATTGAATTAAGCAAAATTACAATTAGAAATTAAACAAGAAGCATTTAATAGAAGCAGCAAAGTACTGCCATAAATAGTAGAAATTTGCCCTCCAGATGTTTACAGGATCATTATGAAACATAGGATAAGTTTACTCCTTTCCTTTTGGTTATACATCTCCAGCTGAAATAGGTCCACGCTGATCACTAGATCATATATCAAGGAAGTAAATCAAAAATGGGTCAACTACAAAAATCAAAGTCTATAGGAAAAGATTTGTTAAGGCTTAACAAAAAAGATTTGTTAAGAGAGATGAAATAAACAGCAATGCACCCCATAGTGTAAAACCTATGTAAATTCTTAGTATATTGTTTCAGGAGTTAGTAACATAGCTTCCCATCCACACCCCTCCTGATAGTGTTTATGGTCTACAGCTCTATAAAAGCACACCATGTTCTGATGATTTTTTAATCATGTTTTGGGATTGTTGCTATTGTACCAGCCTCCCTATCGCATAGCAACTTCTGCCTGATTCTGTGGCCAGGCTGGCTGTGGAGTTTCCCAAGTTTATAGTCTTGGGAAGCCTTAAGATGCCTTCTTTGGGTCAGAGGTAGCTTGAAAGTTTATGGTCACTATGATAGCCATGGGCCTATCTCAGATTTTTAACAGAATAACAGAGTTGAAAGGGACCTTGTAGGTCATCTAGTTCAACTCCCCACCCAAGCAGGAGACCCTATACCATTTCTGACAGATGGCAGTCCAGTCTCTTCTTGAAAGCTTCCAGTGGTGAAACTCCCACAACTTCTGAAGGCAAGCTGTTTCATTGGTTAATTGTTCTCACTGTCAGAAAATTTCTCCTTATTTCTAGGTTTAATCTCTCCTTGATCAGTTTCCACCCATTATTCTTTGTCTGGCCTTCAGGTGTTTTGGAAAATAGGTTGGCCCCCTCCTCTCTGTGACAGCCCTTCAAATATTGGAACACTACTATCATGTGTCTCTTGGTCCTTCCCTTCGCTAGACTAGCCATGCCCAGTTCCTGTAACCGTTCTTCTTATGTTTTAATCTCCAGTCCCCTAATCATCTTTTTTGCTCTTATCTGCACTCATTCTAGAGCCTCAACTTCAAGATCATTCAGTACCTCTGTTTTTTTCTGTCAGAGAAAATAGCAAGGTAACCTGAATTTGGGGAGTTAGTGGTTTCTATCCTATCATGGTCAGATCACTTCCTAGTAACCCTTAAGTTCTCTGGCATCACCCCTCTTCTCATTACGGAAAGGTTAGATTTATTAGATTGGTCCATCCTAGGCAACTAATAGACCCAAATGGATTTAAATATCCCTCTGGTTTATGGAAAATAGAAATAGCACTTAAACTTACGATATATACCACTTCATAGTGTTTTACAGCACTTTGTAAGCAGTTTACAGAGTCAGCATATTACCTCCAACAACCTTGCTCCCCATTTTACTGAAGAATGAAACTATGGAAGGTTGAGTCAATCTTGAACCAGTCAAGATCAAATTCCTGACAGTGGGCAGAGTCAGCCTGCAATACTGCATTCTAACAATTGCGCCCAAAGTAAAGGACAGGTAACAGGAGAAGAACCTAGAGTGCTGCTAGCAAATGACAAGGAGAAAATGCAATTGATACAGGTTATAACCACTATTAGAGCCTGTGATGGTAAGAGCAACAAAACATCAGTATTTCTCCACTCTTATTACATCTACTAATAGCCTTCATCAGCCTTGCTTTAGGTGAACAGAGCCCTTCTGCAAGGCCTGACTCTGTGATTCATTGTGAAGATAGTCATGGTGAGGAATAGATTAGGCATATGAAAAATAAAGCTGACCAGATAAGTTGAACTCTGGCCTTGGAGCAGGTCCTGTGGAGGGTACAGTTGGTAGGGCTGGCTTGGTTATCTTTGATTATGTTGGGCCTGAGGAAGTGAACAACATCCTTATAACTATCAGCTTGATTACCTCTGCATTAGAGTTATATCCATCTAGTTGGTTAAGGCTACAAGCAAGGAACAGTAGTAATGCATCCCTTCTTCAAAGCCATCACTGAATCTGACCATTCTTGACAATTTACATCCATTTCTTTTTGGGGAAATTATCTAGACTTCTTTCAGTAAGGATTCAGGCCTGGGTATGAGACTGAGATCATTGATCACATTCCTGGACGACCTCTGGCAAGAGCAGGATGGGAATGGTATGCTTTTTCTTGCTCGTCTTGAGCTCTTGGTGGCCTTTGATATCAGTGATCATGAGATCCTTCTGGGTTGGTTTTGGGAATTGGAGGTAGGCACTACCTCTATTGTTCTGGTTCTTCTCTTTTGTCCGGGGTCAGTTCAAATCCCTGTCAATGCTGGAGAATGGCCCAGCACCAAGGCTCTACTTTTAGGGAGCTGCAGAGTTCCGGACTTTCTCCCCTCCTGTTTAATGTTGTAGTGTCTACTTTTAGGGAACTGCAGAGTTCCGGACTTTCTCCCCTCCTGTTTAATGTTGTAGTGAAATGTCACCTTGGACAATGAAGGGAAGAGATTCTGCCTAAGAAACAATCAGATGTGAGAGACAGGAGTCCTCAATGGCTTAACAGAGAAAGAAACTTAGGAAGTTCTAATGGATCAAGCAGTTAAATGTGATGATGAGAAGTTTGTAGCTTCAGACTTGCATGATTCTGTTAATGTAACCAGTGATGGGATCCTACCGAGTTAACAACCGGTTCTCTGAGTGCACGAGCACCAGACACACACTGCACACACATGCACAGTTTGCAGAAAATTGAATTTCCACATTGCTGAAAGCAAGGAAAACAGCTCAGGAGCAGCAATCCATTCTGTCACCCTGCTGGAGGTGTCCCGGCCTAGTTTGGCCTGGTTGGGCCCAGCTAGGCCTGCTTCTTCCCGGATTAGGAAGTTACATTACCATCTGTGACATTGTCACGCATTTGTTATCTTGCACTTTGTATGGCCGGCCGGAGTTTTCTGGGTTCGGCCATCTTTGGAACTTCCCGGGGGATGAGTGGAGACCGACTGTTGCAGTGGGACTTTATCTTGAAACATCTATTGTGGAACCATCTACCTCGGAAATAGCTGAGACGCCATGGTCGGAGAGAGGAATACCACCTCTATTAGATTATGGATTTTAGGACTGAGCTTGGTGCAGAGTAGTAATAACTTTCTACCATCAGACTACATCTGCTTATTGTACTATCTTGTGTCAGCGTTAAGCCAGCCACCATCCGAAGATATTCTGGCAGATGGGTATCCATTAGGATTTGGCATTACATCCTGCCACCCCAGACATTATACTACTACCTCTCGCTGTCTTCTTTCTCCTGCTTATGCTTTTGAACATTTATGCGATATTCTGCTTTGGAACTCTTGCGCCTGCAGTGCCCCGCCTGCAGGAATGGCCCGCCGCATTATCAAGGGCGGCCTCAATGACGGGTCTTGGGACCCACAGAGGTGGCATCGAAAAAGGGAGCCTTGGGGGGTTTTAGGATAGGGCTTTTTTAAGGGGGGGGGGGGGCAGGGCGGGTGTTGGGGGTAGCCCGTCGGGTGGGGAGCCAGTCCTTGCGCGTGCTCGCGACGGTTTTTTAATGGGTTCGGAGGTTAGGGGGGGAGATTGCGTTCCTGCTGGTGAGGGTGGTCTGATTAGCACGGTAAGTGGGAGGGGCAGATATGGCGGAAGGGGGGGACCATATCGTTTTGGGGGGTCGCGCGGTCGATGTTTGCAGGCGATCGCACGCCCCGATCCCCCGTCCTTTTCCCGTTTCCCGGATGGTCGAGACCCTCAGAGCCTGGGCCTTCGGCTGTTGTTATGCAACGCACGGGCCCTAGTCAACAAGGCCCCCTAATACGATCTTATTCAGGGGCGCTGCGGATCTTATAGGCGTTACGGAAACCTGGCTGGGCACGGAAGGGGTGTCCCCTTGTTGAGATGTGCCCGCCAGGTTTCCGTGCATTCCATCAGCCGAGGCCCAGGGCAGGGGTGGAGGGTGGCGGTTGTGATTAGAGAGCCTAGAGCCGAGGGAGACCACTGTACCTCAGATTGCTGGGTGCGAATCCCTCTTTGTGAGATGGGGTCATAGGTGTCAGGTGGGATTACTGATCGCGTACCTGGCTCCTTGCTACGTGACAGTCGCCCTGCCCGAGCTCCTGGAGGTGCTGGCCGGGGTGGCAGTTGAGACCCCCAGACTTTTAGTCATGGGGGACTTTAACTGCCATCTTCCGGCTTGTCATTGACAGCAGCTCGGGAGTTCATGGCTTCCATGACGGCCTTGGACCTGACCCAAGTAGTTGATGGCCCTACTCACATTGGGGGTGGCACTCTGGACTTGATTTTTGTCTCTGGTCAGTGGTTGAGAGATCTGGACTTGAAGGAAATAGTCATTGAACCTTTGTCATGGTCAGATCACTCTCTTCTTCGCCTGGACTTTCTGACCGCTACTCCCCACCGCGGGAGGCGGAGCCGATGCGTGGGTCCCGCCCCAGGCGCCTGATGGACCCGGAGGGGTCCCGGACGGAGCTTGGGCCATTCCCTGAGGGTCTGGCCCACGGCTCGGCTGAGGAACTTGTTGCGGCCTGGGAACAGGCCGCGGCGGGGGCCTTAGACCGAGTCGTGCCTTTGCGGCCTCTGACCCGGCGCAGGTCCCAACCGGCTCCTTGGTTCTCCGAGGAGCTGCGAGGATGAGCGCCAGAGAAGGCGCCTAGAGAGTTCCTGGAGGTCTAGCCGTTCGAGGCTGATCGGACACTAGTGAAGTCCTATACTAGGACTTACCTAGTGGCATTGAGGAAGCGAGGCGTAGCTCGCCTCCTCCCTCATTGCATCGGCAGATAACCGCCCAGCCGCCCTGTTTGGTGACTCGCTCCCTTTACATCAGGGGAGCGGGATGACCCGTTGCAGGACGTGCTGAGGAGTTTAACGGTTATCTATACGATAAAATCGTTCAACCGGGATGGTCTGGACCAGAATTGCAGTGACGCGGGTGAGACGGCTGAGGGCGGTCTTGGTGACATTTTATGGGATGAGTTTGACCCTGTGGCTCCCGAGGACATGGACAGGTTGTTGGGTAGGTTGAATGCCACCACGTGTTTACTGGACCCGTGCCCCTCCTGGTTGGTGCTGGCCACTCAGGAGGTGACACGAGGCTGGCTCCAGGCAATTACAAGTGCTTCTTTGGTGGAGGGAGTCTTCCCGGCCGCCTTGAAAGAGGCGGTGGTGAGACCCCTCCTCAAGAAGCCGTCCCTGGACCCGGCTGTTTTAGGTAATTATCGTCCGGTCTCCAACCTTCGCTTGGCGAAGGTTGTAGAAATATGGTGGCATATCAGTTCCTCCTACACCTGGATGAAACTGTCTATCTAGACCCGTTCCAGTCCGGCTTCCGGCCCGGTTACAGCACTGAGACGGCTTTGGTCGCGTTGGTGGATGATCTCTGGAGGGCCAGGGATAGGGGATGTTCCTCTGCCCTGGTCCTGTTAGACCTCTCAGCGGCTTTTGATACCATCGACCATGGTATCCTGCTGCGCCGATTGGGGGGATTGGGAGTGGGAGGCACCGTTTATCGGTGGTTCTCCTCCTATCTCTCCGATCGGTCGCAGACGGTGTTGACGGGGGCAGAGGTCGGCTCGCGGCGCCTCACTTGTGGGGTGCCGCGGGGTCGATCCTCTCGCCTTTGTTCAACATCTATATGAAGCCGCTGGGTGAGATCATCAGTGGCTTCGTGTGAGGTACCAGCTGTACGCTGATGACACCCAGCTGTACTTTTCACACCGGGCCACCCCAACGGCTATCAAGTGTTGTCCCGGTGCTTGGAGGCCGTCTGGTCTGGATGGGGAGAAACAGGCTCAAGCTCAATCCCTCCAAGACAGAGTGGCTGTGGATGCGGCATCCCGGTACAGTCAGCTGAGTCCTCGGCTGACTGTTGGGGCGAGTCATTGGCCCGATGGAGAGGGTGCGCAACTTGGGCGTCCTCCTGGATGAGCGGCTGTCTTTGGAAGATCATTTGACGGCCGTCTCCAGGAGAGCTTTTACCAGGTTCGCCTGGTGCGCCAGTTGCGCCTTTCTGAACCGGGATGCCCTATGCACGGTCACTCACGCCTCGTGACGTCTCGCCTGGATTACTGCAATGCTCTCTACATGGGGCTCCCTTGAAGGGCATCCGGAGGCTGCAGTTAGTTCAGAATGCGGCTGCGCGGGTTATAGAGGAGCCCTCGTGGCTCCGTATGACACCTATCCTGCGCAGACTGCACTGGCTACCTGTGGCCTTCCGGGTGCGCTTCAAGGTGTTGGTAACCACCTTTAAAGCGCTCCATGGCATAGGGCCGGGTTATCTACGGGACCGCCTACTGCTACCGAATACCTCTCACCGACCTGTGCGCTCTCACAGAGAGGGACTCCTCAGGGTGCCGTCAGCTAGACAGTGTCGTCTGGCGACGCCCAGGGGAAGGGCCTTCTCTGTGGGGGCTCCCACCCTCTGGAACGAACTCCCCCCAGGACTCCGTCAACTTCCGGACCTCCGAACCTTCCGTCGCGAGCTTAAGACGCATTTATTCACCTGTGCAGGACTGGCTTAGATTTTAGATTTTAAATTTAGATTTTAAATTTATAGATTTTTAAATTTACAAGGGTTTAAATTTGGTTTTAAGATTTATATTTCTATTTTTTAATATTTGGCATTAGAATAAGTTTTTTAATAGTTATTTTAATTGTATATAAATGTTTTATGTGCCTGTGAACCGCCCTGAGTCCTTCGGGAGATAGGGCGGTATACAAATTTGAATAAATAAAATAAAATAAATAAATAAATCAGCTGGGCTTTGGAAGCAGAAATATAGGTGAGTATAACGCAGGGGCCCACTTCACAAAAAGAGAGAACCGGTTCGCTCACGGCTGAAAGTCGGAACTAACGGTTTGGCCAAACCAGTCCAAACTGGTAGAATCCCACCACTGAATGTAACCTTACAATAAAGTAAAATTAGTTTCTCTAGTCATATTTCCTGTCTGGTTTACTTGGGAGGGCTGATATCAGTTTTGCAAGTCTGAAAGAACAAATTTCCCAATGTACATCTACAGTACATGAAGCCATTGGATGAGATATCATTAATATGTTGGTGATACCCAGTTTTATATCCCCACCTCAGACTGTCTGCATGATGTTGTGGAAGCCTTATATCAGTCCTTCTAACATGCTTGCCAGGCCGAATTCCTTCTGTGGGCAAAGTTGCCTCTTATCTGATCATTGCCTAGCCTGCAGCTCCTCACTCCTGCCTTCTCAAGGACATTCTCACAGACTATTACAGGAGCATTTTTTGGCTATGTTGAGGCCATCATATGACTCTCTGGCTACTGTGTATTTTATTTCTTGTTCTGTATGTATTTTTGTTTTTACTGCTTTGAGCCACCAGGAGTCAGGGACTTGAAGTTGTCTCTACCTATCCTGTGTTCAGAATTATCCATGATAATATAAAAGCTAAGATGAGACCCTAGAACCATTAGTTCCACTAGTACCATGGATTATCACAAAACAAAGTTCAGTTAAAGTACACCAGGGATGTGTTCATACTTCATAAACCCAAGTTAACAACCACAGTTGCTCTGCTCACCAATTTTGCTATGCCCAGCAAACATTCCCAATCTAATGCTTTGTGTGAACCCAACCATGAAGAAGAATGTATTTTAATTTTCCCAAAAGCAATTTTTGGCATCAGTGAAGGATTTTCCACTATCTCATCCATAAATAAAAAAAAATAACGTTCCAAGTTACAAAGAGGATTTTCTTCCGGATTACATTTGAAGACGAAATGGTTAAATTCGTTTCTATGCAGGATCAGTTCCCATTATCTTTTTCTTTCCTTTCCCTGCCTCCCCCGCAAAATCCCAATTTTTAAAACTACAAGTTATCTTGTGTATATCTTGGCTCTGATTGGTTTATGTTATGTGAAAAAATGTGAATCCTATCCTCAAAATAATAAATGAACCTAGGGAATCTACTATTTTCATATGAAAATCACATCAAAGGTAGATAATGATTGCAGAGCAGACAAGGTTTAACTTTGAAGGTAATGAGATGGATATATCTCAGGAAAACCTATGTTTGTATGTTACACTGAACTAAAGATTAATCATTGCTACATTGCAATCCTTATGATTTATATTGATATATTGATCATCAATTGTGTTGTAAATGTTTTACCTTGATGAACGTATCTTTTCTTTTATGTACACTGAGAGCATATGCACCAAGACAAATTCCTTGTGTGTCCAATCACACTTGGCCAATAAAATTCTATTCTATTCTATTTTAGTCTAATGTGTAGCACAAACCCTTCTTATGTAGATTAGTTGATGGTAAGCTCAAAGAATTGAGTTAACATGGCTACTTGTTTTATGAAAGTACAACCTACACCTTCCTAGATATTTCACTGACTTTGAGCCACCAGGTGGATTTAAAACACTGCACTTTACTGTATAGAATTTCAGTGACTTTTTAAAAATATTCCAAGTGTGCATTACAAAAAAAAAAAGCAGTGGCCTCCCAACTTGTATCAGTCCTTCAGCAAGTGTCTGTTCAGTGAATTTCAACAACCAATTAATATTTCCAATAATTTTATCTCTCGCACCCTCCCCCCAAAAATGCAAACATAACATATGGTTTTGCTTCAGGATACGTCAGTTCAGCCTTTCATTTTTGGGGTGGAGATGTTTATTTTGTAATCAAATTTTCATCCTGCAATTGTAATAAAGTCAGGATCAACTGATTCAAATTCTTGATAGGCAGGCCAGAGCAAGTAATAAAAACAAGAATCTAAAAGTGAGAGGAGTTGCAATTGAAAGAAAGCATGTTCACCTGCTTGACCCTCTAACCCAGTTTCTCCACCTTAGCAAATTTAACATATATGGACTTCAACTCCCAGAATTCCTCAGCCAGCATGAAGAATATTGCAGATATCGAGTATGGTGGCTGGGAAATTCTGGGAGTTGAGGTCTACATATCCTAAAGTCACCAGGGTTAAACAAAACACTGCTCAGACAGATAATAATGCTGTTAGGAAAGAAATGAGTAAAAGAGTAATATCAAGCACTACATCTATAGTCTCAAAGGTGCTTTTTCAAGTGGCAATTGGACTTTCTCATTTTTCTTTGAAGACATTTCGCTTCTCATCCAAGAAAGTTCTTCAGCTCTGACTGGGTGGTAGGGAATGGTGGTCATTTGCATTCTTTTAGCAAGTCCTTAAGGCCATTTGAAAGTTTATCTGTGTTATCAGGGTCACCTGACTGGTGCAAATGGGTCTAGAATCTACAGCCTTCTTGGAACTGTTGAAAGAACTATGTTGTATTCTGGAGAGAGATGATGTCATATCCCTCCCCCTATGTTCAGTTTTGACATAGATGGTCTCTTTGACTCCTCTTTCATACCAGCGGTCCTCTCTGTCCAAAATGTGGACTTCTTTTTTTGGATGAGAAAGTTGCCTCTTGAAAAAGCACCTTTGGGACAACCGTGACCTGGATGACTAAGAATCTCCATAGACACTACATCTGTAGGTTATTTCAATAAATTATGCAACCAATTACTTTCTCCATACAAAAATAATTGAAGAGATCAGAAAATGTTGGGCAGCCTCTAAAATTACAGCTGCCTGTGAACAAACTGAAATGACTACCTCAGATAGAAGATGGAGAAAATGAAGAAAAGTACAAGGTGATAGGTAACAGGATTGTGGAATTAATATTCTGCTATAGCCTGTGAGAGATATGGAGAATATTATTCTGATTATTATTTAAATAATACTCAACTCTCCAGTCATTCCGTTTTTATACATGTATAGAATAGAGGGGTAGAATAGGAAAGTACAATCAAACACTTTCATTTTCTTATACATCAGCCAACTGCTTATCCTAAGAAAGATTTTCTTTATTTTAGGACCACCCTGACAAAATGCACTTTCACAGAATACTTGCTCAATTATCACTATTCTTGCCACAGAACAGGAGTGCATCAGTGGGAAAAGCAGGCAACATATTTTTAGAGCAACAGTAATGTGGCTCACATGTAAACATCTAGTCTTCGCCATACGTAAAACAAATATATTTTATTTGCTAGAATAAATTCATAAAAATTAATTTTACCACACAGAAACATGTTCAAGTTCAAATGAGTGAAGTTCAACTTTTGTAGAGGTGTGGTAGCTAACAGCTGTAAGGTCATTAAATCATGATCCCTGTTTGATTAGCTCAGGAAAGTGGACAAAATGAAGACTAGGTACAGTATATACTTAAACAAATGCTTATACCAGTTTTATTAAAAATTATGTGCAATGTGTATGACTGATAACTGATCCAGTATTCAATTTGCTGGAATGGCAATCTGTAAAAACTAAATTGCAACATCAGGCTATAGAACTGAGAGTGTCCACTCTTAAGCACCCTTGTACTGTAAAAAAGGCTGCAATAAAATGTCAAGTCAGCATTTCACAAACTAGCAGGTGTTCCAAAGTACTTCTCAGTACTAGATATGTTATGCCTACACAGTACCACCCCATGTGAATGGCTGAGAGCTAACCTGCTGAATAGTATCTTAATCATCTTTGACCTAATCATATTTGTGCAGAGTTCACCAGCCACTCAAATACTATTAACCCATGAACTCTTCTACCATATCATCTTAAGTACTTCTCCTATCTCTTTTCGGAGTCATAGTATGTCCCTTTTCCTAATAATAGCAACTATCCTTCTATTCATATATTAAAATGAGGCCCTGAAACTGCTATCTTGGCTTGATAAATTAAAAGACAAAAGATGGTCAGAGAAATAGGAAAATCCAGAATTTAGCTAGATATTGAATTCTACCATTATAAAAGTTGAAGCTAGTAGAGTTGGAATAATCAATTTTAATAATGGAGAACACCATTTTGTAAATAAGGGGCAGTTAGCATTAACCTTCAAGGCCTGTAAAGGAGCAACTACACCAGTGGTGGGTTTCACATTTTTTTACTACTGGTTTGGTGGGCGTGGCATGGGAAGGATACTGTAAAATCTCTATTTCCTCCCCAATGCAGGGGAAGGTTATTACAAAATCCCCATTTCCTCCCAATCAGCTGGGACTCGGGAGACAGAGACTAGATGGGGGTGGGGCCAGTCAGAATTTTTACTACCGGTTCTCGGAATTACTCAAAATTTCCACTACCGGTTCTCCAGAACTGGTCAGAACCTGCTGAAACCCACGTCTGAACTATACATCTGTTCACTCAAAAAGGAATGAGGAGGAAGTCCAAGATTTCATTCTGGAGTTGAGCGTAAAAAAGGGAACAATTTAAAACTGCTATTAATGGAGAACGTCATATGTTTGACTTCCTTATTCTCCATAATAATATTAGTTATCTGACATTTCAGTGTTTGTTTGGGAATGTGTGGCAGGGAGAGTTTAAGCAAAATGCTGTCATATCCAATCTTTGGAGACCAAAAGGAGGTACCTGGAATAAGTCATTTTCAAATCCGCTCAGAATTCTTTTTTGCAATTCTCTTCAGGCCTAACTGCACGGAGGGATCTGCCTCTTTTCATTGTTGTTTTAACGTGTCATCAGAAATGGAACATGTGTTATGTGTGAAGTCATTTGACTACCATTTACCTACATCTGCCATGCAGATGTGAACAACAGGGATCAAAGTATATGGACATGCACTCTCTGAAGAAAGCACCTTTGCCAACAGAGCCTTACATCTGTAGCAATTAATTAGGGGCATTGGCTATAGAAAACAATACATTACAGACATGCTCTTTTAGAGGGAATCATCCTCTTTAACTAACCACATTTCTCTCATTCAGAGCTCTCCCATTCAAAGCGTGACTTAAATGACAGAGCTTCCTCTCAGCTAGGCCTGCATAGTGTCAGAAACACATAAGAGAATATATGTATATATTCTCTTATATGTTATAGAATATATATACATATAGAATATATATATACATATATATACATTTAGTTTTAGACCATTCAGATACATATATATATATATACATATAGAATATATATGTATCTGAATGGTCTAAAACTTGGCAACTCCAAATCTCAACCAGCAAATGCTCAGTCTTACATATTGGAAAAAAGAACCTAAACACTAAGTACAAGCTTGATGGACACTACCTTACAGATGACCCCACCCTGTTAAAGACCTTGGAGTTTTCATATCAAATGATCTAAGTGGCAAAGCCCACTGCAACTACATAGCAAAAAAGGCTCTAACAGCTTCTTCTCCAAAAGCACTACACTACTAACCAGAGCATATAAAACATTTGCTAGACCAATTCTTGAATACAGCTCGACTGTCTGGAACCCATACCACATTTCTGACATCAATACAATTGAACGTGTCCAGAAATATTTTACAAGAAGAGTTCTCCACTCCTCTGAATTCAACAAAATACCTTATGCCACCAGACTTGAAATCCTGGGTTTAGAAAATTTAGAACTACACCGCCTTCGACATGACCTGAGTTTAACTCATAGAATCATCTATTACAATGTCCTTCCTGTCGAAGACTATTTCAGCTTCAATTGCAACAATACACGAGCACACAATAGATTTAAGCTTAATGTTAACTGCTCCAATCTTGATTGCAGAAAATATGACTTCAGTAACAGAGTTGTTAATGCTTGGAATAAGCTACCTGATTCTGTGGTCTCTTCCCAAAATCCCAAAAGCTTCAACCAAAAACTGACTACTATTGACCTCACCCCATTCCTAAGAGGTCTGTAAGGGGCATGCATAAGAGCACAAGTGTGCCTACCATTCCTCTCCTATTGTTTCCTTTTGTTATATCCAATTAATATAGTTATTACATACTCATACTTATATATATGCTTATATACTGTATAATTATTTCATGCTTATGCTTATATATACTGTGTGACAAAATAAAATAAATAAAAAATAAAATGTAACTCAGGGCTGAACCATGAAGTCCTTGGTGCTTTCTAAGCTTGGCTGTTTACTTGCAAATGTTTCATCTACTCAGTAGGTAACATCATTGGCACTAGTGAGTACAGATTCCAGATTGTTTATATATTATAGTTTACCCTGCCAATGTTGGGGGGATGTGGTTTCTCCTTAGTTGTTCCTTGATTGGGATATTGTTTTCTGCTTGATTGTTTGTCTCCTTGGTATTTTCTTGATTAGGGGACTGTTTTCTATTTGATTGTTTGTCTGGTGGTAACTGCTGCTTACTTGGGTGTTGGCTACTGAGGAGAATAAGTTCTTGTCTTTTTGTTTCCTCCTTAGCTTTAACAAGGCAGCCAACAGAGAAGGCTAGAAAGCAAATTGGAATATTTTTGGTTTCGCATTCTGCAAAGAATTAAGAATAACATCTACTTAGGCATTACACCAGATGTCTTAGCACTGTGTATAAACATAGGTCAGAATCCAAATTCTCATAACAAGATGCCACTTATTCTAAAATAAAATGAATGCAAACAGGATAATTGGAAAAAGTAACCAAAAATAACTTATTCTGCATTTAATTAAGGTTGCTATAGTTTTCACAAAGGCGGAACACTCGTATTTCAGTCTTATTTATTTCCACCTAACTGGGAACCATCTCCGTCAAAGACAAAGAAGATTCATATAAAGCACCCTTTTTAAAAAGAAGCACTCCAGTCTGTCTGAACTACAATCCACAATAAATCTCCAAGCATTAGAAGCAATTATTTGGTCCCATCAATAGCTTCTAAAATCTTGTTTTTACAATCCTCTGGTCCTCTTATTCTCAGCTTTGTGTCAGATTATCATTAGATACTTTAGTAGGAGGTTTTCGTCTCAGTTAATATAAATCTACAATGTTGTATCCAAATCAGGGAACTTTTCAGTTTAGTTAATACACTGCAACTGTTGATAAATCTAGAAGATATTGCAGGGTTTTTTATGTTTCCAAATGGAAAAATAATAAGGGGAAAGAGATTTAACGACTTTTTATTTATTTATTGACTGTAAAATGCACACATTTTTACGCATGCTAACGTATTTGTTATAATTTCCTCTTCAAAATGCATTACTATAATGAGTTACAAGGAAAAAAAGAGTGGAATGCATTCCTGCATGATTTTGAAAGGAAAATATGACGTTTACCTGCACTATATATACATTCATAATTGATTCTCCATACCGTGTGTGTGTATATACCGTAGGTGTGTGTGTGTGTGTGTGTGTGTAGATAGATAGATAGATAGATAGATAGATAGATAGATAGATAGATAGATAGATAGATAGATAGATACACACACACACACACACCGTACACACACACACACACACACACACACACACACATACACATGGTATTAAAAACTGTTTTCTGAATACCAGATGAATCCATTGAAAAAAATTTGAAATATATTTGAAGCAAAATGTAACAATATTGTGGCTCGACAATCTGTACTCCAGATCTAAAATTTATGTTTCTGCTTTCATTCAAGGAGAAAGAAAACAGATTTATATTCTTCTCTCCTTAAACATCCAAATGAAACAGCATTGGCAAGGGAAGGTAAACTAGAACACTATGAAAGAGAAATGTATTTTAAATCCCATGTTGTTAATATATTTTCCATGCTCCCCTAACCTTCTCCTAACATGGAGTAATTGTTTGAATCTCATTTAAACCCTGATTGGGACCTATCTAAAGATAGCTCAATGATGAGTCAGGGCTTATTGAAAGATTTCAAGATTCTTCAGAGACTAGGAGAGAAAATCATATCTTGGTGGGAAAAAGGTGTGGGGAGAAGAATGTCCCGCACTGATTTTTAAGAGATATAACATCTATATATTTCAGAAAGCCTTACCAGATACTGACTAGAAATCAGTCCTGCATGAAACATACACTGGAATAGGAATGAGAATGCCTTTTCCAGAAACAAAGGGAAAATGCAGGGTATTAGCAAACACCAGGCAGACTAGAAGCAGAATCTAAGGTGGGTCTAGAACTGAGATGGAAACAGCCAAACTTTTATGAATGCAACTCATTATTTAATTTTCTATGATCTCTATCTCTATCTCTATCTCTATCTCTATCTCTATCTCTATCTCTATCTCTATCTCTATCTCTATCTCTATCTATCTATCTATCTATCTATCTATCTATCTATCTATCTATCTATCTATCTATCCCAGGGGTCAGCAACCTTAAACACTCAAAGAGCGGCAAAGGTCCTAACCGGAAGCCCCTCATTCAATTCTGGAGCCGACCAGAAGTCCAGTTCCCCCACCATAGAGTATCCTCCTAGCATGGCGTCCATTTTCGTCTACCTGTTCCAGCCGAAAGCCCTATCAATTGGGGAGCCGACCGGTGACAAGGAGCCACAGCAGAGGGATGAAAGAGCCACATGCGGCTCCAGAGCCGTGAGTTGCTGACCCCTGATCTACCCAGTCTCTCCTACCAGTAGGCAGATAGCAGAAGTTGGACAGTAACAAAGATTCAAAGTGCCTCGTGGTATATGCAGTGGGAGGGAAGAATATCGCCTTTCCCTTAGGCCTTCAAGCAGCTCTGCTGACCACCCAGGTATGTTTCTTAAAATAAAAACACTCTCAAGTCAAAATTGGCTCCTAGTGACTACCTAGAGAGATCCATGATGTTTTCTTGGCAAGAATAACAGAAGTGATTGAACATTACTATCTTTTAACTCTACCACAGCCTTGGGATGTACTGTACCCAAACACTAACCAAATCTGAATCTGCCAAATCTTTCAGATCTTTAACAAGCTAAGTTTTAAAAGGCTGCGTTTTAGTTTATATGAAAAACATAAGTGGTTTAATAATTTTCCATGCTTTTGGTGCCTTCTATATGCTTTCCATCATTAAAAGATAAAAATAGGAAATTAGGTCATATTTTGGCCAGCACAGAGTTTGTATTCACACTGTACCTAATTTTAAGAATATTCAGTCTAATATATACAGCATATGCTCAGAACTAAGGTCTACTAAATTCAATATAGTTTAGTCCCATGTAAGTGGAATAGAATTCTTCAGTTCCCTAGATTCCTAACTCAATTAAAGAAGTCAAATGATTAATGGTGGCAATATGCCAGGAAACAACATAACAGAAGACACAGTAAGTGATGTGATTCTAAAATTCCCTCATCACAGCCTTTGAAGAGCTTTTGCTTAAGGGTCAAGTGTTGTGTTATGCAACCATCATGCATCTCTGGTCTCACTTGGCATTTATAAGAGGCTGAATTAGCATCCTTGCAAATGTTTGCGGCAAAAAAGGATTCTAAACTTTGGTCAAGTAAACAAGTCCTGGAATTGTGTGCAGTTGCCTATATGCACAAATGCATCCAGTTATTATATGTATTTGTGTGTGTTGGAGCCACTACAGGTATGTGGTTTAATCTCAGAAAATAGGCAAGTTTTCATAAACACCTGCAAAACTGCTTGTTCTTTGTCTTATGCAAATATGTGCAATACAGTCAGATAAAATGTAGTATCATTAAGAAATTTTGTTCATTGGGTGGGGTTTCTTTTTGGGCAGAAGCTCTGTGCACATTCCCTAAGAAAAATTCCAACTGAATAAGCAGGTTCTTTCCCACAAAAATAATTTGTATTTGACATTTGTCAGGGATAGTAGGGTCATGTATGTAAACATTGTCTGTGTTTAAAAGTCTTTTCTTACTCCTACATTTCTTGGAACGATCCTTCAGAATCAAATCAAAACTTTTTAGAGAGTGAACTAAGATGAAGAAGCTCTGATTTTATTGTTGTGGGTTTGGTTCAGTTTGGTTTGAACTCATCCGTCTCAAAACCAGAATTTGAGTATTTTTGTCTGTCATTTTTGTCTAAACATTTTGTTAGGAAAAGATATCTATTAATGTAATATAAAACTCCTCCTTGATTTCTATGCTATTCAATTTATATGAAATCACTTGGAGAGAAGACAATGAAGCCTGGAAGTGCAGATTTTATTTAATTATTTATCACCTTTTTCAAATCCTACTAAACCACCAAACTCTTTGAACAATAATCAGGACTCAGATAAAAAGCAATGGAATCGTATTGACCACATCCCCCCATAAATTCCATATCTATATTAAAGCAATTATCCTTATTAGACCAAAACAGCTTGCAATTTAAATATTTTGTCGGGGGGGGGGAAGGAAGTGAAGAGGGTAAAGTTTAATAAGCCAGTGTTGGTAATGTGTTGGGGTAGCACTCAAGAGACTGAAGTTCAAGCTCATCCTCAACCACAGAAACGTAATGGGTCATTTGGGACCATTCAGTGTCAGCATGATCTACCTTATTGGATATTTGGGTTAGGCAATGAAAGGAAACATCTATGTAACCTGCATTGAGCTCCTGGAGAAAAGGCAGGGCATAAACCTAATAAATAAAGATAACTGGGGTAATTAGGGAAAGTAAGAATTGGGATTTATTACAGCCCTTCGCAACTTGGAGCACACAGATGTTCCAGGCCTAACAGAGATTTTCAAGATAGCAGTTTATTTTAAGCTGTGAAGGAAGCAGCATCTCTTTAAAAACCTCCAACCTCTGTGAGTACAAGTTTTTTTTTTCTTTTTATAACCCTGTAATCTCTTAATTCAGGGTAGAGTCAGGGCAACTAAAAGGAGCTGAGCGTTTACTGGCCGGATGCCCTTCCTTTTTTTTAAAATTTTTATTTGAACGCATTAAAACATAAGACAACATACAACATTTATATATTTATCACTATTTCTTATCAGCTATTCAGAACGGTCCTTTCTTACAATATATAATATTTTAATCCTATCTTATTTTACTTTTATGTTCTATTTTCCTTTATTTCATCTACATTCTACCCTATTATTCAGTTTTCTTATCTTTTTCTATGCCCTTCCTGATGCCTGCATGAGTTTGTAGAAAATATTTTCTCTTTGTACCCTCTTTGAGAAAGAAACTTCTGTCACTATGTAGGATTGAACTCTCTACCGTCCGAGTGGGAGGCGAGCATCTTCAACATTAGGCAACATTACTACCTCTGGGAGTAAAGTATTGGAAGATTTTCAATGTGAAAAAGAACAGAATAAGGACTACTTTCCCTCTCCATCCATTGACCATTCATCCAGTAGACACAATAAATGATAAATTTCTCTCTGAGCTATAATGGAAGATCTAGAAACAATAGCACAGTGAAATTCAGGCCCCCAAATTGAATAATGAGCTACCCTGACCTAAACCATTGGTGAGTCTTAAAAAGTGCTTCACTCTATTTCCTTTCCTCTTTAACCGCTAAGATTATTGAGGGAATGTTCCTTATGATCCTTTGTCTAAAATATCCAAGTAGTTTTATCACTAACAAGAAGGGACTAATTAGTGATGTTGCCTTTATAATGGAACACCCATTTGGGGTGAAAAGCTTATCCATTTTCTTTTTTATTCTAACAAAGTGGTCTGCAAAAGCTTTTCTTATTCATAAAGATAGCATGGTTACTTGATTTGAGCCTGTTATTACTGCTGAGGATAGTAACTTTTGTCTTATTACTGTGGTGTAGTTTTAGTTCTGTCTACCTTATACATCTAATCTTATTTATTGCATTTATAATCCATTGCACAAAATTTCTGGGTTAGTTAGCAATGTCTAAAGTGCTAGAAATATAGATCTGTTTTCTCTTGTTTCTTCCTACCAAGTTCCATTGTTGTTGTCTGTCTTACGAAGGCAGAATATTTCCATCTTCCAATCTTATTATTACCCTATAGTGACACAATGACTCCACCGTGGGTATACTAAATTCCTTTCCTTCTATCAGAATGCTTATTACCAGCCTAGCCTGCTTTTCCATGTAAGAGCTATTGCCATGGAAACTGTTGGAGGCTCTGGGCTGACTGATTCAGGCAATACATAATTTAACTATCTCACTACAGTATATGATGCTGGGACAATAGTAAGGAAAGTCTCATTCTTTGTAGGAGAATTATTGGAAAGACTTGCCTTATACAGTCTCTTCTAAGAAGCAGTTTCTTCTTTAAATATTTATATTGTTTGTTTGTTTGGTTGGTTGGTTGGTTGGTTGGTTGGTTATTCAATTTCTATAGCTGCCCAACTCAGCCAAGTGACTTTGGGCTGCTCATCCAGAGTTTGATATGACTTAATTATGATATGCAATACCTACATGTGAGATTAGCTGCCATTTTGAATTAACATTTGGATCTCATCTCAGATACACAGATTACCCATATCAGCAGGCCTGGTTATCATTGAGCAAAATCTAATATGGTTTGCATGGAGACAACATGCAGTGAGATTATGATACCCATGATTAAGGTCATTGCATATCATAGCCATTAGTACAGCGATTAGGCATCATACAGCCCCTTTCTAAGATGCTTCAGTATGATGATCCTGATGGGAGTTGGCCATGCCTCACTGCAACTTGAACCCACTGAATCTCAAATAATGCAGCTTTGGTGTAGAGAAGAATCCATTTTCAACTCCTGTTAACTTTGTCTGTCAGTTGATAAGTAAACTAGGGATAACTTAAAAAATGGATGGGCAGCTGAGTCTTATTTCATTACTAGTGATAAGACACCATCCTCAACTTCATATGAAAACATCAGGTCTCTCATCCCTAACTCTCAACTCTAACTCTAACAAGTGTCTGAGGAAATTCTCATTTTACTAGGTTCCCATTTTACCTAGCAGACTTAATTCATTTCTCAGTAGAGTTATGCATACCAAGCACATTCTTCTTTCCCACGTGTAGAACTTGGAATATAATGTAGCAGAACAATTATGTTCAACTTCTTCAGACCAGAATTCCATCTTATTTCCAACACAAAAGAAACCCATCTTTTCTAATACTTCCAGGCTGCCACCATTTCCACTTCCTAAATCATCAAAATAGGGGAGTCCATGTGGATGTGTGTCAAGAAATCATTGAAACACAGGATGGCATTGCCATCTTCTTGATTGCAAATGATGCAATCACAGCCACCATCTTGACTTTTTGGATCCCTCCTTCCCAGGCAGGTACCCTGCATGCTCCACGATTATCTGCACTTTTGCCAGCCTGAAATGGTCATGAAGAAAGAGCTAAAAGCACTGCCCTAGCCCAAATAGCCTTTGCAACAACACAAATATTCTTATCTTACAGAAAAATGAATGAAGGAAAAGAAGTTTTCAAAAATAGCAGCCTGGTGGCTTGGTTGCTGGCTCCCCCATATCCAAGAGAAGGAGACAGAAGACAAAGCATTATCAATTGCATCCATCCTTGTTTTGCCTAAATTGCAAAAGCCTAATCTAACAAAGGGTAAGGCAAGAGTTCCCTCCAATGCAGAAGTGAAGCCATGGTTGCTCAAGATAAGACAAAACAATAAACTCAATAAAACAAACTTTCCCTTCCCCACAAACCCAGCTTTCTTGTGGTTTCAGCTACACTGCAGTTGAACCAGAAATATGTTGGCTGAATTCCATTATTATTGTCATGATAATATAGAGGTCCAAAGCCACTTTCAAACTGATGCAAAGTCCTTGTGTGGAACTGCACAATTCTGCACAGAATGAGAGTACACTGATAGCTACTCATTTGATGTCATCTTGAAGACTGGATTATTTGGAGCTGGATTCATATCGTATTTCTTTTTTCAGGAATTTTCTCCATCATAACACATCTCTGCAGGAAGTTTGGCTGAAATATTATGACTGGCTGAAAGTCACTCAATAAGCTCCCAAGGCTAAAGTGAAGAAGATTTGCTGGATTATATAATTGGTCATTTGAGACCGGGGTGGTGGTGGTGTGTGTGTGTGTGTGTGTGTGTGTGTGTGTGTGTGTGTGTGTGTGTGTGTGTGTGTGTTGGAAGGCACACACACAGGCACAAGAATTATGGAAGCACATTACAAGACATGTTTACTGGACCCGTGCCCTTCCTGGCTGGTACTGGCCACTCAGGCGGTGACACAAGGCTGGCTCCAGAGGATTATCAACGCTTCTTTGTTGGATGGGGTTTTCCCTGCCGCCTTGAAAGAGGCGGTGGTGAGACCCCTCCTTAAGAAGCCCTCTTTGGACCCAGCTATTTTGGGTAATTACCGTCCAGTCTCCAACCTTCGCTTTGTTGCGAAGGTTGTAGAGAGTGCCGTGGCGCGACAGCTGCCCCAACACCTGGATGAAGATGTCTATCTAGACCCGTTCCAGTCCGGCTTCCGACCCGGATACAGCACGGAGACAGCTTTGGTCGCATTGGTGGATGATCTCTGGAGGGCCAGGGACAGGGGATATTCCTCTGCCCTGGTCCTATTAGACCTCTCAGCGGCGTTCGATACCATCGATCATGGTATCCTGCTGCGCCGGTTGGGGGGATTGGGAGTGGGAGGCACCGTATACCGGTGGTTCTCCTCCTATCTCTCCGACCAGTCGCAGACGGTGTTGACAGGGGGCAGAGGTCACCGCGAGGGGCCTCACTTGTGGGGTCCCACAGGGTCGATTCTCTCGCCCTGCTGTTCAACATCTACATGAAGCCGCTGGGTGAGATCATCAGTGGTTTCGGGTGAGATACCAGCAGTACGCTGACGACACCCAGCTGTATTTTTCCACCCCGGACCACCCCAATGAAGTTGTTGAAGTGCTGTCCCGGTGTTTGGAGGCTGTACGGGTCTGGATGGGGAGAAACAGGCTCAAGCTTAATCCTCCAAGACGGAGTGGCTGTGGATGCCGGCACCCGATTCAGTCAGCTGCAGCCGCGCTGGCTGTTGGAGGCAGTTACTGGCCCCAAAGGATAGGGTGCGCAACTTGGGTGTCCTTCTGGATGATCGGCTGTCGCTTGAAGACCATTTGACGGCCGTCTCCAGGAGGGCCTTCCACCAGGTTCGCCTGGTTCGCAGTTGCGCCTTCCTTGATCGGGATGCCTTATGCACAGTCACTCATGCGCTCGTTACCTCTCGCTTGGATTACTGTAATGCTCTCTACATGGGGCTCCCCTGAAGTGCACTCGAGGCTTCAGTTAGTCCAGAATGCAGCTGCGCTGGTGATAGAGGAGCTACACGTAGCTCCCATGTAACACCGCTCCTGCGCAGACTGCACTGGCTGCCTGTGGCCTTCCGGGTGCACTTTAAGGTGTTGGTTATGACCTTTAAAGCGCCCATGGCTTAGGACCTGGGTACTTACGGGACCGCCTGCTGTTACCACACGCCTCCCACCGACCCGTGCGCTCCCACAGAGAGGGACTTCTCAGGGTGCCGTCCGCCAAACAATGTCGGCTGGCGGCCCCAGGAAGGGCCTTCTGTGGGGCTCCACACTCTGGAACGAGCTTCCCCCGGGTTTACGCCAAATACCTGACCTTCGGACATTTCGTCGCGAACTCAAGACTCATCTTTTTATCCGCGCGGGGCTGGCTTAAATCGGGATTTTAATGTTAAATTTATTAATTTTAAACGGGGTTTTAGTATGGTAAATTTTAATCACTGGGCTAATTTAAATAAGTTTTTTAAATCGTATTTTAAATCTGTATATTGTATTGTCGGTTTTTTATTATGCCTGTACACCGCCCTGAGTCCTTCGGGAGAAGGGCGGTATAAAAATCAAATAAAATAAATAAAAAATAAATAAGCCCTATTATAAAATGCTTGTCTTGGGGGAATATGACCCATCACAAATAATTTACAAAAAAAACCCCAACTTGTAGAATTTCCTATCTTCAACTTGACATATTCCCATAGAATGCTTGTTATTCTTCCACTTTATATTCACGGTTTTCTTTTCTTTTTTTTTCCTGGGAAGATTGGCACACTCCTAAAACAAGCATCATTAGTAACAATCCACCATTTTTAAGGTCTGATGGTCCATTTTCCATCCAGCTGAATAGAAATGACACTAAAGTCTGATGATTTAGATGGCTGCCTTCTTATTTCTTTTAATTTAAAAACAATTGATTTTTTAAAAAACATTAAGAATGGGCAGAAAACCTGGTGGATATCCATAGTCAGTTCCCATATTGTATAACCCATGTAGATATATAAATCTAATAAAATCTAAGAGTCTGTGCTTTATGGGTATGGAATCATGATTTAATACAATACAGAATCAAAATAAGGCAGTTTATTTATTAAAGCTAGAAGCAGCATGAAACTTCATATTTGGTAGAGGATTGTTCAGTGCTTACTAATGCTTTTCCATTTGCCTAACAAATATGTCACACAACAGATGTGCACAGAAACATGCAGTTAATATATTCTGCAATGAAAATTAGCTTTTTATTCAACAGAAGCTTTTGTTCTGTCTATCCTTTCTCTACAAATGTATATGTTATTACCAGCCATCAACAGAGTCTCTTGGATTCACCTTCTCCAAATGGGAATTGTCAGAGGTTATGTATTTCTTCCCAGAACAGGAAACAAGCAGTTTGTTTAACAATCAATTTGTACCTCTTTAACAGGAAGGGGTATCACTTGCGAGTCACTCACTGTGTGACAATTACAAACTGACAAAACTTTTGCTGTACTGAAGCTCCAGTGAGGAGGTAAAGTACGTCTGCAATTGCGGAATTAGAACACCAAGGGAATAGTGCTAGGGGGAAAAAATCAGATTGAAAGCTTTTATTAGCACTAATGAATAAAGAAAACGGATCATTATAAACTGTGGACACAGTTTGTTCATCTGAACAACAAAGCTGATTTACTGAAAAAGTTTATAGTGATATAGCCAATCATAAACTGCTAAATAAACAAGTAATCTATGTAATTCAAATTGGGCTAAATGAATTCCAGACATCGCAGAGGTCTTGCTCAATAGCCCAGAGGGATTAAAGAGCCTTTTGAAGAACTATTTTCTCTAGAAGAATCATCAAATGCAGTCACTCGTTGCATTTGTTTCTTTCATTGGTCTTTGATCCATTCCTCTTTCTTGACAACAGTAATTAATTATCCTCATTCAAGAAAGGCCTCATGTATTGAGTTTAGACTGAGAGACCATTAATACATTAAGCTGATACACCATATATTCCACTTCCTTATTTTTCTGTTCACAGATAGCTAATCTCAGCCCTTTATCCTCAACTCACCCTCCATTTTTGCCCTCCCCCCACTAAAGAAATAGAGTATTTCCATAAAATGTCTAAAGTATTATTTTATATCTGGACAAAGCAAACTCTTTTTTTTTTTGTATTTATTTCACTCATTGGCCAGTACAATATGAAACAAATGTCTATGGAGATTCTCAGTCATCCAGATCATGGTTGTCCCAAAGGTGCTTTTTCAAGGGGCAACTGGACTTTCTGTTTTTTCTTTGAAGATGTTTCGCTTCTCATCCAAGAACATCGAAGTTCTTGGATGAGAAGCGAAACGTCTTCAAAGAAAAATCAGAAAGTCCAGTTGCCCCTTGAAAAAGCTGTTTATTTCTAGTTTTTACAGATTGTTGATTATTTTTTGGATTATTATTACTTTCTTCCTTTGTTAACTATTTCATTTCAATGTAAGTTTAGACAGATGGGACCTATATGCTGCTGAAGGTTAGTTTCAATTGTAGCAACTGATACACTGTGGAAAATAAATAAATAACAGAGTCTAGAGTAGACCGTGAACCTTTTCTATTTATTTGTTTCCACGATTCAGCAAGGCAGTGAACAGGAACATCAAAAAGCAAAATATAGAACAAAGCCTAACAATGAATAACCAACCAATTATAACCTTGAAATCAATCCAATGAAGGCAATAACAATCTCAAAAGGGTATTTCGAATGGGCTAGGAAGATTGCTCTTCATACTGTGAATCCATGGCTGTATGTAGTCACTGACGTTTGCTTGCAACCCTGTTGCATTTGCCAGTTGTTTCTAGATGAATGTAAAAGACATGGGACTTGAGGAGGATCATCCAACCTGAAAAGGCTCCACTGAGAAATACTGGTAAGAGGAGGGGGGGCAGAGTGTACTAAAAAAAGAGGGCTATTATCTACTGCTTAAGAGTCTTCAAAGAAGTTCATGGAAAGAATAAAAAACTTCCTGGCTTTTCTCACAGGAGGAAGGGGAAGTATATACTAGATTTCCCACTTGAAGTCCAGTAATAGCAAGGAATTGGTTCCATCAGGAAATCAACTGCAAGGCACCAAGATGTCCCCCCAAGGAGTGCTTTGTCTGAATAGGGCGGTTGTCCTTTGTACCAAATTTTTCCCATCTAGCCAGATTCTTCCATAAATCAGAGACCAGGAATGAAGAGTCAGTTGTGGAGTCAGTTATTGCAGCATCTGTTTCAGCCTTTGAACTCTTTGGGGGATTGGGATTTTACTTACTTACTTACTCACTTACTTACTTACTTACTTACATACATACTTACATACTGTCTATGATGCCCATCTTGCCAAAGTGACTCTAGGCAGCTTATGGTCATAGAATGTCATTCAGCCATGGAGATTTCCACTCAAAAGTTCCTCATCCTTTAAAAAGGGCCAACCATGGCTCATAGGCATGCCAGCTGGAAAGTTAAAAACAAACAAATAAACCTATCTACAGGGGCTTCCTCAGCTGAGGTTGACATTTGAGACTTGCCTCTTTGAAGAGGTAAGACCAAAAGGCCTGGACTCCACAGCTGGCTTATCTTTTTTCTTGATGGTATAATTTGATTTATAGTTTGACAGACAGAAGCTTCAAAGGGAGGCCAATTTTTTTAAAAAGCTGTAGCCCTCAGAGCTTAACTCTTGAACCTGCTTGACTGCTTCCTGCTTCTCAGCTAAGAAGGGGACTCTGCCACATGGCTTTTCCTGTGTTGTGTGAACTTACCCATCTATGGTTTAAGCAAGCCATGATTAATCAAATTGTTGCTTAACATGGTATGATTCTGCCTAAAATGATATAGCTTCTTAAATATCTGCCACTCCGTGTCCATCACTTGATCTATTGATCTATTCTTGATTGATGTACTTATCCCTATTGGTACTATGGTACCTTGCATAATTTATCAGCAACTTTACAAAAGACTGGCATCTTTTTAGTAAATATGTATTTTTATTACTATACATTAGCTTTAATTTATTTTTAGGACTTGGCATCTTTTATTACCAATTGTTATTATAGTATGTCACAACAAAAATAAATGTACTGAGTGTGGTTAGTTTCCAAGATGGTATCTTGTGATTTGAACAACTACCGTATATACTCGAGTATAAGCCGAGTTTTTCAGCACGTTTTTTGTGCTGAAAAACGTCCCCTCGGCTTATACTCGAGTCTACGTCTTCGGGAACCCCGCACAGGAGGGGGTACCGAACGGACTCCCATGGGAGGGACGGGGAGCGGGCCCGCCGAGGTCTCGCGGGATTTGTCGCCCCCAGGCCGGCCCCCATTCCCGTGTCTGGTGGGCGGACGGCGCAAACTTGGCGGACTGTGCATTGGCGCGGGGAAGCCCTGGTGGTGCAGTGAGAGGGCTGGGCAGGGGAGCCGCCAGCCTTCTCGGCTGAGGGAGGGTTTCCCCGACCGCGCGAGCTCGCCGCCGCGAGAGCCACCCCAAAGGCCAGAAGAAAAGGTCATTCCATCGGAGTAATGGAGCGAAGGCTCCTTCCTCTCCCGCCTTACCCATGCTGTGCGAGCCCGGCTGGGCTGCAACCCCGCCGCCGCCGCTCCTTCCTCAGCCTCCCGGGGCTCGCGCTCTAGCAGCCGCCAAGCTCAGGCCGGACTCGGCAGCTCCCCATCAGCACTCGCACGGCGCGATTCGGGCAGGAGGAGTCGGGCTCGCTCTGTGGCGGTGGCGGGGAAGCCCTGGCGGTGCAGTCCTTCTCGGCTGAGGAGGAGGTTTCCCGACCGCGAGCCGCCGCGAGAGCCACCCCAAAGGCCAGAAGAAAAGGTCATTCCATCGGAGTAATGGAGCGAAGGCTCCTTCCTCTCCCGCCTTACCCATGCTGTGCGAGCCCGGCTGGGCTGCAACCCCGCCGCCGCCGCTCCTTCCTCAGCCTCCCGGGGCTCGCGCTCTAGCAGCCGCCAAGCTCAGGCCGGACTCAGCAGCTCCCCATCAGCACTCGCACGGCGCGATTCGGGCAGGAGGAGTCGGGCTCGCTCTGTGGCGGTGGCGGGGAAGCCCTGGCGGTGCAGTCCTTCTCGGCTGAGGGAGGGAGGGTTTTCCCCCCCTCTTCTCTCTCCCGTTGCGCCTGAACATCTGCCTAGCAACAATGACGACACGGGGAGAACCTTTTTTTCTACTGGTTGAGCTTGGCCAATCGCCGGCTTGCTCTGAGTTGCTGCATTGTTTGTTCACCCGGGGCGTCTCCAATTTACCAGAAAGCGGAACGCGAGTTTGAGGGTCGCGGGCGGGATGGCGCTGCGCTCTGCGCCGCCGCGAGAGCCACCCCAAAGGCCAGAAGAAAAGGTCATTCCATCGGAGTAATGGAGCGAAGGCTCCTTCCTCTCCCGCCTTACCCATGCTGTGCGAGCCCGGCTGGGCTGCAACCCCGCCGCCGCCGCTCCTTCCTCAGCCTCCCGGGGCTCGCGCTCTAGCAGCCGCCAAGCTCAGGCCGGACTCGGCAGCTCCCCATCAGCACTCGCACGGCGCGATTCGGGCAGGAGGAGTCGGGCTCGCTCTGTGGCGGTGGCGGGGAAGCCCTGGCGGTGCAGTCCTTCTCGGCTGAGGGAGGGAGGGTTTTCCCCCCCTCTTCTCTCTCCCGTTGCGCCTGAACATCTGCCTAGCAACAATGACGACACGGGGAGAACCTTTTTTTCTACTGGTTGAGCTTGGCCAATCGCCGGCTTGCTCTGAGTTGCTGCATTGTTTGTTCACCCGGGGCGTCTCCAATTTACCAGAAAGCGGAACGCGAGTTTGAGGGTCGCGGGCGGGATGGCGCTGCGCTCTGCGCCGCCGCGAGAGCCACCCCAAAGGCCAGAAGAAAAGGTCATTCCATCGGAGTAATGGAGCGAAGGCTCAACCAGTAGAAAAAAAGGTTCTCCCCGTGTCGTCATTGTTGCTAGGCAGATGTTCAGGCGCAACGGGAGAGAGAAGAGGGGGGGAAAACCCTCCCTCCCTCAGCCGAGAAGGACTGCACCGCCAGGGCTTCCCCGCGCCAATGCATAGCCTGGCGGGAGTTACTGCAGCTCACCTGCCCCGCCCCAACTGGTGGTGTTGGGGCAGCAGCTGCCGCTTAGCAAAAAGGTCGCCGCCCAAAACTCCTCGCCTTCTCCTGGGAAGGGCTGGATGGCTAGCCGGGAAGGGTTGAATAAGCAAGCCAACCTCCCTCCCTCCCTCCCTCCTCTCCCCCGCAAGTGAAAGAGCGTTTTCCCGTTGGAAGAGAGAGAGAGAGAAAGGAGGGGCCGTTCCTCCCCTTCTTTCATTCTTTCTTCTCCCTCCGTGCTTCAGAAGCTGGGCGTGTGTGCGCGCCTAGTCCCCTTCTGTTCCGTGGCGCTGGAAGAGAGAGAGAGAGAAAGGAGGGCCGCCTCCCTTCTTTCATTCTTTCTTCTCCTCCGTGCTTCACCGTGCTGGGCGACCTGGAGCAGCTGCTCTTCAGCCAGATGCTCGTGAGTCAGCCGTCCCCTTCCTTCCCGTGGGGTCTGCCTTGCTGGTGAAGGTTATTGGGGCTTTTGAGCAAGGGAGGAGGAACGCGAGCACCGCCTTTCGCGCTGGCATTCCGGGATTTCCCTTTGTTTAGAGCTGGGAATCCTCCTTCCCCCTTTTGCACTCCCTCCCTCCCTCTCTCTCTCTCTCTCTCACACACACACACACACACAGACTTCTAAAGTCGATTGGCACAATGCTAAGCAAACACAGCAGTGGGTCAAGGGTGAAGGGCTAGGAACCTGGCAGGTGAAAGGTTGAGCGACATGAAAGGCAAAGACCACAATTGTTTTAAGAAAGAAGCTTTAGCAGGGAGGGGGGGATGGGAGGGTGTTTTAAGTTTTGGCAAACAGCCAGGCCAACTGTATTGGAGAAGGTCACACAACTGGCCTTAACATTTTAGCTGCTGTCTTTTTCCTCACACTTGGGTTTAATGATATTAGAGATCCTTATTGCCCTGCCAAAAAAAAGAAGAGCCACCCCAACGTCTATGAAAATTAACCTTCTCTGCCAAGAGACACTGTGCAGGGTATTTTCACTATTGGTGTGCATACAGGCTTAGATTTGTGCTGGGTTCTTAGTGCTTAGAGCACTGACCTTCAGAGGCACCCTGGTCCCTTGGAAGCTAAAGGAGGACTCATTTTCATGCTTGCAGTTGTATTGTCAATTTCTGTGAGACAATGTTGTTGAAGTAACTCACTCACTCATTCATTCATTCATTCATTCATTCCTTGTGTGTCCAATCACACTTAGCCAATAAAAATTCTATTCTATTCTATTCTATTCATTCATTCATTTTATTTTGTCAAATACATATTAAATAATTATATAAATATAAGCATGAATTGAATACATAAAAGGAATACAACTAAAGGGAACATTAGGACAGGGACGGTAGGCACGCTGGTGCTCTTATGCACGCCCCTTACAGACCTCTTAGGAATGGGGTGAGGTCAATACTAGATAGTCTTTGGTTAAGGCTTTGGGGATTTTGGGAAGAGACCAGAGTCAGGTAGCACATTCCAGGCATTAACAACTCTGTTACTGAAGTCACATTTTCTGCAATCTAGATTGGAGAGGTTCACTTTTAAGTTTGAATCTATTGTGTTCTCGTGTATTGTTGTGGTTGAAGCTGAAGTAGTCATTGATAGGAAGTACATTGTAGCAGATAATTTTATGAGCTATGCTCAGGTCATACCAAAGGTATGAGTTCTAAATTTTCTAAAGCTGGGAATCCTCCTTCCCCCTTTTGCACTTTTATTGTTTTTTGTTCAAATAAATATTCATGTTATTTTACTTGGCTCTATCTTTATTTTTTACATTGACCAGTAGCTGCCTCATTTCCCACCCTCGGCTTATACTCGAGTCAATAGTTTTTCCCAGTTTTTGTGGTAAAATTAGGTGCCTCGGCTTATATTCGGATCGGCTTATACTCGAGTATATACGGTATATTGTGTAAATGTGTATTCTGTGTCTTGCTTATTACTTATATGAAATGTGTGAAACATCTGAGTTGCTTATATCCTAATTTTATGTCCATATAATAGCTTTTGGACATAATGGATACACGAACTATTGTTTTTATTTGTTATTATTTCACAGAAAATTTGCTGGCAACATTTCAGCAATTATGCCATCTCAAAACTAAATTGATTATGTCTGAATGGTGATTTGAATGATCTGCCATTGTTAAAATAAATTGTTAACAGAACTTATGCGACTTAATCAAAAGCAGCTCATGAGATTCTTCTGTATGTAGCATTGAAAACCACAAAAACAATGAAAAGAATAAAATTGTTATCAGAATTAGAAATAACAAGGAAGAGTTAGGCCTACATGTAATTACTTGTTATTTTTATAGCTGTGGCTTTTTTTCACTAGATCTCTCCAAACAGCTTCCCAAGAAGAATTGCATCAGAAATTGATTATCTTAAGAGTGTTTCCAGAATCCTGGATCATTGCTACTAATCTATCCCAGAACTGCACACATCAGTTATTCTAGTTCATGACTACTACCAGTTTCAACCAGGTGAAAGGGATTAAGTTCACTTGTGAACCACTCCTCCCTCCCTCCCTCCCTCTCTTCTGAAAGATTCTTTTTTAGACGGAATGAGCTTTACTTGTATTTTAATATGTGATAAACAATTCCTTTCCATCCAGCTGAATAGGCACAGGGATTTGAGCTAAAACTATGCTTTGATGATACCACTGATCTTTCACCATTAAAGCCCATTAAACACCTAACCCAAGTTCACTAAATGGCTGGAGGCAAATCATGTGTCTCCTAAATTTACTGCAATAGTTCAGTCAAAAAAACCTCTGAATTTAAACAAGTTTATTCATTCCTGTGATTGATACATATCATGCGACTATTTTGAAGAAATGCTGTAATAGGACTGGAAACTATTTTAATTTTCAACTGCAGTAGTAGCAACTGTAGTCCCATAGCTTGAAGTGCCATTTAAAAACTGTCATATCGTAATCTACTTATCTATGCATCTTTTTTTAGCCAATGAGGTGTAGATTTCTGAAAAAGAAACCTGCCTTTAAAAAAAAAATCTTCCAATGCTGACAACAGCAGCAGCAACAACAGGCTGATAGGTGTCAAGATATTTATTCAACATGCATTATCAGACAGCTGTAAAACCATATAAAAAATGTTTCAGAACATTTAAGTCACTCAGCAAATGAATATGAATTGTAGACTATTCCAGTTACTATGCTTTTCCCATTTGTCTTGCCCTAGTAACATTTATGCCTAGCAACAAGACGGGACATGTTACTACCACAGATTCTGCACACTCTTCATTCTTATCATAGCAACATCTGTGCCTAGCAACAAGGCTCCACATTTTTCAAGGGTCTCTTGAATGATGTGCTGGTTTTCAGCCAATCCAGTGTTTCAGAATTCTGTGCTTTAGAGAGGTAAAGTTAGTCTATCACATTCTGTCATTTACCCTATGACCCTCCCCCACTGCATAGTTTCTTTTGTGATATATAGTTTAAAAATCCAGTCTTAGCTTTAACTATACATCAGCTGATGACATTTTCTTCTTAAAGCATTCCATGGAAAAGCAATAAGCTCTTCCTTAATAAGCACCGGTGGGGTTCAAGCTAAAACTGGATTTTTAAACTGGTTTCTCAAACAACCCAAGACCACTAGTTTTACATAATGCTATGATACAAAAGAAAAGCTTTTAACCTGCTTTTAACATGAAATGAAAAACAAACATCCCACACTATGTCTTTGTATTATATAGAAATTCACAGATTCACAATGACCCTGTTTAACTGAGGTAATTTGTAGCAGAAATAGGAAAAATGAAATGGTGAATTAATTATCTATGAGGGAATTAAGTTTAAGTAGTTCTCTCCAGTCAGCAGTGTAATCCCAGTTATTGATGATGAGTTAACTAACAATGCACTCTGTTTCTATTACTAATCTAGCTTTTATCCCATGTTATGTTGCCTGTGTGAAAAGAGGACAGAAATTGATGGAGAATTTGCAAATTCCCACAATCTTGTTTATATGATGCCAGTCCAAATTCTACCATCATTAATTTCCCCCCTCCCCCTGCTACCTCACAGGGTTGGAGACTCTTGGCACAGTTTCTCTACTCACTTGCTTTGACAAGGAGATTCTACCCAGAATGAGTTGACCTGCTGATATTCCAATGTCAAACTATTAGGACTTTTTTGAGCAATGTTGTGGCTCAGTGGTTAAGACGCTGAGCTTGTCAATCAAAAGGTCGACAGTTTAGTGGTTCGAATCCCTACTGCAGCATAATGGGGTGAGCTTGTTACCCTGTTACTTGTCCCAGCTTCTGACAACCTAGCAGTTCGAAAGCATGTAAAAAATGCAAGTAGAAAAATAGGGAACACATCTGGTAGGAAGGTAACAACATTCCATGCACCTTTGGTGTTTAGTCATGCCGGCCACGTGACCATGGAGACGTCTTGGAAAGTGCTGGCTCTTCAGCTTTGAAACAGAGATGAGCACCACCCCCTAGCATTGGGAACAACTAGCACATATGTGCAAGGGGAAGCTTTATCTTTACCTTAAACCATCTTGATTGCACTGAAAACAGACTGGTAGACAATGCAGCTCCCAGAATTCTGGTAAAGAAGTATATCATGACTATCACAATATAGAGTAGCCTGAATTTGGGTGCACATTCATGTCCAGTCAGATTTATTCTTCAACCAAGATGTTCCCTTAGATTGGGCATAAGGAGAAGCCACCTGGAAACAATCTTGGTAAGAGGCCCCGTCAGTTCCTTCTCCTAGAGGTTGACTAAGCTGTCCACAGATTAGATGTCTAGATTACTTAGAAATTTCTCAAGGGCCTCTGAAACTTATTTGGGCCCATCAAATACCTAAGGCAGAATGTTTGCATGAATCCAATTTTCATTTAGGAAGTTGTGGCACTAGTCATCAGAAAAGATGCAGTCCCTACAAGGAACTAGATCTTATATCTCCATTATCATCAGCTCACCACCAGAGGATCTGCTTCAAGATATAGAACATTCTAATTGTAGAATTCTAATAGGTTTTTAATTACTTTTCTCATGAATTTAGTAAATGAGCAAACTGATCTGAATTGCTACTCATATAAATAACAAACAGCTGACCAGCTATAATCAGTTTACCCAGTGATGGGATTCTAAAATTTTTACTAGTGGTTCTGTGGGTGTGGCTTGATGGGTGTGGCAGGGGGAGGATACTGTAAAATCTCCATTCCCTTCCCACTCCAGGGGAAGGTTACTGAAAAATCCATATTTGCTCCCGATCAGCTGGGACTTGGGAGGCAGAGAATGGATGGGGGCGGGCCAGTCAGAGGTGGTATTTACCAGTTCTCCAAACTACTCAAAATTTCTGCTACCCGTTCTCCAGAACTGGTCAGAACCTGCTGAAACCCACTTCTGAGTTTACCACATGTTTTCATTTGGATTTTGTCTTATTTAAGCTGGTGATACCTTGCTTTTCTTTAATAAAAGTTCAAGATAGCATGAAATAATTGAGCTAGCATAAAGCATACACTTAGCCTTCTCCATCTGAAAGCCCTCAGGATGTATTGGGGTATTCTATAAATTCCAAACAACAAGCTTAATGGTTATGGTAGGAGGGGTATTATGGGAGTTAGTCAATCACATGTAAAAAGCCTAGATCCTGAAGACTATTATATCTGCTCTGCCTACAAAGATTCAAACCTCAGTGATATAGTTTTGGCCTCCACGAATCCCCCTGTGACTCTCTAGCATTACGAAGAGCAATCCCCAAAGTGCTAAGATTTATTTTTCTGTGGTTAGAATTGAATGAGTATTTGGATGCTTAAAACAGGTCTAATTTTCAGTAGGCTGAAAGGGAATTTTTATGCCTCCAGCAAACAATGGAAAAAATGGAATATTGTATAAGCATGTAATTAGAGATGTTGTCATTCCTATTCAATACAACAGGCAATCAAGACACTAATACATATTCAACTGAAACACAGTCACATATTCTATAATTTGATTGAAATTATCTTTGCCATGGAAGTTGTTAAGGATCATTTTACTCACCCATGAACCACATATACACACACACAGGAATCAACTGAGTAGTTACTACCAAATTATTACATGTATTTTTCCAGGGACTTTAAGATATAAATATAATTTTTCCTTAGACTCTTTATAGTAGTTCAAACAGAAGAGGAACATCGAACAGATACCAAGTTTGAATTAGCCACCCTAACCCTAGCACCTTCCAGATTTTGCGGGACTGCAACTCCCTGAAATTTTAGCCAGCATGGTGCAACACATGTAGAAGGGCATCGTGTTGGAGAAGGTTGATCTAAGTAACCATTTAAGGCTATGCTTTCTCGGTAATCTTGCCATAACTGAGGAAACAATGTTTTTTATATAAAAAGGGGGAAGTATAAGACAGTTCAGTGCTAAACAATAAGCTAAATTACCTTAAATGCAGATATGCAACCTTATCCCATGTATGTTAATTGGAAAAAGATGCTGTTCAGCTTAGAGGAGCTTACAGCAGAATTGCTTGGAAAATGCAATCTGAGAGCAGGACATTTCAATTATTAGAAGATATGAATCTACAATAAACTGGATTTGGGATATGTCTTAGGAAATAAAAAGATTGTTTGAAACATGGAAAGCTGGGATAAAAGATGAGGATGCCCCTAGTGGATGAGATGAACTACAGATAGTCCTTGTCTTACAACCAGCAATGAGATTCAAATAATTTAACAACCAGTTCTCTGCCCTAATGATTTCTTCCAAAAACCAATTCACCAAACTGCTCAGAAAGTTAACAACCAGTTCTCCCGAAGTGGTGCGAATTGGCTGAATCCCACCACTGCTTACAACCATTGTTCAATGACCATTCAAAGTTACATAACGTTATGTAAAGTAACGTAAAATAAAATGACTTATGACCAGTCCTTGCACTTATAACCATCATAGCATCCCCATGGTCAGATCATCAAAATTCCAGCATTTGGCAACTATCATGTATTTACAACAGTTGCAAAATCACAAAATCATGTGAGCGCCATTTGTGATGTTCCCAGTTGGCTTCCAACAAGCAATAGGGGGAGCTGGATTTTCTTAATGATCACAAGATTCACCTAAATGCAATGATTCACTTAACAACCCTGGCAAAAAAGTGTCTTAAAATTAGGCATGACTCCTTTAACAACTGCTTTGCTTAGCAACAGAAATTCTGGTCACAATGGTTTTTGTAAATCAAGGACTACCTGCATATATACTGTAGAACAATATAAAAGCAGTGTTAGGAAAGCAGCCAGTTTGAGAGTTAGAAGAAAAGATATATAAATTAAAATGATAAGACCAAGAGAATGGAGATTATTCATTTTTATCATATTAAGTCTCATAGTTCCTCATAAAAATAGTATCTTATTCATCCTGCCTAATTGTCAGTGAAAGTCACACTGAAATTGGTTACATTTCTGGCTCAAAATGCTGAACATAATATACCATGCCTGGACAACACCAGCTTTGAGAAGATTGGTGCACCTAAAAGCTACTGCTACACCAAAGGTGTCAAACTGGCGGCCCGTGGGCCAGATGCGCCACATGTAAGCCACGCCCACCCCAGCTCAGCGAATGGGAAAAACATTGCACAACATCACATGATGGCAACATGATGTCACAAGTTGGACACCTGTGGGCTACCCCAATCACGGATGTCTAAGGGAAGAACCAGGTGAGGAAGGACAATTGTGCCTTTCAAATGTGCTGGATTTCAACTCCCACAATCCCTAAGCAAGACCACCAAAAGCAGAGGCATCAAATGGGAGGTGGCTGTCTGTCTTCTCCAGTGCTGATTGCAGAGTAAGGCTATTTTCTTTCAGAACTAGAATGTCATTACTCCAGGGCTGCCTTTTGTCTCATAATATTTGCCCCCAGCCCAAGACTTAAAAAATGTTATGCTGCTCTTCTGGTGGAAAAATAACTAGTTTTTGTTTTCTGCCTTAGCCACAACACAGTCACAAGTGTGACAACTTTACTGCACTTCCCTTCCCCACTTTCAAGAGGGTGGCTCAGTCAACCTTAATAGGTCAATGGGAATTCCCAAGGAAGTGTCTTTATTTTAGGAGGGATGGAAGACTGAATATAGAATTGGCTATTTATCAGCCAATCATATTCTTCATATGGTGTTGCTCCCACACCAGGGAGGACAATACATTTTGGGAGGGCAGGTCTAATTTAAGAGTCCATGACAAAAAAATGGACATGAATCCTGGCATTAAAATGTTAAAATAATTCATCCTAATAGCAATAGCAATAGTACTTAGACTTATATACCGCTTCACGGTGCTTTACAGCCCTCTCTAAGCGGTTTACAGCACATTGCCCCCAACAATCTGGGTTCTCATTTTACCGACCTCAGAAGGATGGAAAGCTGCGTCAACATGGAGCCTGGTGAGATTCTGCTGGCAGCCGATGATTAGCAGAAGTAACCTGCAGTACTGCACCAGGGGTGAAATCCGGCAGGTTCTGACAGGTTCTGGAGAACCGCTAGCGGAAATTTTGAATAGTTTGGAGAACCGGCAAATACCACCTCTGGCTGGCCCCAGGAGTGGGGAGGGAATGGAGATTTTGCAGTATCTTTCCCCTGCCACACCACAACCACCAAACCACGCCTACAGAACCGATAGTAAAAAAATTTGGATTTCATCACTGTAGTTTGGATTTTGTGTTGCATTCTAAGGTCCAACTTTCACCTCTGCAAGGTGAATTAACATTCATGTCAGGCAATGAAAAACCTTCCAAAATTCTCTGGAAGACAATAGTCACTTTAATGTCCTAAAAGTTACTGGAAAGCTGAAGTTTCACAACAACTATTGACCTCACCCCATTCCTAAGAGGTCTGTAAGGGGCGTGCATAAGAGCACATACGTGCCTACCGTTCCCGTCCTATTGCTTCCTTTCATTATATCCAATTAATATAGTTATTACATACTTATGCTTATATATATGCTTATATATTGTATAATTATTTCATGCATATGCTTATATATACTGTTGTAACAAAATAAAAAAATAATAATAATAATTTAAAAAAAAACAAGACATGCATCCTTCCCCTGGTTTGGAATTTAGAGTTCCTTAGTCTTGCCACGGTAGAGATGCTAATCAATATTTATTTTTTCTAGGAAATTTTCCACTTTCTTCACGGTGCCTTTTAGTGGATTGCTTAATAACAGCCCAGAAGAGTTATAACATCCTGTTCTTATTTCCTTTTTATATCTGCTCTGAGTGACTGCCCGCATCCAAAATATAATTAACGATCATGGATATTTGTTGCCAAGACATCTTTCCTATAATACTTCATAAAACCCACAACTACTATCTCAAAGCATATGGCATTTCTGAATAACTCTGGGATACATAATGAAACAAGAAAGCAAATCAGGAGGGCAAGACTCAGGAAGCAGGTTGAATCTACACTTTTACCAGATGGCGGTGTAGCCCTGAGGGAGCTGTTTTGAAAGATGAAACAGCTAGCTCAGCGCTCTGCTTGCGAACTGTTGCAGGCTCCGCCTCACCGTCTGAGTGAGTGAGTGAGATGGCTACCTTAGGCTTCTGATTTGGGGTGTGCTGAATGGCTAGTAATTTCTATTGCTATTGATTACTATTGATTAAAGAGCCCTTTCTCTCCCAGCTGCCTGAATGCTTGGCTAGCCTTGAATTTTATGGTGGTCCATTTACTGTTTCCAGGTGCTGTTTGTGAGGGTTGAAAGATTACCTTCTCTGCCTCAGTTCTGCCAACTCAGCTCTTTCTTCCATAGCAGCATATTAGCTGCACAAATCATCAGTAAGATCACGACAAAGTTCACTCTCTCCTGCTGTTCCCATTGCATGTCACAGGAACAAACAGCAAACATAGCAATCTTGCAATTAATCTTCATAGCAATCTGTCAACAAAAGGAGGGCACCTGAGTACGAAGAGAAAGGGAGGAAGTTTAGTGGACTCTTGTTATGCTCCCTCCTGCTTCATCCTGTGCCCTTTCCTGAGCCACCAACCTATCAAGCAGGTTAGGAGGGTTCGGACATATATCTAAAGCTATATTGGAATAGCAGTAGGTACTTGTTTAGAACAAAGACAGTCCATGTGCAGAGCAATTCCACACCTATTACATGAGTGATTTGAAAAATGGCAGAGGATATTTATTTTGCTCTGAATATGGTTATTAAACTATCAACAGTAAATAATAGCTTCTAGAATTCTATGACAATTTGCCATGGCCAACTCACCATGGCTAACTTGCCACGGCCATCTCGCCACAGGACAGTTTGCTGTGGTACAAGAGTTACACTAATATCAAAGAAAGAATGCAAAAGGAGGGACAGAATGAAACATGAGTGGCAAAAATTAAAATACTTTTAATTTATTTTAAATAATTAAAGAGAATTGTTAAATTGTCCCACAGCGAGTTATCCCGTGGCCAGCTGGCCATAGCGACTTATCCAGTGGAGAGTTGGCCATGGTGAGTTGGCCATGGTGAGTTGGGTGTGGCAAGTTGTCCCATTCCCTCTAAAACAGGAATGGTGTCAAGTCTCTGATACCCAGGTTTATGTCTTACACACACCTACACTCTTATAACAACATTAAGAGTGAAAGTTATTTTTCCCACTCACAAAGTGGAAGTGTGAATACTGGTGAGAAAGGAAATGCAGCAACCAGTCACTACCCTTACCTTGCTTACATTAAAATTGAATGAACAGCACCATTTTCCCTGGATGCCATTCCCAATTTAGCCTATGCAATCTAAACAGACCCATTTAAACACAGATATTCTAGGCTTGCCACAAAAATGGTTTTAAGGATCACTGTGGTTGTTCACATACATGCCAAATGTTTTTAATTTTTTAAACAAATGGTCAAAATCTCGTGCAATTATTCAATCTCACAAGATAATGGGATTTTTTTTCATCTAGACTTTTGCAAAAATTTCAGGAGATAACTAAAGTCTCAAAACATTTTAGACATTTTAGCTAGGTATTTACCATAAATCTTTTTTTTTTAATTTTCTACAAGAATCATATGGGTTACATTGCCTGCAGGCATCACATTGCTCACTACTGCATCGGGATTATTCAGTGGGCTCAAAATTAGTGGCTGAGCTGTAGTGGCTGAATTGTTGAGATGGTGGTGGAAAAAATTATACAATGTCATAGAGGAAGCAGTTTATCTGGACTTTTTTCAGATAGTGTTCATATTTGGACAGGGTTCAGAGGCAGCATTGGTAATCTACTGGGCCAGGGAAGTATCCCCTCGTGATCATATTAGACCTTTTAATGGTCTTCAGTACCACTAGCTATAGTGTCCTTCTGGGCTCCCTGTGAAAATTGGTCATTGAAGGCCCTGTTCTGTCATTCTGTTTCTTTCTTAATGGGTAGCTCCTGTTGGTGCTTTTAAGGAAGGAAGGGTCAAATCAGTGTGTGTGCCCTTGTGAGATGCCCCAAGCTTCAATCTTGTCCTTATTACTTTTTTAACATTTACATGAAACCACTGAAAAAGATAACCCATCAATAAGCTAATGATACCCAACTTTCTATTGTCACCGAAGCCAAATTGGAGATATTACTGATGTCTTGTTTAGGAGTCTATTGGCTTAAGAACCCTGGTTTGAGAATGCACTTAGAAACATTTTATTGCCTTTGCTGCCATCTAGTGAAAGTTTGAAAGATCGCTCTACAGTACTGAGTTCATTCAGCTGAAGGATGTATTTACCCCTCAAGTGTTAAAATTAAAGGATTAAAGGTTCCTGTGATGGCAATGAAACATCATGCAATGTTTTCTAAAAGCAAAGTACCTTGAATCACACCTACAAGCCAATTGGCAATCAATGTATCTCTCAAAGCATTTTGTACCAGCTGTAGCTTCCAAATGCTCTTCAAAGTCAACCCCACGGAAGGAGTCTTACAGTAGTCCAAATGGGAGGTGATTAGGACAGAAGTGACTGAATTCTCCAGATGTGAGTAATGGCAATAAATATTTATGGCCCCATCTGGTAAGCTTTTTCTTCTCTTCACTTGCCTTTAACTTGTGCTCACTAAACACTCTTTTTCAGCGCTTAGCATAAATTTACTTATGGAGTAGAACTATGGGCATGTACATGTGTGTGTATCAGACAAGAATTTGTGAAATTCTTATTTTTAAAAAAATCACTTGAAAGCATCAAATTACATACATACATACATACAATATGTAAAACATTAAAGATCATAGTCTGCACAAACTATAGCAAACACACACACTTTATAGTTTTGTACATTGTAAATATTTACACTTGTCACAAAGAAGAACAAATGATGCACTAAAGCAGACACATGTAAATGCTGTGTGCTTTTTATATAGAGAGAAAGGTATTCTACTGCCTATTTCAAAAGATGATGATTTTTAAAAATAGTAAATTATTAAAATGAATAAAATATCATTTTTAAAATGAACTTATCCACCAAAATCAAGATAAAAACCTGCAATAAATATAAACAATTTCTTTAAATAGCCTTTGGAAAAGCAGAATAGGGACAATCTAGGAATGATTGACAGTGGAGGGAATATTTACTCAGGTAACTACTGAAACAAGGGGAATCCTCAGTCTCTCCAGCTTGCAGGTCTTAAGAGCCAGAGAGGTAAGTATTAGAATTGATGGTGTCCAAGCCAGTGATGGGATTCAAGTAATTTAACAACCTGTTCTCTGCCCTAATGATTTCTTCCAACAATCAGTTTGCCAAACTGCTCAGAAAGTTAACAACCGGTTCTCCTGAAGTGGCGCGAACTGGCTGAATCCCACTACTGGTCCAAGACATTTATCGCTTAATTTTTCAAAATTTACTAGTTGCATAAATTTAACTTTTCTTGGTATATAATTTGGGCTAAGGCTGCAAGTTAGTCATGTGAAGCCTAGTTGGCATGGCAATCAAGTCGATGCATACCTGGCTCAAAATTTATGCCTAAAAAGAGCATGGTTCCTTATCAAACTGCAGAAAGAGGTTCCTGGGCCCTATAATCTTTAATATTTTTACAGTGCCTTAGAGGGGAAGTGAATGACTATCAGATTTTCAGATAATACAAAATTTGTTAGGATACCTAATATTGTAAAATATTCAAAAGTCGTTTGAATACACTAGAGAAAGAAATCAAATTCAAAAGAAGGTTAAGGCATGAGAACAGGGATGGGTTTCAGCCGGTTCGGATTGGTTCAGGCGAACCGGTAGTTGCGACCTGCAGGTGGGCCTGCCTGGGAACAAACTCATCCTATATTGCTGTGTTTTTTGATGCTGCACGCATGTGTGGACGGCTTGAGTGAATTGCCATGTTTTTTACGTAGCGCACATGTGCGCAAGGTACATGATCACATTTTTGATTCTGGGCGAAGCGGTTTTTAAATTATGTGAAGCTCACCTCTGCATAAGAGGTAAGGGTTCAGAATTATATACTGCTAAAATTCTCACTGTTTATCTGTTTGTACCCTCAAGTTAGTGCTAATGGTGCACTTTAGGGCAACAATTTTTGAATCAAGGTATCTGCAACCCACTATCTTAAAGAATGAGTTTAAAAAAATCTGGGATTTATGACTCCTGTAGTATTGAAATGTCCACAATGTTCAAATAAGTTTTATTTGCCAAGTTTTAGCTGTTGCAGCATCTCTTCAATCATGTGATTGTTATTGCTGATGTTCCCTGCCAGATTACGACAAGTTAAGTCAATGGGAAACCAGCAGGAAGTCAAAAGTCATTCATGTTTCCACTGCTTTTTTTGACCATCTGGGTTCTTTCAGTTCTGGTAGTAAATATTGATTTCTTATTGAAGTTGATCTGCCGCTACAATTATTTTTATATTTATCATATATACCCTTCTTAATGATCATGGGGCCATCCAGCATTGGGTAATATGGTCAGCCTAAAATTTAATGTTCATTCTGTATTATCTTTCTCTTAAAGGATGATACAATGGGTCACAGTTGTCTTATAAAATCATAAACTTATATACTTCAAAAAAAAACAAGGTGCAGGTATATAACAGGTAGTAGTAGATATGAAAACAATTTTGGAATAGTAAATAGATTGGAAATGGTATATGAATTAGCAGTGTGATGGGACTGCAAAAAGAAGGCAGTTATCAGAATTGTAATTTTCAAATCATGGAATATAATAGTTCTACTTTATTCTGCTCAGATCCCGCCTGAGTATAGTGTCTAATTCTTGGCCCTACCCTTTAAAAAGGCTTTGGAGAAATTAGACCAGTTTCAGACAAGAGCAATGAAGATGTTTACCGTGTTTTCCTGAAAATAAGACCCTGTCTTATATTTTTTTGAACCCCAAAATAAGCACTTGGCCTTATTTTCAGGGAGGTCTTATTCTTTTGGGGCGGCATGGAACAAGATGGGGCTCCTCTTGCTGTCTTATCTGATTTCCAGCTCTGTCTAACTCTAACCAGAGGAAATGGTGGGGACCGGCTGCGCATGCAATTAAATATTTTTGGGGAAGGCTTATTTTGGGGAGGGCTTATTTTCGGGGTGGTGGTCTTATTTTAGCGCATGCGCTTAAAGGCCCGATTGGGGTTATTATCACGGATGTCTTATTTTCAGGGAAACAGGATAGAAAATCAGAAATAAAGACCTTTGAAGACATACTGAACATAGAGGGTATGTAATGCCATGCTCTAGCTATCCTAAAGGATATCTTAACTTTCTCCTTAACAGTAAGAGCAGATTGTCAGTAGAACCAATTGCTAAGATAGGCGGTGGATTCCCCTTCACCAAATGTCTTCAGACAAAGGCTAGGCAGCAGTCTGTTACTTTACATGGCTGCCTAGACCAGGGGTCTCCAACCTTGGCAACTTTAAGACTTGTGGACTTCAACTCCCAGAATTCCTCAGCCAGCTTTCCCTGGCCTAGACTGTGTTTGAACACATTCGGTGAAGGTGTTAGATGGGGTGCTTTAATTTGGATGATGACCTTAGGCAAGCAGTTGAACTTGATGGCCTAAATAGAGCTTTCCAGTTATATAAGGAATATAAGGCCATCATATATTTATATCCCAGTTTGTACCCATGAGTACAATTAAAAAGAATGCCTTCTTTGTTTTAAACATGTCCTTGAAATGTTCTGCTGTAATGCAGTTTGGTTTGCAGAAGCAAATGGATGCTGCTGTCCCTCTGAATTTTTTCCCATCAGAGTTCTAGGCTCACCTGCAGCTCCCGCAGAAACAGTGGCTACATGCGTATGAGGGAAATAACACCGTTCCTGAACTCTTAAGTAAAACCACTACTGAGGCTTTGTAGGTGATCCAAGTTGCATGCTCTTTTCTTTCCTGAAAATTAGTCCATTCTTGTCATCTTTTACCTCATATAATCTTGGCCCTTTGTGCTTCCACTGGTGTCAGTTACTCATGTGTTGTGATATCACAGTGCATCTGCACTTTGCTTTTGTTGGAGTCACAGACTGCCTGTTTCTGTGCTGGATTTTTCCAATTGGGAGCTTACCTGATCAACTACACGGTTGTGTCAATATATGCTCCACAATCAGTGTTTCCACAATGCTTGTGGAAGATGTCAGGAAGGGTGCTCTATACTTTCTAACCAAAGGGTGGAGTCAGAGGTTGTTAATGGAAACCTAAGTTATTCTGACCCATTAGCTATTAGTATGATAGTAGTTTGTCCTTGCTCTGTGATTATGAAGCTACAGAAGGTAGTAATGGCACAGATAATGAATTGTGGCCTTAAAGAATCCACCACAATTGCAAAGCCCCGGGGTTAAGGAAGATTACTTGGCATTTGAGATGTGGACACCATTGAGCACCTGTGAGAAGTGAAAACTTCTTGTCTATAGCAAAGAATGGCCAGTGAAAACATTGGCTCATCTAGCAAAACTTCTTCAAGATCTTAATCAGACACTTCTTCTACCTCTGCTCCCATGAATTGCACCTTGCAAGGATATAGTAAACAAAAGATATGGGAGGGTTGGCATATTTTGCAACTTCCTTATCTGACATGAAATGGTAAATAACATGTTTTAAAGTAGTTAATTCCATAACCAAAACAAGTCATATCAGTTATATTATGCATATGGATTCACTAATATTTTTCCAAAGACTCAAGGAAGGTCACAACATACTTAAAACCAAAACAGAATAATAAGCTGTAAAAGTGCACAAGTACACACAAACATAAGAACAGCGAGGTAATATCTCCATTATCCTTCATATATGGCCAACCAAATTAGTGTGGAAAATCCTTTCCTACATATCGCTTACTCATTCCAATGAGTGACAGTTCTTTCATGTGTTGTTCCTATGTCTAAAAATAGCTGCAAGCTATGACTAAAATTACAACATTGTGAATCCAGGTTGTTAGTTATGCTTTCATTATTTTGACTTCAAGAAGGACTTAAATTACTCATGACCAACTTTTTCACTGATTTCAACAGTTAGGATTCTTTCAGTGTGAACCAATTCCCCCCCCCCCACAAGCTCTTAAATTATTTTTTAACATAACAGTATATTTTTGCAAGAGTCATTTTCTACATAAAGTCTGTGATTTTACATATCAGCTAGGCAGTGTAAGTTAATTTCCACCAGTAGCTGAGAAAATATACCAAGAAAAGTAAAAACTGCTATACTCTACTCTCAATTTCTACTTGTTATTTTGTCTACTCATTCAATCTTTCTGCTGCATAGAAAGAATAACTATTCCTATTAAAGCAACAGACATGGGTGAGTGGGAAGAAGAAGGACAGGAGAACAGATGGAGGTACAAAGCAGAAGTCACCCCTGTTCTTGCTTTTCTTAGTGCCTCAAAGCCTTTAAGTATATACTGTAGGTACAATTCTGATTGAAAAATGGAAGCGATTGTGTGTCTTTGATAGTTTGTTTTTTCTAAACTTCGAGTATCCATGATTTGTTACCAAACTAATCAACAGGATTTCAACTCTATTAATCCCATTGAATCAACATATTCTAATCTGCTTCTAGATTTACAAAGTAAACATGGAAGTTTCATCCAGGGATAAGTGAATAACTGACTATAGTTCCATGAGGTTTTTATTTATTTTTTTTATTTATTTATTCTCATCAAGCATGTATTTTATGACAGATGCAAGTATAATCATAATTATAAATACATGTAAAGGGTATGAATAAAAGAAAACATTAGGATAGGGACGGTAGGCATGCTGGTGCGCTTATGCACGCCCCTTACAGATCTCTTAGGAATGGGGTGAGCTCTACAGTAAACAGTCTAAGGTAAAAGTTTTGGGGATTTGGGGAAGAAACCACAGTGTCAGGTAGTGCATTCCAGGCGTTGAAAACTCTGTTACTGAAGTCGTATTTTCTGCAGTCTAATTTGGATCGGTTTACCATGAGTTTGTATCTATTGTGTGGTCTTGTATTGTTTTAGTTGAAGCTGAAGTATTCATTGGCTGGTAGGACATTATAGCAGATGATTTTATGTACTATGCTTAGGTCAGACCAAAGATGGAGAAGTTCTAAATTGTCAAACCCAAAATTTCGAGTCTGGTGGCATAAGGTATTTTGTTGTGAGCAGAAGAGTGGAGGACTCTTCTTGTGAAATATCTCTGGATTCATTCAATTGTATTAATGTCCTATATGCAGTGTGGATTGGAGAGGAAGAGGAAAAAAATGTGTCAATTTTCAGCCTTATCATCACTGGAGGTTTACAGACAATACATGGCTTGCAACATCATTGTTACAAATAGCAACACCTGCATCAACCTTGCTATTGATCCCAAAATAATGAGATCAGACTAGAATGACCTGGGGGCAAGCAGTCAGCCTCTTGACCCAGATGACGAATTGGACAGGATGGGCTGGGCAGGGCTAGATATAAATTCACAGTCCCTCTGAACTTTGCAAGATTCAGAAACAACTATTTTCTATCATTGGTAAGGCAATTTTTTTCTTTGATGATCTCTCAACTTTACTGCATTAAATAAGCAAAGGAGACAGGCTGTTGAATGGGCTCTTCTATATTTGCTTAGGAGATATCTCACAAGGAAGCCTGTTTACCCTAATGTAAGTATACTGCTAGTAAATAAATATATATGCCTATGGTTTTAATATTTTTTATACTGTGTGACTAGTTCTTTAAGAAGGAAAATAAAAGGTGAAGGTGAATACAAAATTAGATCTTTTGAAATTAAGTTGCATAGGAGGAGGATGTATTTATCCTTTGTATATAATATAAATATAATATATGTTATATTATATTTCCTTTGTATATAATATAAATATAATATAATATATAAAAAGTATGCTGTTAATTTAAAGAAATTCCAGGTCATACCTTACCCATTATCTAGCAGGACACTATACAAAGACAGAAGTAAATACTACTGAGTTTACTTCCAAATGGGTACTTTAAGACTAAATTATCATTGGAATCAATGGGATTCCAATATTAGAAGATTAACTACAAATCAGTAAGCTGAAGAGAAGCTCCCAAAATTAGATAAAACAACACAAACAATTAGAAAACTATTTATTGTGCTACCATTCTTCAGACTATATAGAAAACATAGCTCTATGGTGGCTTCTTTACTATATCAATCTTTTGTGCAAATGGAAACAGAATCACAGATGCTTCAAGTTTAAGGCGAACTTTTGCAAGCCAGGAGACAGATGGTTCCTTAGTGCACCTTGTATTTGAAAATGTCAGAGATAATATGTCAAGTTACTTAGAATATAAGGTTTAAACATCTATTTTATATTTTTTTTAAAAAAAATGTAAACTTGTTAAAACATCACAGAATTCAAGACAAATTGCTTTGGATTACAACAGATAAATACAAGTTTTCAGCCAATGAAGGTACAGACTGTCAAATAAGAGCTAGTAAGAGATTTAATCTTCTTACTAAGAAGTTGTCACATGTCACATTGTTTCTGACATCCCTCTTCCATTTCCTGGTTGGGAATTACCAGGTAATAGTTATCATATGGAAGGCATTAGACTGCAAAAGATTGTCAGTCTAGCATGAGAGGTACCATGGTTTCTTGCCTTATTCTGTGCACATAAGGACTTTTGTTTCCAACTCTCCTTTGTTGTGTGGTCTACAAACTATGTTAGAGATAAAGCTTCACCTCAGAGTCAAATTCCAAAGCTCCACAGTTAAGTCAACACAAGTAGCTATCACACACAGCATTTTCCTGCTGCTACTTCTCAGTAACAGAGTCTGACTGCTACACTTTGCCTAATGGTACAACTGCCCATGCTCACAGCCCAACCAGACAGTGACTGTACCAAACAATGACAGGTGATGAGTAATCCAGGGATTCATAAGAATTGCTCTCCGTTTTCAGAGAAAGTACGATTGTGCTTAAAAGCATACTGGAATAGATTCATAGTAACTATGGAAGCCATGAAGTCCAATACTACTGTAAAAACAATATATTGAAACATTCTATTCCCCTGACCTCAAAAGGCCATGTTCTGATTCCACAAGACAGTGATTCACATGACTCATAAAGCAAATTAATTTGCATGTTTCCATGGTATCCTTTGCAGATCTTTTTTTATATATAGTGGCTGCTCAGCTTTGAATTATTTAAACTATATTCCTCTGCTCTTAGGGGAGAAGACCATTTTGGAATGGAGCCTACCAAATATTCCTGGGGTAAATACTAATATGAGACCTAGCTTTTTAAAACAAAAACAAAAACAGAGGATTTCTATTATAAGCAGAAAGGTTTTGAATCAATTCAATTTGAATCACTCTCTTTTCATACCATTATTCTCAATTATTCCTAAATGCCACCATCACTTTTCACACATAAACTTTCTTGCAAAAGGACCCAAAATGGCTGAAATGTTAATCCAAAAAGTTTGGAGCTGAGACAATCACCCTGGAAGCCATGGTTCCTCTCGTGCTAAATTTTGGTCATCTTATCCTTAAATTGCTCATCATTTATGCCACTTCTGTTGCTGCCACATATTTTAGAATACTGCAGTGATGAAGAGCATTTCAGATGTTGTCTGAAGGACATAAATAAACAGGAATATGATGGGTGGCCCACAAAATAAAAGACCCCATCCATGTTGATCAAAAGTTCAAAAGGGCTTCTGTTTATATTGTTTGAAAAGAAATAGATGGTTCCATACAATTGAAATATGGTGTTTGTTCCACTGCATTCTTAGTATGTAAAGTGAATGTCTTCTCAAGAACCAAATGGCCACCATGCTACCTATGTTAATAGGACTGTGAACATACTGTCATGAACCTGTCTATGTTGTGGCAATTAATGTAGCATGAAGCCAGTGGATCTAATTAGCGTTGGAATTGATTGAGAGATGGAAGGTCATTATACCCCACGTAACTCTTGAGGCTATGTGCCATTGCCCCCCCCCACTCTCCAGCTAAGCCGATTTCCCAGGGTTGTTAGAAGGCTAGAAAATGCTAATATTGGATGCCTGGACATCTAATGAGATATAATGTATAAAATAATTATCCACCCAGAGGCCTAATTCCAATACACTGATTCCAAAATATACAACTTACTGAATTTAATAGGCTTTGAATGGCAGCAATTAGAATGCTAAATCATAGCGTAGTTTTGTGACTACTATAATTTGCTCTTTAAAAGATCCTGGCTTGGCATTAATTGCAATACAGCCAATATTATGTCCCGCTTCTAAGATGTAAAGAAGCACATGTACAAAATAGGCATAAGACAGGAGTTCACAGCATGAAAAGTTGCATTTCGTTCACCAGTCTCATTTCTATGGAAAATGCTTTATGACTGTGGATTTTCTACAGAACGCAAAGGCAGGTCTCAGCCTCTTTGCTGCTTCCCCAACCTGAATTCACAATGATTTCTAGGCATAGAGTTCATTCTCCCCATCGTTTCTGATAGATTGCAAAGGGAGCAAAAGAGAAAGGTCCTTTTTACTTATCATTAGTATGTTTGCTTGAAGCTCAGTCACAACTGTTGGCTGCCAATTGGACAGGATCTAAGAAATATTGTGGATCATCCACACCATTATCTTAATTTTCAAGATCTTTAAGATCTTTAATCTTAGATTCAAAAAGAACAGAATAGATGTAGATTTCTGATAGCATCTTGACCAGTCTTTTAACAATGAATTAAAAAGATCTGTGACAGCAAGTTCTTATTCTACATATATTACTGCTAGGTTAGTTCTGTAACTAACCCTAGTTTCAGTAAAAGCCGAATAGTGTTGATGGGATTGGGGGGCTGGAAAAGGTTAGGAAGAAATCCAGTGGGACAAATAAGAATTATTCTTAAATTCTAGTAATTGTAAATTGGTCAAACACTTTAGGTAGTAGGGAGATAACCATTTTATTTTTTAAAAAGTTGGAAGAGACACTTTTGGTCAAATTATACATTTTAGAAACACTCCACAAGCAATTCCATCCACAGATGCATTGACTTACAACCAGCCTAAAAATCCCTCTGAATCTAAATCAACCACACAGTCAACCAGAGACAGCACCAACCCGCAACCAATCCATGCAACTCCCCCACCAGCAGTTCACCTCCCAATGACTCTGACCTGATATAACTTCCCTATCACATGACCCATCACATGACCCTCACTCGACACACCCACACCTCGACACACCCACACCTTATTAACAGAAGAACATTGACACTGACATCCCCTAAACTCTGCTGAAGATGTTACCTAGCCTGGTAATGAAACGTTTTGAAACCAACCTAAAATGAGGTTCAGAGAATGAACCTCATTTTAGAAACATTTAATCAGATATATTCTTCTCCTGATTTTTAATATTCCAGATCTACTAATTCAGACTACTGGCCTTCTACATTTCTGAATACATTTCTGCAAGATTCTCTGCTCATTTCTCCTTTGAAAAATTAGCTTGGGAACAATTTTGAACTTTTGTAGTTTATCCCACTTAGATTCCGGCCAATCGATCCACTTCCACACACTTGGAAATGTGTGACATATTGGAAATAAAAGAACTGAAAAGATTTTTAAGAGATTTGTTTTGTATTAACTTAGATGACGGCATCTGTGAAACAGGAAGCTTAACTTCTGAAGAGAAGGGATAAAGTACACAGTGTTTACAGGGGAGTGTAACTTGTGTAACTCTCCACAGGTTATCGGCAGACACCTGCTTCTCCATACACGCTCTGCCGGTAAAAAACACTCCGGTCCAGAGCTCTGGTTTGGACAATCACAGAAAGAATGAAAACTCCACGCTACCGTTACATTCTTCTGGTACGTACTTTTGTGTATGCTTTAGGGCACAGATGGAAAAGGGAAGAGCAGAGTGAAACTTCCACCTGACCCAATGGCACTAGCCATTCTTCCATCACTTGATTCTTTCCCACACCAAATATATTGCCACTCTGCATAAAGATGGCTACTCTCAAATAATATAATATAATCCCTTAATGGAAAAATGGGGGGGGAAGCTTCTCAAGGTGAAGCAGTGGTTTTGTTTTTGGCTAAAAAGCTTTGCAGAATCAACTAAGGCTAGATTAGAATCTATGGTAGAGGTCTTCAAACTTGGCAGCTTTAAGACTCCAGCACAGCTGGAGAATTCTGGGAGTTGAAGTCCACAAGTCTTAAAGCTGCCAAGTTTGATGACCCCTGACCTAGGGCTTAGTAGCCAATAGATGAACATGAAGAATTAACTGTTGGACAAGTGAATTCTGTGTTATGAAATCAGTTGTGACTTTGGGTGTAAAAAGCTGCCACAGGTTAAGTTGCATTAGCTATATGTAAAGGTTTTCCCTCCAAGTGTCTTGGATTTTGACTTCAAAATACACTCTACTATTCTGATTGGAGAATAATGACAATTCCTGGTGAAATCACATTGTGTTGAGGCTGGAAATGGATGGAGCTTTAGTATCTTCATATCTTCTCTTCTCCAAATTTGGAGAAAAATGCAAAATAAATAGCATCATATCAGTTTTTCTTTGTGTGAGGTTCTGAATTTTGATTCTCCCTCTTCCCACTGTTTTAATTACAGAGTATCATGTCCTCTACTGATGTTGAGATTATGTCATTGATAGTAAAAATGACATGAAAAAAAGAGAAATAAGCAGCAGCTGGGGGAATGATCAAAACAGCTCAGTGAGGAATGTGCATGCTTGTTACCTATTCAAAGCTGAGGGGTGTGTATGTGCATGTGTGTGTGGGGGATGGAGTGTTGTTTTTTTATTTTATTTATTTTTTTATTTATTTAATTTTGTCATAACAATATACACAAGCATCACACAAAAATATTATATAGTATATAAACATATATATGAGGAGAAACAAGGAAGTATAAGCATATATATATAAGAAAAAGAAACAATAGGATAGGAACGGTAGGCACGTTTGTGCTCTTATGCATGCCCCTTAAAGTCCTCTTAGGAATGGGGTGAAGTCAACAGTAGATAGTTTTTGGTTAAAGCTTTTGGGATTATGAGAAGAGACCACAGAGTCAGGTAATGCGTTCCAAGCACAGATAACTCTGTTACAGAAGTCATATTTTCTGCAATCCAAATTGGAGCGGTTGACATTAAGTTTAAATCTATTGGTTGCTCTTATATTATTGCAGTTGAAGCTGAAGTAGTCTTTAACAGGAAGGACATTACAATAGATGATTCTATGAGTTAAACCCAGGTCCTGTTAGAGAGAACCAGAAAACTGGGGGAAAGAGTATATGGGAATCACAAAATAGAGATTATGCAAGTTTCCTTTATTTACCATAAAATAAAAATAAACTATATTTTATACCAAGTATTAACGCAGTCTTTCTATATCATAGAATACTTAAATGATACAGTCAGGAAATATGGATTGTTACTGTAATCAAACAAGGGAAAAGAGTAACTGGAATTTTTATTCCACAAAGAACAAATAATGTCCAATGCCAATTCATGACTGATAATACCTTTGACATACATATATATATCAATTCAGTATAACATAGAGACCAATTGACCTATGGAACATTCAGAAGAAAAAGGAGATAAGAATTTCAGAAGGAGAAGTTTTTTTTAATTTGCATTTATATCCCGCCCTTCTCCGAAGACTCAGGGTGGCTTACACTATGTTAAGCAATAGTCTTCATCCATTTGTATATTATATACAAAGTCAACTTATTGCCCCCAACAATCTGGGTCCTCATTTTACCTACCTTATAAAGGATGGAAGGCTGAGTCAACCTTGGGCCTGGTGGGACTTGAACCTGCAGTAATTGCAAGCAGCTGTTAATATGTTAATAACAGACTGTCTTAGCAGTCTGAGCCACCAGAGGCCCAGAAGTAATAGAATTAGATATTAACAATCCATAGAAGTGTCACAATTCATTGTCTTCCAACGTCAAGTATTAAAGTCCTGGTCCACGCTGCCAATGGAAGTTAACCACATAAGAGGGGGGAAATAAATCTGGTGAGAAGGTCCAGGCTGTGTGAAATGTCATGCAGTTATTTTGTAAGTGCATGACTGGATTCTGACTAGGCTGGAACCCAATAGCTGTGGGTTTGAATGGCTGACCCCAACTTTTCAGCCAAGGTACAGGTTTTGCATACACAAACATACACATGAATCTTAATACTATTTGTAATGTCTTTCAGATGAATGGCATGTTTCTAAGGTTGGAAAAAAGTCTTAGTCATCCTGTGCAGAACTCTCATTGCAATACTGAATAGTTGAGGGGAAATGAATACGCAGCAGCTGTTACTGCAAATCTTTTCAGTCCTGAAGAATTCCCAATGCAATGCAGATTTTAGGCTTGCTTTGAAAATATTCTGGCTACAAAATAGATCCATAGGAAAGATGCACTAATGCAATCTTACATGAATCGTAATCAATTCCTCCTTCCCTCTTATGAGACTATTCAAGGCTTAATGGAAAAAAGGACAGCTTGTTTGACATTCCAACACTTTTTAAAATGGCTTGTTATGGACAAATTACTCATTACACTAACTTCATGTGCATGTTATTGCCTTATTGGAATTGTTTTTGTAATGATAGGCTGATTTATCCAACTATTTAATGGGAGATGTCCCACAGGCCAGGTAGGAAAAAAGAATTCTCACCTTATTTCATGATGTGTTTTTTGCCAGCCCAATCTGGGTGATGAAACTTTGTCTCTAGAACCTGAAGAGGAAGCTGATGGGCTAGACTCAGTCAGCACAAATCCAGATGATCCATCCCAAATTGTAGAAGAATTAAATGAACCTATACTGAATGCTCAAAGTAGCATCTTGCACACAGAAGAAATCCAACAGGTAAATAAATTTTCTCTGTATATCTTGGAATTTTACACTTTTCATGGGGATAGCTGGATATTATAGCTTAGCCTCTGGAAATTGTATAGAAAAAGCTCATTTCCTCCAGACAATGTATTTAGCTGATGCAAATTTTACTGACACTTTTAACTGGGTTCAGTTTGTCAAAAGTACATAGTGTGACTACAGCCATTGTACTTTGTAGGCCATTGTTTTTGACTTAGGTGCTAATGGCTTAGGGCAGGGGTCTCCAACCTTGGCAACTTTAAGCCTGGTGGAGTTCAACTCCCAGAATTCCCCAGCCAGCAAAGAAAATCTGGCTGGGGAATTCTGGGAGTTGAATTCTGCCAGGCTTAAATTTGCCAAGGTTGGAGACCCCTGGCTTAGGGGGTAAATTGAGATTTATTCAATAAACTTTGGTTAAACAATCATTTAGCATAGTGTGTAAATCCAACCATTTTGTTCTCTGATATCAAGTTTCTGGTAGGACTGAAGTAGTTTCTGGCAAAGATTGAACAGCATCCAAAAGCTGGAGGAGGGAATCTTGTTTTCAGTTATGTGTTTCATACTTTGCAGCCTGCAAAGATCATGCTGATTCTAGTCCAATGTTTCCAAAACTGAACAAACTTGAGAAGGGAAAGATAATCAAAGGAAAAGACAGCTGGTTACAGGGCGAGATGAGAAAATTTGATCTTGTTTATATGGTCCCTCTCAGCTAACTCCACATCTCCCTCTGCGAGTGACCGCCTATCCTTGGAACCTTGTCTACTGTACATCAAGGGACGGATTTAGTCTGAAGACTATGTATAGAAGCATGAGCAACCTGGCCTCTCCTGTGTTATTGGTTATCAGGGATACTGATGGGCAGGTAACCCAGATAGGTCTAAATCACAACTTTACATATGTAAGATTGATGATATGGAAAAGAAGAATGCTAATTAACTAGGCCTAACTCAACTGTATATAATCAGGCAATTATTCTTCTCCATTCACAACATTAAGAAGCAGTCGACAATATTCAGTAGATCCTCCTGATCCATTAGAAAGGGTTTGAAATGGGAAATGGGAAGATGCAACAGAAATGGAAAGATTCATTTTACTATGCTATAATAACTGCACACCCAATTGGTCTAGTGCAGGGGTGCCAAACTCAATTTCATTGAGGGCTGCATCAGGGTTGTGTTTGATCTCAGGGGCCAGGTGGCCGTGGCTGGAATGGGATAGCTGGGGTGGGCGTGGCCAGCTTGACACCACTTGTGGGGGGGCACCCCTCCCAAGCTACATTTTTGGCTGCGATGGCCTCATGCAGCACTCTGCCAGCGAAAACAGAGCTTGGGAGGGAGAGCTGGCAGAGTGCTGCAGGAGGCCATCGCAGCCTAAAATGGAGCTCGGGAGGGCCACACACGGCCCTCCTGAATCCATTTTCACTGGCAAAGGCACTGTGGACTGGTCCCTTGCTGTTTCCAGGCAGACCCACGAGCCAGATCTAAGCACCTCATGTGCAGGATCTGGTCCACGGGTCTTGAGTTTGACACCCTGGTCTAGTGGTTTAAGGCACTGGGCTACAAATCAGGAGACTGTGAGTTCAAGTTCAGCCTTGGCATGAAAGCCAGCTGGGTGACCTTGGACCACTCTCTCTCTCTCAGGCCAACTCACCTCACAGTTATTTGTAAAAATAATAAAGTGGAAATAAATAAACAGCGCATGATATGTAGACTGGAAGTAATGCAAGTTGTTTTGATGGATACAAAAAAAGTACCTGGCTTCACCATCCAAGGAATAAACTGCCCCCTGAGCTACTATTTTAACAGATGGTTAGAAAGCTGAGTTCCACTTTAGAAATGTAAGAGTTCACATTTATAAAAAATCTAGTCATGTTAATGCTAAACAAACTGTTGCTGTCTTATTATTGTTTTGACAACAATTATTTGAAATCCTAGGCTGTTTTCTAAACAACATTGTAGTAATAGAAAGGATACTGGATTTAAAAGGGAAAAATGGCTTAGAAATATAATTCAATAATTCGTAGACTGAATTGATCTGCATTTTAGCACATTTAATAGTCAATGTTGGTTCATTCAATATAATAGGCTAAGCAGACCATGACATCATGATGAGTAATGTGCAGAAAGATAGACATGATTAAACTTCTGAAAGCTGAAACATATTCCCTCCTCTGTATCTTTTTCAGATATTTGGAGCTTTTTCTTCTACGGCTATTCATGCAAGCAGTTGTTTTTATGGCAATGGAGAAACATTTCTATTCTCTTTCACTCCACAACTCAAGGTGATTGAAACACCATGTTAATCTCTATGTTGAATGAGTTGATTTTGTATTTACAGCTTCAGGAGCCAATAGTTACGCAAGTTTTGCCAGTCATTAGATTGCTATGGCTATCAAGGGCACACTTTAAAAGATTCTGTGATATTGTTGTGCTCCAGAATATAACTTGGCAAGAATTGTTTTAATGCCAACACTGAAAAGGTTTTTGATAGATTAGAGAATGGGCTAGGGAAAAATGAAATTTAACAGAAACATATGAATTTCTTCTTGTGTTGAAGAAAGAAGAAAACAAAAATATTAAAACAGAAAACATATGGAAATGTATGGGATGAAATATAACCAGTCTGGTAATTTATTTATCTAATTTATAGCCCATCTTTATTATTTGTGAAAAGCATATGGGACATATAGTTGGAATAACAGTGCAGATTAAACATGAGTCAATATTTTGATATCATTGGGGAAAGACTAATGTAATTTTAGGCTGCATCAATATAAATATTTCCAAGTTCAAGAAAAAATAAGAACTCCACTTTATTCTTATGATTCAGGCCCTAACTTTGGTATTGTGTTTGTTTCTGGCACCACACTTTAAGAAAGATTCAGACAACCTGAAAGAGATTTAAGGAGCAACAAGATGAGAATCTATTTCTTATGAAGAGTGGCTGGAAGAATTGGGATATTTAGCCTAGAGAAAAGAATATTAAAGAAGAGTAAAATAGCACTCTTCAACAACATGAAAAAATGTACCCAAAAGGTCAATGGAAAATATTCAATGAAATGTCAGAAAAAAAGTTTGCTAATAGCAAAAGGACTTTGACAATGGGTTCTTCCTCTTTGGATATCTTCAGATGAAGTTTAGAGTGTTTTCTGTTGGGAGGGTTAATATGGATTCATACACTGAGCAGTCAACTGCACCAGCACCATAAATCAGGATGCTTTCAGGAATTGTCCAGCCAGCACGCTACCTCTCTCTGATGCTTTATTTCTATGCATGTCCACACTTTCGTGATCATGAACAGGATATTAGCTGGAACATACAATTAGATGTGATCTATTAACTCACACTATGAGAAGATTCAAGCTATTACTAGAAATAATGAGTGGGATTTTTTTGTATAGGAAGCTTATATGGTTTAATTCCTAAATTGTGTAATGGTATGCTTTTGATTCCCTTGCCAGGTATTTAAATGGACAGGCAAAAATACCTTCTTCATGAAAGGAGATGCAGATTCTTTAGCCATTGGTGGAGGCAGGTATGTAGCTTTTAAAGATAGCTGAGTTACAAGGAAATTAATTTGTCAGTTCAGCATGCTTGCTGCAGTGCAGTCTGTGGAGAATCTCATTAGCTCTTTTGCATGGCTAAAGATCATAAATTGGAAAAGTGTTTCCCTCATTTTCCCCCCCTCCCCAAATCTATCATTACAATAGTGCATGTTCTTTTATCATCCTATTTTCAATGCTCGTAGCTCGTAAATGACATTGTCATTGCTGCCACTAGACAAGTATTTTTTTAAAAAATTGATGTAGAACAGTAAAATTGCCCTAAAATATGGATTGTATCTTTTTTTTTATTCGTCATCACTATCATCCTCTCCTTAGTTCTTTGTTCTGCTTTATCATATTGAATGTCATTCTATCCCCTATTTCCTCTTTACTCTCTTGTTATTCCAATGCCAGCTGTTGAGTTTTCATGCATGTCATTCTATTGGACATTGGAATAATTGCCAAGTTGTGAATATTACTTGCCTGCTAGGGCATTTTCTCTTCCACACTGGTCTTTTTCATTTTCATGAACCAGCAAATGTTGGAAGAACGCCAATAAATGCAATTGAGACTATCTCCAAAATGTCCAGGGTTCCCAAGAGTATGAAAGAATTCTGCATTTGATTTAGTTAATAGTAGTGTTAAAGTGATAGGTATGTCACAATTCTGCCAGAGCAAAGCGAGATCTTGGAGTAAAAAACAAAACACTATATATTATACTATTGATTCTATCACCCAATAGGACCATCCAGCACCCCAATTTAGAAAAGAAATGCAAAGCTTATACCCTGTTTCCCCCAAAATAAGACATCCCCTGATAATAAGCCCAATTGGACTTTTGAGCGCATGGCAAAAAGGCCAAGCGCTTATTTCAGGGTTCAAAAAAATATAAGACAGGATCTTATTTTCGGGGAAACATGGCATTCTAAATAGACTCTAGCAAATGAGTCAGTATCATTGTACCATTGAAGAGGCTTTGTGCTATGGAAGTTATTCTATATGCTATCTCTTGCCTTGTATGCAGTGGTAAATTTGGACTCTGGCTAGATGGAGATCTGAACCATGGAGGAAGTCACCCCTGTGAAACCTTCAATAATGAGGCATTATCACCCAAAGAGGAATTCCTCATCCGAGATTTGGAAGTTTGGACACTGTCTTAACTGGAAGAAAAATCAAGACATCTCTTCATGCACTTTCCAAGCACTTAAGAGGATTTGGCCAGTAGTCCTGCATCAGTTTGTCAAATCCCCCTCAAATGAGGATAATCCTCTTGTGGATTCCCTGTCTTTATAGATTGGGAAGAAAGAAATCAATGCTGGAGAATCTTAACAATTTCCTAATATTTATATCCCTCAATTACCAGCCTCTTCTCAAGTTAACTGCACCTAAAAGTAGTTTGTCCTTTGGATCAGGTTAGTGGTAGACATATGTAGTTCAGCTAGGAAGTGATGTCTGGGTAACGGATCTTATTAGGAATTGGTAAGCAATAAACATAGTTGCCACTATTGCTTGCTAGGGAAGTAACAAACATATTTTGCTTTTTGCTTTATCAGATACCTGCCCATGTATTGTATGGGTCAAGCTACTTTCATAATAGAAGCAGACATATTGATCTTAGGCTTCACCTTAGACATTTTTACTTGCTCGTAAAATACTAAGTAAATAAGGAGGAATTTCCTGACAATGAGTTATTAAGCACTGGAACAAGCTGCCTCCTGGAGTTGAGGGTGTTCCATCACTGAAGCATTTCAAGCAAAATGTTGGAAAGCTGGGAAGCCAGAAGATCCTGGTCCCGAATAGTGGGTTGAGCTAAAGACCTCCAAGATCCCTTCCAACCCAGTTTCTATACTTCGGCTTTATGCTTTAAAATGTGAAATCTCTGGAGAGACATTCATAGGAATTCTTAAGACTTAATTGTGATACTTAGGAATATTCCGAGTATTTATATCACAACACATTTCTATTGTTGTTTTGTTTTGTTCACATGCCTAAGTACCTTCTACAGAGACATATTTCTCTAAATGTGTTAGTGCCTACAAACAATGGCTCCATACTTAAAGAAGAGAATATTTATAGCTCAGAGTTGAACTGTGGTGTCCTTGGTGCTCTCGGAGCTTGGTAGCTCATGCAATGGAATATGACAATCATTTTTTCTATAGCAAGTCACCTTTTGAGTTGAACTCTGATGATGTAACATGAACAGGTCCATTCAGTATTCATGGCTTCATACATATGGCGGTGTGTTGCTGTTGGCTTCTTGCAGGGAAGTATTGTTTTTGCATCTCAGGACCTGATGGTGGTGGGGTTTTGTTTAGTTTTTTGGCCTGCAAAAGTAGCTTTGTAAATGGTAATTCTTCTTTAATACAAGGCATGCATCACTCAGGTTTTACATCAAATTTTTTAGCCTTTTCCTTTCTATCAAAGCTCACTTTATTAGCACTGCATTTGCAAAATTTTGTCTCCAGAAATCTGCCACATATTCTGTAATGTAATATGGACAATTTTCACTATTGTATTTCTGGCCTCATTTTATAAACATTTCAATATTCTATGACATTTATAAATGAATAAGAAGTTGGTCATTGTGGCTATTGAGCATAGGAATACTGGCAGAGCTTTTTACAATAAATTAATTTTATGAAAATATTTTGAAAGAAGCCCACTATATGGTTTGCAATTGGATGAAATATTTAACTTTTGTGAAACTGCTCTTTTAACAAGCACTGTTCTTTGACCTGGCTGAGTACCCTTTGAGAGTTGCAGTACCCAAAGAAGGAAAAAAAATTTTTTTCCAGGAAAAAATATTTGCTCCCAGTCCATTCAATATTTCTCTTGATTGGTCTTCATTCTCTCAGTTCTATTGTTACCTAATTATATAGTGAAATTTATAAAAAATATTTTAAAGCAGGTTAAATTGTGCAATGTAGCTATGCTCCTATTAATAGTCTCCTTTTTCCTGACCTTTTAATTTGAACTGTATCAAAATGCTAGAAATATATTTAGTTTGACATAAAATATGGAATATGGGAAGGATCCAGTACACAATAGATACTCAAGTCATCCTAATGGCAAACCAAGTCAAGAATGGTCTTTTCAGATTAAAATTATGTGAAATAGCTAGTATTGTACTCTGGTAGACAGAAACATAATTCAAATCATTGAAGGATTCAAGTGAGCTGAAAAAATAAAATGAAATCTAAGAGACACATACCAATGTCTTTACTAAAAGGCAAAAAAAATGGAGAGATACAGAGGCATACTTGGCTTGCTGGAAAAGATATGATATGACTAGAAGAAAGGAAAAATCATATTTAGGCATATGTACTCTATAGTCTTTGCAGCTGTGGGAGGAAGCTGGGAAGAGAAGGGGAAAAAAATGTTGTGTACTTTCTCTACATGCATCATGATTTTGCACCTATGATACCAACTACCTGAATAGATAAAGGAGGGCAAATGGGGGCAAACAATGGTTCATGGAAGGGCAAATCTGTAGCCAATCCATCATATTTTTAAATTTAAAATGTAGAATTCTTCTGGAACTTACTTGGATCTGTTGAATGGGCCTAAAACAAAAACGTACTTTAGAATTAAGTATTAAGAATTAAGTATTGCAATTAACAGAAACACTTTGTTATTGTATAAAGTACATATTGTAGAACTTGGTAAAGAAACAACTTACTGTTCTAAACAAATAATCCATAGTATCTGATTACTACAAGACATAAAAAAATGCATCCAAGTTGGCTTCAGAGAAGCTGGAAAAACTTTCCTCTGACAATTCCTTTTGGTTCAACATAATTTTTTTGTGTTTCATTGAAAGCATGAGACCTATATTGTTTTATAATTGTTTCTTTTATTAAAATATTGATCAAAATATTCATAACTTTAAAATATTGTAATAGTTTGTGCTAATTAATATTTAGCTCTAAATCAACATACATTCACCAGCTGTCATGATCTAAAAGAGTTAAGGAATTATGTAATAATCCCTTCATATAGAAAATATATGAATTTCAAGCAAGTAGCACAAGATCTTCCCCCCTCTTAAGTTTATTTTATATATTTACTCAGAATATAGTTGAAGCTATGGGTTTTATTCACTGGTTCATTTCACAGTTGATGGTTTGCAATAGTGGCAAGAATACACTTGTGAATATTAATGATCCAATTTTTAATTTAATTTTTGATTTAAAGAACACTGCCTGAATACTAAGGCTAAAGTTAGTCTGAGGAATAACATTTTCATGAGAGTGACAAAGTATACATGGGGGGGGGGGGCGCTCAGCCATTTACATTGCAGACATCAGTTTTGGCTCTGAGGATTTCTGCAGCAGGATATGCTGCTCCAGAATGGAGTACATCCACATATGTGAAGCTAGTCGACATTACTTCAATGAGTACTACTAAGCTAGTCGACATTACTACAATGAGTACTAGTATTACTTCAATGTACACGCAGTGACAGGATGCCCTAAACCCACACCAGTTGAGAAATTGTATTCTCTTGCTGGTATTGTTCCACCTAGGATTAGGAGAGAAATAGCAGCAGATGCTGAGAGAACCAAACGAATGATCTCCGACATCCTCTGAATGGATACGTGCCCCAAACTTGTCAACTTGGCTCTAGAAAGAGGTTTTATGGCAGGAGCAAAGCTCTATTAGAAGATGAAGGACAGAATTCAAGGAACAAGAAATAATCACAGAAGAGAACACGGTTGAGGGATTTGATCTCCCTATGTTACTTGGAAGACATTGAGGGTTGGAGTGCCTAAAAGTAAGATCAACATGCTTAGGTGGGGGTTGATGGTGGATAACAATATGCAGTATGAAAGTGGGGAGAGCAGCAGTCTGGCCCATTTGTTAATCTGTCATTTACTACCAGTAGAATGCACCAAAAGTGATTTGTTTCTGGTCAAAAGGGTAGCCTCATTTTGGAAGTTTAAGGTTTGATCTGGACACAATTTTTTTTCGGAGTAGAAAATGCACTCCCCCCCACAAAAAGGGTGAAAATTTGGGTGTGTCTTATACAATGAATGAAGCTCCGCCCACCCACTCACCCTTTGGCCTCTGCCTCCCAGCAATTTGCCTCCTTGCAGCAAACAGCACTTTCAGCTTCAGCACAGCCTGATTAGGACAAGTAGGAGATTATCGGCCTCCTGACCATCAGCTGTTTCAGGCTGCAGGGATTGCCATTGTCTAGTGCCATCTCTGCGGGCCTCTGCTGTTTGCTGCAAGGAGGCAAATTATTGGGAGGCAGATTTTTTTTTCTTGTGCTAGTCAGGCTGTGCTGAAACTGAAACTGAAACAGGCTATTTGCTGTTTACTGCAATGAAACAAATTGTTGGGAGGCAGAGGCATATTTTTTTTTCTTGTTTTCCTCCCCAAAAAAGGTAGGTGCGTCTTATAGTCTGGAGCATCTATAAATACTCCGAAAAATACAGGTAAATAAAAATCACTTAGGCCTACTTACTATAATCTCCCCATCCCTTGAGGAAGCATGTGCGGGGTGGGGGCACATTTCAAACAGTTCAGGAGAAGATAAAGCCTAACTGGTTACCCTCCTTGTGCACATTTAGAGAATTTACATTTATAAAGCCAATGCTGGATTCAGTGAAATATTCAGAAAACTTTAGAAAAATGATTTATATTGTAAAACTGAAATTTGTTAGTTTCTTGATTTTTAACCCTGAGGCATTTTTATAAGTTTGCTATACAGAACAATGATGTTTATCTTAAATTAACACTAAAATAGTGTTGATAAATTATTGAGCTTTCTCAAAATCACAGTAGTATACAATTTTGTGAAAAAGTCTACAGCTATTTTCCACTGCAGTTTTTCAAAGGCACTATGCAGGCTTACTCTGTAATTTTACAGAATATTTTTTGAAGAAAGTTTGACTAGAATACGTGCACAAAAACAGAATTGAAGGAATATACTAACTCACTTAAAAAAGTTTTACTTTACAACTTAAGCTATTACTGTTCCTGTTTGAATCCTGATTTTCATCATCTTTATTCCATCCTTTTTTCATTGGAGTAAGTTCTGGAGCAACCACATCACCATCCTATCAAATAATTAAAAAAAGGAATTAAGTTTTGCATTTCATATCAACTGTAAATATATTTTGTGATCTTCTCTCCTGACAATTGAAATAAATGTGTGTACATTTAAGGGATAAAATATTATCAGGCCTGATGTATCTCTGTGCATGGGATAAATCATGATTTTTTTTAAAAAATCACAATGAACTTTTTTATTGTTGTTAATGAAAATACCAATTTTATGTAAATATTTTAATTTCTAGTAAGTTCATTAATATAATTAATAGAGCATATGAGCAGGATTTGTGTCTTACCAATGCTTATTGCAGTAGCCTATTAAAAAGTATACAGTAAAGAATTACACTTTCCAAACTTTTCAGAAAGATGGTGCATTATGAGTGTACCCTCATTCATGGTCTTACCCGTGGTTTACTGAAATCCTTATCCATACACCACTGAACAAAATATTTTGTAGCAGCCTCAATTATCTTTGTATCCTTTTTTTTGCAATAAACTCTGATGATCTGCTCTGCAAACTTTTCTGGGAGCAGCTTTGAAACCTTAAAGACAGAAATAATTAAAACGCTTAATCTCAATAACTTTCCTGGTCTTTCCCAAGCTGTAAAACAGACCATTCAAAGCCATTATCAAAGGAGCATCCAATGCACGCATGATAGAGCTGGTGTAGAGGAATCACCCTTTAAAGCCAAATATCATTACAGATAATCCTTGACTTATGACAAGTTGCTTAGCGATTGTCCAAAGTTACAAAAACCCGCCAAAAGGTACTTTTGACCCGGATTTGAAGCTGCAATGGTTGCTCTTCTCCCCAGTCACATATCATATTTTGGATAGTCAGCAACTGGTCCTAATTTATGGTTATTTGCACAATCCTACAATCACATAATCATGATTTGCTTCCCCCCCCCAAACAACCAGCATTTGCTTCTGATATCTGGCAAAAAATGGCCATTGAGGACAAAGGGTTCACATAATTATTGCAGGGTTTGCATTACAACCACAGGGTTCATGTTACAACTGCTACAAAAAACATTGTAAACTCAGATATGATCACATGATAACCTCATGACTTCTGAACATAATCCTGGGCTCAATTATGCTCATAAATGAAGGACTACCTGCAATATAGTGGCTATTTTAAAAACAACACAATAAACTGGCAAAACCAACCACTCCCATTTTTACTTACTTGTTCTCTTGTAATTTTAACTGCTTGAGTGATGTCATGCTTGCAGTAAAAACGAACACTGTTAATGGGGTTCCTTTCTTTCATTCCATAATCCATGTCAATAACCTTTATTTATACAACAAAATCAAAATAAAGCACACTTAACGATTTATATACATACACTCTAAGAAAGCAAAGACATTCTATAAAAAACAAAACAAAACAAAACCTGAGATTGGTTGTTTTCTTGAAGATGTTTCATTACTCAAACTACCCTATTTTTCAGAATATAAGACACACTTTTCCCCCCTAAAAGAGTGTGAAAATTTGGGTGCATCTTACATACCAAATGTAGCCCCGCTCACCCACTGGCCACCACCCTTTGGCCTCTGCCTCCCAGCAATTTACCTCCTTGCAGCAAGCAGCAAACAAGCCATTTCAGCTTCAGTACAGCCTGATTAGCACAAGCAGTTGATTGCTGGTTGGATTGGCCTCCCGACCCCCAGCTGTTTCAGGCTGCAGGGATTGCCATTGCCTATTGTCACGCGGGCCTCCGCTGTTCGCTTGCAAGGAGGGAAATTGCTGGGAGGCAGAGGCAGATTTTTTTTCTTGTGCTAATCAGGCTATATGCAGAAAATGAAAATGAAACTAAAGCAGGCTGTTTGCTGTAACAAGGCAAATTGCTGGGAGGCAGAGGCAGTTTTTTTTTTCTTATTTTCCTCCCAAAAAAAGGTAGGTGCGTCTTATAGTCCGGATCGTCTTATACTCTGAAAAATATGGTAAATAACATCATCACTGCTAATGATCAGTGCTGGCACTGATGATGTTACCTACTTTGGGTAATGAAGCATCTGCAAGAAAACAAGCAAGCTCAGAGAGCACCAAAGACCCCTCATTTCAACCCTGAGCTACAAATTTTCTCCTTTACTGGTAAAACAAAACCAAAAAAGCACTTTACTTACATGAACAATAAAATCTTCAGCCTTCAGCTCCACATCTTGAGAGATTGTCTTTGGTTTGGAATTAACAATTTCAGCACACAATCCATCATAATCTTCCTGCAAGGCATAACAAATTTTAACTTTTCATTTGAGTCAGCAGACAACAGTAATTTCAGAAACTCAATTAACATTTAGAAAAATATAGGAGTTGCATGTATCTTTTACTGCAACAAATATAGAATTGCTATAACAGTATATCTATAGTCTACTGATATCATCTACATATATGAATAGATATATTTATATAATTTTCAAAACAGTAATTACATCAAAAGCCATCTGTATTGGCAACTGCATTCTGAACTCTTCAGGTGAACTGAAGTTGGGACTGAAGTTAATGTCCATTACAAAAAGAAGGCAAATATAGGTTGGTGTATTTTAGTATTTGTTATTTCATGATAAAAACTTACGATAACATTTTCTTGAAAATATACAGGATATAATTGAAATATGGATTAAACAAAAAATATGGCTCATATGCTTTAGCAGTCCCTAAGATACCTGCAATATTAAGATGTAGCACTCTTATGAATGAAAAGCAACAATTCAATTTTACAAAAAGAAAAATAAGATTAGTTATATATCTGAACTATAGAATGAAGAATTGGAAAATCCACAATCTAACGTATAATTAAGAAACATGAAACATAATTATTAAATATGAAATGAATTTATTGGAAAATTCATTTTTTGAAATAAAAGTTTTGGGGACGGGTTTTTCGTTTGTTTTTTTGAGTGCCTTGTACTTTACTAACAGCTAAGTATGGAGTATATGCCTTTTGAGAGCATGTGTGCCTGCACAGCAATTTAATTCTACTGCTAGTTCCAATAGAAGTTACTATATGTCTTGTATGTATACATGCAAATGGAAATTGCAGTCATGCAAGCTTCCTAAATGAGCTGCTTTATTGTTCCATGAGATGTGTAATTTGGGTCAATTTAATTTACAAATTACCACTTTTGAATACTTTGCAAAACTTAAGTATGAGTAATAAACTATACTACAAAAGTTGTAAACATAATGTTTGGCTACACACAGCAATGTTTATCTTTTTTGCAAAACATTTAAAGAAAACAGCTCCAAGTCAATGTATCTAAAAGAGAAAATTTAAAGGTGCTAATATAGATGAGCAACTGTTTTCTTCATTCCCTGTGATGGCTGTCTGCCTTACACATTTTAATTAACTCATTGAAAATTCTGTTGCAAAGGGAAAAAATCCTACATAATTCAGTCTGCTTCAACTAATTACAAAGGGATTTTTCAATATTCAAAAACATTTTGTTTCCTGCAGGTTCACTATCCAGTAATTACAAAAGGCTGCCACTTCATCTTTTCCTGTGCAACTGGGATGAATGGGTTCATTCCCATGATTTTCTATGACCCAAACACTGAAACATTAGTTCTGATTAGACAATCCTTGCCCTGTTGGGTTATTGTTTCAGAAATATTTCCTTACCTAAAAAAGGAATAAAGTGGGGGGGGGGGTGTTTGAAGCAGTTGGAATAGAAGCGACTGCTTCCAATTTCCTACTGCTTTCCCCATTGAGTTTCCTTCTGGGATTCTGTCAAGGAGCATTGGAAATCTCTCTCTCTCTCTGCCATTTCCTTCCCTTCCTCTTTCACGTAGGCAGATAAGAGGCTGCTGCTGCGTGGAGGGGGAAGCGAGGGATTGTAAGACTGGCTCAGAAACTGTCACAGAAGATTGAAAATAAAGATCATATATGATAACAGCCACAAATTTCCCAAATTTTATCTCTTGGGAGTCATGGGCCCCAGATTTTGGAAGCATTCTGTAAGTTAGTCCATTTGAAGTAACTTGGTTCAGAAATTGTTGTCCTATGATGCACCATTTCATCCAATTAAAGGGCACAATTAGAGTTTTAATAGTACAGAAATGGAGCGCTCAAGCTATTAAGAATTCTGTTTAAAGGTTATCACCTTTAAAACTCTATATGGCAGAGACCAAGGTTATCTGCAAGATCGCCTTTTTCTAAGGATGTCCACCTGTCCTAACAGGTCCGATAGGTTGGGCACAGTTCTCATCCCTTTCCTTAAACTATGGCTTTGCTTTGCTGGCTGAGGAATTCTGGGAGTTGAAGTCCACAAGTCTTAAAGTTGCCAAGTTTGGAGACCCCTGCCTTAAACATTGCTACCTGATGTATTTTTTGTGGCAGTCCCTGCCCTATGGAACACTCTTCTCCCAGAAGTTGGGCAGGCCTCTGCTTTCCTAGCTAGCTTTCAAAAAAACTACTGAAGACCTGGCTTTTCCTCAAAGTGCTAGGATAGGATGAGGTGACTGCTAGAAGCTTGATTGGATGCTAGGCTTTTTTTGCTTATAATGTTTATTGTTTTAGTGAGTTTTTATGTGGTTTATATTTTTGATTGGGAGCTACCAAGAGTTTGGTATAAGATGGGCAATTATAAAAATGTTTCAAACAAAATACATGTATACATATACATATACCATTTTGGACCATTACATCAAAAGTAGGAGTGCACTGGTTCCTGCAACATTTTTAGATGCCCTCAGTCATCATTCCCTATTTTTAATGATCCAAATCTCAAAATATTGCCAAACTTTATGAATCTTAGGAGAGATTTATATTTAGAAAATATAAAAGAAGATATAGAAAATGATTGTTCAATTATTATAGCTAAATGAGTTCATACAATGAAGTGATTTAACCAGTGCAAATTGTCTCAACCTTTTTAATTTCCTCGCCCTCTGGTGGCTGCGTTTCTCCCAAGCATTTAAAGAGATCACGCTGCTGTATTTTACACAGAATTTCGCGTGCATCACTCAGCTCTGGTTCATCAGAATGTAGAATCTTCAAAAAGATTTCATCTGCCAGAAAGCATTATATAATTATTCTCACATATATTTTGTTAAAGATTTCAATAATAAACAATAAGGTAAACTAAAAGGAAGAAAAGAGAATAGAAAGAACAAAATGTGGGGAAAAAATAAAGAAAATGAAACGAAATAAAGAAGTGACTTCCAACCTTCATTACAAGAATAGATAAATTTAATAACTCTTCACATCTTATATGGCAACAAATAGATAGCTCTTCATCCCATATCCTATCCCTTATCTATAAGCAAACCCATAAAACATCTTTTCAATCCTGGTGTCAGCAAAGAGTCTGTAAAGGGTTGCCAGAACTTTGTAACCAAGTCTTATTTTAACCTTGATCAAGTAAATCAACCTGTGGTTTACTCACCAGTTCTTTGGTCTTTGCTACAATCATCAGCTCTTATTTAATTATTATTATTATTATTATTATTTTTTATTTGCATTTATATCCCGCCCTTCTCCGAAGACTCAGGGCGGCTTACACTATGTCAAGCAATAGTCTTCATCCATTTGTATATTATATACAAAGTCAACTTATTGCCCCCAACAATCTGGGTCCTCATTTTACCTATCTTATAAAGGATGGAAGGCTGAGTCAACCTTGGGCCTGGTGGGGCTTGAACCTGCAGTAATTGCAAGCAGCTGCTGTTAATAACAGACTGTCTTACCAGTCTGAGCCACAGAGGCCCCTTAATATTAATTTAATTATTAATAGCTTTAAATAGCTTTATTAAAGCTAGCTATAAATATTCTTATATCCATGAAAAAATATAAGACATCTTTTTCCAAGTCTAAAATGGAAACCAGTAACCTCCCAACGAATAGAAATGCTTGTTCTATTCATGACTTTTAATCCAATTGAAGAATCTCACTGATAAAAATGGGGGAACAATAGGGTAAGATCTTTTTTCTCATTCTCTAATTCCACAAACCCTTCTGAACTGTGGATTACATAATTGGAGTACCCTGCAGAAATACCTGGTTTTTGAAAGCATTTGCAGTTTCAGTGGAAATACTGTTACAGTATTATAGTACCTTGCTACAAAACTGAAACCTGAGAAAAGTATTTCTCATACTTAGTGTGATAAGAATTTCTGAAGAATCCACACATTCACCTGTCAGCTTGGTGTAGGCTTGCATGTCTTCCAGTGCTGTAGAGATCTGGAACACTTTTCCACCTGAGCCCTTTATTTTGATATATGGATCAGCCTTTAGAAAGGCATCAGTAATCCTAATATGAAATAAACGATACAAATTGGAAATTATTAAAAACTGTATTTTCAGAAACCATATATTTAATTATAAATATAAACAATATTTACCTTCTTCAATGAAATCTACTTTGACAATGATTAAGAGAGAAAGGAAAGGGTATGTTCAATTGAGCTATTTTAGCAGAGAAAAAGTTAATTGGCTAGATTAATTTATTAAAAATCTTTTGGGAAATCAATGAAACTTCTAAGTATATTAACTGTATGCAACTTATTTATAAAAAGTACAGCTAAACATCATACCTTATTGAAGCAGCATTTCCCTCCCTAATCTTGTAGAGATATAACTTCTTCAAATATCTTGTTCATTGCAAATGTATGCAGATTTAACACTATTAAAATGCATATTTTTATAAGGATTGATATAATCAAAAAGTTTCACAGAGTAGATCTTTTCAAACTTACATGGTTTCAATAATGTTGCTAACTTTGTGCTGATATGCTCTGCGGTGCAGACAGTTTCGTGTGTGGAACATGTCATACAAATTTCCAACCTCCTTTTAAATATAAAACATATTATTTATCTGTTATTAAAACAATAGTTGCAGAACAATACAGCATTGAGGGTAGTATTAACCAACTAATTCACAAAACCATCCACTTGCAAAAATCTCTGACTAATTTTAATGGTTAGTAATAATACTCTCTCCAAATGCTTGTTTCTAGATATCCAGAAATGAATTCTGATGACTTTTTTGAAGCAATAGGGGACATTTCTAGAACATTATGAATAAAATATTTACTATGTAATGCTATATATCAAAAATTTATATTGGTCATCCCATTCACGGCTTCTCATAAGCAAGACTCACTAAGTCTAAAGAGGATCATTCCCAGCTAAGTGTTTATTATTGCAATTATATTGTATCAATTTTACTACGGTTCTTCGTATTGGTTTTTTTAAAATAGTAATAATGGTTTTTTTTAAACTGCTCCTGAACACAGCAATACATTGTTGCAAAAAAAATGTATGAGAGTTCTATAAAGATAAAATCATTTTAATCAGTAAAAAATTCTCCAACAGTTATTTTTGCAATCATCACTGCTTTGTTATTTAGTAGATGACTTTTCTATCATTATGTCTCAGATATTCAATCTTATATTTTAGTAGAACCATGAGGCAATCCTGTCTTCTGCCTGTAATATGAATTCTATATCCAGCATTTAAAATGGCAGCTCATGGCTAAAATAGCCAGCCCAGTCAATCTGAAGGGTGCTGAGAGCCCTATCACCCCTCAAAGTCTAGACACCTGGTGGCGAACCTATGGCACTCGTGCCAGAGGTGGGACGCAGAGCCCTCTCTGTGGGCATGTGCACTGTCGCCCCAGCCCAGCTTCATTGTGTTTCTTGCAGTCGTTTGCAGGGAAACAAGTTTGAGGGACTGAAGAAAATGCGCGAAACATTACTCTGCGTTCATTGCAGTACATTTGCTGTTGCTGCCCCCATGACTTGCCCCCTACTCTCACAGAGTCTTGCGCAGAACAGTCAAATTTAGCACGGAGCCACATTGCAACCCTGTGTCGTCTAGTCTTGGCAAAAAAAAAAGCAACTGATATCCGGTCAGTTGCTTGTCCTGCAGAGCTGCCTGTGTTGGGATGCCCTGCCTCCCCGCCAGCCAGCTGGCATTCGGTGCGCTGCTCTTTGGCTTGTCGGCCTACAGACATCAGATTCCCACCACCCAGCTCCAGTTCAGGGGTTCCTTCCTCCCCCAGAGGGAGGGGGGAAGAAAGAGAGAGGGAGAGAGGGAAAGAGAGAGAGAGACAGGGAGGGAAAGAGAGAAATGATATTACAAAAGTTTTTCTTTTTTATTGTTGCTAAATGTAATATTTCAAAAGCAGAAAAAAAATGAAGGGGCATAAAAGTCAATTTATCATGTTTTTCTTAGAACAATTAGCTGAACTCTGCCCTGTTTAACATTATTTTAGGTAGTAAAACCTCATTATTCAGGTTACCGTATTTTTTTTGGAGTACAAGTCGCACCTTTTTCCCCCCAAAAAAGAGGGTGAAAATCTGGGTGCCTAAACGGAGGTTTCAGAGGCTGAAAAAAGCATCAGAAAAGAAGCTTCAGAAAAGAAGCCCCCAAATAGAGCTTCAGAGGCTTTTTTTCTGATGCTCTGTTTCGGAGGCTTTCAGAGGCAGGAAAAAAGGTTTTTTTGAAACAGAGTTTCAGAAGTTTCAGAGGCAGAAAAAAAAAAGAAAAAAAAAGCAAGGCACAGAGCTCACAACCAAGGAACCTGTTGCTAAAATTCACCTCTGGGAACAGCTGATTGGGGGTATTCTGGGAGGTTGATCCACCTGACCGCCACCTTTTTTCTTATTTTCCTCCCCAAAAACTAAGGTGCATCTTATAGTCCGAAAAATACGATAAATTGCCGGGTTGGCACTTTGCAATAAGTAAGTGGGTTTGGGGTTGCAGTTTGCAGGTTTGCCATCATTGGCCTAGACCTTCCTTCCCTTCAAAGGGATTTTTCAAAATTCAGGTGAAATAAAAGGCCATGGGGACACTTCTGACTCTTATTTGTGCTTTCACAGTGATGAGCATGACACTATATCTGCAAAAATTGAATAAACAAATAAATAAGCCGTCCAGAGTCACCTTGAGACAAGATGGGCAGCAAACATATCTAATAAATAAAAGTTAGAGATTACATAAAAAGGCATCTTGCCTTGACTTTTACTACTCTGCTCTTTAAATTAAGGCTGTCACTGCATTCACCGTTCAGTAAACTCATTAACTTTGGTAAGCAAAGAATTAGCTTTCTAATCTTTGGAAGTCAGAATTTAGACTTCTAAGAAATCCACTTCTAAAACTCCCTATTCTCATAAACAAGAACTATAACTTTCTCTTATTCCTGCAGTATGTACCCTAACTGATACTTTTGTGAAATATACAAAATACATAATCTGTCTAATGGAATTTACCTTGTCACGGGTACAAATATGCATCATATCTTTCACTTGGCACACCCGAGCAAATTTAATGAAGCGTTCATAATCAAAATTGTTTTGAATTCCAAGATGATGACAATCCCTGAGTATATTCCAAAAAGACATTTTTAAATCTAGTTTGCACGTGAATACATTTACAATGATTCTAATAAATATTATTGCACACAAATTAACATACAGTAGTGATTTAAAATATTATTTATGAAAAGTAAAACAGTAGCAAAACTATTAAACCAAAACGGATAATGAACATGAAACAGATCAGAAAGTTCAACGTTCTATAGCAATCAACATTTTTCATGTTCATTTATTTGATTTTTCTAAGCAGTTTCCCATGATATTAAACAATTCATAGAAGTTGGAATTTCAATTATAAAACAATATTCTATCTATCATCTATAAATCTACCTACCTACCTATCTTAATTTTAAAGTCATAACTATCATCTGACCAACATTCTTTCTCATTTTCCACCATATTTTTCTCTACTATGAATTACAGATCCACAAATATCATTTCACTCAGAAAAACATCAAATGTAGACTGGTCAAGATGCTTATTTTTACTCAGCTTTCTGTACTGCTTTTTGCTATATTATTCTGCAAAACCAATAGGGATAGTGCTACCAGTCAAGATATTGTAGAGGTGGAATGAAAATATTTGAAAATCGGCATTTGTACTGATATCAACCTACTTTACACAGAACTAAATTTGATACCAACCTACTGGCTTAGCAAAGATTTCCCAAAGTGATCCAATTAATAGCGTAATTTCTTCTTCATTTATTTATTAAAATATATGATATAGCTTGAGGTAAGAGTGAGCTAAAATCTACCCATTTCTTGCTCACTTTTTATATATATGAATAGTTTGATATATTCTGAAGGGATACCCCCTTACATTATTTGTTATTTCGGTGTATATTTGCCTTTCCATCAGGACGGCTAATAATCTAAAATAATACATAACAATACAAACAGCATAAAAACAATTAAAACCACTTAAAACTGAAGGAGTCTAACTGCAAAGAAAAGTACATTCCTGTTCTTTTAAAAATGGAAAAAAATTACTTCGTTGAAAGTGTTGTAGGTAAAACTCTTTCAATATCGCTTCTAAAAATGTTTTCAAGTCTAGTAAATAGTAAAGTTTCTATACCTGGCAAAGTAGTCCCATTTATCAACATCAATGCCACTTGTTTTGTTAGCCACTATTTCATATAGAAAACTCTTGTTTTTGGAACGACCACGATAGGGCCACTGTATGAGAAGAACAAAAATGTAAGCAAATACTATCTGCTAATCAATATTTATACCTATTTCATGGTGAACAATCAAACCAAGATTTTTAAGCAGTAACTTTCCAAAGTTTTGCAAATGCTGCAGCAGATTAATTCCTATAATCTGTATTTTAATCAAAAAGAATTAAAAAGTGGACAGTCCCAGTTCAGCAGGGCATGGGGACTGAGGCAGCAGCGATGATGGGAGAAGGGCGGCAGCAGGGGGAAGGACAGTGGTGCAGTGTTGGCATTTGGGGCAGGGCATCAGTGCAATATCAGGGATGGACAACAGGGGGCAGGGTAGCAGTGTCTGAGACAACAGTCCCAGTTTTTTATGTGGCCCCTTGGGAAAATTAATTGCCCGCCCATTATAGATGTATTTCATAATTATTCCCATTGCTGTATTATGTCTGCTTTCTAAAACGTTTTGCATTGTTTTTAACATGCAATGTTTTATTTGTTCTATCTTCATGTGATATCTGGGTAAGAGTTTATATATGGGCCCTAGTGGGTGTCTTAATTCTTTATGACATTTCAAAATTTTCTTAGAAACTCTCAGTTTTGAGTTCATTTTTTAATTTTACAGCAACGTTTAAAGTAATACATATTTTTTATTTGAACAGGATTGGGGAAAAAAAACATTTATACATCTTTGTTGATGGTTCTCAACATGTCAGCAAGCAGCACCTTCCACCCTCAGAAATGTTAGAATTAAGCCTGGGTCTTTCGGCATGCAACTGTTTGTTCTACTATTGAACTCCTGCACTTTACATATTAAAAATAAGTAACTAACAAAAACTAATGACCTTGCCTTTTGCCTCTTTCCTCTTTTGATCCCAGTTCATTCTAGTGCAGAACATTTAGATAAGATCCAGGGTTATGAAAAAATGGAACTCACCTCTTTGTCCCCCCTTTTCTCCTCAACAGGACTTGCTATCTGTTCTTTGATAAAATGTATGTCTTCATCAAGCTTAAGACCATAGTTTTCCATGACTGGCTTTAAGTTATTGGAATCAATTAAGTGTTCAAACATCTGAACAGAAGCCTGCTCATGCTGTAAATATAGATAGATAGATAGATAAATGTTAAATCACCTTTTTTAAGAGTATTGCATACATAGCCAGGGAAGACTACAATGCTTTTTAGTTCTGGCAGCTTACGATTGCTACTTCATTTTGTTCACGCATGTCCGCTATATCCATGGGTACACCACAGGGGGTGAACTAGCTTTGCACCAGCTTGCTAGCAGTGTTCCGGGAATATTGGGTCATCTAGGCTTTCTTCCACTGTCTTTGCCTCCCAACTGGGCAGGTCTGGCACTGGTTCCCACTTCCACAAGTAACGCTGCTAGCTTTTCCCATTGGAGTGATATCTATTTATCTACTGGCATTCTTTTTTCATTCTCTTTCAAACTGCAAGATGGGCAGGGGCTAGAGGCAAATGATAGGAGCTCACTCTGTCATGTGGTGTCATGGGTTTGAACAGCCAGAGTGCCATCGCTGGCCAATATATCCATGGTTATTAAGCTGTTGCGCCACTGTGTTCCCTTATGTTAATCACATATAAACTACAAATCAATCCAGCATAATTGATATTTCTGGTTGCACATGAAGAAAAGCTAAAGATCCTTGTTTAAAATCTCCACAATGATTTAAATTTGGTTTAATGGCTTATGAATCCCAGCTACTGAAATAATACGTCATAGTTTTAAGTTTGTATGTAATACAAATAGTAGTTACAGTTACTGCAGTTATTGTTGCTTTTCTATCCATTCAGGGAATAAGCAGAATAAGCCACTTGCTCATACAGATAGTTGTCGACTTACGACAGATCGCTTTTGACCAGAGTTGACTTTTGCTATCTTCAAAAGAATGACTTTTGTCTTTCAGAAACAGATGGAAAGACAAAGATGCTCTTACAAAGACAGCAAACCCATATTCTGGACAGAAAGAAACACTGGTTTGAAAGAGGAGTCAAAGAGGCCATCTACGTTAAAAATTAAAAGCCCCCTCTCAACAGAGAGGGAGGGATGACACCATCTATCTCCTGTCTACAACACAGTCCTTTCAGCAACCCCAAGAAGATTCCATACCCATTTGCACTCTGATTCAGGTGACTCTGAGGACACAGATAAACCCCCAACTGACCTCAACAACTCTCAGATGACCAGAAGACTGCAAAGAATATAAATCTTTCCATTCCCCACCATTCAGTCAGAACTGAAGAAGCTTTTTGGATAAGAAGTTAAATATTTTTAAGGAAAAAAACCTCCAGGAAGTCCAGTTGCCTTTTGGAAAAGCACCTTTGGGACAACCATGACCTGGATGATTGAGAAGCTCCATGTCTCACTTACAATACCTATATATTTAATAAATAAAATAATATCCACCTTCCATTTTAATCCCGGGCGAGCCAGTGGAATGAATCTTCCATCAAACATATGTGAAAATGGTCCATGACCTAAAAGATTATACAATTAAACTTTGGCAGAGTTAAGATGTATTTGTATGTTTTTAAATGCATACACAGATATACTCAGATACACAGACAAATGTTCCTCAAGTTATGCTATTGCTAAATTTATTACAGCCAAAGTATTCATTTATTGTTTATTGAACCTGAGTTGGTCATTTTTTAATCCACTCCCTCTCTCTCTGATTAACAATTATACTAGAATTTAAGATTTAAGTTTCAAACTGTTTTCAGAATATCGGTGTTTTAATTGTGTTGAAAAGATCGTGTTGAAATAATTAATTTAATTTATAAAGAACTTTAATGTTTAAAAGCAATATTAAGCCAGAGAAACAAACTAGAAATAAAAAAGTGGTATGTTCTTCCTGTTTAAAATTATTGAAAACATGGTTTGTAATCAGTTCCTCAAAACAGGAAAAACTTATCATTTGGACTTACTATTTGTGCTAATTGATAATACACAAGACTTATCTTTCTAACAACTGCATTGTATATTAAAACTATGTTTAGTTTTCCTTTCATAGAATAATTATGCTAAGCTATTGCCAGAGTTCCCAAGGCAAGATCCTCCTGCCTTACCTTTCTTTTAAATGTTTCTAAATGTTAACATTAAATGAATATTATTAAAAAGCTGGCATGCTGCAAAACAAAGCAGTGGCATTAAGAGTCATTTCTGTAAATATCTCAGAATTCAACACAAAAATGGTGACTGGCTACAGCTTGGGTCTTTGTTATAAACGAATAGAAAGTAATCTGGGACTTGAAAACAGGCGGCCTGAGGAACTGGACAGTGTAGTTGGGAGGCTTTAATAAAATACAACATTGTAATAATACTCCTGACAAATTAAATTGCTGGTCAGTGACTGTGATAAAAACTATGTATGCCATAAGCTTCAGTTACCTGCACAAAATAATGAAAGCAAACTGGGGCTAAAAATAAGATTTGCCAATGTAAGCCCAAATTAAATATATATATATATCCAAATCAAGAGTGGCAGAAAGCTAACAACAACAACAAAACAAATTATTTGGGACTGAAAAGCTCCAATCAGCAACAGCAGAAATATACTCCTGTAGATGTTTGGCTCTCTTTGTTTCAGCATACTTGACAGGATTGCCTTGTGACCTTCTATCTCTCTCATAGAATGTGGAATGGACTTTCATCCCGCCTAGATTACTTCTATGTGTCCCCAGTCACATTCCATTGGTTGACAAACACTGAATTAACCCATCTCTACAGCAGATAAGGGTCAAAATAATGAATTCTAGTTGAGGCATTTCATAACTAAATTGACTTTTGTAATCTCTTTGTACAACATTAGCCACTTTAAGCTCAGCAACTACATTTTAAATACTAACACAATTTACATCAATTAGTATCCTGTTATTCTTTTGTATAGAAATTGGCTCACCTGTCTCATGTTGAATGCAGTATTTTACAATTCTATCCTACTCCTTTTCCAGAAGCATGAAATCTCCATTTTTCTATCTCAGGGCTAGATACATTTGATCAAGTTAATGCAGAAGTTAATACAGTTGTTAAAACTGTCTCAAAAAATAGTCTGGAATGGCATAATATGTTTATAAACATAATACTTATTAACAAAGAACTTGCTTACCCAAGTCATGACAAAGTCCAGCAATTTGAACACAGAGACTATCCCTCTGATCAATATTCAGTTCAGGTTGTCGTTCTTGCAATGCCTGCACCAAACGGCCTGCGAGATGACTAACGCTTTTCCAAAAAGAGAAGAAATTAACTTTTCTATGTCTTGATTGACAAAATGGGAATTTAAGTTATCAATGCAATGCAATTATGAACTGGGCTATAAGGCTTATTTAAATTTTGAATTTCAATATTATATAGTAGAGAATGTTTCATGTTACTGATCTTTGTTTTGAACAAAGTGAAATGTAAAATTTAATGTGAAACAAGGAAGAATATTTTTTTTTCATTTTTAAAGGAAGAAAACAATATCTGCATAGTCTTGCCTGTATTTTATACACACTTATGCAGAGGCCAGTTTTCTTTAGCTCAAACAGAAATTAAGAAAAGTTTTCCTCTCTCTCCTGTTATTCTTTGCATGGAACATGGAAACCCTACAATATAGATATTCTCTCTACATAAAGCCCAGTTTGACCAATGGTACTCAGCATAATAAATGCATTATATTCAACATGCTGGCTACATAAACCAAGTAGTCTTTCTTTTTATCTACAATTATTAGTGGTGATTCCCAAGGTTTAAGAAAAAATATTATGTATTGTAAATTTTAAGTGTATCTAAATATGCGACATTATAAGGCAAATTTTAAATATAAAAATCTCCCTCAATGAAAAACGTATAGCAGGAACTGGCTGTTTTAAAAAATTTAAAAAGTAGAATAATTTTACTTATACAAAAGAAAGTGACAGTACTCCTTACCCAAGAGAATGTTCAAAGCGATTGTGTGATCCTCCTGGGAAAACATAGTAAGTGCCACCCAACTGTTTAATATATCGTAGGCGCTGAAATTGAGGTGTGTCAATGATGCGAACAAGAAGAGGATGCATTTCAATATGACCATGGATTGGATCATTAAATACCTGAAAAAAGCAAAGCAAAATTTTAAAATATCAGTTAATCTATGATGAATAATATTTCAATTAAGAATAAACATTGCCTTTTTCTAATAGATGTCGAGACTCTAGAAAGAGTGCAGAGAAGAGCAACAAAGATGATTAGGGGACTGGAGGCTAAAACATATGAAGAATGGTTGCAGGAACTGGGTATGTCTAGTTTAATAAAAAGAAGGACTAGGGGAGACATGATAGCAGAGTTCCAATAAGTGGAACAACTTGCCTGCAGAAGTTGTGAATGCTCCAACACTGGAAATTTTTAGAAAATGTTGGATAACCATCTGACTGAGATGGTGTAGGGTTTCCTGCCTGGGCAGGGGGTTGGACTAGAAGGCCTCCAAGGTCCCTTCCAACTCTGTTGTTATATTATATTATATTATATTATATTATATTATATTATATTATATTATATTATATTATATTATATTATATTATATTAATTCTAAAAAATTAAGATAAAATACAGGATAATTAAAGGCCTGACTCACAAATAACGAACAGCCCAAATGAAAATCAACTGGGACAAATTAACCACCCATATAAAACAAAAGTTGAAAAACCTAGGCTAATGATTTAAATACTTGCTATTATCTTTCTTCTGCCATTCCCAGAACTACTATAGCCGGAATAGCTCAGGCTATTAAGAAGCCTGTTATTAGAACACAGTAGCCTGCAATTACTGCAGGTTCAAGCCCGGCCCAAGGTTGACTCAGCCTTCCATCCTTTATAAGGTAGGTAAAATGAGGACCCAGATTGTTGGGGGGGCAAAAGTTGACTTTGTAAAAAATATACAAATAGAATGAGACTATTGCCTTATACACTGTAAGCCGCCCTGAGTCTTCGGAGAAGGGCGGGATATAAATGTAAACAAAAAAAAAACTACTATAGATGGCTACTCTCTAACCATCTTCAGCAGATTTGGGGCAAATAAACTCTGCAGAGAAAGACGATTTTTTAAAAAAGTTATCTGTTCAAAAATATTATAAAAGTTCTTATGGATGGACCCTTTGTTGTTTTTTTAAAAAACAGGGAATTTTAACTTTCCAGATTTCCAGTTTTATCATTGGGCTAATCTAAATTTTCATTTCTTTATATAATTTAAGTAATTCTCAAAATAATATAAGGTCATACTTAGAAAGTTAATGTTTGTCCCCATTTGTATCCTGCCAAGAACTTGCTTCTGGTTTTACTCAAAAAAACTGTTGCCTCCCTTTCTTGCATTAGAGGTCACAAGACATATTTGGATGCTGCTGGGAAAGCTTAAACCAGGTTTCAATTATGAGAAATTGACACTTTAACGTAACTTCAGTTTGAGAGTAATAAGTGCTTATTTTCCTGCAATAATCTTCCCTGTGTTCAAAGTTACATATATAATTAAATACCTGATTTTCTGCTTAACTTTGTTCTGATTATAATGGATTTTTTGCTTTGTTTATTATAACAATTGATTTATGATGTGCTATGAAGTCAATGTTGACCTTTAGTGACCATATATTTTTTCCAATGCACTCTGTCTTCAGCTTAGTCTTTTAAATCTTTCAATGGTAAATTCTTGCCGCTGATCATCTTCCTTTCCTCTTTCTTTCCAACCTTCCCAGCATTGTAGAGTTCTCCAGAGAGCTAGGTCTTTCCATAATGTGTCTGAAGCATGACTTAAATCTGATCATTTGTGTCTCAAATGAGTACACTGGGTTGATTTCTTTGATGACACATTTGTAGGATTATCATGTATAAGGTAGGAGGCTATATGTTTTCTAAGCAAATATATCAAATTAATGAAATAACTACTTGTTATGCTAGTTGTTAGACTACACTAAATTAAATGTTCAAGTGCACACAGAAGCATAGAAAAAAATTAGCATATCCAGCTGATGAACATCTGTGAAAGACAATTTCAGCATCTGTTGGCTATTGTTTTTATCATTTTAAGATAATAGTTAAATTAACAAAAAGTATATATTTTTTGTGCTATCCTTTCAGAAAGAATGCAATGGGGATTCAGCTAAATATTGGAGATGTGTAATTCAAAATACAACATTGGTTCATACCAGTGGTGAAATCCAATTTTTTTTACTGCCGGTTCTGTGGGCGCGGCTTGGTGGGCGTGGTGTGGCTTGGTGAGTGTGGCAGGGGAAGGATATTGCAAAATCCCCATTCCATCCCTACTCTGGGGCCAGCCAGAGGTGGTATTTGCTGGTTCTCTAAACTACTCAAAATTTCCGCTACTGGTTCTCCAAACTGCTCAAAATTTCTGCTATCAGTTATCCAGAACCGGTCAGAACCTGCTGGATTTCAACCCTGGTTCATACGAACCCATTCTCTTCATGTCAGAAGCACCTAAGGTGCTTCCAGGTTAAAAGGATTAGCTGGTAAAATCACTGTTGCCCGGGGGGTGCCCAGTTGGGGGCCCTTTCATGTCCCTGTTAAGTGGTACCTATCTATCTATTCACGATTGCTCACTTTCGAATTACTAAGTTGGCTGGAGGTGAAATGACACAACAGCACTCGGGTCTCAAACTAATTGTCAACCCGAGTCCTAACCACCACAGTCCTGTGGTTCATATGATATGGCCTTCTGTTATTGTGACTTCCTTTTAAACAACTGTTATTTCACTTACTAATTTTGTTTTAAAGTTCATTGAATTTTATAGATAATGTTCTTTTGAATTATATAAAAATGATTTGGAAATTAATGGAGGACAGAAAACAGACCACGTGGTTTAACATTTTACAATTGTAAAATGACATCTAAACAAACGTATGAAAATGAAACATGTCTGTTTTCTACCACTTATACCATGTCTAAAGACTTCTGTTATATTCTAACAAGCATTTTATGGCCAGGAGAGCCAATTCCAGGTCTGTTTAGAAAATTAGAAATTTAGACTGAATTGTAGCTTGTTTCCCAATGTTAAATAAACTGACTTAAGTATTAAAATAATATAGCATAACAGCAAGACTAATTTTGTTTGGTACATTCCTTTTTCAACATACATAATAAGAAAGTGTTTGTTCACCTTTGCTATTTCAGTGTAACTTTGACTTTGTACCAGTTTGCGCATACAAATTAGCAGCTTCTCTCTCACTCCTACAGCACTGAAAATGAAGCATATAATATGACTTAAACAATAATTCAATATTTTATTTAGTAATGAAGTTAATATGGAAGCTAAATTAACTGCTACTAAAGGCATGAATTTTTACGGAAGTTTTTAGCAAAATATCTTCTGGCAGAAAGCAATGATGATAAATCACTCATTTTTAAAGGATAATGTCATGAAGAAAAAATACATTTATTCCTATTCTAAAAGAAATGTTAAATTTACATTTCCACATTAATTTATCATTAAGTGTTAAATTTATACCCTATGACTATCATTAAGTGTTGTAAGTGTTGTACTTATGAAGGTATCTTTTATTTTATGTACACTGAGAGCATATGCACCAAGACAAATTCTTTATGTGTCCAATAACACTTGGCTGATAAAAAATTATATTCTATTCTATTTTATTAATAAGAATATATACATATTTCATTTTTTCTTTTTACTGTGAGCAATGTTCTGCACAGTGTAACTATAAAACGGTATGCATACTATATCCTCATTTACATTCTGCAAGCAAAGCAGTACACATTGTTGGGATGCTTTATGGCAGTGTTGATTCAAAGGTGTATGGCACTCCTAAGCCACAATGACAAAAGTAAGAGACCTTTGGCAGAAGTCAAAAGCTTCTTAGTGTGACATGGTGCTGGCTCTCCAAGGGAAATGGGCAAGTCCCTCAGAGCAAGTCTCTAAGAGACTCAGAGAGGCTGAAAAGACCTGCACAACTTTGATTGGGTAACAGTTCTTATTAAAAAGGATACAGAAATAAGTATCCTTTCTGAAATAAGAAATAAGGTCAAGAGAAACAAACAACAGAGTGCAGGGACAGAAACGGGATGTACAATTAGAAAACAGAGAGAGGAACATAGTAACAATATAAATAGCATTAAAAGGACAAAACGAAATAAGATAATAAGATAAAATATAAAGTCTTATTTAAAAATAAGACATTACTAGCAATATAACACAATGTTGTATCATCAGGGATAAACTTTATTTTGTTATTCACCAACAAAAGTTACTTATTGTATATCTTTGTTATAATAAAAACATTTTTGTTCAAAAAGACAGAGGCGAGTGTACGGTCTGAGTTTGTACTATCCATGAAATTATACAGCATGTACCAAAGAAACTTGTCACAAGGTATGCATAAATGATTTGTGAATTAGCTCTCTATCGACACAATGGGAAGACAAATTTATATTTTGTGGGGGGCAAGGTATAAGCAAAGTTTAAAAATAGAGGTTGCTAAATGTTTATCTATTATGTTTATTTATTTTTCCTGTATTTTTCCTTTTTTATATCTTCCATTTTTTGTGTGTACCAAAGCAATATAAAAAAATCTTCCTAAAAAAAAAAGCATCTGAAAATGAAAGTCACTTAAGTATATTATAGTATTTAGGCAACCAATAACAACCAAAGGGCTATGCAGGTGCAGAAGACATAACATTCTTATAATTTCTTCAATTTGAATAGATAAAAAAGTTGCTTACCAAATTCCCATTTTTTCAAGCTTAGATTCAGTGAGACGTGGTACAGTTAAACCAGTTATTTTATGTTCTAGGGAGTTAAAATACATAAACGTTAACATTTCTTTCTGAAATTGTCACTTTGAAATTATTTGGCAGGTTACAATGAATCTGACTACAGGACTACAATTAACTAATGATTAATAAACCTGAAAGAGAAGCCATGAAGAGGCTACTAATCCAAGTTAGTAGTTTATTGACAGTCAGGCAACATAAACATTTAATAATTATAACCAAAGGCACAGATATCCTGTGAATTAATCCTTCATATTACTGTACGAGAGTGATTCTTCTTGTTCCCTAAATATAGAAAAATCTGAATATTACATTTATCCTGGAATAAATTAGCATAACCAGAAGACCTCCAATATACATTTCAAAACTTTCCTGTGGAAACAGGAAGGAAGTTACACAATAAAGAATGTGGATCTTGCCAGTGCCCTGAAGATTTGCTAATTGTATGGTAGTTTGATCTTGCTTACTTATGAGATAAGTACAACTAACTGAGCAGAGCAAGCAATTCTATGCCAGACTGTCAAGTATCACACAGCCTTCTACATTCAACCCAATTCACAAAGCTTACTGGGCACACCCTCTAACATTACTACAGGGGAAACAGCAATCCCAGAAGGCTATATGATTTCAGTACCAGAGCAGATCATGCTTACTATGAAACAGGGAATCCAAGTGAATATAAAACAATATATTCTTGTCTATTCCATGTAGTATGATTGTAACACGTTTCTACATATTAATCTCCTTTGCAATGATCTTGTTTTTTGCCAATTTCATGGACAAGTCCATGCAAAGTTTTTGACAACAGTAGAGAAGTAAGTTTTCCATTTCCCTCTTCTGGAATGTTGACCTGCCAGTTATTAAGGATTTTTTACGTAGTATTAGGATATTTTATTAGAGGATTACTGCCAGACCTGCCACAAACTTAAACCTCTAAATACAAATGATCCTTGGTTCCATTTGTTGGGAAAGATATAGTGTTATTTCAAGTGCATTGCAATAGTGCATAGCCAGAACTGAGAATCGGGTGCCAAAATCTCTAAATCCAACTTAACTACCTTCCACTGTCCACCCCTATGCAACCAGTAAGGTTCAAGCAGGCCTGTCCAAGCACAGATTGGTATGCAGCTGGTATGCCAGGTGACCTTGAAGCAGAATCTCCAAGAGATACAGCATTCACTTTGTTTTCCCCTTTATTTCACTAATACTCATAGTTCATGGCAGTATGTTACAATATAGTAGTGAAACACAAGCATGCATTAAGGTGCCAGATGATAATTACCGTATTTTTTGGAGTATAAGACGCACCTTAATTTTGGGGGAGGAAAATAAGAAAAAAAAGAATTCTGCCTCTGCCTACCAGCATCAAGATCAGCCGTGTCCACACTTCCACTTGATTTTGATAACGAGCAGCACAGATCTTTTTATCTGTTTAAAACAAATCCACTCTATGTGCATTTAACTGGAATGAGTGGGGTGGGGATGATTTTCATGGGGGCAGAAGAGGGACTTGGCACCAAAGGCTCTGCTCCCGAGATGATCCCATCTTCCTACCTATAGCTGGGGAGGGTCAAAGCACAGCCTGAGGAACAAACCTGTTCAGGACGGTCGGGGGGGGGGATCTGCCTAGCAGCTTCAGCAAACACAGTTCGCGGCTGGCCACCCGTCTGGCCGCCCAGCGGGCAGCTCAGGGCAGACAATGGTCGCAATGACTTTACTTCCCAGAATGTGAGGAGCCACTGCTGCCACCACTGCCTAAGCCCTCTCCACGCCCAGGAGCCAAGCCGAATGGAGCCCCTAAACAGTGTCGACTGGCGGCCCCCAGGGGGAGGGCCTTCTCTGTGGGAGCTCCGACCCTGTGGAACAAACTTCCCCTCGGACTTCGACAATTACCTGACCTTAGGACCTTTTGCCGCGAACTTAAAACTTATTTATTTCGTATGGCTGGACTAGCCTGATTTTTATTTTTATTGGATGGGTTTTTAAAATTTTGTTATTTTATGGGGAGTACGTTTTTTAACATTTTTGGGCATTTGAATTAGTTTTTTAAGGGATGTTTTTAATTACTGTGTGTATTTATATTTTATCTGCCTGTTCACCGCCCTGAGTCCTTCGGGAGAAGGGCGGTATACAAATTAAAATATTATTATTATTATTATTATTATTATTAAAGTGAAATGTCCCTCCTTTCCAGACACTGCTGCCTGTTGGCCCGATTCCCCAATGCAATTCACAGAGCCGCGTTTCAGGTGGCGGCCAGTTATTCTGCAATGTGCAGCGGGGAACCGGGAACCGTTTTGGATTCGGAGAGGGGATCGCAGCACTGCCATCTGAAAATGCTTTCCTTCCTGTTGCACATTGCAGAGCCACGCGCCCTCATCCTCCTTCTCAGCAGACTCACCTTCTCTTTCCTCCTGGCCAAATCCGTCGCCTAAAACGTGATGCATTTTTTTTGCCTCTGCACACCCCATCACGGATCTGCTGCCAGAAAATGCTTTCCTTTGGAATCGGGAAGGAAAGCTGTCTTTGGAATCTATCCTGATTCCAAAGGAAAGCGTTTTTGGGCAATCCCTTTCCTGATTCCAAAAATGGGGTGTGCAGAGGCAAAAAAAGTTTTATACTCTGAAAAATACAGTACACTTTTATTAAAATTCTGAAACTACTTCTCACTATGTTTTCTAAGACAGTGGTCTCCAATCTTGGCAACTTTAAGACTTGTGGACTTCATCTCCCAGAATTCCTCAGCCAGCAAAGGAACTCTGGGAGTTGGAAGTCCACAAGTCTTAAAAGTTGCCCAGATTGGAAACCCCTGTTCTAAGGTATTGTTGGCCTTCTTATTTTTCACAAGCCTTGAAGATAGCTTGCTCAAGGAAATGAGATAAGGCATGCATTCCAAGGTTACCTTTACTTTAGATAAAAGTATTCTCAGAAAAGTTAGAAGCCCTAGCAAGGAAGAAAGGAAAGAAGGAAGGGAGTCCCTTATACAAAAAGATGCTGATACAAGAAAGGGGTGACTGAGTAAGGAAGTGATATTCTATAGGAAGGCTGATTGTAAGGTATATAATGTGTGCTAAACGGATGAGGAGGGGGCTCTGCAGTCCCCCACTTAATGGACTGCTGTCATCATTCTTGAAAAATAAAGTATTTAAATTTCATGCCTGTTGTTTCTTTGATCCCAATTCATGACAAACTTGTTAAGGAATAAAATTCCAACACTATTTAGCCTGGCTGTCTCCCATCCCACACCTGACCCTGGTTAGCTTCCAAACCCAGGCAAGCCACCATCTGCAAAATCTCTACTGTATCACCCAATGTAATTATTTTTATAGCCAAACTCCTAAAAATTATACTTAAAATTCTACAGATTGGTCAGAAATATAATTATCATAATACATTCCAGGAAAACATCAATTTTAGTAAGTAATAAATTTGAACACTGACAGGGCAAGCCACTAGACTAGAATATAAACTAATAGCAAACCACCATTTTTACCAGCACTGATGATGTTATCTAATTTGGGTAATGAAATGTCTACAAGGAAACAAGCAAGCTCAGAGAGCACCGAGGACCCCTGCAGATAATTTTGAATTATGTTTTCTAGCAATTCATTTCTACAGTCACATTTCTAAGACAGTAATAATAAGATTGCATCCAGTTTTGGTCGCCACGATGTAAAAAAGATGTTGAGACTCTAGAAAGAGTGCAGAGAAGAGCAACAAAGATGATTAGGGGACTGGAGGATAAAACATATGAAGAACGGTTGCAGGAACTGGGTATGTCTAGTTTAACAAAAAGAAGGACTAGGGGAGACATGATAGCTGTGTTCCAATATCTCAGGGGCTGCCACAAAGAAGAGGGAATCGGGCTGTTCTCCAAAGCACCTGAGGTAGAACAAGAAGCAATGGGTGGAAACTGATCAAAGAAAGAAGCAACTTAGAACTAAGGAGAAATTTCCTGACAGTTAGAACAATTAATAAGTGGAACGACTTGCCTTCAGAAGTTGTGAATGCTCCAACACTGGAAATTTTTAAGAAAATGTTGGATAACCATCTGACTGAGATGGTGTAGGGTTTCCTGCCTGGGCAGGGGGTTGGACTAGAAGGCCTTCAAGGTCCCTTCCAACTCTGATGTTATGTTATGTTATGTTATGTTATGTTATGTTATGTTATGTTATGTTATGTTATGTTATGTTATGTTATGTTATGTTATGTTAAAGATTGCCTGTATGTAAACTAAGCTGGACATCAGTTTTAAATTTAATATATCATCTGTGTCTTGCAGGATTAGGCTACAAAAAAATCAATAATAGGCCAAACTCACCCAGTGAAGAACCTCACAGCAAACAGTTCAAACAGAGTTCTAATTGCCTAATCCACTTATCTAAAAGCTCTCTATACTGTAACCTAAGCAAGACAATTCACAGGAAGATAGCGAAAGCAACATCATTGCCAGGTGATTTCAATTCAAATATTATTCAGACATTAGCAATGATCAATTAAGAATTGGCTGTAGCAACATTAGGAGATAAATGAAGTGATTGCTTCTGGAGTGAGTTCCACAGGCAGGACTAGAAGCAGTCTAGAGCCATTTCTTCATCAATGATTTACCGCCTCAGCCAACAATTGCTACACTGATGTAACCATAACAAAAGCTGGCCTGATATTGCTACTACTTGCCCGAGGACAATATAAACCAAAAGTCAGGACATCATCCAACAGGAAACAAGGTGAGTAACTTAAACACTAATTTTATAAAATTCATTTTAAACAATCAGCATAATAGAATGCTTGTAAATTTATAAATGTTCTCATTGGGAAAAATGGCCTTTTTATCATGATAGAACCTATGTTTTGGATAGAGTTAATGGTAGTTTAAGATAAAATGTTGGGATACAATCTGATTGCTACAAATCTTGGATTAAACCAACAGCACCATTTTAATTCATTCTAAAAGATGCGCTGCTTAGGTCCCTAGATGACAATGTTTAAGAGAAGGGACCTAGTTTGTACCCATTTTATTTTACCTAGAAGCATGTCCTCAAGAGAGGACATCCATAAGTATCCTAAGCCTATGCCATTTAGGGCTTTAAAGGTGACAACCACCATCTGGCAAAGAAACTGGAGCCATTGCATCTCATCACCTCAATAGTGATGAAATATGAGCAAAATGTGAGGCATCTAGAACTGCAAATACTACCACATTCTGGACCAGTTGTCATTTCTACACGATCTTCAAGGGCAGTCCCAAGTAGAGCCATTGCAGTAATTCATCTGGGAAATGACCAGGGTTTGAGTGACTGTGAGCAAAGTATCCCAGTCAAGGAATGACTGCAATTGAGATGGATCTGTCTAAAGGCCCCCATAGCCATGACTACTCCTTGTCCCACAAGCAGAATTTTCAAGTCCATCAGTAGCCCCAAACTGTGTGTCAGCTGTGTCTGGCAGAATACCAGCCTGGCAAGAATCAAAATGACATATGCCTGGACTCAGGAGTCCCAAAAATCCAGGGCCACTTGCTAGGGCTGAGTTGAAACTAGCTCTTTCCCATCCAAACCCTAGCAGCTGGCAGGTACTGGGTCAAAAGCAGGATAGTATCACTTAGCCAGCGAGGAACAGAGATGTACAAGGTATCCTCAGCAAATTGATACTGCACCTGTGATATTAGACTGAGGTTTCATTAACTAAAGATAAAACAGGTGCGAAAGCAGAGAAGATAAAAACCAGGAATCTTATCTAAAAGATCCCTTCAGGGAAGTAGATAAGAAATAAAGTCATTAAAAAAACAAAGGAAAGATGTAACTTGAACCAGTCAGTTGGGCCTGAGCCATGAAAAAAGCTACAATCCCAGCTAACCAAGGGTGTCCCTAGTTATTTCCTGGCTGTTGAACAAGGGTATGTGCTTTATCTACTGCAGTTACAGCTATCTGGAAAACCCACTTAGGAAGCAAGGGGAGGCTTGGAAGATCTGCATATAACACACTACAACATCAGATGACCTCTCCTGGTCTCTTGAGATAATATATATCGCTGCTTCCTTCAAGGCCGGCAGTTCCAGCTGTTTCCATGATAGGGCATTAATTATCAAATGGACCCAGCTGTGAGCCATCTCTCAAGAAGCCTTACTATTTTATTTTTTATTACATTTTTTTATCCCAACTATGGGTGGTGATTCAAGCTGTCTCATACAACAACAAAACTAGTGGAAATGACAATATTCCAGCTGAGCTATTCAAAATCTTAAAAGATGATGCAGTAAAAGTGCTACATTTAATTTGCCAGCAAATTTGGAAAACTCAACAATGGCCACAGGATTGGAAAATGTCAGTTTACATTCCAATTCCAAAGAATATTCAAACTATTGCACCATTGCACTCATTTCATATGCTAGTAAAGTTTTGCTTAAAATCCTACAAGCTAGGCTCCAGCAGTATGTGAATTGAGAACTACCAGAAGTACAGGCAGGATTTCGAAGGGGCAGAGGAACTAGAGATCAAATTGCCAACAACATCATGGAGAAAGCTAGGGAGTTCCAGAAAAACATCTACTTCTGCTTCATTGACTATGCTAAAGCCTTTGAGTGTGTGGATCACAACAAATTGTGGCAAGTTCTTAAAGAGATGGGAGTACCAGACGATCTTATTTATCTCTTGAGAAACCTATATGCAGGTCAAGAAGCAACAGTGAGAACTGGACATGGAACCACTGATTGGTTCAAAATTGGGAAAGGAGTCCGGCAAGGCTGTATACTGTCACCCTGCCTATTTAACTTATATGCAGAGCACATCATGAGAAAGGCGGGGCTAGATGAATCAAAAATTGGAATTAAGATTGCCGGGAGAAATACCAACAACCTCAGATATGCAAATGATACCACTCTGACAGAAAGCAAAAAGGAACTAAGAGCCTCTTGATGCGGGTGAAGGAGGAGAGTGCAAAAGTTGCCTTGAAACTCAACATTAAGAAAACTAAGATCATGTCATCCAGCCCTCTCAATACCTGGCAAATAGATGGGGAAGAAATAGAGCTAGTGACAGATTTTATTTTCCTGGGCTCCAAGATCACCACGGATGGAGACTGTAGCCAAGAAATTAAAAGACACTTGCTCCTAGGGAGCAAAGCTATGGCAAATCTAGACAACACACTAAAAAGCAGAGACATCATCCTGCCAACTAAAGTGCGTATAGTCAAGGCTATGGTTTTCCCAGTCGCAATGTATGGCTGTGAAAGTTGGACCATAAGAAAGGCTGAGCGCCAAAGAATTGAGGCCTTTGAACTCTGGTGCTGGAGAAGACTCCTGCGAGTCCCTTGGACTGCAAGGCAAACAAACAAGTCAGTCCTAGAGGAGATCAACCCTGACTGCTCTTTAGAAGGCCAGATCCTGAAAACGAAAATGAAATACTTTGGCCACCTAATGATCAGGAAGAACTCACTGGAGAAGAGCCTAATGGTGGGAACGACTGAGGGCAAAAGAAGAATGAGATGGCTGGATGGATGGAGTCACTGAAGCAGTCGGCGTGAGCCTAAATGGACTCCAGAGGATGGTAGAGGGCAGGAAGGTCTGGAGGAACGTCGTCCATGGGATCGCGATGGACACGACTTTGCAACTAACAAAGGATGGTGATTCAAGCTGTCTCATTGATGAAGCCAAACACAGCAGAAAAAGGACGCGGCCAGTGTGGCTAGCAGCGGGTGGGGGGAAAGCCTTTGATTCCGATATTTTTCTTTCTGCACTAGAAAAAGCGCCACTGCCGTCTCTCTAGAGCACCCAGCGTGAAAAGAAACCTGCTCCTTGTTCCCTGGCAATGACGGGCATCATTTTTGGAGCGCCCTGCCCCAAACGAAAGTCTTTGGGGGATAAAAAACCCTTTCCGATTTTAGTCTCTTTCTGCAAATGCCCGGCAACCGCCCACAGCAGCACTAGATGGCGGCTCCTTTAATAAACCTTTCCCGCGGCCCGGCCCGCCCTTCCACTTGCCGGCTTTCCCGCGCACCTCGAAAGCATTGCAGCTCTGCAGCTTCCAAGCCCTGAGCCTGAAGGAAGGCGCACAGCTGCTCCGTGTCCCAGGACCGAGGATGGAGGCTGACGGAGGTTACCGCCGAGGCCGCACCGATATCGCTGCGCTTCTGAGGCGTCTGGAAGTCATCGGGCGAGCTGGTGGGCCGGGCCCGTTTAAGGGCGCCTTCTCGGCTACCGTTCGACATTGTTCGGGCGCACTGATGAGGAGAAGGGCGAGCAGCTGCTATCCTTTCCCTTGCACCGGCTCCGGACCCGCCCCGTTGCAACCTCACGCTACCACGGGCGAGTCGGCGGAGGAAGGGAGCCACGTGACGGTTGCTGGCTTTTCTCTGAGTCGGGAGAGGCGACCGCGAAGGGGGACTTTTGCGCGCCTCGGCCGAGCTGCAGATTCACCCTGCCACGTTGACAAACACGTGGGAATAAGAGCCGGCCTTAAAACCACGACCGCCAATGGGTCCATCCATCCCACTTTGGTATTTGTGGCTTCCCCGCCCCCTTTCGGAGAAATGAGCAGGGGCTCAAGCTGATGGCTATGTTGCCTTTCGTTCCAGGGTGGTCGGGACGAAAGGGACATCTCTACTCAAGGCACCGAGGTTTAAATCGGCCTGCTTGTCGACTGTTCCGTGTTTTCAAATGAAAAGGCAGTAATCCTTCTTTTAAAAAGGTAGTCGTTGAACTAGTTAAAAATTTCATATCTAACACATAGCACGTGCTATGCGGTTCCCTGTTGCAATCTCACTTCCCAACTCTCCGGATGTGCTAGCTTCCATTCTCTGCGTTTCCTCTCCATGCAATAAATAAATAAATAAATAGTCTCAGCCCCCTCTCCTCCTCAGGCATGTGTGTGTCTTGGAGTCTGTGTTGACGTCTGGTGACCCTGCAGTTTTCTTGGCAAGATTTAAGAAGTGGTTTGCCATTGCCTGCCTCCTAGAGCCGAGAGAGAGTAACTAATCCAAAGTCACTAGTTACCCGGTTTCTAGCTTGATTTCTTAACCATTATACTAAACTGAGCCTTTCCAAGATATTGTCAAATGAGACTTCAGGAAATGCACTTTTCTAGCCTTATGTTGGAAGAAATGTCCATCTGGGTTCAGTTCCAAGTGGGAGAAAAGACACTGGAAACATGGGAACTGCTTGGAAAGAGGGTTTAATGGTGGACAGGATCACATGGTTTTGAGTTCCTGAACAGAAAAGGGTTGAGATGCTGAGCATGCCTTGGTTTTATGCCCTCGCTGAGCTTTGAACTTCCTGGGGCACAGGAAGAGTACCCTGATTGGTTGTTAGACTCCCAGGGGGTCTGACAAGGCTAGGTAACCAATTAGCTAGCCTTGCTGGCTGATGGAATCTTCCCAGGTCAGTGTGGTGAGTTTCTGTTGCTAGATGGGTCTTATTGTGTTGCGGATGACGGTTCATTGGCAAAGGGGGGGGGATTGGGTTTCTGCCTCTGGCCCATTAACAAAGGTAGGTGGGGAGGCAGGAAGGTGGGAGCTGCTTTTTCTTTAAAACATGTTTCTCCATTTCTCATCCAGAAATATATATATTTCCAAATATATTCTGCCTTTTTAATATTTCCTAAAATATTTCATTCTTCTAGGAGAGGGGTGGGTGCTAACTTCCTACACTTAGATGATCCTTTTTGTCCAAATATTAAGAGAAAACATAAGGGAACATAGGCAGGACATGAACTGAATTACCATTTTTACTGGAGCTGCTTTCTTGCAAGCTTATAAATTATAATTCTCCAACGTATAGGCACACACCCCCTTCCAATTTAGTGCAATGTTAGTCATAAACAAATTTTATGTTCCAAATCAAAATATTTCCCTTTTTCTTTTGTATTATTCACTTCCTCATCCACATGTCTTGGCAGGAAAAATGCCAAGAGCTGAAGGATGGATTAGAAAATAATTTTAAAAACCTTCTTGAAATAATATAGTAGCAAACTAATTCTGCAGCTCGATTTCAGGGCATTTTACAGCATTTTTTTTTTTTTAAAATCCTTCCCAGAGTAATATCTGGAATATAGACAAAATAGAGTAAATTGCAAAGCACATGTGCAAATACTGAGTTCTTAAAAATCCTTCCTCAGGAAAAAGATAAGTAAAGCAAGAAACGGGAAGAAAAAAAACAAAGACAGATTGGTACTGTAGTTTTAGATCACATGGAATTTGCTGTTTTAAAGGGCAAACATTTTGTGGCCAAACTATTCCATGATCAATTGTTGCTTGAAATTCTTGGTTTATTTCTATATTTGTTTCTTAAAGTGATGGAAATGCTAAAATCTCCCTCCCCTAACATCTTTATATCAAAAAGCTAAAATTTAGAAGCATTTAGACCTTAATACTTAGTAACCTGCTAGTGTGAAAGGGTCAGGAATGCTTGCTCAAGTGAAACTCAGACATATCATTGGGCAAGGCAACAGCTTGGGAAAAGAGGAATTAAGGACAATGTACTAATTAAAGTATAATGTACTAATTGTTACTGGAAATTAGGGTCAAACATGCTGATTGCTGCTACATAGTGCTGATATTACTAATCAATATTGGTTGAACTCAGGTAACATGGACAAAGCAGGAGTGATCCCCATGTCCTTTTTCTGCGCAGAATAAAATATTTTGTAATCTCCAACTCAGAGCTTGTTTTCATTGGCATTGCGAATTGGGCAAACCAGTTTTCTGGTTTTACCAAAGCCTCTATCATTGTTGTCATCTATTATTTATGTGCACTGTCTGTATTTTGAAATTTAGGGTGGGAAATTGAGCAGTTTGGAATGGAGAAAAACTCTGGCTAATGTGAAACAAATGGAAATGGAAGATGCTGAAAAAGAAAGTAAAGATCAGAGAGTATTAAGAATCCAACAATTCAACTGAATTACATATATTCCTAACCATTGTAAATGGAAGAGTATGAGAAGATGGAAAGCCGAGCAGCTAATAAGAGGTATGAAGTAAAAAAAATAATTGAATGTATAGCCTGATTCATTCAGCAAGTACTGAATAAAATAAGAAATTACTGTTCTGTAGTGTGGGCCAGCAACTATTAATCTTTTTGAGAACCAAATTTTGTATAGATAAAAATGAATTTGGATGTAGAATATGATTTGTTTTTTTTGTTTTTTTTATAAAAAGTTTTATTTTTACAATCATATCAAATAATTCATCCAATGTACAGTTATATACAATTAGTCGGGCTTGCCCAGTCACCACCCCCCTTTTTAACACTCTTCCCTCTTCTACCTTCTTCTACTTTCCAGACCTTCCTCTCCTTCTCTTATCTACATCCTCTCCTCCCTCCACCCTACACCTTCCTTCTCCCTCTTCTACCCCTCTTCCTTCCTCTTCTCCTCTTTCCTACCTCCTACTCTCTCTTTTCTCCCTCCCCACCGTTCTAAAATGGTAACTGGGCAGACCCGACCCTACATTAATTATATTTATACATCTTCAATAATCCCTGTACATTAACCATCACTCCATCTCTACCAAACCCCCCCCAATTCCCCTCCCCCTTACCCCCCACCCCCCACCCCGACTTCCCAGAACAAAATGCAGGGTATCAAAACTAACAATCATAATCTAAAATAATTCCTAAATTATAATCTCTAGTCACACCACACTTAGTCACACTCTCAATTCCCCTCTCCTTCAAAAATATATCTAATACAAAATATTTCCTAAATTTACTCATATGCTATTCGATATTTTTTTATCTGATACTTATTTTGAATATAATCAATCCACATTTTCCATTCTAAAATATATTTTTCTAGTGTATAGTCTTTCAAGTCAGCGGAGATTTTTGCCATCTCTGCCAGATTTGATACTTTGAGTGTCCATTCTTCAATTGTAGGTAATTCTTCTTTCTTCCAATATTGAGCAATCAAAAGTCTTGCGGCTGTTATTAAGTTCAAAATCAATTTAGTCTCTATAGCTGTACAGTCCATAATTATTCCTAGTAAAAAGAACTAGGGAGTAAACTTAATCTTCTTTTTCAAAATATTCTGCATGATCCACCATACTTTAATCCAAAATGCTTTAACTTTTTTACAAGTCCACCATATATGGTAATAAGTGGCATCTTCACAATCGCATCTCCAACATTTAGCCTGTACATTAGGATACATACATGACAACTTTTTGGGGTCTAAATGCCATCTATAAAACATCTTATAAAAATTTTCTCTCATATTTTGCGCTTGTGTAAATTTAACATTCCTCACCCAAATTCTTTCCCAAGTTTCCAACATTATTGGTTGCTGAAAATTTTGTGCCCATTTAATCATACAATCCTTAACTAGTTCGGACTCTGAGTCTATTTCTACTAATACATTATACAATCTCTTAATATGCTGTTGGCCTTGATCTCTCATTTGTTTTAACAAATTATCCTCAGTTTGCTTAACACCTATTTTTTGATCTAATTTCCATCTAGCTTGTAATTGTCCATATTGGAACCATGTATAATTTTTCCCTTCTTCCCCCATCTTTTCTCTGGATTTTAATTGTAATTCCCCCTTTTCCATACAAAGAAGTTCTTTATAGGTAACTACCTCCATCTTTTGATATATATTTATATTTTCTATCATGTGTCTCGGGATTGGAATATGATTTGTTTTAAAGATCTATATTAATATTTAACTATACTGGGAAATTTTAAATTAAGTATATTCATTACCAGTTATATAGGACTAATTGTCAATCTGCCCTCTTGATATTCCTTGAATTCTGATACATTCATGTGCATCAAGAAAAGAACTGAGCTGTTTAAAGCTCAATAACAATAAACTCAAACACACAAATAACTTGGTAGATGGCAATCATGATGCAGCCAGTGATGATTCTCTTATATGTACTGCAAATTTTCCTGCGTTTGTGTATGTGCGTGTGTATTCATACATGCATTATACATACATATGGGAACACTCGTATGGAGAACTTACACTCTGGAGGCTTTGTTTTAGTTGTTTGAATGATAATGAAAATTCTGGAGATAAGGCAAAAACTGGAGGAAAGGGGATCCAATCCAATCCAAAAGAGATCATAAAACATTTCAAACGTATTTTTAGTTAACTGAAATAGAGATTTTATTCAAATATTGGAGGTCTACAAAGAAAACAAAGGATTATGTTCTGGCTTTCAAGTGTTTAAGGGCAACTAAAGCATTATAATACTACATAGAATATAGTATTATCTAGTGACAATCTACACACAGATGTTTAAGAAGTTTTAAGATTATCTGATAAACATGAACAAGAAGTGGAAATGCACCTCTATCCATAGAAGCATAGCTATAGAGGGGGACTACAAGCAATACCTTTCTGTACAATTTATTACATTATTTGCCAGCCATCTCACTGTCACGCAACTTTGAGTGATTACAAAATGATAAAACAATATTATAAAAGATTAAAACAGTAATAAGTACATTAAAAAATAAAGAATTAGCTAAGATAGTGAGGAGTATACAATAGAGTGGAGGTGGGATAGTCTAATCCAGTAATCAACTCTAGAAAGGGACATCCCCATTTGGGTCCCAGGACAATCAGCTGAATAAGGTTTTGAGGCCCTTAAAGAAGGCCAAAAGGGTGGGGTCAGATTCACATAAGGAGGGATATGAAGTTCCAGAGGGCGGGTGCTGCAGCAGAAAAAGCTCTTCTCCAGGACCCCATCAGCTGAAATTCCTTGGTCAATGGGGCCTACAGCAGGCCTCTTCTGCTGGGATGGTTGTGCTGGCAGAAAGGGTGTACTGTGAATCCCATTTGGAAGTCGATGTAGTGATGCATAAATAGGTGCAAGGGAATGCAGTTTGGATTCCCAACTGACAATCCAGACTACATTCCGTCTCATCAGGTGACGCTGTATCAAGCACATGGGACAAAGATGTGGGCCTATGGGTACATGTGAGAGACGACAGAGACAGACCTGGTTTCTGGTTAAGCCTATTTTAGGGTTTATATTTGTGTTCAAAATCATAGGAAACTGTAAGGCTTATTTATAGCAAACATAGCCAGGTGAGGGGGAATTGGGGGAGGAATCCAAATAATGCCCCAAAGTTTGAAAAAAAAAAAAGTCAACAACGTGCAGGAAAGAAAGGGTCATTATCCACACTCCCTCAGTTATTTCCTGTTTTAGTGATTTCTTGGTAGTTGAAATGATAACATGCCTCAGCATTTGCTCTGTTATATCAAAGGTCATAAGGGAACACTTTTGGTAACTGGAAGAAGTTTTTCAAAGGAAAAAAAGTAATTCATTCCTCTGAAAACAATGTTGATAAATTTCCTGTTTAAATACAAGAATACTTGACTTGTTTGCCTCCTCAGTCATCTTCAAAACTAGTTTATAAACTTACCAAATGCATCTATACTCTGAATAAACTAAGATTTCTGAAGGGAAGATCCTGACTTAGGTCTGGATGAGCATTCATTTCTAGTGTAACTTGGATTTATGATAAAAGAAATCAGTACTATTACAAAGGTTAGGGACTACCATAAATACTTACCTTGGGCACTATTTTCCTCATTTTTAGTAAACATTCATTGAGGCACTGTAATTCAAGTACATAATTTCCATATGGTTCAAGATAACAAAACAGTTCAAATCAGATTAGAATAAAGCTTTTTTTAATTAAAAAGTTCTATTTACAAGGTAGATCCAAAGAGTTAAATTCTAGAAAATAAAACCACTTTTTAATTTGGAACATCAGTCATATATCATAGTCAACTTGTAATTAATACAAAAGTTACAATTAATATAAAACTCAATTAATATAAATTATCAATGCATAATGAAGCCAAATTTCAGCACCAAACTTTTAATGTCAGACCTGAGAATATGTCTATTGGAGAGATAAAGAAAGAAAGCAAGGATATAACTAGAATTCCATGGGTAGTAAGGCAAACCTTTGGGAGGTTGGGGCCTCCATCCAAACATTAGTCATCAACTTTGCTACATTTGAAGTGGGTAGACCAGGGGTAAAATGCTACCAGTTCACACCAGTTTGGGTGAACCAGTAGCAGCAGCGGCGTGTGGTTCGGCAAAGTGGTGGTGGTGGCGCAAAGTTCCGCCCACCCGGCCAGCGTTACTTTCTGGTTTTAACCAGGAAGTAACCTGTTTTTGACCCTCGGTGCATGCGCAGAGGGTCCAAAATCGCACATGACACACACGTGCATTTCCGAACCAGCAGGGAAAGTGAATAGATTTCATCCCTTGGGTAGACCTATTCTGATGTCTAGGGTTCTGTATCAACGGTAGACTGGACTACTCTTTAGGAGTATAGCTGTACTACCAGAACAGGACTATAAAAATCAGACAGCCAACTAAATGGCACTCATAAATTAGGGATTTCTGTTATCTCTGTGCTGCCACTCAAGAGTTAGTGGAGACAGCTGCTATGTCTGCTCACAGACTGCTTCTTTCTGCTGATCTATATCCCTAGCTACCTCTATTACATGCATCAAATCTCGGCAGCAATCATTGTTCAGTTTTCTTTTTTCTTTTTGTTTTTTTAAGGCTGAAGGCCTGGGAGGGCACTTTTTTCTTTGAAGATCCCAAGGTAGTCCCCTTCCCTGCCTTGAATGAATTTATATTATTGAGAGAAAAGTAAAAGGTAAAAACCAATTGCATATAATTGAAACTATACTCTGAGTATAATTTTATGCCACACTCTGTGATAACAAGCCAAAGAAAAAAATCACCTTTTATAAATATATTTAAGTCTATTGTAAAACATTTTTCAGCATATTATTTGGCTTTATGGTGGTTTATTAAATGATAGCTCTCAATGCATTATACTATGGAACACTAACTAAATATAAAAATCCTTTTTAGAACTGATTAAACTGTTACAAAAGCAATCTTAACAATCTAAACTTTTCTATATATGAATCAGAAATATAAAATATTTTATGGTTCTTAAATAGTTAGAATGATCCTTTATGATGGAACTTCTATCTTTCTACATTTTCATAAAATATTTCTAATGAATTTTCCTCTTCATAAAAAAAATTCAGTATTTTTTTTAAAAGTAGCCAAATAGAATACTACAGTTAAAACCTTATAATATTTCATACTGATTTTATGCATACACTTAATTTGATAAGGCTTATATTTTGTGTAGATACTACACAAAGGAAAATAAGCTTTTCAGGTTGAAAAAATTATTTTAATAGAATGTCACAATTTACAACTGCTTAGCAGGTGGTTAGAGCTACCAAGTAGTTCATTAAAGAAGACTGGTATACTTTATAATATTGAGCCATAATTTTCCTTGATTTAGCAAAAGTTGATAATGCATAGAAACAGTATTTTCCTAGGAAATCATTTTCAGTGTTTTCTAGGGTTTGGGGGATGAAAGGAGAAAAAGAAAGCTTAAGTTTATAGGTTTTTTCCCTGCCTCTCAACAGTGTTGAGTGCGGTGTGGCTCAGGCTGTAGGAGGCCTGTTATTAAACACAGCTGCTTGCAATTACTGCAGGTTCTAGTCCCACCAGGCCCAAGGTTGACTCAGCCTTCCATCCTTTATAAGGTAGGTAAAATGAGGACCCAGATTGTTGGGGGGGCAATAAGTTGACTTTTTATATAAATATACAAATAGAATGAGACTATTGCCTTACACAATGTAAGCCGCCCTGAGTCTTCGGAGAAGGGCGGGATATAAATGTAAATTAAAAAAAAAATGCTGGAAAATTATTTTCAAACCTAGCCAATGGTAAGATAAAGACAGCAACGTAGTACTTTTTTATGTTTTATACAGCAGAAATATTTTCCATTTTAAGAGCAAAGGAAGATACCTATTTAGACAATGCTTCCGCCTTCCCTTGAAGCGGGAAAGGAAACACTTGAGATGCCATAGTCAGACACAACTGCATCTTAGATAAAAAGCTATAATGTATCATGTAGTCAGGTTCTCCCTGTGAGAAACCATATTAATTATAAATGCATGTTACTCATATCATACTCATACCAAGAGAACTGCTTCTGCACTATAGATGCCTATGCATCTCTTAAACTCTATATAAACAAGGAGTGCATCCATGTATTCAACCAGGGCTCAGTATCACTTTAGGAAATTAATTTAGAACAAAGTAAACCAATACAGACTATAATGAAAGTATATTTTCACACAATTGTCCTAGTAGCAAAATTAAAACCAATTACCTCAAATCCTACTTCAGCTTATCCTGTACAAAAATTGCCATTCTATTAGGAGCTAAGAGTTCAGTGCTTTACAGCAGCAGTCCCCAACCTTTCTGGCTCTGCAGACCACCAGCAGTGACAGGAGGGGAGAAGGGATGCTTTCATGCAAGCAGTGTGTGTGTGTGCAGCTCTATTTGCATAAGCGGTGGGCACGTGCACCTGTCGCTCATGCAAATGGAGCTGCACTTGCTCACACGCTCCCCCACTGCTTGCACGGCCCAGCTCCAAACAGGCCATGGCCCAGGGGTGGGGACCCTGCTTTACAGAATAGTTTATTCAAAGCATTTATCCAACCTTTCAAACGGGAAATATCTCCATTCTAAACTACAACACCTTATCTTATTGTATTAATGATTAACTGTATCTTACTTTATTTTATATTAAAATAATGCATAGATCGTAATACTTTTTTAAACAATAATACCAAAAATGTTTTTAAGTGAACCATAAACCCAAATTACTATACCAGTAAATAACAGATATTGTAAATGTTGAAAAAGCCAACTTAAATCAAGATTTTCTCACAAGCTCCTACTTTCACATAATTATTCCTTAAAATGTATTAGTTAATATAGCTCTGATCAAAACCTTCAAAATAATGACATAAATTCAGAATATAAAAATCAAAATTCATAACTGCCATAAATTTTGTTTCGATAATGGAGCATCTTAAAATGCTAATAAATTGATTGATAACTGTCTACCTAGAAAACATAAAAACTTTACGAAGATAGAGAATTGAGTCACAAGGAAGCTTTGGTGCTTACAGCATCTTTGCTGATTTAATGGTTTGCTCTTTCACTGACAACATCTTGAAGACGTTTAAGTAAAACATCATCATTCTCCTGACAAAGTCTCTTAGCCGGTGATTCTGTGTCACTATCAATTGATATTGCTCTCTTCTTTGGTCTCTGTCCTTCTTGTTTAATCATATTGTTAATTTCCTTCAAACTCTGTCAAATTGAAAACATCACAATCAAAAATAATACTAAATTTCACAGTTAAAAAAGCTTAATATGTTTTATTAGGTTTTGATTTTTCAAATTTGTATACTGCAATTAATATTTTCATATATAATAATCTAATTTTTATCACTGTCAGACCTGCTGCAACTTAAATCTCTAAATAGAAACGATCCTTGGCTCCATTTGTTGAGAAAGGTATCATTTTATTAAAAGCCAGTGAATTGCAACTGCATGCCAAAATTCATAAGTTCAACTTTTCCCTCTCTTAGCTGCCTCCCCCAATGCCACACACACATCCCAAATAATTCAAGCAAGATGTTTTGAGAATGGACACTTTAAGCATAGGTTGGTATGCAGCTGCTTTCTTCTCCCAGCTGGGTGACCTTAAAACAGCCTTCCAGGGCAGGGGTGGGTTCTACTTACTTTTACTACCAGTTTGCAATGGGAGTGTGCATGCGTGCTCGCTTCACTCACGTGTGCTTTTGCACAGATCATCCATTATGACATCCAGGTAGGTGGCTGGAGCCTCCCGCCACTTTTATTACCGGTTTGCAAGAACCAGACAAAACCGGGAGCAACCCACCACTATTTCCAGGGAGATACAGCAAGGGGTGGGGGGATGCAGCAGTTCCTCTCGCAGTCACTTTTGCTTTACCCCCCAAGCAAGACTCCCCTCCCATCCACCTTCCCCATAGTTTTTAGCAGACTGTCACCTCATGGTATTAAAGTACAAGCCAAGAGTGAGGTGGCAGTTGAGTCACTTTCAAATTTTCTGTCTAATATTTAATTATCATATTGCTATCTGGATCCAGAAAAGATCAGAAAGACTATATTGAAGTCAACATTTAGAGATGATGTTTTTAACTCTTAATTGTTAGAAAAATACATTTCACCTTAGAGGGGCTCCCATTAAATTTATATAATAGTGCGCTCTTAGGTGTTAGGCAAGAACCATTCTTGTGTGGTGAAACATAAAGAGAATGTTGCTGAGAAATTCGCCGAGGAGATACTGGTAGCTGTTTAATGCTGGGGAAGGGGGAAAGAGGAGGTGCTTCCATCTGGGGAGAAAAAAGATTACACTTAGATACTTTTTTATTATAACTTGAATCAGAAGTTGGCACTCTTTTGCATCTGAGGGCTGCTCTTTTAAAATTATTGTTTATTCCTTCTGGCATCCAGGCAAGACACTGATATTTCAGAATTTCTTTTCCCATAGTACTAGTTGTATATAATAAAGTTGTCTTTAACAAACTGGTTTAGATATGTAGAATGAATACGAAGGCTTACACAATAGGGTTTTTTGTTTGCTTCTGAAATACGGTTATGGTGATATTTTTTGTATTCCAGATACACGTGTTTTCTCAGTTAACCTCTCATCTAACTGAAACTTTAAAAATGACAGTCATTTCTCTGCTCAAGTTATTTTATACTCCAGATAGCTGATAGCTCTTTTTTCTTCACTTAAGATTTCTAGAAGCTGTAGCCATTATTTAGCAAAAATTAAACCAAAATCATCATCAGATAGTGCAGCTGAACTCCAGTTTTTGTTACTGAGGTTTTAACTCACAGTATGTTTTTCAACTATTTAACTTCCCATTAAAATATAAACATTTAGAATATGGTATGTGAAAAGAAAATTATCAATGAAAGACATATAAGTTATTTTTAACATGAGTTGCATTTATATCTTGCCTTTTTTTCAAGAGATCAAAGTATGCCCTATTCCCCCTGTGAATTTAATACTTGTAACAACCCCAGGAAATAGATTGGTAATAGTGACTGGTCTAAAGTCACTCAATGGGCTTCATAGCTGAAGAATTTCAATCCTATTTTCCCCACTTCTGATTACTATTCTGAAATATGCTGTGCTACAGTAATTAAAACAAAACTATTATGGACTCTTGAACATTAGGAAAAGATGACTGAATGATTTTTCAAAAAATACTTTAAAATTATTGTTTATTCCTTCTGGCATCCAGGCAAGACACTGATATTTCAGAATTTCTTTTCCCATAGTACTAGTTGTATATAATAAAGTTGTCTTTAACAAACTGGTTTAGATATGTAGAATGAATACGAAGGCTTACACAATAGGGTTTTTTGTTTGCTTCTGAAATACGGTTATGGTGATATTTTTTGTATTCCAGATACACGTGTTTTCTCAGTTAACCTCTCATCTAACTGAAACTTTAAAAATGACAGTCATTTCTCTGCTCAAGTTATTTTATACTCCAGATAGCTGATAGCTCTTTTTTCTTCACTTAAGATTTCTAGAAGCTGTAGCCATTATTTAGCAAAAATTAAACCAAAATCATCATCAGATAGTGCAGCTGAACTCCAGTTTTTGTTACTGAGGTTTTAACTCACAGTATGTTTTTCAACTATTTAACTTCCCATTAAAATATAAACATTTAGAATATGGTATGTGAAAAGAAAATTATCAATGAAAGACATATAAGTTATTTTTAACATGAGTTGCATTTATATCTTGCCTTTTTTTCAAGAGATCAAAGTATGCCCTATTCCCCCTGTGAATTTAATACTTGTAACAACCCCAGGAAATAGATTGGTAATAGTGACTGGTCTAAAGTCACTCAATGGGCTTCATAGCTGAAGAATTTCAATCCTATTTTCCCCACTTCTGATTACTATTCTGAAATATGCTGTGCTACAGTAATTAAAACAAAACTATTATGGACTCTTGAACATTAGGAAAAGATGACTGAATGATTTTTCAAAAAATACTTTAAAAATTATTAGAGATTAGCCTCTATAATAAATGAAAGCAATTTGCAATTATTCAAATAATAGTAGATGGAAACTTTATGTTTTTAAGTACATTACATGACAGGTCTCCCTTGGTTACAAAAAAGATGTTTAAAGGATTAGAAAAACAATGTAGTAATTAAGTTGTTGAGCTAGGAAAAGGGGGACCTAAACTCTGGGCATCATTTGCCACTGAAACTCACTGGGTCAATCACTTTCCTTCAGCCTAACTATGCTAACAGGGTTAGAAGGGAGCACTATATATACTGCCATCTGCGCCTGAATGAAAAATGGTATAGAAATATAATTAATTAAATGTGATTATTTTTTAGAAAATTTTAGCTAACCCATCCTTATATATTATCTTTGAACATTTTTCATTTACTTTAAGTTCTAAATTCATACAACCTATGTGATAAATAATAAGTTTAGCAATTTAGAAATATAAATATGTCAATTAGTGCAGTTAATGAATCCTAAAAAACACTCGTATTATTCAAATTAAAATTTGTTGAAGTGATATATCTATGGAAAATAGGATAATTGGTAACAGCTTAATGGAAATAGGCAATTAACATTTTAAAATATAAATGTAATATGCTTATCAATTATTACTATACATCATTAAAAGATAAATCCACATCCACAGCATACCTATCTCTTGTATTTTGGTGTAGGTGTTCAAAATAAGCTTCTTAATAATAATAATAATAAATAATAATAATAATAATAATAATAATAATATCAGAGTTGGAAGAACCTTGGAGGTCTTCTAGTCCAACCCCCTGCCCAGGCAGGAAACCCTACACCATGTCAGACAAATGGCTATCCAACATTTTCTTTAAAATTTCCAATGTTGGAGCATTTACAACTTCTGCAGGCAAGTTGTTCCACTGCTTAATTGTTCTAACTGTCAGGAAATTTCTCCTTAGTTCTAGGTTGCTTCTCTCCTTGATTAGTTTCCACCCATTGCTTCTTGTTCTACCCTCAGGTGCTTTGGAGAATAGTTTGACTCCCTCTTCTTTGTGGCAACCCCTGAGATATTGGAACACTGCTATCATGTCTCCCCTAGTCCTTCTTTTCATTAAACTAGGCATACCGAGTTCCTGCAACCGTTCTTCATATGTTTTAGCCTCCAGTCCCCTAATCATCTTTGTTGCTCTTCTCTGCACTCTTTCTAGAGTCTCAACATCTTTTTTACATCGTGGCGACCAAAACTGAATGCAATATTCCAAGTGTGGCCTTACCAAGGCATTATAAAGTGGTATTAACACTTCACGTGATCTTGATTCTATCCCTCTGTTTATGCAGCCCAGAATTGTGTTGGCTTTTTTGGCAGCTGCTGCACACTGCTGGCTCATATCTAAATGGTTGTCCACTAGGACTCCAAGATCCCTCTCACAGTTACTACTATTGAGCAAGGTACCACATATCCGGTACCTGTGCATTTTTGGCCTAAATGTAGAACCTTACTTTTTTCACTGTTGAATTTCATTTTGTTAGATAGTGCCCAATGTTCAAGTCTGTCAAGATCTTTCTGTAACTTGAGCCTATCTTCTGGAGTGTTGGCTATTCCTGCCAGCTTGGTGTCATCTGCAAATTTGATGAGTTCCCCATCTATCCCCTCGTCCAAGTCATTGATGAAGATGTTGAAGAGTACTGGGCCTAAAACAGAGCCTTGGGGTACTCCACTGCATACTTCCCTCCATGTGGATGTAGTTCCATTGAGGACTACATGTTGAGTGCGGTTGGTCAGCCAGTTATGAATCCATCTGGTGGTGGTGCTGTCTAACCCACATTTTTCTACTTTATCTAGTAGTAGGTTATGGTCTACTTTATCAAATGCTTTACTGAAGTCCAAGTAAATTATATCGACAGCATTCCTCTGGTCCACTAATTTTGTCACTTTGTCAAAGAATGCAATAAGATTAGTCTGGCATGATCTGTTTTTGACAAACCCATGTTGGCTTTTGGTTATTACTTTGTTTGCTTCTAGGTGTTCGGTGATTCGTTGCTTGATTATTTTTTCCAGAATCTTCCCTGGTATTGATTTTAGGCTGATAGGTCTGTAGTTTCCTGGACCTGTTTTTTTTCCTTTTTTGAAGATGGGAACTACATCAGCTCTTTTCCAGTCCTCTGGCAGTTCCCCTGTGCTCCAGGATCTTTGAAAGATATAGTTCAGTGGTTCTGAGATTTCGTCTGCCAGTTCCTTCAGAACTCTGGGGTGTAATCCATCCGGTCCTGGTGATTTGAACTCGTCTAGGGTAGACAGCTGTTCACTTACCATTTTTTTCCGTATTTTAACTTGTGTTCCTAATCTGTTTTTTGTGGTGCTGTTTTTGATAGGTTGGATTGTTTTTTCCTTTGTGTAAAGACAGATGCAAAATATGAGCTAAGTAGATCTGCTTTCTCCCTGTTGCTTGTCACCTTCTTGCCACTTTCTCCCAGCAATGGGCCAATTGTTTCCTTGACTTTTTTCTTGTTTTTAACATGTTGGAAGAAGCTTTTTTTGTTATTTTTTACTTTTGTCGTTAGCCTTTGTTTATTGTGAGCCTTAGCTTTCCTCACTTCATCTTTACAGGCTCGGGCTATTTGCTGATATTCTGCCTTAGTTATTTGCCCCTCTTTCCACTTTTTATATGTGTCCTTTTTGTCTTTCAATTTGTCAGATAGTTCTTTATACATCCATGCTGGTTTCTTTTGAGATCTATTATTTTTCTTCCTCATTGGTATTGTGCTAGACTAGGCTTTTATAATCTCACTTTTCAAAATTTCCCAAGCTTCTTGAGTTGTTTTCCCCTTGAAGATTCTCATCCATGGAATCCTTCTCAAGCTGTCTCTGAGTTTATTGAAATTAGCTCTCTTGAAGTCCAAGACTCTAGTTTGACTTTGTTCTACAACTTGTTTTTGCATAATGTTGAATTCCAATATTGCGTGATCACTTGCCCCCAAGATTCCTATAGAATTTATTTTTTTTTATTGGCCAAGTGTGATTGGACACACAAGGAATTTGTCTTGGTGCATATGCTTCAACACCTTCTATCATTTCATCTCTGTTAGTGAGAATTAAGTCCAATATGGCTGATCCCCTTGTTCCCTTCTCTACTTTTTGGGAAACAAAGTTGTCTGCTAGGTTTGTTAGGAACCTGTTGGATTTTCCACTTGGTGCAGAGTTTGTCTCCCAGTTGATTTCAGGGTAGTTAAAATCCCCCATTACTACTGTAATGTGCTTCCTACATACCTTAGTTAGCTGACTAGCAAAAAGTTCATCTACTTCCTCTGTTTGGTTGGGTGGCCTATAGTACATGCCTATGGCAATATCATTTTCCCTCCCTTTAATATTGACCCAAAGACATTCAAGATAATTTTCGTCATTGTTGTGCTCTATTTCTGTAGAGATGTAATTTCTTATATATAGTGCAACTCCACCTCCTCTTTTATTTGGTCTATTTCTTTTAAATAATTTATATCCCTCTAGCTGTATGTTCCATTTGTCGGTTTCATCCCACCAAGTTTCCATAAGGGCAACAATATCATATCTGCCCTCATTTACTTGAATTTCTAATTCACCTGTTTATTATTTATTATTAATTCACCCTTGAACAGAAATTTTCTTTTAGACATTAGTGTCTAAAACCTCAACAGTAACTGTGCATGCACTAGCTTTAACTTCACATGTGCTAACCTCAACTATGTGTGCACTAACTTTGCACTAACTGAATTTTGGCTCACATCAAATGCAACTTGGTATTAATTTATCATTTCTATTAAATAAATTTGTCACACTACTCAAAATGACTCCTTCAAAAATGAAGAAAATGAAAAGGATGGGGAGAATAAAATAATTTTTGCCAGATTTTGGAAAGGTAAAAGTTGCCCTCTGTGGGAGAATACTCTCTAGCTGAAGATTACTATTGAGACGACCAGCTTTATTTAATCATATAAGCTGGGAATCTGGTCTTCAGTTATAATCTGAATCAGTGTATATTGTTAGAGGTAATCCACCTCTCTTAGTATCTAAGATAAGCATAAAAAAAACAGTAATCAAACTGTATGAATGCATCTGGAAATTTGAGATTCACGTACCATATAATCATGGTTGGAAACATATTTCAATACAAAATTTATCACTTTTTTTACATAAATAGTGTTGTAAAACATTATAAGATCGCCTCTCTCTTCTTTTTTCAAATCTCTATAATTGTTCATCTTTCCGCAGACACCTTTGAAAGGAAGACAGAAGGCAAGATAAATATAATAAGCTTCTAAATTTAAAAAGGAAAGCAGAAAATATGTTATCTTTACCACAAAGGCTATTTTTCCTCCCTCCTCTTTTCCACCATCTTCCCAATCTGCAGAATTAATAGAAGCAATCAACACCAGTAGATACTTTATTTGGAATCAAGTCATGAAAGGAATGTAAGTTAGTCCTATATACATATACATAGGATTGTAGTCTAAATCAGTGGTCACCAACTAATGGTCCATGGACCGCAGAAAAATTATTTGCATTTTTTATATTGCACTAAATACTATCTTTTTTAAAAATTCATATTAGTGGTCCTTGGGATTTAAAATTATGAATTTAGTGGTCCCTGAGGTCCGAAAGGTTGGAGACTCCTGGTCTAAATGGTACTGCAATAAATATGGGTTGACCTAGTGCATATACATGATATAACCAGATCACCATGTGTTGAATACAGACCAGGTCCCCTACCTACCACTGCCAGTATCACTAATAGTTTGTTAGCAACAAAACTAACACAACACATTTCTGTATATACGCTATATGAAAGAAAAAAAAAACACCAGCAAGAAACCATGGCTAAATGTCATGTATGGAATTATACTGAGTAAGCCCTATTGAACATTGACATCCTTCTGAGTAAGTACAGTTATGTTGAGAAGAATATTGAAGAAATACCGTGTTTTCCCAAAAATCGGGATGGTCTGGACCAAGATTGCGGTTATGCGGGTGAGACGCTCGAGGGTGGTCTTGGCGACATTATTTGGGATGAGTTTGACCCTGTGGCTCCCGAGGACATGGACAGGTTGCTGGGTAGGTTGAATGCCACCACGTGTTTACTGGACCCGTGCCCCTCCTGGCTGGTGCTGGCCACTCGGGAGGTGACACGAGGCTGGCTCCAGGCGATTACGATCGCTTCTTTGGTGGAGGGTGTCTTCCCGGCCGCCTTGAAAGAGGCGGTGGTGAGGCCCCTCCTTAAGAAGCCTTCCCTGGACCCGGCTGTTTTAGGTAATTATCGTCCGGTCTCCAACCTTCGCTGCGGCGAAGGTTGTAGAAATATGGTGGCATATCAGCTTCCCTTGCACCTGGATGAAACTGTCTATCTAGACCCGTTCCAGTCCGGTTTCCGACCGGTTACAGCACGGAGACGGCTTTGGTCGCGTTGGTAGATGATCTCTGGAGGGCCAGGGATGAGGGTTGTTCCTCTGCCCTGGTCCTATTAGACCTCTCAGCGGCTTTCGATACCATCGACCATGGTATTCTGCTGCGCCGGTTGGGGGATTGGGAGTGGGAGGCACCGTTTATCGGTGGTTCTCCTCCTATCTCTCCGACCGGTCGCAGTCGGTGTTGACAGGGGGCAGAGGTCGCCCCGAGGCGCCTCACTTGTGGGGTGCCGCAGGGTCGATTCTCTCGCCTTCTGTTTAACATCTACATGAAACCGCTGGGTGAGATCATCAGTGGTTTCGTGTGAAGTATCAGCTGTATGCGGATGATACTCAGCTGTACTTTTCTACACCGAACCACCCCAACGGTTATCAAGTGCTGTCCCGGTGTCTGGAGGCCGTCGGGTCTGGATGGGGAGAAACAGGCTCAAGCTCAATCCCGCCAAGACAGAGTGGCTGTGGATGCGGCATCCCGGTACAGTCAGCTAAATCCAGCGGCTGAACATCGGTGGCGAGTCATTGGCCCGATGGAGAGGGTTCGCAACTTAGGCGTCCCCCTGGATGAGCGGCTGTCTCTAGAAGAGCATTTGACGGCCGTCTCCAGGAGAGCGTTCTACCAGGTTCGCCTGGTACGCCAGTTGCGCCCCTTTCTGGACCGGGATGCCCTATCCACGGTTACTCACGCACTCGTGACGCCTCGCCTGGATTACTGCAATGCTCTCTACATGGGGCTCCCTTGAGGGGCATCCGGAGGCTACAGTTAGTCAGAATGCAGCTGCGCTGGTGATAGATGGAGCCCTCGTGGCTCCCATATGACACCTATCCTGCGCAGACTGCACTGGCTTCCTGTGGCCTTCGGGTGCGCTTCAAGGTTTTGGTGACCACCTTTAAAGCGCTCCATGGCATTGGGCGGGTTATTTACGGGACCGCCTACTGCGACGAATACCTCCCACCGTCCGTGCGCTCTCACAGAGGGTCTCCTCAGGGTGCCGTCAGCGAGGCAATGTCGCCTGGCGACGCCCAGGAAGGGCCTTCTGTGGGGGCTCCCACCCTCTGGAGCGATCTACCCCGGACTTCGTCAGCTTTGGACCTTGGACCTTCCGCCGCGGGCTTAAAACATACTTATTTAATTGTGCAGGACTGAGCTAGATTTTAAATTTTGGGTTTTAAATTGGGTTTTATTTCTATTTTTAATTGGACGGGCCTTAGAATAAGTTTTTTAAATGTTTTATATTGTATTTATATTCTATTTATCTGTTTTTAGTGCCTGTAAACCGCCCTGAGTCCCTTGGGAGATAGGGCGGTATATAAATATGATTAAATAAATAAATAAATAAAAACTAGGACATGTCCGGATAATAAGCCCAATTGGGTTTTCGAGCACATGCACTAAAATAAGCCCCCCCTGAAAATAAGCCTCCCCCCCCCAATACTTAGATACATGCGCAGCTGCCACGCAAACAACACGACATGAGGAGGCAAGGCCGGAGGGGCGGGGAAAGGAAGGGTGAACATCAGAGCCGCTGCCACCCAAGATCAGCAGGCCAGATTCGGTGAGCCAGATGCACCGCTGCCACTCGGGAGAAGAAGAGAGAGAGGAGGCGCTGTGAGAGCGCCCATTTCCCAAATTATTCTCCTCTCGGGTGGCAGCAGTGTGTTCAGCTCCCTGAATCTGGTTTGCTGATCTCGGCCGGTGAGGGGGAGTGGCAGGTGGGGAGGGGTGGGATGGCAGAGAAGCAAGAATTCTGCCGCTCGCCCATACCCCAGATCTCCTGTTTGCCCTGCAGGCTCTTCAAGAGGAAGGTGATCGAGGCAGAGCAGCTGGTTGGCGCTCCGGCACCAGTCCCCCTGCCAGGACCAAGGTTTTGAGGTCCTGCACCTCAACAATAATAAAACCCCCGATAAAAGGCCAAGGCCATATTTCGGGGGGTCAAAAGAAAATAAGATCCGGTCTTATTTTGGGAGAAACACAGTAGTAACATATTTTGAAACCACATGTTTCTTAGAATAGATTTAATTCTATTTCTGGGACTGTTTTCTATAAAATCCAAGTTGCTGTGTATATCATGAACAAAAATGCTTTACTTGATCAGAAAATGGAGGTCACAATGAAATATCTTGATAATATTTGTTAAAGTTTCAGCTACATTTTCTTATTTGTATTATAACATCAACATCACTCTGGTTGATCCTATTCTCACCTTTATGTAACAGTTGGCCTTTAAATATGTTACAATGTTTTACTTTACGATTATAGGGAAAGAATTTACATGAAACAGTATTTTCAAACCTATAGACATATTTAAAAAGAATAAAATGGTTTCCATCTAATTTTGAATAATGAGGCAATATATTCTAAATATTACATATTCAAGAGAATTCTATTGTCAAGTATACATGCTAGCTTAAAATAGTATAGTATAATTACCACCGTTACCTTCATTTGATATGCTTTCATGTTTTACATCTATTACATCAGCTTGTACTTTTTTCAGTAAGACACTTCTATATACCTAGAGAAAAAAAACCAGAAAGATTTTGTAATTTGAGGGAGCATGATTGGAACTATTCTTAAAACTGCAGATAGTATTTAAATAGCAAAAGCAAAATATTTATAAATGTGCTGAAATATACTTACATAGCTGTTAGCTTGAGGTTGATTTCTATAACTTTTCATTATGTCCTGAAAAGTTCTTTCTTCTTTAGACACCTGAGCAAGAAGCCGTTGTAACTGATTAAAAAGAAAAGGCTTCTATACATAAACCTAAAAAAGCCTTCTACAACATTTTCAAAGAAGAGTCATTGGGTATAATCACAGCTAGGAAAAAAACCATTCTCTATTCTTACTGAATCTTGCTAAACATTTTGAACTCAAATATTATAGAGGTCCACACGTAATACAATTGAAGCATTTAAACTAATTCCACATTGTGTTTGCTTAGCAATTGCTAGCTTAGTTTCTAACTTCTAACAAATTAGAGAAAATGATTTTTTCTTCCCGTAATCTATTACCTGATCTTCATATTCATTTTCCACCAATCACATAATTTGGAATTTAAAAAGCTCAAATAAGTGGAAATTATAGATTGCTTCAAACAATCACAAATACTTTAGATATGAACTGAAATGATTGTTAGGAACTGCTGTATAACAAAAATCTGCTAAATTACTAGTGGCAGTAGTAGTAATTTTATTTAACTCTACTTGCAGAGAAAAGTATGTTCTAGAAAGGGACTAATTATGTATAAAATGCAAGGGCATTTAATCAAACTTGTCTATAATGATGCTATGCAGTACTTTAAAAAAAAAAGAAAAATATTTCAGCGCTTGCAAGAACCCAAATATAACTCTAAAGTAGCAGTGTCTTCTTTAGGGATCACACTACACACTGTAGTTGCTAGATATCAGAAAAGATATTATTGCTTTAAAGAGTTGCACAAAGGAGCTACATTTGTTCTCCTACTTTGAAGTACCTTTTTCAATTTATTTTCAAAGCATAATATCACTTTTTTGCATATAACCAGCTGTGCTATGGTGATAATGGAAAATAACCTATTACCTATTGCAGCAATATCCTGCTTAGCTGGCCAAAGGAAAACATTTATTTAGAGTACCTGGAAACAAAGAACCTAGGAATATGAAAAATATTTTAAGAATATTTGTTCTTTAAGTAATTTAATAAAATAAGGTAGTACAAAGTTCATTCCAGAACATTAAAAAAATTACATTTTGAAGGATCTCTTACCTTTGCCATGATATAAAAAGCACAGAGAAGAAGCTGATCCAAGTGTCTATCTTTCATTAGATCTGTACAATGGACTAAAGTGAATTCAAAACAAGTCCATATCTTCCCTCGTAAATCATTGGAAACATCCAGTTTTGAGCATAGATCACGTAATCGAACACTTGCCAAATTGTATACCTAAGAGGAAAAGCCACACTAAGGATTTTTTTTGTTTTGTTTTTTTGTTTGTTTTCAGGAATTTGAATCCGTTCTGGAAAATGGGTAGTTGTATAATACTGCTAATTTAAATTTTTTGCAAGTTTATGACTATAATGCTGAAAATTATTGTGTAATTTAATTATTTTCAGGCATGCTTTGAATAATGACTGGATCCAAAGACTATTTTTAACATTTTTAACATTGAAATTTTATTGATCTATATAGTTGATTGACATTATTCAAATTGATAGTATAGAGCATAAAATGTAGAATAAAATTACTGAAACAAAACTGAAAAAATAAAACATAAAAATCATATGGAAGAATTTTCAATAGCTCATTTCCCCACTTCTTTAGCCACTGTCCCTAGCCACTAATCACTATGCAGATATTTGTACTTTTCTTGTAATGTTGGCTAGGTACACTCAAATGGCTGGTTGACTGTGTATAACATGGCAAAGCACCTGGACAAGTGCCTCCTTTATCCATATCTTTATTGAATAAAATAAAGGCACACAAATATGGAAATAGTAATCATTTTTTTATATTGAAAACTATAACTCAGGAGCCTTTAAATAGGAATTCTGTCAAGCTTTTAGAAACTCTATATAAATAGCAACTATCAGATTACTCCTAAAGATATCAGAGAAATATGGCATGACTATTAGGTCTTATCTTTACCAAATGATGTGTTTTTTCATCAATTTTTTTGTTTCATATTTCTTACCAATTAAGCCAGAACAGGTATTAGCCAAGCAGATCTCTGTGCATGCAGGTGTTTGCTTTTTGTTCCCTTACCATTTTCATTTTTTCTGCTCTTTGAGGATGCAAGCCTGTAATTTTTTTGCCTTCTATTTTTCTGAGGTCATTTTTAATAGCTTTCTTGCTTTTGCTTGTCAATCATGTCATCATCAGTGATATTAAATATCACTGAACAGTGATATTGTTCATTTAGAACAATTAATCAGTGGAAAGACTTCCCCCTCCAAAGTTGTGGATACTTCAAACCTGGAGGTTTTTAAGAGATTGGATAATCATTTGTCTGAAAATGGTATAGGGTTTTGATTTCCAATGGCCCTTCCAACTCTGTTATTTTGTTATGTTTCATGACTTGCAATTAGTTTACAGATGAAGAGCTATGATTATTGCTTTAAACAAGTCTCAGATATTCTGAAATATTGATCCTGTTTCTCCTTCATGCTTTCTATTTGAAGTTTTGTATTCTAAAGTTCAATGGACCGTATATGTTTGACTGTCTCAGCAATTTTCAGTTATGTATGTTATATCTGAACAACTGTAGTCAATTTAATTTATTCCAGATGCACTTAGAATTAATCCTAAATTGATTCCACAAGCAACTCTATTAGAGCAGTTTTTAAAGAATTTTTAGAAAGTTAACCTCTATCATTTATATGAAAACTAAATGAAAGTTTCTGAATTATCTTGGATTCTAGATGGATCTCTCTCTTATTCTAATTTCAACTTCATTTTGAGAATTTTAACTAGGGAAAGAATACTAAAAATACAAAAATATTTTAGGTTTCCATCCATAACATTTCTGGAGACAGGTCTACCTCACATATTTCTGACCTTTAAATTATTATACTACATTGGTGCTGCATATATTTTCTTTTTCTTAAGAGTTTGAATCCAGACATGCACTTAAATTCTGTTTTGGTTTATAAGCTTCTAACATCAACATGTAAGATCTGCCCAAAAGTATCTTTCCAAATGTCTTTTATTTTACAATTCTTTGTTCTTTTTGACAAGTTATGTTCTACTGTGGATTCATATTTGAGTTCATCTCATTGTGATTATAAAAAAAATTGGATTATCACAAATATTTTTATTTTCTAGAGATTATCTATTATAAGCAGAATAGTTCTCATCTCATGTTAGTTTTCAAAGTGTGTTGTGGTTTTTAGTAACTCTACTTTGTCTACAGCTTTTACTGATTTTAATATGTTTAGATTATTTTTACGAAAGATTTCTGCTAGTGGTCATGATGGAATATCATTTTAATACAAAACATATTTACAAATACATTCTACCTTTCTGAAAAAAAGTGCTAGAGATCCAGTTTTCTTTGGCTTGTTTCCTGCTGAATGAAAGGGTTCACTTGGAGGAGGCTGACTTGAACAAACAGTCATTAAAGCATCAGCACTGAGTGGGACTTGCCCATAGCTGTCCACTTTAGAGTCTTCAGATAGGTTGACTGCAATAGGTATCAATGTGATCCTTCCTGTCTCATTTGTATCATCTAAGATACACACAAAAGTTATTCATCTGTTTATAATATACTTTCTTAGGCTAGAATAAACATTCTGAAAATGCATATTAAGTCAATATAGAAGATTCTACATCAGTGGTAGTCAACCTGGTCCCTACCGCCCACTAGTGGGCGTTCCAGCTTTCATGGTGGGCGGTAGGCTTTTTGTCCGATACTGAAGCACTTTCCTTTTTTTTTTAATTTAATTAAAAAATTTAGCATTATTTAACAACATTTTAATAACATAGCATTATTTAAAAACATTTTCATTAGGTTTTCATAAAATTCCCCATGACAATTTAAATTTCTGAAAATATACTATTTGTATCGCCACACATAAGTTTAGTTCAGGTTATGTAAGTGAAACTAAATGCGCTATAGTGTGACTGCAAACAAAAGAGCCTCATCCCAGAATAGCTCACGCATCTCACCACCCAGTAATAACAGACAAGCAGAGCTGGTAGCCTGCGCCCCCCCAATCTACGATGCGCAAGAGGCATGCGCAGATGACAATACACGGCACATTACTGTGGAACCGGTGGGCAGTTAGAAATTTTTACTACTAACAGAGATACAAAAGTGGGTGGTAGGTATAAAAAGGCTGATTACCCCTGCTCTACATCTTAATACAACCTTATTTTTTTCAACAGACTAATGTAATTTAGGAATAGATGATTCATGGGCCCAGTGAAGTTCCTCATTGTTACGTCAATAAACACTGCATTTTGTACTTACAGTAATGTGTATTTGTCTCCAGCTATTCCTATGAGACAGTATAACATGGAGTCAAAAAAAATTGGCCAGCCCTGAAATATTTCCCCAAAGCAATGCATATCTACAAAGATTATACCTAGAAGTAACTAAAGACTTTTTGCTACCTAAGTGAGCTCATATTTTATTTCCAATACTTTCATCAAGGACTGCCCAGTGATAAGAAGCTAAATTATTTGGATACCAAACACGCAAAATGCTATTAAATAGCTTTCACCACCACCCCTTTGCTGGTAAAAAAATGTAACACTAAATTGAACAACAATTTGCTCTTTTTTCATATCCATATCAGTTGTTTAAGACAATTATTTCACTCCAAAAATGTTCACTACCATTACCCTTTGCCATTAAAAATTCTAACAAAAGCTGTATAATTTCATACCTACCGTGTAATGGGATTGTTACTTTTTGTCTTGTTCCTGCAGTTTGTGCCATACTTAGACCAATTTCATCAGGTGAAACAGACATATGCTTGTCTGTTGTCAGCTTCATTGCTTCAGCATATTTTTTTTCTACAGATTTTGTGGGAGGGCTTTCATCTCCAAAAAGCCTTCTTTTAGCACTCCCTGCCATAGGAGAATTGTAACGGTCATGAATGGAGATTGGAGACAATAGCTGCAAATCTAAAATAAAAGAAAAGCATTACTTCAAAATGCAGTAAATCAGAGGGACAAAAATATTGGAATTATGCAAACTAGACTATGTTCGAAAGTGGAACACTGAAGGCCAAGTAATACTTCTATAGTCTTATAATAATGAAATTAGTTTTCATTTTACAATAAATTATAATACTATATTCCACTGGAATATTTGAGTTTATATAAATAGTCACATTTATATCTAACTAAATTATTCAGTTCTCTACAAACCAAGGAAGTTACTAGAAAATATAGTATACTCAGTTTGTGTAAAATAAGGAGTGAAGAGACAACATTATCTGAAGGATCTGTTCTTTGACAACTCACTCATTTAGATTCCCCTCCCCAAAGGACAGTGAAAATCATGACTATCACTCAGCCTCCTTTCATATTCCTTTAGAATCCATTTCCTGGTACCAGTTATTGTCAATTCAATTTGGTTGCACTTTCTCAAACACATTTTACTAAAAGGGATAAGCTTTCATGAGATGCAGCTTATTTCATCAGATCATGGAATAACTAGACTGATCTAGGATTTAATATGGGATGGGGGGGAGGGAGCTGCAGGGGTTATATTGATGCAGGCTACATATGAGAAGATTACAAGTTTCTTATCAATTAACAGTTGTAACATGTTAAAATCCATTGTGAATGGAGACTTCCTGAGATTGCTTGAAACTTTCTGATGTTTGTGAGTCCAGCAATCTCTTCAATTGTGTTTATTAAACACAATTGAAGAGATTGTGTTTTTGGAAAACACAATTTTCCAAAATAGTCTCTTTAAGGTCTGCCATAGAATGTCTTGAGAAGTTGAAATGTTCAGGTATTACTTCATCCTTATTCTGAGTCCTGATATCACATTGTGGCCATTAATTCTTTTAAGTCAAGTTTGTCCCATCTAGAGGGGCACTGCTAACAAATCATAATCTATAATCATATTAGAACAGCAGCATGTGAAGGTACCTTTAATCTTGAGTGTGTAATTGTTGGGGCCTGTAAAAGTATAATTGGTATAGATTTGATGCTAAAAAAAATCTGAGTTTCTTGCAAGGACTGGGCAAGGGAGGCCCATACTGGATTGATACATATGCAGAAGCATACCTAGCATATTTGAGATGTCACTAAGAGACAGTTTGGTATAGTGGTTAAGATATCAGACTAGAAACTAGGAAACTGAGTTCCAGCCTTGTTTTGGGTGCCAGCAGGATAACTTTAAGTCAGTCACTTTTCTCAGCCATAGGAAGAAAGAACTAGTAAGTCACTTCTGAAAAATGCTGCCAAATCCTGTAAACCTGCAGGGGGAAGTCAGCAGAAATCAAAACTGACTTAAAGGTATAATGTTTTCCCTGTCACTGTTGCACTGAAATAGATGATTGATGCATCAGCAGCATCGGCCCACATCCATACTTCCAGCTAGCCTCCTCACTGTCTTCAACAGTATTTGAAGTATTTGCCTGTACACAGGTGGACAGCCTTGGTATGTCAAGAACTGGATGGAAATGACAATTCAAACAAGCTTAGTTACAAAATAACCAGTTCTCTTTTCACAGTTTAGTTTTCTTATTTCTCAGCTTGTATCCTTTCCTGATTTTCTTTGGATGTTTTCCACAACCACTATTTTAGTGTAGAAATATTACAGCACTAATGAAATTGAGCTAAAAAAACTTTAGTTGTATGGTTTTCAGAAAGTAAAACACTAAAATGTGTTTCGTCTGGACTTTAATTAGATTTAATTCTATCACTGTATCTAAGTAGAGATTCTTTAAGATATAAAATAATTCAATTTACCTCGCTTATGACTGCCCTCATGATTTGTCCGAACCTCTTTTACTCTGGGATGCATGATAGGCGAAGCTGGCATCATGGGAAGATATCCTAATCCTTTCGCTCCATTTCCTGTTTCAAAATTACTTGGAAATATTACCTGGAGAAAAAAAGGTAACAATTTCAAAAGGTAAAATGTCATTGTTTTACAATTCTGTTATAACACATGTTTTTAACACAAGGAACTGAGCGTTAACATGTTTTAGTCAGACAGTATCTCCAGCGTTTCAAATGGAAATGTTAATATGTATCAGAATAATTTTTCTGTGTTAAATATGAATTGTTTGCCGGAGAGCATACTTCTTCACAGCGAGGAACCTCATCTTCTGAGGCTTGAAGGGCATCCCAAAGTACAGAGTCGTCTCTCCAGGCTAGATTTTCAAGAATCTGTTCCTCAATGCTATTAAGATGTTTTACCATATCTCTTGAGAGTCCTTCTTCTGAACGTATCAATACTTCAATCACCTTGAGTGCAAAAAGTAATTTAGTTACATACATATTTAATACAAATACAAATTTTATCTACCCCAAAAAGACTTTATGTGCATTTGATTTTAAAAATTTAAGCATTTCTGTGATTTTTCACTGTAAACAATTGTTTAAGTATTTATTTTCCTCAGCATAGTTTTTAAAATACCTTGTATAAAACTACTTTCTTGCATACCTTAAGCTTTTCCTGTGCTTACCTTGTAGAAATAGAATGGCTTGACATTAAGAATATCAATGATCCAGGGAAAAGTTCTTGGTGAACGATATGCAAACAGCACTATTTCAAAACAACATGCAAGCAAAGAGCAATGGAAAATATCTTGTTCTAAAATGGTCTAGAAAGAAGAAAATATTTGAAACCTATAATCATACAAAAATTGTAATTATTACGTTTTAAATTCTTAAAAATATTTGGAATACCAAATGGATTCTTTGGAATTATCTGAGGTTAGATTTTACAGGAATCACTAACATCATATAGTAATCATGATACTCAATTTTCTGAGCATGAGGAGCCCCAACAGATGAAATGTTACAACTCATAACAATACTTATTTATACTGCAATGAAGCAGTCTGGGTTAAGCATTGGTACAATAATCAAAGAACAATAGGTGCCGTTTACTCATTTGCTGAATAATGATTAATAGAATATCAAGACATCAATTTCTTTGAAACATGTTGATACAATATTGCTAATTTGAGAAATCAGTTTTGCTTTATTTTTTTCTGTTGCAAAATAATCAAATCATTAGTACAGAACATAATTCATCTTTTGCATCCCTTAGTTCACTATCCTTGTATAAGACCACAGGTGGGTCACTGAATTAAAAAATCCCTTTAATATATATTTTTTTAAACACAGTGGTATGATAGTACTCAATTATTATGAACTTTGAATTGCACATTTCTTTGTGAAAGAAATTGCTTTCAGAAACTCATCCAAAAAGATTTGTTCAGGAATTTTTCAGTTCAAGTAGCACCTGGAGAATCATATCTTTGAAGAACATTTTTCACAATAAAATATAGTTTCCAAAATAAGATAATTCACATGTGGATTGATTGAAGGAACAAGAATCTGTGAAAAATACCAGAAGATGTGAGAAAAGTGCCAAAATGGGACTAAACTTTTTTGATTGACCATGGAGCCTTCATATACAATGAGGTACAGGTAGTCCTCAACTTATGACAATTGAGCCCAAAATTTCCATTGTTAAGCAAGTTGTTAAATGAATTGTGCCCCATTTTACAACTTTTTTTGCCACAGTTGTTAAGCGAATCACTGCAATTGTTAAGTAGATCATGCAGTTGTTGAGTGAATCTGGCTTCCCCCATTGACTCTGCTTGCCAGAAGACAGCTGGGGAGATTACAAATGGTGTTCACATGACACATGGACAGTGCAACTGTCATAAATACATGTCAAGTTGTCAAGCACTCGAATTTTGATCACATGATATATGGGATGCTGCAACAATGTGAAAAATGGTCCCAAAAAATTTTTTTTCAGTGCTGTAGTAACATCGAATGGTCACTAAATGAATGATCATAAGCCAAGAACTACCTATATCATGCATTGTGGGCATCTTGTACATATACAAAATGAAGCCTCCTTACTACAGATTAACTTTGTCCAGAATGCTTCGTTCCTAGAAATTTTATCCAATTGGAACCTATTTAAATTAACCTTTCATCCTAAAACATACTCTCATTCAAAGCAGGAATCCCCAATCCCCCAGGCCTCAGCCGACTACCAGTCACCAGCCTGTTCAAAACCATGTTGCATGAGTGATAGGCAAACGTGTGTGCAGGAAGCTCCACTTGTGTGAGTAGCAGGCAAGCATGCATGCGCAAAGCTCCATTTTGCACACAAGCACAAATGCCCTCCATTCTGCTTGCATGAGTGGAGCTTGGCATGTGAGTGCATGTGCCCACTGCTCATGCAAGTGGAGCTTCGTACGCAACACAAGGGCCCACCGCTCGTATGCGAAACTCTATTTGTAAAGTAGCGGGTCCATGCTCGCCACTTGCAACAATGGAGCTGTGTGCACGCGCTCACCCACTCACAATACACCCACCCCCCGGTGCTATGCCTACAAGCTGGAAAGATTGGGGACTGCTGATCTAAAGGACAAATTGAATTGAAGGAAAAGTAATATAAACAAAAACTGATGCGCTCAATATACTTTATATTGATCTTTGGTTCAGCTATGGAATTGTTGCTTCTCAAAAAATTGACCAGTTTAGTGTTTCCAATTCTTCCAAAACCTTTTAACCAGAAACGCTAAAACTTATTTATGAGCTCTTCTCAGTATGTGCCCCATCAAAGAACCATGTATAAATTTAAGCCAAATTCTATTTTCAGAATGATAAAACAGTTACAGCAAAAAACAAGTGAATTATGAAACCATTTGATTTTTTTTTTAAAAAGTATTCTATTGTATTTTTCTCCATAGTTCTGAACTTACAGACATGTCTTTGCCAGGCAGCCTTCGCTTTTCTTGTAACATTATAGTTTCCAAACTTTTATAATACAGAATTTCTGCCAATTTTAATCGGTGAAGTGCAAAATCTGAAAATTAAGTCAAATACTGATGTTTAATTATTAATAATAATACATAAATAAATAAAAAGATTAATACTTAAAACCTTGTCCAGTTTATCTGCAATTTTTCTATAAAACAGTACGTGACTATATTGATCAAGAAAGCATTAAAGGCTTCAAATCTTAAACAGTAAGTTGTATGCACAATTATCAAACAACAAATTCCACTACTTATAAGCATTTATATATGAGTAAATGAATATAGACCTGTAAATGCGGAAGATATTTAATAATAGTTAAAAAAACCCAGTATCAAAGCCATGGATAAATATATGCCAGATTTGTTACTACTTATTATGTAAGTAATTTGTTATTACTTATTATATAATACTCATTCATGCACATACATTTACATATTCATATGATAAGATAGAGAGAGAAACAGAGAGAAAGATATACATACAGATATTAATTACAATCCATATCATATATATAGTGGAAAGGAATCTGAGAGTTAACAAGGTTGATACTATATGGTACAAAGCTATTACAGAATCTAATTGTTCTGCTTCAAAAACTGCAAAGCCTCCTTCCAGAAGGTAAGAAAGAAAACTGGTCATGGAGAGGGTGTGTAGCGTTCCTGACAATACTGCGGACCCTGGTCAAGCATCACTTATATGCTATATCCTGGATAGAAGGAAGTGAACTTCAGTAATTTTTTCTGACATCCTTACCACTCTGCACCACCTTCCTGTCTGAAATAGTAATACTTCCAAACCACACAATATTACAATGTGACAGGATGCTTTCAATCCTCATGACAGGATGCTTTAATATTAAATAATGTTATTTATTAGATTTAGAGGCCACCAAATTCTAGAACTATCTTTAATCATGTTTGTATTCTAGAAAATTAATCAGTATTTTGTAGTTTATTTCTATAAAACTAGCAAAAAGGAACAAATTTTCTAGATAAAATTCTAGACAAGGATTTTCATGAGAATAAGAAATTTTAGTGGAACTATTTCATTTCCAGACTCTTCAGAGGAATGTAAGTTCTTGAGCAGAATGATTTAAGTCATCTTTTGAAATACTTTATACCTTCAAAGTTATAATCTAGAGAACAATCAGAGTCATCTGTGAAATAAAGTTTGCATTTTTATGGTAGTATTTGTTCCTTTCATCAACAAAGGGACAAACAATATGTAATTTCCTACGTTCTATGCAGTTAGTTGTTAATTAACTGTTAATTAATTCAATGTGTATCTCTGAGACCAAAGAGAGAAATATTCTTTTAATAGCTTTGGCTTCACAATATATAATTTTTTTTCGTATTCTTACCTAAATGGCATACCAGTTGATCATTGACGGACAGAGTATAATTCTGACGGAAAATGTCACCTATCTTTTTCACTCCTTTCAGAATATTCTCCATAGGATTCCGTATACATGATCTATAGTGGAATATAAAAAGACATACCGGTACTTTAAACATGATTAGCAAATAGCATCTTGTTTAAAACAAAACATTAATATGCATTTCAAACTAATTACAGGTGATTTAATATTTTTTAACATAATAAACTTTACAAACAAGAAGTCTTCCATGATCATTTAACAAGTAGATGTTTAATTTGCCCTGTAACATTTGAGGCTACAGTTCAAGAAACATAGTATGGTTGTTTATTATCAAATAAAATATCAAATGTTCTAAAATATCATCAGAAAAAATGAAAGAAGTTAGAGATATGAGCAACATAAAGCAAATGCAATACAACTTACTCAAAAATAGCTACAAGCTGTTCACTTGGTGCATTTTTCAACCCTGCTACAATACTTTGTAACCGGCTCACACTCTGTGTTGCAGAAGCAACTGGTGTAATTACTGATTCCTTCTCTTTCAAGTAACTCCTGCCAGTTAAAGGGGTTGATGGTGCAAAGGATCTTTTCTGAAAGTCAAATTAAATTTGTTTAAATTGTTTTGGCCAACTGGGTAGACCAACACCAGTATATAAATTTCAACAATTACAAACAAAAATTCAGAAATCATTGATATTGTGCAGAGACACATTATTACAGCATTACAACAGATTCATTCTCAGACTTTCCCATGGTAGGTCTTTTGTGCCAAAAACTATTGAGTTTCAGATATTCTGAAATGGGTAGAGAATAATATTGCTGTTCCTCACACAACCCCTCCCGCCTCCAAATATCTCAATAATAGGCACAATGAATTATGTATGACATGTAAAATTATTAGTTTTAGCTAGTATGGCAAGCCTCTATCCATCATGGTGGAACCTTAATCATTTTCAGTCTGTATACTTCCTACATATCTTCTTCCAATATACTGTATTTTTTGGTGTATAAAATGCACCGAAGTATAAAATGCACCTTAATTTTTGGGGAGGAAAACAAGAAAACAAGAATTCTGCCTCTGCCTACCAGCATCAAGATCAGTCCACACTTCCACACAATTTTGATAACGAGCAGCACAGATCTTTTTATCTGTTTTAAGCAAACCCTATCACTCTACGTGCATTTAACTGGAATGAGTAGGGTGGGGGATGATTTTCATGGGGACAGAAGAGGGACTTGGCACCAAAGGCTCTGCTCCCGAGATGCCCCCATCTTCCTACCTATAGCTCTGGGGGGAGGGTCGGCGCACAGCCTAAGGAACAAACCTCTTCAGGACGGATGGGGGGGCGGGGGGAGGAGAAGGAAATAAGCTTCAGCAAATAAGACGGGCCACACAGTTCGTGGCTGGTCACCCCACTGGCTGCCCAGCAGGCAGCTCAGGCCAGACAATGGTCACGATGACTTCACTCCCCAGCAACGTGAGAAGCCACTGCTGCCGCACCGCCTAAACCCTCTCTATGCCCAGGAGCCGGTGGTGACCAGTCGCGAACCGTGGGGCCTGCCTTGTTTACCAAAGCCGCCGGGCAGACCCCCCCCACCCAAAGTGTCCTGAAGAGGTTTGTTCCTCTTCAGGAAAGGCTTTGTCCCGGCCCAGATTCCCACCACCTGGAATTGCCCGAAATGTCCAAAGGGTGGGGGCCGGTGGGTGGGTGGGTGGGTCTACATTTGGCGTAGAAGACACACCCAGATTTTTACCCTATTTTTGGGGGTAAAAAGGTGCGTCTTATATACCAAAAAATACAGTAGTTCCTGACTTCTGAAAATCAATTACATAATAGTTTTGCAGTAAGTTCAACATACTTTCCACATATTTGGCAATATTCATTTATCTGCACTTAAAAACAGATGAACGGTTGATCTGAGAATACCACAGAAAGATTCCTTTTTTAAAAAAAATTTTATAACTGCTTGCCATGTCAGAGTTGATTAATGACTAGGCTAAAAATATTCCATCCCAGTTATTCTTTAATACTGTAACAAATGCATTTGTTTAACACAAAACTTAAATTACCTCAAAATGTGGTTGAAGATGACATTCAACATGAACTCTTATATTCCCGCATGGTGTAGCCGCACAACATTTTTGAGGTGTTCCAATTTCTTCTTCTGCATCTGCTCCCAAGAAAACCCTTTCATCAAAATCACCTTTTGTGAGAACATATTCTTCATATTCTTTATTCAGGGCTTTGCTGAAAAAACAAGCAATATGAAAATTGATTTATTATTCCTCATTAATATATAATATATAATATCAATTATATTTTTCCCTATCTTCCTGCTGATTAAAAAAAAGAATACACTGATGTGATAGCAAGGGAAATGAAGCACCCGCAATTGTATTAAATAAAGACCTTTAAAATTCCAATCTTCTTTCATGATACTGGAAATGCTCTGATTAAATGGGATTGTTTAAAAAAAAATTTATTTCTAGGACTAGAAATCTAACATAAATAAATTCCCTAAATCCTATCTGAAGCCTGTTCAGGAAAATTATAATATGGTTTCACCTAACATTCATAAAGACTCCCCAACAGCAATTCATCATATATCCCAGAGACAACAGTAAAAACATTAGTTTTAAAAAATCCAGTGAGCAATTATTCCAACAGCTACCATACTTTTTATTCAAAATCAATCTAATTTGCATGCTAAAATCACACAGAACAGCTATTTTTAGAATATTTTAATATATACTTTAAACAGTGTGATTAAACAAAAAATCTTACTTGTTATTTACAAAGTTGCTTGGATCCAAAAGACAATCTCCTTTTAAAATCTAAAATCATTAGAAAAGCAGAAACAGAAAAAAACAAGATATCAGACTATTTTCTGATAGCCTAAGTAGTTTGTTGTAATTTGGGTAATTTTAAAAAAGTTTAATAAAAGGAAGCAATATTCAATTCTAGTTTCCTAATTTCTTTATCCACTTATGCAAAACTCATAAGCTTCTGGTTTATTATGTCAGAATTAATACTTTATTGTGAAGGTAAGTGTGCTCCTAAAGACCTGCTACTATTCAAAAACTGACTAAGATAGTAAATAAATAAGAAGTCCACCTTTCTGGATGTCAGAATTGGATTGCAATACAGGTAATCCTTGACTTATGACCACAACTGATCCTAAAATTTCTGTTGCTAAGCAAAGCATTTGTTAAGTGAATTTACCACATTTTATGACTTTTCTTGCCACAGTTAAGTGAATCACCACAGTTAAGTTAGTAACATGGTTGTTAAGTGAATCTGGCTTGCCATTGACTTTGTTTTTCAGAAGCTCGAAAAGTTGATCACATGACCCCAGGCCACTGCAACTGTCATAAATGCGAGTCAGTTACCAAGTGTCTGAATTTTGACCATGTCATCATGGGAATGCTGCAATAGTTGTAAGTGTGAAAAACGGTCATAAGTCACTTTATACAGTGCAGTTGCAACCTCACTAAATGAACTGTCATATGTCAGCAACTACCTGTACCCATACTGTTACTAACCAGAACCACCACTGGTAACTTTAGAAATAGATACTTTCTTTGTAGATGCCTTCAATAGAGAAATCATAATCAACTACCAGACCTAACATTTCTTTAATTATAACTATTTATATTGTAGGCTCCAACCTAAGCACAGTTCACCTTTATTGTCCTTGAACTCCCAGAATTCTCAACTACGGCAATACTCATGGGAAATGCTGGGAATTCCAGAAGTCCATTCTTCTGGAAAATATGTTTGTGAAGATGCCATATTGTAATACACTAAGATTGTGTAACGGTGGTGGTAGAAAGGTTGTTTATAAGAGTTGAATTGCATGATAGCACTAAGTACAATAGGCAGAGTGTTTCTAACTTCTGATCAAAGGCAGCAGAAAAAAATTGGAGGGGGGGGAGGTAAATACGGTGCTATAACATACAAGAGTTAAAAGACTGTGGTTTCGTAGCTAAATCTTTGAGAGTACATTTCCAAGTATTCATTTAAAATGAACATTTAAAGAAAAAATTGTTTCTCCTAGCAATGAAAATTTTAAACACAATTGCATGATTACTAATTATTTTTTATTGTATACCTTCCTATCATAGAGCTTTGAAATATATGGCTTAAAGTAATGTTCTTTTATGCCTTTGGCATCTACCAAAAGTCCATCATGTAATTCACACAGTGTAGAAATAATGCATGGTGGCCTTTCAGAAGTTCTGTAGTCAGTTGTATGAAAGTCTTCTGGCAAACCTTTAAAAAGTAGAAAAGTAAAGTTCCATAAATTTAGTTTGTATTCATTTTAAAAAACAAATTAAAACTGCATTGCAGTTGGGAGAAGATAATAAGGAACATACCTTTGAAAGATGGATTTATTAAATCTTTTTTATATGGACACAAAAGTGCATTTGCAAAAATCATATCCAAGCAGCATAAAAGTAAATGATATGAGTTCACTAGATCATCTCCAATCATACTGAAATTACCTTTAAAACAGAATACATCAAGTCATTTAACGATATAGTTAAAATATTTAATAAAAAACAGGCAATAAAGTTAAGCCATCATAAATTACCCTTTGTGTAGACAAATAGAGTCCAGCAGAAGTTGAATAGATCTTTAGCACTACAGGATACCCGCCTATTGGAAGAGAAGTCTCATTTTAGTTCTAAATTACTATTTAGGATTACTGAAAATCACACGGAAGACTTAGATTTTGTTAAATTTAAGAAGGCCCATAAATGATTATAGCAACTTCACACACCATTTTGGAATGTTCAAGCATCTGCTACCATTCCAATCCTATTGTATCCATGTTTTTATACATACAATATTCCATTAAAAGGTTCACACCATATTACACAAGCCCTTTACTTTTTCAACTACATTATTGAGAAAAATGTGCCTGGAGTCTGCCAAGAAGTATACCAATGAATTTTATAATATTATACATTTCCATTGCTCACTTTACTTTTTTTAGCAACATGAAATCCAGAATACCACAAAACCTTTGAACATCTTACCTATGTTTCCTGCTTCTTTGAAATTTAGGTTGTTCTTCATAAGGATTTTTAAATATATCTAAAAAGATTGGGGTATATTTTTTAAATATTACTGTGGACACTTCAAAGTTCCTCTCCAACTTCTCTACTCTCTCTCGAAATTCTTGACACAGGTTTGACATGTCCATCCATTTTTTCATTTTACTAAAAAACTGAATTAAGCTTAAAAGAAAACAAAATCAAATTATACATTTAACTTCTGTACACATTCTCAGTCTATTTTATAACAATTTCATTCAGAATGCATTAATATATGTGTATCACTTAATACATTAATGAACACAGCTGAAAATGCAGAGACTTCACTAAAACTGCTTTGTATATTAATATCATAGTCATTAGGTAAACATGACTGAACCAGCTAATTATAATCCTATAAAATAGGCTAGTGTGAAAAATTGTGATTAGCATTACTCAATGTACTTGATTACACTGATTTGTTGAACAATGGTTTATTGAATACACTAACAATGGCTGGATTCAGACTATACACTAAATCAAATAAAAATCACATTATAGCTTAATATTTAATTACCTGACCAAACCACCTACTATCATAAAGTCCTGCGTCCAATATATTAATGTTATTCTTTCTTTGAATGCTTAATAAAAAAACAAGGTCAAGTGTCTGTAAAACTCTTAATGACCTTAAGTCATAACTTTGCTTTTGGCTTAGCGTATTGTATTAGCTTAAATATTGTGGCTTATAAATTACCATAATGACATTTTTCTGTAAAGACGGTCATTGTTCCTTATTCCTTATAACACACCATGTCTTAGATTGATCTGTTCAGTCAGTTAATATAATTACTATATTGCTGTCTATGCTCCTTAAAAAGAAACAGTAAATACATTAACACTGAACTGTTTACATAACATATTAATATCACAACAAAAAATTGTGATATGTGATAATGCTTTAGGTAATAATTGATAATACTTGGTCTGATAATAGTAACATAATCATTGTTATGATAACATTAACCAAAGTACAGATACCAAGTTTATTGAAATTCCCACATGGAATGTTAGTCGTCTCAGCCATATCAGGAGTAACAATAAAAATAAGCATTCATTTATGCAAGCTTTGAACTGAAATTAATATTTCTATTGCAATTTTAGACCAGAATGGCACATGGAATATTATTTAAAACAAAAATACCTTAACTTTGCTGAACGCAGAATCCTGGTCAGTGAGACACAATTTCCTTTCATCAAACTACTTCCTACAGTAGGCACTACACTTCTGCGGCAAGCAACATAGAGAGAACAAGCCAACCAATGTATAATGTCTCCCTGCAAAAATAAGTTATTTACAGTTTTTAGGACTAATAATGCTGATTATTGAGTGAATACTCAATTTTATAAAGCAAGAAGCTTTATAAATTAATAAGAACAATTCTTATAAATAGTAGATAAAAAGGAAAGTTTTATAATGTATTTAATTTATAACATTAAATGTAAAGTTTAATAAATACTTCTTTAACCCAAGCTATTTCAATTTACTATATTTTTACTGTTGAGATTTTAAATGACTTCTACTGTTATAAGAGATTGTGGTTAAATATAATTTTATTTTCATTCAGTTTTATGCTTTTTATGTTTATTCATTTTACTGTTTAAACCGCTTTCTATTCTGATTATTGGATGAAATAAAGTAAATTTTAATTTAATTTTTTATCTTTAAACTCTCTTTGGACAAAACCACTGGGAGGCGTGTTCCTTTGAAAGATCTATTAAAATATATTAACTATATTCTGATACAAGATTGCCAGTTTACCAAGAATGGTATACAGCACTTCACACACACACAAAAACAATTATTTCATTTTTTTTCCAATTGAATTCTGAATGTCATAATTCTCTGCTTTGCAGATATGACAGTCACATGAAAGAGTTCTGTTAAACCAAAGAATCCAATAATTACTAATAGTCCTCAACTTACGACCATTTGTTCAGCAGCCATTCAAATTTATGATGGTGCTGGAAAAATGGATTTGCAATAGCTGCTGCAACACCCTCAACTTCATATGATCAAAATTAAGCCACATAGCAGCCTGCATGCACTTATGACTTGCAGCTTTAGCTGGAAACGGGAGGAGGCAGGCTTTCAAAAACTTTTATTTTTTTAAAAAAAATCATATCATTCAATATTTAACCCTATCCTATTCCCAAGGGCCATTTATCCAGTTCGACAACTGAAATTTTGTCCAGAGGCCAACATTCTAACAGCTCAGGCTGTCTATCTATTCTATTAGCAGACATTTGTCTTATACAGATAGTCCTTGATTTTTGACCATAGTTGTGCCCTAAATTTTTGTTGCTAAGTAAGCAATAGAACTTATCCGTTAAGTAAATTTTGCCCCATTTTACAACCTTTCTTGCCATAGTTAAGTGAATCACTGCAGTGGTTAAATTAGTATCACAATTGTTAAGTGAATCTGGCTTCCCCATTGACTTTGTTTGTCAGGTTGCAAAAGGTGATCATGTGACCCCAGGACATTGCAACCATCGTAAATATGAGTCGTTGCTAAGAAGAGCCATGGTGGTGCAATAGTTAGAATGCAATATTGCAGTCTAATTCTGCCGACTGCCCCGTTCAATCCTGACCAGCTCAAGGTTGACTCAGCCTTCCATACATCCAGGGTTGGTAAAAAGAGGATCCAGATTGTTGAGGGAAATATGCTGCTCTGCAAACCACTTAGGGCCATAAAGCTCTATGAAGCGGTATATAAGTCTAAGTGCGATGATTGATGTCTGAATTTTGATTATGTGACCATGGGGATGCTACAAGCTATAAGTATGAAAAATGGTAATAAGTTACTGTTTTCAGTGCTGTTATAATTTTGTACCTGTTTTCATTTCTATGTTTATGAAGGTTTATAATTCATTATACTGTATCTTAAATTATGCTCCCATCCCACACCAGTGATCTTTATACATCTTGAACATATTTTATGTTTTGTCCCAAGGCTCCTCTGAAATTCTTTTGTGGGTTTTGGATTCATTTATTTCACTAGCTAGGCAAACAACCACCATGTATGCGAATAGAAATTTAGCAGGTATTTTAAGATAGCTCACTGAAACAGTAGGAAAATAAAAATATTAGAAGACTGCAGAATGAAAGCTCAGAGGATGATATTGACGATTACAGTATCTTTTATTCCAATAAACTTTATTAAAGTGTATTTTCAGTATTTAATGCAAACCCCAAAAATACCAAAATAAAGTTAAAACATCTCATATGACATGTCAAAGAAATGTTTTACTGTGCCAGCTCATACATCTCATTAAAACATAATATGAAATGAAACTGGAGAAAGTGAAGTATGTATAATATGTATGGAAATAATATGTATTTGCTTTGTTGTGGAAATATCTTGTTTGGAATGCCATAATCTAGAACAGTGTAAAAATCATTTTTGCTCAATAACATACAATACTGAATCATATACCTTACAGTTTGAGGGTCACATAACGTATTAGCCTAAGTTATAATTCACTACTTTTATGCTTGATTATATCAAGGAATAATCATTCTATTTCTAGACAGTAATTCTTATTAAGAATAACTTTTTTCAATGTGGTTAGTATTCAGTATTTACATGTTAAGACTTCTAAAACTGTAGTACAGAAAAAGCAAGGCTATGTATTTCCACCTCCTGAGGTAATATTTTAATAACATCTTCAAGGAAATGTTCAAATAAACAGTTAAAATAACACAGCACAAGAAGTTCAGGCCATCTGCATGTCTTTTTTCTTGGTATTCCGCTTTCTATCAAAATCCTTTCCGGGCTTATCTGTGACTTACTGCATTGAGTTAAATGGTTCTTCTATGGATCTCAGAAGATTTTAAGACTCGTCAATGATCGCTCTTAATTCGATGGACCTTTGGCGAGCATTCATCTTTTCCGACGTCCACCCATAAGGCCGCAGAAGGTCCCTGGGTCACGCTTAAGTGATTAAAAAGGCAGTGATAAAAGCCTCCTAGGGAACGGGCCACTTGGGAGCCCAGCTCAGGACATGCCCTAGCCGAGTGTTGCCGAAGCTCAGGAGCCCCAATCTAGGATTGTGTGTATATATATACACCCACATCCACACATACCAAGAACAAGGAAGCCCCGGGCTCTGCGTTGCCCCTTGAGCATTTAACCAGCTGCAGGGATTCAGTCAGTCAGTCAGCCACCCATCCCTTCCTTGACAGACAAGCCGCCTCCCACCTCAAGGCTGTAGGTGCCCCGTAAGGCTGTGAAATCCCGAAGGGCTTCCGAAGCGCTGTCAACGTCCAGATTGAGTTCCTGACACAAATGATCGAGGGCGGCCCGGACAGGGCACTGCACAGCAGCAGCAGCCTCCACTCCTTCCTGCGACATGAGGGCAACCGTCCTCACAGCCACAGGCGCTGCCCTACCCACAATGCTTTCCGCCGAGCGCGCCAAAACTGCTCAACCTGTAATGGCCAAGGAGACGCCCCTTCCGCCCCGCCCCCTTCCCCGGCTACGCGAGGCCGGCGGCTCGATCCAAGCCTTCTGCCGGCGTTCCGCCTGCTCGCCTGTACGCGCTTACGTCATTGTGTTTTGCGTATCCTCAAGCATCGTTGTGAACTGCGAGGGGGGGTCGCGCAATATACTTTTGTTAGTTTGTGGCAAACTACACCTTTGTCATGCCTCTTCTTGGGCACAGTTAGCGAGGAACAACGCCGAAGATAGGTGGATTCTTGGTTTTAATAACGCCTGGTTTAGAGAATGTTTGAAAGCCGCTTTTTCACAATTTTGTCAAAAACAAGAAGAGTCCTGCCTTTTGAAATGAAGTGCTATGTTATCAGGTGCAGAGGCTTAGAAACAACTATTTCTAACAACTAAGTTAATTGGTCTAAAACTTGGCAACTCCAAATCTCAACCAGCAAATGCTCAGTCTTACATATTGGAAAAAAGAACCCCAACATCAAATACAAACTGGATGGACATTACCTAACTGACGACCTCCACCCTGTCGAAAACCTTGGAGTTCTCATATCTAATGACCTTAATGCCAAAGCCCACTGCAACTACATAGCAAAAAAGGCCCTAAGAGTTGTAAACCTAATTTTACGCAGCTTCTTTTCTAAAAACTCTACACTACTAACTAGAGCTTACAAAACATTTGCCAGACCTATTCTTGAATACAGCTCATCCGTCTGGAACCCATACCACATCTCTGACATAAACACAACAGAACGAGTCCAGAAATATTTTACTAGAAGAGTTCTTCATTCCTCCGAAAACAACAAAATACCTTATACCGACAGACTTGAAATCCTGGGATTAGAAAACTTACAACTCCGTCGACTTCGACATGACCTGTGTTTAACACACAAAATCATCTATTGCAATATCCTTCCTATAAAAGACTACTTCAGCTTCAATCGCAATATTACAAGAGCAAAAAATAGATTCAAGCTAAATGTCAATCGCTTCAAACTTGATTGCAGAAAATATGACTTCTGTAACAGAGTTGTTAATGCTTGGAACTCATTACCTGATTCCATAGTCTCTACTCATAATCCCAAAATCTTCAACCAAAAACTGTCTATTATTGACCTCACCCCATTCCTGAGAGGACTATAAGGGGCGTGCATAACAGCACAGATGTGCCTGCCGTTCCTGTCTTATTGTTCCCTTCATTATATCCAATTACTATAGTTGATGCATAATTTTAATTATATATATATATATATATATATTCTTCAAGATATGCTGTTTTATCTATGACATTTGTTTGTGTATACTGTTGTGACAAAAATAAAAAAAAGTAACTCAGCTACTTCCTAATTCTCTGGATATGGTGTGTTTTTTATAGAGGAAAAATGCTATATATAAAATCCAATAATCTCATATGGTAATAAACACTGAGATTATTAATAGCACTTTCTTTTGTATATCGGTTATATTATAATACATTATCGTGTTTTTTTAGGACAGTAACATCCAGGAGGACATATCCTATCACTAACCGACTGAATTCATCTACTGCCAATATGAGTACAGGAAGTCTCGACTTACAACCACAATTGAGACCAAAATTTCCATTGTTAAGCAAGGTGGCTGTTATGTAAGGCACACCCAATTTTAGGACATTTCTTGCCATGCTTTTAAGCAAATCACCGCAGTTGTTAAGTGAATCATACAGTTGTTAAGTAACTACCTTCTCCCCTCCCCCTTGATTTTGCTTGTCCATTTGAAGATCACAAATGGGGATCACATGACTGCAAACATTGTAAATACATGCAGGTTGCCAATGTCCAAATTTTGATCATGTGACTGGGGATGCTGCAATAGTCATTAAGTCACTTTTTCAATGTAACTGAATGCTCACTAAGAATGGTTGTATGTTGAGGACTACCTGTAAAAAAACATTTTTTTCCTGGCAGTTTCAGTCAACCTGATATTCTAAATTTGGTAAGACCTAGTTATGAATAACCTTTTTGGAACAGAAGGAAGACAGATTACTGAGACCACAGTCAGATACAGGTAGTTCTTGGTTTAAGTCCGTGGAAATAACTGAAAGCCCTCGGATCCATGCACAGCCTGCACTCAGCCTCCCAAACTTTCCCGTCCTCCACACAGCACACGTCCATCCCACAGCATTCCTGCAGTGAGAATCCTGCAGCTTCCTGCTAAATGATCCACCCACATCTTGGAGTTGCAACAGGAACTGGGACAGCCAAATTTGCTGTCACTAAGCAAATCAGTCATATGATTTCACACTTCAGAACATTGCTTAGCCACAGCAATCTTGGTCCCAATTACCATGGTTACCCGAGAATTACCTGTAAAAGAAGCCAGAAGTCAGGCAGAACTGCAATCCAAGTGAACATCCAGACAAAATCTTGCCTAATTTTCATGAAGGGAGAAGCATTTTCACATTTGCAATGTTACTCTAAGCTTTTAATAAAAGTAATATTGGCATGCACTGCTTTTCTAATCTGATCTATCTTGAAGGGCTGACAAGTTCCCATGTTTAGAGTCACCCCCCCGCCACTCCACCCAAGAACACATCTCGCAGGGTGTAATTCAGTGGTGGGTTTCAAATTTTTTTACTACTGGTTCTGTGGGTGTGGCTTGGTGGGCATGGCATGGCTTGGTGGGCGTGGCAGGGGAAGGATACTGTAAAATCCCCATTTCCTCCTGATCAGATGGGACTTGGGAGGCAGAGAATAGATGGGGGTGTGGCCAGTCAGAATTTTTACTACCAGTTCTCCAAACTACTCACAATTTCTGCTACCGGTTCTTCAGAACTGGTCAGAACCTGCTGAAACCCACCTCTGGTGTAATTGTAGCCACATTTCTTTTATTTCTCCAGCTAACTTGGCTGAAAACCTTTTGAAGTTGAAAGTTGTATTATTTTGTAAAATCTAAGTTTTACTTCTTGTGGCTTGCATGGCTACTGTTGGATTTTTAATAAGTACAATTGGTTTGTAATGCCTGAGGGTATGTGGTAATTGTTATTTAGAATCTTCTCATTTCAATACATTACGGAAGACCAGCTGTGTTGGTTTATTTGAATAAAGAAGCTGATGGCAGTTTGAAGACCAACATTATTCTATGACAAAACCTAAATTCATGTGTTAAGATGGTCATAGTATATTGGTTAAGATGTAAGTGTTGATGTTCCTACATCGTTTTTGAAGAGGACCTTGACATCTAACAGGTTGTGGGCTGACTACGGAGTGTCCGCAGGTGGTTAGTAAGGCCTATATGGGCACGAAATGTTCTGCCACATGTTGGGCAAACATGTGGGCACCATTGTTGCAGCATTTGCAGCTCTGGCTTTGCAGACTGCTCGCTTCTCTTGTGCTAAAGATGTAAGTAAGTGAGTAATGGGTGGCTACAAAAATGCATACAACCACAAGCAGAACAAAGAAAAAGATGACAAAATTGACTTGTTTGATTAGTCAATAACTTGTTTGAAAAGTCAATAACTACATTTGTTAGGGACTGGAAACCTTTCACCTTTTTGCTAAAAATGAAAAAAACTGAGGCATAATGTAACCTTAGATAGGATAAAATATTTTATATCTGCTGTAAAAAAGATCAAAAGCCTTCCTTTCCTCCCTTCCCTCCCTCTCTTCCCTTTCTCTTTTTCTTTTATTTATTTTCCTATTTCTTAACCTCCCATCTCCCTCAAAGAGGAACTCTCAGCAGTGTACAATATAATCAAAATATAACAATGTATAAAATGAACAATAAAATCAGAATTAATCTAAAATTTAAAAGTTTAAAAATTATAAAAATATAATAAAAATTCAAAAGGTGAAAAATTCTAAGATGGGAGAGTTAGCCAATGTTAATATAGGCCAGGAGGGGGTTTCATAGAGCCAGCCAGCCGTATATCCATGAGACACTCTGTCTCCCACGGAAGGCTGCATAGTCAAGTTTTGACCACTTTGCAGAAGGCCAACAGATTGGGGGCTGAGTACAATGCTCCACATTGCAGGGACAGCAGCAGAGAACCCCTTCTTTCTAGACCCTGCCAGCCAAAGTTCTTTGACTGACAGGGCCTGCAGGCTGATGTGATGGGATGAAGCTGATTCCATAGGATGTCTGACCCTATGCTGTGCAGGGCTTTATAGGTGATGACCAATACCTTGAATTGGATTTGAGAAGCAAACTGGTACTTAGTGCAGTTCACAGAGCAATGGTATTATATATGCCCTCCTTTGGGCACCCAGTATGGCTCATGCAACCCCATTCTTCATCAGCTGAAGCTTCTAGATAATTTCCAAGAGTAGCCCCATGTAGAGGCTATTATTGCAATAGTCTAATCGGCAGATAACCCACAGCATGAGTGACAATGTAGTCTCTCTGTCCAGGAAGGGGGGTGTCTGGTGCACAATGTACAATTAGGCAAAGGCTCTCTTAGCCACAGCTGCCACTTGCTGTTTGAGCAAGAGCCATGAATCCAAGAGAATCCCCAAGTTAAGCACTGGGTCTGTCTGGGTTTACTGCAACTCCATCCAGGACCAAAGATGATAAACTCCTGGATACAGAGGGGCCCTATTGAAGTCTGTTGTTTCCAGTTCAGACCCCAACAGCCTCCAGGCACTGTGATAGGACATCCACCACATCATTCACTTCACCTGTGATGAGATATATACCTGGGTCTCATCAGTGTATTGGTGATACCACATCCCGTGGGGATGATTTCATCCAGTGGTTTCATGTAGATGTTAAACAGGAGCAGAGAGAGCATTGAGCCCTGTGGGACCCCACAAAGGAGGAGCCATGAGCTCGACCTCTCGCTCCCCATTAAAACTGATTGGGACCAGCCTCAGAGGAAGGTGAACCAGCACAAAATTGTGCTGCCCTCGCCCAACTCCCAAAAAGATATCATAGCTGATGGTATCAAAAGCCACTGAGAAATCAAAGAAGAGCAAGGATGGATGCACCACCTGCATCCCACTCATGCCGCAGATCATCCAGAAGTGTGATCAATGAAGTTTCAGGCCCTTATCTACTGAAAAGGGTCCAGATTATCTGTTTTCTCCAGGGTCCTCCGGAATTGCAACTTTTTCAACCACCTTTTCTAGAAAGAGAAGGTAGGAAACTTGACAAAAATTATCCAGCATGGGTCCAGCAATGGCTTCTTGAGTAAGGAGCAAACCAGCACTCTCCAACAAGGATGAATTCACCACCACTGTAACCCACCCATCTATTTTACTTTTCTTTCCCCTTTTCTTTAACTTGGTAGTTTTATTCTGTAATATTTTTTTTGACAAAAATTAGTTTTAAAAAAGATAAAGAACAAAGAAACAAAGTTAACTCCCCAATCAAGAGTAATGAAATCAGCTTCCCATTGTAAAAAACACATGACAATTGTGATTACAAGTGGAAAATCAGCTATTTCCTTAGCAACAATTACATTTTGTGGTCACAGTCCAAGAGTCTATCAAGGTATCTATGAATAAATGATTTATATTTTAAAAAATTGGAAATTGTCATCTACATATAGCCCACCCCCTTTTTATATCCTTGGTAGTTGAAAATGAGTTCTTAAAAATCATTTATGATCGTAATAATGATCTAGAAACATCTACTGGATTTATAGAGATCTAAATAGACCCACATAGATTAGGTAATTGCCAGTTTTGGGTTCAAAATCTGAAATCTTTTCTCAGCAATAATGATATTTTTTAGAAACATTCCCTTCCCAAAGCCTGATGTTCTGAGATGGGAAGTAAATACTTAATCTTATTCTGATAAACTGTTATTTTGTTGAAATAGCAGGAAGATAGCTCAACTGTGGGTCACCGAACAAGGCGCAAGTGAAATATGATTTATAAACTATAATTGCTAATTTTAACTATGTTAAAATTAAGCAAACAATATTAATGCAAGATTTCTGCACCCATTCTCTGATGATAGGGACAAGGTTTATCATGCTCAAAAGTGTTCTATTCAGATCAAATGTGACAGCAACTGAGTAGCTTATCAGATAATACTGGATCAAATTAAGATATAAATAACGGAATTTATACACTCTCCTAGGTTCTTTCTCTTTAAGAGAAAGTGCATCGATGAACTTCGATTCAAGTCCCTACCCAGCTTCAACTTTCGTGTATATTTTTTTCATTTAAAACATTGAGTGTAGCTGATGTATTATTGCAATGATTACTATATATTACAAATTTTACAATGCATGTCTGTAATGAAATTGATTCTCTTGAAAGATACCTGCTTAAGTAGAATATTCTAAATAACAGCTTTATTTTTTATATTAAATCCTGTCACCCAAGACTTGGGTTTTTTAAAGATCTTCATATTCTGGTTAACTTGTTGCATACAGAGATTTTGAATGACAACTTGTTTATCTTACACAAAGTATACTATTCCTCTTCTTAAAAAAATAACAGATTTAAGAAATCAGAGCAAGCATGTTCATTAGCGATTTTTCTTTTGGAAATTTAATATTGAAATCATTTATTGGCATCTTCATTGTAGCACATTCTTCAAAGAGATTCTCAGGATCTCAGCTGGTGAAACTACCACATTTTGTTCTTGCTAGTTAAACATGCTGTGCAAATTCAGTGGATGATATGCATGAATTACTAGAAGATTATCCTAATATTGAACTTCTTTGCAAATCCATAGATACACGAACTGGAAATATTCTAATTATATAGCTTGGGCTTCTCACCACGGAAAAGTACTATCAGATGTAAGGGATGGCTTAAAAAAGTACTGATGTTTAGTTTCTTGAATTATATGTAAATATTCTATAATCAGAGAAATACCCTAAGCTATTTTTAACTGTTACAGAGTTATCACAGCAGGGTATTCTTGGGTCAATCAGATAGAAAATACAAAAGAAAGAAAAGCTGCAGGCCAAAACGGTGCTCATGCTAAGAAAAAGGCAATTCATGTTTAGTTCCAAATCAAGCAAAACAATCAAATAGATTTCCTAGAAAAAGGTATGTACACTTTTTTTTGCAAGGCTCAGCCAAGTTTTTTTTTAAAAAAAGAAACATCAGTGCAAAAAGGCAATTTGACAAGGGTTATTGAGCTATGTGTCTAAATAAAAATGATTGACTTATACATAAGGACATCCATAATATATTTGCATTTTGGCTTAACATGTTGTATGAAACCAAGTATTGTATTATGATTTGTGGCTTAACATAATGTGTAAACTCAGCGGTGTCTTATTCAAATGATCGGTAGTTAAAATAAATGTGATTTAGGTCAATCTGTCAACTTGGCCAGACAATATATCTCATATTTAACTATACCTCAGGGGTATCATTAAAATAGTATTACAGTTACATATATTAGAAACTATTCTACTTGTCCATGAAAATAGAAGGCTAGGGAAAAGAAGATAAAACAAAAAATGTTTATTAACTGTTCAAAGTTATCACTGTGCCGAAAAAAGTGACTCACAACTGGTCTTTGCATTAATACTGTCAGCGTTCCTGTGGTCACATGATCACAATTCAGGCTCTTGGCAACCGGCATGTATTTATAGTGGTTGCAGATTAGATTAGATTGGATTAGATTAGATTAGATTAGATTTATTTGATTTCTATACTGCCCTTCTCCCGAAGGACTCAGGGCGGTTTACAGCCAACATAAAACAATTTTATCAATATTATCAATAAAATTAAAAACAATTTTAAAAATCTGATTCAATTTGGCTAACCCCATTAAAATTAGTAATAAAACAATAAAAAAAAAAACCGATTAAAAATCATATTACATTAGGCCAGACCTGCGCGGTGAAACAAAAAGGTCTTGAGCTCGCGTCGGAAGGTCTGGAGGTCGGGGAGTAAGCGTAACCTCAGAGGTAGCTCATTCCAGAGGGTAGGTGCCCCCACAGAGAAGGCTCTCCCCCTGGGGGTCACCAGCCAACATTGTTTGGCTGACGGCACCCTGAGGAGACCCCCTCTGTGGAAGTGCACAGGTCGATGGGAGGCTATCGGTGGCAGCAGGCGGTCCCGTAAATAGCCTGGTCCTATGCCATGGAGCGCTTTAAAGGTGGTTACCAACACCTTGAATTGCACCCGGAAAACCACCGGCAACCAATGCAGCTTGCGCAGGAGAGGTGTTATATGGGAGCTTCAAGTAGCTCCCTCTATTACCCGCGCAGCCACATTATGGACCAGCTGGAGTCTCTGGGTGCACTTCAAGGGGAGCCCCATGTAGAGAGCATTGCAGTAGTCCAGGCGGGACGTGACAAGGGCATGAGTGACCGTGCATAGGGAATCCCGGTCTATGAAGGGACGCAGCATCCTGGGATCATATATTCACCATTTGCAAGCTTCCAAGTTGGCTTCCGACAATTCAGTCAGTGAATTCGCTTAATGAGCACAGTGTTTCACTTAAGGATTGCAGCAAAAAATAGGCTGAAGTCATGTGATGAGTCATTTAATGACTGCACTGCTTAGTAGCGGGAAGTTCCTATCCCAATTGTGGTCGTAAATTGAGGAATATCTGTAAAGGCACAGATTTTCCGAAATGTTTTTACTTACTGAAAGCTTAACTATGTCAGACCAGTCTGCTGCAACAGCATACTCCATGTTTGCATCAAGCCATCTTGGTAACTCCTTCAAAGCTGGTGCCATGGCTCCCCCTAACTGCAAAACACAGGGAAAGAGTGAACTCTTTTGCATACAACTTCTAAGCCACACAATTAAGCATTTAACTATTTAGCTCTCTACTTATTTTTCAACTGCTCATTTCTTGTCTTTTTTAAAAAGAAAGATTCATTTATTTTACGCTGTTAATACCTTATATAAGAAAATAAATATCTATTTTCCCAGCTTACTCTGTACTAATGAATGCCACAATGTGGGAAGACCCTTCAGACAGAAAGAAGAAACATAGTTGATACAGTATTTTAAACAAATATTTTTACAGGGGAGGAGCAACTAATATTTGTTCTTTCTCAGGAAACTTTAGAGAGGCAGAAATATAAAAATCCTAATCGTGTCCAGGAGACAGTTTAAAACAAAAAGTGAACTTTTACAAAAATTTTCTAGAGTTCTCTGTTCTTAACCCAATTGCTCTACAAAGAATTTTCTACCTTTATTTTACTAGGAAGGAACCTAGTGTTATAAATCAAATAGAGTAAATATTATGTATTTACTAACCAATATGAACTCAACATTGTGATGAGAAGATTGCCAGGTGATAGAGACAAAATTCAAGATGATGGAATCTAGCTTATATGTGCTTTCCTAAGGCTATAGCATGAGAATAGTAGTATAAATCTCCACCTAATGCTTGTGTCTCTTTAATTCCTACAATGTATTCCGGAGAAAACACTTTAATACTGTCTATTTTCTCAGTCAACAAATTTAATCAGCAAATAATTGTAGTTTGCCATATAAAACAGCTAACTAAACTTTCCAGGTTTTAATAATCAATTTTCTGAATTGATACAGTTCCAACCTATTTTTTAAAAAAATATCAGATTATCCTTCCTTAGCAGTTCCCAACTTCAGAAATAAAGGGGTCTACAGTTTAAACACCAGGCCAAGGTTAAACACCAGGCCAAGGTTTTTACGAGAAGCATATCTATTTGGAGACCCTTATATTTAAGGGTCTATTCCAGTGCTACTCCTTTCGCATATGCAGTTCAAATGCATAAAGCGTAGGACAGGATTGTAATGAAGAAATAAAGGATAAATCTTAGAGTTTTCACTTCCTTCCCTAAAAAGAAATTGACGGATAAAGACCCAGATCAAATTTCCAGATTGTGGACTGACTGATTGATTTGTCAGAGTGTGCACAGTATACTATTTTGTGACAACCCAGGAACAAAATACAGTAAACAGAGGTTTGTCTTTCAAATAGTGGTTTATCTACAAGGAATATATACATACACCTACTAGGCAAAGTGAGGCAATCAATCATCAGCTATAGCACGGAAGCACACACGGAGAGAGAGAACACCATGACAGGGCCTCTCTTATATATACAACCTCTTAAAGTGATAAGTTAAATAACCATGCTGACTCATTCTTATTGCATCATCATTTCAATATTACAGCATTACAACATTACAGCAGCTGGACAGCTATTAAATCATCATTACCCTGACAAGATTGGAATAGTATGATGTGAAGTAAAGGCAGAAACAGCTCTACTGGCTCAAGCCAAAGACTACCTTATTTGTAAGAATGCTTCCACTTACCCTCCGCCCTGTGCCCTTGTGCACCACAGGCACCCGTTCCTCTCCAGTGAGAGAATTTATGTCTAGCTTGCTAGGATCTTTACAACGCTGCCTTCTCTGTTTAGGCTTTTCTATAAAATTCTGAAAGGAAAAGAAAAGGTAAATATGAGTGAATCCCAAATAATAGTGTCCAGCAGTGGAATACAAAGCTTGCACTTACTGTGCCAAAGCCAGGAATTTCGAGAGTGTAATCAGACTGCTGTCTCAGCCAATCTAGAAGACTCTTGTTTGGAACAATCTTATCTGTCTGGACATTAGTAGCTGGAGCTGTCTGTTGACTTGAGGTAGTTATAACTGGCCCATCTGAATTAGAATTACTTGTTATGGTCTGACCTTCATCTTCCTGAATAATGTAAGGAAGAGAAACAGAAAAAAAGGCAGGCTTCAGATATAAATTCTAATATTTTACATATGTATATATGTAGATTTTTACTGCATGAATTATAATTGCTTGTAAGGAAAGAGGGATTTAATCTTTTAAATTTCATGTTTATCATTATTTAAATTGAGTTAACGACTGACACAGAAACTTTCAGAAATTAGCTCTTCTCTGGCTTCAACTTAAGTGTTATTATTTGATCCCATTGAAGCCCCAGCAAGTATTAGGATCCCCGACTGTTCTTAGATTTATTCTATTACTTGCTCTTAATGCGATAAGACACATTTTAAAAATATCGAATTGTTTTAATGCTTTTATTGGATTTAATAGGTAAAGGAAGAAATCTACAGACTAGGGATATGCTGCATTAAAATAGCAGTAGCAGCTGAAAAAGAAAAAAATATCTGGGGAAGATGGGAAGAAGATGGATACACACCTTTCCTCGTATCTGGAAGCATGTTATTCTTGTTATCCTTGAATCTATCAAGATACTGAGAATGAAGGACCTTTCACATGTAAGGGATGGCCAGAAGATTTACTACATTTTACTATTGCTATGTGTTGCTTGTCAATAATTGGGTTAGACTTTTTCATGAAAGCAACAAGGAATAGTATTTTTGAACTCTTTGATTAATCTGTCTGAGTTGTTTTGCTTATAATAAAACTTTACAGTTTTAAAAGATTTAATGTCATATCATATTACAATAATGCAGTATATGATTATTTTCTTTGTGTTCATTACTAATTATATCTGACGTAGCCTCCTGTTTTGGTTATGTGGCTATTGTGATGATCAGAAAGTATACAGAAAGAGGAGAAAACAATCCACACGGTTCAGATACAAGACTAAATCTATCAAAGCTAAACCTCTAAAACCTTTTGCCTGGAAAGCTTGGCAAAAATATAAGAATTTCACTTCTGATTAGAGCAGCTAATAACAATGTATGGCTTTTAATAAAATACATTAGAGAAGATGCCACCATACTTTTTCTGGGTTTTTTTGACAACATACACCTAACACAGCTGTCCTCCTACAGAAAAGCTTAGGAAATTCAAACTCCAAGTAACTAATCAAAAGCAGGCAACTGCCACCTCCTCAAGTGAGTTCCTAAAAGAAAGAAGTCCCACTCCATAAGGTTTTGTTCTTTTGCCTTCATTCCAGGAAGAGATGCCTCAGTTGTGTAAGAAATATTATCCAACCTGCAGAAGATTGGAGAATTGGAAGGAAATCGCCATCTAGCAAAAAATGGAGCTAGATGCAAATTAGGCTCGGCTAAAAATATTGTATCATGGATTAATGTGAGTTGTTTCCCTATATCTTAATTTTATTTTGGACTGAGGATGTGTCCAGATATAGGGATTCATGTCTGGAGATTAGCTGTGAATTAAAGTAGGATTCTGAGCGGGATGAGATTTTATGTTCCTCCATTGTCCTAAATTCTCATTTAGGTGCTTAACCTTGATCTACACAACCGCATCTTCTGAAACCACTAGTCTCATCCTTATGGAGAATTTAGCGTACATTTCAGCCACTCTGCTAGCCATAAAAAAAGCAAGAAAGCTGGAAGGACATTTGTTTGTGTATACTGTTGTGACAAAAAGAAATTTTAAAAAAAAGTTTCCAATTTTATTGCTCTCAAATTTTACAGAGTAATTTTCTCTGTAAGGAGAGAGAGGTGACAGTGGCCAAAAGGACTGTCCCGACATCCAGGACAGTGGTGAAATCTGAACCGGTTTACTACTGGTTTGATGGCTGTGCATGCATGCGAGAGGTACGCGCGGGGCAGTGCACAGCAAAAGGAGGCACGGGGTAAGTAGAACAGCATGGGAGGGGAGTGATCAGCTGTGGCGTGCAATCTTTTTTTTTTTACTTTTAAAAGCATTTTTTTACAACCTAATCAGCCAAAGAGGTTGTAAAAAATGTTTTCAAAAGTTAAAAAAAGGCTCTGACAATTGCGTGGCTTAGCTGTGATCGTCAGAGCCTTTTTTTACCTTTTAAAAGCATTTTTACAACCTATTCAGCCAAATAGGTTGTAAAAAAATACTTTTAATAGTAAAAAAAAAAGGCTCTGATGATCGCATGGCTCAGCTGGGCATGCGCAAGGGGGGCAGGGATTTTTGCTACCAGTTCTCCAAACCACCCATTGCTATTGCTACTGGATCAGCTGATCCAGTCCGAATCGGGAGCATTTCACCCTGATCCAGGTGCAACAGTAGGGATTATGGGACAGGGGTTTGAGATCCTTGATTGGAAAGGTTTAGTTGTTTACCATGATGGATTTTTTAGAACTATTGCTAGTGAGATTTCCTTTCTGTTGAGTCTAGGCCTCCAAAGCAGCTTTCAACAATTGTAGTTAGAAGATCTCCAAAGGCTGTAACGTGCCCACTGGGAGTTTGGTCCATTGTCCACAGAAAAGTGAAAATAACAAATGAACATGGGGATTTGTACTCACGGGCAGCCCTGTCTGGAGGCTTCTCTCCTTCAAAAGTATCAGGTCAATCCCTTCCACATTTTTTCTCCTACCCCGTCGTCTTCTGATAGCAGCATCATCTCTTCGTAAGCTTCCATTGACAATCTGTCCTGTGACAGGATGAATAAGCCCTGCTTGAAGGATTCCAGACAAGTCCATGCCAAGGGAGCCCTGCAGAGCATTCACTGTCCCTAGCTTAGGTATATTTGTGCTCATAGAAAATGGAGTGCTGCTTGCTGAAGTTCCGTCTGGCACCCTTGAAAGATCTACTGCATCCCGCCAGCCATTTAATACAGCTGAAGGATGGGAATGGGATGTTACAAGCTGATCAAGACTCCGGTGCTTGGCATCTCTCTCCATTTCAAATTCATATGATTGCCGGTGCTTGGATTCATCTTTGACAAAGGTGGGAGCCAGAAAGGTTTCCTGTGATTAAAACCAGAGCCAAAAAGGTCACTTTTATGATCAGTGATACACAGAATGTACAGCTGCAGAATCTATAGCACTCCTTTACAAAAGGGATGCCTCCATGCCCGTAACAGTTAGAAAAGTTGACTTCTGCTCCTCCATCATTCCCTCCTTTGCTGAAAATATTAAGAAAATTGTCTTGAAGAAAGCAACAATCTCTCCTAGAGTGGTAGTGTCACATGCAAATGAAATTTAGATTAAAAACAGAATTAATAAATCTTATATTTTCCAAACATAGTCAGGGAACTCCCATATAATTTTTTCTATAAATATCAAAGAGATGCAACCTCCCACTAAGGAGTTATATCACTAATGGTCTTCATCGTCTGCCACATAACCTTGATATACCAAATATATCAGCACAGAGTAAGTACAATGAAACAGGAAATATGCAATTGTTTTCTCTATAGGAACAGAAGTCTGAAATATGATACAAATAACTTTTAATAGAATGGATAGTCAAGCTTACCTTTGGGAGTTGTGTCGCTAACATTCCATTGCTGAAACTGGATTCAGAGACTTCTGGTTCAGTATAGCCACTCCTATTGCAAGTACTGCTGACTAAGGCAGGAGTGGGCATCATATATGGTATGTCAAAAGATTGACTGGAAGAAGGCCACTTTCCCTTTAAGATTGCGTGACAGATGTTGTCAATACGGTTAATGATCACTCGATCCTGCCAAAGAACAGATATTCTTCGTTTAGTTGTATATATTCGCATACTGTCATAATGCTTGGGAAAACTAAAATTAGTGAACAAACTCAACCTAGGACTCTTTTTCGAATAGGAGGTTGAGAGATTGATTGGGCTGTGTATTTATTATTCTGTTTATCAAGAATATTATCATGCTCCAGGCCTGGGAATGCAGACACATAGTTACTCTTATGAATACAGTACATGCCATATCAAGAACCTATGCACTGAATCTCTAAGAGATTGCACATAAAAAAAAGTATGAGATTATTAATTTATATCTATAAAGTATGTCAACAACACTGGTTTCTCCAACGTGATACTCTCTGGAATTGCATTTTAGGAGGAGGGAATCAAAATGGGAAGACAAATAAAAGACAAGATGTTAGATACTATGAAGGAAGGTTGCCACAGAATATTACTGATTGAATGGCCAATGATGAAATGAGATCAACATTTCTGGGTTTTTTTTAAATAATAACTTTAAAATATTTTTTTTTTCCAAAGGAAAAATGGCCCAACCTTTATAAATATGTAAAGCAGGAAAATAGTACTACATTCGTTCACAAAGGAAAGGAGCCGTGATCTTGACTGTTTGACCCAAAGAATGGTTATGTCATTAGAATCACATATACAAAACATTTTCTACTTTGCATATTAAAACACATAAATACCTATAGAAAGTAAAGTTCATGTCTATCAAAACACAATACAACATAAGTAGCATGACAGAAGAATGTTCAATTTGCAGAAATTAATCAGAGCTACATAGAAAACATTGTTAGTTTCTTATTAATTGGCACCTTCCTGTATGAAGTATAGAAATAAAGAAAACTTTATTATGGTTTCTGCAACTTAGAATGATCTGTGAATTCAGTCAACAAGACAATCCTCAGATGGCTGAAGACTCATTAAAATAAGTCTTCTTTTCTAATAAGGATGACAGCATTTTTTCCCTTGATTTATCTACCTTTAGAGTATGCTCTAAAGATAAACCCAGCAAACCATATAATTCCAGATATTGTTGATGTGGAAAAAAAAATATTGAGAAGATATGGGAAGTTGCTCTCAGTTCTCACTGAGCATTGATCTAAATCCTTTATTTATGCCTGCGGTCTTCAAACTTGGCAGCTTTAAGACATGTGGACTTCAACTCCCAGAATTCTCCAGCCAACTGGAAAATTCTGGGAGTTGAAGTCCACAAGTCTTAAAGCTGCCAAGTTTGAAAACCTCTGATTTATGCATACTGAAACTACAAAGTTACCTTGGGCCATTCTGAGAAAGAGTAGAGTGTCTTCTCCTGTAAAAGTTGAGCTATGGTAGGCGCCCGAACATCATGAAGTTCATCAGTCTCTCCAGGAACAGCAAATGCGGAGCTCTTACTTTCATCTTCAGAAAACTTCTCAAAGCCATCTAGAGTTTTTTTAAAAAAAGTAGACTTGAAACTACTACACTGATGACTCTCAACAAATGACTGAAATAAAAGATACTTAAATGTCAGTTGCAGTATTCAGTGTTTCGGAACTTTCTTCATGCCCAAAATAGCACTTAGACATATACCGTTTCATAGTGCTTTACAGCTCTCTCTAAGCGGTTTATCTGGGTCCTCATTTTACTGGCCTTAGAAAGATGGAAGTCTAAGTCAAATGGTAGTGCTGTTATGCAGAAAAATGACTAACATGAACTTGAAATATAAAACAAACAATAAAGACTGTAGTAGACTACAGATCTGAAACATTCCTGAAGAAAATAAAATATTCATTAAATAAGTTACTGTACTCTTCAAACTTGACAACAGATTTCAGACACTGCAGTTAATAGCTAACTGGAAAACTAAACACTCAAACAACACACAGCAGAAAACCTTCTGTATAGAGGAATGGGAAAAATAATTCCTCCCAGTCCATGTCAGAGAGTGGTAGACAATTATAAGAATCATCTACTTGAGCCTATTTCTGCCAAAGGGGCAATAAGATATAGAGCTGAAGGCATAACTATTATTATTAAACAATAACATTATTAAACTTGTATGGCACCCAATTTTAAATATCTCTGGGTGGTTCACAGCAATCAAAGAAAGTACAATAAAACAAACAAAAAAAAGATAAAAAAAGGCAAGCACAAAAGACCAGATGGAATGAAGTGAGGGGGTCTCACTTTTCTTCACCAATGGCTTGGGTGAAGATCCAGTTCTTCAAGGGGCAGAACTTGTTCCAGAGGACAGATGCTGCTATAGAAAAGGTGTATTTCCTGGAGACCCAATAGATGACTGTTTAATTGAAGGTACCCAGAGTGTGCCAACTTTGCAGAATTAAACCAGTCGGGCAGAAGATATAGGAGAAGTCCCTAAAGGAACCAGGCTCTATACTTTTCACTTTATTATTATTTATTATTATTTATTAAATTTTTATACCGCCCTTCTCCCGAAGGACTCAGGGCGGTGTACAGCCAAAGATAAAACACCATACATATACAATTAAAACCAACAATTAAAACCTAGCAAATTACAAAAGGCTGATAATTAAAAGGTTAAATTTAAAATTATAAAAATTTTTAAAAACCCAGTAAAAACCCCAATTTAAGATTAAAACTATTAGAACCATTATGCCAGTCCCGCTTGAATAAATAAATATGTTTTTAGCTCACGACGGAAGGTCCGAAGATCAGGCACTTGACGTAGGCCAGGGGGAAGTTCATTCCAGAGCGTCGATGCTCCAACAGAGAAGGCCCTACTCCTGGGGGCCGCCAGCCGACATTGTTTGGCGGACGGCACCCTGAGGAGACCTTCTCTGTGAGAGCGTACGGGTCGGTGGGAGGCATAGGGTAACAGCAGGTGGTCTCATAAGTACCCGGGTCCTAAGCCATGGAGCGCTTTGAAGGTGGTAACCAAAATCTTGAAGCGCACCCGAAAGACCACAGGAACTTACTTACTTACTTTTAAAACATAAGAAACTGACTTGTCTGTTAATTTTTTGTTGAATAAATAATTGCAAAGTCATTTTTTCATATTTTTCCGAATTTCATCTTTTTTATCTTGTTTGCATGATTAAAATACTGATATGGCTACAAATGTTAAAAAAGGAAAAACTTTACATAGAGTGCAGTGACTTTTTCACAATTGCTTTAAGTAGTATCTTAGAAAGTTAAAATTAATTAGCAATCACAGCTTTTCTTGTTCTTTTAAAAAAGGGAGTAGAAAATTCCTTTTACTAATCTCTATTTTTCTGTTTTAGATTATTTTAATTAACAATAAATGGGAAGCTGTGATGCCTCAAAGTGTCAAGCTCAGTGGTGGGTTTCACTTACCTTTGCTACTGGTTCCCTCACGCATGCACAGAGCTTATTTGATGATGTCCGGGGGGGGCGGGGGGGCGGACCCTCCTGCCGCCACTACTACCAGTTCTCCTGAACCGATGTGAACCAGTAGCAACCCACCACTGGTCAAGTTGTAGCATCATCCTTACTGGATATGAACATTTCTAGCCCAACATATGCCCAAATTGAAAAATGTAAAGAATTGAAATATTTCTTCATAATAATCTACCTTGATTTTGACTTATTTCATCCCTCTTGTCTAGGTCTTGGTGCTCACACTCTTCTTCTTCTCTCTTTATTTCACTCTCATAAAGAGATTGAGTAACAGGACTATCTCTCTTCTCCTCAGAATCATCTCCCCAGAGGTCTCCTTCCATGCAAACCGGGTGTGACTTAAGAAGCTCCACTTGAATTGCTGAAGCCTGGCTTCTTACAGAGTGATGGTAGTGGTGGTGACAGGTCTGAATCTCCTGCAAGCCTGGGGTGTGCTCCTCAAGGCTTTCACACTCAGCTTGATCATCCTCACCCATCCCTGGCTCACTATCACATTTGGATGCTGCCAGCTCACTTGAGACTGATTCAACTAGGACCTTATTCCTTTCTTCCATTAATGCATCCAGAGTGGTGAGAATACATGAACTGTGTTGCTGTTCCTCCTGTATGCTACATTTGGCTTCTCCTCTATCTTTCCCAATGTCAGTTACGGTTTCCAGATGATCGTCCTCTTCCTCTTCGTCCTCCTCCTCCTCCTCCTCTTCACTATGGCTTTGGGTCTGCATTAATTTCTCCTCCAAACTTTTTTCATGCAATAAGCCCATCAATCTCTTCTCAGGTTGTACTTTGATATCAAAATTACGAAGACTTGGACCATAGACCCCTATGCTCAGAACACTCTCCACACCATCTCTTTCAAATGGAACTGCTTTTGGGCTAATGAACTGATCTTCCATATGCTGAAGGGCATTACAGGTTTCCTGAGCAAAACTCTCAAGAGGCTTTGCCTCCTTCTCTGAAAGCTCCTGTCCTATATTTTGACCTTCCAACTGATCACTACCAAATTGCAAATGATCCAAGTAGGTGGACTCTCGTATGGTCTCAGCATCACAACTAGAGAGGTCTTCATCCCCATCTGTTTTGCCCTCTGCCACTTTGGTAGCATTGCTGCTGATGTCTGTGCAGCTTGGGCTGTCACGAGCAAAAGAACTGTGCTCACTGTTGCAGGCCTTTTCATCATACATCATGCATGACAAAGAGTCAGGCAAAGAACTCTCATCATAGTTAGCGGAAATCATACTTCGGACCTTAGACATGAAATTTTCACAGCTGCCATCCTGAGAGGTGTTTTCTGCCTGCAAAAGATCATTCCCTGAGTTCATTAGCTTAGCACAGTTTTCTGTTTCTGCCTCTGCTGAAGCCAGCTTTCTATCTGCTTGATTATACAAAGGCGAATAATATAGTTTAGAATTTGCTTGGTGGTGACAGCATAAGTGTTCTTCTCCAAGGACCCCTGTCCTTTTGTTCTGAGCATAATTTCTGTAGGCATCCAGAAACGACAACTGTGGATCATTCATTATGTAATAGTCTGTGCGATTCAGTCCGTGCTTTGCCGTACCAATTAGCAGGTCCCGATCATGTTTGCCACATTCCCACCACACAGGGAGGTATAGGCTTGGGCGGCAAAGTTTGAGTCTTTCATGTAGCTGTGGACACCGCAACACCTGCTCACGGATCTTCCGCAAGAGTTCAATTCGATACAACGTCCTTGCAGCACGTTCCTCTGTGATGGGCTCCACATAAATATTGGGATCTGTTGGGCCTACACAAATAGAATATAAAGGAACAATAGATAAAACCAGAACCTATGAGAGAGTAAGAAGGAGGGAAGGAGAGAGATGCTGCAGCAGAATAGTTTTAAATTAAATCAAAGTGAAATAAATTTTCTGTGTCAGGATACCTAATAATTGATAATGACTCTAGTGTTCAAAGCTATAACTTAAGATGACCGTGAAGGGGGAAAAAAAGTTCAGAAAAAGGAAGATGGCTTATAGTCTGGGATGCCATTACAGTTCACACCCGCTTAGACAAAGAGAGGAGTAACATCTGTTATGAGTTGTTTTGGAATAGTTTTGCCATGAAATAACTCAAGCCCCTATATATAAACAAAAGCTTTCAAATAATTGACAGATTTATCACTCTTCTAAGAGCACTATATCTGGAGATCTCCCCTTATTTTAGCTCCACGACTACAACCCTGTGAAGCAGGTCATGCTGAGAAAAAGTGACTGCTCCAGAAGTCAGTTTCTTGACTGAGAGTGGGCCCAAGTCCTAGTCTCTTCAATCCTAGCCACCTTGGTCATTTCAAGGCATCTCTCAGTAATAAATGGTCTCCTTGGATTTCAAAGCTTTCAATCTGAAGAGGAAACTACACTGGAATCCTTGAAATGGATGGAAAGCGTATTTACAGCAAAAGAGAGAGGCACTTTGAAGACTAAAGATACTCAGAAGCCATGATAATTATAAACGTATAAAGAATGACATGGAAGAAATCTTAAGCAGGAAACACTCAACAGTAACCCCTGAATGTTTCTTACTCACCATCATCTTTCCAATGGGGCAACCGACAAACATTTTTACACATAGCAACAAAGTTATAGAAATATTTTTCTAAACTTTCATCAGTTTTCTTCTCCAAACGTGAAATGGATCGGAATTGAGTCCAATCAAAGATTTTCTTTTCTGGCTCATAAATGACCCCAAATGAAGAGACAGTGCGATAGAAATCCGCTTGCTCTCTTCTGGTCCATCTGAAGAATGCATGAGAAATACAAATAAATATATCAAAATTGCATTTTCATCCCAATGATTTAAATCAATATTATTTATTATATTTATATATCATTTCACTCCCAGAAATTCTTCCATGTTCGCAGTTTGGAATTAATTAACTGCCTAAATGACTACAGACCTATCACATTAATGTTTGTAGTGATGATTTCCTTGTGTGTCCAATCACACTTGGCCAATAAAAATTCTATTTTATTCTATTCTATGAAATGCTTCGAGAGATTGGTTCTCCAACACTTAGGACATGCCTCCCACCGGACTTTGACAAATATCAATTTGCCTACAGGGGATGTAGGAAGTATTGCTTTACATTCTGTAGCGAGCCATCTGGAGTAACCCGGGAACTATGTCAGGATGCTTTTCATAGACTATAGCTCAGCCTTCAACACCATTCTGCCGAGCATCCTTATCGAAAAGCTGACTGACTTGGATTTTCCCTCTTCCATCTGTGACTGGATCAAAGACTTTCTGAGAGACCGGCCAGAAACAGTGAGGGTTGGGTCTATCATATCCACCCCCCTGAAGCTTAGCACAGGCTCCCCATAGGGTTGTGTGCTCAATCCCTACCTGTATTCACTGTACACACTATTGTGCATTGTTAGACCCATCCACTATGATCATTAAGTTCGCAGATGACACCACCATACTGGGTCTTATTACAGGTGGAGACAAAATAGCGTACAGGGGCGATGTTCAAAAACTATCCACGTGGTGCTTAAAAAACAACCTGCACCTGAACATCAGCAAGACCAAGGAGATAGTGTTGGACTTCCGGAGGAAGAGAGAGGAACCTGCCCCACTTTACATCAAGCGGGACGGTGTAGAGAGAGTTTCCTCCTTTAAATTCCTAGGAGTCCATCTCAGTGAAGACCTCACCTGGAAAAACAACATGATCCAGGTGGCCAGGAAGGCCCAACAGAGACTCCATTTCCTTAGGGTCTTGTGTAAAAGCAGGGTGGAACAACAACTGATGACCTCCTTTTACCAGTCCACAATGGAAAGCATCCTCACTTATTGCATCACGGTATGGCATGCCAGTCTGACAGCCACGGACAGAAAAACATTACAGAGGGTGGTGAGCACAGCACAAAACATCATGGGCTGTCCTCTGATATCACTAGATGAGATCGCTAGAGCTTCCTGCCTTAGAACAGTGAGGAAAATTCTCAGAGACGACTCTTAGCCTGGTCATCACTTCTTTACCCTCCTGTCATCGGGAAGGAGATATAGAAGTATAGCCAGCCGCACAAACAGGATGAAGAACAGTTTTTAATCCATGGGCTGTCAAACTTCTGAATGAGAAATAACATCATAACTATGTAGTATGATAGACTGCAGGGCCGGCGCAATGTGTAACATGTTCACACTGGTGCAATAGGCTGGGTGTTTTGTTAATAGGGATTACCTTCCCAGGCTGAAGGTAATCAACAACTGGCAGATGACCTGAATGAGTTTTACTGCAGGTTTGAAAGGAAACTACAGCCACCTATCTCCACAACACCCATCTCAGACACACCAACAACAGCCAAGCCTCCTACAACTAACCCCATTTCACTGGGTTCACAACCCCTAGTGATCACAGAAAAGAAAGTGCAGGACCTATTTCACAGACAAAAGCCAGAAAAACTCCAGGCCCAGACAAGATAACTCCTTCTTGCTTAAAAGTCTGTGCTGACCAATTGGCCCCCATCTTCACCCATATTTTCAATAAATCACTAGAGATGTGCTATGTTCCTTCTTGCTTTAAACGCTCTACCATCATCCCAGTGCCGAAGAAGCCCACCATCAAGGAACTGAATGACTACAGACCAGTTGCTTTAACATCTATAGTCATGAAAACCTTTGAAAGGCTAGTGCTTTCCTACTTGAAAACCATCACGGATCCGCTGTTAGACCCCTTGCAATTTGCATACCGAGCAAATAGATCAACAGATGATGCTGTTAATATGGCTCTGCACTACATCCTACAACATCTTGAGTCTCCAAAGACCTATGCAAGGGTCCTTTTTGTAGACTTTAGTTCAGCATTCAATACCATCATTCCAGACATTCTTCTAACTAAGCTAAACCAGCTACAGGTACCGGAACAGTCTTGTAAATGGATCACAAGCTTCCTAACAAACAGGAAGCAGCAGGTGAAGCTAAGCAAGATCACATCAAATACCTGTACAATTAGCACAGGGGCCCCCCAAGGCTGTGTGCTCTCCCCACTCCTCTTCTCTTTGTATACCAATGACTGAATCTCCAATGATCCATCTGTTAAGCTACTGAAGTTCGCAGATAACACAACAGTGATCGGTCTCATTCGAGACAATGACGAATCCGCATATAGATGAGAGGTCGAATGACTAGCCTTGTGGTGCAACCAAAACAATCTGGAACTGAACACACTCAAAACCGTAGAAATGTTGGTAGACTTTAGGAGAAACCCTCCCATACTTCCACCTCTCACAATACTAGACAACACAGTATCAACAGTAGAAACCTTTAAATTTCTAGGTTCTATCATATCGCAAGATCTAAAATGGACAGCTAACATCAAAAACATCATGAAAAAAGGACAACAAAGAATGTTCTTTCTGCGCCAACTCAGGAAGCTCAAACTGCCCAAGGAGCTGCTGATTCAGTTCTACAGAGGAATTATTGAGTCTGTCATTTGCACCTCTATAACTGTCTGGTTCGGTTCTGCAACCCAACAAGACAGACACAGACTTCAGAGGATAATTAGAACTGCAGAAAAAATAATTGCTACCAACCTGCCTTCCATTGAGGACCTGTATACTGCATGAACCAAGAAGAGGGCCGTGAAAATATTTACAGACCCCTCGCATCCTGGACATAAACTGTTTCAACTCCTACCCTCAAAACGACGCTATAGAGCACTGCACACCAGAACAACTAGACACAAGAACAGTTTTTTCCCGAAGGCCATCACTCTGCTAAACAAATAATTCCATCAACACTGTCAAACTATTTACTGAATCTGCACTACTATTAATCTTCTCATAGTTCCTATCACCAATCTCTTTCCACTTATGACTGTATGACTGTAACTTTGTTGCTGGCAATCCTTACGATTTATATTGATATACTGACCATCAATTGTGTTGTAAATGTTGTACCTTGATGAACGTATCTTTTCTTTTATGTACACTGAGAGCATATGCATCAAGACAAATTCCTTGTGTATCCAATCACACTTGGCCAATAAAAATTCTATTCTATTCTATTCTATTCTAATATGATTTATTGGGTTAGGGATTTTCTGTCTTCACTATGAGTTGTATTGTGTTGGTGTGTGTGTGTGTGTGTGCACTGAGGGAGCTTAACCAATCTCATTGTACATATGTTGTGCACTGACAAAAAGATTTGAATTTAATTTTGATTATGAAAGAAGTCTATGTGTTGAAAACAGCTTAGTACCAGCAATTATGAGGAACACAGCCCTGTCACAACCCATAGGGCAGTTTCTCAGTATAATCCCAGTTCATTAAAATATAAATACCAAGTTTATTCCTTAAATATTGATCAGAAAGGCATCTTGTACCTATTCTATAAAACCATTTGTATGCATAAATATCTCGCTGTGTCTCATCCCCCTTTCCCTGGGCAAAGGAGGCAATACATTACTGAAGAAAGACAAAACTTAAGGTTTCCTTGTTGTTTAACATCCAGAAGTCACTATGGCAACTAGTGTAAAATAAATTAATAATATCATTTGGTTCTGACATACCTATAGTTCCTTTTCAAATTCATCTTCTGAAAAGATTCACTGTATTTATTACAAGACAATGCTATTGGAGAACCTATCATTTGACGCTGCTGACTGAACATCCTCAGAATACCTTCAGGAAACAGCATCCAATACTCTTATAATATTCCTTCCTGAAGAGAAACCTAGAAAAGTTCATAATATGTACTATTGTGTATCACTGCAGCATGGTGCAACAGAATCTGCTAATCCTGCCTAGCAAGGAGGAGCTGATTTGGGCCTATATGATTTAGGTCCTTCCTTGCCAAATATAGTGGTGCTTAAAAGTTTGTGAACCCTTTTGAATTTTCAATATTTCTGCATAATAAAATGTGATCTTTTCTCCACCCAAGTCCTGGAACTAGATAAAGAGAAGCCAATTAAAGAAATAATTAAAACATTTTATGTTCATTATATCAAGACAAATGAGCCAAAGCTATATATTTGTGTGTAACAGAAGGATGAGAACCTGTAGAATTATCAGTTCATTAGAAATTAAGAGTCAGGTGTTTAAATCAATGAGATGATCATCAGCTGTGAATGTGAATGTTCTTTTAAAGAACAAAATTGTGGGAAATCATTTTCAATGTCTGATCTTTACAACACAGGTATATGGAAATATGTCATGGTTGAACAAAGGAGATTTCTGAGGATCTCCGAAAAAACATTTGTTGATGCTCCCAGACTGGAAAAAGTTACAAACTGCTTCCAAAGACTTTTGAGTCCACCAGTTCACCGTCAGACAGGTACAAATGGAGACAATTCAACATCATGATTATCCTCCCTAGGAGTGCCAACTAACCAAGATCACCCAAAGAGTATTACTTTAATGTAATATTCCTATGTAATATTCTGGGAGACCTCAAAGAACCCTATCTACTACCATCAGGAGAACACTGAACAGTAATAGTGTGCAAAGCAGGATTGCAAGGAAAAAGGTGCTATTCTCCAAAAAGAACATTGCTGTCCAACTAGTTTGTGAAAAACTACATGAATAATTCAGAAGGTTATAGGAAGAATATCTTTGTACAGATGAGAACAAATTGGAACATTTGGGTTTGAATTAAAAGTATTATGTTTGACAAAAGGCAAACATTGTATCTAGCATCCTTATCCCCTCCGTGAAACATGGCAGTGGCAGTATCGTGGTTTGGGCCTGAAAAGCTTGCTACCATTGGTGGAATTCTGAATTCTGAATTGTATTAGCAAATTGTACAGGAAAACGTCATGCAGCAAAACAATATCTCCAAACACGTAAGCGGTATGACCAAAGAATGGTTAAAGCAGAAGAACTGTTGTGACCCAGGTTCCTGGACCCAGACTCCTGGACTCGGATGATTCAGAAAATGAGGGAGAAGACCTGGCAAGCCCTGTTTCTCTTGAGCCCTCTCCCTCCCTGGCACCCACTCAAAGGGAGGGGCCGGCACGGCCTGATTCTCCCGGGCCTTCTTCTGATTTGGCAACGCCCCAAGAACAGTTTTGGAGGGACGCAAGATTACGAAGGCTTGATCGACGTGCGCAGCAGCGGAAGAGTTGGGACAAAGCCAAGTCATAATTGTCATGCAGTGACATCTGCAGAGACTATAAATAGGAGGCGGGACTTCCTGGTTTTTTGTCTCGGACAAAGCAATGAATTTGGCGCGAGCTAACTATTTCATGGAGGGAAGAATATATTCGTGAGTAATTCTGGCCTTATCTATAATTTCCTCGTTATCTCCAGAAACTTGGCAGGCCCGTGGGTAGACGTGGCCAGGACATGTATCTATGTAAATAAAAGGAAAAAAGGAAGGCCTCTGACGGACTCTTTGCTGGGAGTATTGGGGAAGGAAACAGAACATTTTGTCCAAGACCTGACTAAAACATCTTCCACCAAAGATGGATCAGCAGCAGGTACAGCAGCAGTTAGAGCAGCTACGCGGCTAATCAACAGCTCCAGCAGCAAGTGGCTCACTTGGCAGGCCAACTTGCTGCCAGGAATGTGCCTGCAGCCCCCATCCTCCCACTCCTCCTCCTCGCCGCAGTGCCCGATAACCGTGCGGATAAGTTTTCTGGGCAGCCTGAGATGTTCCCGACCTTCTTGGGACAGTGCCAGCTCTACATGGCTATGAGGCCAGAGGATTTCCCAGACGACCGGGCTAAGGTGGCCTTCGTGATTAACCTTCTTTCCGGCTCGGCTGCTCGATGGGCCACGCCCTCTTGCTCCAGGACAGCCCCTGCTGGCGGACCAACAGCGTTTTGGCAGCACCTCGCACCATGTATGAGGACCCCGTTCAATGCTGACGGCAACCAGGCGCCTTAAGGAACTCCGTCAAGGAAACGCCTGCAGGAGTACATCGCGAATTTCGTCTTTTGTGCCAGGACTCTGACTGGAATGATGCAGCGCTGGTGGGCGCGTTCAGGAGGGACTCTCAGAGGAATTGCAAGACGAGCTGGCCCGCGTGGGCGCCGCGGACCCTCGACAACTTGGTGCCCCTTTGCCTCCGCCTCGATGCCCGTCTGCAACGGCGACCGTCCCGTCGCACCCCCCGGGACCTGCCGTCGACATCTGCACCCTCACTTCCTGCACCACCAGCACCCCGGGTCGCCCCACGTTTTGTAACCACTGCAGAAGAGCCCATGGAGTTGGGAATGGCCAGACCTCGCCTGACAGCCCAGGAGGCGGAACCGGGCGCCAAGGGGATTGTGCCTGTACTGTGGGAGCCCGGCCACCGCCGCTTCTTGCCCCAGAAAGCGAAGTGGGGCACGACGCCGGTCCCGAATCACAGCGTGACCAATCGGGAAGCGGGCAGGCCCGACCTCGGGAAACCCTAGGTCGGGCACGTACTAAGCCCCACTGGACGTTGCGGAAGTAGACTCTGGGCCCCTCGGCATCTGATTCTGGACACACGGATATGGTTGGGGAACCAGTCGGACGGGCTCCAGGCGCATGCGCTGGTGGACTCAGGGGCCACAACAAACTTTATGGACCAGGCCTTTGTGACCCAGTTTGCGGTCCCCGTGGTTCCGGTGGACCCTCCGATGCGGGTAGAGACAATTGATGGGCGAGAACTGGTGTCCGGCCCCATTAAATTTGCCACCCAGCCTTTGCGCCTGGCTATTGGGGACCATGAGGAGGCGATCCAGTTTTATGTCACGGCGGACCTTCATTTTCCCTTGGTCCTTGGGTTGGCCTGGCCGGACCCACGATCCTCAGGTGGCCTGGCCGCGGACCGCCATCTCTTTCCCGAGTCTGCAGTGCGCCGACCACATCCGCCACACCTGTGCCGGCCAGAACGTCCCCACCGCTGCCATCACCTTGCCTCCTGAGCTGACGGACTTCGCCGACGTGTTCAGCGAGAAGGAGGCGGACCGACTACCCCCGCATCGGCCCTACGATTGCCCCGTGGACCTTCTGCCCAACCCACCACTGCCTGTGGGCCGCCTGTATTCCATGTCGGAGCCCGAGTTGGCCGCCTCAGGGACTTCCTGGACAAAAACCTGGCCCGAGGGTTCATCCGCCTTCAAAGTCCCCTCTCGGCCCCGGTCCTCTTTGTGAAGAAGAAGACAGGGACTTGCGCCTATGCTGTGATTACCGCGGCTAAACGCCATTACGGTGCGGAATCGCTACCCCCTGCCGCTCATCCCGGAGCTACTGGAAAGGTTGCGGGAGGCCACGATCTTCACCAAGCTCGATCTCCGGGGGGCCTACAACCTGGTGCGGATACGAGAAGGAGACGAATGGAAGACGGCATTCGCACCGATACGGACACTACGAATACACTGTCATGCCATTTGGGTTGACCAATGCTCCGCCGTTTTCAGCACTTCATGAACGACGTGTTCGAGACATGTTGGATCGGTTCGTGGTTATCTACCTCGACGACATCCTGATTTACTCCCGGTCCAGGAAAGCCACCTTCGACACGTCAGTCTGGTTCTGCAACGCTATGGAGCAACAACTCAATGCGAAGCTGGAGAAATGCGTCTTCTTCCGGACTTCCATAGAATTCCTCGGGCATATCATCTCGCCCGAGGGCATAGCCATGGACCCATGTAAAGTAGAAGCTTTGTGTAGCTGGGAAGCCCTCGTCGGGTGAAGGATGTTCAGCGCCTACTGGGCTTCGCCAACTACTACCGGACCTTCATCCCGGGCTTCGCCACACTGACAGCTCCACTTACCCAGCTCCTCAGGAAGAAGGTTGCATTCGGTGGGGTCCCCGCAGCAAGAAGCATTCACAGCCCTCAAGAAAGCCTTCGTCACGGAACCCGTCCTGAGGCATCCCGACCCGCTCCGGCCTTTTGTGGTGGAAACGGACGCGTCAATGTGGCTCTGGGAGCGGTGCTGCTACAGGCTCCGGCGAATGGTGGCACACTTTTCCTGCGCTTACTACTCCGGAAACTCAACCCTTCCGAGCGCAACTACACTATCTGGGAAAAGAGTTGCTGGCTATCAAGGCTGCATTCGAGGCTTGGCGACACCATCTGGAGGGCCCGACATCAGGTGGAGGTCCGAACGGACCATCGGAATCTCGAGCACCTCACCACAGCTCGGAAGTTAAACCAGCGGCAGATCCGGTGGTCGTTGTTTTGCCGGTTCAACTTCCGCGTGACCTACATTCCCAGCGGTCACAACCGGAGGCGGATGCCCTGTCCCAAGCCAGAGTACCTCTGCGCCAAGGACCCCTTCCTCCACGGACAGTGCTGCCGGCAGAAGCCTTGGCCGCAGCACGGAGCCAGTGGACTTGCGGGCCCAGGTGCGAGGCGCAGCGCCAGGACGCCTGGTCGCAGCAAAGGAGAGCGGAGGTGGGCCCCACGTCTCCTTGGACCTTGGAGGAGGACTTACTCAAGTTTGGGCGATTATATGTACCCACAGGACCACTCCGAGCCCTCGTCATGACCCAGTGCCACGACAACCCTGCAGCAGGACATTTTGGGTTCTTCAAGACCCTCCACCTGGTGACACGGACCTTTTGGTGGCCCAGTGCGGCATGATATACATGCCTCGTGACATCCTGCGTACCGTGCGGCAAGCCAAGACCGCCACGGGGGCCCCTCCCGGGCTCCTCCAGCCCTTGCCGACACCCGACAGACCCTGGGGGGCGATCTCTATGGATTTCCTGACAGACCTGCCGCCGTCCTCTGGGTTCACCACGGTGCTGGTGGTGGTGGACATGCTCACCAAGATGGCACACTTCATCCCATGCCGCGGACTGCCCACAGCCGCAAAAACGGCCCGTCTCTTTCTGCAGCACATCTTCCGCCTCCATGGTCTACCGGACAGGGTGGTTTCGGACCGCGGAGTTCAGTTCACAGCCCGCTTCTGGAAGAGCCTGATGGCCGCGTTGGAGGTGCAGGTATGTCTGTCGTCATCGCACCATCCGGAGACCGACGGGGGTACAGAGAAGGTCATCGGTATACTGGAACAGTATCTCCGTTGCTTCATCAACCAGCAACAGGACAACTGGGCCGACTACCTGTCTCTGGCGGAGTTTGCTTTTAACAACTCTCAGCACACCTCTACTCAGATGACCCCGTTCTTTGCCAATGTGGGGTACCATCCGCGGCTCTTCCCTCTGGCACCACGGACTCTCCTGTTCCCGAACGCAGACCTTCCTGACGGAATTGCATGCGGTCCAACAGTTGGTACGTCAGCAGCTGAATCGGGCAAAGGAGGACTACAACGGTCCGCTGACCGCTCCCGACGGGCAACGCCCCGCTGGCAGTTGGAGACCGGTGTGGCTCTCCACCAAACACCTCCCGTCCGACCGCCGGTAAAGAAGTTGGACCACCGATTCATCGGCCCGTTCCTGTCGAGGCAGTCATCAACCCGGTAGCCTACCGACTGACCCTGCCACGATCCATGCGGATCCACCCGTTTTCACGGTCCCTTCTGGTTCCTGAGGCCACACCGAGTCCCCTTCGGTGCCCAACAGCACCCGTCACTGTCGCCGAGGACGGGTCGGAGGAATCTGAAGTCCACAGCGCACGAGACTCTCGCTGGCTAAAGGGTCGTTTCCAATATTTGATCGCGTGGAAGGGATACGGGACTGATTTCTCCTGGGTAGATGCCTCCGGCGTTCATGCCCTGACCTGGTGCAGGCCTTCCATGAGCAGAACCCAGCCCGACCGCATCCCGATCGTCAGCCCGGGGAAGGGCCCTGCGGTGAGGATAGTGTTGTGACCCAGGTTCCTGGACCCAGACTCCTGGACTCGGATGATTCAGAAAATGAGGAGAAGACCTGGCAAGCCCTGTTTCTCTTGAGCCCTCTCCTCCCTGGCACCCACTCAAAGGGAGGGGCCGGCACGCCTGATTCTCCCGGCCTTCTTCTGATTTGGCAACGCCCCAAGAACAGTTTTGGAGGGACGCAAGATTACGAAGGCTTGATCGACGTGCGCAGCAGCGGAAGAGTTGGGACAAAGCCAAGTCATAATTGTCATGCAGTGACATCTGCAGAGACTATAAATAGGAGGCGGGACTTCCTGGTTTTTTGTCTCGGACAAAGCAATGAATTTGGCGCGAGCTAACTATTTCATGGAGGGAAGAATATATTCGTGAGTAATTCTGGCCTTATCTATAATTTCCTCGTTATCTCCAGAAACTTGGCAGGCCCGTGGGTAGACGTGGCCAGGACATGTATCTATGTAAATAAAAGGGAAAAAAAAAGGAAGGCCTCTGACGGACTCTTTGCTGGGAGTATTGGGGGAAGGGAAACAGAACAAGAACATTTTAGAATGGCTGAATCAAAGTCATGTGTTGGTTCTGTCCCAGGCGCCTGATGGACCCTGAGAGGTTCCAGACGGAGCTTGGGCCATTTCCTGAGGATCTTGCCCACGGCACGACCGAAGAACTAGTGGCGGCCTGGGAACAGGCCGCGGCTGGGGCTTTGGACCGTGTCGTGCCTTTGCGGCCTCTGACCCGGCGCAGATCTCAATTAGCTCCTTGGTTCTCTGAGGAGCTGAGAGAGATGAAACGCTGGAGAAGACGCCTAGAGAGTGTCTGGAGGTCCAGCCGTTCGAAGCTGATCGGACACTAGTTAGGTCTTTTTCAAAGACCTACCTAGTGGCACTGAGGGTGGCGAAGCGTTCCTAAACTTCCTCCCTCATTGCGTCGGCAGATAACCGCCCGGCCGCCCTGTTTCGGGTGACCCATTCCCTCCTACACCAGGGGGGACGGGACGACCCCTTACAGGGATGTGCCGAGGAGTTTAGCAGTTATCTATACGATAAAATCGCTCAGCTCCGGGATAGCTTGGACCAAGATTGCGATAATCCAGATGAGATGACTGAGGCGCGTCTTGTGGATGTTGTTTGGGATGAGTTTGACCCTGTGGCTCCCAAGGACGTGGACAGGTTGCTGGGGAGGCTGCATGCCACTACATGTTTACTGGACCCGTGCCCCTCCTGGCTGGTGCTGGCCACTCAGGAGGTGACACGAGGCTGGCTCCAGGGAATTATAAATGCTTCTCTGATGGAGGGGATCTTCCCCGCCGCCTTGAAAGAGGCGGTGGTAAGACCCCTCCTCAAGAAGCCTTCCCTGGACCCAGCTATTTTGGGTAACTACCATCCAGTCTCCAACCTTCGCTTTGTGGCGAAGGTTGTAGAGAGTGTGGTGGCGTGGCAGTTCCCTCAGTACCTGGAGGAAGCTGTCTATCTAGACCCGTTCCAGTCCGGCCCGGGTATAGCACGGAGACAGCTTTGGTCGCGTTGGTGGATGACCTCTGGAGGGCCAGGGATAGGGGTTGCTCCTCTGCCCTGGTCCTGTTAGATCTCTCATCGGCTTTTGATACCATCGACCATGGTATCCTGCTGCGCCGGTTGGAGGGGTTGGGAGTGGGAGGCACCGTTTATCGGTGGTTCTCCTCCTACCTCTCCGACCGGTCGCAGACGGTGTTGACAGGGGGGCAGAGATCGGCCGCGAGGCGCCTCACTTGTGGGGTGCCTCAGGGGTCGATTCTCTCGCCTCTCCTGTTCAACATCTACATGAAGCCATTGGGCGAGGTCATCAGTGGCTTTGGGGTGAGTTATCACCTGTACGCTGATGATACCCAGCTGTACTTTTCCACCCCAGGCCACCCCAGCGAAGCTGTCGAAGTGCTGTCCCGTTGCCTGGAGGCCGTACGGGTCTGGATGGGGAGAAACAGACTCAGACTCAATCCATCCAAGACGGAGTGGCTGTGGATGCCGGCATCCCGGTACAGTCAGCTGCAACCGCGGCTGACTGTTGGGGGCGAGTCACTGGCCCCAACGGAAAGGGTGCGCAACTTGGGCGTTCTCCTGGATGGACGGCTGTCGTTTGAAGATCACTTGGCGGCCGTCTCCAAGAGAGCTTTTTACCAGGTTCGCCTGGTCCGCCAGTTGCGCCCCTTTCTTGACCGGGATGCCTTATGCACGGTCACTCATGCTCTCATCACTTCTCGCCTGGATTATTGCAATGCTCTCTACATGGGGCTACCCCTGAAGTGCACTCGGAGACTCCAGCTAGTCCAGAATGCAGCTGTGCGGGTGATTGAGGGAGCACCACGTTGCTCCCGGGTAACACCACTCCTGCGCAGTCTGCACTGGCTACCTGTGGTCTTCCGGATGCGCTTCAAGGTTTTGGTTACCACTGTTGTGTCTTGCCCGCTCTCACCGCAGCCGGGGTCTGCTTATCTGCTTCCGAACGCTGAAGAATGTCCTCCCGGCCCCAGCCCTGGCTCCATGCCCAGACAGGCTGAGGAGGGGGCATCTCCCGGCCCCAGCCCTGGCTCCATGCCCAGGCAAACGGAGCAACTAGACCCCTCCCCCTCCTCCACAGCATGTGAGCCTGAGGAAGGTCAATTACCAACAGCTGCCGATTGGAGTGACCCTCGCGTCAGAAGACTTGATAGGCGGAGGCAACAGAAGGAAGGGAGGGGCAGGCCTGGATAAGTGCTGAGTCATGGAGCCACACCCCATGGCCTATATAAAGGATCTGCTTTCTGGCATTCTCTGAGTCAGGCAAAGTCTAAACATATCTTGCTGAAGTCACTTTCTGGTCTCCTGCCTGCCCTGAGGATTTTGCTAGGACTTTGGCAGAGCTGCAGAGGCACACCTGATTCGGATTTCCCTGACCCGGCCGTCAGCGGAGGAGTGGGACACGACAACCACCTTCAAAGCGCTCCATGGCTTAGGGCCTGGGTACTTACGGGACCGCCTGCTGTTACCACATGCCTCCCACCGACTCGTGCGCTCTCACAGAGAGGGTCTTCTTAGGCTGGCGGCCCCCAGGGGAAGGGCCTTCTCTGTGGGAGCACCTACTTTCTGGAACGAACTTCCCCCCGGTTTACGCCAATTGCCTGATCTCCAGACCTTTCGCCGGGAACTGAAAACTTATTTATTTATCCAAGCGGGACTGGCCTGATTTTTAAATTCTAAATGTTAAATTTTAAATTTTTCAATTGTAATTTTATTGGGTATTTTATATGGTCAATTGGACAGTTTTAATTTCGGCCTTTTATTGAATAAGTTTTTTAATTGTTATTTTAGTGTGTATATTAATTGTTTTAATGCAGGCTGTACACCACCCTGAGTCCTTCGGGAGAAGGGCAGTATAAAAGTTTAATTAATTAATTAAATAAATAAATAAATAAATAAATAAATAAATAAATAAATAAATAAATAAATAATCTTAATCTTAGCAAAAGGTTGTGGAAGGACCTGATGCAGGCAGTTCTGCAAGAAAATCCAGCAAAATTCCCGAGTTGCTGTTTTGTAAAGAGGAATGGGCTAAAATTCCTCCAAACTGACATGTAGGACTGATCAAGAATTATCAGAAATGTTTAGTTGCAGTTGCAATTACTGAAAGCAAAGTTTCACGTACTTTTGCCACATGCAGAAATGTACCTTTGGATTTTCCTAGATAAATAAATGAACAAGTATGTTTTTGACTCGTTTGTTTAATTGGGTATTCGCTACCTAGTTCTAAGATTAGTATGGAGAACAGATCATGTTTTAAGTCCTATTTTATGCAGAAACATTGGAAAATTCAAACGGGTTCACAAATTTTAAGCATGATTGTAATCCTTGGACTTTCATTAAATTTGAAGCTAAGAAAATGGGGAAGAATGCCACACAACTGTTCAAGTGACTATCCTATGTTGCAAGTTCAAAACTGGGAGAATGGTTTCCTGCCAGAAAACGACATCACATGATCACAATAAGCATATTTAGAATATATGTATTAAAACATGTGCAGTCTATATTGCGGATTTACATTATACCAGAATCTAAAGTCAAAATATGAATTCAGACGTCTAATTGTACAGTAGTATCTGCATGATTACAATCAAAATGACAAGCCAGAGAATAGAGAACAGTTCTTCAGAATTAGCAATATCCAAATAAGCTTAAGGCTGATTTTCACAGTTTACTCTGTTACCTCTTCTGTATTTCATTGTTCATAGGGTCCATTTCATTGGCTCTCCTAATCATTTCCTCTTGGAGCCAATAGCCATGCTTACAAGTTCCAATAACATCAGGTCTAGACGGCAGTTCTTTGCGGTTGCAACGCTGATAGATAGTGACTAGACGCCGAAGTCTGGCTGTGAGAGCAGATGACACAGGCCAGCTGGATTTGTCTGGGTCGGAGCCATCCTGGGCTTCAAACATCAGCAAGGTTATTAGTATTTAACATAACCTGAAGAATCCTTTCACTGACATCCTCTATTCACTTACATATATTGGAATATATAGCTTGAGGCAGCATATTCATATGAACTCTGATTTACTTAACCCAATTAACCCAATTTCCTGAATTCCCTTGACATACAGAATTAAAACTAAATGGCTAAGTTTTCACAAGCTAAAATATGCTTCATTTATTTATGACTGAGTATGTCTTGAAGGCAATAATCACTGTTTGCACTAATCGTTAGTTCTGTGGTTGTGACAGGCACTCAACATTTCTTTTTGAGTCCTTCAATGTTCAAACATTCCTTAACAATGGGAGTTCACAATGGAGCCAATTATCCTTTGGTAGAGATGGTCAATTAGGGATAGGCAACCATCTCTATGATATGATGATGATGAGATGGTATCTCTTGGGGGTTAGACTTGATGGCTTAAAACAAATGCCTCCATCCAATTCTTTGATTGCATTATTGTTTGTTTTGCTCTACTCAGTCTCTTTCATAACAATAGTAACAAAAACTGAAGGTTTGAATGATAAAAAATGCACATAGATAGGTATGCATAAGTGGAATAAAGCAAACTTGATTTTAAATTGCAAACTACCGTATTTTTCAGAGTATAAGATGCTGAATGTAGCTTTTTTGAAGCTTTTTTCCAGCCTAACGAGGCGCTAGCAACGGTAGCAAGTAAAGGATCTCCATGCTAATCTTTTTTTCATTGAAGCGATTCTCCATGCTTTGCCTGCTCCCACCGACTCTCAGTTGTGAAGCTTTTTTCCAGCCCTAACAAGGCACTAGCGAGTGAAGCGATCTCTGTGGTTTGCCTGCTTTTCTCACTGCTTCTCCCTCCAAAGATCAGCTGTGCTTTAGAAGCTGTTTTAGAAGCAGGGAATAAAAACCAGCAAACTAATGTGCTGAAGCTGACCAGACTAAGGAAGCTAGCCAGATGAATACATGGTAGGCAGATTTTTTTTTTCTTATTTTCCTCCCCAAAAACTAAGCTGCGTCTCATACTCCAAAAAATACGGTACTTTGCAAACAATTTATTAACATGGCCTGATGCGGTCAGCTGTACACGACTTTCAAAGATTCCCCCCACCATCTGTTCTAAGCCATTTTAAGTATTCAAAGGAAAGAGAAATGAAAACATTTGAAGAAGCAACTAATATTTAGAGAAATATACCTCCAATATTTACTGAGTTTTTCCCTAATGATATTTGAATTATGTTTTCTATGGTAGACTTTTTATAGACAATAGTTACACTAGAAAAGCTAACAAACTGCTATTTGAGCCAATAATTCTATTTCAAGGAATGGTCAGATGCACAGCCTCACCTGCCACATTATCATCCTTCTTCTCAGGAACTGGACCACAAGTATCAGAAATTTCCTATGGAAAGACAAACTACTATTAATAAAATGCAATTTAAATACTGGCTCCTAGGACAAATTTGAACACACAAAACAAGTAATTAATTAGGGACTGATATGCTATTTCATTTCTATAGATTAGAAATGCTGAGTACGAAGTCTGAGAAATGCAATCTCAATTCCTTTAAGGAATGCAGGGCTGAGAAAACTGGCTACATCTCTTAAAATATGCAAGAAGAAATCCAATCTATATCACTTTCATTACTGTATATGTGATAAAGATATTATTATGAATCTGCTTGAAAACCATTTTAAGGTCAATATAAGCCAGAATAGAATTGTTAAAGGTGATACTTGTTTTTTCAAGTTGCAGAACAACTTTAAACCAGAAAACAGGTTGAATAAGCAATACAATTTCTGCCTTGGACTTACCTCCTGTTTCTCTACTCCAGCAAGTCTATCTGCACTGCTCTCTTCTTTGTCTGTATTTCCTCTGAGGAAAAGAATCAAACATGAAATTAATCTGTAGAAACTTTGCAAGTCCAAGTCATTCTAATAAAGCTCTCCAAATGCAAATATCACTGATGTAATAACTGTGTTGGCTCTTTTACTTCTGCTATACATATACATTTGCTTTATAGAGAAATTTATGTATTTTGTATGCAGTACAGCACTATTCCATCCCCATGTTTTTGCAGTCTTAATGTGACAGAAACACTAACAATTGTTCCTATTTAATTTTCAAAGATTACAGCTCTATATGTGTATGCAAAGCTCTAAGTAAATAGATGGAAAAGAGGAGACATTATGTAAAGGAGATTTCACTATGAGTCCTAACAGTATTTCAAAGGATGCTTGTTTGTCAGAGGATTGAAAAAATGAAATACTATACTTAAAACATTTTAAACATATTACAAGTGTAACTAGAACACAGATGCAATACATATTAGATAATTTGAATCAGTAATAATTATATATGAAAAGATCATCGGTGATGGTGGAAACTACAGGGAGATAGGAAAAGTAAATCACTGGGGAAATTGATAGGTAAGCACTCAGGGCACAAGCCCTGGGGGTGAGGTGGTTACAGGGGGCGGGAGCACAGTAATATTGCCTGACTTGTGCCATAAGATTCCTCTAGATTTAGTTTCAACTCACCACAGAACAATAAACATGTTCCAGGATCTTGTGCTGTTGAACTACAGACCATCCAAAAAGATTTGGCAGAACTTTTGAAACACAATGTAGTTGTTTAGGATTCAAGACAAAACCTTTTCTGTTTTGTACATATCCTTATGCTCTAACTATTTTAGAAGTATAAACTCTCAGGCAACTCTATTCCTGTGACAGTTCTCCCTGCCCAGTCTGACTTACCGTTCTGGAGCATCCTGTACTCCATCAGAGACATTCTGCTCTGCACACAGCAGTTTCTCATCTGGCATGCCCACTTTCTCAAGAAAGCACAGAGCTGGGTCAGCTCGCATTGCATTGTACCGTTCATAACCTAATAAAATAATTAAACAGAACAACTTAAAGCCATACCACTACTGCCTCAGCAACCACATAAACAAGCAAATAAGAGCAGAATCACTAGTTTCTTTATAGGATTCTGTGCCATTTCTGATTCTATATGTGAATCTCCAAAACCTAAAGAAACCAAACAGGATTTCAAATATGTAGAGTTCAGCATAGGTCAACCATGTAAGACAAGAAAATGTATGAAATATTGTATTTAAAAATATTTTTGAGATGCAGAGACATGTAGGGCTAGTTCTTGGTTACGACAGTAATTGGGACTGGAATTTCCATCCCTTAAATGATGTGGTCATAAAGCACAAATTCAAGTGAATGTCAAGTGACTACATCACTCAGCAATGGCTATCCCAGCCATTTTGGTTGTCATACAATGAATCTCACTGTTCATTAGAAAAGGATCCATCCCAATCCATTCCATTACAGGGTTGGTTCCTTCCAGTCCTGAGCCTCAGTGAGATAGCAGACTGCTTCCTCTTGAACTCCCCACTCCACATATGCCCTTTTTCCTGACCACACTGTTCCGAATACCCAGACCTGCCCACCACCATACCTGTCACACCACGCATCACTGTTGCACCAGCTGGGACATTCTGTCGTCCTGGTGCAGCTGGGGCTCCTCTTGCACCCCATCCAGGATCTGCATTCATGCCATACCCATGAAATCCATTTGCACACCAGCCAGGGCTTACATTCATACCCCACCTGGGGCCTTCATTAACAAAAGAAGCCTGGTATATGAAAGAAGGCCCCAGCTACAAGATTCCTTGTTTTGCACCAGTGTTGAATGAAGACCCTCACTGTGCAGTATAAAAAGACGACCCAAGTAGAAGGAAAAAGGTAGCAGGAAAGAAGGCAATGTGAAAGAAGGCCATGGCCAGTATAGTACTGCTTTGCCAGTGGGCATAGAGGTAGTAGGCAGAGCCAGGTGGCAGGACAATTGGCAGCAGCGGGTAGACAAGGAGGCAAAAAAGGCACTCGTAAATGGGAGGGAGAATTTGGCCAAATTTTGTTCACGTGACCACAAAGGAGCTTCAGCAGCCAGAACAGCCAATCACAAGTCCTTTAGTTCAGCACCATCATAATTGCTGGTTGCTGAACAAATGGACATTAAGTAAGGACTATCTGTATTGAAATTAAATCACAATCCATGTAATGCATCATTCACACATTCTTTTTCACAATCTGAATATATAATACATATAATCATATATTATTACTTAACTTTCCTTTGGTCAAATTGTACAGGAGCTGTAGCAGCCTACTGTTTGGGCTTCCTCAGAGGTCCAACAAATTTAATGAAGCCAATTCACTGGTAGGTGTTCATAAGATTGGAGTTTCCTCAGAAAAGAATGTGATCCTTATTTCGGCATCTCATTTATACTGATGTGCATGAGCAGCACAACTCTTAAAACTGGCATGTCTTTTTTTAGGCTTTCATGGAAGCCTGAAAAGAGAGGTGGCAGGAGGGAATGCTGCACTTGCATCAGTAATGAAATATTTCCTCCAAAGCAATTTATACAAGAGGAATGTCTACAAAAGGTCCATCCCACATAAAAGGAAATACCATGTTTAAAAACTCCAATGAGGAGGGATTTATCTGCATCAGCATTCCACCAGTCCACAGGAATCTCCACATAATCAATGTCTGGCAGCAAGACATCTAAATCTCTGCAAAGAACAAAGCATATTCAACAGTCATATACAGGTCTGGGCACACATTTAAATTACTTTTGTAAAAGGTTTACCTTAAAGAAAGTTAAGAAAAAGGACTTGATGAAACTGTGTAAAAGAATGATATGAAACCACTGTAAAAAAAATTCTACTGTATTATCAGCTCTAATAATTATTAATTAATCTAGCTTCTAAAGTCTACTTTAGAAGTCTGGATATTTTTATAAACACACTCAAACTGAACTATATGGCATCATTTCAAATTAGATTCTAAAAGGTGCTTCAGAGCACATCTACCTACAACTCTTTAAAATAGCTGCAACTTTTCTCATTGATGTCAACTGCAAAATTTGGGAGAAAGTCACAGATGTTTTAAAGAGCTGCACATATCATACTTGAGGAACCATCTCACCCCATGGGACAGGCTACCCCACCCATGCCAACAGAGAAGGCATGCTGCGGATCCCATCAGTCAAGGAATTCTGTCTGATGGGGATCAGGAAAAGAAGCTTCTCTTCCCTTTGGAACATCTTGCCCCCATAGTGAGTGACTCCCTCTCTTGACCTTTGACAAAAACTTGAAGAGCTGGCTTTGAAACCCCAATGGAGGAGTATCACATTGGAGGTGGTTGATCTCCCCCATACATTCTACTCCTTTCTTCCCCACCTTCTAGTTTTAATTATAATTTGTATTTTATTATAATTTTATTGTGATTTTACACATTTGTAGATCTATATTTATGGTTTTATTTTGATGTTGTCAGCCGCCCAAAGTCGCTTTGTAACAAAATGGGAGGCAAACAAATTTAATAAATAAAATAATAAATAAGTAAACCCACTTAATTCAAAGAGGTTGCTTCAGTTGATGGTGGTGGTTTTTTTAATCAAAACTGATGGGGTTAATAATTAACTAATAAGTATATATTGATGCTAACATTATTTCCCCTAGTAGCATTTTACTAGGGGAATCACTGAATCAGTGGAATTTCAGCATTTTTTCATATACCTTAAAGCTACTCTATGAAAGGGGCAACTCTCACTCAAAAGAAAACCAATAGGTGTAAATCAAATTTGTTTACATTTGGTTCAGTTAAATTTTCTGTTATAATCTTGGAATTCTTTGGTAATAGGTAAAATTAAATTAATACTGTTCATTATAGTACTATTATAGTATTTTTGCAAATTTCAAAGCAGTACTATTTTTGTTCAATATTATTTACTCTGCTAAAAAAGACTGGATTCATATGTCATGCTATATTTTAATGTGGTTTGTTTGGTTTTGGCTTGTTATCTGAACCCATCACTGTGGTTGTAAATCATTATTTAACACTTAATAATGTCTGAATCTAACACATCATAATTAAACAATTACAACTTATACAATATATGAACTCAGACAAACACTATAGACTGCATGCATGTAATTTGCTCTTAACTCTCTGTGTGTATATTCATTCATTCATTCATCCATTCATTCATTCATTCATTCTCTTTTACCTAAGAGGGTGTTTACAATATGAATACATATATACATACATACATACATATGCATTCAGAATCCCACAGTTCCCTGCTAAGTATGCACTTGAAAGAACTGCAATCCAAGCACATGCTGTCTATACTTCCAATATTGTGACTATACACAACAGATTATAAAGCAAAACTCCAGAAGGCTAATGTAACATACTTGGCAGGGGTTCCTTCAAAGGCTTTATCAGCTGCCTCCCCCAGCACTTCAGCTTTCAAGTAATAGAGCATCCGTACTCTCAACAGCACTCTGCCAAAAGGAAAAGCAGAAGGTAACTCAGACAGTAAATCTGAGTTTCAACATGCTTTCCAGACCCACTTTAAGTTTACAGGATGTGTTGCCTTTTTTGTTGGCAATGGGAACTGTGATTATGCCATTCAAAGTTAGCACCATGGGGACCAAATGCCATTCTTCTAGAAAAGAAGCTTCAAAAAGCTGATATTGGTGAATAAGAAGTAAGAGATAGCTCTCTTGTAGAAGAAATTCATTACCATAAAAATCCAACTGGCTATAAGATTACTGGACAGTGTTAAATAATAACCAAGTAAGTAAATCAGCCGATAGCAGTAGACTATCGACGCTATTCCACCCAATAAGTGTGAATAAAAATATTTTGAAATTATACATGAGATAAGGAAATGATAAGGAACTACATGCTATAAGCAATGAGATTAAGAATAATATGATCCAGAAAACTTATAAAAAGAATGGTGCTTATTAACATCTCTTAATATCTACTTACTGATACATGTCCTTCCCCCCCCCCCCATTCGACATGCTTGCTCCATGAGGGGCAATTTATAGTACTTATATCAGCTGTTGAGATGCAAGTATTTAATGGCAACATTTGTGTGGCATCACTGTATTTATGTCATTAATTTGGCTTCACTGTGGTTTGTTGCAGATGTCACTGCATCTTAATTATATTTGGGACATAGGAGAGTACAGACTCCTATGATGTCTTCTGCACACAAGAGAAGTTACTAAAATTTTCAAATCGCAAAATGGCTCACAGAGCATCATAAAAAACGTTAGAAATATCCACAAGGCTTTCACAATATTTGTTCCATGTAAACATGCCTTTTAATTTTTAGAGAAACAGAGAAAAGAATAATTTACAAATTGGAAAGCCCTGCCCCAAACCTGGGCCAATTTGTTTTGGTTGTAAATACATGGTTTGTTTTCCTAGTCCCATTTGTTCTGGAAAAGAATGTGTTAAAAAGAAAAACAATATCAATTAAATCTTTTGTCATCTACTCACTAGTGCTTGTTAGCCAATTTCCATGTATCTATTTCACAGAATACATTTTTAAATACAAGCACAAATTCATGAGCCACTTCTAAGCTTCAAGACTGGCTTAGACTTTAGAACAGGGAAAATCAGATAACTGTTCCAGAAGTATTAAAGCAGTGCCTTAAAGCTTTCATTTGCTCACTTATTGCAATGTTGTTTCAGATGCTTTTTGTAGCTATCATCATGTAGGACGATTTCAGGGTTGCAAGTAGTAAGCCAGTCTGCATTCTTAATCTCGGGTAGCAGCATTTGACTCTTGGTTTTCTTCCCCTTCCTTCCTCTTGGCACTGGAGCTGATAATCCTGCAACAGACAATGGAAAGCATATAAGCAGCACTGCTGAATCAGGATGTGTCTATATAATTGCAAATCAAAACAGAAAAAATAGTTCAGATGTAAATGGAACTGGCAGAGCACAAAGAAAACACATTTTTCTCTTTGTAGTCCATCCCAGACATCTAATTATTCAAATAGAACCTGGGATTGGGAAAATGTATAATTCTTGCCCACATCTGGTAGTTGGAGTGACATATAACCATAAAAAAGTTCCTGGGTTACTTGTAGACCACACATTATACAGTTAGTTTCCAAAAAGTTAATTTAATATCACAAAGATAGATGCAGAATTCCTCTTTGCTAACTTCTAATTATGAAACCTAGAATATCGAATAAACTAAAAATCATGACTTCAGAAAAACTGCATTAAACTGTACTGCTTTATTTATCAGTAATTATATATATGTAAACACACATATATACATACATACATACATACATACATATGCATTCAGAATCCCACAGTTCCCTGCTAAGTGTAAAATGTATGCACTTGAAAGAACTGCAATCCAAGCACATGCTGTCTATACTTCCAATATTGTGACTATACACAACAGATTATAAAGCAAAACTCCAGAAGGCTAATGTAACATACTTGGCAGGGGTTCCTTCAAAGGCTTTATCAGCTGCCTCCCCCAGCACTTCAGCTTTCAAGTAATAGAGCATCCGTACTCTCAACAGCACTCTGCCAAAAGGAAAAGCAGAAGGTAACTCAGACAGTAAATCTGAGTTTCAACATGCTTTCCAGACCCACTTTAAGTTTACAGGATGTGTTGCCTTTTTTGTTGGCAATGGGAACTGTGATTATGCCATTCAAAGTTAGCACCATGGGGACCAAATGCCATTCTTCTAGAAAAGAAGCTTCAAAAAGCTGATATTGGTGAATAAGAAGTAAGAGATAGCTCTCTTGTAGAAGAAATTCATTACCATAAAAATCCAACTGGCTATAAGATTACTGGACAGTGTTAAATAATAACCAAGTAAGTAAATCAGCCGATAGCAGTAGACTATCGAGGCTATTCCACCCAATAAGTGTGAATAAAAATATTTTGAAATTATACATGAGATTAGGAACTACATGCTATAAGCAATGAGATTAAGAATAATATGATCCAGAAAACTAATAAAAAGAATGGTGCTTATTACCATCTCTTAATATCTACTTACTGATACATGTCCTCCCCCCCCCCCCCCCATTCGACATGCTTGCTCCATGAGGGGCAATTTATAGTACTTATATCAGCTGTTGAGATGCAAGTATTTAATGGCAACATTTGTGTGGCATCACTGTACTTATGTCATTAATTTGGCTTCACTGTGGTTTGTTGCAGATGTCACTGCATCTTAATTATATTTGGGACATAGGAGAGTACAGACTCTATGATGTCTTCTGCACACAAGAGAAGTTACTAAAATTTTCAAATCGCAAAATGGCTCACAGAGCATCATAAAAAACGTTAGAAATATCCACAAGGCTTTCACAATATTTGTTCCATGTAAACATGCCTTTTAATTTTTAGAGAAACAGAGAAAAGAATAATTTACAAATTGGAAAGCCCTGCCCCAAACCTGGGCCAATTTGTTTTGGTTGTAAATACATGGTTTGTTTTCCTAGTCCCATTTGTTCTGGAAAAGAATGTGTTAAAAAGAAAAACAATATCAATTAAATCTTTTGTCATCTACTCACTAGTGCTTGTTAGCCAATTTCCATGTATCTATTTCACAGAATACATTTTTAAATACAAGCACAAATTCATGAGCCACTTCTAAGCTTCAAGACTGGCTTAGACTTTAGAACAGGGAAAATCAGATAACTGTTCCAGAAGTATTAAAGCAGTGCCTTAAAGCTTTCATTTGCTCACTTATTGCAATGTTGTTTCAGATGCTTTTTGTAGCTATCATCATGTAGGACGATTTCAGGGTTGCAAGTAGTAAGCCAGTCTGCATTCTTAATCTCGGGTAGCAGCATTTGACTCTTGGTTTTCTTCCCCTTCCTTCCTCTTGGCACTGGAGCTGATAATCCTGCAACAGACAATGGAAAGCATATAAGCAGCACTGCTGAATCAGGATGTGTCTATATAATTGCAAATCAAAACAGAAAAAATAGTTCAGATGTAAATGGAACTGGCAGAGCACAAAGAAAACACATTTTTCTCTTTGTAGTCCATCCCAGACATCTAATTATTCAAATAGAACCTGGGATTGGGAAAATGTATAATTCTTGCCCACATCTGGTAGTTGGAGTGACATATAACCATAAAAAAGTTCCTGGGTTACTTGTAGACCACACATTATACAGTTAGTTTCCAAAAAGTTAATTTAATATCACAAAGATAGATGCAGAATTCCTCTTTGCTAACTTCTAATTATGAAACCTAGAATATCGAATAAACTAAAAATCATGACTTCAGAAAAACTGCATTAAACTGTACTGCTTTATTTATCAGTAATTATATATATGTAAACACACATATACTTCCCTACCCCCCCATCCCCCTGAATTCACAGATTATCCAAGGATTTAATTGACAGAATCCTTTTACTTTAGCAACAATATTTACTCAGGCCTCTATGCTGCTCCAATCAGAAAGTTAAAAACAATACAAGGAAAGCCAAAAGTAATCAAAGCCAATCATCACCCCACTCTCAAATCAATCAACAGTGCCAATCAAGATCCTCAGAAGCAGAATCATTCTTTCATCCTGCCCCCAAATGACTTCTTGGAGAGCCAGGTCTTAATTGCTTTATGGAAACTTAAGCGGGAAGGATCTGACCTTATGTTGGGAAAAGGCTGTTTCAGAGGATGGGAAATCTTGACCACAGAGTCCATCATGGCCATATTCCTTCAGAGGCAGGAGCAATTTACTTTTTCTTCCCAATCTCACTGGATGGGCAGATTCCACCTGGAGCAGGCAGTCTCAGATATACCTAGGCCTCAAGCCATATAGAACATTAAAGGCAACAACTACCAACTTGAATTGTACTGGACACTAAACTGGCAGCCAATGCAACTCCTATAGTAGAGGTGTCACAAAAGGAAACCTAGAATTCCCCAAACTGTACTTTCAATCAGTTTCCATTTCTAATTGAGAAGACCAGTTAGTGGCAATAGTTCACACATGAAATGACAAGGGCATGATTTATTATCAATAAAGCCTCCCATCCTAGGAATAGTCAAAACTGGTGCACAAGATATAATTGTTTAAAGGCCCTCCTGGCCAAAGTCTCTACTTGTTACTCTAAGCAGGAGATGTGAGTCAAAGCGGATCACAGACCGCAAACCAGTTCTGCCAAAAGAAATGCACCCCTGACCATAGCAATAGATGAATTTTTTCCAGACTGATGTATGAATTTATACTATAGTTATATTATGGTTCAGCCTACGCCTTTTTCTCTCTGGCCAAATTGTGACAGCCTTAGCTACTAGAACAAAATGTCCATTGTCATCTCCTGCACAGCCAAGGGTGGAGGTGTATAACTGAATATCATCAGGTATCATGTTGACAGATAACTTCCCTCAATGGCTTTATGTGAATGTTAAACATATGGGGGGAGGAGAAATAACCAAGTCCCTATAATGTAGCTCCAATGGCTTGATCTCTCCTCCCCAACCAACTGGTACTGGTAGTTTAAAACTGAAGAGAACTAATGTAAAAAGTGACTCCTCTCCTAATTATCAGGTATTTCAGAAAGGTACTGTTTCTTTAACTGATTTCTTAGGCCATATAGTTGCCAACAACTCACTAGTATATAAAGAATTACAAACAACTAATAAAAAACTATTACACTATGGAGGAGACTAGAGAAACCATACTGTAGTTGTATTGATCATGCTAATCCTGTCTAAACATACAGAAAAGGCAAAAACAACTGGAGAAGGCAGCCCCCCAGATGCCTAGGCCCTGAACCATGTAAGGCTATATAGGTGACCATCAGCAGCTTGAATTAGAATCCAAACCCACCATTAACCAGATCAAACAAGAGGTGTTACATGTGTACATTGAGATGTGCCACAGCTACCTGAATAGCCTCATTCAGGATCAGCTATATCTACCAAATGGTCTTCAAGGTCAGATACATATAGCACAATCAATGGTTTTGAAACAAGTGACTTTCAGGAGCCCTAGGAAAGTTGTACTGCCACTATCCTGGCCCAAGCACTTTTATAGGCTCCTTTGGATCCCCTGAGGCAAAGTGCTGAAGAACAAAAACATATGAATTTTCCTTTCAAACCTTCTAAATGAATAGCAACCTCCCCCTTGAGTCAAGAGATAGTTGCAAAGAGAACCAAAGGGATCTAGAAGGCCCCACCTTATTGTAGTCATTGATAAATGATACCCAAATTACCTACATTCAGTTTCTAAGATCTGCAATGTAAGTGCTTTCTTCTTGTCATCAACCTAATTAATTAGACTCTGTGAGAATCGGGCTTTCTTGGCAATGAGCCATTGACAGGGATTTGAGCACCCAAATTAAAACCTCTCTCTCCTCCGCACTGTGCTAAAATACATCAATGATTTTCAATTGGTTAAATTATTTTTCGTATCAATGTACAAGGAAAAATATAATTATATAGCCATAGCCTCTTCTGAAACACTCCCTGCATTATTCTATATTGCTCCTATTACAAATATATACAGTTGCAATTAATATAGGAGGAAATAAACATTGTAAACAAAACAAAAATAACTATCAACATATTAAGCCAGAGGGGAAAAACCCAAGGAATTCTTCTCCCAAAAAATAATTAATCTCCAGATTACAGAATATGAAGCCAAATTCCCCAAATTGCCTGGAAATATAAATGTCAGAAGAGAATTATGCATATGTAATGAAGTCACCATCAATCAGAAATGAGCATAGGGAACAAACAAAAATCAATTGTTAGCCTACATTCAGTTCATCACAGGGGCTGATATTGATTCCAGAATTCCACATCCTTCTTGATATCAGCTGAAGAAAGCAATGCTATTTTCTAAACCACTTCTACTTGTTCAGGAATGGGAAGAAATAGCAGTAATCAATAAATCAACAATATTGATTTGGGGATTCCACACTAACATATATTCTGAATAGTGGTCAAGGTACCATAACAAAACGTGGAAAGGAATTACAATAACTGATCTAAAATCACTCTTAAAACTTCATCTGGAATGCACATCTGTATGTTGCTAATAAAACCCTATCAACCCCACAGAAGAGTGTTATATAACAGTCAGATTGCTGGAATAGAATTGGATGACCCAACCTTATCTTCGGGCATGGATATTTACTAGGTATCCATGTGAGATAGTATTTCTCACACCAGCCCACCTAATAGAACTGTTATGGGAATAAAGCTTTAGAAAATTATCATGAAAGCAGGTTTGTGCTCCTAGAGAAAAAAAATGATACAAATCTAACAAGCTGCGAATAAAATAAAAAATTAAAAAGGTATCTTTGAATGCTTCAGGATGATAAGTTTATTGTGTAATCATTCTATTTCATTGTCTGAATTTTATGGAGAGTTCAGGTATTATAATAATTCATTTGTAACCTTCCTGCTTTCACCTATTTTCATCTTTCTTCCATTTCTTATCTTATTACAGAAAATTATTTCAAGTGTTTAGTATAGAAAGGGCATCAAATTCACTTTGATGGTATAAGAAGCCATTTTATCTGGACATAACTTTTGTTGCAGATAAATGTCAAACAAGTGATAATAAATGTTGAAGAAGAAAATATAGGATGTACATATTGGACTTTATTAAGAAGCATTTTAATAGTTCAGCTTGGGGGACTTCCGGTTTGGCACCGTAGGTGATGGCGGTGATCTTTACGATCACCAACCTCTGGATTATGTGGAATCGCTAGGACAGCTTAAATCTGCTGTCCAGCGGTTCGGAAAACCCCCTCTTCGGGAGAAGGAGAAGGGGTGAGCTGAGGGCAGAGGTTGAATTTCCCTAAAGCCCCTGAGAAAAAAGGGGTTTGAAGGGTTAAGTTCCCTCCAGTAACCCGAAGTGCTCCAGATCCGAGGATTCTTCTGCTTTGGCGGAACCAATCACCACGACCAAACGCCGAGATTTATTTTGGACAATAAAGGATTATACCGGACAGAACGAAAGTGGGAGAACTTTATGCAAGTAGCCAAGCCGATTCCCCGATACTTTGTAACAAGCTTGAAAACAGTAAAAAAATGGAGGCGAATTGTTAACAAGTTAACGAGTGGAAAGCGAAAGTGATACTTTCAGCGTTTGTCTGCAGTTGGTAATTTGCATGTTACTTGCTGCTTTACTCTTTAACTCTTTGCTGCCTGCTGATAGAATCTAGGGGAGATTTTTAAATACTGCTTTAAAAGACTGTGTTTCTTAGAGGTTAAGAAGATTTAAAGTGAATATTAAGTTGGAAATAAATAAATAAATAATTTTATAGAAGATGGCAGCCAAACAATTAAAGTCTACTGTAACAAAGAGCTCTGGAACTTTATCAGCTGGTGCCTCTCCAGCTCATACAGCAGAGACTAGAACATTGAATTTAGAGGCGTTACAAGAGAACTTAAAAGGCTTTATAGAAGAAAAATTTAAAGTAATAACTGATGAGATGTCTGAAATGAAAGAGCAGATATCAGAAATTCAAGTGGGAAATAAAGAAGTTAAAGAAGGATTTGTAATGGCAGTACAAAGTTTGGCAACGAATGTGATTTTATTGGAAGAGGAGGTTGAAGAAATTAAGCAACATAATTTAAAATTAGAAAATAAAATGGATGAATTTCAAAGTAAAATGGAAAAACAGAGGATGAAATAGTTTTGATACAATATAGAAATATGGAATTTGCTCTTAGAATTCGAGGTTTGAAAGAAAATAAGGAAGAGAATTTAAGGAAATTTTTCTGAAGTATTTGCTGAGATATTAGCAGCTCGTCCAGCAGATGTGGCTTATCAAATTGATAAAATATATCGTGTGAATTCTTGGATAGCAAGGCAAAAAAGGTTGCCAAGGGATGTTGTTATTTATTTTACAAACAGAACAGTGAGAAATCAGATTTTGCAAGCTTCATATAAGGGGGAGAAGATTCAGATTGCTGGTCAAGATATTTTGATATTAAAGGAAATTCCACCAAAAATGTTAAGGGCTAGGAAGGAATTTGCCTTCCTGGTGAATGAACTTAAAAAACATCAGATTGAATATAGATGGGATATTCCAACTGGTATAATAGTATATTATGCAGGGAAAGTACATCGTTTCAATACGGTTGGAAAAGCAAGAGAATTTTATGTTGAGGTATTAAAAGTTGGAAGTCTTCCCCCATTGGAAGCTAGAAGAAGGAGGCTGAAGTGAAGGAAGAGAAGTGAAGCAGGTACAAGAACAGATTGTGATGGAAGAAGATTTATTACAAGTGTTGGAAATACCTCGACGGGTTTAGATCCAAAAGAACAAAGGCTGACAAGAGCTGCTGCTAAACGCAAGGAACAAGAGATGAAGGCACAACAACAACTGGCAACTACTACAACGGAAACAGTGGGAGGAGCAAGGCCTAAAGTAAAATGTGATCTGCGGCTGGTGTTCCAAAAGTTTCCTTCGGCCGATAATGGCAATTAAACTATTATCTTGGAATGTTAATGGCCTGAATTCACCAGAAGAGAAGGAAAGTATTTCATTATTTGAAACAATTTAAAATGACATTACCTGTTTACAAGAAACACATATTAGATCTTGCTAAATGTTGGAGATGCGATTGTGAAGATGCTACTTATTACCATTTGGATTAAAGTATGGTGGATCATGCAGAATATTTTGAAAAGAAGATTAAGTTTACTCCAGTTCTTTCTACTAGGAATAATTATGGACTATACAGCTATAGAGACTAAATTGATTTTGAACTTAATAACAGTCGCAAGACTTTTGATTGCTCAGTATTGGAAGAAAGAAGAATTACCTACAATCGAAGAATGGACACTCAAAGTATCAAATCTGGCAGAGATGACAAAATCTCCGCTTACTTGAAAGACTATACACTAGAAAAATATATTTTAGAATGGAAAATGTGGATTGATTATATTCAAAATAAGTATCAGATAAAAAAATATCGAATAGCATATGAGTAAATTTAGGAAATATTTTGTATTAGATATATTTTTGAAGGAGAGGGGAATTGAGAGTGTGACTAAGTGTGGTGTGACTAGAGATTATAATTTAGGAATTATTTTGGATTATGATTGTTAGTTTTGGTACCCTGCATTTTGTTCTGGGAAGTCGGGGTGGGGGTGGGGGTAAGGGGAGGGAATTGGGGGTTTGGTAGAGATGGAGTGATGGTTAATGTACAGGGATTATTGAAGAAATATAATTAATGTAGGGTCGGGTCTGCATAGTTACCATTTTAGAACGGTGAGGAGGGAGAAAAGAGAGAGTAGGAGGTAGGAAAGAGGAGAAGAGGAAGGAAGAGGGATAGTAGAGGGAGAAGGAAGGTGTAGGGTGGAGGGAGGAGCGGATGTAGATAAGAGAAGGAGAGGAAGGTTTGGAAAGTAAAAGAAGGTAGAAGAGGGAAGAGTGTTAAAAAGGGTGGTGGTGACTGGGCAAGCCCGACTAATTGTATATAACTGTACATTGGATGAATTATTTGATATGATTGTAAAAATAAAACTTTTTATAAAAAAAAAAAATAGTTCAGCTTGAAAAAAATTATCAGATGGACATCTTCAGGATAAACAAAATCTGAAATCCTCTGATTAAAAAATATTCTCCAATTGAAGAAGTCTCATCTTTCAGAAAAGTACAAGTCAATAATCATTTTAATCGTTTTTTATTATTTTTTAAGTAGCTTAAAGAAATAAGTTTAGAACATAACAAAATTCATTTCTGGTACCTGAATGGTTCTGTAGGGCTTGGTTTTGTCCATCCTTTGTTGGAGTGATCAGATCCCAAATAAAACTCTTAATCTTCTCATCTCCCTTATAATGTCTAACACAGTAGACTAGCAGTGCTCGGCAGATCATCTCCATATCTTTTTCATTGAGATGCCATTTAAATCGGCCATGGGTCAGAATGTCTTTCCAACGTCCCCAGCTTGAGAAAAACAGATGCAAAGCATACAAAGACTATCAGAGTTTCTGTAAAATGTTCATACAATTACTTCCTCATTAGTTTGTCTCTACAAGATTGAAAAAAATAGAAGAAATATCTAGACATTAGGAAACAAAAATTATTTAAAAAAGTGGTGAAAGAGGCAGCAATGGAGCGAAAGGGAACTCTTGTTTACCATAAACAAATAACTATTTCTCCATGAATTTTAATGTATAGAAAAAAATGCCAAAGGTAACAGAATTACAGGAACTGAAATGTTACCCTGATTTCAACATTCCAAATATTACTAATTTTTTAAAAGAAGTGCAATAATTCTTGCATATAATACAGGATTGAACATTCAAGAGAGGTTTAACATAAAAAACACACCCAAATATAAGCAGATTTTTCTCCACACGAAAACATTCTGCTCTTAAATACCGACGTGTTTTTTCATTGAGACGCCGTGAACGTGTGGGTCGCTCATCAGAGTCACTGTCCAGCTCGGAGAACTCCATCAGCTCATCTTCCTCAAAGGAGTTGTAGTGTTTCGTTTGCTTACGGACACGGGGCCTGTCAATCACTAGGCTCTCCTAAGGAGAGAGGGGGTTAACAAAACAACAACAACATATAATTCTTGTATCTTACCCCAAACTGCTCAGCATGCTTAGCTACTACACATTTTGTTTTTTATACTAGTGGTTAATACAATACATCAATCTAAGGACTGAACATTCAAATTTTACTTAATAATGTTTGCAAGTTTTCAAAATTCTTGTTTTTACATACTTTTTTCTTTCTTTCAACATATGTGTTGTTTTAATATGCTTATGTTATAAAAATAGTTTTTAAACTGTTTGGGATATAAATTAAATAGCTTTACTGAGTTTGAAAAATAAATGATTTGTTTATTGTCACTAAAACCTAACTTGACTTTGAAATGTGTAGTGTATTCTTTTTTTTAAAGCTATTATAAAGAGGCACAATGGCAATCAGTTTAAAATTGCTTATACAGATACTAATCAACCTAAAATTTGCATCCACATAAGGATCATCAGGAGAAAAGGCTGAAAACAATGCCAACAAGCTGGAAATTAGATTTTGAAGCATCAGTTTTGTTACTTTTTTTAAAGAAACAAACAATAATATTTCTTTTATTATAAACATTTAAAATTTAACAGCTGGAATGAAAATGAATTGCAAATACAGTTACCACGTACAGTTACACTTTGCCAGACATACACACACAAAACAGAGACTATGTTTTTGACCTCCCTGTTAAACAATCACACTGATTTTCAATTATTTCTATCCACAGCCATGTGAATCTTAATGTTGTTAACAGCAACATATGGGGGGGGGGGAGCCTTTGTGATCTGTTACTTAGCAATCATCCTTGCTGCTGTCTAAGCTCCCTCTTGCCTTTCCTGCTGCCATTTGCCAAGCTGGAGCTTTACAAGGTAGGACCCCAAGGGTTTCCTGACATCACTTCTGCCAGAGGAAGTTAGCACTGAGAAAACCAGCTGTTTAACTGAAGAGGTAAACAAAATGATTGGGCACAAAGAGAAAGCATTTATAGTATTTTATTTTTGTAGTTATATAAAAAGAATTGATCCTCTCCACAAAATACACTGTGTCCGTATTTTTTATATTCTATGCTTCTACTTTAAAAAAGGTTGGTTCTGATGGTTGGAATAGTCTGATATACCAGGTGCCCACTGCCATTCAAAGGAAATCTCATATTTTAGCTCTGGAAAGAAAGTAAGTGGTAGATTTTCCCCTTTAATACAATAGCTTTTTGTTTCTAAACAAGCCTCAAAAGAAATAGAAGAAAAGTCGACATCTTGGGAACAAATCAGCCCTACTCCTGGCACTGTGCAGAGTAAAAAAAGTGATGCTGCAGTATTAAGTTGAAACAAATTACAGATAGTCCCTTGACTTACAACCATTTGTTTAGTGAACATTCAAAGTTACAACAGCACTGAAAAAAAGTGACTTATGACCGTTTTTCACATGTACAACTACTGTAGCATTCCCATGGTCACATGATCAAAATTCAGACATTTGGCAGCTGGCTCATATTTATGATGGCTGCAAAGTCCTGGGGTTACGTAATCACCTTTTGTGACCTTCTGACAAGCAGTCAATGAGGAAACCAGATTTACTTAACCGTATTATTAACTTAACAACTGCAGTGATTCACTTAATAACTATGTTAAGAACGGTTGTAAAATGGGACAAAATTCACTTAACAACTGTCTTGCTTAGCAACATAAATTTTGTGCTCAGTTGTAGTCATAACTCAAGGATTATCTGCATACTGCTGTCAGAGAAAGATAATGCAAATCTACTGGACCACTGTGATCTAAAGATTAAAATACTCATTTTTCCCAAGCTGATTGCAAATGGTGAAACCAGTAGTGATCCATTCATTCGCTGCCTGTCACAAGTGAACAAGATCCAGAGTTCAATTAGCTGTTTTATTGCTCAAGCCTACACACAGAAATCTTTTCAGACTGATGGTTTGCATCTGGATTAGACTAGATGAGGTTCAACAGCATTCAAAGGGGGTCAAATTTCACCCTCTTCTGCCCATGTAGGGATTCCAGACTAATTCCCTGCTTGACTCCTTCCCCTGGCTTGGCCCATCCCTCTCCAACATTACCAGCATGCTTGTTTTAGTTATATAAAATCCTAATTCAAAGTGATCTTTCTATTTTCAAATAAAATTTTTAAAAAGACATTAAAAGATGTTCACCCAACTAAAGCATGTTTTTAAATATGGATCACAAAATATTAGAGAAGCCTAATGTTTTAATATATCAATAAAATTTCTGTCCGCTCCTTGTAAACATGGGATTATGGTGGTTTGTTTCTTTAAGAAGATGTTACAAAAAGAAAAAAATAACCTTAATTACATATTCCAAAATTTTACATTTTCACAATATCCCTTGATTTGCTGTCATAGCATTGAGTATCTAAATTGCTACATGTAAAGTTAAGGATAAATTGCTTTTTAGGTTCAATTTAGAAACAGTTACAATTTTAAATAGTATTGAATGATCAGCTCTAAAATACAACCCAGCATAATTCAAAATGTTAATACCAAATTCAATCACTGTCTTTTCTTTTGCTATATATCTTGAGGTGGTTAAGTTTTCTTTCATTAAAATTTTAAATTTTAAAATTTTAAATTTTAAAATTTAAAATTTTAAATTTTAAAATTTTAAATTTTAAAATTTTAAATTTTAAATTTTAAAATTTAAATTTTAAAATTTTAAATTTTAAAATTTTAAATTTTAAAATTTAAAATTTTAAATTTTAAAATTTAAATTTTAAAATTTAAAATTTTAAATTTTTAAATTTTTAAATTTTAAATTTTTAAATTTTAAAATTTTAAATTTTAAATTTTTAAATTTTAAATTTTTAAATTTTAATTTTTTAAATTTTAAATTTTTAAATTTTAAATTTTTAAATTTTAATTTTAAATTTAAATTTTTAAATTTTAAATTTTAAATTTTAAATTTTAAAATTTTAAATTTTAAAATTTAAATTTTAAAATTTTAAATTTTAAATTTTAAAATTTAAAATTTTAAATTTTAAATTTTAAATTTTAAAATTTAAATTTTAAAATTTAAATTTTAAAATTTAAATTTTAAAATTTTAAATTTTAAATTTTAATTTTAAATTTAAAATTTTAAAATTTATTTAATTTTAAAATTTAAATTTTAAATTTTAAAATTTTAAATTTTAAATTTAATTTTTAAAAGACATTAAAAGATGTTCACCCAACTAAAGCATGTTTTAAATATGGATCACAAAATATTAGAGAAGCCTAATGTTTTAATATATCAATAAAATTTCTGTCCGCTCCTTGTAAACATGGGATTATGGTGGTTTGTTTCTTTAAGAAGATGTTACAAAAAGAAAAAAATAACCTTAATTACATATTCCAAAATTTTACATTTTCACAATATCCCTTGATTTGCTGTCATAGCATTGAGTATCTAAATTGCTACATGTAAAGTTAAGGATAAATTGCTTTTTAGGTTCAATTTAGAAACAGTTACAATTTTAAATAGTATTGAATGATCAGCTCTAAAATACAACCCAGCATAATTCAAAATGTTAATACCAAATTCAATCACTGTCTTTTCTTTTGCTATATATCTTGAGGTGGTTAAGTTTTCTTTCATTAAAATTTTAAATTTTAAAATTTAAAATTTTAAATTTTAAATTTTAAATTTTAAAATTTAAATTTTAAAATTTTAAATTTTAAAATTTTAAATTTTAAATTTTAAATTTTAAAATTTTAAATTTAATTTTTAAAAGACATTAAAAGATGTTCACCCAACTAAAGCATGTTTTTAAATATGGATCACAAAATATTAGAGAAGCCTAATGTTTTAATATATCAATAAAATTTCTGTCCGCTCCTTGTAAACATGGGATTATGGTGGTTTGTTTCTTTAAGAAGATGTTACAAAAAGAAAAAAATAACCTTAATTACATATTCCAAAATTTTACATTTTCACAATATCCCTTGATTTGCTGTCATAGCATTGAGTATCTAAATTGCTACATGTAAAGTTAAGGATAAATTGCTTTTTAGGTTCAATTTAGAAACAGTTACAATTTTAAATAGTATTGAATGATCAGCTCTAAAATACAACCCAGCATAATTCAAAATGTTAATACCAAATTCAATCACTGTCTTTTCTTTTGCTATATATCTTGAGGTGGTTAAGTTTTCTTTCATTAAAATTTTAAATTTAATTTTTAAAAAGACATTAAAAGATGTTCACCCAACTAAAGCATGTTTTTAAATATGGATCACAAAATATTAGAGAAGCCTAATGTTTTAATATATCAATAAAATTTCTGTCCGCTCCTTGTAAACATGGGATTATGGTGGTTTGTTTCTTTAAGAAGATGTTACAAAAAGAAAAAAATAACCTTAATTACATATTCCAAAATTTTACATTTTCACAATATCCCTTGATTTGCTGTCATAGCAAATCTAAATTGCTACATGTAAAGTTAAGGATAAATTGCTTTTTAGGTTCAATTTAGAAACAGTTACAATTTTAAATAGTATTGAATGATCAGCTCTAAAATACAACCCAGCATAATTCAAAATGTTAATACCAAATTCAATCACTGTCTTTTCTTTTGCTATATATCTTGAGGTGGTTAAGTTTTCTTTCATTAAAAAAAAATTAAATTTTAAATTTTAAAATTTAAAATTTTAAATTTTAAAATTTTAAATTTTAAATTTAAAAATTTAAAAATTTAAATTTAAATTTAATTTTTTAAAAAAATTTAAATTTAAATTTTAAAGATTGTAACTGACAGAACAATAGAAAATCCCCATAAACCCTATATGCCAAGCATATATATCATGTTTAAAAAGACCATCCAAAAGAATTTATTAGAAATTGTTGCCCTCCAGATATTATTAGACTGCAATTCCCATTACGTCTCTGATCATTCCCACAATACGCTTAGGCAAGTAGGAACTGAAATTCAATAACTGGATTTATCCTGGGGGAAAAAAAGCATTCAGACCCTAAGAGAGTATTCTGCAACCTGGATAGGCCTCCAGATGTGCCAGCAACTCCCATTAGTTGGGAAAGGCTGCCCTGGCATAGATAAGAACAGTTGGTTTGTAACGCATAACTTCTCTTTGAAGATTAAGAATTCTTAAATGAAGACCTCACCAGAGACATCCATAGGGAAGGAGGAGCAAGGAGAAATGATTAAAGCAACTATGTGCCTACACAACTCAAGCTATGTCCTGCACACAACCATTACATGAATTGAAGCCACATTGGAATCGTATGTTGCTTGCTTTTGTTATTTTTATGAAAGCCTTGATCCAATAGTTACCTTTGGATCTTATAAGTATGGATAATATGACTGAAAGCAGAAGACAATGGCTTGAAACTATTGCTTTTCATCTCTGTTAAAATATTCTTCTCCATTCTTTGCAACAAGTTAGATTTAGTGATCATGGCAAACTATAATTTGGTTCGGTTTTTTTGAAAACCATATAACAACTCAGCCAAGTCAAGTCTTAACAGAATATGAATCAATATTTAGTTGATAATTCTGGATAAAATTTGCTTTCTAAATTACTCTATTTTCATTGATATATAATACCATCAAGAATATAGTGGAATATGAAAACAGGAAAAATGTAATCTTTCCATAAGGAACTAATAAGATGTAGCCTTCTAGATGTTGTAGGACTATAACTCCCATCATCCCTCATGATCAACTGGTTCCAACTGATGGAAGATGGAATTTAACATGAGGAGAATTATATCTCTGGTTTGGGGGAAAATGGCTAGGACTTGTATAAAGCAACAAGAAGCTATAGACTCCGATCATGCTCTTTTGCATGTGGCTAATAAAACAAAAACAAAACAATTTCCACAATAAACTTAGATGGTTTTGTCCCTATAGCACACAACCATTACATGAATTGAAGCCACATTGGAATCGTATGTTGCTTGCTTTGTTATTTTTATGAAAGCCTTGATCCAATAGTTACCTTTGGATCTTATAAGTATGGATAATATGACTGAAAGCAGAAGACAATGGCTTGAAACTATTGCTTTTCATCTCTGTTAAAATATTCTTCTCCATTCTTTGCAACAAGTTAGATTTAGTGATCATGGCAAACTATAATTTGGTTCGGTTTTTTTGAAAACCATATAACAACTCAGCCAAGTCAAGTCTTAACAGAATATGAATCAATATTTAGTTGATAATTCTGGATAAAATTTGCTTTCTAAATTACTCTATTTTCATTGATATATAATACCATCAAGAATATAGTGGAATATGAAAGCAGGAAAAATTTAATCTTTCCATAAGGAACTAATAAGATGTAGCCTTCTAGATGTTGTAGGACTGTAACTCCCAGGGTCAACGTATTTCCCCCCGGAGTCAACATATCTGGGTCCTATTTTACCAACCTTGGAAGGATGGAAGACTGAGTCAACCTTGAGCCGGTCAGGATCAAACTACCCTGGCAATGAGCTGAATTATCCTACAATACTGAATTCTAATTACTGCGCCACCACGCCTCCTAAATACCACGCCTCCTTATAACAGAAATAATGTTGCATAATGTTTTCCAATTGTCTAGCTATTAATATCCTACTTTGTGCATCATAACACACTGTTCATGTCAACAAAAACTCAGTATCAGTATTTACAGAACAGATTTAGGATACAGATGGAAAGATCAAGAATTCCTGTATATATCTACACATAGTCTGCATTCATCCCGTATATTATTAGTGCCCCAAAACCTCAGTAAAACCTTTAACCCTAACCAGTGTGTAATTACGGGAATCTTTTGCAATCAGCTCTGAGAATATGTAAATTTGGGAATACAACTTAAGTTTCCAGAATAAATACATCATAATTACCTTTTCATCCTTTGCATCAGTATCCAGTTCAGCTATTTTTGCCCATTTCTGCCAGAAGTTGGGATCATCTAATGAAATGTCAGTTCTGTTTCCTGAAGCAACAAAGCTGGCCTGGGAGTAAAATGCAAAATAGATTTATTTATTTATTTATTAAATTTTTATACCGCCCTTCTCCCAAAGGACTCAGGGCGGTGTACAGCCAAGGATAAAATTCAATATATATACAATTAAAACCAGAATTTAAATCAAAGCAAATTACAAAAAAGGCCGACATTAGAATTAAAATTTAAAATTTTAAAATTTTAAAATTTAAATTAAAATTTAATTTTAATTTTTTTAAAAAATTTAAATTTAAATTTTAAAGATTGTAACTGACAGAAAAATAGAAAATCCCCATAAACCCTATATGCCAAGCATATATATCATGTTTAAAAAGACCATCCAAAAGAATTTATTAGAAATTGTAGCCCTCCAGATATTATTAGACTGCAATTCCCATTACGTCTCTGATCATTCCCACAATACGCTTAGGCAAGTAGGAACTGAAATTCAATAACTGGATTTATCCTGGGGGAAAAAAAGCATTCAGACCCTAAGAGAGTATTCTGCAACCTGGATAGGCCTCCAGATGTGCCAGCAACTCCCATTAGTTGGGAAAGGCTGCCCTGGCATAGATAAGAACAGTTGGTTTGTAATGCATAACTTCTCTTTGAAGATTAAGAATTCTTAAATGAAGACCTCACCAGAGACATCCATAGGGAAGGAGGAGCAAGGAGAAATGATTAAAGCAACTATGTGCCTACACAACTCAAGCTATGTCCTGCACACAACCATTACATGAATTGAAGCCACATTGGAATCGTATGTTGCTTGCTTTTGTTATTTTTATGAAAGCCTTGATCCAATAGTTACCTTTGGATCTTATAAGTATGGATAATATGACTGAAAGCAGAAGACAATGGCTTGAAACTATTGCTTTTCATCTCTGTTAAAATATTCTTCTCCATTCTTTGCAACAAGTTAGATTTAGTGATCATGGCAAACTATAATTTGGTTCGGTTTTTTTGAAAACCATATAACAACTCAGCCAAGTCAAGTCTTAACAGAATATGAATCAATATTTAGTTGATAATTCTGGATAAAATTTGCTTTCTAAATTACTCTATTTTCATTGATATATAATACCATCAAGAATATAGTGGAATATGAAAGCAGGAAAAATTTAATCTTTCCATAAGGAACTAATAAGATGTAGCCTTCTAGATGTTGTAGGACTGTAACTCCCATCATCCCTCATGATCAACTGGTTCCAACTGATGGAAGATGGAATTTAACATGAGGAGAATTATATCTCTGGTTTGGGGGGAAATGGCTAGGACTTGTACAATAGGACTTGTATAAAGCAACAAGAAGCTATAGACTCCGATCATGCTCTTTTTTGCATGTGGCTAATAAAAACAAAAAACAAAACAATTTCCCACAATAAACTTAGATGGTTTTGTCCCTATAGCAAACAACCAACCTTGGAAAATGTGGAGCCTTTCCCTTCAGTCTGAATAGTGATGGTTTGGGTCCTACGTTGCAGGATTTGATCAATGTCTTCTTCACAGAATTTGGAGCCTTCATCTTCCTCATCCATTAAAGCCCCATAAGCACCTTTTCGCAATAAGTCTTCAACCTCCATCTTGGAGAGCTGCTGCACCTTCCAGAAACAGACAGACTGATTGATTCCAGAATGGGAAAAAAAACAGGAACTCATGACAACTTCCAGATATAAGTTGACATGAAAATCTAAGGAGGAAGGGGAATAAAGATTAGAAGACCTCTAGGTCTTGCCTGTATAGGATACCCTTACCCCATTGTTGCTTCCCTTGCGGTTGATATCCTGCAACACTGCCTTGTCTAATCCTAATTTCAAGCTGGCCTTGTCAAACATCTCACGTTCATAGGAATTTCTGGTGATGAGGCGATAGACTTTAACTGCCTTGCTTTGCCCTATTCGGTGGCAGCGAGCTTGAGCCTAGAGGAGGAGAAAGACATCACTCAAAGTAGAGTTGGCAGAACTGGGGTGAGGGGAAGATTAAGTTTCCTCAAGGAGAATATATCCCACTCATGCCATCACCTAAATCATCATCTCCCACTCATGCCTTCACCAGTATCATTCCACTTTTCAGTAGCACATTGGGAGTCATATTCCAAAAAATAGATGGGGTCAGGACAAAACTAAAGATCAATATAATTAAAATTTTAAATTAAGTATAGTAGGGCAATAATTTCCGCATCTGGCATATTTAAAATTATAACTTGATAAGTTCTGGAGTTCTTGGAAGAGACAGAGTCAAGGCTTCTGAAGGATAGATATGGCTAAGGGTCTGACAATGTTTAATTCTCACTTAAAATATTTAAACTACTTCCCAATATGGATTCCCCACATCAGAAATGAGCCAGTGAAGATTGGCTATCGGGCTAAGGGCCCTAATATGAACTATGAAATAAAAACAAATGTAGTTAAATTAATCCATTGTATTTCATTAAATAATCAAAATATGACCCATCTGAATGTTCAAGTAACTTTTATCAATACAGTAAAATCTCAATTTGAAAGACAAAATTGAGGCCGGATATATCCTCTCACTCCTCCCTCCATACAAAATATAGTTTCTTTCATAGAGCTGGAAAATGTCCAAGAAGGAGGATCTGTGCCCTCTATTGTCAATGCAAAAAATGTGCCACTCCAGAAACAGAGTATGCATGTGTAATTAACAGGACAGGACACTTCTAAATTCTTTCTTCATGGTTTCTCTCCTTAGTTGTCATCTGCAATGCAACAGGGCACTTTAGGTTGGTTTTCATGTAAGTTGGGGATCGTATCGGTCTAGGGGGTCACGCGTTCGATGTCTGCAAGCGATCGCGTGCCCCGATCCCTCTGACTTTTCCCGTTCCCCGGATGGTCAAGACCCTCAGAGCCTGGGCCTTCGTCTTATGTTATGCAACGCACGGTCCGTGGCCAATAAGGCCCCCCTAATATACGATCTTATTCAGGGGGGCGCCGCGGATCTTATAGGCGTTACGGAGACCTGGTTGGGCACTGAAGGGGGCGTGCCCCTGGTCGAAATGTGCCCACCGGGTTTCCGTGCATTCCATCAGCCGAGGGCCCAGGGTAGGGGTGGGGGGGTGGCGGTTGCTATTAAAGAGAGTCTAGAGCCGAGGGAGACCACTGTACCTCAGATTGCCGGGTGTGAATCCCTCTTTGTGAGATGGGGTCATAGGTGTCAGATGGGCTTGCTGGTCACGTACCTGGCTCCTTGCTGCGTGACAGCTGCCCTGCCCGAGCTCCTGGAGGTGCTTGCCGGGGTGGCAGTGGAGACCCCCAGACTTTTAGTCATGGGGGACTTTAACTTGCCATCTGCCGGCTCGTCATCGACAGTGGCTCGGGAGTTCATGGCTTCCATGACGGCCTTGGACCTGACTCAAGTAGTGGATGGCCCCACTCACATCGGGGGTGGCACACTGGACCTTATTTTTATCTCTGGTCAGTGGTTGAAGGATCTGGATTTGAGAGATGTAGTCATAGAACCTTTGTCATGGTCAGATCACTCTCTCCTTCGCCTGGACTTTCTGACCGCCACTCAACACCGCAGGGAGACGGAACCACAACGTTGGTTCCGTCCCAGGCGCCTGATGGACCCGGAGAGGTTCCGGACAAAGCTTGGGCCACTTCCTGAGGGTCTGGCTCACGGCACGGCAGAGGAACTAGCCGCAGCCTGGCAACGGGCTGCGGCTGGGGCTTTAGACCGTGTCGTGCCTCTGCGGCCTCTGACCCGGCGCAGACCCCACCCGGCTCCTTGGTTCTCCGAGGAGCTGAGGGGGATGAAACGCCGGAGAAGACGCCTAGAGAGCTCCTGGAGGTCTAGCCGTTTAGAGGCTGATCGGACACTAGTTAGGTCCTATACTAGGACCTACCTAGTGGCACTGAGGGAAGCGAGGCGTTGCTACGCCTCCTCCCTCATTGCGTCGGCAGATAACCGCCCAGCCGCCCTGTTTCGGGTGACCCGTTCCCTCCTTCACCAGGGGGAGCGGGATGACCCGTTGCAGGGACGTGCTGAGGAGTTTAACGGTTATCTATACGATAAAATCGTTCAGCTTCGAGACGGTCTAGACCAAAATTGCGGCGATTCAGATGAGGCGTCTGAGGGTGGTCTTGGTGACATTTTCTGGGATGAGTTTGACCCTGTGGCTCCCGAGGACATGGACAGGTTGTTGGGTAGGCTGAATGCCACCACGTGTTTACTGGACCCGTGCCCCTCCTGGCTGGTGCTGGCCACTCAGGAGGTGACACGAGGTGATTACGAGTGCCTCCTTGTTGGAGGGAGTCTTTCCGGCCGCCTTGAAAGAGGCGGTGGTGAGGCCCCTCCTCAAGAAGCCCTCCCTGGACCCGGCTGTCTTAGGTAATTATCGTCCGGTCTCCAACCTTCGCTTCGCGGCGAAGGTTGTAGAGAGTATGGTGGCATATCAGTTTCTCCTGCACCTGGATGAAACTGTCTATCTAGACCCGTTCCAGTCCGGTTTCCGGCCCGGCTACAGCACGGAGACGGCTTTGGTCGCGTTGGTGGATGATCTCTGGAGGGCCAGGGATAGGGGTTGTTCCTCTGTCCTGGTCCTATTAGACCTCTCAGCGGCTTTCGATACCATCGACCATGGTATCCTGCTGCGCCGGTTGGAGGGATTGGGAGTGGGAGGCACCGTTTATCGGTGGTTCTCCTCCTATCTCTCCGACCGATCGCAGACGGTGTTGACAGGGGGGCAGAGGTCGGCCCCGAGGCGCCTCACTTGTGGGGTGCCACAGAGGTCGATTCTCTCGCCCCTTCTGTTCAACATCTATATGAAGCCGCTGGGTAAGATCATCAGTGGCTTTGGTGTGAGGTACCAGCTATACGCTGATGACACCCAGCTGTACTATTCCACACCGGGCCACCCCAATGAAGCTATCAAGTGCTGTCCCGGTGTTTGGAAGCCGACGGGTCTGGATGGGGAGAAACAGGCTCAAGCTCAATCCTTCCAAGACAGAGTGGCTGTGGATGCGGCATCCCGGTACAGTCAGCTGAGTCCTCGGCTGACTGTTGGGGCAAGTCACTGGCCCGATGGAGAGGGTGCGCAATCGGGGCGTCCCCCTGGATGAGCGGCTGTCTTTTGAACACCTTTTGACGGCCGTCTCCGGGAGAGCTTTCCACCAGGTTCGCCTGGTGCGCCAGTTGCGCCCCTTTCTAGACCGGGATGCCTTATGCACGGTCACCACGCCTCGTGACGTCTCGCCTGGATTACTGCAATGCTCTCTACATGGGGCTCCCTTGAGGGGCATCCGGAGGCTTCAGTTAGTCCAGAATGCAGCTGCGCGGGTGATAGAGGGAGCCCCTCGTGGCTCCTGTGTGACACCTATCCTGCGCAGACTGCACTGGCTACCTGTGGCCTTCCGGGTGCGCTTCAAGGTGCTGGTGACAATCTTTAAAGCGCTCCATGGCATAGGGCCGGGCTATTTACGGGACCGCCTACTGCTACCAAATACCTCTCACCGACCCGTGCGCTCTCACAGAGAGGGACTCCTCAGGGTGCCGTCAGCTAGGCAGTGCCGTCTGGCGACACCCAGGGGAAGGGCCTTCTCTGTGGGGGCTCCCACCCTCTGGAACGAACTCCCTCCAGGACTTCGTCAACTTCCGGACCTCCGAACCTTTCATCGCGAGCTTAAAACACACTTATTCATCTGCGCGGGACTGGATTAGATTTTAAAGTAACTGGTTTTAAGGGGTTTTTACTATTTATACTGGTTTTAATGATTTGGCTATAGAATAAGTTTTTTAATTGTCATTTTAATCTGTATTTATATGTATTTTAACTGCCTGTGAACCGCCCTGAGTCCTTAGGGAGATAGGGCGGTATATAAATATGAAAAATAAAATAAATAAATAAAATAAATAAATAAATAAAATAAGTTCCTGACAGTTTGAAAGGATCAGGACACTTAATGTATATTTTTATGCATGCGTAATTCTACTTTTGGATTAATCAAACATTTAGATTTAACAGATATTTCTTCCCTCCAGATGGTGTATATACCTTTTATTCAAGTTGAAACAATATGCCTTGAGTCTTTGTTGTTCTTTGCTGTTTTGTATTTCTATGCTTTTTAATCTTATTACTCTAAGGATATTATAAGCTGTTCAGAATCTCCTGACAGAAGTGGCATATCAATCGGAGTAACAACATAAAACAAATCAAATGCATGTACATATAAAACTGAAAGAGGCACTCTGTTTATTGTGGTCCACGTCCTTTCAAGCACTTTTGTCTTCAGAGCAGCTGAACTCATATTTTCCTAGGTCTTCTACATAATTTATATTCCCAGAGATAGCACTAAATTTCTCCTCAATCACCCCTTGGGCCATCTGTTCTCATCTCTCAAATACCTGCAGATCATTCTGTGGATTCCAATCTGAGTCAAAGATGATACAGGTATCAGCAGCAGTAAGATTGATGCCTAGCCCTCCTGCCCTTGTGCAGAGCAAGAAAACAAAACGGTCTGAATCTGGCTTGCAGAAGCGATCGATTGCAGCCTGACGTAAATTCCCACGAACCCGGCCATCAATGCGCTCATAAGTATATCTGTATAAATGGAAGTCCATGTATTATTTTAGAAATAACACTAAAAAGAAGTTTACTAAAAGACTAGGAAACCCTGCTTCCATTTACCCATATTAGCAATATAGCTTTGGGATAGTAATAAATCGATTCAATTACCTTAGTCTAGAACAGGGGTGTCAAACTCACATCATCATCACATGACATATCGGGACTTTTTTCCCCTTTGCTAAACCGGGCGTGGCCCATGGGCCAGAACTTTGACAGCCCTGGTCTAGCATAACTTTCCTCAACCTGATGGTCATTAAGAAAGCAAAAGTTTCAATCCAAATATTTCTGATAGATGCGGAAGAAGGCTAATCTAGATGATAAAGGTATCAATAATCAGCCTCCCCCTTTCGCAGAAATGCCAAAGAAATTGTGAGATGATGCATGGTTTAAGTCCAAAGATTATACTATGCATTTGGAAAAGTATTTCTTAGCTTGTCAGACACCATAAAACAAACAACTGAATTTTTCTCAGTCTTGATTGATATTTAAGTCTACAAGAATAATGTTACTAGTTTGCTACCTGACTAGCTGTATAAATGGAGCCTGCTGGAAATCTATTTTTGATCTGTGAGTATAAATATTCAAGCATAGATCAATGCTCTCTCCGAGACATACAGCATCTGAAAGTCAAAGGCATTCAGTAATATGATAGATTTTTCTAAAACTTGGTTCCTTTCCTTCAATTCTTCTCAATGCTTTTCCACTTCCTTTCCAAACTGAAAGGAAGACTGGACATACTTCTTCAGAGTCATTCATAAGAGAAGTAAATGCTGTGAGACCAGCAAATGTGCCTAGTCCATAAGATTATTCTCTTCTCTGCAGTGCTCTATGAGTGTCGTTCAAGTTAATCTCCTACAGCTTCTGGATAGCACTGCAACCCTATTTTTCTTGAGGACTTTGTCTGTTGCTATAATGGCAGGATTTAATTTTAGTGATTTGCAAAATGACTAACATGAAAAGGCCAAGGTTGCCACCAAGTAGTTGGCATGGGGGGCGGGAAGGAGGAAATCCTGCAGTTCTAATGACTACATTGACAATTTGATTGATCTCTGAGCTGCAGCATGCTCCTTTTATAAAGACAGATGCTGGATGACATCAATATTCCAAAAGTCTTGCAACTAATTATGTTTACAAAGAGCTGGAGAAATATTTCAGTTCAACATTTTTTCAATATAAGCCTTATATATGTTTGAAAAATATATTTCTTCTACAAAGAATAAAAAAGGCAAAGTGTGAAACAGCATGCAGAGAGAAACAAAATCAGAGAGAAAAGAGGAAAAAACAAAAAAGGAGGTGAAAGAACCTAGGACAATGAGAAGAAAGTAGTATATACCCGTGAGGGCAAACTTATGGCACGCATGCTCAAAGTGGCATGCACTGCCATGCCTGTTTGTCTTCTGGGTTTCTGGCGCACATGTATGCGTGACAATCAGCTGTCCTTTGTGCACGTGGCAGTGCCGAAAACCGGTGGATGCATGTGCGCTGGGCAGCTGATTGTTCGGTGCGCATGCACACCAGAACCTGGAAGTTTGGTTTTTCTGGAGCATGACCCCTTTGTGCGTGGCAGTGCTGAAAACCAGCCTACGCATGCACGCCGACCAGTTGATAATTGGGTGCGCATGCACGCTGGAACCTGGAAGTTTTGTTTTTCCAGAGCGCAGCCCTGACAAGGGTGCGCGTGTGACGTTTCCGTGCGACCTTTTTGGCACTCGGTGCTGAAAAGGTTCGCCATCACTGGTATATACAGATGCACTAGAAGATACATATAGCCTAATGAACTTATAGCCAAATAATTGTTTAGAATTGATCCAAATGATGCTCTTTTGTGTATAAGCTTCTGGGCTGTACTGACCTCCGCTGGATGAGATAATCCTCCAGGATATCAAGGCAGCGCACCATCTGGGAGAAAATCAACACCTTGTGCCCGCCTGCAATCAGCTTTGGCAGCAACTTATCAATCAGCACCAGCTTGCCTGCTGCCTGGATCATTGCCTGCAACTGGAAATCATGAGCTTCTGAGTTGTGGGTTTTACGGAAATCTTCTAGGATCTTTTCCTCTGCTCCTAATCCAGAAATAGAGAGGGAGAAAAATCAGAAGGAATTAGGTTACATAACCAATATGAAAAGCAATCCCATCATACAACATTCTAGCAGAAAACCTCTAGTGCTATTCCTTATTTTTACCGAGGCTTTGTAAAAAATACAAAACAAATGCAAGTGCCGGTTTTTATCCCTTTATGAAACATACACTCTTATAAAACGTACGTTCTGTACACACATGTAAGTGCTCTCCATCTCTGATTCATCCACAAGCAATCTTTCAGCTAAGTACACAGAGTGATATTTGTTACTGTTATGAGGCTTTCCTAATGAAAAATAAATGAAAGCAATCATAACGCTACCATCATCAACCAACTAGGAAGATAGCAAAGAAAACTAAGCAAAACATTCCTAACTATTGATGGGCAAATGGAAAATTGAAACATCATTATTTCCCCATCATACGTTAAATGGGCTGGAGTGCCCAACTTCCAGCCCTACCTCTTACCATTAATGAGGTAGGGATGATTGCAGCACTTGCGCAACTCCATCATGGTATTGATGAGGTTGGGCATGTTATGCTGGTTAGCACCCTTGGATAGAAAGCTAAAATTTTTCTCCAGGATGGCTCGATAGTATTTCTTCTGGATGTTGGTCAGCTCTACTTCAATGATGGTCTCCTGTTTAGGTGCTAGATTCTTCTCCACATCATCCTTCAGCCGTCGCAGCATCATGGGTTTTAGGAGAGACTGGAGTTTCTTCACCTGCCGGGATTGAATAGAATAGAATAGAATAGAATAGAATAGAATAGAATAGAATAGAATAGAATAGAATAGAATATTTTATTGGCCAAGTGTGATTGGACACACAAAGAATTTGTCTTGGTGCATATGCTCTCAGTGTACATAAACGAAAAGATACCTTCATCAAGGTACAACACTTACAACACTTAATGGTAGTCATAGGCTAAGAGGTAAAGGTAAAGGTTCCCCTCGCACATATGTGCTAGTCATTGCCGACTCTACGGGGCGGTGCTCATCTCCGTTTCAAAGGCAAAGAGCCAGCGCTGTCCGAAGATGTCTCTGTGGTCATGTGGCCAGCATGACTCAACACCAAAGGCGCTCGGAACGCCGTTACCTTCCCACCAAAGGTGGTCCCTATTTTTTCTACGTGCTTTCGAAACTGCTAGGTTGGCAGAAACTGGGACAAGTAATGGGAGCTCACCCCATTACATGACAGCACTAGGGATTTGAACCACTGAGCTGCCGACCTTTCGATCGACAAGCTCAACATCCTAGCCCCTGAGCCACCGCTTCCCTTAGTCATAGGCTACAAATAAACAATCAGGAAACTATCAATATAAATTGTAAGGATACAAGCAACAAAGTTACAGTCATACAGTCATAAGTGGAAGGACATGGGTGATGGGAACGATGAAAAGATTAATAGTAGTGCAGATTTAGTAAATAGTTTGACAGTGTTGAGGGAATTATTTGTTTAGCAGAGTGATGGCGTTCGGGGAAAAACTGTTCTTATGTCTAGTTGTTCTGGTGTGCAGTGCTCTATAGCGTCGTTTTGAGGCTGAAACAGTTTATGTCCAGGATGTGTGAGGTCTGTAAAAAATACAATCTACCAATATCATATATAACAGTTTCTCAATAATTCATGAAAGTAATACAGAAAATAATTCTCAGTGACGCCAGGGCTAGTACATTGAGGGAATATGTAACTGCTCAAATTCTAAGATTATAATATTAGGGCAAAACCATGTAAATGTTCTATTTGTTTTCCTGCTCCTAGTTTCAGCAAGAAAGTATATATATGCAACAGATAATAAAGGCACCTTTGGAAAACATAAGTATAAATGCATATATACCTAAAGATTTGGTGATATGTGAAAAATGAAAATCTTGGTGAATTAGGTTTGTTGGCAAGTAAGTTACATATGGGTTTCAATATAGTTGCACATGACCAGAAATATTTTGGTAAGAAAGACAATATTTGTATATGAAGAAATTGAGGATATGTTTATATATAATGAATGTCTGAGTTTGCTGCTTTGTGGTCTCTCTTTTTTTTTTTTTTTTTAAAAAGCGCACATCAGAATACAAAAACAATAATAGAGATCTATTTTATAAAAAAAAAAGTACATCACACCATAGTTTGGGCAACCCTTTTGCACTGTTTATTTCTATACCCTTTTGCCACTGTACTCAAATGCTTACTCAGTAGACAACTTAAGTCATCTGCAAAAAAAAGTCACACACGCACACCCCAACTTCCTCGGTGGAAAATCACAGGAAACCCCTATCAGTGGAGAATTTATTAAAGTATTTTCTTGTTTACCTGTTCCTCTGTTTTGAGATCCCCAAACTCCTCAAGAAAGGCTGTCTCAGATGGGAACTGCTGTGGTTCCAAGAAGTTCAGTAGGCTGAAGAGCTCCTCCACTGAGTTCTGCAGGGGTGTCCCAGTCAGCAGCACTTTGTGTTCCTGTTTACCATTCAAGAAAAGAACATAATAGTCAAGTTACAGAAAGAACAGGATAATATTAGGCTTTATTTCCAAACAATGCTGCCGCAATATTTTTGTTGACAGTAGGTCTCACTGCAAGTCAAAAATATTGTTTTCAGTTCTAGAAGCCTGGGACTGTTTTTACATCTTTAAAGCCAGCAGATATTCTGCTCAACTAATACTCCTCTAAGGAACATACAGACTTCATTTTGCCAAGCTAGAAACCTTTCTATATTTCAAGCCACTTAACGGTAAGCAGCATTCACTGGCCATCAAAATTAACTACTATTAAAATTGAAAACCATACAAAAATCTTCAGTTTCTATGGCTCTAGTATGCACACAGTAGAATAAATATTTAGCTAGCAGAAAACTATAATGAATCTTTTCTGTTATATTTTTGAAGCCACAGAACAATGAGATACTATAAAGTATAATAGCACTTGATTCAGATCTACAAAACATTAAAGAAATGAATACATTTTCATATATGCACGTGTGCCTGCATTATCTTTCATAAGCTTCTGTAGAATAGAATAGAATAGAATAGAATAGAATAGAATTTTTATTGGCCAAGTGTGATTGGACACACAAGGAATTTGTCTTGGTGCATATGCTCTCAGTGTACATAAAAGAAAAGATACCTTCATCAAGGTACAACATTTACAACACAATTGATGATCAATATATCAATATAAATCATAAGGATTGCCAGCAACAAGTTATAGTCATACAGTCATAAGTGGAAAGAGATTGGTGATGGGAACTATGAAACGATTAATAGTAGTGCAGATTCAGTAAATAGTCTGACAGTGTTGAGGGAATTATTTGTTTAGCAGAGTGATGGCCTTCGGGAAAAATCTGTTCTTGTTCTCTGTAATCTGCAGAGTCAAATTTCCATATGTTTCAGAAGAGCAATAACATTTGGAAAATTCTCACCAGACACATGAGCTTTAATCCTTCCAGTAATTTGCAGTTCCTGTTCTTGAGCCGATGGGCCTCATCAATAATCACACAACGCCAGTGGATCTTCTTCAGCTCTGGACAATCTGCCAGGATCATCTCAAACGTGGTAATAACTACATGGAATTTGAAGAGCCCAGGAAGAGGAATACCCTAAGGATGATATTATAAAAAATAAGTTGGAATTTACATTCCTAGATAGCAATTAGCACTGATCAGTTATTGCATTCCTGATAGATGTTCACTGAATACTGCAACAAACTACATGGCGCCGGAAACAAATGCATCAAAAGGAGATTTACATGTTCTACTTAAACTTAAGGTTATGGGGGATACTTCACAATACAGATAGTCCTCACTTAATGATTATTCATTTAGTGATTGTTCGAAGTAATGCTGGTGCTGAAAAAAAATGACTTATACCCAGGCCTTGCCACTTGCTCATGCTCACATGATTGCAATTCGGGCACTTGGCAGCCATTACACATTTACAACAGTTGCAATGTCACACAAACTCATAATTACCATTTGCAACATTCCCAGTTGGCTTCCAGTAAGAAAACTCAATGAAGAAGCCCTGCCAATGGAGGAAGTTGTGGTCATATGATGTCTCATGACCATGGATGATTCACCTAACGACTGCAACCACAACTGCCAGAACTGTAATCACTAAGCAAGGCAGTCACATGATGTTTTGCTTAATGACTACTTTGCTTAGCTGCAGACTTGCTGATGAAAATTAGGGTTGTTAAATGAGGACTACCTGTGCTATTAATTAGCCATGACCATTCTCTTATTCATAAATAAATATTCAGCATTTAAATTATAGCGGTATAATTCCACTATCTATCTGGGACCTTCTCAAGCATATCTGTCCACGTGTAGAAAATCCAAAGAAATGCAATGTGAATCCAGACCTACAACTAAAAGGCAACCAATCCACACAAATATATTTTTCCATGTGGTAGTCTGCCATTCTGGTTTTCTGTACAGGTAGTCCTCAAGTTACGACCATTTGTTCAGCAACTGTTCAAAATTATGAAAGCATTGAACAAAGGGACTTACAACCAGCACCCCTGTGCTCACCTAAACAAAATTTAGGCCTTAATAAAAAGCTTGCACTTTATGATTGGTTGCATAGTTCCATGGTCACATGATTGCCATTTATGATCTTCCCTGCTAACTTCCCACAAGCAAAGTCAATTTGGAAATCTCTCCTAGCCTTTTACATGGATTCCCCCCTTTGCTCATACACATGTATTTCCAAACGCTTCTTTCCAGCTTCATTCACATGCATGCACAGTATCCTCCTTCCCCATTTTGCTCACTCGCATGTACCCACCACCTCTCTACTTTCCTGGCCTCCCTGCACTCACATGCACCCCGTGTTCTCCTCCCTAGACCTCGCTGCAATCACATGCACCCAGGATGCTCTTTCTCTGGCCTCCCTGAGCTCCCATAGACATACACCTTCCCCAGCCTCCCTGCATTCCCATGCACCTTGCAGCCTCCTTCCCAGCCTTCCCCTGCACTCATATGCACTCCTTGCCCTCCTTCTCTCACGTTGCTGAGCTTGCACAACTCTCCAACCTCCGACTTGTGTGCATCCTGTGTCAAGCCTCCCAGATCCTTCCTACCCCCTGCAACAAGCCACTATGGCACCCCCAGTTCTTACATAGAACAGTGTAGAACAGTTTGCTTCCTGTTTAACAACCCACATGTCTTGGGGTTACGATAACATTGGGATGGCCTGTACTTGTGTTACTAAGTGATTTAGTCATATGACATCACATTTACAACTACATTGCTTAGTGACAGAAGTCCTGGTACCAACTGCCATTTTAACCTGAAGATTACCTATAGTGTGTTTGACTTTAAAAATGGTGAAGAAACATCCTGAATCTTTATTTTCAAGTTGTCAAACATGGGATGCTACTTAGCTAAGAAATGCCTAAATACAAGTTGGCCTTTCTTGTTAAGCTTTATTTTTAATTAATTCTCCCCACTTCACTCTGAGGATTATATTCCCAAAACTGAAAACAAGCAGGAAAAAGTTCCTTAAGATATATACAGCAGCACAAACCTGGGTATCCCGATAAACCATCTCATATTGCTGGATCATCTGGCGGCTTATCTGGCTGCCATGGTACACAATGGCGTTCATCTCCGTCCAAGTGCGGAATTCTCGCTCCCAGTTTGTGATGGTAGAAAGTGGAGCAATGATGAGAAATGGACCTCGAAGACCCATCAGATAGATCTCAGAGAGGAATGTAATGGACTGGATCGTCTTCCCCAAACCCATTTCATCAGCCAGAATGCAGTTTTTCCTGTGGAAATGCCACAGCAGCCATTACAAAGCTTCGGAAGCCCTTCTGAAAATGATTCCTTTACCAATGGGTGAAGTCCCCTGCAGACTAATACTGACACAAAATATTGCCTATGGGAATTATTTCAACCAACTTCTTTGTTCTTGGGATTTATTTCCACGCTCTGTGGTAATGAACAAGGCATATTAGCACATATGGAAAATTAGCTTTTTCTTGAAGAGTCTATTCATCTTGAGAATTTAACCCTTTTGCGGTTCCTAAGCATGGCTTTTTTCTCAATTTTTCCCTTCCCTATCCAGTTACCTCTTTTCTTTGCCTCATTCACATCCAGTTTTGTTCTCCCGTTCCTCTTTCCTTCCCTTTCCAGTGCAGCTATCCCTTCTCCTTAACTCATCTCCAGCCTGCTTTTTTGTCTTTTTTTTTTTTTTGGGAGTTTCTGCTGAAAGGAGGGAAGGTAATGTGTGTATAATGTGTTTTTGCATGTGAGAGTTGTTTGTGTATTATAAAATAAATAGTTGGTAAATGCCAATGAGAGATCAATTAATTTTATAAATGGGACATCTTATTTTACAATGAATTAATTTTAATTAGACATTGTTCATTCAGCTAGTATCCTTCTCTTGTCTTTTTTTGAATATAGATTAAGCAAGTATATAAACACACACCCATAAATCACACACAAGTGTGACACATGGACACATTCACAGGAGACAGCAAAAGCTCCATGTCTAGTTTTAGCTGGAGATGGGACCCTTGGCTGACCAGATCCTGCACAATCCAGAGGAATTTTATCAGTGTTTATATTTTTTTTCTATCTACTCTTCCTTTGGACAGAGGAGCATTAAACTCTGTGTAAATAACTTTTCAAGTAAATATGGTAAGTCTAAAGCAGGGGTTTCCAAACTTGGCAACTTTAAGACTTGTGGGCTTCAACTCCCAGAATTCCTCAGCCAGCAAAGCAAAGCTAGCTGAGGAATTCTGGGAGTTGAAGCCCACAAGTCTTAAAAGTTGCAAAGTTTGAAGACCCTTGGCCTAAAGTATGGCAACATCATATCTACGAAATGCTGAATTAACTTCCCAAGTTTCATGTTTTTAACTTTCAACATATTGTCCGAAATGGTTAAAATAGTTTTAAAATGTATGTAAAGGTGTGCACCCACACCTACACTCACAGGCAGGGTGTGATCCAGAAAGAAATTAGTACGGAAAACCAGAAACAATTCCCAGGACTTCAGGAATAATTTGTCATATTATTATCCCCACTGGGAATGCTTATTTGCAACCCACCTATTATACCAGTTAAAAAGCAGCCAATTCATTCCCTCCAGCTGATATTCCCGCAATTCATTGTTGTTCTTATAGTCCCGAGACTTTTCTAGCTTTTGCCAAGACTCTGAGGCAGGACGCTCCTAAAACATAAAAAAATGAATTAGGGACGGAGGAAGCAAGGAAGCAAGCAAGGAAGAAATTGTATTGATCAGGAGAGTCCCTGACCAGTTTGGGTCACTAGACATATTTGGAAAATGGTGAGGAGTATGTAGTATCGTTGTAGATATACTACAACCTCCCTCACCACCAATTTACCAGAATATGGAATTTGATCTCAGCTACATTCTCTTGCTCTCTATATAATACCTGAATATTTACCAACAAAACATAAAATAGCAGCTACACATCATATATATTGTCTAAAAATAATGATATGGTCTAGGTACTGTGGTAGAGAGGGGGCAATGATGACAAGTAAACCTCAAAGATCCATCAAGTAGACCTTAGGGAAGAATGTAATAGACTGGATTGCCTTCCAGAATATAGGTGAATCCACAAGGACTTTGCTATTCTGACTCATTTCTGATCATTTAGACTACTGCAATCAGCTCTATATGGGACTGCCTTTAAAGAGCTCTTGAATCTTCATATGGTCCAAACTTCAACAGATCAGTATATTTCCAGTATTCACTGCTCATGTCCATTATGTACTTGCTGAAGAGTCTGTATTGGCTTTTGAAATATTGGTACTAAAACCATTTATGGTTTAACACAAAGTTATCTTCAAGCATTCAGTTCTTGAATCAGCCAGAGCTTTTCTATCTTGCCAGGAAAAGTAGCAGGTGGTTCACTGCTTTCGGGAAATGGAGGAGGCTGAGGCAAGCACTGTTATTGTAGCAGTGTCAGGCGTCTGGAATGGCCTCCTACTATAAATGACACAAGTCCCAATTTTAGTTACCTTCCAGAAATAATTGTCTTTTGGATTATTTAGATGGACTGATTTTTGGATGTTTGGTTTGTATGTTTGTCTTTACTGAATTATCACTGTGTTAATTATATATTATTAGAAAACCAAAGTGAGCCCTATGGGAGTGCAGTGGGATATAAATAAATAAACAAATAAATAAATAAAATGTTACATTTCAGCAAAACATATGATCCAGTGCCGTGATACATTCTGATCAATAAGCTATGGGTTGAAAACATGACAATTAAGTGAACATATCAGTGGATTGAAAATCATACTTAAAGAATGCTAATAAATAGTTCCCTGTCAAAACGGAGGGATTGTATTGGCTAGGATCTCACAAGGTTCAAGTCTCAGCCTATACTTCTCAGATTTGCAAATTACTTGGCAATGGAAATGGAAAGAGATAGAAATGAAATTCTGATAAGATTAGAGAAATTTAATAGAGACAAATGCAATATAGGAAATAGAAATAAAATTCATTAATTCCCCCAGACAAGGATACTTAAAACCTAAGGACCTTGGTTTTCTTTCCTTGTTTTGTCCAAAACCCACCCTGTGATATCTGCCCCATAAATTTCCCCATTATAGATTTAAAAAATCTAATCTATATCAGAAGCACTCCTATAGATCAGTTCATAATGTGGCAGAAAAACAAAAAAATACTGTAGTACTATCTTTTGAAAACCACATTAATGAGACAGCATCTAAAGAATGTATAAGAATATGTATACAAATCGTAACTTATGAATAAAAGTAGTTTAAAACACAGAAACCAAGGGGTTGGGAAGCTTTTTAACCAAAATATGGGAAATGGTAGACTAAATCAATAAATCTATATAAGATAGCAGAATTATATAATTAAAGTACTTTTGCCCTTACTTAAAGCTTCTGGCAAATATATATATATACAAATATATATAAAATATATCCAATTGCCAATCATTACCTCAGGGAGAAAAATATACTCTGTAAAATATAAGGAAATATGTTTTTGTGTCAAATATTTTGAAAGCAAATATATTTTTGGAAAGGACAAACAATAAAATTGTATGTTTATTTATTGGAAGGTAGTTCAGTAGATCCATAGGACTGCAGCATGTGTAAATTCCACTGCTTATGGCACTGAGAAACAGATTGGAATTTCCATGGACAACATGGGACACTATCTTCCACTTAGAAAATACTATTTCTTTGTTTATTTTGTACTCTGACTGGCACAATACAAATGGCAAAGGCATCTGAATGAAGACAAGAGAGGAATGCTCAGAGCTGCTCAGTTTAAGTACCAAGAAAAGACATAGGAAAGAATAGCAAGATTAAAAAAAACACTGCCAGATAAATGGCTCTGAAAGAGGAAATTATGTTAAACTACAATATTCTTTAATTAATGTTTATTTCACAAATAACTATCAGTGCTTTCCCCCATCAAAATCAAAGTTAGTTTATTTTTACCAAGGATTTAAGTTCTGGTGGAATTTGGAGAAATTCAAACTCTTTAACCTTGCCAGGATCAACATCCTCCTCAAGCTCCCAAGTACTTTCTTCATAGGGTAAGGAGCACCACTTCACCAGGTAGTGAGTCACCTCCTACAATCCAGGAATAACAAAAGGCAAAGCAGTGAGGGCTCAAAACAAAAAGTGACAAAGGACAAATAATGGAACTCTTTGAGGAGACATAATCTGGGGGGAAAATCAAGATCATTATCAATTTGATAAGCTGAAATGTATGATGTATGCAAGAGTATAACCATGATTGATATGATCATGGATACAACTTTAGAGCCAGCTATCACATGCTTACAAATAAAAAAAAATAGCTTTATGTAAAGTAAACCTTTATCATTCCAGGGTCACTTTCGACTGAAAGATGGGCAGCATATAAATTTAATTAATAAATAAATATTTCTTCACAAAAAGTGGACATCAACTTCCAAGTGTAGTTTTTAATGTGAATGTTTTAAAAAGGTAAACTCATAAAACATTTAGTCATCATTTGTTAATCAATAACCTATGTTTTATCTTCAGTTCTTTTTTCTTAATAGAAATAATTGATTTAGCATGAAAGGCAGGGAGCAAAAATATGAATTTTCAACTATATGGATTTTCCATGGATTTCCATAGGCCTTGGGAGAGAGGAATGATTTAGTATCAATACTCTCACTTATCTCTAATTTTTAAGACCATGTATACTGTACAATTACACAAGTACATGGGAGGAGAAATATATCAAAAATTTTGTCACCATGTAAAAATTATCTCCATACCTCATTTCTAACTTTGTGTTACTAGTAGAATATTTTCTTATAGCTATACAAAACGTTCATGATCACATAATTCAAAATGTGAAGTGAAAATTGAATAATGCTTTATCATTTATACCTAAGTAAACTGTAAGAATTAAACCAATATATCCTTATTTTAATTAATCCAGAATAGAATAGAATTTTATTGGCCAAGTGTGATTGGACACACAAGGAATTTGTCTTGGTGCATATGCTCTCAGTGTACATAAAAGAAAAGATACGTTCATCAAGGTACAACATTTACAACAATTAATTAATTGTTAATTAATTAACAATTAATCTGGATTAACAATTAATCCAGAAAGGTTTAGGGCATTTGTTAAAAAGTAGAGGGCTTCTCTATAGTCTCCTTCTGATTTTCACTAAAACATGGAATTATATAGACTTTATGTTGATTCCATTCTTTTTTTTAGGTACAGGAATATTGCCTATATTGGCTGACAGACTCTTACTTTTCACACCAGGAGGCTTCTCTAATGCTAAAAAAACCACAACTGGGCTGCAAAAATGTAACTGGTCACTAAGTGGCAACAAAAAGATACACAAATTTATAAGCTACCATCTAATAGTCATCTGAATTTTTGCAGTCCAGATATGATAATGCCTAACCAACATGACTGAACTTGGGGTTTACTGCATGCAAACATATGATGAGTTAGTGTCAACACCTAATAAATTTGACAATTGTGGGGATTTAAGGACCATTTAAAATGTGAGCATTTTATAGACATCATCACTGCCTTGAGGGGAGTTGGAACTTCCTATTTACAAAGTTGACACTATGCTCCATTCTCAGTCAGATGGAATTTGGAGCCTGGAAGATGCCAAGGACTATACCCAAGGTGCTACGTTGTGGAGCACAGCTCTGAGGCATGAGAAATGAAAAGAATCAGAGTATTTTAAAGCCAGGTAAGGAATTTACCTCTCAAGCTTGGAGTAGTCTCTGCCTGAACTCTTGTCACTTTTCCATGAAGCAGAACACCTATACCATAATTGTGCTGATCTTACCATATCTAAACCAAAGTTTCAAGGCACTACATCTCTTCCAAGGGAGCCATGAAGTTCAAAGAAAAAGTCTCTTTCTAGACTATATTTGAGTATGGGTTATTAAGGGAGGGAAAAGGCTGCTTTTTATAGTTGCAATTTAAATGCACACATTGCTACAGATCTCAGAAAAATTGTCCTACAAAAACTCTATCCTAGAGTCACACAATGACTACATTTCAGTAATCTTTTATTTCCAGCACTAAGCTTGCTGAGTCAGCACGACAAACTGCATGGATGTTCACAATTACTTAGCTGAAAAACTCTTGGCAATTAACAGACAGATGGGGTGGGCAGGAAATTGTATCACTGTATTTTACTAAGGAGCTCCCTCCCCTTCCCAGACTGAGGTCAGCCATGAAAATCAAGAGAGTGGAGAATGTGAATTGCAAATAACAATCATGGTGAGAACAAAATCTACCTCCCCAGTTTCGGAGTCCTTTGTATGAGCCACTTCTAGAATTCTATCAACTTCCACATAGTCTGGATTGAATAGATCTTCATCAGGCTGGCAAAATAAGAAACAAACAGCAGATATGTCATATTAGGCCTAGCCAGGAAAAAAAATCAGTTTCTCAAGTTAATACCGTATTTTTTGGAGTATACGACCCACTTCCACCCCCCCAAATGTATCTGAATGTAGCTTTTTCGAAGCTTTTTTTCAGCCCTAAGGAGGCGCTAGCGAGTGAAGGATCTTCCCAGCTTTGCCTGCTCCCTTCAACTCTCAGCTGGGCTTCAGAAGCTTTTTTTCAGCCCTAAGGAGGCGCTAGCGAGTGAAGCAATCTCCATGCTTTCCCTGCTTTTCTCATTGCTGCTCCCTCTCAGCTGTGCTTTAGAACCTCTTTTTTATCCCCAAGCAGGGGATAAAAAGCGAGCACACGCTCAAAACCAGCAAACTAATGGGCTGAAGCTGAGCAGACTAAGGACTCTAGACAGATGAGTACCTGGTAGGCAGATTTTTTTTTCCTATTTTCCTCCCCCAAAACTAAACTGCGTGTCTTATACTCCCAAAAATACAGTAATTCATTTCAGATAGTGAAACAAGAAAGTCATATAGGCTGACAGAAGCAAGAGTTTGGGCCTCATGAACTAGCAGGAAGGAAGCAATTTCTACCGTCAAATAATTTCATTTTATTTTTAATAGCATTGCAGGCAAAACAGCTCTTTAGCAGGTTCTTCCCTGGACTTTCTTGTAGAAATAAAAGCTTTGGCAGCTTTTTTCCTTACATACCTCAGTTGCAATCTTTGAAATATAAGCCCCGAATAGGTGTGTGAAGACCAAGAAATATTAGAAAAACAATTCCACCCAAACCTCCTTATTTTCACTTGTAAAACTGTGAATTCTGCTCATCTAGAATAAAAGTGCAAAGGTCCAGAGCAGAAACTCAACTCTCCCAAATGCTCCACTACTTCCCACCAAAAATAAGTAAAACTAAATATAAGAAAAAAGATAGCAGTGGGAGGATGGTTACATAACATGAAAGGACATTCTTTGGAATCTGGAGCTATGTTGGGATCCCTGAAGAATATGGGATGGATGGCAAAGAGACCAGCTGAGAAGACTTTATCTCTCTTCTTCAAGCAAAGAGTTTGCAACTTATTTCCACTTCTAACCTTTTCCCAATTTTTCCCATACCCTGAAACTAGAAAAATGCTTAATTTTGGAGAATGAAACTACAATTTCCTACAGGTAGTACTCCTTGAGTTATGATGGCAATTGGGACGAGGATTACTGTTACTAAGTGATACGGTTGTAAAGAACTATATCATGTAACTGGGTAGCAGGGCTATGGCAATCCTGGCAGTCCTGGAATCCCAGGTAAGAAATACAGGGGTGTCACAGAGAAAGTTGGGGAGGTCCAGTACAGGTTGCATGTGATTTGGGGGAAGCCAAGGAGGGCATGGGAGGGCTGGTGGAGGTTGCGAGCAAGTAGGGAGGTGCTGCAGTCTAGAACAATTTACGGGAGAAACTTGAGACCTTTGCTGCCAGCTTCCACGTTGACTTTGCTTATGGGAAGCTGGGAAGGAAAGTCACAAATAGTAACCACTTGGCCACAGCTACCTGCATCATCATAATCACAAACAGAGCAACCAAGCTCCTGGAATGCGATCACGTGATGGGGTGCTACAATTGCTACAGCTTTGGGAACCAGTCGTAGGTCCATTCTTTCAGTATCACTGTAACTTTGAATGGTTACTGAATAAATGGACATGAGCCAAGGACTACCTGTATGGAAAGTGTGAGTTTAATGCCAACAGTTATTTCTTTTTCAAGATGCTGGTTGGAAGCAATTACCAAACAAAAACAGCAACTGTAAATCAACCAATATGCTCACTGAGTATTCATCCTGAGCTGTTAGAAATATAAATATCTATTATGATAAGCTTGAAATTACCATACTGAATGAACAGGACATGAATTATTTATCTCTACTCAGGAGAAGATCAACCTCTTCCATTCCAATTCCACAATACATCTACAACAGCATCACATGTAACAACATGATAGTTAGAAAGAGAGCACTCTAAAAACAAGATTCTTAGGTTTCTATTGACTGGCAACATGCCATCATACAAACCTTTCTATTCCTGTTTTCCTCTGGCAGAGGTACAATAATAATTTTGTACTTTTATCCATCTAGGCCGGGGTGTCAAATTCAAGGCCCAGGGACCAGATCTGGCCCACAGGGTGCTTAGATATGGCCTGGAGGCCCACCCCGGAAACAGTGAAGGACTGGCCCACGGTGCCTCTGCTAGTGAAAAAGGAGCTTGGAAGGGCCACACATGGTTCACCCAGCTCTGTTTTCGGTCGCAATGGCTTCCTGCAGCACTCTGCCAACGAAAATGGAACTCAGGGAGGCTGCACACACCCCGCCTGGGCTCAGTTTTTGGCCGCGATGGCCTCCTGCAGCCCTCTGCCAACAAAAATGGAGCTTGGGAAGGCTGCACGCAGCCCGCCCAGACTCCTTTTCGGGCACAACAACTCCCTCCTGTAGCTCTCTGCCAACAAAAATGGAGCTTGGGTGGGTCATGTGCTGCCTCCCCGAGCTCTGTTTTCAGTGGCAGAGGGCTGCAGGAGACCGTCGTGGCCAAAAACAGAGCTGTCGTGTCCCACTCCCCCTCCGACGACCAGGTCTAGGAAGTCCGTATCAAGCGCGGCAACAAAGCCTCTGCAGCTTTGCCAAATTCCTTCCAGGTTTCTCAGGGCAGGCAGGAGTCCAAGTTGCGACGTCAGCAAACTAGATGAGACTTTGCTTGACTCAAGGTTGGAATGCCACAAGCAGGTCCTTTATATAGACTGTGGGGTGTGGCTCCATGACTCAGCATTTATCCAGGCCTGCCCCCCCCTTCCTTCTGCTGGCGTCGCCTCTCAGATCTCCGGAAGCGAGGATCCTCCCACTGTGAATTCTCTTCAGCTGAATCTGCTGTTGGCAATTCCAGCACGTGGCTGGCTCCCTGCTCACACGCTGTAGGAGTGAGGTTTGTTTGTTCATTCCTGACATCCTGTCCAGGCACGGGGCCAGGGCCGGGGGCTGGAGGCATGACAGGCCGTTCATCTTCATTATCAGACTCCAGTCTGATAACAGGCCTGGGTGTAGACGGGAGGGGCCCGGCTGAGGAGAGGAGGGAGGACGAGGCACAACAAGAGCCTTGATGACTGACATCGAGCTGGCCACACCCACCCTGGCCATTTATTTATTTATTTTATTTATTAATTAATTAAATTTCTAGACCGCCCTTCTCCCGAAGGACTCAGGGCGGTGTACAGCCTTATTAAAATACATAGATAGACAATAAATTTAAAATAATTTTAAAATGAAATATTTAACCGGCCAATTTAACTAAAAATAGCAAAACCAATTAAAATCAGTACAAAATTTAAAATTTAAAATTTAAAAAACTAAAAAATCTAATCCAGTCCTGCGCACCTGAATAAGTGTGTTTTAAGTTCACGACGGAAGGTTCTAAGGTCCGAGAGTTGGCGAAGTCCTGGGGGGAGCTCGTTCCAGAGGGCGGGAGCCCCCGCAGAGAAGGCCCTTCCCCTGGGTGTCGCCAGACGACACTGCCTAGCTGACGGCACCCTGAGGAGTCCCTCTCTGTGAGAGCGCACGGGTCGGTGAGAGGTATTCGGTAGCAGAAGGCGGTCCCGTAAATAGCCCGGCCCTATGCCATGGAGCGCTTTAAAGGTGATCACCAACACCTTGAAGCGCACCCGGAAGGCCACAGGTAGCCAGTGCAGTCTGCGCAGGATAGGTGTCACCCGGGAGCCACGAGGGGCTCCTTCTATCACCCGCGCAGCCGCATTCTGGACTAACTGCAGTCTCCGGATGCCCTTCAAGGGGAGCCCCATGTAGAGAGCATTGCAGTAGTCTAGGCGAGACGTCACGAGGGCGTGAGTGACCGTGCATAGGGCATCCCGGTCTAGAAAGGGGCGCAACTGGCGCACCAGGCGAACCTGGTAAAAAGCTCTCCTGGAGACGGCCGCCAAATGATCTTCAAAGGACAGCCATGCCCCGGCTACAGTTTATAAAAATCCAAACAGAGTTAAAATCAATTTTTAAAAAGTTGAATGAGTTACAATAGGGAACACGATTGCCATAGCTAAGCAATTTGGTTATAAAGTGCAACATTATGTGACTGCATGCTTAGCAATAGCAATCCAGAAATTCCTGGTTGTAGTCATAACCCCAAGACATGTGGGTTATTAAGCAAAAAGTAGAGGGCATCCCAGTTAAGAAGCATGGGAATGCCATGGGGGAGAGGCTCTGGGGGAATCTGGCACAGATTGCTTATAAATTGGGGGTTGCTGCAATGCGGATTGAACTCGGGCAATTTGGGGAAAGAGGATGTGAGTCCCTGTGTACAAGTGCAGGGAGGCTAGTGAAAGAGGGTAAAAGAAAAGCTCTTCAATCATAATTTTGCTTTGGTTTACAGCAATGATGCTGCTTATATGCATAAACATTGCTAATTGTGTACATTGACAATACCACAAAAAATAAACCCAGTTAAAAGATCTTTAAATATATTCTGAGAAAGAACATAAAATCAACCAAGAAAATTCATTACTGACCTCAGTGAAAATGTGCTTCATTTGGGCCTGTTTATTGAAAAGCGTTTAATCTTCTGAGAGATCCGTGGATCTTTTTCTAGCTCCTCCATGGTGGCCCATTTACAGTGCAAATAAGAACTATGAATTAATGAAGAGTATCATTCAGATTATTAAGAAGGAACCAGGAAGACATGATTGGCATTTTAACACAAACTTGTCCAAATCTCACTTACTTCAAGTATGTAATTGCATCACAATATCTTTATATTTCCAAAAGCTGAAGTGTAATTTACAGCCATATTAAAAATACATAGATAGACAATAAATTTAAAATAATTTTAAAATGAAATATTTAACCGCCAATTTAACTAAAAATAGCAAAACCAATTAAAATCAGTACAAAATTAAAATTAAAATTTAAAAGCTAAAAATCTAATCCAGTCCTGCGCACCTGAATAAGTGTGTTTTAAGTTCACGACGGAAGGTTCTAAGGTCCGAGAGTTGGCGAAGTCCTGGGGGGAGCTCGTTCCAGAGGGCGGGAGCCCCCGCAGAGAAGGCCCTTCCCCTGGGTGTCGCCAGGCGACACTGCCTAGCTGACGGCACCCTGAGGAGTCCCTCTCTGTGAGAGCGCACGGGTCGGTGAGAGGTATTCGGTAGCAGAAGGCGGTCCCGTAAATAGCCCGGCCCTATGCCATGGAGCGCTTTAAAGGTGATCACCAACACCTTGAAGCGCACCCGAGAGGCCACAGGTAGCCAGTGCAGTCTGCGCAGGAGAGGTGTCACATGGGAGCCACGAGGGGCTCCTTCTATCACCCGCGCAGCCGCATTCTGGATTAACTGCAGTCTCCGGATGCCCTTCAAGGGGAGCCCCATGTAGAGAGCATTGCAGTAGTCTAGGCGAGACGTCACGAGGGCGTGAGTGACCGTGCATAGGGCATCCCGGTCTAGAAAGGGGCGCAACTGGCGCACCAGGCGAACCTGGTAAAAAGCTCTCCTGGAGACGGCCGCCAAATGATCTTCAAAGGACAGCCATGCCCCGGCTACAGTTTATAAAAATCCAAACAGAGTTAAAATCAATTTTTAAAAAGTTGAATGAGTTACAATAGGGAACACGATTGCCATAGCTAAGCAATTTGGTTATAAAGTGCAACATTATGTGACTGCATGCTTAGCAATAGCAATCCAGAAATTCCTGGTTGTAGTCATAACCCCAAGACATGTGGGTTATTAAGCAAAAAGTAGAGGGCATCCCAGTTAAGAAGCATGGGAATGCCATGGGGGAGAGGCTCTGGGGGAATCTGGCACAGATTGCTTATAAATTGGGGGTTGCTGCAATGCGGATTGAACTCGGGCAATTTGGGGAAAGAGGATGTGAGTCCCTGTGTACAAGTGCAGGGAGGCTAGTGAAAGAGGGTAAAAGAAAAGCTCTTCAATCATAATTTTGCTTTGGTTTACAGCAATGATGCTGCTTATATGCATAAACATTGCTAATTGTGTACATTGACAATACCACAAAAAATAAACCCAGTTAAAAGATCTTTAAATATATTCTGAGAAAGAACATAAAATCAACCAAGAAAATTCATTACTGACCTCAGTGAAAATGTGCTTCATTTGGGCCTGTTTATTGCGAAAGCGTTTAATCTTCTGAGAGATCCGTGGATCTTTTTCTAGCTCCTCCATGGTGGCCCATTTACAGTGCAAATAAGAACTATGAATTAATGAAGAGTATCATTCAGATTATTAAGAAGGAACCAGGAAGACATGATTGGCATTTTAACACAAACTTGTCCAAATTTCACTTACTTCAAGTATGTAATTGCATCACAATATCTTTATATTTCCAAAAGCTGAAGTGTAATTTACAGCTAATATCATGTTTAAAATGTTAAGAAAAATGCAATCAAATAAGCATATTCTGGCAGAACTATGCATAAAAACGATATATATTAGATTACTAGTGTTTCTCCAAAGATATAAATCGAGAAAAAAAATTAAAAAATTCAAATATTAGGAAAAGTGCTGCAGAAATCAGCTATAAGGAATTTAAAGTTGGAAAAATAAAAATTGAGCAAAATCAAATTTGACAAATCAGTCAACTTCTACTATGAAGAAATAGATGCTACTTTATATGTTTTGGACATCCAAAACTGAACAGTACGTAGCACATTGATAAGACAAACACATGCTATACGTACAAATTGCGGTACTTTACATAGAACTCTTCCTGTTCATAAGTTGCTCCTCCAGGATAAATCTGGAACAACAATTATTTGTTTGTTTGTTTGTTTGTTTAATTATATAGATATATTATACCCATTAATGCTTAGCATCCATTATATATTATTTATTTATCTATTTTTATTTATCTATTTCTCAATTTCTCTATTTATTTATTTATCCATCCATCTAGCCATCCATTCAATCAATCAATTTCTATAGCTGCCCATCTCACTCAATGACTCTGGGCAGCTTACAAATAAAAAATACATTACAATTAAAAATACTGAAAACATTTTAAAATTAAAATAAAAAAACCATCCAGATTATATCCATTCATTAGTATCCATTATAGCCATTAATGCTTAGTCAACATCATTTGGACAAAACTGAGGCTAAGCAAGGACCACACTCCACAGCCAATGATAGCTTACTTGAAAAAACTACTTTGTAATGTAACCAAATATAAGATTCCACAGGTACAATATTCAAATACGACTGGAATAATATTAAAATCCACTTGGCAAGAAAAGCAGAAGTGAATAGGAAAAGTAAATGATAATCCCATTCCTTACTGGTATTAAACCAAGTCATTCAAATCTCTCAGGAATAAGAAATAGCAAAGCAATACCTGAGATGTTCCTATAATAATTTTTTCCATATGCTTCTCCTGCAGTAATATGACTACATACCTTAATTACAAGAAAAGCTGAACTGACCATGAGAAAAAACTCTGAATCTATTTTGAAATAATATTATTGGCTCATTCCAGATTACAAAATAATGGGCAAACATCTGACCTTCTAGACCCTTCTAGACCCTAACAGATTAAAATAAAATACTTTTTATTTATTTATTTATTTTTTATTTATAATTTAATTTCTATACCGCCCTTCTCCCGAAGGACTCAGGGCAGTTTACAGCCATATTAAAATACAGAATATAAATAACGAATTTAAAAAGAATTAAAAACAAATATTTATTAGGCCAAATCAACTAAAACGGTCACAGACCGACATAAAACCCCTTTAAAATTACAATTAAAATACACTTAGGCTAGTCCCGCACGATGAAATAATAAAGTCTTCAGTTCACGTTTGAAGGTCTGGAGGTCGGGACCAGAGAAGTGGTGGAAGTTACTTCACAGTGGCTGCATTAGTTACAAACTTAAGTGGCATATGGGAAAAGACAGTAGATCTATCAATTGGCTTTTATCAGGTGCGGTTTGATTCTACTCAGGCTTCAATCAAAATTGGTGATATACTCGCACCCACACACAAACTTTATTATATCAAACTTACTTTTATCCAGTTTTCACTCTATTTATTAATGTAATACAGCCAATTGATACAGAATTTTTCTCTCAAAAAAAACCCTTTTATCCCAAAGCTTGCAGTCCTAAATATAAATAATTGCTTCATGAGCAAGTATTGTTAGGGAATAAACCATGGCAGCAGAGAATATGTTTCAGATCTGAACATCCACTTACATACTGGAATTGGTGAGGTGGGGAGGCAACTTTTGAGGCACAATTTTGTCCATCAGTTGCATTCTGAATTTAAGTACCCACTCTAGGCAAATAGAGAACAATATCCCTCTGCCTTGAGCTTCAAACTGAACACTTGTCCTGCTTTCAGCAGGACTTCCAAACTCCAGACTACTCATTCACTGCATGAAGAAGCTAAGCTCCAAACATAGTAGTCCTACTATTCATTATCAAATTACTGTAGGAAACAAATTATGATAAAGTAAATAATTTACAGCATCTTCTTATAATACCAATTATTATAATCTAACACAATCAATCATATTCTTTCCTTTCAATAGAATAATAACTCATAAAGGAACTGAAAGGGCTCTGAGGACAAGGGAAGCTCTCACCTCTTTCTGCACCATCCTGGAGGCAAGAATTTTCTCAATGATGTTGGCATCGTCCTCAGGAGGTTCCTATGGAGCAGAGTCAGGAAGAAGGAAGTTTAGCTGCCCAGATGTGATCATGGCATTTAGTGTTTTAAAGAAATGTACATTAAAAGTTGGACCCTCCGTATTTCAAGACATCTCTTGGAATTAATATAGACAGGGTACTTTTTGTCATGTAAAAATCACATGATTGCCATTTGTAACCTTTTGATGGTTTCCCCACTGACTTTGATGGAAGGTTGTTAGGTTCAGTCACGTAACTGCGGGATGCTGTGATCATCATAATTGTGAGCTGGTTGTGAAGTACCCAAATCACAATCACATCACCACCAGGCTATTGCGACAGCCACAACTCTGAGGATCGGCTGTAAATCTCCTTGTTCGGTACCATCGTAACTTTAAACAGGCACTGAACTAACAGTCATTAATGGTGATTACTTATATTTGATGTACAATTCTATTCTGGATTTGTCTATTCTAATGATCATATACTTATTATATAAAAAGGAAGTGGCAGATAAAGTGGGTGAAAGCGCCTGAAGATTACTAAAGGCAATCACTGAAAACAAGTTACCAGCTTAAGAACTGAATTTAGTTTACATATGTATTTCTGTTAGTTGCACACTTTCTCTGCATCTCTCCCTGACCTGACAGGATTATTCTTGTGGGGGAAAAATAGGAGGAGGACAGAGTTTTACTCACCTCCTTGAGTTACCTATACAGTAATAAAGGCGGGATAAAATCTAATAAATAAATAAGGTATTGGGAGAAGGGTGCCATTGTGTCAGTGTTGAATCCTGGCGAGTGCTTGGACAAGTTCCTGCAGTTTTCTTGGCAAAATTTTGGAATGGTTTGCCATTGCCAGCTTCCTAAGAGAAAGACTGATACAAAGTTACCCAGTTAACTTTGTGCCTAAGGTGGAACCACTACTGAAGAGTCTCCGAGTTCCCAAGGGGATGCCTTAACCACTACACCGAACTGATTCTTAAGTCATTTATGTTGTTTTAATTATAATAGAAGCTTATCACAATTATCAATCTTTGCTTATAATTAAATATAAAGAACTACTTTAAGAAATATTATAAATACGGAGAAATCAAAATCAGATTAGAATTTCATTTGGGAAATACTTATTTGGTAGTAAATTAAATAAGAATTGCTTCTGGGTATGTAAATATTATTACATTTCAAGTGACAGAAAATAATCAGTTAAATGATTCACTTATTTAGGATAATTTAAAATTACAGAAAAAGGTTAATGCTGCATTTTTCTGGTATATCACCCCACATGATATCCTCGATTGGGAAATTTGTTACAAAATGAATGCACTCTACAAGAATTCAGTTTAGTAAAAAACCCATTGATTTTATTCAAGATATGTAATTCTTTTCAAATTGCTGCAGACATGATCTCACATGTCTCTGTGCCATGAGTTCACGGACAAATGGATTTTCTAAATGGAACTAAGTTTTGTTTCCCAATTGTCCCAGCCATACCTCCGCTTGCCAAGCCAAGGTAGACGCAGAAAGTGCAGAAGCCCGGCCAGCACCCAATACAGCTATTGTTTCACCATCATCATCAACCACCTTGAAATCCAAGTCTTCATTGTACTTCCTACGCTTCACCTGGCGTCCAGAACGGCGCTTCTGCACAGCAAACACAGACTCAAACATGGTAGAAGAGATATATACAATACTAGATAAAGAGCCGTGGTGGCGCAGTGGTTAGAGTGCAGTACTGCAAGCTACTTCTGCTGATCACCGGCTGCCAGCAGTTTGGCAGATCAAATCTCAAGGCTCAAGATTGACTCAGCCTTCCATCCTTCCGAGGTCGGTAAAATGAGGACCCAGATTGTTGGAGGCAATATGCTGACTCTGTAAACCACTGAGAGGGCTGTAAAGCACTGTGAAGTGGTATATAAGTCTAAGTGCTAGTGCTAGTGCTAGTGCTAGTGCTAGTGCTACTGTTTAACGGAAATCCAGCCATTGTTCAGGTTATACAAATAAATACACATTGCTTAGATTTGGCCAATATGTTGCCAGCTAGTGAAAAATTAGGGCACCAGAGGCTTGTACTAAACAAAATGTTGTAATACATAGACATATGATTTAGTGTCTCACTTCAAAAATTTGAACATCCCATCATAAAAATAAATATGATGCCAAATCAATGAAGTCAGTCTTTCAAACAATGGAAAGAGCAAACTGCTATGTACTTGTTTCATGCATGCTGAAAAGCCCCAAACAATATACCAACATAAGCCAAAGCATAGACAAGTTAAGACATAAAGCAGGAAATGAATACAAATCTCAGTTCTCTCTCTCTCTCTCTCTCTCTCTCTCTCTCTCTGTGTGTGTGTGTGTGTGTGTGTGTGTTCCTACTTTGTTTGATCCTTTCTTTTTCATAATAAATCACATTTCTATTCCATCACCACCTGGTCCTAGAATACTTCGCCAACCCCCTAGGCAGTCTGGATAGCAAGGAAAGAAAGGGAGAAAACTGCCAATCCTAAAAATTGCCTGCCAATTTATCTAAATTCTGAAAGAGAAGAAATTTGTTTTTGCCCACTTTCTGTCTTTCCTGGAGTCATATTTGAACCACTCGCTACTCCTGAATACTGCATATATTTTTAAAGTAAACACATTGCTCAATTCAGAAATCACTTTCAGACAGTTCTCTTTACATCAACTGATCTTTCAATATAACACTTTCAGAAAATTCCCTATTGAGTGCCTCTCCTGCCTAACTTCAGCTCTTTCTGATCAATACCAGTGAATTCGATAGTTCTCCCTTGTCTGTTGATTACTTCATGATTCAGCCCTTGAGAAATCACAACTGAATACGCAAACTGAAATGCTCTGCATCTGAGTCAATGGCCTAAGTCAAATAAAATGCGAAAGTTATTAATCACTTTTGGCTAGGTTTATGTATATGATGCTAAACCAAAGCAACTTCAATCAATTAAAGTGATAGGTGAACTAAAGCAATGTGAAGGGATGTTTTTGTTATATTTTATCTGTGAAGGCCCATTCATATGATTGCAAGTCAGTGAGCATATGGTGAACATAACTTCTACAAAAAGATGTGTGATGATCCTTTGATTGTTTTATGAATTTATGGAATGCTTGTGGCCAACGTAGGTCTGTTCATTGGGAACATGAAAATGTGCACACATTAAACGGAATGATATGCTGCAAAGCTCAATAATGCATCAAGCATATGAAAATTATTGTATCAAGGACTAAGATAGTTATTATTATTTATTAAATTTATATGCTGCTCATCTTGCAGTTCAAGTCAAAATTATGCTTAAGAGGGAAAATAAGAAGTCCTTATTTGAATGACTACAATTTGACAACTTTCCACACTTTCAGTTCTGTGCACAAACTAATATACAGGTACATCATGGTGGGACCCTAACAATCATAACCAAAGAATAATAGGAACTAACGAAGCATAAACTGGTTGTACTCATGAGAAAACTGTAGCAACATCACGTCCATAAAGATTCAAGATTCAAGTATACCTGACTGTCAACTGATTCAACAGATTCATCAAGGTTTTGTCCAGACAATGAAAGGAGGCCTTGATCCAATTCTAAACTATCAAGTGACGTGTCGTTTTTCCTTTTTCCTTTCTTCTTCTTTTCAACAGGCGTTGGTCCTTGCTCCATACTGCAGGTACAAATGAATAGCATTATAGTATCACAGTAAGTATCACTGAACTCAGTATCTGTCATTCATGTTTTACCCAAACACTACCCATGACAATATTTTTTTCTGGTTTTTCAGAAAGTGTCATACCTTTTGCAATCAACTGCCAAATTCAAAATACATGGAGAAGCAATGTCTTTGTGAGGGTTCTTTTTCTACTGCACTCTTTTCTGCAGTACCCAAGCACCATTTTAAAGGCAAAGGGATTACTCTCTCCAACACTGAGCAATACATATTCAAATATATACAATTTTAGTCTGAAAAAAAGCACTTAAAGCACTTCTGGCTGCTCACTTTGATTTCCAGCTTTCTTTTGAGGAAATTATTTCACATAACTATTATTTCTGAGCTTCTGCAAACAAAACACATATAAAGATATGACATGTACAAATTCACAACTAAAACTATTCTGACTACAGAAATTAGTTTTTAACCTAAGACATTTAGCAAAATACAGGCCCTCTTAAAGTATTGTATTTGTATGCAAGTTTATTTACACTGTCCCCTTCTTCCTTTTAATTGAAAAAAATATCCACTTATAAGTAACCAGGCAAACGAAAAATAATTATTATGCGTATTATTAAAGTAATCATGTGAACTATAATTGGGAATTTTTTTCTTCTGATTCTCACCTGTAATGAGTCCAATTCGACAGCTCATCAGGGAAGGCAGATGTCTTCTTAAATGATATAAAGTAGAGATGGATAACTTTTTCTTGGCTGAAGGCCAGACTTGGCCTTTGAATAGTGTATCATGGGCTACATTCCAAAAAGTAATAAGTAGGGCCAAGGCAAAATTAAATTTGATTTTGTTTCAATTACATTTACCTTATATTAAAATTAACTAATAGTTAACTAATAGTTTCGAAGGATTTTGGAGTAGCATGCAAGGTTTCCAGAAGAAGCATATAGCCCTGGGACCTATTTTTATATATTTCTGATGCAAATCATTCCTTTGTGTATAATAATAATAATAATAATAATAATAATAATAATAATAATAATAATAATAATAATAATAATAATAATAATAATAATAATAATAATTTAATTTGTATACCGCCTTTCTCCCGAAGGACTCAGGGCGGTTAACAGCCATATAAAAACAACAATCAAAACACATACAATACAAATAAAAACAATAGCTAAAAAACTTATTCAAATTTGGCCCAATTATTAAAATACATATAAAACCCTAAAAACTAATTAAAAGTTAAAAACCCATAAAATCATCTAAAATCCTATGCCAGTCCTGCGCGTAAAAATAAGTACATCTTAAGTTTGCGGCGAAATGTCCAAAGGTCAGGGAGCTGTCGAAGTCCAGGGGGAAGTTCGTTCCATAGGGTAGGAGCCCCCACAGAAAGGCCCTTCCCCTGGGGGCCGCCAGCCGACATTGTTTGGCTGACGGCACCCCAAGGAGTCCCTCTCTGTGAGAGCGCACGGGTCGGTGGGAGGCACAAGGTGGCAGTAGGCGGTCCCGTAAATACCCCCCGTATAAATAGTATAATATTATTTGTATATAATAATACGGCTAATAGATAACAGCAACTATAGTAGTATATTTAATATGTGAAATACTAGAGAATTACAGCTTTATCTTTCAAATAAGTATTTAGTCATATTTTTCCAATATTTTTATTAAATGTTACAATTAAAAAGCTAAAAAGGTAACACAAGCCAAAAGAAACAGCGAAAGAAAAAAATAGAAAGTGGGGGAAAAAACAATAGAAAGAAAAATAGAAAGAAAATACAGTATGAATACTTCCCTTTCCGTCAGAACAAATATAAACAATTTAAGTAATTAATCACCTTCTCCTAAAATACAAAAAATGTTCTTCTTTTCATATATCATCTCTTACCTATAAACAAAACTTTAAAATCTCTTTATTCAGTCTTGGTCAGCAAAATCCATTAAGGGATATTGGAGATAGCAACACATATACTTTAACTTTGACCAAGTAAACCAACTTTATATTTCTGGGTTTCATGCGTACCGGCAGGCCGGAAACCGGAAGAGCAGCCGCCCATTGTGCAAGCAGCTGCCCATTGTTCTCTGTTTCCAGAGAACACATGCGCACCACCCAGCTGGTCTGGTTTCTGGCACGCATATGTGCACTAAGACCAGCAACAGGCGTGCGTGCCAAAAGACACGGAGAGGGGATCCTGGCGGTCACTCCTAAGACAGAAGAGCAAGGTAAGCCAGGGCTTCCCTTCTCCCTGCCCGCACAGGCTTTCTGCGCAGTCTCAAGAGGTCTGGACCAGCAGCCAGTGAGGACAGGGTGGTGGTGGTGGGCTGCCTGACTCCATGGCCTGGTCTCCTCCCCGCTGGGAGCCGCCGTTCCCCGGCTGGTGGTAGCGCTCTCGGCACCGGCGCAGCTTGCATGGGCTCCTTCCCACTGGGAGCTGCCGTTCCCTGGTTGATAGCTACGCTCTGGGCACTGCCAGGAAAGCTGTTCTGTTTCCCTCCCCCAATACTCCCAACAAAGACTCAGTCAAAGGCCTCCTCTTCTACTTTATTTACATAGATAAATGTCCTGGCCACGTCTACCCACGGCCTGCCAAGTTTCTGGAGATAACGAGGAAATTATAGATAAGGCCAGAATTACTCACGAATATATTCTTCCCTCCATTGATACAGTTTGCCCGCGCAAATTCATTGCTTTGTCCAAGACAAAAAACCAGGAAGTCCCGCCTCCTATTTATAGTCTCTGCAGATGTCATTGCATGACCATCATTCCTTGGCTTTATCCCAACACTTCTTCTGCTGCGCGCGCCGGTCACGTCTGCGCAGTCTTGCATCACTTCAAAACTGTTCTTGGGGTGTTGCCAAATCAGAAGAAGGCTCGAGAGAATCAGGCCTTGCCGGCCCCTCCTCCTCCCTTTGAGTGGGTGCCAGGGAGGGAGAGGGCCCAAGAGAAGCAGGGCTTGCCAGGTCTTCTCCCTCACTTTCTGAATCATCCGAGTCCAGGAGTTCGGGTCCAGGAACCTGGGTCACAACAGAAGCTCTGAACATGCGGCTTGCCTGGGCTCCTTCCCACTGGGAGCTCCAGGCCGAGCAGGTGGGGACAGGGACTGGCTGCACCTGCCGCCGCCTAAACGAAAAGCCCACAGAGGGACATCCCGGATGTGCGTGCTGCCCTCAGCGCTTCCCTGACACCTGCCTGCTGCCACCGCTGCCACGCCTTGCCTGCTTCTTCAGCTGCTCTTTTCTAAGTGAGCGCTCGTCCGCCGCTTTCGCCCTGCCCAGCACTGCAGATCTGCTCAGCTCAAGTTCATGGAAATCATGTGGCAACCCTTGAAACTTCAGGAGGGAACTGGCTGCAAGACCGGAAGGTGGCCTTTGGCAGAGCCAGCCTGATGGGGAACTGAAAAGAGAGGTGCTTTTCCCTTCTTCTGCCCCGCTCGCAGGCTGTGGGGTTTGGGGTGGCTCTAGAGCCGGAATTCGCTCGGCTGATGATCGGACAACTCCAAAGCTTCCTGCTAAATGTGTTTGTTCTCTCGCCCATCTTCTTTCCCCGTTTAAAAGGGCCACACTTGTAGAGGGGAGAGATCTGACTAAAGAGTTGTGCTTGCAGAGAACAGGAGGCAGAATGCCAAAAAGGTTCGCCATCACTGTCCTAGAACTTGATTTCTTTTCCCTTTTTTTGTTTCTTCTCACACAAGCATACAAAATTTTAATAGGTCTCCTTTGTAAATCCAATATACTGTAGGAAAGTCACTCTACCGATTTGTTATTTATATATCCCTTTTAATTACAGGTAGTTCTTGACTTTTACTGACAATTGGATCAGAAATTCAACTGCTAAAAGATGCAGCTGTTAATTGAGTCATACCTGATTTTAAAAGCTTTTTGCCACAGTCATTAAGTGAATTACCACAGTTATTAAATGAATCATATAATCTTTTAAGTGAATCCCAGCCAGCTCTTTCCATTGACTTTGTTAGAAGCTGCCTGGCAAGATCACAAACTGATTACATGAGCCTGGAACACCGCAACAGTTGTAAATACATACCAGTTGCCAAGTGCCCAAATGTTGATCATGTGACAATGAAGACACTGCATCAATTTAAGTGCAAGACCAATTGAAAGTCACTTTTTTCAGCACCACCATAACTTTAAACAGTTACTTAAAAAGTTATTGTAAGTCAAAAACTACCTGTATTATGACACTAGCCGGTTTCATTTGCAAATCCAGTATATCACCTTTGTAAAGATCATTCTTGTAACCTGTCATTTTTATGAAATATATTTTTACATTTTATATTATATTATATTCAGTCTTTATAACAATTTTTGTTTCTTGTATGATAAAATTTGTTCCTCTTCCATAATATAATTTATACACTATTATAGCAAACATTCTTAAAATTATCTTTTGATCCACTGTCCCCAAATACCTTTCAAAATGTCCATGTTAAAATATTTTGCTACATTCTGTATTAGCAAGCTGAAATTAAGTGTTCTTTTCCTTTAATTGTAATTTTTAGTTCTTTCTTGTTCTAATCTACAAAATCCAAGATCCACGTCTGGCTGCCAATCTACACCATAATACTATCTACTCTTTCAAGTATGTCTAGTTCTCCATCTCTTTACTGAAACATGATTTAGTTATAATGTGATCATAAATAACAATGGAATGTTACAATAATAAAATAGGAGTGTTCTCTTACAAGAGCATATAAATCCCTTTTTTTATTAAAAAAAGAACAAAAAAGGCAAGATACAAAGAAACTAACTTTCATCTACAAGATAAAAATGAGAAAGTCATATAAGAAAATATTGGAAGTGATTATATAAATGGATGTTTATACGGTTAAGTAATTCTAACCATTTAAGTTATGAAATCTAGTGCAGATTTCAGTATCATATGTCAGACAAGTATAGCTGTCTACACACCAGTGGGAAGTTCTAGGTTGGCAACTACTATGGAAATGCTATAGCTGAAATCATCTTTTAGCCAAAGTGAAATCAAGTCAATGTTTTATTTAGCTTCCTATAATCCTAATAAAAAGCAAACCTCACTCCTTTCTAGTTCTGATAATGTTACCTAGCTGGGTAACGAAACATCTTCAAGTAAACAACCAAGCTCAGAGAATACCAAGGACTATATTATGCCATAATATAGTTGTTTGTTCTTTGGCTTAGTATCAAGTACAAGCCTACCTATTATGACTTAGCAACATGTATAACTAAAACACTATGGCTTATTAAAGAAGCCATTTAAAAAATCCTATCTAATGCAAAGCCAAACTCATCGATATTTCACATATATAATATCATACCATTTTGCTTTCTTGTGTGACCATTTATAGAGGAAGCTTTGCCTACATCCTCATATTATTTGATTAAGACATACACTCCTTACTTGCTCATCCCCGAGTTTCTGAATGAAAGGCAGAATATAAACGTAACAAATAAGTATGAATAAAAAATAAGTAAATTCAACAATAACTGCAGGTGAAAACAAACTTTTTCTTCTAAACTGATATTAGGGGAGATACTTTTGTTTTTATCCAACTATTTAAAAACAAAACGAGGATACAGAAGCTAGCTAGCAGTGACCAAATTCATGAATCTTCTTAAATTCCATGTAGAAGTAAATTACTCAGAAAAGATGACATGCTGTAAAGTTAACTGTGCAATAGAAAATGGGATAGTTTAAAGAAACAAAAAGGGTTTGAGGAAAGGTGACTGGAAAATTATGAATGTAATAGACAAGTGATTTAACTCACTTGGCTGTTTTTCAAAGAGAATTAGGATTGAGCAAGAGTTATGCTAATTGGATTACAAATTATTTGATGTTAACAGTGAGATTCCACTATCCATCTTCATAAATGGAAGTAAAAGTTAGTTACAATATTTCCTTCAAGATGCCAAAAAAAAAAAAATTCCAGTGGGAACTATGGAGTACTTTTCTGTTTTGTTTCTGAAAAAAATGTCTAGCAGTTGTGCATATTGTAAAAAAAGTAGCTAGAATAAATCTAATTGAAATAATCTAAATACTACATACCCAATATTTATCACTGATATTGTGCATATCACCTGTAAATTGCAATTTGTTTTTTTTATCACTGACGTGCAGCATTTCTGCAAAAGAATCACGTTTGCTCTATATCTATTTGTTATCATATTTGATGCTCCTTGGGGGGGGGGGACTGGGAAAAGTATTAATTTTCACACATTCTGAATACAATGGATGATGGTCTGGGAAGAGGTTAGTTGCAAAGTGCTGCCAACAGTCTGCTTTTTTGTAGCCATACTGAATGAGCCCCTTGTTTTTTTTCTCAGAAAGTCAGGCCCAGAGCTGTGGAACTTTTCATCAGTGGTATGAAAACTGACAGATTTAGTTATAATTTACATGGATGCAGATTTAGCAAGTTAAAAAGGAAAGCATTGTAGCGGCTTCATATACAACAGCGGCTGCATATTAACTTTTGTGAGAAGTCTGAGTCCATACTGATTCTCTGGGGTATCTACTTACACATTTACAAATAAGCTCTGCATATATGCAAAAAATTTACAGACTGGAAGCATAATGTGTAATTCAAATCTTCAGAAAACAAAAATGCAAGAATCCTTCCTAATTGTAAAAAGGTTTAATAATTAATGTCTATGGAGATTCTCAGCTATGGTTGTCCCAAAGGTGCTTTTTCAAAAGGCAACTAGATTTTGGTTTGTTTGTTTTTTGCTTGAACACGTTTCGCTTCTCATCCAAGAACTTTCTTCAGTTCTTCAAGCAAAAAAACAAAAGTCTAGTTGCCTTTTGAAAAAGCATCTTCAGTTCAATATTTTATCTCACCATCCAAGACTATGTTCCATTCCAGAGAACATTCACAGTGTTTAATGTGAATTTATACCCAGTGCCTCAACCATTAGGCATTTCATCCTTTCATCCTCTATGGCTTGAACAATCAGTTTTCCAGTAACTGTCCTGAATGTGACAATATTCCCTTCTTGATACTCAGTCTTTATGTTAGTCAAATCAATTTTTCTTGCAAGCTTAATGTTATCTTCAACTGGCGAAATTTCATCTCCTCCTGATCAGAAATCAACTGCAAGTACATAAACTTCTGTATGACAGTTCATTGACAGGATTTCATTCATAAAACTTGCATTAAAGAAATATACTTAGGGATCTTCTGTACATACAACCTGAGTACATAATCATGTCAATTCAGTTTTCTATAGTGCTTCTCAGATGAATGTCTAGTTTTGAAACTTCAACATCACCCAAAATATAGTTCACTTTCATATTAAATAGAAGAAAATAAGAGTCTAATATCTTTTGCTTAATAATGATGATTATTATGCTAGTGCACAATATCTGCAAAGCACAGTTACGTAGTAGGCATATATACATTTGTTTGGTTTCAGGTATCTGATACCAGCATTTATATCAAACAAGAGACAGAAGAGCACTGATTGATGAAGAAATCAACAATAAAATACTCACAAGTACTGCAGAAAACTGAACTTTCGTATCCTGCATTTTAACCTGAGGTATACTTTTGCATCGTTTCATAAAAGGCAATTTATCAGTTTTGATATTATTTTCACATCACATCTTTATACGGCAGTTTTATAGAACATTGCTATTTGCTGCAAATATGTAAAGAATAACTCTTATGATGTAACTTTCTAGGGCAGGTGTGAGCAGATGTCATGCTTCTAATTGCATTAGAAGCTGTGGAAGCGCAGTGCCGCTGGTGCTTTCAATTTTGTAATAAGTCCCCAGACATTGGTTCTGTAGTTACAATTAGCAACCATTCCATTGATAGATGTTGAAGCTCACTATGATTAGAAATGATTTAGAGGATATTATGCCACAATTACCAGATGCTTATAGAGTTTGCAGCAATGGTTCTATTTGCATATACTTTACTCTGACATTTTGGAAGCAACATTCCTCAACTACGCACTTTTGAACATGTTTTGTGAAGGAATCAATGGACATGAATCCAAGTTCCCCAATCCTGAAACAGCAACAGTGATCAGTTTGTCACCAACAAATTGCCCACAGACATCAGGAGCATGGTTTGCAGCATTCTTAAGGCTCACTGACAAGCGTTTAATTGGGTAGTACAATAAGATTTTTTTAAACATTCTTAGTATCTTTTCATACGGTTAAAAGAGAAACCATTAAAAATATATGTGGATGAGCATATTTCTTCCACAGAGCTTCTTCAAGATTAACCAAATTGCTGTTTGTTAATTGTCTTTGTTTTCCATAGACTTCAGATCAGTGGTGAAATCCACTTACCTTCGCTACCGGTTCGTAAATGGGAGAAAGTGCACTTGCACACTCGCTATGCATGCACGTGCCTCTTCTGCGCATGCGCAGAGCCTTCTGGGCATGCGCAGAGGGTCAAAAACAGGACGTAATGACGTCCCGGTGGGTGGGTGGAGTCTCCTGCCACCAGTGCTACCGGTTCATGTGAGCCGGATAGATCCAGCTGGATTTCACAGCTGCTTCAGATGATATTTATAATGTGCTGGTCTGATCTTAGTAAGAATGCCAGAGGGCCTCACAGCAAGAAAAGGCCACTGATGCAGCAACCTAGAGAGCTCTGTGAAGAAAATGATGTAATAAAGATACAAACAAGTTCCAATATTTTGCCTCTTCCAGAACCATTTACTTTTTCTCAATTCTGCCCCTTCCCCAAGATTTGAAAATACTGTCCTTTGGTGTGAATTGGTGCTCAGTTAAATTTCTCCAGATTGTTGCCATTGTGAATTGGTTTAGCACAGGGATGTATGTAGAGGCTGCTAAGGACAGCCTAATATTTCCTGGCCCAACTAGTCTAGCTGGCTTCTCCAACTGAGTTGGGCTGAACGTCGTTCAAGATGAGACTCATGACAACTCTTCGATTTCAGGAATATTACGTAATTGCTATGGTTTAGTTTCATACTTAAACCTACACTATGTGCTTTCAAACCTCTTTCAATTCCACTCTCACAATAGCATGATTTTTCTTTTATATGAATTTTATATGCTGAATTTCCATAGAACAGGGGTCCCCAACCCCCATTTAATGGACCGGCAATGGGCCAGGGCATGCCAGCAACTGGACCATGCAAACAAGCAAAGCCCCATCCGCAGGAGGCAGGCAGCACATGAAATCACGCCCCCTTGGGTCCACAGAAAAACCCTTCTCCATGGAACCAGTCCCTGGTGCCCAAAAGGTTGAGGGGGCCACTGCTATAGAAGTAACTATTATCAGCTTCTGGCTACTGCAGAACAGTAGATAACATTTTTTTCATTTGAGTGATACACCCTAATATTGTTACAATACCTGTATACATGCTGATGAGGCTTAAAATTTTACACAGCACAAATTAGTAATCCTTGTCAAATCCAGCATTATATTTCAATTTTACTCATACAAATAACATAAATACAACAAGTTATCAGCTCTGCGAATATCTACAGGCAGTAAAAGGGAGGCCAGACAGCAAAGGTTTGAGACAACTATGAGTTATATGAGTTTGTCTCCAAATCAGCAACTCTTTCATAAATCACTAGTTTACATATCCAGAAATGTAATATAAAAGTGTAAACTTTTCTCTATCATGGCTTAATACCACTAAAAAGATAAAGGAGGTGCATATCATTTTGTAAGTTTGTGAGATACTCATTCTCAAAAGAACCTGCGTCACATCTACATTGGGAAACTGGGTTTTAACTCTGGTTCTGTCATCAAGTAACTGTAGGACAACAATCCGTCTTATTCAATTTTTATCAAATTTGATAATGTTGGACAAATAGACTAACTTTTGTGTCCCACTTAGACTTTCAGGTCATTATGCAAAAGGATCTCACAGAAAAGCAAACTTTAGTGAATCCAGTTACTGATCACAAATACAGTTGTATTTATTTATTCTGTTCAAACCCGTGTAGCATTCAACAGAAGACATTATTGCCAAGTCAACCAAAATAGAATTAGATCACTTTCATATGTACAGAGCTTAGGACCTATTCTCTAGTAGAAGATGCTATCCATGGACAATCTTACAATTTAAGGCACAACCACAGATATCCATGATGATGCAAAAATGATCACACACATGCAATGATATCATCATGCATGTATATTTTTATGTACTGGAGTGTTGCAATCTTGTACAATTAAATCATGGCATTTGCATGCTAACATCACCACACACATAATTAAAGCCCTTGCCCCACCAGACATCCATGGGCAGAGCCAATCAGATTTTTTTCCTAACTGACAATCAACAAGCCATCATCACAAGCAATTTCCATAGCACTGTGACTAACTAAATGAGCAACTTAGAGGAAATGAAATTGAAAACAAGTACCATAATTCTATTAAAATTCCATTTAATCCCCCTCACAGGGAAAAAAACAGCTATATCAAAAGGGCAGTTACATGATTCCAAATTATCAACAATTAATGTAATTGTTGTAGTATCTATGAATTTTGTGAACAGTTCTCATATGTTTCTAATATTAAGATCCTGCAACATGCACTGCTAATAGCAGTATAGCCATATAATATGAAAATGCATGAAATAACGTTGTAACTTTGTATTATAACTCATATCTACTATATTTCAAAAGGTTCCTTGTTTATATGTGCATATGTATGTACAATGGAAGAGTTTCTCTATTCAATTTTCCTCTGAAGAATTTCCCCAGGCACTGGAATTCTGGAAACTCTCCCAAAGGAAAAGAAAAATGCACCAACGTAACTTCGACAAGTTTAATTCAAGGATGTTGCACTAATGCTCTTCTAGGATAAACTCAGCTGTAACAGTAAAGACTCATCAAGTCCACTAATAGAAAACTACTGCCAGATAAGCAGCTAAATGAGCATTTTGACAATAAAAGCATGCAGAACCATACCAACCTGGATTTCTTGGGCTTGGCTTTGGAGGAAGTCTCTAAGATGTTCTTCTTCTCTTTGGACTCCTTTGGGGCTTTAGGCTCCCGAGGCTTCCTGGGTTTCTTGGCCCCTTCCTGCTTGGGCTCCTTGGGCTTTTTGGGCTCCTTGGGCTTTTGGGGATCTTTTGGTTCCTTAGGTTCTCTTTTCCTCTTTGGTTTTACTTCTCTCTCATTGCCCAGCTCTTGTTGCCCCAGTTCTTTTTTCTTTCGTTTCTTTTTTACCCCAGTACCCCCAACCCCATCGTCCTGCATCCCATTATGGCAGGTTATGATATTCTGCACAATTTCACTGGGTACGTCCACAGATAGCACATTTTGATGGTCCTTATGGGCCAGGCTCACACTGGCCAAGTCAGAGATTGTCACCAAGTCACTCAAATCTTCCTGATCTGGACTTCCGTCAAAAGGGGACTGTGGCTTGCATTCAAAGGTGATGGAGGCATCAGACATTGGGGAATGAGTCAATACTTTAAAATTTGGCAGCTATATATATATTTAAAAAAAGGAGAGAAAGAAATATCATTTTAAATAGAATTATTTAGCAGCTTACGAAGATATATTCTTTATGGGAACATATAATGAAGTAAAGGAAATATATTATTTTTCAAAAAGCTGTTTCACAAATATTATTTTGAAATATGGCAATGAAACACTTCAGTCAGTACTCTATCTTAACTCCGGAGTATACGTCCCGATGTCAGACTACTTAGCTCACTACTTTTTCTAATCCTAAAATTTGTGTGAGATGAGGATGTATGAGAATAAGATCCATTTCTCAACAGCTTTAACTGCTTCACAGCAGGAACTAACAAACATGTATGCCAGATTCTCCTATAAAAGAATTGGGGTTACTTGCATATCAAAGTTTATGAATTGACCAATTCAGGATTCTAATTAAACACTGGATCACATAATATCATATTATATATGATGTAGCTTCTTGCCCATTTAAAATGATAGAGGAATAACATCTAGAATTTAATGAAGCACTACAAGTTATGGCCATAAACAAAGTTTAGCAACCACAATTAGAACTGGCAGTTAAGCAAAGTAGTCACCAAGTGAAATTACAATTGCTTATAATTTTCCGTCAACTTTCCTTTGCTTTATAGACTTGTAAAGGTCGTAAATGCGAGGATTTCTCATATAATTACTTTTTCATCATTGTCGTGACTGCAAACAGTCACTAAATAGACAATGCTAAACAAGGACTATCTGTACAAATCTGTTAACCTATTTCCATTCTTCCCCCTACTTCAATATTAGCAAGAACTTCAAAAATCCACTCAGTAATACTATGTGTAAGAAGTATTTAAGAAAAATCTAAAACATAAATTTGGTATTATGGTAAAAGAAGTGGCTCAACCGCTATCAATATCTTAAAATGCAGTACCCTACATTTTAACCAATAATACTACATTTCACAAAAATTTCATCATTTATTGATACTTGTGATCATTGAAATCTTTTCCCAATCGCTGTATTGCTTTCATAAGCTGTGTTAAGGAATTGTATGACCTGAATCCATAAAACCTTTACCAATCTAGTCAAAGTGGTCAGTCTTGGTGGTTGTAATTTTGCATAAGAAAAAGAAGACAAAGTACTATCTCAGTGTAGTTAAATTAAGAGCCACTTTAAAGCAATATATTTGTTTTGTGAAGATGTCATACTGTATTTGGCAGATTTCTGTGTCTCAGCATATGTGATTATCAGTTTTGTAGTTAGCACCTTTGCTTTTATTTCGAAACTGAATGTATCAGTTTTGACACACATTCTGTGGAGAATGTAGTCTACTCCTTTGTTTATATAAGTGCTGAAAAATGTTAGCTTTCAACTTAAGAATTTAATTTTAAACAAAATGTGAACAAAAATCTCATTGAAATCAAGATTATTCTGATAATCTGGGCTAGAGAGAAGTTCCTGAAGATGGGTTTAGGACAAGCACCTGTGGGCAGGACAAGAAGTAACGGATGGAAACTTAGCAAGGAGAGATCCAACCTAGAACTAAGGAGAAGTTTCCTGACAGTGAGGACAATTAACCAGTAGAATGGCTTGCCTCTAAAAGTTGTGGGTTTTCCATTACTGGACGTTTTTAAGAAGAGATTGAACAGCCATTTGTCTGGAATTGCATAGAGTCTCCTGCTTGAGCAGGGAATTGGACTAGAAGACCTCCAAGATCCCTTCCAACTCTGTTATTCCGCCTCCCCACTTACTTCCCCATTTAGCAACCATTCAAAGTTACAACATTGTAAAAAAACTCAGCTTTGTGACCAATCCTTGCATTTATGAGCAGCACAGCATCCTGCTGCATGAAATCACTGTTCATGTGCTTTACAATCAGCTCCCGAAAAGCAGTTAGTGAAGAATGCAGAAGTAAAATTATACTGTTTAGTGAAACAACAAAAAAAACCACCTGTACTAAACAAGTTAAGTGATTCATTTAACAACCAAACAGAAACTGATGTTGTAAGCTTGTTGCAGTCAGATGATTTTCTACGTGGCAACCATGATGCTTAACAACGCAGTTGCTGGTCCCAATTCTGCTCACTGAGTGAGGACTCTCCATAGGAAAACACACACTTTTCACACTTTTTTGCTGTGCTAAACTGTGAGAAGACTGATTTGCTTCTGACTTTAAGGTTCAGTTGAGCCCACCCACAATGATTTGTAAGTCATGGTTTATGGATTAGTGCGGTATGTAAACCCTTTAATTGCAATTTAATTAAAAAAAATAGGTTATGCAAATTATATCCCAGGTGGCAGAAAATCACAATAATGAATTTCAAAATCAGGGCTAAGTCAAAAATAAGTAATACTGTTCTTGAATATTAAAGTCCAATGTCCCCTCTCAAGTGATTTCCAAATTGTTACATGTGTTTTATTTATTTATTTATTTATTTATTTATTTATCAAATTTTTATACCGCCCTTCTCCCGAAGGACTCAAGGCGGTATACAGCCTAAATAAAACACAATATATATACAATTAAAATCCCAATTAAAATAAAGCATATTACAAAAAGGCCAATGTATAAAAATTTAAATTTAAAATTTAAAAAATTTAAAACCCCACCACAATAAAACCCAATTTAAAATGTTAAAAAACCATTATGCCAGTCCAGCTTGAATAAATAAGTATGTTTTTAGCTCACGGCGAAAGTCCGAAGATCAGGCAGTTGGCATAGGCCAGGGGGAAGTTCATTCCAGAGCGTCGCTGCTCCAACAGAGAAGGCCCTACTCCTGGGGGCCGCCAGCCGACATTGTTTGGCGGACGGCACCCTGAGGAGACCTTCTCTGTGAGAGCGTACCGGTCGGTGGGAGGCATAAGGTAACAGCAGGCGGTCCCGTAAGTACCCGGGTCCTAAGCCATGGAGCGCTTTAAAGGTGGTAACCAAAATCTTGAAGCGCACCCGAAAGACCACAGGAAGCCAGTGCAGACTGCGGAGCAGTGATGTTACATGGGAGCCACGAGCGGCTCCCGTTACTATCGCGCAGCCGCATTCTGGACTAACTGTAGCCTCCGGGTGCACCTCAAGGGCAGCCCCATGTAGAGAGCATTGCAATAATCCAACCGAGACGTTTGTTTGGCCCCATTTTACCACTTTCCCGCCACACTGGTTAAGTGAATCACTGCAGTTCTTAAATTAGAACCTGGATGTTAAATGAAATTGGTTTTCCTATTGACTCTGAAGCTTGCAAAAAGGGATGACATAACTCCGGAACACTGCAATCATCATAAATATAAGTCAGTTTTCAAGTATCCAAATGTAAATCATGTGACCATGGGGATGCTGCAACAGTCATAAATGGGAAAAACAGTCATGTCACTTTTTTCAGTGCTGTTGTAACTTTGAACAGTCACTAAATGAACTGTTGTAAGTCAAGGATTACCTGTCTAGAGGGCAGTGCTCATCTCTGTTTCACAGCCAAGGGAGCCAGAATTGTCCAAAGACATTTTCATGGTCATATGGCCAGGATGACTACACGCCAAGGTGCACAGAATGCTGTTACCTCCCCACCTATTTATCTACTTGCATTTGCTTGCTTTCGAACTGCTACATAGGCAGGAGCTGGGGCAAGTAAAAGGGAGTTCCCCCCCACCCCCCACTGCAAGGCAGGTAGTCAGGTCTCGAAACTGGACTGTCAGCTTTCCATTTTTATTTTTATTTATTATTTTTGGTGGTCAAATGTGATAACTGCTTTTATAGTATACCCCTCCACTTTCACCCAGTTACTGGGTAAAGGATAAATTATCCTTGACAAATCATTTCTGTACATACTGCCTATAACTTTATGGCCCTATAAATTATGGCCCAGGTGAGATCTTGGCATCCAGAAGGATGACAGACACTGTGATTAATAAGAAGTTCACAAGAACAATACTAAATGACACAGCAAACAGGAAGATCACATTTTATTCCCTTTCATGACAATACTAAAAGGAATGCAGTGTGAGACAAGCATATATTCTGTGTGTGTGTGTGTAATATATGTATGTATATATGTTTGTGATAACATACACACATATATACATATATATTACACACACATGTACACACACACATACACACTTACTTACTTACTTACAGTACATACACACACGCACACTTTGCTTTTTTATGAAAAAAGGGCATTGGAAAAATATTTGAAGGATAGTGAAGAAGATGCCCTGAAGCTAGTATACCTGGAGAGGCCAAACTGGTCTACAAGAAAAACCAAATGGAGAAAAGAGACACAGGAAGACAAAGCATTACATGACCAGTACATTAAAAAATATAGGAGGCAAAACAAATAATAACAAGATTTGGCAGTGGCTAACAGCAGAAAGTTGGGGGAAAAGGCAGAGGGACTAATTCTGGCTGCACAAAACCAAGCCTTAAGAACAAATGCATACAAAGCCAGAATTAAGAAGATAGCAACCACAGCAAGTGCCGCCACCTCTGCGAGGAAGCTGAAGAAACAGTGGACCACCTGGTTAGCTGCTACAAGAAGATCACACAGAACGACTACAAACAATGGCACAACAAAGTAGCAAAACTAGAAGATCTGCAAGAAATATCATTTGCCTACAAGCAAGAACTGGTAGGACCATAAAATACAGAAAATTATAGAAAACAAAGAAGCTAAAATGCTCTGGGACTTTAAAATTCAAACTGATAAGACACCTGCCATATAACACCCCAGACTTAATATTGTTGCTAAGAAAGGCAAAAAAAGTCAGAATAGAGGTTATGGCAGTACCTGGAGACAGCAGAATTGAAGAGAAAGAACGGAGAAGATAAGCAAAATACAAAGACCTGCAAATAAAAATAAAACAACTGTGGCAAAAGAAAGCAAAGGTAGTACCGATAGTAATAGGTCCCTGGATGCAATCCCAAAACAATGCAATCCCTGGAGCCAATGAACACCGTTGGCATTGACAAATTCACCATCAGTCAGTTGCAAAAGGCTTTACTAGGAACAGCTTACATCCTGCAATGATACTTATAACATTATCAAATATCAACATCTGCCTATCCCAGATCTTAGGAAGGACTCGATCAGTGAATAAAAATTCCGAATCTAATCTGAACATTTTGCTCATTTTGCCACAAACCATAATAATAATAATCCCCAGTGAGGAACTATCTTGACACTGTTGTAGAGCTTCTGTGCTCTTACGAAAATGATAGCTATAGGCCTTGATGGCAGTGTAACTGAAGGCCACTTGTTGGAGACTAATAGGCTTCCTTGTACTGTTGGATGACCTCTGTCAGAACATAATGCTGAATTTAATGGACTAGGAGTCCAATGCAGCAGGATACTGTTTATATTCCTGTGTACCTACAAGAAACATTATCAAAATTCTTATTTGTAATTTTGAAAGCTACTTCCATTCAGTTGCTGCATTATTGGACCAAATGAGCCAATAATCTAACATATTGCAAGACTGCTCACCTTATTTCTATTAAAAGTAAGAGTATTCCTGCAATTGTTCATAAAAGTTACTTCTGTGCTTATAGGTTACTTTATGAATATGTATTTGTATAATTCTTACCAAGTCACAATTACTCTGTTCCTGTTGCATTATTAATTCTCCTTGATTTAGGAAAAGCTATTTTTGGTTAATTTTACATGATTGTATATGGTCATCAGTAAGCTAAAAAGACAAATTAATGGCTGAAATAATTTGAAACAGAACAATGCTATTGAGAAATAACTTTTATTTAGTTAAACCTATTTCTATAGCAGTATACATAATTGTTTAACATGGAGAAAAATCTATGTGGACACTAAGAGTTGAAAATGACTTGATGGCATATAATCAATCAATCCATGATTGCATGCATAAGTTGCTTTTGTATGGTTCAGTCTCATACTGCCTGCTTGCTGTTTAGAGTCATGACAGTTGAGCATCATAAAAGTTTAATAATAAGGTTATGCCCATATCAAAAATTATAGCCCTTTAAATATTTTCCTTAAGATCTTATGAATATAAAAATGATTAAAAGTTCATAAAACGTGTAATTAAAAGTTCTGTTTTATATACTGCTGCAGTTCTTTCTCTTTTACTATTTCTATGCTTGTTCATTTTCCATTTTAGATATAGCAATACCACTTAAAACTTATATACTATGTCACAGTGCTTTTACAGCCCTCTCTAAGTGGTTTACGGAGTCAGCATATTGCCCCTAACAATCTGGGTTCTCATTTCACCAACCTCGGAAGGGTGGAAGGCTGAGTCAACCTTGAGCCTGGTGAGATTCGAACTGTCAAACTGCAGGCAGCCAGCAGGCAGCAGAAGTGGCCTGCAGTACTGCATTCTAACCACTGCGCCACCACGGCTCTTATGTTGTATAAAATACTTTTCTACATAAGCAGCATGTGAATTTTTTTGTAAGTTTGTTTGTATAAACAAAAAAAATGCTCAATTGTGGCAGATTTGCTCACATTTATATTATATCACTACAGAGATTTGTTAACGATCAGATTCTATAAAATTGACTCGTATTCCAAAATATTTCAGACTTCCTTCAGGAAAAAAAAAGTAAAGATGCCAGGAGTAGAACTATAAATGCCAAACTACTATTCTGCCTACCATGTAGTTAGTACTACCTAGTGTAGTTAGAAACCACTAAAATTATTAGTGCTTCCAATTACAATAACATCTAAATGTCTCTTCAAATGCAGTTGATTGATTTTTTTGTATTCTGCCTTTATTTCTTAATAGGTAATTCAAGGTGATGAACATACATAATACTCCTTCCTCTACTACTTCCCCCACAACAGGAACCCTGTGAGATGGATGGGGCTGAGAGAGACTAACTAGCCCAGAGCACTCAGTCAGAACATTCTGAAACAATGTTCTGTGTAAGCAAAGAACCTATGTGCCATTACTGATACAAAATATATACAACCGTTCATAGTTTGTAGAGGATGTTATAAGGAATTCAAGAGCATCCACAGTAGGACCGAAGATCTGTGCTTCCCATCAGAAACTGTGTAAACACTGTGCGAGTACTGCACTTTAAAGACAAACTGTCAAGATAAGTAGACTTCAAAAATGTGACCTACTTCTTTAACCATTTGCCTGTGTATTTGCAAAGTAGATAGAGCTCCTTAGGCAGTTTTGAAAAGCACTTCAAAAGAGGTCACTAAAATGTAATTAATCCACCATCCATAACAGAAATATGACTGGCTTACCACAGGCCACGGAGCACCATGCAATCCCAACAGATATTTAACTTGTAGGTTTAACACTGCACATATCAAGGGAGAAAGGATGCTGAGTCTAGCATTTGGCTTTTTTCTACATGTCTTTCACCAACAGCAATTTGTTTAGCTAACTTGGAAAAAGAAGAAAATGCATATGAAGAAGACAACCAACCCAAAAGCAGGTAGAGCTTTGCTTTTTATTTTATTTACTTAAGTTTTAAAGTAAGAAACTGTTCTTGATTTAAAAAGCAGTTTGTATCTTCAATGCTAACATAAGCTATTCAAATCAACCTTATTGTCTTATATTTGCTTCCACATTTGCTTTCAGAAAATATCTCCTGCCTTATCTAAATATTGGGCAGTGTAGTAACACAACATCTGAATGCAGTTGTCATGTTTGCAAATTAGAATAAAAAATCCAAAATAGATGTAAACTTGTCAAGATGTCTATAGTCACCAGCTTCGATTTCTATATTTATGGGGAAACCAGTCTTGAGATCTTAACCATATAAGGAATTTATTTATTTAGAGATTTATAATGTAGTCCAAGAGAGCTAATTCAATGTTTTTAAATTAATATGCTATTAATATGGAACTTCTTACCCTAAGTTTCTTTAAACCATCCCTTCTTTCATCCACTTCTAGAAAAAGGAGAAAGAAATGAAAGAAAACAAGTGTTTAAAACTAGCCCTTGCTAGGACAGACATTGATAACTGACAAGTAAATATATTTACTTGCCACTTTTCGATATCCTTCTCAAGTGTATTAAACACTGTAAGTACCAATCTATATTCGGAACAGAGTTAACAAGGCATCAAAGCTATTTTGATTTTTCAGAATCAAACCAGAGAGCCCAATGTTGTTTTATAATCCAATATGTCACCATTACGAGTTCTATCAAGCTAACTCTCAATACTTAAAAACAGATTAAATAAAAGCACTAATTAAAAATTATTAAAATTCATAAATCTACAAATTTGTGTGACAAGGTGAACTCTAGGCCCATTCCCCTAAACCTCTGATGAAAAAGGTACTCAAAGGACCCTTTTTAAAGTTAAAAAGGGACAAGAAAAGACAAAGGGCTGGAAAGTAATTCTGACTATTGCACATGGTAAAACACAAATATTTCCCATCTGTGGTAGCATTTTTAACATGCTTCCTCTCTCCTTTCAGAATAATGCAGTTTGGAGAAGATATATTTCACAGCTCATCAGTGTATGCTCCAAGTCACTTCACTAGAAATTATTACGAAAGAAAAGGAGGTGATATAAATACAGTTCTATCCAAGGCTTCAGTATTTTACAGGAAAAATAGACTTCCAAGGTAAAGCATAAATCTTAGTACAACCGCTCTAATGCATAAAAGGAAACACTCATAAAGGGCAGCAATACAGATTCTCCTTCAAAATACATTTGCTACAATCTGCTACATGACATAAAGCAGTTTCTCTGCTATTATTCGGATTGCTTGGCAATTTATTAAACAAACTGTAGAGAAAGAACATAAGGGGTTAATCTGTGGCCTTCATGGAACATTTAGCTTCCTCTTTCCCTTCTATTTCTTACAGCTACTGCTACCTTTATCTTGGAAACCAACTCAATGGTTGGCTGCCAAAAAATAAAAGCAACATCACTTAGAAAGGAGATTCAAGGGAATTTTTTGTCCATAGCATTCGCTAGTATTCTGCTAATCAACAAATAAACATCCCCACAACATGCATTTGGGAAGGAAGGTACACATCTGTCCATCCTTCTTAACAAGGAATTCAGTCATCCTGTGTCCTGCATTGAGCTTTGAAGATTAGTAGCAGCATATCATGGGTTGACTTGATGCTCCTCTGAAGCTCAAAGGCAAATTCCAAACTCCTCAAATTCTATCTTAGGAAAAATAATCATATAATTTCTATTCACAAGAAACTCCAGTTCAGTTAGACATCTTACAGTTTCCAAGAGCAAGAGACACATAACCAAGCCACACTCTTGATTTTTTTTTAATTCAAACAAATAAAGAGAAGTATAGATGCAACTTACTTATGGCACTGGAAGTCCCATTGTGAAGTCATTGATATCATAAGTCATACCTAATTTTACGACAACTTTGATGGTGGTCATTAAGTAAATCACATGTTCATTAAGTGAATGCAATTTCCCTAAATTGGCAAAAAAGGTTTCAAATCATGATCACGGGACTGCAAAATGATGCAACCAACTAAAAATGTAAGCTGGATGCTAAGCACCCAAATTGTAATCAAGTGGCCATGGGGATGGTGTGATGGTCATATATGTGAGTATAGGTCGTCACTTTTTCCAAGACCATCATAACTAGAAACACCATTAAGTGAATAATCATAATTCAAGGACTACCTGTATTTCTTTTTCTCTCTTATACAAGTAGAAATTATGGAACTAACTGCTGAACCATAATATACCAAGGAATGTTACACATATCAATTTTTGCAAAAAGTGAAATTTACCAACCTGTTTTTCTTTCTTCTGTATTTTCATTATCATCAATTTTGGGGTATATATTACTTCTGCAAAACATAAAACAAAATACATTCCAGAAATTCAAACACAGAAGATCAGTCTGGGAAGTCTTTTAATATAATGCTCTTTCAAAAGTTCTACTGTTCACTTAATAAAAATGTTATCCATGAAAGATGAGCTTTTAGAACATAAATAACAAAGTTCCTGTGACACCTTAAAAGATTAGCTGGCTTAATGTGACATAACCTTTCAAAGTATTTATTAGCTTTTAAAGTATCAAAGGACAATATTGTTTTTTTTTGGTGATAGAAATCCAATTTATTCCTTTCACTGATGGGACAGGTTCATCTGGAGAAAGAGAAGGAACATTTTATGCACTAAAGCAGAGTAAAAGCAGAATTGTGGTTTTTAAAAAACAAACAAACATAAATACAGCTATGTCCTAATGACATTTGTTGGGCAACAAGCCCTATTAAATGTAGAAATGCTTACTGAACAGATATAATTGGGAATGCACTATAAATAAGTTGCTGAATACAACAAGATAACACTACTGTACAGTGTCAAATATATTGACAAACAGCTCCAGTTTATAAATAAATGCAATACCTTTTCAGTTGCTAAGGTATTCAAATTACCATAATTTATTATTCCTGAGGAAAACATTGTTACCCATAAGGAAATGTCACCTCTAGTGCTCTTCTATGGAAATGAGACAGAAAAATAAATAAGCATGTACAGAATTCCTAATTCCTCTATTATGACTGATGAGCTGGAATGCAGATCTGGATGTTAAAATTCCCTACATTAGAGGAAACTCAGATGAAAGAGGATTATCTTAAAAGAAAGGGCTAAATATAAAAGTCATACAAAGGTTAGCTTCTGCTTTCCCCGAAAAGCCCTTTCCCCAATTCAGAATCTATCTGTTATGTACTGGGAGGAAATGTACAGAGTTCCTATCCCGCAACTAATTAAGAAATTTCATGACAGTTAAATTGTTTACATTTTTGAATCTATACAGAAGCTAAATGTCAACAAAATACAAGATCATACACAGAGCTCATATACACATCAACCAATTTTGGTTTTGATTAGTTTGTTTAGCTTTAGGTGTTATGCACTGTTGGTGATTATGATAAATTTTGGCTTGCATTTTAAAATTCAGAAACTTTCCTGTTGCACTGATTCATTTGCTCAGCTTTGATGTATTTGATGTATATTCACGTCTTCTAGAGTTTGAGTTTTCAGAATACTTTTAAGTGCAGAATTTTCTAGTTTGTAGAGCCTCATATTTGCAGTGTAGTATTTTTGATTTTATGGTTGTAACATTAAGATTACTCTTATAAAGATTAAGCAGCAGGAAACACCCCTAATACAAGTATTACAGGCACAATCAGGCACTCAGGTCCAGCAGAGAAAATAAGTATGCATGGCTTTTTCCTATGTTTGCACAGATCAGACAGGCAGACTCTCAAAAAACAAGTTGCTGAAACTGTTGCTTCAGTGTGGCATAATGGTTAAGTATAGGACCAGCACTTGGGAGAAACATATTTAAGTCTATGCTCATTCGTAGTATGATTGTTTTTCCCCAATCTACTTGATAGCACTATTGTGGGGAAAAGGGAACACTTGTACCATGCCTTGAGCTACTGAGTCCATAAATCAACAAACAAGACGGTGGATTGATAATAATCCATGCTGACTGCTACCCCCAAAATGCGAAATTAGTCAAGTGGATAGTTTTTAATTTGAAAAAAGAATTAGAAAATATGAAGACAAAACCCAATCAAAGCACAGCAAGAGACTATTTTCAATCCACTCTAGCAGCACAAAAAGAAAATGCACTTGCCTTTTCCAGGAGCAATACATTGCCTTTTTTTGAGGAGAGGAATGAAGGAACTTGTTCAGTTCAAAAACTGGAAACCAAAGAATGTGAACACTTCAAAGTAAGATCTCCTCCATTTTTATTTCAGTATCCTACAAGAGACATAAAATAATCTTAATATTTCTTTCCTATTACAAGAAAGACAATACAAGAGAGAGAAGGAGAGTTATCACAGCAGCATCTCTAAATATAAAAACTAAGCAGGACATTTACATGTGAAATGATGTTCAAATCAGTGACAGTGTGTCCTGTGCTTTCTTGATTCATAGTGATTTACTATTGTGGCAAAAGCCATGCAACGAACAACTACACAAGGATAGTATGGCAACTGATTAGTGGTGCTTTTGCACAGGTCAAATTCCGCCATGCATACATCATTTTAATTTGAGAATGGACAACTAGCAATGGAACTAATATCTCAAGAAAGCTAAAGAAAGATGGAGACACCAAATTTAGGAAGAACCATTCTGGAACAGGAACCTTATTTTCTCAGTTTCGTGGAATAAATCTCTGTCTTAAAACTACTCTCTTTTGAAAATCAAGCTGAAGCAAGGTTACAATATTCACAGAACAGCATGAACTCAGAAACACTTGAAGATCAAGAAACATAGTTTAGCATTATACAGAGGTCTGGCATCTTATTTTAGAGATGCCAATGTAATGGCTCCATTAGGTAAAAAGCAAACGTGGACCAAGAACCATTGTAAACCACTCAAGTACCCCTTACTAATCTCAAGATATAAGAAAATTCTGCCACTCATGTACCTTTTATTGGATCAAACTGATGTGTATTTTTTTCACTACTACCAAAGACCTAGTGGAGTCAATTGGATAAAGTAATTTGATTACGAATGAGATCCAGGGCACATCTTTTTTTAAAGTCCATGTAAAAATATACTCATGTATATAAATGTTTACAATTGTTACAAAAGCAAAGTAAAATATACATAGAAGTCCTACAATGTAGAAAACAAAAATAGCATAACAATCAGTTATCAGCTATTTTCTGAAACATGTGCAATGAATGAGAGAACAGTTTGCAAATTCACTGAACAAAATAATTAAAATATTTTACTCTAAAAAATATGCATGATTACTATTCTGGGCTTCTTTCTTTTAAAACAGTATCTGTTGGAAATGTGGAACTATCATGTCTATGCAGATAATTTAAAAGTTCAATAATACCCAAAATAGAAATTTTAATTGGAATTTTATTTGTTCAAAAAGGGCAAGTGCAAAATTGTGACTCATGTAGAAGACACTGAATAGCTGGATATAAAAGGCTACTTTTATTCTACACTGAACGTGAAAAGCTGAAATAGGGATTTTTAATAAATGTACCCAACGAGCAAAGCTGATTTTAGGTACTACAAATTTGATTTACAGAGTTAGATAAATGAGTGGAATTTACTGTTCTACCACAGACATCAAAATGACTTAGGCTGGGGCCCTTCTGTTCTACAGCTTTTTCAACTAGCAATTTTCAGGATTTGAATTCAGGACTTTCTGCATACATAGCATGTGGTCTTCTATTTAGCTGCAAGTAACCTATTTGAATCCATTCAAAATCATAACATGAAGCTTCAAATGAATGACTATAAATGATAGGTAGCTCTAACATGAAAACAAAGGTTTTCAAGCTATAAGCTTATCTATAATAAAAAGTGACAACCTCACCACAAAGCGAACTTAACTATCTCAAAATTCTGCCAAACAATTGGCAGAAAACTTTGAGAGAAACGTAAAATTTGGCTTCAGCTTTAAGTATTGTTCCTCCTGCCTACTATTCAGTGATTTTTTTTAAAAAAAAAGTATTAGTGAACACTTACGCAGTTAAATTCTAATGCATCAACTTTATTTTTTTTTTAAAAAGAACATACACAGGTTTTTAAAAGCTGCAAAATTGCAATAAGAAGGAGCTATTTGTTCACAGAGTCCTAACTCATCAGCACTGTGTATAGTCGGTTTCTGCTACAAACTCACAAAACTGGTTTTCCCTGAACAATTCTGAGTTTATAAAAAAAAAAATATTCATTTGCAAAGATCAATGTACACCACTTGAATAATGCTTTTGTTCAACAGTCTGTCCCCAGATGGCCAATGAGATGCTTATAAGAGGCCCACAAGCAGGAGCATTCTACCGTGAATATTCCTAAGAACTGTAGTCAGAGACATACTAGATATACTGCATATCAGCCAATGCGACTAAACAGAATTACCTTTCATTAAATGTCTAATCATCTTTTTCCTCCTATAACTTGGAAGCGAAATCTGACATTTAACAAATCCTTTCTTATTATAATCAGTTTTCTTGCTCTATATTTTCTACATGACTTGTATCTCCCTAATCACCTTATACTCATTCTCCCAACTTTGTTTTTTGGAATTGTTAACTTGTGAAGGAATATTAATTTATTAATTCATTGAGCAAAAGGAGGTCCTGTTTTTTAATGTACCAACTCTATACAGGCCTTTCTCAAGGAAAGAATCCAGATATTAAAATTTCTTTCAGATTAGACAAATTTCTAGTGATTTTACTTCACATGGTTTTCAGGCATATAGTACCCTATATTCTTTGCCATGAATGTTTGTTCTCAATATTTAGTTATTCATTCAATTTTTATAGCTGTCCATCTCAACCAAGTGACCCTGAGCAGCTTACAATTACTTGCTTATAACATTTTAAATTATTTAATGTAATTTTTTAATTTACTGTAAATTGTTTGGGAAACCTTCTCTGAACTGCAAAACAGTACAGAAATATTGTACTATAAACAAATATCAAGGAATCCATCATGTATCTGCTGCAACTGTATAGCCTCTGAAAATTTATTCATCTAGATTACCATAACTAGAAATACTATATATACACTGTACCATGTAATTCATAATTCCTACTACATAACCGGCAATCAATTAATATGAATGACTAATGGTCATTTTTCAGATTATATAGCTACTAATAAAAGTAGCTAAAATATATCTGCAAAGTAGTAACAATAAGGAGTGAAGAATTTCTTATTATCTATAACTTTACTATCTTGTCCTATTCTTGCCTGCAGAACTTTCCAGCATATCAATTTCATGCATCTGATCATCTCTGTGCTTTTACAAATAGATGTGCTGAAATTCTTTCTCTGTATTTAAATATCCAAATAATAAAATTTCTCTGTTTAATCTCAAATGAGGCTGCCCAACTTTCTAAATGTTTACCTTCTGAACATCAAAAGTTTCTCTCACACAAGCTTTGATTGATTGATTGGCTGGTTGGTTGGTTAGTTGGTTGGTTGATTGATTGATACTTGCTTGGAAATAGTTTTATGTTTCTCTCAAAGATATTTTTATATAGATATTTCTTAAAAATTGGCTAAGCATTTTATAAAACAAACAACAAAATCTTCTTGCAAGAAGTAATTCAGGCAAAAAGCTACCTCCCACATGAACAAAAATGTTTTCAAACAAGTGTAATAATCAATTGAATCTATCTTAGGTAGTCCTTCTTCATTACTATTGCTGAAAATCATTCGCCTGTTATACTGTTTTCTTTTATTAATTGTCATTTCCTAAGCATGACACATTCTTGAACAAAACTTACATTATAATCTGATGTGTAATGTGAATTTCAACCTTTTCAGCTACATATTTTCCCATTGTTCCATTTATATTATATAGTATAATGAAAATTTTTAGCACACTTTATCATATAGTTCTTCAACTTATAGAAGAGAATATTTGTAGCTCAGGATTGAACTATGGGGTCCTTGGTGCTCTCTGAGCTTGACTGTTTTCTTGCAGACATTTTATTATTCAATGGGCAATAAAAGTGCTAGGACTTATGATGTTACCTAGTTGGGTAATGAAATATTTGTAAGCTTAGAGAGCACCAAGGATTTCATAGTCTTTCACTTATTCTTGTTTCAACTTTCAATAAAAGTTTATACATTTTTTTTGAACTATCGAAGGAGCGTTCCCATCAAACCACCAGAAATCATTCTGGGGCTTTTCTTGGGGGCTCAAACTTCAGTTCAAATGCTCATCTCCCCCTCTTTGCCCGAGGGCAGAGATTTACGAGCTGTTGACAGAAGATTAGCACTGTCTAAACAGCTCTCACAGAATCACAAAGAACGGGCGGACTGAAATCGCCCGCCATTAACACAGCGGAGCCAAACCGGAAGCCCCAACTCCAGAGTCCAGAACGCCTCTGCAAAAGCAGAGCAAAACGCAGCGTCCATCTCCGTGACTGAAGAGGATTACTGATAAATTGTCAACACGGAAAGAATCGAAAGCAGGAGGGCTGGCATTTGTTTGTAAGATGATTTTAACTCCCTGACAGAGAAGTTATTTGAAGAGTGGAGATGAAGAAAGATGGCGTTTTGTGTTTTGAAAGTGAAAGCTAAGGAAATGCTGATTACAATTGCTGGTGTGGAACCTCTAAGAAGAAAATAACAAGATTTTTTTTTTCTAAATGGAATTCTTTTTTTTAAAAAAAAAATCTATTTCTTTTTTTATTATCTTTTTTTTACAGTGTTTAAGAAGAAAAATTTATTGGGTTTTTTTTTCTTTTTATTCCCTCCCCCCTTTTTTTTTTTTCTTCTTCTTCTTGATATTACTTAGTTTAAAAATGGCTTTTAAGCAAAGAGATTTAACCACTTCTAAATTATTGGAAATATCTTCACTTCAGGTACGGAAATTGAGAGAGGATATTAAAGAAAGTCTAAGGAATTTTTTACAGGAGCTTATGGAGGCTCATCTTTCAGAAATAGATCAAAAATTTAATGAAATGGAGAAAGAAATACTGGATTTTAAAGATTTGGTGGAAGAGCAGAGTAGGGAGATGAAAAAATTAAAGGAATCAATTACTCCATTATTGTTATCTAGTACACAGACAGAAGAAAGACTGAATGAATTTAACCAAATTAATTTAGATTTGCAAAGGAAAATAGATGAAGTTCAAATTAATTTGAATTTAGAAAATAAAATAGATGATATTCAGGTTAAGGCTGATAAGGCAGAGGAAGAAAGGGTTATATTACAATATAAAGTAATGGAATATGCTATAAGGGTAAGGGTTTAAGAGAATTTAAAGAGGAAAATTTGAAAGAGATTTTTATTCAGGCCTTTGCCCAGATAGAGGAATGGAACCAGAAGATTTTGAAGTTAATATTGAAAAAATTTATCGTGTTAATTCCTGGTGGGCAAGGCAGAAGTGTTTACCGAGAGATGTGGTTATTTATTTTACAAATAAGAGGATTAGGTATGGAATTTTGCAAGCATTTTATAAAAATAAATTTCAAATATTAGGACAAGATATAATAATGATGAAGGAAATTCCTCCTAAAATGTTAAGAAAGAGAAAAGAATTTGCCTTTCTGGTGGATGAGCTTAAGAAACATCAGATATATTTTAGATGGGAGGTTCCAGCAGGTTTAACACTGAATTATAAAGGAAGAAAGTATTTTCTCAATACAATTTGTAAAGCACGAGATTTTTATACTAATGTATTAAAGATTGGGAATTCTTTGTTAACAGATGTTAAGTTGAATGGTGAATAGATGGTTGAAAATGTGTAAGATAGAAGAAGGAGAGAGAATGTTTAATTTTATTATATATGATTATGGTTAATTTTTGTAAATGATTTATTGTGGATATAAATGTGTAATTTTAGGGGTACTATATGATATATTAAAGGTATAAAGGAATAGGAAGATGGAATATTGTTTAATTTTGGAGGATAGATAGTAAAATTTAGGAACTTGGATTAAATATTATATTTAAGAGATGGATGTAATGTTAATTAGAATGTAATTGTTATAATAGATATATTTTGGATGATATAGGTGTAATTTTAACAATGTTATTTGACATAAGTAAGGTAAAGTGAAGATTTTAATTATTACAATTGACACTTTGGATATTTGTAATATTATTTGTTGTATATATAAATGTTAAAGATGTGAAAAGATGGACTATTGCTTACCTCTGAAGGTTGGTCAGAAAAATTAAAGAAACTAAGTTGGAAATATGAACTATTTTTGAGAGACTGCTAAGGGAAGAAAGACATTTTAGAAGAAACCTTGGTGAATATTGGAAGATGGAACGTTGTTTTGATATTGATTGATGAAGGTTGGATATTAAAAACTACGTACTTTATTCAAGAATAAACACTAACTCAATCGGAAACTTTTGAGAATTCTAGGAGTGGAATGGTCTGATATATAATGGAGTGGAAGAAAAGTATCTTCTTTGTCTTTGGAAGGGGAGTGGAGGTTTTAAGGAATGACTATGGATTATGATTTGTGCTAGATTTTAATTTTTGTTGTTAGTTTTATACCCTGTACTCGGTTCTCGGAAGTCCTGGGGGGTGGGGGGAGGAAGGGGAAGGGAGGGGAAGGGGGTAGAAAATGGATTGATAGTTAATGTACAAAGATGATTGAAGATGTATAATTAATGTAAGATCGGACCTGCCTGGTTACTACTTTAGAATGAAGGGAAAGAAGGAGTAGAAGAGAGAAGGAGGAAAGAGAAGAGGAGGAGGAGGAAAGGAAGGAAGGAAGAGGGGAAGAGGGAGAAGAAAGGAGTAGGGAGGAAAGAGGAGAGGATGTAGATAAGAGAGGGGGAGGATGGTTATGGAAAGTAGAAGAAGGTAAAGAAGGAGAGTAAAAGGAAAAGGAAGGGGGTGGTGACCGGGCAAACCCGATTAATTGTATATGAGGGTACATTAAATATGTTATTGGATATGTTATTGGATAAGAATGTTAAAATAAAACTTTTTAAGACAAAAAAAAGTTTATACATTTTAACAATAGCATGTTCATTATTTGTTCACAATTCTATTTCAAACATAAGTTCTTTTGTCTACTTTAAATCTTTCTAAGAATTGTAAGAAAACCATTGACAATTATATCTCTTTGCCATCAGTTGTTCTCTTAATTTTATTTTACACTCCCTTTGATAAAATTCTAATATTTCACAATAAGTTAATAATTTATGCTTGCTTATTATTTCTTATCTATAACATGCTCCTTGTGGTGAGAGCCACAGAGATATTTTTGAGTGCAACTTGGATTTGCATCTATATATTCTCAACATGTCACACCTAACATAATGGTTTTTAAAATCGACATTGACCTTGAACTTTGTCATACCACAAATATTCATGCTACCCAAGTCTCAGATCATGTTTTTCTAACTCCAAAAACCTTCTGTTTCTCAGCAGCACTGACTCCTTCATCCAACCCGAACAGCAAACTGAAATGCAATGTCAAATCAGGTAACCCAGTCTTCTGCATTTTGTAGCATTTTATATTTAGTTCATTTTTTTCCCTTTTGCCATTGTTTAAATGGTGCATCAATTGTCGCAACAGGTATTTTTTGAAACAAAAACATCATTCTGGTAAGACTTCATTTTTATCACTGAAATTCTTCCTAACAATGACAACTGTAATTTCTCCAATTGTAAAATATATTTTTAAACTTCATTCCATACCTTAACATGATAATTTTGAAGTAATATACAGTTCACACTTGTCATTTTTTTTCTTTTTCTTCCTAGTACTTTTCCTGCAAATGTGGGGTCTTTTTTTAGATCAACGAAGGAACTGACTAACCGGTTTGTCACCTGAGCCTGACATGGTAGACTGAAAGTGCCTGACCCAAAGTCACCTATCTGACTTTCATGCCTCAAACAGGACTAGAAGGGACGTTGGTCTTACCTTATTTATTATTTATTTATTTAGATTTTTATACCGCCCTTCTCCCGAAGGACTCAGGGCGGTTCACAGCCAAAATAAAATAAACAATAATATTACAATATAAATACTATTAAAATACAATTAAAAAACTTATTCAATTGGCCAGGATTAAAAATTTAAAATGATAAAACCCATATAAAATTAAAAACCATATAAATCTAAAATTCTATGCCAGTCCTGCGCAAGTGAACAAATAGGTCTTCAGCTCGCAGCGAAAGGTCCGAAGGTCAGGAAGTTGGCGGAGTCCTGTGGGGAGGTCATTCCAGAGGGTAGGGGCCCCCACAGAGAAGGCCCGTCCCCTGGGGGTCGCCAGCCGACATTGCCTGGCCGACGGCACCCTGAGGAGTCCCTCTCTGTGAGAGTGCACGGGTCGTAATACGCTCCCTCTCAGGACGATGGACATAGCAGCCAGGAATGGGTTAATTCGGTCTGTTAGCAGATGGACTGAGTCTGCAATTTGTTAAACCACTCCTCTTCCTCTTGCCTCCCAGCTTCTGTCAAAGGCGTGAATAAAATTTATATATCCCTCCTTCAGCCCCAGGACGCTAATCCAGGTGGGGCTGGCTGCTGTGTCCATCATCCTGAGAAGGAGCTTATCACGTAAGACCAGCGTCCCTTCTCCATAACGATGGAAACAGCAGCCAGGAATGGGGCATACCAAAGCTGGCTGTCCTGTTGGGAGGGTTCCATCCAGTCCTGCTCCCCCAGCTCCGTGTGGATCCTCTTGAGCCCCGTCTTGCCAAAAGCAGCCTTAGCCGAGGTGTACGTGTCCAGCTTATAGTGGCAGATAAATGGTGAGGGGGACGACCAGATAGCGGGTTGGCAGACCTCCTCTAAGGAAGTCTGCATAGCCCAAGCAGCCGAAGTGGCTGTGCTCCTGGTAGAATGGGCTGTGATGTGTCTCGTGACCAATAAGGCCTGGATCTCATAGGCCTTAGCGATACCAGCCCTAATCCATCTCCCCAAGGTCGATGACGTAACCTTACAGCTTAAGGTGGTAGGTTGGAAAGATACGAAAGATTCTGCCTTCCAAATGGATGTGGTCCGTTTTATATAGATGTGGAGAGCCCTCCACACATCCAAGGTATGCCAAGTACATTCCAAACAGTGGACTGGATCAGGACAAAAATTGGGAAGCACCAGTTACTGGTCCCTGTGGAACCATGTGTTAACCTTGGGGAGGAATGTTGGATCTAGACATAAAATCACTCTGTCAGAATAGAAGACACAAAGGTCCTTCCTCATAGACAGAGCAGCCAACTCAGATATTCGCCTGGCGGAAGTGATGGCTACCAGGAACACCACCTTGTATGACAAAAAATGGAGACTGACCTCCCTCAGAGGCTTGAAGGGACCCCGGGTGAGGGAGTTTAAGACCTTGGTCAAGTTCCAGGTGGGTAAGCAGTGTACCTCCCATTACTGGCACCCCTGAGGAACTGCCAGACCACAGGGTGCTGAAAAAGGGAATTCTTGGTACTGCAGGTCAAAATGGAGGACAGGACTTCTACCTATCTCCACAGAGTATTGGGAGTTAGTCAACCTTTTTATACCTACCGCCCACTTTTGTATCTCTGTTAGTAGTAAAATGTTCTAACCGCCCACTGCTTTGTGCTCAGTCTCACAAATCTAACTGTGTACTGACCAGTGCGACTACAAACAAAAGAGCCTGCACCATGTATCATCGTCTGCGCATGCCTCTCGCACATCGTGGATTGTGTTGGGGGGGGCGCCAGCAACCAGCTCTGCTTGTCTGTTACAGCTGGGTGGTGTGGGGGGATGCGCAAGCTATTCTGGGACGAGGCTCTTTTGTTTGCGGTCACACTATAGCGCCATTTAGTTTCACTTACGTAACGTGAATTAAACTTATGCACGGGTTATACAAATAGTATATTTTCAGAAATTTAAATTGTCACGGGGAATTTTATGAAAACCTAATGAAAATGTTTTTAAATAATGCTATGAAATTTTTTTTAAAACTCAATTAAATGAAAAAAAAAGGAAAGTGCTTCATTATCGGACAAAACCCCTACCGCCCACCATGAAAGCTGGAACGCCCATTAGTGGGCAGTAGGGACCAGGTTGACTACCACTGATCTAATCCGTCTTGTAAGAAGTCCGAGATGTGAGCTATAGACACCTCCATGGGAACCAGGCCTCCGTTTGTGCACCAACCACAAAAAGCCCTCCAAATGGCATTATAGGTATGGTTATTAGAAGCCCTGCATGAGGCCTGAATCATTTTGATGACCCTGGAGGAAAAATTGTCCCCACTCAGCAGATTCCGCTTAAGCGCCAGGCGGTCAGTTGAAACCACTGAGGGTCTAGGTGGACCAACGCCCCAGGACTGAGGGGGATCCTGTCCTGAGGGATCCTCCAGGGCTGAGTCACTGATAGGACCACCAGGTCCACAAACAAGGCCGTCTGGACCAATGTGGGACGAGAAGTAGAAGTTCCACCTCCTTCTCCAGCAGTTTCCTGATGACTTTGGGAATCAATGGAAGAGGGGGGAAGGCATAGAGCAGCCCTGAAGGCCACTTCAGCCAGTTTGCACCATTTCGGGAGAACCGGTTGTTAATTTTGTGGCAATTTGGCAAACTGCTTGTTGGAAGAAATCATTAGGGGAGAGAACCAGTTGTTAAATTACTTGAATCTCACCACTGCATCCAAAGCCTCTCGCCCCGGTGTTGGAAACCTTGGGACTTGGTGGTTGTCCCAGGTGGCAAATAGGTCGACTGTTGGGAGGCCGAAGCGGTCTGTCAACTCCTGAAACAAGGACAAGTGCAGGCGCCACACATGGTCGACTGATGCTCAGCTGAGCCAGTCTGCCTGCATGTTTGTCACCCCTGATATATGTGCTGCCCATATGGACAGCAGATGAGTCTCTGCCCAGAGGCCCAGCTGCACGACCTCCTGCATGAAGAACCTGGAGTGGGTCCCTCCAAAGCGGTTTATGTGGGCTTTGGCAGCCACGTTGTCTGTCAAAATTAAAATGTCTCGGCCTGAGACCACCTCCTTGAAGCTCTTGAGAGCCAGGTGTATTGCCCGGAGCTCTAACCAATTTGTGTTGTGCCTCAGATCCTCCTGAGTCCACTGTTCCTGAGCCATGTGTGGTCCAAGGTGAGCTCCCCAGCCGAAGAGGCTGGCATCAGTTGTCAGAATCAGGGAATGAGACTCTCTGAACCTGCAGCCTTTGGAGATGGCGTCAGAATCCCACCATTTGAGGGAGAGGAGGACCTCTAGTGGAACCTGCACTCTGGTTGGGCATGTAGTATGGGAAGCCCTCTGATACAGGAGGAGGAACCACTGCAGAGACCTGCTGTGGAGCCATGCCCAAGGGGCGATGGAAGACACCATCTTTCCCAGGAGCTGAGATAGCATTAGAGAGGAACAGAGTGCTCCGTCATTTTTTTATTTTATTTTATTTTTATTTTATTTTTTTATTTATTCATGACTTGTCTTTGCCAATTCCTTCAGGCTGGATTGGTGCTCCTGGGACTCCACCATATCTATGACTGCCCCTAGATAGAGCAATGAAGTAGAGGGGACCAGATGGCTTTTGGCCAGATTGATGGAAAAGTTGTGACTTTGTATCCAAGTATCCAGGTCCTGCCTCACCATGGGTTCAGAACTGGACTGAATAAGGATGTTGTCAAGATAAAACTGGATCCTTATTGGCACGGTTTGGAGATGTCCCGCTAGAGTGGCCATCAGTTTGGTGAAAACCCTGGGGGCGGAGGATAGGCCGAACACCCGATACCCAATACTGATAGTGCTTCCCCGCATAGTGGAAGCGGAGAAACTTTCAGTGGGTTAGAAGGATGAGGATATGAAGGTACACTTCCATCAGGTCCACTGACATGAGGAATTCACCCTTTCTGATGCTCTCCAAGGTGGTCTAGAGTGACTGCATCTTGAACTGTCAGTAAATATTGAAGACTGGTGGGCCTTAACCAATGACTGCTCTGATCTCTTATCCTCAGGATGGAGGTTTTCCTCCGGAGGTCCTGTTAAAATGGACTGTGAGGACAGGTCCACCATCAGAATCAACAGTCAGGACTTGCAGGACCTTAGCAAGGTCCGCGCCCATATTGTAAAGGCGCCCGTCTAAACCACTGCGATTTGGCCCTGACCCTGGAGATGACCACTGTCTCTATACTATGTCCCAAAAAAGTCTGGGGGCTGGCACTTCCTCTGACTCTATAATAAGCTCAGTAAATAAAGGATCTGCAGAGTCAGCCGACTCCATTGCAGTCTGTAGATCTGTTTGGACTGTACCCTGCCGGGTAGTAGTCTTAGCCTTATGCAAACAAAGACTTCAATAGCTGAGGGTGAAACAGCCCCACAAAGGCAGGCTGGTCAGGCATAAGGCCTTCGTCGTCAGGTAAGTCTAGGTTACGCTGCATTTCCTCCCCGACAGAGAAGCTTGGCTGGAAGAGGCAGCTGAATCATCCAGGTCATGGGAGGGAAAGGCATCTCCCAACATTTGAAGCCTTTGATGTTAGTCACAGGACCTGGAAAAATCAGAGGCTACTGAAGCTGCCCTCTATTGCAACCTGGCTGCAATGCTCTGTCTTATTGCCTCAGATATCAATGCAGTCATAAAGGCTGGAATTTGAGGTTCACTGTGCTACTCAGGCCGCAGACCTACGGCAGTGGGCGTGAAGGTCGCCTCAGCCAAGGACACCCTATGCTCCACAGGTTGCTCCCAAGGAAGCTCAGTTAGCCCAGGAGCTGGCACTGGGCCAAATAGCAGTTCCCTGTTGCTCTATGTTGCCATATGAGGACCATGCAGCCAGAGGTACTTTCACTGGAATAACTGGCATTGTAGACTGCCCTGAAGAAGAAGGTTGTGAGCCTACAGACTCCTTGCCCTGGAGGCTCCTTATTTTCTTCTCAGCCGCCCTTTGGGCTTTCTGGAAGGTTTTCTCAATGGCCTTGTCCCTCATTCTAGCCTCCCATTCTGAGGCCTTAGAGGCCTTTTGGGTTGGGTTACTTACTCATGACCGAGCCTTGCCACGCCTTTAAGTCTTTGAACCAGAAGGTCCTGCCTCGTGATCACTGTCCTGGTCAGGAAGACCTGACTTAGATCCGGATTGGGTGTGCCCATGAAAGGCAGCAGCCATTTTGGAATCTCTGGAATGGGAGTCTAGGCCAGGGAGGCTTGGGAGATTTTTCCCGCCTGTGGGCTGTTGCCGCGCTAAGCTCAGAAAGCCAGCAGTGCTGAAATTGGCCCCTTTTGTAGTGTGTCGCGGTTTATGGCTCAAACGGGGTGAGGTAGCCAGTGGCTGTACCCCCAATCCACTGTTAGCGGCCTCCAAGCAAGCCTGCCTTCAAGCCTCTGGGCCCAGCTGGCCCTGCGTCCAATTATTTGGGATCGGCTGCACCGTTTGGCTCTTGCCATTGTAAGCCTCCTGTAGGGAGGGAATGCTACTGCCTCTGTTGGTGCAGTCTTACCGTCCGTCCAAAATGGCGCCGATATCATTTGCCACACCCTATAGGCTAGTGTTACAAAGCCAGGCTTGGAGGTGCTGCCTTTGCGGGGTGAAATGGGGCCAAATCCTCAAGTCCCCCAAAGGTCAGGGGTTTGGGTCTTGCCTGTGAGTGCTGCCCTGAGATCTGCCAGCCGGTAATCTCCTTGCTGCCCACGCAGCCTTCAGCAGGTGGCTGGGTTGCCCTTCACACTGGATATCGCAGGGAGGCTCAACCAGCCAAACTGGGAACCGTCGCTGAAGATCTTAATCGTTGTGTTCGTTTGCAATGGAAAAAATAGTCAGAAATGTTCAGCTCAATGAAACACGTCTGTCCAGCTAGACTGAGTCTAAAAGCTGGGAGGAAAGAGGAAGAGGCGCGGTTTAACAAATTGCAGACTCAGTCCACCTGCTGTCAGAAAGAGTTAACCCATTCCTGGCTGCTGTTTCCATCGTTATGGAGAACTGACAGATTCCTGGTTTCTAGCCTGATGCCTGAAGTACTGGATCAAACTGACTCTTATTTGACATGGTACCCAACTATTTTACCTTTATCAATTCTGTTGGTCTTCTATTTTCATATTTGTCTTGTTTAATATTTCAAAACATAGTAATTTGCCCATTAATATTTCTATTTCCTTTAAAGGATCTTCCAGAACAAACACCAACTGCAAGGTGCCTTAAATTCTAAATTTAGTTTTTAATCTTTACTACTATAATACTCTCATTTCAAAATCTCTATTCAGTATTTCATGAACGTTCAGTATTTCCTGAACAGAATGAGCATCATTATTCTATTGAACACCTAATTCACACAATACGTTGTCATGTCTAAGGATATTTACCTATGTTGTATGTTTGAAGTATTATTATTGTTGTTGTTATTATTATTATTTTCTTTATCACCCCTTTTATTGGTATGATGATTATGATAATAATTTTATTGCTTTGCATGTACATAGAGAGCTTCTGCATCAGGGACAAATTCCTTGTGTGTCTAATCACACTTAGCCAAATAAAGTATTCTATTCTATTCCAAAATAAAGAAGACATAGGACAGTTGGCATCCTTATCGTGCTTCTTTTGTATCTCATAGGGATTTGTTAAATCTCCATTAATAATTATTATCCATTTTATGAAATTTTCTCTAAAATTCCTATCTTCCAGAAGCTTAAATAAGAAAACCCAGTTCAAATTGTCAAAGGCTTTTTCTTCATTTAAGATCAACGCAACTTGTTTTTCATTATGTTGTTTCAAGTATTCCAAAATTTCCAACGTATTTCTGATAGCCTTTAACTGTCTTTTAGATTAAAAAAATACATCAATCCTCATGAATAAATTCTTGAAAAATTATTTTGACTATCAGATAAAGTTGTTGTTACAACTTATAGTTATTATTCAGTAATATTGGTCTATCTAAGTTGAAATCTTGTCCCTCTTTAGGTTTTAATGCAATATTGCCTCTTTCCAACTCTCTACATCTTTCCTACTTATAAATAAGAGTTCATGTTTTGTAAAGGCTGTAAAAGTTCATTCTCAAAATATTTATAACAACAACCTGATAATCCATCTGTTCCAGAAATGTTTCCTAGATTAATCTTTTTTTGTAGTTTCAGAAACTTCCCTTTTTATTATAGACGCATTCATAATATGTCACTGCTCCTCTGCAATGCTTAGTAAATTTTGTTTCTTTAGATACTCATCTATTTTCTCTAAAGAGATGTCACTTCCTTTATACAAATCAGAATAATATTGATGAAATGTTTTTTAATGCACATACTGTCCATTAATACAGTATCTCCCTCTTATAATTTCAGTATCATTTTCTTTTCTTGTTGTTTTCATAATTTGTATGCTAACCATTTTCCTGGTTTATTTACTCATTCAAAAAATATTTGCATAATTCAGTTCTATTTCCATTTCTCGTGCTGTTAACATAGATAATTACTGTAGTAAAAGCTTAATTTGTTGAGAAATATGTATTTTCTCTGGAGAATTTATTAATTCTTCTTTTCTCTCTATTTAATTTAAAACAGCTTGTTTTTCTCTTGATTTCTTTTTAAGTTCACTATTATTTTGTTTAAAACAACTTCTAATAGAAACTTTACTTGCATCCCAAACCATTATTTTACCAGCAATCAGTGCCTTTACTTAAAAAATTATTTTAGGTTGTGTTTTTTTTTTACAATCCTCCATTATTGCTTCTTTCTCTAGAAACATTTCAGTATCCATTCTCCTGGGAATCTTCAGAGACGCATCACGTATTATATAGACAAAAATAATTCTGAATCTGTAAAATCTATTTCAATTTACTTTAGAATAGATACTATCCACACTGGTCCCAGATTTTCTCCATCAGAAAATGCTATAGACATAGGAGTGCTATAGACATGCTTAAATATAATATAAATACTGTAAATAAATAAATAAATGTTCCCAAAACATCTCAATGCTGTTAATTATTTCAATGTTATAGAAGTATCCAGGCCAAATTCAAAATGAAAAGTTGTTTTGTTTAAGTACACTCCTATTGCGCAGTTTAGACTTTACACCAGGAGTCTGCAACTATGGCCCGTGGGCCAGATACGGCCCACCAAAGCCATTAATCCGGCTCGCGTGGGATGAGGCTGCCCTGCCCACATCATCCTATCCACCTGCCAGCCCCCACCCTTAGGCTGAGTGCAGGCCTTACCTTCACGAGCACCATGGGTTGGAACTGGAAGGTAAGGCCAACAGTGGGGGAGGGAACTCTGCCTCGGACTTGCGGAGCTCAGCCGAAGGGCTGTCTAGGAGGGGGTGGACACAGCAGGACTCAGCCACCTTCCTCTAGAAGGAAACTAAAGCCTTCCCAGACCCACTTTTTTCCCAAACTTTGGAAAAAAAGGAGGAGCTGCGGGATTCTCCGAGATCGCAAAGTTCTCTTCTGCGTCCACCAGCAGCTACCGGAGTCTCCAAACTAGCTCCTGGGAAAACAGCGCCCCCCACCTCCACTTCTTAGCTCAGGCTTTTTCCATCCATCCATCCATGGACACGGGGCGGAGATCAACCAGTGTGCTCCAAACAGACAAGCAGCCGCAGTGGATTGTCAGAGCTCCCAACCTGGCCTGAAAGAGGCTCCTGGAAGCCAGCAGGTAAAATGGGGCTGGTGGTTAGTGAAGCAGGGCTGGTGAGACATGAGCAAGCTAGGGAGTGGGCACCGCAACAGCTGCCCCTGCCGGCTTCTTCCCCCTGCTGCCATTTGGCTGCTCATCCTTCTCCCACCCGGCAGTTCTGGGGCAGTGGCCAACTAGGCTGCCCGCCCCTGAAGGACTGCAGCCTCTGCCCCTGGAGAGGGAGGCGGGAAGGGCTGGCTGGCTGGCAGATCAGCGCCACTGAGCCCCTGCTCTGGGGCTTCCTTGCCAAATTCACCTGCTCGATCCAATCCTGCCTGCCACAATCTTGAGGTTCTCCAGTCTTTCCAGTCCCATACTGAAGCTGTTTCATTTTCCCATGATGGTACTCTGGTCCTTGCCTGATCCTAATTTGTAGCAGCAAATTCCAATTCTGGATTTTTCCATCCCTGGACAACTGTAGATGTCAACAATGCCCATAAAAAACATTTTTGAACATGGGAATCAGAGGCATCTGTGAGGCAGACCCTTATCCTGATTCAGAAACAATCTTGCGTCTGAGAAGAATTGCTGCAAAACTGAGTTTCCTGAAGTGGATCACTAGACTCCTAAACAAAAAACAATCTAGTAAAAAGAAAAGTCAACCAAATGAGCAACATGGAAACAAAAGTAAATAAAACACCCCCAGGAGCAAAACAAATTAAAGTTTAATTTGTGTATATTGTTTAATAGACTGCTAAATTACCAAAATGGACTGCTAAATTGGCCATGCCCATCCAGTCACATGACCACATAGCCACAGCCATCCAGCCAATCCAGCCCCCCTAATAGTCTGAGGGACAGTGAATCGGCCCCATTTAAAAAGTTTGAGGACCTCTGCTTTAGACAATCTAAATTCCTTTTGCAATAGCCTAAATGATTTAAAATTTTAACTGCAGTAAGTTTTCCTAAAGAATGAATATCCCTGAAGAGATAATTAATTATATTTTAAGAGAAGTTGATAACTTACTACAATTGTTTATACTTGTGATGAAGGGGGAAGTTATTTCTTTATATATCCTTTCTTTTTTTCAATTTTTTCTTTTTTTTCTGCATTTTTTTATTTTATTATTTTGTAGTTTGTATTAGTTTTTATCTTTATAGTTGTAATGTTTAGTAAAATTATTATAAAAAAGAGTGTCCCTGATGAATTCCAAAATAAAAATGTATGGCGTTTTCAAATTGAGATTATTCCTGTATAAATTTATAATGTGAATAAATGTTAAAATTATACTTTACTTCCCATAGTTTACAAATATGTCCTTCAGCCTTTACTTATGAAAACACAGCTGAATTTTTGACTAAAAATAAACTTGCCCCTCCAATGAGGGCAAGATATCAGATATCCAAGATATCAGAAGAATCACATAATACATACATAATACATTTCTAGCTATGTCCATATAATTTTAGGCCTTTCTCATTTGGAAACAGAGGTCAAAACAGATATCAGATTAAAAATCAAAACCACAATCACAAAATAGCCATAATTTGAATAAAGAAAATCTAGAAATGTACCCTTTTTTCCCATAAAAACTTTATTAACAATTTATCAAACTGTTTGAAATAACCCAAGCATATTAGCATGAAAATCCCTTTGGGTAAGTGTGTTAGTCCTGATACCATATTCCATAAACCCGATGTAGCCTGTGTAGTTAGTTTATGTGGATCAAAAACACTTTGTCAAAATAGTAACAATAAATAAACTATGATTCAGTTAACCAAGGCAAGTACTGTATATTATGATAACATAGCCAGTGAAAGATTCAGAAACAGAAGGCCAAATAAAAAGCAGATAATGAGATTATCAGACATTCCAGCATATGTGTCCTTGAAAAATAGAAGTGCTAATTTAAGCAGATTCAGAGCTAATGGGTACACAAACATTCATGTCAGCCAAGAAAATACTCTGCTCTCTAGCATTTCATTAGGCAAAAATGCAGGTAGAAACATTGTGATAAGCAGTGAAAGGGACCTTGAAAAATAACTTCTCCTAAAATGGCAATAGAGAAAGAAATTTAAAAATGCTAAAAGTGCAACAAGCTACATTTTGTCCAGCAGCTGCCTTGCAAAAGGCCAGGCATACCTCATCAGCAGTGGCAGCAATAAGATGGTGAAGGTCAGCAGGGATGGTGGGGATCACAGGATCACAGGAGTGCAGGGTGATAGGGGTGGCTATGGTTTCCTGGGGCAGCTGTAGCTTTGCACTACACTGCTGGGTTAGGCCTTCCCACTGCACAGCGCAGCTGAGGGGGCTTCTTGCAGCCTCAAAAACCCCTTTATGCCAAAAAAAAAGCCACCCCTTTATGTCACATTGTTGAGCTTTGCTGAGGTAGTTGAGACTTCCAGAGGTGGCTGAAACTTTGCACAATGCTGCGGCTCAAGACTGTCCAGTTGACTCTTGCAAAAGCATCTTTGGGACAACCATGACCTAGACAACTGAGAATCTCCATAAACAAGCCATTTCAGGCTTTTCTTTCACAACCCCAACCCTTAGCTCCAACCCCAAGCCCATCTGCATACTCTTTCCCCATCTCTGTCCTTTTAGCCATCCTGCATTTCCTTGTGGGTTGACAAGCAGCCCCACAACCGCACAGCTCTGGGGTTGCTTGCCACTCTGTAGCTCAGGCTTTCTGGTGAGCTGCAGTTTTTTTTGAAGACATTTCGCTTCTCATCCGAGAAACTTCTTCAGCTCAGAGCCGAAGAAGCTTCTCAGATGAGAAGCGAAACATCTTCAAAGAATAACCAGAAAATCCAGTTGTCTCTTGAAAAAGCACCTTTGGGACCTGAAATGGCTTAAATTGAGTTGGGTCCTCAGCTAACAATGGCTGGAATTTGATTAATGATGACAATGGGGAATGCCACGATTGCCATCACTAAGCAATGTGGTCACATGACATCATGCTCTATAACCACATTGCTAAGTGACACAAACTCCAGTCCCAATTGTGATTGTAAGTCAAGGACAGTCTATATATTATCTCATCATATATTATTATTCTTAAATAAGAAATTAATTGCTCAGGAAAACTGGTCCTCTGAATAAATGACAGCCATAATACAATAATTAACAGTCACCAGCCTTTTTTAAAGTTAAGAAAAGAACACATAAGAGAAAAAAAACATATTACTATAAAAATTCTAGATTTATCATATTGAAATGGTGGAGTGAGCTTTTTATTTATTCTCAAAATAAATAAAGAAGTAATTAGGTAATTGGGTCCCCTGACCAAATAAAAATAATTTCAATACTTGCTTAAAATATGATTTGGTGAATAGCTGTAACTGGATTGACTAACACACTGCACTAAATATACAAAGTATAATTTGCAAATCACAATGGCTAAATACACACAGCATAGCAAATAAAAACCATAGTATAAGTTATCACAGAGTAAGAACTCCATTTTAACCTATCAATTACTATCAGTCCAGTTATCTGAAATTCATTAGAACTGAATAAAACCTGCTATCTATCAATATGAAATAGATAGACAGCTCATATTTTATGAGCAGTTGTTCTGAGGATAAACTAATATATTTTTCCAGGCTCCAAAATGTCCAGAAATTTTACATTTTTAGTCTATGCTAACTGGCACTAACATTAAAGAAAATTTAATGGTGAATTACTACATATGCAAAAGTATTTTAAAAAGTATTAAAATCTAGATAAACTTAACTCTTATGGGACAACTATCATCCTGTAGCCAACTCTTTTCTTTTAGGGCAGCGGTTCTCAACCTGTGGGTCGGGACCCCGTTGGGGGTCGAATGACGATTTGCCAGGGGTCGCCTAAGACCATCGGAAATATGGGAAGTATACTTCTGAGTCGAATCGCGCTCCAATAACCATTGGAGCAGCTCCACAAGCCAGCTGCAGGCTCTTCAAATCGCTAGCCGAATTCGGCTTCAGGCGCGATGAATTAAAAAAGAGAAATCTTTGCTCTGATGTCTCCCTCTCAAGCCAGCTGCAATCACTCCCAATCACTAGCCTAATCTGGCTTCAGGTGCAATAAACTTAATAAGGGAGGAGTCTCCGCTTTAATGCCTCCGTCCTCAAGGCAATCGCAAGCAGTTCAGATCGCTAGCCAATACGGCTTCAGGCGCAATAAATTCAAAATGAAAATAATTTTACGGTTGGGGTCGCCACATCGTGGGGAATTGTATTAAAGGGGTCGCAGCACTATAAAGGTTGAGAACCACTGTTTTAGGAGAAGGTGTTCAAGGTCTGGTGAGGTGTTATATAGAGAATTATATGGGTCACTTTCAGTCAGGACTAAGGGCAATAAAATGGAAACCGCACTGCTTGTTGACTGATGACCTTTGCTGGAACCTCAATGGGGGAAAGATAAACCTACTGGTCCTACCAGATCACTCAGTAGTCTTCAATACCATCAACTATGGTATCCTTTCAGACCATATGCAAGGCACTGTGTCCAATGATTCCACTCCTTCCTCAATGAACAGTTCTAGTCAATGGCTGTAGAGAAGGAAAAACTGATCCAATGCAACAGAACTTGGTTTTCTCCTTCCTACTTTTTATATCTACATGAAGCCACTCAGAGCAGTCATCCATCAGTTCAGAGTGTAGCAACATCAATATATTGATGGTTTCAGTTGTACATGGCCACCCGGATCACAGAAATGATGCAAAGTCTTGTCCTGGTATCTGGAGGCTGTTAGGATCTAGATGGGAAGAAACAGGTTGAAGTTGAAACTGAGTAAGATGGAGTTGCTAGTTGTTCATAGAAGTTCTTTGTCATCTCTAGTACTGTCTAGTACTGTCTCTTGAAAGAAAGGCACTACTTCTGTGTACTACTCTTTAACCAGTGGACACTCACAGCTATTGTTGGATAGGCAAGTGGCTGTGGTCAGAAGAACCTCTGCCCAGTTTCAAATGCTGCAACCCTTAGATTGCAAGAGAAACTCATCTGATTAACACTTGGCTGGATTACTGCAATGTGCTCTGCATAAGACTGCTTTAAAGTCTGCCTGAAACTTCAGCTGTACAAAACATGGCAGCCCATCTACTAACTGGGCCAAAAGCTCATTTTTGTTATATTATGTCCCTTGCATTGATTACAAAGAGATTTCTGAAAGCAATTTAAAGTGCTGTTTTTATTCTGTATGACATTGTGGTACCCCCAAAATTGCTTCTTTCAAAGTGTGATATGAAAATTCTAAGAAAAATAGTCGCTGATTCCATGAAATAAGGGTGATTGAGATCAGGAGACAAGAAGCCCTCATGTTACTGAACACCCTTTCTTTGGAAGTCAAATTTATTTAACATCCAGAAACAAGTTAAGACACAGTTGTCAAATTTGTGGCATCACATTGCCATCATGCGACGTATCACAATGTTTTTTCCCTTCACGGAGCTAGGGTGGGCGTGGTCTGCATATGACGCATCTGGTTTGTGGGCCGCCAGTTTGACACCGCTGAGTTAAGACAAATGGCACTCTTCTAGAGAGCTTTTAATATCATCCTATGACATTTTAAGGTATCGCTTCAGTTTTAGATTTAATGGTGATCGTTTCTGTCCGTACAATAGATAATCTATGTACTGTAATTGTATCTTGAATATTTTATATTCTTTTTGTGTACAAACTAGGGTCTTATAATTGCAGTAGTAAAGTAAGCTAAAAAATTAATTACTTCCTGATGATTTTATGGACATTTCCATTAGAGGATGTTTTGTTAATTTCCCAATCTAATCTTCCGCCCTATGTTTCCCAGGTGATATCCATAGAGGAACACAGAGATGGCCTTAAAGCGGAGGGGAGGGGAGGGGAGGATGATCTGCAGAAAGGTAGATGGCCTAAGTAACAGCATAATGGGTGCACTGCTGGAAGACCTGAAGGACTAGGTTGGGGACAAATAATTCTCAATAAAAACTATATGGTGGTTGAAAGTCAATACCAACTTGATGGTACATTATCATTATATGAAGCCACCAATTATACCTGACAATAATTGTGAACTAAGTCATTACTCAAAAAATTCTGAGTTAGAATTATGCAATAATGTAGCCAGTATTTTTTTATCTTCATTACTGTATTACCTCCAGAATTTTTCTGGACTTTTACAAAATCTTATGAATAAAGTAGCATCACAATACCAATGCCTGGATACACAGAGCGTATTAAGATGATAATTTGTTTAAATCAATTACAGTTAACTTAGTTTGCAAAATACAAATAATAAACCATGTTTGCAAATACAATAGCTAGATTCACATCACATGATAATCTCTCCCTCAAAAAAAGTTTCTTAACTAACATGCTTTACATATCCAGACCAACGTTTCTATTTTTCTTGGAAACAGGGTACATTTTGTTTTAGACATACGTCTACCACTTTTCTACTTTTAATTTGTTCATTACATGCTTCCTCAGACAATAGTTCTTACTTTTTCTGCCATATTGTTGTCCTGTTTTCAAAACTAATCAGGTCACCTTGAAACATTTATAATCCGTATATGGATCACTGGGTGGACACTTAATTTGTATGATACCTTATGTATTATTGTAGAAAGCTATAGTGGCTAATATCTGAAATTGATTCTAGATTCAACACTTTTCAAAATGCATTCAATTACATATCTGATAAAAATAATAATAGAAGGACTTATACCAGCAAGCTGAATGTAATAATACAAGTAACATACAAGACAATTCAGTATAAATTGGAAAAATTCCAATAACTGCTTCCAACATCATAGTACCAGTCTTTGGATACTTAAGTGTATTTAAATGAATGTGAAGACTTTAACAGTAAAACAAGTACTCCATTTTTTTTATTCGCCATCTTAAATCTAGTAGCAGTATTCATGTAGTTACACACTTATTTTAAAACAACCAGCAATGTATAATGATTAAAGTGCTGGATTATGATCAGAGAAATCCGGAATCAAGTCATCCAATGGTTCAGGGAGTGACTCTTGACCAGATATTACCTCTTCACTATAATTTGTTTTATTCACATGGCTACCGTGTTTCTCTGAAAATAAGACCCTGACTTATATTTTTTGAACCCTGAAATAAGTGCTTGGCCTTACTGCCATGCGCTCAAAAACCCAATTGGGCTTATTATCAGAGGATGTCTTATTTTGGGGGAAACAGGGTATTATTCTGAAAAAAAAAAACACTGAAGGAGGAAATGTTATATACATGATTGCACATTTATTGATGCAAAAATTGAAACTGAAGTGCTACCAACTACATTATTGGTTGGGACAAGAGGGCTGAAACACTTAAGTCCAAATGTGTTGTGAGGGTTGGGTTTGGTTTGATTTGGTGTTGTTTTTTTGCTATGGAATCAATTCCAGATTTCAATATAAGTTGGCTTTGTTCCAAATTCCTGTTCACCAAAGTGCTCAGAAATCCCTTATTGAGTACCATTTCCCTTCACTTTTGTTATGTGGAAAGAGAAACTTGGCTTTCTGGATAGACCTTGATCAGGTCTGATTTATTATTCATACCACTACTGCTTTCTCTACTACTCTTTTTATTGATTTGTCTTCTCTAGTCTTTGTTGTTGTTACCCTATGCTACTATCTCTGTTTCATTGGTTTAATTTTTTCTTTGTTTTTTATTTTCTTTTTTTTTTTTTTTTTATTATTTAGATTTTCAGTAGCCTCTAACTAAATGTAGCTTTTCTTTCAATTATGTATATGGCAATAATGAAATTTATGGTCTCTAGACTCCACAAATGTTTGTTAAGTTCGCTAAAGTTTAGTGAAATTAATAGTTTGTTGAACTCCACTAAATGTTTATGATATAATTATTATACCATAAAAGAGTATTGTTATTCGATTAATGGATTAATAAAGAAGCACATCTTACTATATTATGTATTTGTTATTTAGCAGTTCAAACACAATTGATTTCCTTTGCAATGCAATTTATGTATGCTGTTTCATGCATTTAAACACATTTTACTTAATCCCTTTAACCAATAACTTCTACTTACACATTTTAAAATTTGCTTTATCTAAAACCACCTTGATCCAAATTTCTATATTTTCCTCTTTAATCACTTCATTACGTTTTATATTATTTTTAATTGGCCAAATTCCAGTTGTCTCCCCAAAAGATTATATCCGAATTAAAATTTTATATTTATCTATCTTCTTCTCAATTTCGTTAATCACCACATCATAATTAAGTTTTTCAATTCTTTAACCTTAAGTGAAAGCACTATACCCAAATATTTCAATGTGTTTTAATCCTTATCCCAAATTGCTCTTGCATATTCTCAGACTCATTACCATTACTATCCATCAATAATTCTGACTTTGACCAATTTACTTTCAATCCTGTCATTTCTTCAAATTCTATCAAATGCTTATATATCTTTTCAAATCTTTCTCTACATTTTCAAAATAATTAAAGTATCATCCATACAAATTTATCTTATACTATATTGTCCACTATTTGGGATTTTTGTTCAAGAAAAGTATGGAATTGTAATCTGCACACCAACAATGCTTATTGAAAACATTAATTCCTTCTTACTCTGACTTCTAAGATTGTTGGCATAATTCAAAGAACTAGCCGAAGAACTAAGCTTTTTAAAAAAAATATCTACAATTTGGGACTATGAAACATTTCATTTAAACCTTTCCATTCATCAAGGTTAACTGTGATTCAACAAGTTTTAAAATTTGTTCAGCTTCTTACATGAGAATTTTCCCATCGGTTACAGACTCACCTTATCTTATAATAGAATAACAGAAATAAAAGCTTTCCCTCTCAAATATTGCCATTTTATTGGATATCATACAGCAGAGTTCCTAACCAGAGGTATAGAAACCCCAAGGGTATATGAATTTGGATAGAGAAAATTGTAACTTTATTTTTATTGATTTGTCTTCTCTAGTCTTTGTTGTTGTTACCCTATGCTACTATCTCTGTTTCATTGGTTTAATTTTTTCTTTGTTTTTTATTTTTATTTTTATTTTTATTTTTATTTATTATTTAGATTTTCAGTAGCCTCTAACTAAATGTAGCTTTTCTTTCAATTATGTATATGGCAATAATGAAATTTATGGTCTCTAGACTCCACAAATGTTTGTTAAGTTCGCTAAAGTTTAGTGAAATTAATAGTTTGTTGAACTCCACTAAATGTTTATGATATAATTATTATACCATAAAAGAGTATTGTTATTCGATTAATGGATTAATAAAGAAGCACATCTTACTATATTATGTATTTGTTATTTAGCAGTTCAAACACAATTGATTTCCTTTGCAATGCAATTTATGTATGCTGTTTCATGCATTTAAACACATTTTACTTAATCCCTTTAACCAATAACTTCTACTTACACATTTTAAAATTTGCTTTATCTAAAACCACCTTGATCCAAATTTCTCTATATCCCTTAACTCTAAATCTCTCCAATAATTATCTTCACCTTTAAGTATTTTTACCAGTATGCGGATACCATCCGGACGGTAATAATTAAATAATTTGGGGACTCCTAACCCACCTTCCTTTTGATTTGGATACCACATTTTCTTCACTAATCTGGGTCTTTTGCCACCATTGCAAAATTTATCCAGTTTTTTCTGATATCCTTCAATATCTTTCTCTGTCAAATTTAGTGGTAGCATCTCGATTAAAAAGTTGAACTTGGGAACCAACATAATTTTACACATTCCAATCCAACCAAACCAAGACAACTTTAAAATTTTATATTTATCTATCTTCTTCTCAATTTCGTTAATCACCACATCATAATTAAGTTTTTTCAATTCTTTAACCTTAAGTGAAAGCACTATACCCAAATATTTCAATGTGTTTTAATCCTTATCCCAAATTGCTCTTGCATATTCTCAGACTCATTACCATTACTATCCATCAATAATTCTGACTTTGACCAATTTACTTTCAATCCTGTCATAAAACATGTTTATACTTTAAAAATTTAAAAATTTGTTCAGCTTCTTACATGAGCATTTTCCCATCGGTTACAGACTCACCTTATCTTATAATAGAATAACAGAAATAAAAGCTTTCCCTCTCAAATATTGCCATTTTATTGGATATCATACAGCAGAGTTCCTAACCAGAGGTATAGAAACCCCAAGGGTATATGAATTTGGATAGAAAATTGTAACTTTATTTTTATTTTTATTGATTACACTTGTGAGCCACCTATCTTGCCTAGAGGTGACTCTGGGCAGCTTACAATTATTAAAAGCCAGTAAACATTAAAACAATAACAATAAATAGCAATAATATTACCTTTCAATTCAAAGATGGGGAAGAAGGGAGCAAGATGCATACTGGAAGAAATGGGATCTGTGATGTTACTATTAAAACTAAATTATGATGATCTTTCTCGTTTAAGGTTTTAATCTTGTCATAAAACATGTTTATACTTTAAAAATTTAAAAATTTGTTCAGCTTCTTACATGAGAATTTTCCCATCGGTTACAGACTCACCTTATCTTATAATAGAATAACAGAAATAAAAGCTTTCCCTCTCAAATATTGCCATTTTATTGGATATCATACAGCAGAGTTCCTAACCAGAGGTATAGAAACCCCAAGGGTATATGAATTTGGATAGAAAATTGTAACTTTATTTTTATTTTTATTTTTATTTTTATTGATTACACTTGTGAGCCACCTATCTTGCCTAGAGGTGACTCTGGGCAGCTTACAATTATTAAAAGCCAGTAAACATTAAAACAATAACAATAAATAGCAATAATAATAACTTTCAATTCAAAGATGGGAAGAAGGGAGCAAGATGCATACTGGAAGAAATGGGATCTGTGATGTTACTATTAAAACTAAATTATGATGATCTTTCTCGTTTAAGGTTTTAATCTTGTCATAAAACATGTTTATACTTTAAAAATTTAAAAATTTGTTCAGCTTCTTACATGAGAATTTTCTCATCGGTTACAGACTCACCTTATCTTATAATAGAATAACAGAAATAAAAGCTTTCCCTCTCAAATATTGCCATTTTATTGGATATCATACAGCAGAGTTCCTAACCAGAGGTATAGAAACACCAAGGGTATATGAATTTGGATAGAAAATTGTAACTTTATTTTTATTGATTACACTTGTGAGCCACCTATCTTGCCTAGAGGTGACTCTGGGCAGCTTACAATTATTAAAAGCCAGTAAACATTAAAACAATAACAATAAATAGCAATAATAATAACTTTCAATTCAAAGATGGGAAGAAGGAGCAAGATGCATACTGGAAGAAATGGGATCTGTGATGTTACTATTAAAACTAAATTATGATGATCTTTCTCGTTTAAGGTTTTAATCTTGTCATAAAACATGTTTATACTTTAAAAATTTGTTCAGCTTCTTACATGAGAATTTTCCCATCGGTTACAGACTCACCTTATCTTATAATAGAATAACAGAAATAAAAGCTTTCCCTCTCAAATATTGCCATTTTATTGGATATCATACAGCAGAGTTCCTAACCAGAGGTATAGAAACCCCAAGGGTATATGAATTTGGATAGAGAAAATTGTAACTTTATTTTTATTTTCAATTTTCTTTAATTTGTTGCCATGTAACCAAGCTGTCTGGAGGTGATTATGGGCAGCAGGTAGATTAATGAACTGAAAGCAGTTCTTTCTAGATAGTATTGACTTAAAATACAAATCCATCTATTGGAAGACATTATATTGCCAGTTTGTAGTCTGAGAGAGCTCTGAAATCTAACTTTATTCCAGCATGCTCAAGAGTTACTGAGGCCAGATGAATCTTTGATCAGTTTAATTTAATATGGTAGTTACTATCTGCCTTTTCTGGGGACTAAACATCTAGCTCTGGAGGCATAAGATTGGGGGCCACTGATGTGCAGGAACCTCTATACAGCCCATTATATTATACAATACACCCGGTCTCAGGCTACAGGTGAAACAAAAATTGGGTCAGGTTAGTAGTTTAATGGAAGCCTGCAGGCTGTGACAGAAGATGTTCTGGAGATGTAATCAGATTGTTAATTAATATATATGCCTAGAAGCATTGCCACCTGTCTTGTTCCTTTTATCAAGTGCCCTTCTATAATTCCCTAAAGTAAGCAAAGATGCACAGATAAAGCACTGGCAGCCTAAAAGAAAAGCCAACCTTATCAGCTTTTGTTCACAGCTATGGCTGCTTAGTCAGATACATCTTGGCTAGCAAAAAGGGCTGCAACATTAAAGCGAAGTATCTGTGGTGCAATCTAGAGGGAACTCAAACAACAACATTCCTGTGGTCTAAAGAGGAGTGGGAGGGAGAGATTTGCTGTGAAAGATGCAGCCAGCCATATGAAGCAATTCCGTTGAGAAAAGTCTCCTTCCCTTCCCTGGAATTCACCAAAATGTTTGAAAGGAGAGGGGGCAGGTGCATTTAACAGCATTAAGAAAGACAATCCATTGCTTTCAAATATGAAAGAAGCAGACTGCTCCACAAATCCTGCAGCAAGTTCTGTGTATGTCTACAATGCAGCCGTGGAGCAGAAAGTATGTGTGGAGGGAATGAGGTACACTGACAGTAAATGGCCCTTAGAGGATAATAATGGTGGGTTTCTTTTATTCTGTTAGTAAATTTATTAATAACCAAATTTGATTATTGCTCTGGCAATGGCAGAGATATTTTTATAACTCTTGGAATTACAATTTATTTTTTATTGATTACACTTGTGAGCCACCTATCTTGCCTAGAGGTGACTCTGGGCAGCTTACAATTATTAAAAGCCAGTAAACATTAAAACAATAACAATAAATAGCAATAATAATAACTTTCAATTCAAAGATGGGGAAGAAGGGAGCAAGATGCATACTGGAAGAAATGGGATCTGTGATGTTACTATTAAAACTAAATTATGATGATCTTTCTCGTTTAAGGTTTTAATCTTGTCATAAAACATGTTTATACTTTAAAAATTTTAAAATTTAAAATAAAAAAACCTACTATTGGCTTTATTACACTTTCTGAGAAAGAAAAATATTTTTAAGTAAACTGCAATGCATTAATGTGTCCTGCTTGCAGAAGAGTTGAGATATAATTTCCCAAAACAATAAACTGTTTGGTTACTCATAATAACTGGGTTTTATTCCTTATGAACTATGCACAGCAGAGAGCCCCAACCCCCGCATGGCATCCGGCAATATGTGAAACCACATACCCGTTCCATGGAAAAAATACCCTTCATGGAATCAATCCTGGGCACAAAGCTGAAAAAGGAAGGCTGAATTTCATTTACAACACCACGTATGTCTTCTCTAGGTCACAATATCTTCTTCGATTTATTAAAATTACATTTGACATTTTTAAAAAAAAAAACTTAGTAATTTCTGGGTTACATAGAAGGGGCGTTCTAGCTGATTGGACCAAGTCTGTCAGAGCTGTGAGGACACGCCTTCACCAAAGGTCCCCAGTGACAGACTTGACATGTCTTGTTCTGATGTTCCTCCCCTTGGACCCAGGACCAGACCAGAGGTGGGTTTCAGCAGGTTCTGACCACTGGAAATTTTGAGTAGTTCAGAGAACCGGTAGTAAAAATTCTGACTGGTCCCTCCCCCATCTATTCTGTGCTTCCTGAGTCCCAGCTGATCAGGAGGAAATGGGGATTTTGCAGTAACCTTTCCCTGGATTGGGGAGGGAATGGAGATTTTACAGTATCCTTCCCATGCCACACCCACCAAGCCACACCCACAGAACCAGTAGTAAAAAAAATTGAAACCCACCACTGGACCAGATGGTCTTTAGCGTCAGGCTGGATGCGATCGAGTTTGACACCTGTGGTCTAAAGAGGAGTGGAGGAGAGATTTGCTGTGAAAGATGCAGCCAGCCATATGAAGCAATTCCGTTGAGAAAAGTCTCCTTCCCTTCCCTGGAATTCACCAAAATGTTTGAAAGGAGAGGGGGCAGGTGCATTTAACAGCATTAAGAAAGACAATCCATTGCTTTCAAATATGAAAGAAGCAGACTGCTCCACAAATCCTGCAGCAAGTTCTGTGTATGTCTACAATGCAGCCGTGGAGCAGAAAGTATGTGTGGAGGGGGGGGGAATGAGGTACACTGACAGTAATGTAGGAATTCAAGCTGAAATGCCTGTGTGGCAGAGCAAAAACTCAGTTTGTTATGATCTTACTTCACTGCCTCAGAAACAAGAATCACAAAGCAAGAATCAGCAGGAAGATGTGGTCCATACCCCCTACAAAGCCGATAAGCCTTGTATTCTCCACAATCTCTTCCTCTATACGTCACCTTCTTTTAAAGGGATGCAGTGATTTCTATCAACTAGAAAACAAACCACCAGCTAAACAGCCAAAGATGTTGTATAAGGCACTGACTCTTACTTCAGTGGAAAGTGGGGCTTTCCACGTGCCTCTTTTAAATAAATAAAAATTCAATACAGAGGCTCTAATCTGGAATTTTAGGGGAGGGGGAAAAGGAGCTTCTAATGTTTTTATTCAGTTGCTGAATATTCCCCCAGCCCTCAGTTAACATACTACAACCTAAAAAGCAGTGATATATCTTTCATAGCCCCGTTTTGGTCTTTGATACTACTGAAGTACACATTCTTGCTTCTGCATTTCTTATTTAGCAGTTCAAACACAATTGATTTCCTTTGCAATGCAATTTAGTCCAGGGCAGCTATCAGCTCTGGCAGCAAACCAGCGAGTGTCTGCCAAGGTTTTCTTTATCTTCCTTGATGCCGGCGTGTCGACCAGGAAGTCAGGAACAAACAGCAATCCAAGCCAATGCCCCTTAATTCTTCAACCAATCTCACTGCACATATGTTATGCACTGACAATAAAGATTTGAATTCAGTTGCCATACCAGCAGTGGGAAGAGGAAGTCGATTCACCTATATTGGCGGCTGCTGTACTGTCCCCATTAAAAATTCCTGGCCACAAGGTGGGGGAAGGGAGAACAGTTATTGATGTTGATGTCACCTGGGGCAAGTCTGGCTGCTAGAGGACCATCTCTACTACTGCTACCAAACAAAATCACGGAAGTGATCGAATCCTGGGCACAAAGCTGAAAAAGGAAGGCTGAATTTCATTTACAACACCACGTATGTCTTCTCTAGGTCACAATATCTTCTTCGATTTATTAAAATTACATTTGACATTTTTAAAAAAAAAAACTTAGTAATTTCTGGGTTACATAGAAGGGGCGTTCTAGCTGATTGGACCAAGTCTGTCAGAGCTGTGAGGACACGCCTCCTTCACCAAAGGTCCCCAGTGACAGACGACATGTCTTGTTCTGATGTTCCTCCCCTTGGACCCAGGACCAGACCAGAGGTGGGTTTCAGCAGGTTCTGACCAGTGGAAATTTTGAGTAGTTCAGAGAACCGGTAGTAAAAATTCTGACTGGTCCCACCCCCATCTATTCTCTGCCTCCTGAGTCCCAGCTGATCGGGAGGAAATGGGGATTTTGCAGTAACCTTCCCGTGGATTGGGGAGGGAATGGAGATTTAACAGTATCCTTTCCCTGCCATGCCCACCAAGCCACACCCACAGAACCAGTAGTAAAAAAAATTGAAACCCACCACTGGACCAGATGGTCTTTAGCGTCAGGCTGGATGCTATCTCCATCCAATGAGAAGGAACGTATCATGCCCCTTCTCCACTGTGGTGGAGATAGCATCCAGGAATGGGACATACCAAAGCTGGCTTGTCCTATGGGTGGGCCACAATCTAGTCCGAGGTTTCCTGATCAGAATGGACCCTCTGGAGGACTCGCCTGCCAAAGGCCGCTTCAGCCGAAGCAAAGGAGTCCAGCTTGTAATTGTTCTGTCCCTCCACCTCAGTCTGGGAGGCACATGAAATGACTCAAATAGGCGGCAATTTAGTCCAGGGCAGCTATCAGCTCTGGCAGCAAACCAGCGAGTGTCTGCCAAGGTTTTCTTTTATCTTCCTTGATGCCGGCGTGTTGACCAGGAAGTCAGGAACAAACAGCAATCCAAGCCAATGCCCCCTTAATTCTTCAACCAATCTCACTGCACATATGTTATGCACTGACAATAAAGATTTGAATTCAGTTGCCATACCAGCAGTGGGAAGAGGGGAAGTCGATTCACCTATATTGGCGGCTGCTGTACTGTCCCCATTAAAAATTCCTGGCCACAAGGTGGGGGAAGGGAGAACAGTTATTGATGTTGATGTCACCTGGGGCAAGTCTGGCTGCTAGAGGACCATCTCTACTACTGCTACCAAACAAAATCACGGAAGTGATCGAATCCTGGGCACAAAGCTGAAAAAGGAAGGCTGAATTTCATTTACAACACCACGTATGTCTTCTCTAGGTCACAATATCTTCTTCGATTTATTAAAATTACATTTGACATTTTTAAAAAAAAAAACTTAGTAATTTCTGGGTTACATAGAAGGGGCGTTCTAGCTGATTGGACCAAGTCTGTCAGAGCTGTGAGGACACGCCTCCTTCACCAAAGGTCCCCAGTGACAGACTTGACATGTCTTGTTCTGATGTTCCTCCCCTTGGACCCAGGACCAGACCAGAGGTGGGTTTCAGCAGGTTCTGACCACTGGAAATTTTGAGTAGTTCAGAGAACCGGTAGTAAAAATTCTGACTGGTCCCACCCCCATCTATTCTCTGCCTCCTGAGTCCCAGCTGATCGGGAGGAAATGGGGATTTTGCAGTAACCTTCCCGTGGATTGGGGAGGGAATGGAGATTTAACAGTATCCTTTCCCTGCCATGCCCACCAAGCCACACCCACAGAACCAGTAGTAAAAAAAATTGAAACCCACCACTGGACCAGATGGTCTTTAGCGTCAGGCTGGATGCTATCTCCATCCAATGAGAAGGAACGTATCATGCCCCTTCTCCACTGTGGTGGAGATAGCATCCAGGATTGGAACATACCAAAGCTGGCTTGTCCTATGGGTGGGCCACAATCTATGATGATCTTTCTCGTTTAAGGTTTTAATCTTGTCATAAAACATGTTTATACTTTAAAAATTTTAAAATTTAAAATAAAAAAACCTACTATTGGCTTTATTACACTTTCTGAGAAAGAAAAATATTTTTAAGTAAACTGCAATGCATTAATGTGTCCTGCTTGCAGAAGAGTTGAGATATAATTTCCCAAAACAATAAACTGTTTGGTTACTCATAATAACTGGGTTTTATTCCTTATGAACTATGCACAGCAGAGAGCCCCAACCCCCGCATGGCATCCGGCAATATGTGAAACCACATACCCGTTCCATGGAAAAAATACCCTTCATGGAATCAATCCCTGGCGCATAAAAGATTGGGGGCCACTGATGTGCAGGAACCTCTATACAGCCCATTATATTATACAATACACCCGGTCTCAGGCTACAGGTGAAACAAAAATTGGGTCAGGTTAGTAGTTTAATGGAAGCCTGCAGGCTGTGACAGAAGATGTTCTGGAGATGTAATCAGATTGTTAATTAATATATATGCCTAGAAGCATTGCCACCTGTCTTGTTCCTTTTATCAAGTGCCCTTCTATAATTCCCTAAAGTAAGCAAAGATGCACAGATAAAGCACTGGCAGCCTAAAAGAAAAGCCAACCTTATCAGCTTTTGTTCACAGCTATGGCTGCTTAGTCAGATACATCTTGGCTAGCAAAAAGGGCTGCAACATTAAAGCGAAGTATCTGTGGTGCAATCTAGAGGGAACTCAAACAACAACATTCCTGTGGTCTAAAGAGGAGTGGGAGGGAGAGATTTGCTGTGAAAGATGCAGCCAGCCATATGAAGCAATTCCGTTGAGAAAAGTCTCCTTCCCTTCCCTGGAATTCACCAAAATGTTTGAAAGGAGAGGGGGCAGGTGCATTTAACAGCATTAAGAAAGACAATCCATTGCTTTCAAATATGAAAGAAGCAGACTGCTCCACAAATCCTGCAGCAAGTTCTGTGTATGTCTACAATGCAGCCGTGGAGCAGAAAGTATGTGTGGAGGGGGGGGGAATGAGGTACACTGACAGTAATGTAGGAATTCAAGCTGAAATGCCTGTGTGGCAGAGCAAAAACTCAGTTTGTTATGATCTTACTTCACTGCCTCAGAAACAAGAATCACAAAGCAAGAATCAGCAGGAAGATGTGGTCCATACCCCCTACAAAGCCGATAAGCCTTGTATTCTCCACAATCTCTTCCTCTATACGTCACCTTCTTTTAAAGGGATGCAGTGATTTCTATCAACTAGAAAACAAACCACCAGCTAAACAGCCAAAGATGTTGTATATAAGGCACTGACTCTTACTTCAGTGGAAAGTGGGGCTTTCCACGTGCCTCTTTTAAATAAATAAAAATTCAATACAGAGGCTCTAATCTGGAATTTTAGGGGAGGGGGAAAAGGAGCTTCTAATGTTTTTATTGTTTGAAGGCATACAAAAATGAAGAAGTTACAAGTAAAACAAATGCAGAAAATAAAGCCAGGATCTCTACAAAACTGATTCAGTATAAATTATGTTAATACCTTATCTGCTCTACATTACATAAAACACAAGGGAACCTCTCCCTTTCATGAAACTACAGTACTGCCTTGAAAATCAGGGCTGTCCCCTGATAAGAATATGTGGATTCCCCTGAAGGACTGGGACTCCAATGTTTTTTTATTCAGTTGCTGAATATTCCCCCAGCCCTCAGTTAACATACTACAACCTAAAAAAGCAGTGATATATCTTTCATAGCCCCGTTTTTGGTCTTTGATACTACTGAAGTACACATTCTTGCTTCTGCATTTCTTTTTTCTAAGTTTTTTGGGGTGATTATTTTTCTCACATTGATATGACAAGGCTCTTAAGCCATCAGGTGAGACAGAATTTTAAGATGTTCCTTTCTTTCCTAGTTGCTCTGGAGTAGCCTATTTTCCCCATGAGCTGCCTTAATACAGTGTACAGCTCAGGACTCCAGGGGTTCATCAGTGCCAAGCTCATCCAAGCGGGAAGGCTGGGCCAATAGAAATCTTTTCCTCAACAGAGACTTGAACTAGTATACTGACCCTATCTAGGTCAGCTCATGTCTTCTGGTCCGCCAACCCCTTTCTTTTGACCTACAATCCAAGCCAATGCCCCCTTAATTCTTCAACCAATCTCACTGCACATATGTTATGCACTGACAATAAAGATTTGAATTCAGTTGCCATACCAGCAGTGGGAAGAGGGGAAGTCGATTCACCTATATTGGCGGCTGCTATACTGTCCCCATTAAAAATTCCTGGCCACAAGGTGGGGGAAGGGAGAACAGTTATTGATGTTGGTGTCACCTGGGGCAAGTCTGGCTGCTAGAGGACCATCTCTACTACTGCTACCAAACAAAATCACGGAAGTGATCGAATCCTGGGCACAAAGCTGAAAAAGGAAGCCTGAATTTCATTTACAACACCACGTATGTCTTCTCTAGGTCACAATATCTTCTTCGATTTATTAAAATTACATTTGACATTTTTTTAAAAAAAAACTTAGTAATTTCTGGGTTACATAGAAGGGGCGTTCTAGCTGATTGGACCAAGTCTGTCAGAGCTGTGAGGACACGCCTCCTTCACCAAAGGTCCCCAGTGACAGACTTGACATGTCTTGTTCTGATGTTCCTCCCCTTGGACCCAGGACCAGACCAGAGGTGGGTTTCAGCAGGTTCTGACCACTGGAAATTTTGAGTAGTTCAGAGAACCGGTAGTAAAAATTCTGACTGGTCCCACCCCCATCTATTCTCTGCCTCCTGAGTCCCAGCTGATCGGGAGGAAATGGGGATTTTGCAGTAACCTTCCCGTGGATTGGGGAGGGAATGGAGATTTAACAGTATCCTTTCCCTGCCATGCCCACCAAGCCACACCCACAGAACCAGTAGTAAAAAAAATTGAAACCCACCACTGGACCAGATGGTCTTTAGCGTCAGGCTGGATGCTATCTCCATCCAATGAGAAGGAACGTATCATGCCCCTTCTCCACTGTGGTGGAGATAGCATCCAGGAATGGGACATACCAAAGCTGGCTTGTCCTATGGGTGGGCCACAATCTAGTCCGAGGTTTCCTGATCAGAATGGACCCTCTGGAGGACTCGCCTGCCAAAGGCCGCTTCAGCCGAAGCAAAGAAGTCCAGCTTGTAATTGTTCTGTCCCTCCACCTCAGTCCGGGAGGCACATGAAATGACTCAATTAGGCGGCAATTTAGTCCAGGGCAGCTATCAGCTCTGGCAGCAAACCAGCGAGTGTCTGCCAAGGTTTTCTTTTATCTTCCTTGATGCCGGCGTGTCGACCAGGAAGTCAGGAACAAACAGCAATCCAAGCCAAATGCTCAGTCAAATAGTTCAGCTCAAGTTTTCTCCAGTCAGTTTGATTTGTCCATCACAAAGTAGTAGAGCAGCCCCTCCTGCTTTTATACCCTGTGGGGTGTGGCTCCATGACTCTGCACTTTCTAGGCCTGCTCCACCCCTTCTTCTGTTGTTCCCGCCTCTCTTGTCTATGAAACCTGGAAACTAACCAGGACTGATTGTCCACAGCTGGGTCTGGAAGCATTGCCTGGGTGGGGGGAGATACAGGAGACAGAGGCCTCGTTACTTCCTCCGCCTGGCCTGCCTCTGGCTCCTGGAGCTGAGCCAGAGAGGCCGGCCCTGCGGAGGGGAGCCCTGACGGCCCTTCCCCCTCACTCTCTGAGTCACTCTCTGGCAGGGGGCCAGGCCCAGGAGGGGGGGGCTGGAGCCACAACAGTAATGTTTGATGAAAGGCGAGAAGACCATGTAGCTGCTTGACAAACCTCCTCAATAGAGGCTTGCACTGCCCATGCCACTATCGTGGCCACACTCCTAGTGGAATGGGCTGTTACACTTCAAAGCAATGGAAGGGACTGTAGTTTGTAGGTCTGGGCGATGCACACCCGAATCCAGCAGCCCACGATCAATGGAATGACCTTGTTGCCTAGGGTAGAAGGCTGGAAGGACACAAAGAGCAACTCTGTCTTTCTGAAAGGGGAAGTCCTCTTAATATAAAATGTGGAGGGCCCTCTTTACATCCAAGGTGTCCCACTTCTTCTCCAAGACATGTACTGGGCCCAGGCAGAAATCGGGCAGGATAAGTTCCTGAATCCTGTGAAACCAGGAGTTCACTTTGGGGAAGGAAGGGTCCAACCGCAACACCACCATATTAGGATGGAAGATTCAGAGGTCCTTCCTGACAACGGAGAGCGTTGGTGCCCTCTGCTGATTGTGTCCGGAACCAGGAGAAAAATCTCGGAAGTTGAGTGTTTTGTGGGCTGGCAAAATAAATGTTATGGAGGAGCTCCTGTTGTGATCACCAACCTTGTGTCACTCTAGAATTCAAATGGGTTCCCCAGCCAAAGAGGCTGGCATCTGAAGTGAGAATGATTTGGGAAGGTTCCTGGAAAAGACTGCCTTTTTTCATGGCTCCTGACATCCACCAGTCCAAGGACCTGATCACCTATCTGGGAACCCTGATCGTGGCCAATGAATTGCTGTGCCCTGATTTCTGGCTAGGTAGTACTAGCCATTGCAAGGGCCCTGCATGTAAGCGAGCCCAAGGAACTATCGTCAAACAGGGTATTATTTTCTCTAATAATCAGGAAAGCAGGATCAAAGGTACCCTACTTAAGGCCTTTATTTGTACCACCATGTCCCTTATACTGGTTAGGTGTTCCTGAGACCGGAAGACCTGTGACGTCTGTGTGCTGATCACCACTCCTAGATGGGTGATGATGGTGGAAGGTGGCTCTTCTCCCAGTTCACAGAAAACCCGTGAGCCTGGAAAGTTTGGACCATGATTTGAAGGTCCTGTTTCACCAGCCTCAAAGACGACGACTGAATTAAGACATTGTCTAGATAACATTGGAGCTTTATGGGCCTCACCCAGAGATGATCTGTGATGAAATCCAATAGTTTGGTGAACGTTCGTGGGGCTGAGGAAAGACCGAAGAGCAGTGCCCTGTACTGCCAATGGATGCCTGCAAAGGAGAACCTGAGGAAATCTCCTGTGGGACAGTCTGATTGGTACATAGAGATATGCCTCCTAGAGATCTATTGAAGTTAAAAGATCTCCCTGTCTGATACAACCCAGGATGGTATGTAGGGATTGCATCTTGAACCTTTTGTACTTTATGTGTACGTTGAGGTCCTTCAAATTTTAAAATGGCTCTCTGCCCCTGCCCCCGAACTTTTGGGAACCAGAAAGAGGACTGAATAAAACCCAAGGCCCTGTTGTTCTATCGGCACTGGCTCGATGGCCCTGATGTCCAATAAAAACTGGATCTTGGCCTCCAATAGTGCCCTTTGGTGACATCCCTGGGCATGGGGCACTGAATGAAACGACGTGGTGGGATGGAGCAAAACTCTAGAGTGAGCCCGAGCATCTCTGTTTGCAACGCCCAAGCATCTGTTGTAGTGTTCTGCCACTGGCTGGCAAACATTCTCAACCAGCCGCCAATGGGAACCCGTGACTGAGAGTCACTTCAAGGGGCGGTAAGATTGGGTATTGATTCCCCAAAAGGGCCGTGTTGTGCCTCGCCCGCCCTCCTCTCCTCTGCCAGGCCCCTCCCATCTCCTGCTATCTGAGCCAGAGACTGATAGTGAAGAAGAATGGCCTGGCATGCCTCCAGCCCCCAGCCCTGGCACCATGCCTGGACAGAATGAGCAAACAAACCTCCCTCCTACAGCACGTGAGCAAGAAGCCAGCCATGTGCTAGAAGTGCCGGCAGCAGAGCAGGAAGACGGAAAGACACAGTGGACGGATCCCCGCTTCCGGAGAATGGAGAGGCGACGTCAGCAAAAGGAAGGGAGGGGCAGGCCTGGATAAGTGCTGAGTTATGGAGCCACACCCCATGGCCTATATAAAGGATCTGCTTTTTGGCATTCCTTGAGTCAAGCAAAGTCTCATCTGGTTGCTGAAGTCACACCTTGGATTCCTGCCTGTCCTGAGAACTCTGACAGGAATTTGGCAAAGCTGCAGAGGCTTCGTGGCCACGTTTGATACAGACTTCCCAGACCCGGCCGTCGGAGGAGTGGGACACAACAGGCCATTTGGATTGGGGTTGTTGAGTTCTATCCCGGAACGATGACTTGTCTTGTGCCCTATCCATACTCTGTGGGTAAGGCCGCTGGTAGTGTGGGGCGGGGAATCCCACCTCCAAACCATGAAAGGGGCTGTGTCCGATAATAGGGAGTAGTCCTCTACTCTGTTCTTTTGTAAAGATGTGGAAGGGCCTTCCTCTTAGCATTCTCTGCCACTAGGATGGGATCTAACATGTCCCCAAAAAGCTGCCCTCCTTTGAAATGGGGCTGATGCTAAACTCCATTTTGATTTCGTGTCAGCTTACCACTGACGAAGCCATATAAGCATCTGGAAGAAACATTAGACGCCAGGGCCCTTGAGGCAAACTTGGCTGCATTGAGGGTCGTGTCAGCTGAGTATTCAGCAGTTGCGATCCATTTAATCTTCCGGGGAGGCCCTGGCCTGCATTTGGCGCAGCCATAAGAGCAAAGTTCTAGAAAAGAAGGAGGCAGTGTGACTCATCTAATAGCCCAGGCGACTGCCTGGTGAGTTTATGTGCCAACAGTTCTGCTTTCCTGTCCTCTGCCTTTAACTCTTCTGTAGTGTCTAAAGACAGAATGGACGATGAAGCTAGGGTGGCAAGTGGGGTATCCACAGCTGGGATCTGCAGGAGCTCCTCTAGCTCTATCTCCACTATGTACATTTTCTTATCCATTCCACTCGGGGCAGGAATGAAAGCAGGCTGTTCCCACTGTTTTTGTATGACATCCACAAAGAATTTGGGTGAGGGGATTACTTCCTATGCAGTGACCTGCTCCATAAAGAGGCTGGCACAAAAATTCTGAGCTGACATGGAATTGTCAAAAAGAGTGTCATTCCTCCCCATATTGGCTGTCGTTTTGGCCTTAAATAATAAGGTCTTAAACTGTTTAGGGCAAATTAAGCCAGAATACATGGGCTTGTCTGGGGAGACGCCTTCATCCTCTGAGAATTCAAAGTTGCCCAATGCTTTCCCCCCTTCTAGCGAAGCCTCGCTGCGCATTGAAGGAGGTGGGGAATGTGGTTCTCTGAGATAACCCATATCTGGTTGGAAGTGATGATGCTTAGACCCTGACCGAGAAGGTCCTGGAGGAAATGATCCCTTAACCCCCTTTGGTGAAGAGCTGCATCAATGCTTTGTGCAATAGTCTGAGTAATGACATTGCACAATTCTATGGACAAACCCCTGGTCAAAGGCCTCCTGAGGGCGGAGTCCCGCCACAGTGAGGATAAATGTGGCAGATGGAGCTGAAGCCCAGTTGCCAGATCTAGTTTGTAATCCTGAAGCAGAGAAAGCAGAGCCAGTATCACCTGCTTCCTCATAGGGGTTTGGTTGGAATTCCTGCATCTCTGTGATCACATTAGAAGACCAATTTAACTGGTCATCCATTAGTACTTGATATTGTATTTCTATGTCTAATGCCATGCAAGTTCCACTAGTGCTCCCAGAAGTCCCTGGGGCCCTTGCAGCCTCCGCCTGCTTTTGAGCTTTTGCAAACTGTTTTTCCAGGGCCTTCTGCCTTCTCTGTGCATCCTTATCAGATGCAGGAGATGTTGATTTAGAATGTTTAACCTTGGATCTAGTAGAAGGCTCTTTGGTTGCTAGTTTTGCCCTTTTGGGCTCAGAACTCTCAGCCATCTGCTGTCTGGGGGAAGACTCAGTAGAATTACTCCATTATTGCTGGAATCACTGTTATCAAATGTCTCAAGAAGCACACAGTAATTAATCCCCAAAGAGGAAACTTTTATCACTGATCAATAATGCAGGCACTGACTGCGCAATCCAGGCCACAGAATTAGTGCCCCAAACTGGCAACATAGTTTGTAAGCGCAGATCAGGCTGCAGAAGCAGCTGCAGTGGCAAAAGGTGCAAAACTGGCAACACTGTTACAAACGCCATCCCCAAAAGCACGCGAAAACCGGCAACAGTTTACTTGGGCATTATGGCTGCCTTCCTTGCTCCAAACTGAATCCTCAATTGCTAGAGACCTTGTCTGAGCCGATGGTCTTGTCGTGTCCCACTCCTCCGCTGACGGCTGGGTCAGGGAAATCCGAATCAGGCTTGCCTCTGCAGCTCTGCCCAAAGTCCTAGCAAAGTCCTCAGAGCAGGCAGGAGACCAGTAAGTGACTTCAGCAAGATAAGTTCGACTTTTGCCTGACTCAGAGACTGCCAGAAAGTAGATCCTTTATATAGGCCATGGGGTGTGGCTCCATGACTCAGCACTCATTAAGGCCTGCCCCTCCCTTCCTTCTGTTGCCTCCGCCTCTCCAATCTTCTGATGCGAGGGTCACTCCAATCAGCTGTTATTGGGAGTAAACCCTCCTCAGGCTCACCTGCTGTGGAGGAGGGGGAGGGGTCTAGCTGCTCCGTTTGCCTGGGCATGGAGTCAGGGTTGGGGGAGGGAGATGCTCCTTCTTCTGCAGTTTGTGTGGGCATGGAGCCAGGACTTGGGCCGGGAGGCATACATTCCTCAGTGTTCGGGAGCAGGTAAGAAGGCCCCGGCTGCTCTGAGGGCGGGCAAAACACAACAGGTCTCCACCCAGCCTCCTGGCCGCAATTCGCCACTTGCAACAGCTCCGATCATAGTTGCCGCCCTCAAAATGGCGGCTATCAGTTTCCCATGCCACAGCACAGCACCACCAATTGCGCTCCCAACACGTTGCTGACAGCCAGACCTTTGGCCAAAGCCTTGATCTGTGAAAAACCAGTTCCAATCACCTCTGTGGCCACTGCCACCCCAATTGCAAAAAATGGCCCACTACGCAGCAAAGGCGCAGATTGTAGCGCCACTCCCAGCGCGGAAAGCAGCTCTCTGACTCTCCCAGCCCAGGAAAATTTTAAATGTATTAACAACCGCTGTTTCACTAATCAATGACATTTTTAAAAAAACCAGTAAGATCTTGTTGTATAAATAGAAGAAAGTTCCACCATGTTTTATAATGTGGGTACAAAAACATGAAGGACTAAAACACACTTATTCATTCGCGCAGGACTGGATTAGATTTTAAATTTATGGGTTTTAAATGGGTTTTATTTTTATATTGTTTTTAAACATTTTAACATTTTTAAACATTTGGCCTTTTAGAATAAGTTTTTTAATTGTTATTTTACTTTGTATTTATGTGTTTTTATTTGCCTGTGAACCGCCCTGAGTCCTTCGGGAGATAGGGCGGTATATAAATACGATTAATAAAGAAAGAAAGAAAGAAAGAAAGAAAATTGGCCCAGTATTTTGCTTTCTCAGGATTCCAAGGCAGGAATGGACTATAGCATTTTCATCATTCAAGATTCAGTTAATGACACTGAAAGCTGGCAATGAATACTAATCAGTTCTATTTAAAATTGTTTTTAAAAGGTATCATAAGTTTTTAAAAAAATAAAACATTAAAAAATCAATGCTGAGACTCTTCCACATTTTTCTACATTTTTCAATCTCGCATGATTACTTAACAGAAGTCTTTGTTTTCATACTATCTTTTATAATCATACCTGACCATAGTTTTCATTTACATCCCATCTGCTTAATTAGCTTAATCATACTAAATTAAGTTTTTGTTTTGACTTAATTATCTTTATGTCTTTGAAGATATTCCCTTGTATATTCAGGAAATCTATTTCAGGGATATTGCTGGTCCAGCTGAAGGAGCTACATTATGCAATTTGTCCATATTTAATGGCCATTTCAATCTGGATAAGTTACATAAGTAAATTTGCACTATCAACAATTTTAGTCATCCTAATAATTCAAGTGCGAAAATCTGACATTTCCTTCAATATGCCGGTAATCCTTGACTTACGAACACAATTGGATTCTGGAATTTTGGGCATTAAAATGAAGCAGTTATTAAGTGAATCCTCAATAACTAGGCCAAATTTTAGAGTCATTTTTACCATGGTTGTTAAGTAAATCAACACAGTTGTTAAGCAAATCACATGGTCATTAAGCAAATCCAACTTCTCGCATTAACTTCCCTTCTCAGAAGCTAGCTGAGAAAGTCACAAAGATGCTGCAACTATGTAAATGTGAGCTGGTTGCCAAGCACCCAAATTGCAACGCGTGACTGTGTGGGTGATGCAACAGTCATAACTTTGAAGTCACTTTTTCCAAGGCCATAGTAATTTTAATCACTGTTAAATGATCACAAACTGCTCCAGCACTAACTGTATTTGTTCTATTAGGTAGCATGATAATTGTTGTGACCCAGGTTCCTGGACCCAGACTCCTGGACTCGGATGATTCAGAAAATGAGGGAGAAGACCTGGCAAGCCCTGCTTCTCTTGAGCCCTCTCCCTCCCTGGCACCCACTCAAAGGGAGGGGCCGGCAAGGCCTGATTCTCCCGGGCCTTCTTCTGATTTGGCAACGCCCCAAGAACAGTTTTGGAGGGACGCAAGATTACGAAGGCTTGATCGGCGTGCGCAGCAGCGGAAGAGTTGGGACAAAGCCAAGTCATAATTGTCATGCAGTGACATCTGCAGAGACTATAAATAGGAGGCGGGACTTCCTGGTTTTTTGTCTTGGACAAAGTAATGAGTTGGCGCGAGCTAATGAATTGGCGCGAGCTAACTGTTTTAATGGAGGGAAGAATATATTCGTGAGTAATTCTGGCCTTATCTATAATTTCCTCGTTATCTCCAGAAACTTGGCAGGCCCGTGGGTAGACGTGGCCAGGACATGTATCTATGTAAATAAAAGGAAAAAAGGAAGGCCTCTGACGGACTCTTTGCTGGGAGTATTGGGGGAAGGGAAACAGAACAATAATTAACTGTTGTTAGATGTGGAAAAGCAGTAGTATCTTGCAAATACAGTTTAAAATTCCTACAATTCCTATATTACTTTTATAATAACACACTTCTCACGAGACAACCAGCAATGAACTAGGACTGTGATGGTGAGCCATCTCTCTGGGCACATGGAGCCATCGCCTGTTGCTCTTCCGGGTTCTGGGGTGCCAGCCAACTGGTTTTCACGTGCACAGGTGCATCGGAAACCAGAAAAGTAGCCGCACATTGCACATGTGCGCTCCAGGAAGATGATCTTCCTGTTTCCAATGTGCGCATGCGCGTCAGCCACTTGGTCTTCTGTTTCTGAAGACCAGCAGTCGGAAGAGCAATGGGCACACGTGCCAAAAGACGCAAAGTGGAGAACCCAGACGGGGGGCCTTTCCTCCCTCCCTACCTGAGCGGGCTTCTTGCACAGCCCCAAGTGGGCCGGAGCACCTGGCTGGCTCGGGTGCCTCAGAAGAGCTGGCTGGCCCCTTCACAGCCTCCCCCACCACTTCTGTGAAAGAAGCGCGACTGCTTCCTGGCCAGCACACTGTCTCTGGCGTTCCTCCTGCACAGCCCCGTTACCCTAGAAGAGCAGCAGCAGAGGCAGCTGTAGGGGGGAAGAGGGTAAGAGCGACCGGCCGGCTCAAGCACGGGGCAACATTTGCTGGCTGGGGGTCCGGCTGCCTCACCCGCTGCTCCTTCCCCTAACCATGTTTGACTTCGACGAGTTCAAGTGGCAGCTAAATGACAAGAAACAGAGTAAGCAAGCATGGTTGGGGGCAAGCAAGTCGGCCGGATTCAACGCCAGAGGGAGAAAGAGAAGTACGCGATGGCAGCGGCTCTCCCCTGCCACTCCCCTCTCCCCACATGGCGGGGTGACGCGGTTCTCGGCATGAGGCATCCATGTTGCTCAAGTACCCCGACCTGCCAGGCGAGGGAAAACTAGCAGCTTTTGAAACAATCTCAGCTTAAAAGGAAAAAATTCCAAACGCGTGGCCTCCGCCACCCTGACTGGGCTCCTCCCTGCTGGGAGCCCTGCGGCTTCATGACTCCCCTGCCAGTCCACCGCCTGCAGGCTTCCCCAGCCACTTGCCAGCTGGACTTTCTGCGGGCCACAGCCGAGCAGGGTCCATCACAGCTGAGCAGGTGCGGCTGGCGGGGCTTTGGTGGACCAGCAGTCAGTAAGAGTGGGGCGTCTGGATTGCCTGCACAGGTAATCACATGGCCACCATAAAAGCAGGGCTGAGAAACCCTCTTGGCTTGCTCCGCCGGCCACACGGGTCCCTGGGCTGTGGTCATCACTGCCTCCTTCTGCGGCAGCCAGAGAATCCAGCTCAGTCAGCGGTGGGCATGGCGGGCGTCAGGTGATGGTGCTGCACAGCCTGTGGTTGGGCCCATCACCCAACCTCTGCCATGCCCGCCGCTGCACCACCGCCCAGACAATGCTGGGGAAGGAGCAGAAGGGCAGCTGGGTTGAGCAGGGTGGGAGGGAAGCATGCCCCTCGCCCCGGCTATTCTGGCACTGCTGCTTCCCCGGCGGAGACAGGAGAAGCAGGCTGAGGCTTCCCTCTCTCTCAGCTGGAGGCTTGGGGCAGCACAAGAAGCCTGCTCAGCCAGAGTGGGAGGGAAGCATGCCCCATCGCCCCGGCGATTCTGGCACTGCTGCTTCCCGGGTGGTGGCAGGAGCAGCGGGCTGGGGCTTCCTCTCTCTCAGCTGGAGGCTTGGGGCAGCACAAGAAGCCTGCTCAGCCAGAGTGGGAGGGAAGCATGCCCCATCGCCCCGGCGATTCTGGCACTGCTGCTTCCCGGGTGGTGGCAGGAGCAGCGGGCTGAGGCTTCCCTCCCTCCCAGCTGGAGGCTTGGGGCAGCACAAGAAGCCTGCTCAGCCAGAGTGGGAGAGAAGCATGCTCCGTCACCCCAGCGATTCTGGCACTGCTGCTTCCCGGGTGGTGGCAGGAACAGCGGGCTGAGGCTTCCCTCCCTCCCAGCTGGAGGCTTGGGGCCAGCAAAGTTTGGTGCAGGAGGTGCCAGCAAAGTTTGGTGCACGAGGTGTTGTGACCCAGGCCCAAGTAGGTAGGAATAAACTCAGTCCATGAAAAAACAAACTTTATTCGAACACCTGGGAATTACTTCATTCCCAGCGTCATTCAACTCAAAGTAAAACAAATGCCTCCCAACACAAATTCCTCAGTTATCTCGCAAACCTTGGTCCAATGAGGCAAACTGCCAAAGGCCCTTCCTGGCAAACGTCCAGAAGCCACAAAAACAAAGACGTAGACGAAGCAGAAGACGCAGCTAACATTGTTTTCCGGCAAAGGCCAAACGCCAGTGCTGGTCTGTTTTAAGTCTTATGGTAGGGATCAATCATCTCTTGGCCCTACTCCTGAATTGTCCTCTCTGCTTGAGCTGCTCTTGCTTTCTGGCAGCTCTTCTCACACGTGCATTAGGAACAGGCTCCTCCCAAAATGGTGCACCGGGGGACATTTGCGGGGGGTGCATGTGAAGGGATGCGTGCATGTGCAGGGGGATGGGGGAGATGTGTGCGCATGCACAGTTTGGCCACGCATTGCATTATGGGTGCTGGCACATATGCGTGCTGTTGTGCGCGCACACACCAACTTTTGGCACACAAGAACAAAAAGGTTCGCCAACACTGAACTAGGATCACATTGGATGATACACAATATCCAATTGGATGATACACAAGAATGGGACACAAAGAGTGCTTCCATCCGACGAGAGCAGGATGTTCTCCTGATATAAATCTTGAGAGCCCTCCTAACATCCAAAGTGTATCATCTGCGCTCCACGGCATGGGAAGATCTTTGGGCAGAAAACAGGCAAGATAACCTCCTGGGCCCTTTGTAGCCTGGAGTTTATCTTAGGGATGAAGGAGGGATCCATCTGGAGGACTACCCTATTAGGATGGAAAATGCACAAATTAAATCCTGTCGGACTAAAAGTGCTGCCAGTTCGGAAATGCATCTGGCGGAAGTGATAGCCACCAAAAATGCAATCTTGAATGTTAAGAACCTTAAACTCACTGTCCGTAAAGGTTTGAAAGGTGCTGATGTCAGGGCCTGGAGTACTTTAGATAAATCCCATGTGGGGTATTTATGGACTACTGGTGGTCTGAGGTTAACCGCTCCCTTGATAAACCTTCTAAGAACCGGTTCATGAGCCAATGATAATCTCTTCCCACACCGCAAGACTGTGGACAGTGCTGCAACCTGTCGACGAAGAGTGTTGTGGGATAGACCCTTGTCTAGCCCGTCCTGCAAAAATTCTAGAACATGTGGTACTGCAGTAGAGGTGGGGTCAAGGTTCCGAACCCCACACCATTTGACAAATGCTGTCCATGTTAAATCGTAAATACGATTTGTAGATGACCAGCGGGAAGCCTGCATGGTTCTAATGACCCTGGAGGAAAACCCACGTTTCCTCAGGAGTCTCCCTTCAAATGCCAGATGGTCAAGTTGAGCCACTGAGGCTCCAGATGTTGTAAGACGCGTTGGCTGAGGGAGATCCTCTCCTGGGGAATCCTCCAGGGCTGAGACACTGAGAGGCCCACTAGGTCCACAAACCATGGGCATCTGGGCCAGTGGGGGACAACTAAAAGGACTTCCACCCGCTCCTGTATTACCTTCCTTATGACTGCTTGAATGAGTGGAAGAGGTGGGAAAGCATAAAGTAGGCCCTTGACCCAAGGGCTACATAAGTCGTTAGTCCTCTCCGCCCACTGTGATGAGAACCTGATGAAATATCAAGGAAGCTGAGCATTTTGTTGGGAAGCAAACAGGTCTACTATTGGCTGACTGAATCTGACTGTCAGCTCCTGAAAAAGATTGGGATGGAATCTCCATTCTGCATTCTCCACTGTGGACCAGCTGAGGCAGTCAGCCTATGTGTTTGCCGTCCCCGCGATATGCTTCGCTGTGAGAGAAAGCAAATGTTTCTCCACCCACCACCCCAAGAGCTCTGCCTTCGCCATGAGGCTCCTGGAGTGAGTGCCTCCCTGATGGTTTATGTGTGCCTTGGCTGTTACGTTGTCCGTGAGGATGAGAATGTGTTGGTGCTGTACTATGTTCTTGAAGTGGTGAAGGGCAAGTGCTGCCCGAAGCTCCAGCCAATTGATGTTGTGAGTCAGGTCCGCTGGAGTCCAGTGACCGTGAGCCATGTGGCCCTGAAGGTGGGCTCCCCAGCCAAAAAGGCTGGCATCTGATGTTATTGTGATGCGACTGGGCTCCTTGAAGAGACAGCCCTTGTCCAGTGCTGGGGACATCCACCATTGGAGGGAGTGTAATACATTTGGGGGAACACTCACCTTGGCCCGTGAGCTGCTGTTGCCTGACTGTTGGTATGGGAGCAGAAACCAGTGAAGGGTCCTGGTGTGCAGTCTCGCTCATGGCACTACTGAGATGCATGATACAAACATCCCCAACAGCCTGGCTAGTAAGCCAATGGGAACCTGACGTTCTGAGCTTACCTGTCGGAGCAGAGCAATCAGGTTGTCCTTGTGGTCTTGGGAGAGGAAGACCTGTCCCAGCCTGGTGTTGATTTTTGTCCCCAAGTGCAAGAGTCTCGTGACTGGAACCAGCTGACTCTTTGGGAAGTTCACGGAGAACCCGTGGTCATAAAACGGTGATCGTAGTCTGCAATGCATCCCTGGCTACATCGAAGAAGGATGCTTGCACAAGAATGTCGTCTAAGTAGCATTATAGACAAATAGAGATTGATCGAAGGTAAGCCACCAGTGCCGCCAGAACCTTGGTGAAGGCCCGTGGTGCTGATGCTAGTCTGAAGGGCAAGGCCCTGCATTGGTAGTGAGTCTGTCTGAAGCAGAAGCAAAGATACTGGCGATGTGCCAGGAAGATTGGCACATGGAGATAAGCCTCCATAAGATCTATTCATGCCAGGAAGTCGCCCTCCCGAACCCCCTCTGGGATGGTGGCGAGGGAGTTCATTTTGAACCTTTTGTAGACCAGATACAAATTTATTTTTTTTAGATTTAGAATTGCCTTCCATCCCCCCAAAGACTTTGAAACCAAGAAAAGGGTGTAATAAAATCCCCAACTCCTCTGGCACTCCGGAACCGCCTCGATTGCCTAACTCTCCAGCAGGTGCTGAATGGCGGTTTCCAGGAGCCCTTCCTTTTCGCTGGTTCAAGGAATAGGGCAGCTCACAAAGTGGTTCGGGGGAATGGAGAGAAAGTCCAAACTGATATCATTGTATTGAGGACCCAGAGGTTATCATCTCCCATTGGGGGGAAAATAGAGGCAATCAGACACCAATGGGGGCTCTGGACATGTAGTCATCGTGGTCTACGAAAGGCACAACCTCCTGCCCCTCAAAAGGGTCATTTGCTCTGGAGGGTTTGCCTGGGCTGGTGCGGTACCTTGCACTATCCTGTTGGCATTCTGCTTGCTGAGGAAAAACCTGCTGAGTCTGCTGAAATGAAGGACTGGAATCAGATCGATATGAGGGACTGTGATAATATGGAGTAGTGCACCTCTCCCCTTTTTAAAGGATGATGGAAGGACCTTTCGTTTGTCCATATCCTCTATCAGGACCGGTTCCAGAGCCTCCTCAAATCAGGTAAATCAGAAATACAGGCCTCAGCTTGTCTCAAGCCAGCTGTAGTCGGTGTAAATGTTGCTGAGACTTCCTTTCTAGAGATGGAAGGTTGAGATGCAGCAGCAGTAGAAGCTGGACAAAAAACAGAATCTTGCACAAAAGCAGAATCAGTAGTAGGAGAAAAGTTAAAAGAATGCTTGCTGGCTCCCTCTGGAGACAAAGGTTGGGCAATTACAGGCTGATGAGTCAGCAACCTTTCAGTAGAAACAGGGCGGGAATTACCCCTTTCAGCCCTGTTAGGGGCTTGCTGGGGCTGCTCTTTTTCAGCTCTTTGAAATTGTTTCTCCAGAGCTTTATGTCTCCTGCTGGCATCCTTTTCAGAAGCTTTAGGTTGCTTCTGCTTCCCCCGCGCCCCAGATTGGGATGTGGCCTCCTGGAGGGTTGCAACATTGTTTCTTGGATCTATGCCCAGCAGCTTTTCCCACCATTATGCAGTTTTAAAAAATGCAACCGTTATAGAAACTGTTGCAACCTCCTGTAGCCCAAAGGCCTCCTGCAATCAGTATGCCTAGCCGAGACTAGGCAGGGACTTAAAGCCTACCAGGCTACCGGGGCAAGTTGAGTATGCCTAGCCTAAACTAGGCAGGGACTCCAATGGCCTCCACTGAGGCTGTGGCTCCTGGGTATGCCCACCAGCCACTGGGCAGAGACTCCACACCTCTCCTGAGGTCTCTGCCACTAAATATGTCTAGCTGAAACTAGGCAGGGACTCCTTCTTGTTCCAGCAAGGTAAAGATCGCAGTGCTGCAATCGAATATGAGGCCTCCAACAGCTCACACAGCCCAGCTGGTTAAACAGAGAGAGCCGATGGTCCCGCCGATTCCCTGGCCGTCTCTCTATCTCTGCCACTTCAATCCAGGCCACAAATGGCCTGAGGAAAGGAAATCCAATGATCCCGCCAGTTCACTGCTGTGAGCAATCGGCCGCAGGCAACTGAGAGCCCACATTTGCTCAGCCCTTGTTTTAAAAACGCCGATCGCGAAGCACGTGACAGCAAGCCACTGCTACAAGGCCAACCATCGCTCTCAAGTCAAATCACATAATCACATAAGAAATAGAAGAAATAAAAAGAAATAGAAATCTCAAGATCCTGAAGTCCAGACGTGGCCAAGAATGCTTTGAAACATATTGTTCAGGTTAAGACCGAGCCGAAACTGGGGCAGGAAGGTGAAGGAAGGAGGCGCGTCTAAAAGAAATAGCCAGCTCAGTCTCAACAGGAAACAGATGATTCAACCCATTCTTGGCCACTCCTGGGAGCTTGCAGGAGAACCATGAGAGACCAGGGTTGTCAAACTCAAGGCCCAGGGGCCAGATCCAGCCCACGGGGTGCTTAGATCTGGCCCACAATGCCATCCTGGAAACAGCAAAGGACTGGCCAGTGATGCCTCTGCCAGGAAAAACAGCTCAGGAGGGCCACATCACAGCCAAAAATGGAGCTCAGGAGCCCATTTTCATTAGCAGAGCACTCGGGCCCACACAGGCACCAACACGAGCGACATTGAGCTGGCCACACCCACCCCAGCCACACTCCCTGTGTCCCTGAGGACAAACACAACTCTGATGCGGCCCTCAATGAAATCAAGTTTGACATCCCTGCTCTAGACAATGACTCATAGGTTTCAGGTGACCCAGTCTTCCATATATTTTAATTTCCGTCTCCAACAAAGAAATTTCAAAAATATATTTGTTGCAGCTCAACAGGAGGAAAGGAAATTTAAATATGTGGAGCATATTTTAGTGTACAATCAAGCATATCAGAAAGTCAGCAATCTAATTACAGAATGCTGTATTTTAATTGTACATAACAGCAGGCTCCCACTTCTAGGAGTTACAGTCTAACATCCATGCAACACACTAGACTAGAGAAGGCTAAAGAACTTTGACATTGACTCATAATTAATTCCAGATAAAATGTGGGAGTTTTAGTTAGTTCTTATTTGCTGTAGTCCCAACAAGAATGCCTCTCAGGAAATCAGCATTCTCAAACAAATGTAATAAGAGGGAAGTACGGAAAACTTAAAACTTACTGGGAAACTGAAAAGAAAAAATGACCACACATTTCATTTTTATGCAAGCTTATTTACATATTAATCACTCAGTGAACCTTGCACAATCATTTAAAAACAAAAATTATGCAGGCTGAAACAAATAGATATATAACACAACTCATTTGGTTATTATGTTTATAGGGATATTATGTTTGGCTATTATGTTTATACGGATAGCAGGATTCTAAAAACAGCAAACAATGATTATGCCTGAAAAAAAGTTTGAATGAGATCCTTACACAAACTTGTTGCAGTGACTAGATGACAAATACACTGCGCAGTTCCAGTCATCTAATTTCCAAAAGGACATAATGAACTGGAAAGGGTTCAGACAAATGGAAAATAGAAGTGATGACATATTTGGAAATTATTTCATATATGAAAGGCTGCATTTAAGACTCTTTAACTTAAGAGAAAAAGCAGTTTAGAGCATAAAAAAAATTCTAAAAATTGTGTATGGTATTTTCTTACTCAACATCACAGTTATGCCAATGGACAAATAATGCGTTCAGTACAGTTAATGAAGACATATATTTAGGTTAGCATTATTAGGTTTGTGGATTCCTTTAAGTTGAAGCTGATGTGGAAAAAGAACCTTAGAGAATGTTGTTCCCTCAGATAAATGCTGTCTTTTTAATAAAAGGTGTTTTAATTTTGTAAAAGTACCCAGAGTTGTTCTGGAGTTGGGCAGCCTAGAAACTTTAATAATAACAATGTAATAAAGCACAAACAGAATGCTGGAAATGAAAAATCTTACATGGTCAATTTCTACAACAGATTGAGAAAAAGTAGATAAAGATAAAACCTGGCAATGGCTTATAACTGGAACATTAAAAAAAGAAACTAAAGGTTTGATTGTGGTTGTTCAAGAAAAAGCTATTGGTATATGAATTAATGAAATCACAGTCAGAACTGAAAAATCATCAAATGATTCAAAGTGCAGGTTGTGCAAAGAAACAGAAGAAACGGTCGATCATATATTCAGCTCAAAATCATACAGACTGACTATAACCTAACACAGTTGCCAAAATTATTTACTGGAATATCTGTAAAAAATAGCATGCACCAGTAATGAAAATTTGTTGGGAACATACAGTTGAAATAGTAGTTGAAAGTGAGCAGGTTAAAATATTATGGATTTCTGAATACAAATTGATAAAAGTCTTGGCATAAAATACACGAGATTTAACACAAGATATTCAGACTGGATTTGTTATCAACCTATTGAGTCCTTCCTAGGGATAGGCAGATGTAGTTTTTGTAGTTTCATCATGTTATAGATATCATTGCAAGATATAAGATGTTTCAAGTAAAGCTGCATTTTATAATTGACTGGTAGTAATTTTATCAATACCAATGGTTTTCAGGTGATGCTCTAGTAACTTTGGGATTGCACCCAAGATGCCTATTGCTATTGGTACTACCTTTGCTTTCTTTTGCCACAGTTGTTCTACTTTCATTTGGAGGTCTTTGTATTTTGTCTATCATCTCCAGGTTTTTTTCTTCTATCTGTGTCCCCAGGTTATATCATCTAACAATAACATCTACCTATCCCAAGTCTTTGGGAAGATAGGTAGATAAAAATGCTAAATCCAGTCTAAAAATCTGGCTGACTGCGATAATAATAATGTATGATCTGCTACAAGTTATACAAAAGGCAAGAACCTTACACTCTTTAAAAATGGATTAGATAATTTCATATAATTTTTCTTCAACCTGACACCACTTGATATGCTGGATTACTATAACCACAAGGAAACGTCCTTGACCCTACTCATGACTGCATAAACCATTCTTCACAAAAAAGTATATATTTTTTTCATTAGAAACTTCCTCGCTAGGCATCTGAAAATACTGGGAGGTTATCTAAAGTTTATTAAAAGTAACTAGATAATCCATGACCTATGGAGTCATCTTTCCTTACTTAAACAGAGAAACAGAATGAACCCCCCAAAAAAGGCAAAAAAGCAGTGGAACAGGAGCAACTTCCTGTTGGCTTCCCCATTGACTTTGCTTGTGGAAAGTTGGCAGGGAGCATTGGAAAACATGATCACATGATCACAGCTGACTGGCAATGCTGTAAATATAAGTGGTGTGAAGATTCTTGAAATTTTAATTATGCAGGACTAATGGATCCTAGATTTTGCACACATTGTTTAAATTAGTATATTTTAGGTACATTGATTCAAAAAAAGTGCTTAGATGCACTGTTTAGACTAATTGAAGGTTTCACAGAGGCAAACAGAGGAGAATTTTAGTAGTATACTAGATAACCTGTGACTCGTTGCATTATTGTTTCAGAGATATTTTCATACTGAAATAAACAATGTGACCATGGATGGGCAAAAAAATCAAAATTGGATTCACAGTCCAATTTAAACATTAAATGCATTCATATTCTCAACATACGTGACAGGACTGTTATGAGTAGGACCATCTCGGGGGTGGGTGGGTTAGGGAATCTCTGAATCTTCAGATTCAAACTATATACTATAAAAGTGATTCTTTTATTAATTGGCTGTACAGGCAAAAAATGTTCTAATTGCCTTTTATTCTCTGTGCTATTGTTGGATTATCCAGAACTTTGAACTAGAAATCGACTACAGTATTATTAGATCTTCCTGAACTTGAGATCTATCTGTTCAGACTCTTTTGTAAAAATAAACTCTTCTGCCTTTGATTTTGTACTATATGTTGTGCTACTTTCATAAATTACAATAAACATGATTGATCTATATCAGGTGGGTCATAGGTAGTTGGTAGCACAGAATAGGGAAGTCAAAATGGCAAACATAATTGGGTAAGAAAAGTCCCACTCCTTTTCATGATGTGCCTTAAAAAGGGATAGAGCCTCAATTGTCCTGACATACACTATTTTAGCACTGTTAACTGTCCCTTACGAGTGACTAAAGTAACTGCAAATATCCTAAATTTCTGAAAGAAATGAAAAACTCAAATAAATCAAATTTAGATGGTTTGATTTTTATTAAGCTATTTGTTTAAACCAGCCGCGGTGGTGCAGAAGTTAGCTTGCAGTACTGCAGGCTACTTCTGCTAAGTGCTAGCTGCCTGCAATTTGGCATTTTGAATCTCACCAGGCTCAACCCAGCCTTCCAAGGTCAGAAAATGAGAACCCAGATTGTTGTGGGCAATATGCTGACTCTGTAAACCGCTTAGAAAGGACTGTAAAGCATTGTGAAACTGTGAAGTCTATATTGCTATTGCTATTATTGAAAAACTGGCTTTATACCATTTTTATGCAACGTTATTGTGTTATTTTTTCTGTTTCTGAATTGTTTTACCATGTATCGAAATATGCATTTTTAGAAATACCGATACTTACTGCATTCTTTCAGCTGCTGTATATTTAGTGTTGTATATTATACTTTATAGCATTCATCTCAGAGTTTTATTAATATCTTGATATTTTTGATGGGCAAAGCACCAAATGCTTCATTATTTTTAATTGATTTTTCAACAATTGCAATATTTCTCACTTTTAATGTTTTCCATTTATATCATCCAAAGATTCATAAAATTTACAGGTGCACAATTCAAAACATACAGAATTAGAAACTCTTTTGGAGACAGATGAACAAACCTGAGATAATTTTACCTCTTAAAAGTCAAACACCTGTCTTATTTGTAGGAAAGTTTAGGATAAATATATAGCTTGAATCTTTAAGATTTTAGGGTTCTTTTAAACAAGCTTTTGATGCCAGATTGTTTTATGCAATTAACCCTGGATAAACAAAGGTTGTGGAAAGCTGGGTTACATTTGCACTGACCAGAAGAATAGGTTCTACTTAGTTTAAAGCACAACCTACTTTAGATGACTTTGACTATACTCCATGCATTTGATTAATTTAACCATGATCAAGGCAACTTACTTTCTTTAATCAAACTGTACTAATTATAGGGCAAACGCTATTTAAAATGGAAAATAGAATAGTTCTTCTCAGTTCCTTTCCTCAGACCCATATAATTTGCTGATCCCATTCTTCCTTTGTCACACTTTGTAGAAGCTGTCAAGTTTGTGACAATGAATGATCTAGCTCAGTAGTGGCGAACCTATGGCACGTCCCCCCAGCTCTCTTTCGGGTCTCTGCCGTGCATGCGCGCACGCCTCCCACTAGCCAGCTGGTCTTTGGGTCTCTGCCGTGCATGAGGGGTGCACGCATGCGCCCGCGCCTTGCAGTTTGGGCATGCACGTGCACTTTGGGCACTTGGTGCCTAACAGGTTCACCATCACTGATCTGGCTCCTTCACTTGTCACTTGGAGCTTCAAAGAGAGATTCCACTTGAGTCTTGAGTGTAGCTGGTGAGCAATGTGTGTTCTTCCGATATTCAGCAATGAGATATAGTTGTGTTAATTCCAGTACTGGACAGCCCTTTCTCTTCTGACAAGTCAAAGAAGGCAAACAATGATCGGCTCTCCTTAACTTGATCCTAATCAGCAGGGTATACTTAGTAGACAAACTGGAACAGATACAGAGAAGAGTAAGGATTAGAACACTGGGAACCAAGTCTTAAGAGGACAAGATAGGGTACCGGGTACAGGTAGTTCTCCCACTGTTAGCCCAGGATCCAGGCAAGGGCACAGTGAACAGAGTAAGGTGGCAGAGTCTCAACTGCTAAACGGAGCTTGCAGGCCTGCCTGGGGAGGAAGCAATGGGGCAGAGCTAGCAAAGGTGTTAGGGCAACAGGGCATGTATGGAGCTGTCAGCCCTTGAAAGTTGCACTGGGAGCCACAGCCTGAACCACCAGCCTTGTTTCTCCACTGGCTCCATCCTGATGCCTCCCCCCATTCATGTCCATCAAAATGCCCGTATGTCCCTTGCCCATCACCTGGATCTTATTGAACAGTGTTGAACTGTGGAACCATTTAGCAAGAAAGGTAGTTGCCTCTTTTAAGTAAATGTCTTCAAGAAGGAGCTAGACAGCCATCTATAATAAATACCATAAATTGGATTCCTACATGAATTTGATGGTATAAATGGCCTTTTCCCATTCTATCATTAGAATAATAGAACTGGAAGGCCCATTTATTTTTTCAGTCTAAATATTAACCCACATGGAGGCATTTTAGCAGAAAATAAAAGCCTGGAAAGGATGACGTTTGGCCAGCCTAAATTCTTAGTCCTGCCTGAACACCTTGCAATATATGTAAGTATTTTCCAATACAAGACAGCTTCACATTTCACATCTGATGTGTAACAGTGATAGTAATAGCCCAGCTTTCAAACCCTGATAACCAGGGATGCATTCTTCTCCAGAGGACCAATGTATTTGGAGTACAGATGGTTATAAACATATATTTTACTAGCTGGATACCTGTGCTTCACTATGAAACTACGTGATCGGTCTTGATAAATCAACACTTACAGCTTGAAAATTAATGAGTAGTTACGATTGGCCTCTCCTCTCCCTTCTCTCCCTCAGGCTTGCCCCACAGAACCCTATCCTACCCTATCCTATCCCGCTTTTCTCCCTCAAGCTTGCCCCACAGAAGCCTCCTCTATCCTACCCCTGGTTGCTGCTGTGAAAGTAAAACTGAAAGTGAAACTCCTCTCCTCTGTTTATGTTTTGCATTTGGAACAGATTTCTTTTCAGGTGGGGGGGGGAGTAGAACTCCTTAGCATCAGAGCATGTTAATCATAACATAGGAAATTTAATGCTCTGATGGTCATTTCGAAAAATCCTTTCTTAGTGAGCACCTAGAAGCCAAGAGGAACATACATGGCAAATTTCAAATTTGTAGGCTTTACGGTTCTGGAGATTTCATGATTACGGCATGAGTAGTTTTTGCTTTTATATATATAGATGTACACAACTTATGCCATTGGACACCTGCAAAGGTCAGCAGCTATTTTGAAATAATAAGCTTCTAGTCCTCATGCTGATAAGGAATTTTTTAAAGTCTGATATTCTGAAAGCTAGTTTAACCAAACAAATGCCTGAAAATGTAACTGAGTGCAGCTTATGAATTTTTAACTAATTTTCTCATTTTAACAGGGGCTAAAGATGAAGGTTATTTAGCATCTTTCCATTAGGATTGTTAAGACAGCATAAGGTCCTGCCTCTTCAGTTTTCTTTTGGACTAAAAGAAATTCAGTGCTGTCAGGAAAAACGCTTGCTTGGTTTTAGTCTGGGTTTAAAGATGCTCTTGATTTGCAACACTTGAGAATTCTTTATCTAAAATATGAACATATGGAACAGATTACCTTATTCTAAATTCAATCCAATCTGACTACTTACCTGGCAAATTACTCTGGCTGTACTATGTGTAATAATCTCCCACCTGAGTTTTATTTTTTATTTTTTTTACTATTTTATTTGTGTTTAATTGGTTTTGTAGTATGTTTTTAATAGTAGTTTTTTTATCTGCCCAGAATCACTTTGTGTGAGGTAAGTGCCCATATAAATGTGACACAAAAATGAAAGTAAATAAATAAACAATATATTGAAAGGAAAGATGAAATTTAGTTTACTTCTGATATGATAGTTTTCTATAAGTGAAGAATTGTATTTTTGTATTGATGAGCATTGTAAACCATGACCCACTTGTATTTTGAAATAATTCAGAACTATTCAAAGGTGAACTTCCTACCCAATAGAAAATTGTAGAATTGACTAATAAGGCAAGGAAAAAACCATTACTAACAAATAAACAAATGTTTTTTTCAGATCCTGACCTTAACAGCTAATTGTAAAGCTACTATCAGAATTGGTAGGAAATGTTAAGAATGTTAGGTGCAACATGACGTTCATATAAGACAGAAAGAACTGGCTCACATTGCTAACGTAACTAGAGAAAAACACAATCTCTGCAATTCTTATGTAAACTACGGTAATAGTGTAGTGCATAGCTAATGAGTGCATTGATGATGTCACTTAGTCAGGTAATGAAATGTCTGCACACAAACAACTGTTCAGGGAGCATCAAGGACTCCACAGTTCAACCCTGAACTACGCATATTCTCTTCTATTGTAAATTAAGAGATACAATAAAATCACAATTTATCTGGAATATTTCTAATGCAAATTTTTTTGAGACAAATGAAATGTGCCCAAATAAAGACTGCACACAATCAAATGTACAGATGTGCAATTCCCATTCACCTTAATACCAATAATCTGGCAGTAACTTTATAGTAAGTAGAAAGCGAGAGCTTAATTAGCAGTTGATTTCCAAATCACACTGAACTTGTAGTTCGACTCTCATTACTGATCTTGCACAAATACATCTTAAAATACATATTTCATATATTTTGATTGGGAGCCTCCCAGTTGGTTGAAAGATGGGCGGTTATATACACGCTTTAAGATGAGCTTAAAATCTTAGGAGTAGCAAAAAAAAAGACAAGAAAGCCATTGAGAGACCATGACAATATCTTTGAAATAATTTCAGCTGAATTTCCAAAACTATTTAGTTGATATATAAAGCTCGCATAACAATATTTAAATGTGCATTTCTGCACAGAAGCAAGTTCCATATTCCTCTGTGCTTTATTATGTTTTAAGATTTTTTTAGTTCATTTTTGTGAGAGAAAATACAGTTCCTTTATTTGTAACCTATATATTTATAATCATGGGGGAATGCCTCTTGATTCTGCTGAGTTACTGGACTTCAGGTTTCTTTGCAATGGCAAGACCTCTCATCCTCTATGCCAAATTAAATCTGGAGCAAACAGGCTCAAACCTATTCCCTGATCTGCCTCATTGTACAAACTCAAAGTAGTCCAAATTTTCCCTCTCCTCTTTTCTACAGCATTTTTAATTGAGGTTTCCAAACCCAAGCTGTGAAAATGCTATAGACAACTTGTACTGATTCATATATGTATGAAACTGGCAACTGTCTAATTAAGCTGGAACAAAGCAAGACTAATCTCTAAAGTAAAATATGGAATTAAATAAAATCTCTGAAGTAAAATATAAAGTTAAATAATTTTGCCAAGAATAGCTTCAATACTTTTAAATAAAAATGTTCAAATAGATGTAATAAGTTTTTTTAGCAAAATTCCATACCAGTTTGTATGCATTCTTTTATCACCGATCAAACAGGAGCCCCAGTACTTTAAAGCTATCAATGAAGTAATTACACAGAAATTTACTTATTTATCAAATGTCCTATAAAGCTATCATATACTGAGTTTCATCTGGAAAATCATGGATATATTGCTGTAATGAGGTAATATGACATCTAAGTAGCTGCATTTTGAAAAGATATTGAAGGAGAATGCCCATCCATAAAAATATAGGAAAATAACTTCTAGCTAATTTGAATACCCACATTTCTAGGTTCTAATCACATTCACTCTAGAAGTTTATCAGGATTTCTGTCAATTATTTTGACTGGTCCTGAGAATTGGGGAGTGGTGATGGATTTAAGAGGAGCAAATGTGACTTTCTGCAGGAAATAGAAAAAAAAGAGGATTCACGTATTTTTGACCAATGACCCTAACATGAAATGTGTAAAAATGTTAGGGCCAGTAAAAAAGCAAGCCATTTGTAAGAACTTTGAAAGCCATACCATGATTACTAAGAACCAATATGGCTTTGTAAAAAATAAATCAGGTAATGCAAACGTTGTTTCCTTTTTTGGTTTAGTAATTATTGTAGTGGACAAGGCGAATACTGTGGACATAATCAATCTTGATTTCAGCAAAGCTTCTGACAAAGTTCTAAAGGCGTTCTCACTAATAAGTGCAGTTAAGTGAAGTAGGAATTAGTGAGATTCCGCAGGGATAAATTTTTGGGGCGGTATTATTCAACATTTATATTAGTTACTTGACTGATGGCACTGATGGACTGTTTGCCAATTTATGAATGACATAACATTAGAAAGTCTAGAATACTCAGGATGACAAAACAACATTGTAGCCTAATCTGGGCAGGCTAGAAGACTAGGCAGAGAGGAACAAGATGTTTCTTAAGAGGGAAATATGTCAGGTATTACATTTGGGGGTGAAAAAATTAGCAACTTATGTACATTCATGGCTTGAAAAGCCTACTTCTAAGACAGACTTTGATGAAGTTATTGACAAGCTAAATGTGACCTAATAGTGTCAGACAGCTGCTAGAAGGGCTAATGCAGGGAATTGGGAAGCATCAAAAGAACCACTGGAAATCATCATTTCTTTCCAGTTGGGATTGGTGAGACCACAGCTGGCATACAACTTCAGGTATCCCACTTACAGAATATTGACATGTGGGAAATGGTTCAAAAGAACGCCGAAAAAGATGACACAGATACTTCAGGATCTGGTCTCTGATGGCCAATTGAAGGACCTTGAATGTTCATTAAAATGCCAAAGGAGAAATGTTCGCTGTGTTAAAGTACATAAAAGGAAGGTCCAGGAAAGGTATCATGAACTGTTTTCTATGGCAACAGAAACAAGAAACAGAAATAACAGGTATGACTTGCAGCTACATAGATTTGATTTAAATATAAGGGAAAACTTCCTGACAGTTAAGATCTATACAACTATGGAATACTCTACTAAAGGGTTCATCTCTGGAAATGTTTAAGAAGAAGCCAGCACCTCTTATGAATGAGTTAAACAGTTTTTCTGTATGTTGCAGAAGGCTGGACTAGACTATTCTTATGGTCCCTTTAAACTCTATAATCCTATAAATTCTATGATATTGAAATAATCTCAATCAATGCATAGTTTCACTTCTGGCTTTAATCTATTAAAAATGATAACATAATAATAAATAATAAATACTTAAAATGCTGGCAAAACCATGAAAACTAGATTTGCATTTTTATATCCACTGATATGTTTTGTTTTGGTTTCCAAGCAAATATGCCATGGCTGTTTTGCATGTCAGAGAATTAATCCAAAGACTATGTGTAGTATCCAATAGCACATTTCTGTTGAAAAACTGCATTTATCAATAGGAAGAGGATTTCCCACTATTTAACTATGTTCAAATTCTATTTTAGCGAGACTCCAGTTCTATGGGGCAGTTTTTGAGGTTGCACGTGACATCGTATCAGTGGTGGTAGGAAAAGGAAGTTGCTAATGAATTCCTTCTAGAGTCCTAAAGGTAGTATATAAATACGGTCAGTAAAGACAAATCATATTAATGAAAGGATGATCTTAATAGCAAGGTACTACAAAAATAATTAAATCCATAATTGATATGATAATCCCAGAAATTATTTCAATGTATCTGCCTGCAATATTAAAATTCTATTGCCAGAATGTCACTAGAGCACCATCAACAATAGTTAATATTTTTATCCAGTTTTGACCAACAGTATTAGCAAATTCTGAGTGATCCCCAAAAGCTAAGCAGGGTCAAACTTGGTCGTACTTAAGACAGGAGACCACCAGGAAATTGCATTTCTAAAGTTTTGCCTGGAAAGTCATATAACATTCTGAAAAATCTATATGTGAACTGGGCTGCTTAAAGAGAACAGATTAAAGTCACAATGCCTTTAAATAGGAAAGGAGACAACATAAATAGTGAGATACTAAGGATTAGAATATCATTTGGTTCAATCTTTTAGTAATAGTTCAGAATAGGCTACTAGAATACTGATTGATTTTATCCTTTATTTAATTTAAATATGTAAAGTAAATGTTCTCCAAGGCATTCACAGTAACATAAATGATTACAATAGAATAGAATAGAATAGAATTTTATTGGCCAAGTGTGATTGGACACACAAGGAATTTGTCTTGGTGCATATGCTCTCAGTGTACATAAAAGAAAAGATACGTTCATCAAGGTACAACATTTACAACACAATTGATGATCAATATATCAATATAAATCATAAGGATTGCCAGCAACAAGTTATAGTCATACAGTCATAAGTGGAAAGAGATTGGTGATGGGAACTATGAAACGATTAATAGTAGTGCAGATTCAGTAAATAGTCTGACAGTGTTGAGAGTCCCATTTTAGGATTCCAACAGATCAGTAGCTTAAAGATCAAATATTGTGGCATATCCAGTCTATTCAACGCACTGTACCTGCTTTATTTTGCCCAATAAGCCAACCAGAAATCTCATATATATAAAATGCCTCATCAGTTTCCTATCTTTCCAATTTCAAGGTATCGAACAATTGTCAGAAAGTCAAATCAGTGCAGAGAAAATGGTTTGGTTCACATGAAAATGGTTTCACAAACTGTAACTCATATGATTATATCCCTTCTCTTTATATTAGCATGCAGGTTTACCTCTAACTTCCTATACTGTTTAGGCCAACCAACTTATTGATCAATACTACTTTATCAGAAAAAGCAACTAGAATAAGAAATTAAATATTTCCAAAGAAACCATCAACATGATTAAAGCTTTGTAATCCAACTACAGGTTCACTAGGAAACAGCAGCAATAGAATGAATGAGAAATTACTTTAATGAGATTTGTTATGCTTTCTGTATCACTGCAAAGTCACAAACAATCTATGTCTGATTTGCACCCAGGAAAAGAGGAGGAACTGGCAATGATGATAGTTTTGTCCACAGCTGCTATTGCAGTACAGAAAGCCCTACTCATTAATTGCTTTCATTAGCAGCTTGGTTTCTGTTTTCTAATCATTTCAGGGTTAGAAAATGTCCTTGCTTGCTCTGTATATAAAGAAACCCCCGAGAGAGATGATTTTGTAGATTTTAAATTGTGTTGCTGGCTGCAATGTTACAATATAAAACTGTAAAAGTATAAAATATCCTAAAATCACAGCTTTTATTATACACAATTAATATCGGTTTATTTGGGGGTTTTTTTGTATCAGCAGTATTTCCCAAATCATTATTTGGAATCTCATTTCATGAATTAAAAAAAAGGGATTGGGAAACATTTTTAACTCAACTAAAGGCTCTACTTCAATATACCGTCCATCACGTTACATCCATACTATATAAACTACTAGTTCCCAAGGTCACTTTTCCAAGTCTATGGGGTCTTTTTCTGCACAAAGCTATACAAAGGCTCCTGTGTATAGTGCGGAATGTCCATAAATTCTGGGATGTTTAATGAACATGGTCCTCAATAGATATTCTGAGACTAGAACTCTAAAAATTTCCAACCAGCATGGGCAACAGCTGCACTGGCTGGCGATTCTGGAGGACACCAGACAAGAGGTTATCATGGAATGTCTCATAATCCACCACTGCACTACAGTAGTTTATACAAGAACACGCAAGATCCAAATTTGCTCTTTTGCCCTGAAAGTCTCAGGAGTACCAGCATCTCCACTTTGTTTTTCAAAATGTTTGCAAGCCGTATTACAAAATAGCACCAGCTCTCCTTATCATAATGCAGAAGGCGGCAATGCCGCTGGAGAGCACACAAAACAATGCAGAGGAGCGGACGGGGGGGGGGGGTGTTTCCAACTCTCTATCGATGCTAAATCTCTCTCTCTCTCTCCAGCCCCCAAATTGCACCAAACTTGGTCATGGTTGCAGGAATGCACATGACTCATGGACGTACTGTGGATGGAGCTGCAACCGAGGCAGGTGGGCAGGACTCTGTGTTTGTGTGTCTGTGTGAGCGCGCGTGTGCCAAGAGCGCCTTGAAAGGGAGGGGGGTGGGAGGAGGGAGGGACGGGGGGAGAAAAGGGAAAGCAAACTGCAGTGCGTGGGACCAGACTCAAGGGAGGCGCAGCTGGGCTTGGACGGCGCATCCTCCTTATCGCCACCCATGCAAAGCAGTGGGCAGGCGCAGATAACTTCTGGGGGTGAGAGGGTCATCGGGAGCCATCGCCGCCGTAGCCCTCCGCCCGCCTGCCCGGAGAACGATCAAGGGAGGAGCTGCGGGTCGTCTTCCCTCCACCCACCCCCCCTCCGAAGCCCCGTTCTTTTAAGAGAGGAGGTTGGCGCTGCAAGGGGCATCGCCGCTCGCTGGGTCCAGGCGGGCATCCTCCTCCTCTCCTCCTCCTCTTCTCCTGCTGAGCAAATCTGCGCAGAGGGCATCACATGAGCCATCCCCTCCCTGACGCCCAGGGCCCGAAGGTCCGCTCCCAAGGGCAGAGCCTCCCCAACGCCATGACAGTGCCTTAGAAGAGAATTAAGCGCTCGGCATGGCCCCTCCACGCTGAGCTCGGGCCGCCTGACTGGCCGGCCGGCCGGCTGGCCGACTGACCGACCGCCGTCTCTTTGGCTCTCAGCGCCTTGCCGGCTTTGGCCGGGCAACCCGAGTTCATTCATAGCCAGTCCCCGGGCCGGGCTGGTGCACCCCGAGCGCTCCTGGCGAGCGCACGGCGCGCCAATAAAAAGTTCAGAGCACAACTTACCTAAAATGGCTCCTGCAGCAGCCAAAATACAAACAGCTATTATTTGGTGAAGTTTAGCCCAGACACCCTGCAAGGACAGCCTAGCCTGACACCGGCACGCCCCCACATCGCCGCCACTGGTTACCCGTAGACCCCCAGCTCCTGCCATTGGAGCGGCGGCCCGTCAGCCAAACGCAACCCGCTCCAAGCTTGGCTGCAGTGTGCTTATTGCCAGCTCCATTGTGCTCCTATTTGCATTGATGTGATCGCTGCCGGGATTGGCTGTGGTAGAAGCCGTGCAATTTCCTCCCCCCCCCTCACTCCCCAACACCTCCCCGACAATTCCTGGTGCTTCCCGGATCCGCAGTCCCGGCGCTTCTCTCCCCTTCCCTGTCTGCCTCTCTGGCACCTGAGACAACTGTGGATGCAACTTTCTCAAAGCTCGGAAGGGCAAGATAGCTTCCCCCCTCCCTCACCTCCACTCAAGAGGGGGTTTACTTACTTCAAATAGCATTAGAGAAGAAGGGAGGGAGAAGAAGGGGGGGGGAACCTCTCCCCCTTTTGCATTCCACGTCTTTGCTCGCTTTTCGTTTCCCGGATGTGAAATTTCCTGCATTTAAAACACCGTCTGGAGGTGGGACGTGCAACCTCCGAACTGGACGCTGCAGATCTTTCTTTGGTGCCTGGGAAGTAGGAATCCGGCGTGGTACTCCGAGGATGTCAAGTTGCCGTGGTTTAAAGAGCCGCTGATCACGACTGTCCTTACAAGCTGTTCATCCGCAGAGCTGCTCGCTCTCCTCCCCACCGCCACTAAAAATTATGTTGAGTAATTATGGCTGCAGTGGAAATGTATAAAATACATCGCGAAGCACCACTAAATCCTTTTTTTTCCTAACATAATTTAAGATCAGTTTTATCAGTGATCAACTAAACCCTGCAATTAAAATACTGTTTGAATCACTCTATAAAATATATTAATTCCTTGAAAATTTGAACTAGATTATATACCTTCTATCGATTTTTTTTCCTCCACACTCCAACTATGATTCTGGTATTACTCCTTGGGAAATACGTAAAATCAAATTGCTTGTGGCACTAGTTGAATAGATTTGTGTCAAACATCTGTATATAGAGAACTATACATATATATATGCTCCACTATATGCTAGAACCCAGTTTGCACTACATTTAATATATGCTGTTCAATGGAACAGTGATGTAGCATTACAAATCTGGGCAGATTTATAGGATAGAAGGACTCCATAAAAGTGTTTTTTTGTTGTTGGTTTTTGTTTTGCTAAACCAACTTCCTTCAACAGACACACTTTAAGCTTTCCAACCATTGTCTATTTTGTAAACAATTTTGAGACATGTCAATCGAACGTATCTCTGGAGTTTGTCAGGTTAGCAAAAGTTGACATACACATTAATTTACACAACAGACTGAATGATAAGCTACTGAGCTATACTGTTAACCTAGTGTGTTATGTGAATCAATGCCATGTAGCCAATGTATAATTTGATGAGTCATAAATCTGAGTGAGTGAGTGAGTAAATCATATTAAGTACAGTTATACATTGTGCAAATGCTGTCTGTACAGAGATGGTTATGACTTGGTGGTAAGGCTTGGTCTAATGACACCCATGCTGGCTGTGAATTCAAAGAATTGAAATTTTCAAAAATCTGGATTACATCACCCTGTGGGAGATTATATTAAACTAACTGTAACCCAACTCTTGTCACTACTACTAGGCTAGTTAGAGTGTAAGCTTTGGAAGCTGAAGCTTTGGTTTGAAGAGATGGGTAGGAGAAGTACAGTGGCTAATTGCTAGAGCAGAGAAGTGCATTTGAGAACCATTTGAGCCTTAACAGAGTGGAGAGTGGATTTTGGATATAGCTTTGCCAATTAATCAATTAAAGATGTTGGGGGAAAGCAGTATTCATCCCCCTTCCACACAAACCAAAGCATTCATCTATAGAGGATAACGATAGCAGGTAAGCTAAACCAGCAGGTAAAATATCAGCAGTAAAACAAGATCAATTAAATGATCAAGTTAGCCTTCTGTGAAGTTTTATTAAACTATCATTTTAATATACTAATATGTATTATCTGTATCTAATATGTATTATTTATATAATTATCAGTGGATGAAAGTTCTAAAATAATCCTGCATTGCATTCTTTGTGTTCTCCTAACTAAAATTCTTTATCATAATCCACTATACAAATGAAAGATATAGTAACATCTCAGAACAAGGTACAGTACTACGCTTGGCAAAAACATGACAGAAAATTCAAAACATTAAAAATGGAAGTTTTTCATTTACTTTAACAGTATTAACTTGTCTTATTCATTTTAATGAGATAAGATCAGTCCATGCTGATATTCTATTGCAATAATTATTTTTTCTTCTTTTACAGTTATCAAATAGTCACTTGCACCTGTAGGATTGGCATGGTCTGGATTCCTTTGAAATTCCTTTTTTAAATGATTGTAATTTATTTTTGGAAATAGTTTAACAATTCTTGCAGGCTATTCTTGTGAATATAAATTTTATTCAACTCTAGAGAGATGCTAATTTGATGCTGAAGAGGGAGAAGTTTTTAATCCCACCTACTGTTTAATGGCTAATGTTGATGTAGTCTCACTGTAGAAACTTAAGGCAAGGAAGTTGCAAAGAATAGAAAGAGGTTTTGTTACTTATTTTAACTTTTCTATGCTATAGGTACAGGTATAGGTTATTCCTGGCTAATCAGTCAATGCATACTTCTTTTCTTTGACAGTTTGTTTGACTTGAAGTAAATCTCTGCCTCCATTTCTGCAGTGCAGGTGTAATCTATCAATATCACTACAGGGATGTAATGCATAGTGAATACTGATAAGTTTTATTGTTTTTCACTCCAAACTGTTCAGTTCAGGTTGTATCCAGTTAATAATTCCATCAGTGTATCGTGTCATAGGTATGGCTCAGGTATTGATGGCTTTGATGATGTTTCCACCGTCCAATGTTGTCTTTAGCAATTTTCTTACTATTTGGATCTATTCTTAACTAATTACATTTTTAACTTGTCCATGCTTGATGTTATCTAACTGCAAAATGCCCAGATACTTGTAGGCTTCATGCCAATATCCCCTGGTGCTTTGGCCATTAGGCATTTCAATTCCACTACTATTCACTTCTCATTTATTGATACTGTAGTATATTCATGTAGGACTAATTTCATTGCTGTACCTGTCCTAAAATACTTACAGTATTTGTCACTGAATAGGATTTCAATTTCTGATTTTCCATAAGTTTTCAGATCATCTATATAAAGCAGATGTGTTATTTTATTAGCAGTTTTTACTGTTGGATAGCCACAATTTGTTGGCTTTAAAATAAATGAAAATTGGATTGTAGCAATGACAGATATAGGTAATCCTTGACTTGGACCAGTTGCTTAATAACCAAAATCATGATGGACTTATAAAAATTACTTACATCCTGTCCTCAAAGTTATGACTGACATACCACCTCTGGAATCATATGATCGCATTTCAGGCGCTTGGCAACCAGCTCACATTTATGACCGGTTGCAACATCCTGTAGTCATGTGATTGTGTTTTGTGAGCACAAAATGGCAAAAAATACCCATTGGATAAGATTTGGATTTGAACTTATGACCATGTGATTTGCTTAACAATCACAGTTACTTACTTAATAAACATTGAAAAAAATGGCAGTGACCTACAGTCAAAATTTTGGGCTCAATTGTTTTTGTAAGTTGAGTACTACATCTCATAAGGTTGATAATGACTAACCCTTGGAATATGCTTCTACTAATGTTGACAAGCACATATTTTTCATTTCACACTACCAATTCTGGTTCTATTGCTTTATTTTTTTGTAAACATTCTAATGTTTTTACCAAAATCAGATGTTTCCAAATATTTTGAAAGTCGTGGTTTTTTTTGTTTTTTGTTTTTTGTTTTTTTGCTAGGCTACATTTGCAAGGTAGACTATGAAGACATTCAAGAATATCCATTTGGGATGAGATACATCATAGCAGTCTATATACTTTATTTAATCCTAAATATCTTAGTCCAGCCCAGAAATTGGCTTCATCAAGATGAAGGGCCTAGGATATAGCAGACAGCAGATAGACACAAAGAGAATTGAGAGTTTTTTACCACTTAGGCATTATTGGGTTGCTTTGTTTTTGACTTGCAATAATTAATAAACATCATATGCCCCATGAAATTTCCACATTGTCTTCCCTCCCTATTTCTCTATGCAATTAATAGAAATTAATTAATTTCTCCTTGCCACTTTCTTCTAAAACAGATTCTCCCATTTCTTCCTATTTAATAGGTTACTGCCTGTATATTTAGGTTACTCTAACTCATCTGAATTTTAATTATTTTCTGTTCAAGTGAGAAATTACTGACCTTTTTTGTATAGGATATGCTTTTTATCTAATGTGTCAGGCTTTTTTTAAAACCATACCTGATTTGGTCTAGACCCAAAAGAGCCATGAAAGCATTGGATTCTGGCTAGGTTGAGTTTTATATACATACTTCCTATAAAGGTTGAATGGATACTTTACAAATCTCTGCAGATAGTCCTCAACTTATGACCGTTAGTTTAGTAACCATTTTAAGTTATGACGCCTTTGAAAAAATTGATTTATGATCAATTCTTCTACTTACAACTATTGTAGCATCCCTGTGTCAGATGATCACAATTTGAGCACTTATTAACTGGCATGTATTTGTGATGGTTGCAGTGTCCCAGGATCATGGGATTCCCATTTGCAACCTTCCCAGCTACTTTCTGACAAGCAAAGTCAATGGAAGAAGCTGCATTCACTTAATGACCAGGCGATTCTCTTAATGATCATGGCAAAATAATTGTAAAATGAGGTATGATCTCATCGTGACTCATTTAATGGCATTGCTTAGTGATGGACGTTCCCATCCCAACTGTGGTTGTAAGTCAAGGATTACCTATGAGTGCTTCCTATTGCCTCTATATTATTCTATACTCTTAATTCTATCATACATAGAATTAATGTATGAACTATCATACATAGAATAGAATGTATGAACTATCATACATTTACAATGCTCTCTATACTATATTCTGTTACTATTATTTCTATACTATTATAGAACAATGTTTTCCTCTTATGTAGCCTATTCTGTCTTTAATTCCTCTATTTCTTCTTCTTTTTTTCTTCTCCGTTAATGGCCAGCATATGAGGTACTTGCAACTTCCCACCTGTATTTTGCTTTGCCTCCCTCCCCAACCACCTTTGGACCACTGACGCTCTTTGAAGGGAAAAAAAACCCTTCTTTTATTTGGCTGATGGCAGCAGAGCTCCCATCTATCTCCTCTATTATCCTCTCACAGCTTTTTCAAGATTGTGGCTTTATTAGCAACTCTGCCATACTGGTTCTGGGGAGAAGGTCAGATACAAAAGGAGGAAGGCAGCACAGGTGCCTGCAATGTTTCTACCAGCCTCCTCTTCAAGATGGCAGTTGTGGAGTATAATGCAGTCTTCCCAAATGGGACTCTCTAAACCAGATGGATTATACCGACCATCTGTCACAATCAAAATGATTCCCAGCCCAATGATAGTCAACCGTACCTTGGTTTTAATTTACATGAAAGCTGGGACATGATCAGTGAAGTAAAGACAAGGATAGAGAAAGCTCGAACAACATTCTTCAAAATGAAAAAGGTCTTCTGCAGTCATGGCATAAGCTTAAGACTGAAAATCAGGCTTGTCAGATGTTACATCCTTTCTATCCTGCTCTACGGAGTAGAGAGTTGGTCTCTGACAGAAAACCACTTGAAGAAACTAGAAGCATTTGAAATGTGGATTTATAGATGGCTGTTACGTATAAACTGGGTTAACAAAATCACAAATGAGGAGGTGATAAGCCACCTGGGAAAGCAGAGGGAAATCATCAAAACCATTATAAAGCGAAAGTTAGAATATTTTGGACATGTGATGCGACTCCCAGAAAAATACAGCATCCTTCACTTAATCCTCCAAGGAAAGATTGAAGGCAAATTAGGTGCCAGGCAGAAGAACATCATGGCTTCAAAACCTAAGGGACTGGTTTGGATAAAACTCTGCAGCACTTTTTCATGCGGCTGTTGACAAAAATAGGATTGCCAACATGATCGCCAACCTCCGATGACAGACATGGCACAAGAAGAAGAAGAATGATAGCCACTAGCTATATTCGCAGAAAACCCAGGACTACAAATTTGTATTAAGTACATGCTATCCTAGTAGGTGTGTGAACTCATTTGGTTTGTTTAGTTAATGGCTCCATATGTTGTACCATTCCCAAGAATTGGGATAACTAAGGTATGTAAGTTAACCATAAGTATGTCATGTGAATATAGCCAAAGTGAATATAGTTGAAGGCAGTCTGGATTTGCTTGAAAATGTTCAGAATATTTATATGATTTGCATCCATTTCCTAGCATTTCCAGAAAACAATTTAAAATCTAAAATTGCTAGGTTCTACTATGAATTACACTTTGACTTGGTAGTCTGGACAAACATGGTTTTATTACGTTACCAGGGAATTGCTTGATCCTGTGATTCCTGAGGAAGTGGACAGGATCATCAAACCTGTTAATACTGGAACCATGTCCTTCCTGGAAGGTGATATGTGATTGGGTCCATGTAGTAGGAAATTCATACTTGAATGATGGAGTGGTTCTGCCTATCTTGCATGAGATGGTGGGTGCCTTCCCTTTCCTTAGGGTCCCAGACGAGTTTCATTCAGTCTCTGGGCATCCCTTTTTGGGCCAAGTTGTTAAGAAGATTGCAGCTGCAGAAGATCCTGGAAGAAACTGATTTCTAAACTCACTTCAGCCAGGTTTCAGACTGAGTTTTAATAAGGAAACAGTATTGATTTCATTATCTCATTCCTTCTATCTATCATGATCTCTGAATCAATTACATTACTCCTTTCTCCATGGCCGGTTCGTAAATAGATTAGTGTGGAAAGGTGAAGCCCCTAGTTTGTAGATTGTGTCTGGATTCAGTGCTGTTCTCCCTCCTATTTAACATCTACATAAAAGTACTGGATGATGTCATCCATCAATATGAAATTAGGTTTTACTAATATGGTGACGATATTCAACTGTTGATTGCTGGTTGAACAAGTAATCAACACTTAAGAAATGTAAGTTCGTAGAATCATATTTTAAATAAACCAACTTTAGTAGCACCTACTTTGGGGTATGGGAATGGACTGAAACAGGTGTGTGTGGATCTCTAAAAGCTAGTTTTACTGTATGACACAACCTAAAGTAATTTGCAGCCCCACATCATGCATTAGGATGGTTTGGCCAGATAGCAGACAACTATGCCAAAGGTTGCCCTGAAAAGCTATATTTGCACAAAATGCTTTCCCATGGTCAACTGAATCATGGTTTACTCAATAAATCAATTTTCTGGGTTTGCATAATACTGAAACATAAATGACTACATGGCTTGAGTTTACATAAGATGCTTGGCTGAAATATGGTTGGCTACTCAGTGCATCATATGACTAGAGCCAGACAGCTTGGAGCCTCAAAATAAATCTTAGACAATCACTGAAGTTATTCCTCTTTGGGATTTAACATTACACAAAAATCAAGGTAGCATCTTATATGATAAGCATGCATAAATGTATAACACAGGGCTTGGTAACACAGGACCAAACAGAGTTTGGTCTAAGATTTGGAATGATATTGCTTCAAATATTCAGTTAATCAGTTTAATTTATATATCTGTCCTGAAGAATGGTCTACTACTAGAATATTTGATTTGCAGAATTTATCCCTTAATAAAAAGTGACTGAAAATACAAATGTAAATTACATTTAGAGACCTGACAATTTGAGATACTGTATTCAGTATATGTTAGTGGAGTTCATTTTGTCATTCTAGCTGATGAATAATTGGGCATTGGCTATCCAGAAAACTACTTTGGTTCCTTTTGCTTTCACTTAAAGAAATCCATGCAATACTCAGTTGTTCTGGAGGATAATACAGATGTTAACTAATTCTGAGATACTAAGCGCACTGAAGAGGCATGACCCATTGAATACAATGACATAGTTCTCAATAAATGCATATGTGCTTGCAATTAAAAATAAAATTTGAAAGCAAGTAACTAATCCATTCTGTTGATAAATTACTTGATATATTCAACTTTGCTTCTAATTAATCAAGATAAATTGGTTAATTGGAGTTTCTGATCTCCATGTAGTTCAGGCATATTGTGATATATCGGCCAAAAATTCAAATTTCTTCTCCATAACTACTACTTTTTTTTGTGATTAAAAGAAAGAATAAAACAAATAAGAAACTCCCATACGTTAAAGATGTAAGAATCAACTATGTTTAATCCTTCATATATCCTAGTAAGCCAGAAGTTGATAACTAGAAGCTACAATCTACATTTCTGGACGAGACAGTGGATGGGGTTTGATTACACTGGTGGGGAGTTCCTTTCCCCCCCTCTTTGTGGGAAGGATATTGTTTGAGTTATAATAACCATTATTTTAGCTTATTTACAAATTTTTCATCCAGACCTGATGCATCAAGAGGCTCGTCTTGTACTGAGCTGCAGTTTAAGCATGGCTTAGTGGATAAAACACAACTATTAGATTCACATGCTGTACTATTTATATATTTATATATATATATATTTATTTAATTAATTTATATACCGCCCTTCTCCCGAAGGACTCAGGGCGGTTTACAGCCTAGTAAAAAACAAAGATCACAAAAATTAAAAAACATTATTAAAAAACTAATTTAATTAGGCTAAGGAAGACTAAAACTCTAAAAAAACCCTATTTAAAACTAAATTAAGTCAGCCCTGCACAATGAAACAAAAATGTCTTTAGCTCGCGGCAAAAGGTCCGGAGGTCGGGGAGTTGACGTATCCCCAGAGGCAGCTCGTTCCAGAGGGCAGGAGCCCCCACAGAGAAGGCCCTCCCCCTGGGGATCGCCAGTTGACATTGTCTGACTGACGGCACCCTGAGAAGACCCTCCCTATTGGAGCGCACGGGTCGATGGGAGGCAATTGGTAGCAGCCGGCGGTCCTGTAAATAACCCGGTCCTATGCCACGGAGCGCTTTAAAGGTGGTGACCAACACCTTGAATTGCACCCGGAAGACCACCGGAAGCCAGTGCAGCTTGCGCAAGAGAGGTGTTATTTATTTATTTATTTATTTATTGTTTAAATTTATATACCGCCCTATCTCCCAAAGGACTCAGGGCGGTTTACAGGCATTTAAAAAACAGGTAAATACAATCTAAAAACAGTTAAAAAACTTATTCTAAAAGCCTAAATTAAAAATATGAAAATAAAACCCAATTTAAAAACCGTAAATTAAAATCTAGCTCAGTCCTGCGCAATTAAATAAGTATGTTTTAAGCTCGCGGCGGAAGGTCCGAAGGTCCGGAAGCTGACGAAGTCCTGGGGGTAGTTCGTTCCAGAGGGTGGGAGCCCCCACAGAGAAGGCCCTTCCCCTGGGCGTCGCCAGACGACATTGCCTCGCTGACGGCACCCTGAGGAGTCCCTCTCTATGAGAGCGCACGGGTCGGTGAGAGGTATTCGGTAGCAGTAGGCGGTCCCGTAGATAACCCGGCCCTATGCCATGGAGCGCTTTAAAGGTTACATGGGAGCCTCGAGGTACTCCCTCTATTACCCGTGCAGCCGCATTCTGGACCAGTTGGAGCCTCCAGGTGCTCTTCAGGAGGAGCCCCATGTAAAGAGCATTACAGTAGTCCAGGCGGGAACTGACGAGGGCGTGAGTGACCGTGCATAGGGAATCCTGGTCTAAGAAGGGACGCAACTGGTGTATCAGGCGAACCTGATAAAAAGCTCCCCTGGCGACGGCCATCATATGCTCTTCTAAAGACAGCTGTACATCCAGGAGGACGCCTAAATTGCAAACCCTCTCCATGAGGGCCAATGACTCGCCCCCAACAGTCAGCGATGGAGTCCGCTGACTGAACTGGGATGCTGGCATCCACAGCCACTCAGTCTTGGAAGGGTTGAGTCGAAGCCTACTTTCCCCATCCAAACCCGCACGGCCTCCGGACACCGGGACATCACTTCAACGGTCTCGTTGCGGAGGTTAGGGGTGGAAACGTACAGCTGTGTATCATCAGCGTACAGATGACATCGTACCCCAAAACCACGGATGATCTCACCTAGTGGCTTCATATAGATGTTGAACAGGAGAGGCGAGAGAACCGACCCCTGTGGCACCCCGCACATGAGGCGCCTCACAGCCGATCTCTGCCCTCCTGCCAACACCGTCTGCAACTGGTCAGAAAGATAGGAGGAGAACCACCGATAAATGGTGCCCCCCACTCCTAACCCCTCCAGCCGTCGCAGCAAGATACCATGGTCGATGGTATCAAAAGCCGCTGAGAGATCTAATAGGACCAGGGCAGAGGAACAACCCCTGTCCCGAGCCCTCCAGAGATCATCAACCAACGCGACCAATGACGTCTCCGTGCTGTACCCAGGCCGGAAGCCGGACTGGAACGGGTCAAGATAGACAGTTTCATCCAGGTACTGGGGGAGCTGTCATGCCACCACACTCTCAACAATCTTTGCCACAAAACGAAGGTTGGAGACGGGATGATAATTCACTAAAGCAGCTGGATCCAGGGAGGGCTTCTTGAGGAGGGGCCTCACCACCGCCTCTTTCAAGGCGGCGGGAAAGACACCTTCCGTCAAGGAAGTGTTGACAATTCCCTGAAGCCAGCCTCGTGTAACCTCCTGGGTGGCCAGTACCAGTCAGGAGGGACACGGGTCTAATAAACATGTGGTCGCATTCAGCCTTCCCAGTATCCTGTCCATGTCCTCGGGAGCCACAGTATCGAACTCTTTCCAGATAACATCCTTAAGACCTACCTCCGTCATCCCGCCCGAATCTACCCAATCCGAGTCCAGACCATCCCGAATCTGAGTGATTTTATCATGCAGATATTGCCCAAAATCCTCAGCACACCCTTGCAGAGGGTCCTCCCGTGCTCCCTGATGAAGGAAGGAGCAGGTCACCCTAAACAGGGCGGCTGGGAATGAGAAATGAGAAATGGAGAAACAGGCTTTTTTAAGAGGGCCGGAAGCAGCCCCAGGCTCCCTGCCCCAAGCAGAAACTGAAGAGGCCACCTCTTAGGAATGCAGATTTGGTAATCCATTCAAGACAGGATATTTTGAAACAAAGGCAGAATGGTAGGATTAGAAGCAACCCAGAGCAGACCAAAGCCCCTTCATTGCACCATCCCAGAGAAGTCCAAACTTTACCTGGGAGGTCAGATAAACAATAAGCCAGAGGTTGACCAAATTAGACAAGCATCTAGGATTTGCATTTCCTCTTTTGCCTATAGAGCCAGGTATGACTCCTACATGACCCCATAGGAATCTGACAGTAGTCAATAGAATATTAAAGGACATGTTCTTGCACAGGAACAGGAAGCTCAGATACAAAGCCTGAAGAAGGTATAAAAAAACCCCACTCTCAACTGCATTTTGTCAGCTGCCCAGAATCATATGTGCTTAGTGGTTCTTCTTCATTAATAAACCTTGCTTTCCAATCAGCCTCCAGCCTCCATTTTATCTCCAGTGCCTTTCTCCCAGCTTGGAACTGAACCAGATGGATATTCCTTCCAACAACTGCATGTTTCACTGTTGTTCTCCTTAACTATCTTTCCATACTAATCTTGTCTGTCTTTGCATTAGAAAATTTGTCTTTAGGAATCTTTCGTTTCACTGAACTAATGTAACTGAACCTTCTGGAATGTTGGGCAAAAGAATTCTTCAAAATACCTCTGCATAATTATAAAAGTATTTTTCTTTAAAGCTTTTAGAGCTGCATAACAAGCAAAGGTCAGTGGAAGAATATTTTTGTACAATGAAAAAAGTTGAATTTCTGTAATGAGCAAAATGTTCTATCCAGATATAACTTTATATAAAGTAAATCATGAAGCTTCCAAATTTTTTCTCTGTTCCAATTATTTGCTAATATCATGCTTAATAAAATGAAGTTTTTTGTTACTTCAAGCAGTTTATCTTTGAAAGAATGTCAGCTTGATTAATTTAAAACATAGAGATGGAGTACTTTATTTATTACTCCTTTTCAGAGACAATCATCTTAAATTCAAGTAACTTTCCTTTTTGATAAATATGGCTCAATCCAATGCAGATTTACGTAGAAGCAAATTCTATTGAATTCCACTTTACCCAATTAGTCTATCTACTTTCATACAGTAGACTGTAATCCAAATTAAAAGAATAAATGAAAATTTTTAACAAAATATAATATCTTTTTGAGCAGACAAATAAATACTTTCTAAAAATTAATATAATTTTCAATTATAATTATAATTTTAATTTATTTTAATAAAAAAATCACAAATTTTTTCACAATATAAATCTGTTACTCTGGGAAGTTTCTTTTTTTAATGACCCACAAGCAAATCAGAAGCCGCCAAAGCAGGGCTGATGGTAATATGGCTGTCCCATGACTGCCTCTTAATATTGAGCTTCTGTATAGGTTGTATCTGTATAGGTTTATCACAGTTAACATTAATTTAATCAAGTATTTAATTGCTTGGAATGTTTCTACTTTCCATTGGATACAACGTTTGAGCTTACAACTGCACTGCAAAATTTAGGGTAATTTTTGTTTATGTTTAGTTTTGAGAAAAACACATTGGCTAAATTGCATTCACATGTAAGCCAACTAATTCCTCATTTGTCATGGGATAAAGCATTTCAGTGTTCTTTTCCCATTAGATTTCATTGTTTATCTTTTCTGGGTACAGTTTGAAGTTGTTACTGTTATTCTTTTGTTACATTATCCTATACATTTACATTTTTATAAAGTTTATTCAAGAAAGAGAAATAAAGTATATATAGGCAGGATTCATATGAAAATATTAATAATTTTAATTTTAAAGGTAAGGAAATACAAAAGCATTCTTGGAAGAAATGTATTCTTGTAGCCATTCTTTCAATTTTGGTTGGAAATAATAGGAAACGTGATGCAAAATAGCTGGACATCACAGTATTAGAGAAGATTGACAAACTTAAACAATAAAACTGTAAAAACAAACAAATGGTATGTTATTCTGTATAAGTTCTTTGTAAAAAAAAAGTGTAATTAAGCTTGAGGTCATTTAATGCAACATTTTGAACATTTATAACTACACTGATTTATGCAATTAGCTGTTTTTTAGACAGGGGTTTCTAGCTCTTGTAGTTGTCTTTGAAGTACAAAGCTGCATGTATATTGTGACATTTCTCAAGCAGCCAACAACAGCAGCTGCCTCGCAATCTTCCCTGCCAGACAGAAGAATTTGATGAAAAGTAGGAGGGAAGAGAAGGGAAAAAAAACTAACTCCCATTTTTATTCTCTGCTGATTTAAGAGTCCAGATGTTCCTTTGTTAGAAACAGACAGACACCTTTATATCCCAAGAATTCATTAAGCAATTTCTGCTAAAAAGGACAAAACCAAAATCACAAGGGTATCAATTAGTACTTGCTTGTTGCTGAATACAGGGCTAATATAGAGAAAGCAAACTTGTCTTGTTCACCTTCTGACTAGGTTTCAAAAGGGGACTTTTAGACTGAAAAATAGAACTGTAATTAGGTTTCTCACCTTGAATTAGATGGAGCCTCTTTTAGAGATTAGGATGAAAAAGCAGCATACACAGACACAGAATTTTCGGGTTATTTTTTTGGCAAGCCAGTAATATTACCTAGAGAAATGGAAGGAAAGAGGATAAAATCACTATGGGCAACAATATGTATGGCATCACTAAAGAGTCAGCTAGAAGGACATAGAATTAGAAAACCTTACACTTTTATACCTAGTGAGTATATTTTGCTGTTGAATTAAATAATTTGTGCTGAGGGTTTTTTATTAAAAAAATGTTAACTGGAACATAAAAGAAGGATGTAATGGGATGGGGTTGAGTATACATACCTGGAAGGTGGTAGAATAATCCCTTTAGACACCAAGGGTGTCTAAATTCTCCCCCACCCCCAATCTCTACTGTACCTTCCCACCACTCCTGGGGAGAACCTATTTGGTAAAGATGCCACTACTTGTATCCGGAGAAATATTCTCTGAGGCTGGAGAAGGCAATATGACAGCCTTTTCATCCGGTTTCCTTGTTTAGCTTAACCAAGAAGGAATAGTCTTAAATTTGCTTCTGGATGAGAGTTACCAATACATAATCTGCTCTCCTACACATATATGTGCACCCACCTAACAAAATCTGAATAGCTCAGATCAATCTATGATATATGAAATAAACAAAATGTATATTACATCTAGCTCCATTGGCTTATAACTCTTCCAATCCAAATTTCAAGTATATAGGTTTCTTTTTATATCTGGAATTTAGCCAATCCCAGGGAGAAATGCTTTCATTGCTTCTGAAAAAGCAAAATGAAATTAGCTTTCTGTTCTTTAAAGGATCACTTTTGATTTTGATTGAGGTTCATTTTCCTGGGCTTTGAGTTTCTTTATCCATTTGCCCGATTGACAATTCAAATTTGATTGACAATTCCAGTATAAATGTCCTTTAACTCTTTTGTGCACAAACTCCTTGGGATAGCCTTACTTGCTAATCACTAACAGGATACTACAAGTGTGACAAGTGACAGCATCACTTAGGAAAACCTCTTTTTTTCCTGTATACAACATGTACTTCTAGCTACAATGTTTTTATTTATATTCTTAAGTGTGCATAAATAATTCTCACATTTTGAATCAATTTAAATTTTAACCTTCAAAAATGTGGATTTTGTTCCAAGCTAATTTGATCTCTTCATGCCTGAACTTCACCAACATATTGTGTGGAAAAGACATTACAATTGCAGTTCAGTTGCCCACGGATACTTGTCCAAGACTGGTGAACAGAGGCCATTCTTTAGAGTGGATTAGCAAGGCTGTACTTTAACGAATATAAATCATAGATTAGTTCCATATTTCAGGCATGATAACAAGGAACCAATGTACAGCTTCAGACAGGTGTGCAATAAGTGTGCATCTACACATTGTTCAAAATGATGCTAATACTGGATTTTCTTATGCCATGTTTCTTTCTAAATAAAGAAGTTCCATCTATGTTTTTCCCCTTTCCTAGCTTGTGAGTGCCAAAAATGAAAGATGGTAATAGACTGTGCTAATTGTGTGGAAGTTAAAGACCAATACTTCTGGAGGGTATTAACCAGCCATGAAAAGTGACTGCCTTTTACAAAACAAACTGTTCAGTATATTTTTTTATTTAATAATTGGACTTTCTCCTGATGAAAAGCAAGAACAGAAACTGAGGAACTACTAACTAAATAGTCCGGAAATACAGAGTCAAGTCTTCAGAGGTTGTTGCATTACAATTCTTAATTACTTCTAGTTATTGGCCATTTTGCTGAGTCTAATGAATGTTGCATACCTGCAACCTTTGAAGAACCGCAGGTTCCTCAGTAACAAATCATTGAAACTGATCCTATCTGTGTTGCAATACTGAATCTCAGCACAGTTAAATATTAGAAAAAGTGCTAAATCATATCTCTTGTGGTATGACACACTTGGATATGGCTTGTTGTCATTCAGAAAGATGTTTCTGATAGGATGACTGCACATTTTGAGGCTCTTCCTCCAATAGAGAGTGTCGAAAACAGTATTTCTTAATAACAGGAGTTTTAAGATGTGCGGACTTCAACTCTCAGAATTCCTTGGCCACAAGTTATGTTGAAGTCCACACATCCCCAGGTTGCTAAACTTGAGAAACAGTGGTTTAAGAGATTTCAGCAGGTTGTCTGGAGTGTGTAATAAGACAAATTGCCTAAAAAGTAAGCCTATTTGGTTATAAGGGAATCTATGGCCTAGATTTGTAAGAAGTATTATCTCAGTTTTCCAAAACATCTGTTATAACAGTTCCGATAAATAACATTGATATTCTGATTCAAACTGGAAGTTGATTATCTGTGAATATCTGGAACGCATACCAGCCACAAGGTGTTGGTTATGATACAGACATGATTTCACTGTTGATGGAAAAAAAATACCTGGCAGTGAAACTGATTGAAGATGCTTGGAGCTGAATATGAGAAGCAGGTGCTGGAACAAGGAGACCTACTGTTTGGTCATTTGCATTTAATTGGCTGCCTAGATACTGTATCAACCTGGTGATGAGCCTGATTGGATAAACTACCATACTGGTTCAACCAGCAGGTGTTGAAGCGAAAACTTTCCTGATGGCCATCTGGATTATAAATTGTTTGCTGAACATAGTGGGTCATAAAATGTTGAGGTTTTAAAAAACCTGTTTTCAAAGATGCACGCTTTATAGGAAGTATTTCATTTCTACATTAGAATTGTTTGTCGTTGTAATTCATTGAGGTTACTTTTCTGTTATTAGAGAAAGACAAAAGAGAGGAAAAGCACTTGCTGATGGATATTCTGAGATACTTGAAAATATTAATTAAAAATGCATGTGTATTAGGGTTGGCATAATTATGTCAATCTTGAACATTAACTTATTTGTTTTTCCATTTTTCATTAAACCAACATACAAATTTCAGTGAATTGAAATGAAAATGTGAGATTTCTGAGCAACAGCTGAATTGGGCCAATTTTAAACAAATTCTAAGGTTCAACTGTATTGAGTGCTGTATATAAATACTGTGCAGTATTTTCCCACAGTATTCTAATTATACAGTGAGACAATGTAAGTACATTTTCTAAACTTTAAATAGCAGCCAACATTGCTAATCAGAGAATCGGTAGGGCCACTATTGCTGTGAAAACAATTGGAAGGAACCTTTATTGGAATGGGAAAGGGTCCATTTTATCACTATGGATACAAACTCTTCAAGCTTTGAATTAGTCCTGATTGAATACAGAGAAACAATGGGTTGGATTCCAGAATCCATAAATGAAGGAAAACAGCTCTGGACGTGTAAAATGACACATATATCCTTCTTGTGGTTCTGTTTCCTCTTGTACTAACCCAAATGAGAGACTGTTTTTGAACCGAATTTTATCTTTAATGTCCAAGGGCCTAATGTATACTGTATATAGATATAATCTTTCTGAAAGAAAGAAAAAGAAGACCTTTCATATTCAGGAGGAAATTTTTGGATCCAACTCACTGATTTTAAAATACATTACATATTTTTTAAATCAAGAAATCAAATTTCATTAAAAAGTTACAACCTACCAGAAAGTACAGTTGTTTGGAATAGGGGAGAAATAGGAGTAAAATCTACCTGGAATGTAATGGTGATCTCCTCAAAGGCTTGTCATGTTGTTATCAAATAATTAAAATAAATGGCAAGTTTATTCAGGCTTCTCTGAGGAGAGCTTTCTGTAGAGATGGTGCCATGACAATAGAGGTGTCTCTTAGTATTACAATCATGTGGCATTTTATATTGGAACAAATTATGTCCTTCGGTTGTTCTTCAGATCCTAGGCTGGCTTGCCCAATAATCAGGAAAGATATCAAATCAATGGCAGACTGATTTCTCTGATCGGTCATTGCAGTCCTATCATTGTTGGATTGGGGTTTTGTTTTTGTTTTGCTTTTTACCATTCTTTGAAAGTTGCTAGTAATACTGTATGCACACATGCCAAAGGGAGTGGGGGGAAGCAATGCATTTATCAGTTATTAAATGTGAGCCCCACTGGTGAAATCCAAATTTTTCTACTACTGGTTCTGTGGGCATGGCTTGGTGGGTGTGGTGTGGCTTGGTGTGCATGGCTTGGTGGGTGTGGAAGGGAAGGACAGGGAAGGATACTGTAAAATCTCCATTCCCACCCCACCCCAGGGGAAGGATACTGCGAAATCCCCATGCCTTACACAATGTAAGCCGCCCTGAGTCTTCGGAGAAGGGCGGGATATAAATGTATATTAAAAAAAAAAATCCCTCTCCACTCCTGGGGCTAGCCAGAGGTGATATTTGCCAGTTCTCCGAACTACTCAAAATTTCCACTACCAGTTCTCCGAACTGCTCAAAATTTCCACTACCGGTTCTCTGAAATGCTCAAAATTTCCGCTACCAGTTCTCCAGAACCTGTCTGAACCTGCTGGACTTCACTCCTGGTGAACCCCATCTTTTCTATAATGAGATCATCTGTTTGTTTTATCCTCACAACAAAACTGAGGGTTGTAATAAAAGAAAGTGACCAGCCAAAATCACTCCAAGAAATCAAGAGTCAAATGGGGATTTACAGTACATCGGAATCATTTTCACTATAAATCACCCCCAAATGGCAATCTTACCCTCAGGGTTTGATCACTATAACTTGTGAAATTTAAAATTCTAACATTTCTTTTAACAGCATGTGATTTCTGAATCTAAAGGATAGCTAGTAGACAAAGCAAGTTCCTTTTCCCCTTTCATTTTCTCAAAAATTTATTCACAAAAACTGTGGTGCTATCTACTGGCAATGCTCAATACTGCATTAAATAGAGATTTTGCACTCTGATTATGGTGTTGCCACCAGTATTGTCTCTCCATGTACTAGGAAAGATAGTACATCAGGACACTTCCACCTAGTGTAGAAAAATATTAGTTGGCTAAACCATATAATGATGCATTTTTCAGACTGACCAAATGGTCTAAATGGAGTGTTCCAGAAGACATTTCTATCAGATGCAAATCTTCCTTCATGTTTCACCACAATGCATTTGTTGTGACTGAAAGACCCACTGACTTCCTCTGAAAGAAGAGAGAGATGATGGGAACCACATTTCTTCCTGAATATTTCTGGGGAAACAAGTCAGTTTTAATAGTCCAAGAGATCCACATCTAAAACCTTTCTTTTAGCCCGTCTTCTCTATCAAATCTGTGAAGGTTTTTCTTTTCTTCCTTTTCTTTTATACTGCACAAATCAAGAAGAGGGCCGTGAAAATATTTACAGACCTCTCGCATCCTGGACATAAACTGTTTCAACTCCTACCCTCAAAACGACGCTATAGAGCACTGCACAACGGAACAACTAGACACAAGAACAGTTTTTTTCCCGAAGGCCATCACTCTGCTAAACAAATAATTCCATCAGCACTGTCAAACTATTTACTGAATCTGCACTACTATTAATCGTTTCATAGTTCCCATCACCAATCTCTTTCCATTTATGACTATATGATTGTAACTTTGTTGCTGGCAATCCTTATGATTTATACTGATATATTGACCATCAATTGTGTTGTAAATGTTGTACCTTGATGAACGTATCTTTTCTTTTATGTACACTGAGAGCATATGCACCAAGACAAATTCCTTGTGTGTCCAATCACACTTGGCCAATAAAAAATTCTATTCTATTCTATTCTATTCTGTTCTTTTTTTGTCTAGAACCAGCAGTCCAGGAAACGGGAATGTCCAGAGAAACCCAAAACCTGAAGTAATTATACTTTAATATAATTTATAATTTAATTGAAAAACATTGATTCATCGAATCTGATTGTTTTAAGAAATAGATCTATCCTGGAGAGGGGAGTGTTGGTTTTTTTTAAAAATCCCCCACATGAAAGGACCCTGATTGGCTAAAATGGTACCATCAGATCAGAATATAGAAGCATAAACATTAGGTTCCCTAAGACCCCTTAAATATAACTCAAATATACTGGGAAACTCACAGGAATGCCCGACCTCTTATATCTGTATATAAGAGAATAAGAAATGATAGGCATTGTGATGCGCTATTTCCTCATGCTATTTATAGAAGCAGTCATCACTAGTGTACCCATGTTGATTCATTGGAGCTCCAGCTATTTCATCATATCTGCCTCCAGCATGTGCTATTTTTATATCTTTTACTTTGTTTCTGCAGCCAGCTTACCTGATTATACCAAGAATAATTCTTACTAAGTAAACACCCAACACATGCACTTGTGCAGGTAACATCCTAGTGTCGTTCTGTCCACAATTTTCTCTTTTTGGTAACTTCCCCAAAGCAGAGCTTTCTAAATTGGATGCAGTATCTATGTGCTTTAGTGATAGCTTAGAGGAAACAGCACTTGGTGTCCTGGAGATAAGATCTTTCCTTCTGGATTTTTCTTTCAGCAAGTCCATCATTTTGTTTTTATAAATAATTGCAAGATCCAACAGAGCTCAGAAAATGCAGCCATTCATTTTAGACAGATCCCTTCAAAGTAATATAAATTACCTTCTTCCTTGGTTTAAGCACCTTCTTTTTGTTTTGGACTGGACCTGTCTAAATTACGATAAAAAAATGTAGCTACAAGGATCATGTCTAGAACTTAGTTTCTTAAAAATAGTGTTGTGGCACTGTAACATTCTTTTCTTTAATATTATTTTATTAATGTATTACCTTCTTTTGCAAAGCAATTGCCAAAATAATATTTTAAGAGGTTATTAAAAGTCAGTGAAAAGAATGTTTTGCTTTGAAAAGATAAGAACTGCTGAATGCTAAGCTGGGACGGATCCATCTATTCTGCCAATATGTTATTGCTGTCATCAAAATCATACTTTAAAAACATAGAACTAGTTGCATATTCAGTATACCTCTGGAGGTATTCTTCTGCAGTGTATACTTCAAACCAAAAAATGTACACTTCTCACAGAAAAACAAAGAGAGACACCAAGCCCTTGGGTGACATACAATGATGAAGTATGAGGGATCAAGTCACTGGGAATTCACACTTATTCATCAGTGTAGAACCAGTTTTAGATTGAAAACCCTACAGATTAGTAATATGATTTTTCATAACTTCATTGATATGTCTGGGTGGCTTTCTTGGCAACCATATACATAGAAGTGACTTTCTACTGCTTTCTTCAGATTGTTGTGTCAACTACCAGTTTAACCTCCAATCCTGATATTCTCTGGAACTTCCCAAGACCTAACCTGCTGAGCATCTACCTCTCTTGGTGTAGCTGTCTTCCAGCCTATGCTAGGTTCTTTTCTTGTACTCAAACAGGTGCTACGTACTATAATACTTGTCTTATCATTAAGTGTTAAACTGTACCCTATGACCATCATTTGTGTTGTAAATGTTGTACCTTGATGAAGGTATCTTTTCTTTTATGTACACTGAGAGCATATGCACCAAGACAAATTCCTTGTGTGTCCAATCACACTTGGCCAATAAAAATTCTATTCTATTCTATTCTATTCTTACATTGGGACAAAAAGACAGCCTTTGCAGGGAAAAAACAGAGATGTTCTTTCCAGTCCCCTAACCCTGGGCAATAACTCTAGCAATGAATACGAGTCTCAGCTGCTATTACTTTCAAGGGTGAACAACTGCAGCAAGGAATGTTCCACGGTTCTGCTCACTGAGATTCTCATGTATGTGTTGATTCATTGTGCTATATTGTTTTTGTATGACTTTTTTTGACTGAATTAAATGCTTTAACAACTTAGTATAACAACTGAGGATGCACTACAACAGATAGTATGCAAGTATTTTAAAGAAGCCAAGAAAGCCCTCAAAAACAATCTCCTTCACCATATTTTGGGGTACTAAAAGTATTAATTACAATTTTAAAGGAAGACCTTTCCATTCTTTACAACACAACAAATTGTAAGAAAAAGGACTCAGGACTCCAATTGTCTGTCAGCAGGATAAGTCTCCTCAAATTAACAGAAATATACCAATGAGTAGAGACTCTCTTTGAGGTAGAAAGGCAGCTTACAAAAATGAAATACAAATAAATAAAATAAATGAACTCAGCTGCTGGTTGAGGAGGCAGTGGCTAAGAAGGCTGCTGACTGCTCCATTTTTAAGTCCCCCTTCATCTACCAGTCCTGTGACGCAGGACAAAACTGCTATTAAGGTGCAGGGGCGAAATCCAGCAGCTCTGAGGTGTTTTCAGAACTGAATTTGCTGCCATTCAATTCCAGTTGCTGTATCAATGGTATTTGGAGGAAAGGGGATGTTGCTAAATATCATATAATACATAATATTGCAAGCTCTACCATTTTCTCTTTTTTTGTATTTTTTTTCTATTTTTCTATTTTATATATTTTTATTACATAGCAAGGTTTTGGAGAGGAAGTGCTTTAAATACCCGTAATATCATTTCTGAGGTAGGATAGTCAGAACTTATTTTTCCAGATGTAACCATACTATAGATCTGTAGAAAGTCATCTGGATTAGATCCATTTTATGTTCACTTGTTTTTCTTATTATTCTTAATATATTCTTATAATTCCTAATAATTCCTAACTTCAACATTCATTTAGGGCAAGCTTTTTATACCTAGAATCTGTATATAATAATCCTCTGGGGAAATGAGTGTTGAGATTGTGAAGACAGTGATGTAAAGGGAAACAAAAATATGTTTTTCCTGGGATTTTGGCTTTTCTTACCTTAAAAACATGGAAGAAAAATCAGTGATGCAATTATAAGGATTACCAAAAAAATATATAAAAAAAATGGTGGCCCATTCTTGAACTGCTGAGACAAAAAAAAATTGCCACTACTTTATGGCTAATTGGTAATCATTCAACGTCCATTTTACAATGAAAGGCCCATCATTTTTTGAAGCAGTCTTTCGCACTGTTAAACATTTTCTGCTTTCTGAAACCTGTCATTTCTGCAGCAGAAAATAAATGTTTTCTTCTGTGTTTGTGGCAGTTTTTCTAATATTTGAAAATGACAACATGACAATGTGTCTACAATTTGAGTTATTTTCTTATATTTGTATGTGGAGGTGTGCATACATTTACCCCACCCTATTTAGTTGTTTTTTCTTGTCTTCTGATTTTATTTTTTTTCTTTATGCATGCTATGACAAATAAAACTATTATTAAAAAAGGGAATGGGTATGGCATTTCAAACAAAATAAACAACAGCAAGGAATGCTTAATGATATAGGAGAGGTTTCTAAATATTATTTCCTTGTCAACGAAAACTGGGTTAAAATAAACAGGCTGTGAATGACTGAATTGGTATTATTTATATGGTATAATTGAACTACTACTTAATTATAAGGAATTAAATTACTGAGCAGGAACAAGTCCAGCTATTAAATATGAATTGAAGACATAGACAAAATTATTCTCACAGCAAACTAAATAGCTAACACCAGAGTGGCTTTGTTAAGGGATGCTATGTAATACAATTAGGTAGATCATTAATGTGGTTGAAAGACCACCCATTCAAATAAATAAATACCTTTAACAGAGTGCTTTGAGAACAAAGAAACTATTTCATGTATGAATGGATTTTTTTTAAAAAAAATAACCTTGCTGGTCAAATGTTACTAGGCAAATACAGAATTTATCAACCCCCTTTTATATTATACCATATCGTTTTAATTCAGCTGAAGATGTGAGCTCTAATCCGCAAAAGTTTATGCTCTAATAAATCTGATACTGTGTACTGCCTCCTTTTATGAAAAGCATGTTCATTTTTTGCTCACCTTTTTCCTCTGCCTTTCCATTCATGGTGCTTAGGGCAAAGGGTAATTTTGGGATGAAAAAGTTGTAAATCTGAGGCCCACTGAGAGAAAGGTAGACAGGCGTGACAATAGCATCTGGCATGCTTAGGCATTTGCTGGGATATCAGGTAGCTGCCTCTGCAAGACTCCATTTCAGTCCTTGACTAACTCCAGGATTGGAATTACAGGGCCTTATGGGAAATTAAAATGGCATCTCCAGCCGCAACTAGTATGCTCCTGTTATTTAAAGGACACAGCCAGCCAGCCACATCAGCATCCTCATACCAGTCAGTTTAGCAGATCATCCAAATCATCCAGTTGAATTAGCAGAAAATATGCTTGCTAAATTTCACTGGCGAAGCTGTCAAGCCCTCATTTCACATAGTTTTCTTTCCCCTTGCACTAAGCATCATCTCTTGGTGAGAGACCCCATGTTTCTGCAGAGTAATTTGCAAAAATGAGACCAGCAAAAGGAAATTCATTCATACCATCAACTCAATTGCAAGAAGCAGCTCAAACTATAACAAACTTTGCTCAAGGCCAGACCTATCTACACTTATTTATTTATTTATTTATTAGATTTTTATACCACCCTTCTCCCGAAGGACTCAGGGCGGTTTACAGCCAAGTAAAAACATAGACATAGACAAAAATTAAAAACACATTAAAAAACTAATTATAAAATGGCCAAATAGAATTGAAACTAAGATAAAACCATCCTAAAACCCCACTTCAAATAATCCGCTCCCGTGAACTATGTGCTGAACTCAAAACATGCCAAAACTGGGGAGAAACAGACTTATACATTGATTATCTTGCTGACTGTATTAAAAGTAAGTACAATGGTCCACACCCCAATAACCACCACCCCAACAACCAACACTTGGCATGCATGCCCCTAACTTCCTCAAAATCCACTGCCACAGAGCTTAAATGCAAGCTACTTAATTCAAGAAGCTTCATAAACAAAATACCAGAATTCCTCCTTCTACTAAATACGACTATATTCGACATTATATTTGTATGCAAGATGTAGCTGAATTCATTACTACCAGACTCCATTACCACAGTAAGAGACTATCACATTTACAGGTCCGACCATGAACTCTGCAGAGGGGGTGGTGTTGCTATCTTCTATAAAAAATCCCTAAATCTAAAAAATATTCAAGTTACACAGGAATTAGCTCTTCCTGAGACCATTGTATGCGACCTTTCCCTAAACACCACAATTCACTTCATACTCTATTACAGAGCCCTTGATTACGACCTTGTACATGCAGACAAACTAACATCACTACAAACATGGGCAGCCTCCTGCCCACACCTTCTTATCTTTCTTGGTGACCTAAATCTATCTCTTATTAATTGGACCCTAAACGAATGTACAACTCAACCCATATATGCAACCCTGTACAATGCTGTAACTAATCTGGGACTAGATCAACTAGTAACTAATAACACTAAACTCAACAACTGCCTTCATCTTCTGCAACAGTTTAAATTCAATTTATGGACTACAAATAAAAAAACCCTTTTCCAACAGTGACCATAGCATAATAGACTTTTATCTCAACTTACGTCCTCAAATAAGACAATCATAATGACGAAATCCCAAAGTATAATTTTAGAAAAGCCAACTATGATCTCATAACTGATGACATTTCATCTCTTGATTCTGCCTACATCACTGCCGAAGACCATTATAACATTTTTTCCCAAGAAGTCAAAAGAATCATCAAACTATATGTACCACTAATAACCCCCAAAACCAGGAAAAATAAATTACCCATAACAATAAGGAAGCTTCAGACAAAAAAAAACTCTTTGGCACAAAAACAAAACTGTCTGCATAGCTAACTTCAAAAGTCGCTACAAAACCGTATGCCGACAGATAAAAGCAGAATGCCTTGGTTATCACAGCAAACCTAATATGTGCTAAATCCACCTGGATCTTCTACAATTTTTTAAACAACAAACTTAAAAACTCAAGATTCATCCCACCACTAAAAGGACCAAACAGTAAAAACTGTAATGATGAAACCGTTAAGGCCAACCTTTTCAACACATTTTTCAGTTCAGTCTTTGTAAACAGCAATGGCTCATGCCCCTCATTTTCCAGTCGTACCACAACTACTCACAACAATCTACTACATGTCAATTTCACAAAAGATGCCATTGAAAAGGCACTACGCAACCTAAAACCATCTCTATTAATTGGCCCTGATGGATTATGTGCCTACTTCCTAAAGAAGCTCTCAACCACCATAGCAGAACCACTTAGCATAATCTATGAAATATCTTTCAGAACCAGCTCCTTACCTAATTTATGGTCACTAGCCACGGTCAACCCTATCTTCAAAAAGGGTGACCCCAGCCTAGTTGATAACTACAGACCAATCTCATTATGTTGTGTCACCTACAGTCATATCACATGGAATCAGTCATAAACCAATCTATTACCCTCCACTTAGAGATTAACAGCCTACTCTCTAACAAGCAATTTAGCTTTAGAAAAAATTGTCCCGCAATCTGCAACTATTACACTGCAAAAACATATGGACTTCAAAACCCGACCAGGGTAAATCAATAGATGCAATTTATATAGATTTCTGTAAAGTCTTCGATTCAGTGGTACACAATAAGCTACTTCTAAAACTAAAATCTTATGGCATTTCTGGATTCCTGCATAAGTGGATAGCTGCATTCCTATCAAACAGGCAGCAAGTAGTCAAAATAGGGAATGCCTTATCTAACCCTGCACCTGTTAACAGCGGTGTTCCCCAAGGCAGCATTTTAGGACCCACACTCTTTATACTTTATATAAATGACTTTTGCAATCATAGTATAAGTAACTGCATGCTTTTTGCGGATGATGTAAAACTATTCAACACCACTGAGAATGCTACTCTACAAAAAGACTTCGACTATGTGTCAGAACAGTCGAACAATTGGCAACTCCAAATCTCAACCAACAAATGCTCTGTCTTATACATTGGCAAAAAAAATCAGAACACAAAATACAAGCTGGACGGATACGACCTAACGGACGACCTTCACTCTGTCAAAGACTCATCTCAAATGATCTACGTGCCAGAGCTCACTGTAATAGCACTGCTAAAAAAGCATTAAGATTTGTTAATCTAATCTTGCATAGCTTCTTCTCCGGTAATATTGAACTGCAAACTAGGGCATACAAACCTTTTGCCAGACCAATTCATGAATACAGCTCATCTGTCCGGAATCCGCACTGCATATCAGACATTAATACAATCAAACGAGTCCAGAGATATTTCACAAGAAGAGTCCTCCATTCCTCTGCTTGAAACAAAATACCTTATGCCACCAGACTCGAAATTTTGGACTTAGACAATTTAGAACTTCACCGTCTTCAGTCTGACCTAAGCATAGTACATAAAATCGTCTACTACAATGTCTTACCAGCCAATGAATGCTTCAGCTTCAACCAAAACAATACAAGAGCACACAATAGCTACAAACCCATGGTAAACCGATCCAAACTAGACTGCAGAAAATACGACTTCAGTAACAGAGTTGTCAATGCCTGGATGCACTACCTGACTCTGTGGTTTCTTCCCCAACTCCCCAAAACTTAGACTGTCTACTGTAGACCTCACCCCATTCCTAAGAGGTCTGTAAGGGGCGTGCATAAGCGCACCAGCCTACTGTCCCTGTCCTAAAATTTTCTTTTATTTGTATCCTTTTTATGTATTTATAATTATGTTTACACTTGTATCTGTCATAAAATACAAGCTTGACAAAATAAAATAAATAAATAAATAGAATTAAAAATATGTGATGCAGCAGGGTAGGGTGAATGTGCTTGGGAAAGAAAATTTGTTTATCCAGGTAGGAATATCGATGGGGAAGGATAAAAAGATGAAGATGGTAAAGATAATTGAATCTTCTCATTGGCCCGCTCACTGGCTGCTGCAGTCTGCATGACTTGCGGATTGTGAATGGCCTTCAAAGGCTTCATTGTAGTAGTCCAATCTAGTGGCGATGAGGACATGTTTTAACATTGCCAGGGTCTCCTGCTTTAGGTAGAGGTCCAAATCATATTATGAGCAGGAAAAGTTTATTGTTCTTTTTGTAAGACATCCAGAGTCATGATAAATTAGTCTATACTATAATTAATACATTAATATATAAATAAATAACATTATCTTCTTCAGAGGAGATTGATTAAAAATTATAAAACTATCCCTGATTATAAAAACTATTTAGGCAGAAAAAGGAAATGGGAAACAAAGTCTGCATCTGACTTCAGAACATCTAAAAGTCTGAGGGGAACCATGAATGTAGCATCAGCTAATATGACTATGAACCTGTCCATCAATTAATGTTAGCACCCTGCCATGAAAGATTCATACTTAATTAAAATTTTGGATTTCTTCCTTCCTACACATCTTTGTATCTCTATTTGCAAGAAATTGTTCTTTGTAATTCACTAATAATAATCACATATCTTCTGAAACCTGCAAAGTACTACTTCAGTCTAGAAATACTGTATCTTTCATTTTGGAAAACAAGACCACAGATGCAGTGGAAATGTAGCCATGGGAAACTAGCTTTCTTGGAATAATTCTCGTTCTTAGTTTTGCTAAAGAACCGGTGATGTGCAGAGCGGGTAGGAGACGGCAGAATGAGCATTTCAGATTGAAAGCCCCATATGCAAGCAGCTTCTTGCAAGGAAGAGTTTATAGATTGTGGAAGCAGTTTTTTCTCCAAAGGTTTTTCTACTCCAGAATGATGAACTGGAGTAGAAAAACCTTTGGAGAAAAAACTGCTTCCACAATCTATAAACTCTTCCTTGCAAGAAGCTGCTTGCATATGGGGCTTTCAATCTGAAATGCTCATTCTGCCGTCTCCTACCCGCTCTGCACATCACCGGTTCTTTAGCAAAACTAAGAACGAGAATTATTCCAAGAAAGCTAGTTTCCCATGGCTACATTTCCATTGCATCTGTGGTCTTGCAAAATTCAACTCTGCATTTTAAATAGTGAGGATAACATTGAGGACTTCATTGGGAAGGGTATTGATGCAGAATAGATATTGGTGTGTCTGCAAGAAGATGGACTCTTTTGAATGGTATTCCTAATCCCTGTTACTAAAAAGAATCAGATCACAGAAATAATAATAAAGTAGTAAATAACAGCTATAACAGAGAAGATTAGCAGATACGAGGAACAAGTTGCACACTATAGGCAGAATGTTCCAGTTCAGTTGAATCAGCAGCAGAGAGCAAAGAACTGCTCCTGCAAAAAAACAGAAGAAACAATGGATCACCTTGTTGGTTACTGCAACAAGTTCATACAGATTGACCACAAATAATGGCATGACAAAGCAAGTATTGGAATACCTGCAAGAAGTTCCATTTGTCTGCAAGCAAGAACTGGTGGGACCACAACATAAAGAAAGTAATAGAAAATGAAGAAGCTTAAAGTGCTCTGGTACTTCAAAATTCAAACAGACAAGTGTCAGGTTCACAGCACTCCAGACTTCATGTTTATAGGTAAGAAAAACAAAAAGGTTTAGATAATGGATGTTTTAGTACCTGGAGACAGAAGTAGAGGAAAGAAAGAAGTAGAAAAAATGACTCTACTTACAAATATAAAGAATTACAAAAATTACAAATATAAAGACAAATAAAAGTAGAATGACTGTGGCAAAAGAAAGCAAAGATAGTACCAATAGTGATAGGGATCCTAATTCTCTATTATTATTGGTGATAGTGCTCCATTTGGATCTATGGAAACTATTTGACCATCATCAGCATTAACAAAATTACCATCTGTTAGATACTGACAGCCTGAAGGTTTTTTCTCAGGTCCGTTGTTTGAGCGGGAAGAATATTCAAACATGATTGGTTGAACTCCCTGACAGCTCCCTATATAAGGGCAGGCTGTCAGAGAGACAGGCTGCTGAATTGTACATAGTTATCAAATAAAGAGCTGTTGACTGAAGCCTGTTTCCAGTCTTTTCACTCACCTAACTTAACACTGGCGACGAAGGTGGGATATGTGAAGGAGAACTGAGGCAAAAAGAGCTGACAACAAAACATCCAGCCAGGTGGACGAGAAGGAACGGCGGCCGTTTTGCACACCAAATTCAAATAAGTGAAAAGCAGCAAGAATGTCTGCATTTCACCCGCCTATGCCCTTCGATCCAACAAAAGAACACTAGGACAGTTATATGACCTAATTCGAGTGCTTCATGGAAGCAAATGATCTTGGGTTATCAGACAACCGGAAAAGAGCACTATTTCTCAACCATTGTGGCCACAATTTGTTCAACACAGCAGAGTCCCTGTCCGAACCAACTCTGGTGCAATCTGTACCATGGCAAGTGCTTCAGAACATGCTGAAGACTCACTACTCTCTGGCCCCATCCAAGATAGTGCGACGCTACAAATTCCAGCACTGAATGCAGAAGGATGGTGAGTCCATCAACCAATATATTGCAGCACTTCAGCAAGCCACTGCCCACTGGGAGTTTAGAGACTTAAATGATATCCTTTTAGGTCAACTCATCTGCAGGGTACAAGACCTCTGCTTGCAATGAAGGCTTCTAGCCAAAACAAACCTCACTCTACAGGCTGCCTTAGATGAAGCAAGGGCTATTGAATCTAACAGGGTGGCTGAATCACTCCAAAAGCTCGCCACATCCCCAGTGGCAGTAAAACCTACAGCCACCGTGTACAAAGGACACTACCAGGACGAAAAATCCAAGGATAGTGAGGATGAGGTCTATCACACAGAAAGAAGGAGGCCCACGGAGCAAGAAAGCAAATGGCAATCATGTGCCAGCTGTGGGGCCCAGCACCCAAGAGCATCCTGCCGGGATGCCTTCTGCTGAAGATGTGAACAGAAGGGGCAATTAGCAAGGGTATGCAGGGCAACTCTGCCCATCACCCACAGAGCAACCCCAGAGGTCTCCCTGCCTGATACACCGAAGCCACACAAGCGGGAAGCATAGAAACGCAGCTCACACATAACAATGCAGGGGCACCTGAAACCAACCAGATAAGAATTGGCTAAGCGAGCACCCAGATCACAAAAGAAACTAAACATAACAGTACAGATTGAGGGGTACTCTTGTGAGATGGAGATTGACACCAGATCATTGGTGACCATCAGGGGTGGGTTCTAATTTTTTTTACTACCGGTTCTGTGGGCGTGGCTTATTTTGTGGGCATGGCTTGGCGATCATGTGACACTGGGCATGGTTTGGTGGTCATGTGACTGGATGAGAGTAGCTTGGGCATCATGTGACTGGGTGGGCGTGGCCAATAACAATAAATAATAAAAATAATAAAGTATACAAAATGATAAGAGATAACAAAAACCAAGTTTCACACTTTACACACACACAACACAACACAACACAACACAACTGACTCACACACAATGTAAAAGCAACTGCACTTCACCCAAAAGGGCCCCTGCAACAAGCAGGAACCTCACACAGCCACAAAAAGCTCAAAAATCAACTTTCACACTTTACACACACACAAAACACAACACAACACAACTGACTCACACACAATGTAAAAGCAGTTGCACTTCACCCAAAAGGGCCCCTGCAACAAGCAGGAACCTCACAAAGCCACAAAAAGCTCAAAAACCAAGTTTCACACTTTACACACACACGCAACACAACACAACAGACTCACACACACAAAACGCCACATACAGCTTTGTGAGATTCTGTGTGTTTGTGTAGTTAGAGTGAAACACTACAGAAACACACCAAATCTCAGAAAGCTGCACAAATATTTTGTTATTTTATTTAAATTTTTTAGATCTGGGTCTCCAACCTTATAACTTTAAAGTTTGTGGACTTCAACTCCCAGAGTTCCTCAGCCAGCAAAGCAATGGATTCCAGGCAGATTTGTGGACTTCAACTCCCAGAGTTCCTGGGGAACTCCAATCAATTACATTAGCTGCAACTGATTCTGCCTTCCAGACAATGTAACTGATTGGAGACGCTGAAGGAGAGCAAGCCTGAAAGGAGCTTGCTTAATTAAGTAAGTGAGGAGGGGGAATTGGGTAGGCCAGAGGAAAAAAGTTTTTAAAATGCTCCTCTGAGGATCCCTGCTCAGCCACATGATCATCAGAGGGTTTTTTTTCTTTTAAAAGCCCCATTTTGGCTGAAGAAAAGAGGCTTTTAAAAGTAAACAAACAAACAAACCTCTGATGATCGGAGAACCAGTTTAGGGGCGTGGCCAACCAGCCATTACCACCGGTTCTCCGAACGCCAGCAGAGTTTTACTACCGGCTCTACAGAACCGGAGCGAACCGGGGGAAACCCACCATTGGTGACCATCATATCCTGGCAAACCCTAAAGAAAGCGGTTCTGAGACTCCAGAAGCGGCAGCTGAAACACTAACAGCTAAAGCTCAGTGACTACCAAGGGAATATCATTCCGCTGTTGGGCTGTGGAACATTCAACATGAAATACAACAAATTCCATGGGAAGCTGTCATTAACTGTGGACGGTGGAGATCTCCCGACCCTGCTTGGTCTAGATTGGTTCGGTTCCCTCAGATTGGGGGTAACTGGCATTGTCATCACCAGTGCCAGCACAGATGATCTGATCTGAGAGTTCCAGGACATTTTCAGCTCAGAGCTTGGCAAGTATGTGGGCACCCCTATTTCTTTTAGTTTGGACCCTAACGTTGCACCTATAACATGAATCCATGGAGGGTTCCTTTGCAAAATAGACTTCAAATTAGACAAGTTAATTTGGCAAGGCATTCTTGAACTGGTTAATCACGGCAAGTGGGAGACCCCCATTGTGATCCTGTTAAAGGGGATGGGTCAGTGCGCATCTCTGCTGACTATAAGTGCATAATAAACAAAGCACATCAACAGAGTGCCTACCCAGTGCCAATCGTCCAACATTTATTACATTCTCTAGGGCCCGGAAATATATTTGCAAAACTCAACCTCATGCAGGCGTATCAGCAACTGCCTGCAGATAGTGCTACTACCAAGGCTCAAACCATTGTAACACATAGAGGGGTGTTCAGATGTCACCGTTTGCAGTTTGGGGTCAGCGTTGCTCCAGGAATTTTTCAAAGTATAATGGAGAGGCTGTTACAGAAAATTCCTGGGGTAGTGCAATACTTCGACGATGTGTTAATAACTGCTAGTGATGAACAGCAGCTATATTCCAGGATACGGGAAGTGCTGGCTACAATGGCTGGGGTCAAAAGGTTCCATGAATACTTGTTTGGGAAGGATTTTGAATTAGTGACAGACCACAAGCTGCTGTTGGGGCTATTGGCGAGAAATCGCCCCATGCCGACTGCATTGTCCCCCTGATTCACAAGAGGGACCATTTTCCTTTCGGCCTACAGCTACAAACTCCTCCACAGGTCCAGAAACACATTGGGGCATGCTGATGCTCTCAGCCGATGCCCACTGCCCAAACTGCTGGATGATCCCACCCCGGGCACCCCCGTTCTTCTCATTGACTGCCTTGATTCTGGACTTGTGACTTCTGCTGAAGTGTGAAGCATTTGGCTAAAAATGTCACATTCAAGACTGTTTTGAACTGGGTTTGGAGGGGATGGCCAAAAGACCCGGTTAGTGCAGAGTTTACACTATTTATTGCTAAACAGCATGAAATATCTGTTCAAGGGGGGGGTTAATGTGGGGGGATCGAGTAATCATATCCCCATGCTTATGGAAACTTATTCTGAGGGCATTACATGAAGGCCATCCGGGAATTGTCCGGATGAAAGCCCTAGCGAGAAGCTATGTATGGTGGCCCAAAATGGACCAAGAAATACAAGAATGGGTGGCTACTTGTAAACCATGCCAAGAGTCACAACCAGCACCCCCAAGGGCACCAGTACAGGAATGGAAACAACCCCGAGCCCCATTGTCAAGGGTCCACATCAATTTTGCAGGCCCCTTCCATAGCCAAACATGCATGCATACTCCAAATGGCTGGAGATCATCCTGATGGGCACAACCACTGCAGACGCAGTAATTAGAGTATTAAGGAAGTTGTTTGCAATGCATGGCCTACCCGATGTCATTGTGTCAGACAATGGTCCACAATTTATGGCCACCCAGTTTGAGGGATTCCTAGCAGACCAGGGAAAACAGCATGCCCTCATGGCGCCTTTTCATCTGGCCAGCAATGGGATGGCTGAAAGGATGGTGAGGTCTGCCAAGGAAGCCTTGGGCTGATTAGGACCTGGGGATTTGCAAGCCTGGATAGACAAATTCCTCCTGTACCAGGACATAGCACCCAGCGAGACAACAGGGAGAAACCTGGCCGAACTACTAATGGGTTGCCAGCTTCACCCAAACTATGCCCCAGAAACAGTAAAAGAACCAACCAGCCACACCAGATCCTTTAGCATTGGGGACCTGGTGTTCACAAAAAACTTTGCCGAAGGATCCCTATGGTTACCAGGGAAAATAGAAAAAGTAACAGGCCCCAGGTTGTACACTGTCAGATTAGATGACAGGCGCCAATGGAGGTGGCACATAGACCAACTATGCAGCCACCTCTACCCTAACACAGAAATCCAAGAACCAGACAATACTAAGAGAAAATATACTCCCTCCTTAGCAGACTCAAGCCCGATGGAGATGAAGTACAAACCTGAAGAACTGGGAATCCAGCGATATTCCGAGGCCCCACCTGAAAAGTTCCAGGAGTTTCCATGGGTGGACCAGGAGGCGGCAGCAGACACTGCTGCCGCCATACCTACTGAGCTGCGCAAGGACCTATAAACACCCCGCCTACTTGCGTGACTATGTATGCAGAGTGGATTGTTCCAACTAAGAGGGGAGGGGTGTTAGATACTGACAGCCTGGAGTTTTTCTCTCAGGTCCATTGTTTGAGTGGGAAGAATACTCAAACACAATTGGTTGAACTCAGTGGTAAAATCCAAATTTTTTTACTACTGGTTCTGTGGGTGTGGCTTGGTAGGTGTGGCTTGGTGGGCATGGCAAGGGAAGGATACTGCAAAATCTCCATTCCCACCCCACTCTAGGGCCAGCCAGAAGTGGTATTTGTCGGTTCTCCGAACTACTCAAAATTTCTGTTATTGGTTCTCTGAACTGCTCAAAATTTCGGCTACTGGTTCTCCAGAACCTGTCAGAACTGCTGGATTTCACCCCTGTTTGAACTCCCTGGCAGCTCCCTATATAAGGGCAGGCTATCAGAGAGGCAAGCTGCTGGATTGTACATAGTTATCAAATAAAGAACTGTTGTCTGAAGCCTGTTTCCACTCTTCACTCACCCAACTTAACACCACCAGTAAATTATTATTTGGGACGGTTTATATCCTGTGATGATACCTTTAACACCATCAAACAACAATATCTACCTATCCCCAGGTCCTTGGAAAGGACTCGGTAGGTGGATAAAAATGCCAAAGCCAGTCTAAAAATCTGGCTGATTGTTATGATGAACCTAATATAATTTGCCAAAATCAAAAATTAGATTAAATCAGTAAAAGATCCTAGAAGTACAAAGAGAAATATATAAATAGAAAAATGCAGTTAAATTGTATCTAGGCTATTTTAACAGCCCTTCTAAAAAAACAATTATTTACTATAGGTCTCATCAATAAAAAGGTTATATTAGATAATAATTCATGGTTATGAAAATATAGTATCCATGATTTTTGCCTGCTGGTTGAGACCAGATTCATGCAGTTAGAATTAACTTTTCTTTCTTCCAAATATTTATGAAAAAGGCATAAACCCATGTTTATTTCTACAGATCTTCAGCAAATTGTGCTGTCAAAATAAACAAAAACAGATAAATGCAGAGCAAACAGAGTAATAGAAAGAGTAAATATAATTTTTCTGTGCCATGACAAATGTATTAATTACTCTATCTTTCATCTTACAGAACTATCCAGCTGAGTTATATATTTTCAGTTTTGTAAAGCAAGTTAATTAGGATTAATCATCATTTATTAATGAATAAATAAGATTTTCAAAAGCCCTTGTTTTGTTTTAAAAGCAAAGAAAGATGTTTAACAAGAACATTCACTAATAAAAACCATATTTAAAACTATCATAATATTTCTTTATTTGCATAGAAAAAAAATAACGTAATAAAAGATAATTAGCAGCATGTGCACCAGCTCTACTACTCAATTTCCACAGTTTAGATAATTAATTATTGTAGTGAAATGCATCATTATGGCTAATTTTAGAATATCCAACAGCTGCGAGGTCATAGTGGTAAGAATCTGAATGTGTAATTGGGGAAAAAACATGAAAGCCAGTCATATAATTTTTATTAGATAATAATATTGAATCGGGCTCACATATATAGTAAGCACTTTAAATAAAATTAACTGCATGATTTAGCAATATTACCAAATAAATGTCAGCCATGAAAACGAAGTTTCTTTTCTGTGATACTCATGGCAATGGATGTCGGAAGCATTGTACCATCTTGACTTAAACACTGTAGGAATTTAGAACTATTCCTGGGGGTGGTATATGAGACAAATGTAATATTGGAAAAAGTAGTACTGTTTCCAATACATAATTCCCATTGAGTTCCAACATCTTCCGGAGACAAGTCCCTTCCTATTTTCAGTTTATGTGAGATTAACTTCTGTGAGGTTAGTATGTAATGCACACCTTAGAAGAAATCAGTGGCCATCATTTCATATTGTTCCCAAAAAAATTCCATAGGGAATCCAAGTTATTAAGATTTGAACTTGACTCAGAGAAGTCTTTATTTGAACTTTTATTCAAATGCTATAGTAAATGCATAGGGCTGTGATGGCGAACCTAAGGCACACATGCCAGAGGTGGCACACAAAGCCCTCTCTGTGGGCACGGGCACCATGTGCACCGGCCAGCGGGTCTTCTGGTTTCTGGGGCTCCGGCACACATATGTTCCAGTTTGGGCACTCGGTGCCAAAAAGGTTTGCCATCATTGACATAGGGCAATTCTCAGCTATTAAAAAACACACTTTGTTCCTTCTGCATCTCCCCAGTTTTCCCCCCCTGAAATCATTGAATGCTTCCTAACTTCATTGACATATTCCTTTTATAATTCAGGCTGTAGACACTGAATTGCAAACTTTTCTTCCAGTGATGGAAGAATAAGAATTTATCACTTTATACTGTACCTTGATGCTGAGACTCACGGTTACGGGCAATGAAACAAACAAGCTCTGCCTGTCAGACTTAACAAATACAATGAGCGTTGGCGAAATCGCTAGGGTTATAAATAGAATTATACCAATATGAATCAGATCAAAATCCATTTTATAATTTTTTTTCTAAAAATGGGCACTTAACATGCTTCTATTGCTTGTTCACTGTAGGTAGTCTGAGCTATGTTGCCTCCAAATTTCATTGATTTATTTCATTATGATTGTTGATAAAACAATTTTTTTAAAAGAAGAACTGTTATTTCTGTTTGTAACTTTAATAGATTATTTTGAAAAACCACTATGAGAGGATAAATTTGTCACTTGTTAATAGGTTCTATCATTATTACAGAATAATCTATGGATGTTTTCTTGCAGAATTGACCATGTGGGAGATATTTGCTTATCTACCATTTATGAATGCAATTTTCTAGACAACCTGATATCCTTTCCCCCTGGTTATTGTTTACATAGCCAAAAGAAAATAAAAACTCATTTCTTTTTGCATTTGTTCCAAGAAAAAAAACATCTTTCTAATTTATTCGCCAGTCTGGTGTCATGTGATGGTGTTGGACTTCAATTCCTATAAACATCCAATTAATATGCTAACAATGAGATTGTGGGAGTTCAATTTATTCCATTTGTTTCAAGTCATCCAAATGATTTGTTTCTGCATTATCATAAAAATATTTGTTTCTTAGATATGCCTTTGAGTTAGTTGCAATTTCAACTTGTCTAAGATATTATATATTATATTTGAAGAGAAATCATCCATTGAGTTTTATAAAGTATTCAAATATGAAATGTAAGTTAATATCAAATCACCAGGACCGGATGGATTACATCCCAGGGTTCTGAAGGAACTGGCAGACGAAATCTCAGAACCACTGAACTATATCTTTCAAAGATCCTGGAGCACAGGGGAACTGCCAGAGGACTGGAAAAGAGCTGATGTAGTTCCTATCTTCAAAAAAGGGGAAAAAAACAGATCCAGGAAACTACAGACCTATCAGCCTAATCTCAATACCAGGGAAGATTCTGGAAAAGATAATCAAACAATGAATCACCGAACACCTAGAAGCAAACAAAGTAATAACCAAAAGCCAACATGGGTTTGTCACAAACAGATCATGCCAGACTAATCTTATTGCATTCTTTGACAAAATGACAAAATTAGTGGACCAGAAGAATGCTGTCGATATAATTTATTTGGACTTCAGTAAAGCATTTGATAAAGTAGATCATAACCTACTACTAGATAAAGTAGAAAAATGTGGGTTAGACAGCACCACCACCAGATGGATTCGTAGCTGGCTGACCAACCACACTCAACGTGTAGTCCTCAACGGAACTACATCCACATGGAGGGAAGTATGCAGTGGAGTACCCCAAGGCTCTGTTTTAGGCCCAGTACTCTTCAACATCTTCATCAATGACTTGGACGAGGGGATAGATGGGGAACTCATCAAATTTGCAGATGACACCAAGCTGGCAGGAATAGCCAACACTCCAGAAGATAGGCTCAAGATACAGAAAGATCTTGACAGACTTGAACATTGGGCACTATCTAACAAAATGAAATTCAACAGTGAAAAAAGTAAGGTTCTACATTTAGGCCAAAAAAAACAAAATGCACAGGTACTGGATATGTGGTACCTTGCTCAATAGTAGTACCTGTGAGAGGGATCTTGGAGTCCTAGTGGACAACCATTTAGATATGAGCCAGAAGTGTGCAGCAGCTGCCAAAAAAGCCAACACAGTTCTGGGCTGCATAAACAGAAGGATAAAATCAAGATCACGTGAAGTGTTAATACCACTTTATAATTTATTTATTTATTTATTTATTTTGTCACAACAATATACATGAGCATCACACAAAATGATTATATAGTATATAAACATATATATGAGGAAATATAAGGAAGTATAAGCATATATATATAAGAAAAAAAACAATAGGACAGGAACAGTAGGCACGTTTGTGCTCTTATGCATGTCCCTTATAGTCCTTTTAGGAATGGGGTGAGGTCAATAGTAGAAAGTTTTTGGTTAAAGCTTTTGGGATTATGAGAAGAGACCACAGAGTCAGGTAATGTGTTCCAAGCACTGATAATTATGTTACAGAAGTCATATTTTCTGCAATCTAGATTGAAGCGGTTAACATTAAGTTTAAATCTATTGGTTGCTCTTGTATTATTGCAATTGAAGCTGAAGTAGTCTTTAACAGGAAGGACATTACAATAGATGATTCTATGAGTTAAACTTATGTCTTGTCGAAGGCGACGGAGTTCTAAGTTTTCTAAACCTAGGATTTCAAGTCTGGTGGCATAAGGTATTTTGTTGTTTTCAGAGGAATGGAGAACTCTTCTTGTAAAATATTTCTGGACACGTTCGATTGTATTGATGTCAAAATGTGGTATGGGTTCCAAACAGGCAAGCTGTATTCAAGAATAGTGCCTTGGTAAGGCCACACTTGGAATATTGCATTCAGTTTTGATCGCCACGATGTAAAAAAAATGTTGAGACTCTAGAAAGAGTGCAGAGAAGAGCAAAAAGATGATTAGGGGACTGGAGGCTAAAACATATGAAGAACAATTGCAAGAACTCGGTATGCCTAGTTTAATGAAAAGAAGGACTAGGGGAGACATGATAGCAGTGTTCCAATATCTCAGGGGCTGCCACAAAGAAGAATGGGTCAACTATTCTCCAAAACACCTGAGGGCAGGACAAGAAGAAATGGGTGCAAACTAATCAAGGAGAAAAGCAACTTAGAACTAAGGAGAAATTTCCCGACAGTTAGAACAATTAATCAGTGGAACAATTTGCCTGCAGAAGTTGTAAATGCTCCAACACTGGAAATTTTTAAGAAAATGTTGGATAACCATTTGTCTGAAATGATGTAGGGTTTCCTGCCTGGGCAGGGGGTTAGACTAGAAGACCTCCAAGGTCCCTTCCAACTGTTGTTATTATTATTATTATTATTATACATTTGACATGTGGAAGCAAAAATAGAAAAAGCAATAGATCCAGGTGTTTAAAAATGTGAAATATACTTTGTATCATTTAAAAATGAAATTAAATAATCAGAAATTGTTATGTTGGATCTATTGGACCCTTGAAAAAATGTTTAAAAAGGAATGACCATAATTTTCCTTGTGGTAATATAAGAAATTTGACAGTTCTTTAACTCACTTGATTCTGTTCTGTTATAGCTTTGCTTTTGTTTCAAATCAATACTTACATTAATTTAATTTTTGGAAAGAAAAATTATCGTTATGATGTTGAACGTGATGTTGAACTGTATTTCTGAAACGTAGAATTTGTCATGAAAAGCTTTGGCTCTATTGAGCCTGGGGCATGGTAAAGAGGATAATTCTATATAATTGGACAGAAAGTCATTATACAGATTTTAAGAAATGAATCCAGGATATGAGTTTGTTGTTTAATTTTTAAAGGCTTCTGTGTTCTAAAAATGATGAGATGACACAGAATTGTCTAGATTTAATTATTAACCTAACAGTTAAATTAAGCTTACATTGCTATGCACAATTATTATCTAGATCTTGATTTCTGATAATTGGGGTGAGGGTGCAGTTTAGTTCATTGTAATTACCACAATATATTTAGAAGTGGTTTGTTTTTTTTAGTATAGCTATTATTTAACGTAGGCTCTTTTATATTTCACCATTTTCACAAGCAAGGCTAATTTTTAAAAAATGGCAGTGATCAATAGAATATACCATCAAATTCCATTGATGCAAAAGTTCTGTACATGTTGCCAGTCCAAGATTGAACATCTGCCGAATTTGTTCTTTCGTTTCTTTGATATACATTTGAGTAACAAAAGATCCTCATATACTGGGCTTTTGTCATCTAGATTTTGATGAAGCCAAGTGGGCAAGGATGAGCAAAGCCTTCAGAAGAGCTGTTTGGAAATGAGCAGTTCAGACAAAGCATCTCTTTTCAAATAAACTAGTGGGAGATTTTTTTCCAGGTTGTGTGGCAGCTCTGGATACTCCTCCTGGCGGTCCCCACATATCTATGCACAGCTGCTCTGTGGTGAAGAATGTAGAGACAGCCAAGAGCAGAGCCACATGAGTCTGGGAAAAGATGCAGCTGCTTTGGGGATCTGAAAAGTGATCTTTCATATGGGTGTTCTGAAGCCATTTTTAAAGGATTTGGACAGTAAATGGAGTAGTCTATATTTACAGTAGCTATTGGTATGTTTGTTTGGATGCAAAAGCTGAGTCAGTAATCCATGTGTTGTTACACTGCCTATTGTATCACTCGTGGCATCTGATAAACCTGATTATTAGAATTGTGAGGTCTTCCTGATCAAGAGAGTATTATCTTCTTCCTGCAACAACTAATTTTGACAACCACTATAAAAGTTGCCAACTTTGTAGCAATAACCATGACTGGCCGTTAATATCTTGTTCTCATTATTAATTTCAGGTTTGGTTTTTCTGTATGTTGAATTCTGGACTGGTGTTTTCTTGTGGGCTGGAACTGTAAATAAATGATTTGCTTTGCTTTGCTTAGCTAGTAGAGTTTCGGTCACATTCTTGTGGCTACCCTCATGACTTTTTTTGCACTACCCCACTGCAGCTGTCACTCTTAAGGTCCTTAGTTCATGCCAATTTATCCTAATCTTCACTTAATAGAGTGAATCAATTCAATGATTACTCTGAGTGTATTTTATTTTAGCTTGTGTAAATCACATTTAATAAACCTAAATTTGATTATGGGGCCCTCATCACAATGGGAGCTGTTACATTATGATGTAACAAAATGGATGTTCAGGGACAGCATTAATGTAGAAAACACATGGAATTCCTATACTCTCAGATATGATGTAGTGAAGGTTGTTACAAATAATTCTCATTTAGCAACTGCCTCATTTAGTTTGCAGTTAGAAAGGTAATGAAAGAGTAACTTTACAACAAATCCTTGTATTTATGACCTTCAGAGGTCTGTAAAGCAAAGCAAAGCTGAAGTAAAATCATAAGCACAGTTGCAATTTCACTTAGTGACTGCTTTGCATATAAGCCCTTTCTCATGGGTGCTACATTAAGTGGGAGTGATAAGAACTTAAGATTGAAAGAGGGCAGTCATTCAGAATGATGCTATCTGCTTTATCATGCAGTTATGTTTATTGTTTTATAAAATATTAATACAAAGAAGAATAAAATCCCAAAGTAGGTTTTTTCTTACATTACTAGTTCTATTTGTTCATAGTTTCATACTGGGTACCTTGCATCCTTTTAAGAAAATAGGGTGCATCCATTACTAATAAATGCATAAATACATTTATCTCATGATAGGATGCCATTTAGAGAATTTGTCAAAGATTTTCTTCTTTTTCTTTCTTCTTCCTTAGGCAAATAAACCTGCTCCCTGAGGGTTCATCTTACATTAGTCATGCTGACTTTGATTTCTAAAAACTATATTTCTGGTCCATAAAACAGTTCTTTTTTTGCATTACATTGATATGCAAATATTAAAGAGCTACTTTGATCTAGTGGTTAAGGCTCCAGATTAGGGGGGGAAAGCCAGTTCTAATTCTGACATTAATTTCAAATTGTGAAAATTTTAGGATTCTCTAAGCTTAGTTGGTTATTTGCAGATATTTCATTACCTGATATCATCAGTGCTAGTGAGTGTAGGGTTTCCTTCATGTTTATATAGGACTTGCCCTGTCAGTATTGATGGGAATGTGGCTTTTCCCTTACTTCCATAAGCAGTGGTGGGATTCAAATAATTTAACAACTGGTTTTCTGCCCTAATGATTTCTTCCAACAACCAGTTCATTAAACTGCTCAGAAGATTAACAACTGGTTCTCCCGAAGTGGTGCGAACTGGCTGAATCCCACCACTATCCATAGGGTATTATTATGTTATGCTTGATTGTTTACCACATATTAATATCTGAGTGTTAGTTGCTGAAGAGGATGTATTCTGGTCTCTTTGTTTCTTTTGTAGCTTTTTTATTGTCTCTTTTGAATGATGTATAAATGTGGTTTATCTCTATGTGTCTGTTGATGGCTAATTTGTCTGAATGCCAAGTTTACAGGTTTTAACTTGGGCTAGGCTGCTCACAGTGTCTCAATTGAAGCTATGGTTGAGTCTGTCCATCTGTGGTAAGATAAAGGAATTTTCATCCTCTCTCCTGGTTACTAGTTGGTGTTCATGGATGGGCTCTGCTAGTCCGCTATCTGTCTGTCCTACATAGTGAGTATTATACTACTTACACTGTATGTTGTTGATTATTCCTGTTTTTTCCACTTGTGTTGTGGAGTCTTTTAGTTCTAAAATTCTGTTTCAAAAGAATTGCCTGATATTTTTTTAATCGACTATTATCACAACCTTGCAAAATAGAAACAATGTTTTTAAAACCTTAGCCTGATATTTCAACCTGGCTACGAAATATTGTAACAGGAAGACTGCTCTGGTTCCAAACAGCGCGAAAGCCTCACGCCTGACTCCACTAGATAAGCCTTCAAGGCAAAAGTCTTGCCATTCCAATCCTGTTTCCATTCAACAAGAAATAATACAGACCATAATGTTGAGGATGGTCTCTTTTTTAAAGAATAAATCAGCAACTCAGCTGCAAAAAAAAAAAAAAAAGGATTTCCTTCTACAGTATCATCAGTATTTTTTTAAAAGCAGAGCAGCAACACAAACACAAACAAGCAAGAGAAGTTCAGAGATCTTTTTATCTGATTAAGGTTGCTAAGCGACAGCTTTCTCGGGTCTCTATGTGTTCCTGTCACATGATTTCTATTGCCATGGAAACGACTCCCTTGATATCCATGTGCTCAGCATGTGTATTCCACTTTGCCGCTGGCTCTCTGAGAGGGAAAAAAAAGGCAGTGATGCGGCATGCAGTGAACGCAAAAACAAAACAAAACAAAAAAATCAGGAGAATAGGGAACAGAATTGTTTCTTTAAAAACCGGCTATCTTCGTATTCATATTAGCTCTAAATTAGAAAGGAGAAGTGCTGGCCACTGATTCTGGCTGGTTTCTGCAAACTTGGACCATGATGATATGGGATCCAAGAAGAAGACTGCGATGTTTAGAGTTAATGTTTCTTCTGCGCTACAAAGTTATACATACGTTTCCCCCTGCAGCAAAAGGAGAAAGGCTACTGATCATGTTTTTATATTTACTACCAGTCATATCAGATTTAGATACCTAAATTACAAGTATTTTTGCAATAGAATCCATATTTGTGGCATTATAGCATATTTTTGGGGGTATAACTTGATCAGATGGAAAATTAATACAGAGTTTTCTTCATTTTCAATATTTTGGCTGATTAATATCTGAAACCATTAGTAAATTATCATGTCACTTTTACAAATATGCAGTAATTAGATTCTGCAAGATTTTTACTGATGGCAATGGCTTACGCTATGATCAGGTGTTTATTCCAGACACAGCGGAGAATACCACAGCTGTCACAAGCTGACATAATTCCACGGGGACAAACAACATATGTGAAGGGGATTAGATGCAGAACTACAAAAAGCAAGCCACTTGAGCCTTCTATGAACTAAATTTCTATTACAGAAAGCAAGCAGCCTTTGGTTCCTAAAGACACATAGAGAATTGGTAGAACTCCAACTCTTGGCACTTAGATTAATGTTACTTTGTGCATCACTGGATACAAGCAAAAGAAAAACTGGGAGTTGGCTACAGGGAAGGAATTCTTACCCCTTGATTTGTCAAGATGAACTGCATGCTTCCTACAGCACTGCAGAGCTCTCTTCTCAGTGTCTTTCTCTGTGCAAATTAATTTGGGGAAAAATTGGCTCCAGACGAAAAAGTCTGTCCCCAGTGATCCTTTCATGTGCTATTAACTAATCTGATTTCTAAACATTCCTAAAATGTAATTGTGTGTGTCTCTTTACACAGCAGAATAGCTATTTAAATTATCTGCAGTTGGAATGGTAGTCAGAAAAAGATAAATATTACCTATAGCCACTGGCAGTCAGAGGAATGTGGAGTTGCACATTACATTTGCAACATGAGATGCAAGCCAAACTGAGTTAAATCCATGGAAGAGGAGAGGAAACTAAAGCCGACTCCTGTCTTTTAAGAAGCTAATCTAGAAACTTAACATTGAATTTGCACTCAACAAAACATTAGTGAGATAAACAGCATCCTTTCTCAAGTCAAGCAGGACAGGCAAATCTGCAAGATTTAAATGGGAAAAAAAAGTCTTGTGGAATGTTTGATTTTTGACATAATGTAAGAGAGATTGAATAAAACCTGGTAGTAAAGAGATATTCTGCTTTGCTGCAGAATCATAATCTGTGTAGAAAATCCTAGGGTATAAAGCACATTACATATAGCTTAATTGGAAAAGTATAGTATATATGACAAAAGAATTGAAGGAAGCATTCATACCCTGCAAGAACTATAGTCTGTTATCAATATTTAATATCTATATGTAAAGCTTCTAGGTTTGGGAACAAAAAGGCATACTAAAATTGGAGATTCACAGAGCGGAGTCTTTTCTTTGATTGCTTGCTCTCATGTTCCCAGATTATCTTCTTGGTTGTTCTTCCTTTCATTGGCTTCAAAACAGTATAATTTCAAGTTAGTCCACACACAGTACAAAATGTATGATGGCTCAGAAACAAAGGAACAGAGGAAGGAACACAACAGCCACATGCCACGCAGCAGAGGCAAGATACACCTAGTAGCTAAAGCCTACCTCCTACTTGTAGCTTTTCTGGTCATGAGTTGGTAAATGGTTATGGCTGAGTTAATTAAACATTAACTCTGAATCTGGCTGAGATGATGTCATGTTGTTTTCTAACAATGAACATAAATAATTTAGAAGAGTGGGAGCTTAGTACCTAAGCTTTGCATATTAGAACTTTGTACGTCTGGAATCAGCCACACAACTACACAACATTTTTAAAAAGCAGCTTGAGAAAGTACACTTAAAAGGTTGGATTTATTTTCTATTAGATGGATATGCACAATAATTTCTGTCAGGCTTGGGCCAGACTCGGAAAGAAATCCAAGGCGTGGGTCACACAGATGAATGGTGAAACTATGTAAGTAATAGCAGCAGATTTAATTTCAGTGCTTTCCATTACGATCATTCTAGACCAGAGATGTCAAACTCAAGGCCTGCGGGTTGGGGTTCTTAAATCTGGCCTATAGGGCCGGCCTGAAAATATCAAAGGACCAGCCCGCAGGGCCTCTGTCAGCCAAAATGGGCCACGGGGGGAGGCTGTGAGGCCCCGCGTAGCCCATTTGCAGCCTCCCTGGCCTCCAGCAGCACTTTGCTGGCCAAAAACGGACCTCATGATGCCTCTGCATTTTGGTTGGCAGAGTGCTGCTGGAGGCTGGGGAGGCTGAAAATGGAGTGAACAGGGGTCGAGTGGAGCCTCTGCATGCCCTGTTTTGGCTGGCAAAGTGCTGCAGGAGGCTGTTCAGGCCAAACATGGGCCACACGGAGGCCTTGCAGGACCTCCGTACACCCTGTTTTGGCCAGCAGGGTGCTGCAGAAGGCATCCATCTCATCTCCTCCCCCCCACTGGCCTGCAGAGAACTACAATGCTGATCCAGATCTCAAAGAAATCCAGTTTGACACCCCTGTTCTAGACTATAAAGCAAGCCTACTGAATCCTATATCTTTGGATCTCCCTAGAGAGATGTACCCTATGCCTCAGTGTGGAAGATGTTTTGGCCAGGTTGAGCTAGTTTGCTAATTGTGTCCTTTTCTGGAATGTGTGGCTTGGCAGTATTTATCCATGCCTTCCTCACATCACAGACTGACTGCTGCAGTTTACTTTTTTTGTAACCCTGCCTCTGAAAACTATGTTTAAAGATTATCTGAAAGAAGCCGTATCAAATCCAGCCTGCTTACTAGTGGAAAAGTGTCACTGTTATTGTAAGTACAACTGCAAAACGTTGCTTTTAGATTAATAAAGTCATTTCTATCTTAAAGGCTACGTATTCATAAGGTTACCTGCTTCATGAAGAACCAACCTACTCAGAAAATTCACTCCTGCAAGGAGATCAAAGGAGAATTTAGATTGATTGATTGATTAATTGATTGTACCTTATATCTTCTCTGCCTTGTTCTGGAGTTCAGCTGGCTTTCATTCCTCTTTACAGTTTTAAAGGATGACCAAATCAGAGATCTTCCATGGGGCAGATTGATATCTATGTCGGAAACCTGTTGAACTACTAACCCAGTGTTTGGAGGTCTGGATTAGGAAGGAACAGACTTCAGCCTGAGTGGCTGTTGCCACTGTAGTCCTGAGCCCCCCGCAAAGTCAGAAATATCTCATTTTTGGTCTTGAACAGAGTTATGCTTCCCCCATTTGAGAAGAGCAGATACATGTAGTCCTCAACTTATGACCACAATTGTGCCCAAAATTTGTTGCTGAGACATTAGTTAAGTGAGTTTTATAACCTTTCTTGCCAGTTATTAAGTGAATCATTGCAATTGTTAACACAGTTAAGTGCATCTAACTTTCTCATTGACTTTGCTTGCCAGAAGGTTGCAAGAGGGGATCACAAGACCCTGGGACACTGTGACCATCATTAAATAGGAGTCAGTTGCCAAGCAACTGAATTTTGAACATGTGATCATGGACCTGCAACGGTCGTGTGAAAAATGGTCATAAATCACTTTTTTCAGTGATGTTGTAACTTTGAATGGTCACTAAATGAATGGACTACTTATAGCAGCTGTTTCCAAGAGGGCCTCTACATAGGTACGTCATATATGCCAGTTTGGTTCCAGGCCTGGGGTTAATTTAATGGACGAGAGGGTTGATGATTAGGGGACTGGAGGCTAAAACATATGAAGAATGATTGCAGGAACTGGGTATGTCTAGTTTAATGAAAAGAAGGACTAGGGGAGACATGATAGCAGTGTTCCAATATCTCAGGGCTGCCACAGAGAAGGGGGAGTTGGGCTGTTCTCCAAAGCACCTGAGGGTAGAACAAGAAGCAATGGGTGGAAATTGATCAAGGAAAGAAGCAACTTAGAACTAAGGAGAAATTTCCTGACAGTTAGAACAATGAATAAGTGGAACGACTTGCCTGCAGAAGTTGTGAATGCTCCAACACTGGAAATTTTTAAAATGTTGGATAGCCATCTGTCTGAGATGGTGTAGGGTTTCCTACCTGGGCAGGGGGTTGGACTAGAAGACCTCCAAGGTCCCTTCCAACTCGGTTGTTGTTATATTGTTATATTGTTGTAGTGCTTTTTAATGTTTTTAATCTGGACTGTCTTAAATTTGTAATTGTTTTATTCTAGTATTATATTTTTAAACTTCCCAGAGTCCAATAGAATGGATGGTTATAATAAATGTAATAGGATTTAACATGTCATGGTCTATATGTAGAGATAGTTCTTGCTGAATGACCAGGGGTTTTGTTTGAAGTTACAACAGCCATGATGGAATGGGTATTTTATGGCCTGTAAAACCACCTCTGGCTGCCATAAATAGGTTAGCTTTACAACCAGTTGTGACATTCTGCTGTCATGTAACCAGAATGTGTTTTTCTAGTTTCTGGCATTTTTGGAAAGGTTTCATTTAAATGAATGGGTTTGCTTAACTACCATGGCGCTCACTTAATGGCCCCAGCGTTTGCTTAAAAACTGCCACAAAAAAGACTGGAAATTTATTTTCATTACACGGCCGCAATTATGACCAGAATTCCAAACTCTATTATGGTCATAAGTTGAGGACTACCTGTAAATCTCCTCAGACAAGGAAGATGCTTGAAATCAAGAAAGAATCAAATCTAAGGCTGCAATGCTGCACTTCTAGATTGCGGTAACCTGCAATGTCTTAAAAGCAATGCAATTCTACACCATTTCTGTGGGAAAGATAATTTTTCCCCACAGGAAAGAGAGCACATAAACTAAAGACCGCCAGTTGGATACATAAGAATATCTTTAAAATTTATTTGACTAATTGTGTTACATTCAGTATCTGATGTGTTTCTTCTGGACAAGGAGTTGGCATAAATACAAACAAGCCTTTGTGCCTTCTCTAAACAAGAGATAAAATACTAGAGACAGAGGAGCACAGCTTCACATCTTTGTATTTACAGTCTACCTTTACAACTTAGTGCTAGGATTATTTACAGAAAATACAGTAAGAACAAAAAAAAATCATGTCTTGGCAACATATAGAACTTTATACATAATTGTACATGATTTTAAGCATATGGTATCTAGGCCATCTCTTTCAAAGCACTCGTCAAAGATACCCTCTTATGATTGTGAACTCACAGTTATTTTTGTTCCCTGTTCATCTTAAATTGTAGTCCTATAACCCTCCTGTGCCAAATATTCAGCTGCATGACAATTGCATGCTTCCTGACTAGGAAGCCACTTCACATATGGGACAGGCCAATTCTCAAGACATTCCTATCTGTTCACGACCCATCGAAGCAAATAAGGTACTGAGGATTGGAAACAAGTGTTTCCTACAGCTGTGTCCCAGCTGCTCTGCATATAGATTAGCTACTTACTTCAAACATGATTCCCTTCCGTTCCCTCCTCTTACTATATATATATGCATGCTGTACATTAATAAATGCTTGAAAATCTGCTGAAGAAAAAGGGCTTTATATTTCTTAAGTGACAACTTTTTTTGTTGAAGGTACTAAAACAGACACCTTTTATATGGAAGTGCTGTGAAGATTGCATTTTTTTCTTGCTCAGTTTATACCAATAATAATGTATTGAAAGGATGGTAAGCATGAGATCTTATGACAGAAATAGACAAGATAAATATGTGTAGCCCTAATATTGTATCTCATAAAGAGACTGGAATGAAAGTATACAAAATGAAATGATAATAGGAAACAAGCAGCGTTAATGGTAGGAAAAGCCATCTGCTTTATAAATTTACATTCTTTTTAATTACCTTGTGTAATCCTATTCAAAATAAAATTTGGAAATGCAACGGCCACCCTAAATTTATTTATATTAGACAACTTTCTTCAAATGCCCTCCAGAAGTATTGGATTCCCAGAATGGAATGCCCAGCAACATCTGGAAGTACCTACTATCAGCTTGAGGAAGGTTAATGTAGCATGTCTGAAGTCTCAGTTGATCCCAAAATTAAATTTTCAAATGCAACTATTATGGAGAGGTCTAGACAAAACATTTTATTGCAATCAATCAACAGTTCTGCACAGAAAATAGAAAGTTACCAGTGCATTTGGAAGCCTTCTCAACTATACATGGAAAACAGACAACCAGCATCTGTACAAGAGGACCACATCATGTGCATCATCTGGGAGAATGCAGTGAAAGTAAGCCCTTATACATTTCTTTTAAACACTCAGTGCTATTTGATGAGATTTCTGGTGCATATGCTGCCTTATTACTTGGATCAGCAGTATCATATAAAGGCCTCAACACCAAGATCTTTTGTTTAATGATAAAACAGATTTAAATAGGAGGATTTACGCATATAGATTCAGGGCAGTTTGCCTACTTGAGAGTTTTCTGAAATCCAAATGAAAATAATAAAATCAAATCAAGCCAGGGGATAAATTCAAACATACAGAAGAAAAAGAAACTTTTTTTGGGGGGGAGGGGAGAAAGCAAAATGTTTATTGTGGTTTCATAGATGATTCTAACAGACTAACATTTATTTTACTGAGCTACAGATCTTTACATTTGAATGGAAAGTTTAAGGCAACTTATTTTAAATCTCACCCTGTTTTTAATTAGTTTAAAAGTCATTTTAATTTTTTTTCCTTTCACCTGTTTAAGTCAAGATTTGAGAGGTCATTAGTAATCATATTAACTAATGGGTTTGTCCAGAATACGTATATGATTCAAGCAATTCTAGCTACGTCAGCAATTGATGTGTGTATGCAGACACTCCAATTGTTCAACGCTTGTTATAGTTTTTGTGGTAGTCATGCATTGTTCATGCCATTTAATCTAGGAACTAAATGTGACTGGTCAATTTATAGAGCTAAACAGTATCTAAGCAAGTCTACAATTAAGTTTAGTGCTCATGCACTGGATTAATATTGGCAAGTCTTCAGTATCAAATATACTATATAAAAGCCTATATATTGCAGGATCCTCACTAGCCTTGCTATTTGCTGTTCCAGTCTTGCCTTAGAACCACTTGCAATTAATTATATTGTTTGTCCTTATTTTCCAATAGGTCCTCTTGAACCTAACAAAATAACAATAATCACCCTGCTAATTCAATGCAGCCATTTTGCCCATTACTTAATCTTGTCTAAAACTATTATTTAGGGTTATTTTTTGCTTCAAAAATGCCACAATTTGTAACATTAAAGAACAGATTATCCCTCTTAAAAGAATATTGGGAAGTGAACAATTCTCATTACCAACAGTGTGTAGTACCAGTCGCAAAGTAGGTATTACACACACAAATAGACAGTCATCATAGCTAGAAACGTTTTCAACTTCTCTTTTTGCAAATTGGTCCACATTTGAATACTGTTCTGTCTTTGGCCTAACTTTACTATAAAGAAAATAAAAGAGGAAATAAAAGACTCTCACTACTATTTTTGTCCCAAAATGCTTTTCCTTGGAAATTTAGTAGTTCAAAAATAACTTATGCAGTCAAACTGGATGAGCACAGCTTTGCTGCATCCCTCTCCAGAAAGTATCTCTTTACATATCAATATTTAGAATGATATGGATCTAAAAAGGAACCTTCATATGTAACTCCTTTATACATATGTTTCCTTTTAAGTCTATGCCATGCACCCTGGTAAAATTGGATATAAAAAAGGAAAGGCACAACTTATGAAGTGTTTTGCAAAAGTTTTAGCTGTTGCCAGCAAGAGTAAGAGAATTAATATTCATATTTTATGATGCCTACTTTGCTATAGGAAATGAATTTACCATAATTAATTTTAGAATGAAAACTGCTTAACAATATTAACACAAAAAGATTCACTTGCTAGAGATGATTACTGGCCATTTGTTCATCAAAGTAAATTAGCAGATTATCATGCTTAAAACCAAAATACTGCATGAGCTCCACATTAGTTTCCAAGGCATATTACAATTCCTTATTTAGATTTATTCTCTAAATCAGGTTTGTTCAATAACAGAGAAACATTTACTAGACTATTAATCACCTTGATATATAAATGACCAGTCCTAAATATTCTGGGATTATTATGAAGTTAATCCAGTGACTTTGTGGCAAAGTGTTTAATTTTGAGTTTTCTGGTTCTATATAATTAACCAAAAATATTCTGATTTATACTCTATTATGATGATTGGGGAAAAAAGAAACAAAACAAAAAGATCAAAGCACCAAATTATGTTGGAAAATCAGGAAGTGAATTCTTGCTGGCCTAAATATCTCCTGATATATTTATTAAAAGCTACATTCCATTGAACCAATCGGAATTATTTTTAAATCCAGGTTCATAGAATCTTTTTGATTGCTTACCCATGCTCCCAAAAAGATTTGTCCCTGAAGTATTCTGAATACTCGCTGGGAAAAATATTTCTATTTACAACTCGTGTAGGTTAATTTTTAGATATGTCAACAAAAGTTATCTAAAAGTATTTCTATCCTGCCCTATGTCTACCTCACTCATTTATCATCTTTAGAACTATGCAAAGATTTTCAAGGCTTATAGACATTACTAGAACTTCATTCTGACAAATTGTAGGTCCTGTTAATATCTAGTAGTAGAGAACACAGCAGTCAATGGAAGTGAAGGAGATACTCTTTCAACCATCATGCGACATGTATTCTGTACAAAAATAGGTGCTATGATGTTATTAGCCCAGGGGTGGGGGAGTACGTTGGCAAGAATGCTCAGTGTCTGGCAGAACCATCTCTTCTAATGTCAAATTCTAGATGCTATCCTTGCCACGAGGAATAAAAAATAAGTTTTGTTAAGAGTTGTAACTCTTCTGAAATATATAGGTAGTCCAATTATTTCAACAATTTTATGACTTTGTGTTAAATGTTTGGTTTTTTTTACTTTTCTTGTCATTAGATAGGAAATGCCTGCCAAGTCCTGCATTCAATTGAAATGAGTGAAAGTGTAATTGTGAAATCTTTAATTTAGGTTTCAAGTACTAGTTTTTATGTGTGAGTGTATGTATGTTTACACATATAACATATATCCAACTGAACCAAATTCCATAACAAAGGCTTTGCTTGTGTCTCAAACATTGTAATGGACAGCTTAGATGTCACCAATACAAACACCAAAGCATATATTCCAAAACTAACCATTGAGCAAAATGTGCCATTTGTACTCCAAAGAGTAGTTTTGCTTCTCCCTTCTCTTAAGCCAAAGGTTCAAAGGTTTGGTTTTTTTTTCCCTGGACAGACCAGCAGAAGACATAGACAATAACAATTTACACAGATAAAACATTTAACAATCAGTCCATGGCTTTGAAAGTAGAGGACAAGACCAAATATAATGTTCTGGTTAGATGTTAAATGAAATCATTTATCCGACTTGCTTGTAAAAGGAAAAGCAAACTGAGCAGACAAATGCACAAATAGTTTATCTAAAATAATTTGCCCTTGAATCTAATCTGCTAGAGAAACCAATATGAAACCATGTATTAACTCTATACTCAGAATCTGGCTTCTTCTTTTTTTTTGCGCAAACATGGGAAATCATGAGAAGTGTAGTTAACCTTCTGTTTGCTATACATCCGATATATTGTCTATTAATAAATAATACTTCATTATCAAAGCTTCTCCCTCTGTAGCATTGAAGGTGTGGCGATGTGCTCAGGAGGACTGCAGACTGGAGCCAAAAGCAAGTCCTCTTTATTTTCTTGCAGTAGAAGCAGAAGTCATGCTGAGAATGTGGTTTGTTTACACAAGAGGTCCATGAATGGGAAGATTTTATTTCATTGTTGCAGATACCAAGCTGCAATTTAATTGTTCAAAAAGGGTCCTGGTTTAAGGATTACAGTTTTTCAGTCCAACCTCTTGAAAAAGAGAGGTATAAAACTCTGGTTCCAGCTGTTTGTTCCTGTATTTATTGACAATATCAGCTATTTTCTGTTTTCGACGGACATGAGGGGGATTGTATGAGTCACTTTCCAATCTTTTTCTTCGACAAATATTTATTACTGTCTGTCTCACTAAGAATCCTTAAATAAAAAAGGAACAAAGTTAATACAATTTATTACACTCAGGAAATATATATATTGCCTCTCATTTTTATTCTAGCAATTTGAATGTATAGCCAAAATATCAACAATAAATAATACCGATAGACACCATTTTGTTTGCTAGATACAATATTATGTGCAGGAGATGCAGTACATAACTGTTTCTTCCTATTACAGAATTAGAAATTTCAATGTCTAATTACTTTATTCTCAATATAGACTTAGGAAAGTTTAAAGGGGCTGAAAATAAGGGACCTGTTGCCCTTTTAATATTGTTGTCTGTCATCATCCAGCAATCGTAGCTAGAATGACAAGAAGTAAATCCAACCCTGGATTCTGTTTCCATACCAGCCAATTCTGCCACAGTAGATTGTATTATTATGATTTAATATTTATTTAACAGACCCATATATTGATGGGATTATGCTCCATACTTGGCTGATTTTTTTTAACATTAGGAATCTCCAATACTGCAAAAACCTAAGAAGTAATGGGGATTAGGAGGAGCAGGATGGGAAGGATGAAGGATCTGAATCCTCACTGCTCCCAATCCTGATTATATTTAGATTGCTTTGCACGTCTGACTTGAGGTTGTACTCTGGACTGACAGACAGTTGAGTTTATTGGAATATTCTTAGAAGTATCTCACCACCTTTTCTCACTTTTAGGAACGTTATTAGTATATATATCTGTAAGCAATAGATCTGAAAAATATTAGTATAAGTCCAACTTGGTTGCCTTTTATCACTTTTTTCCACATCCCCTTGATAAATATTTCCCTAATACTGTGTGAAAGGAAATTTAATGGTGTTATGAAAGCATACCACCAATATACAAGCAATCCCCAATAAACAATGAAAACCTGGCTTTGTCCCTGGAATATTCCCTGAAAAAGAGGCTTGAGCACAAGGAGAAGGAAGAATTGATGGATTTATTTTTTTAAAATCGGAAGTAGCCTAGTGCTAATGTAACAGAAATCTTTAGTAATAATACACTGTATTCAAAACTGGTAAATTAATAACCAAATATTAATAGAAGACGTACCTAAAGCTCTTCTGCTAACTATCATGCCATCCACTAGAGGGATAACCATATTGAATTTTCCAGTAGCTCCTTGTACTTTTACCCTGAATAATCCAGTGTTGAGGGGATGGATGAAAATCACTGGCACTTCTTTTTCAGGAGTAGCAGACCTTAAAAATTACAGAAGTAGCTAAAACCAATGAACATTTAAATCTATAAAAAAAGCAATTGTGTTTTGATGGCCAATTTTGAAGGATTCAGTTTTTAAATAATAAAAAGTAAAACATTATAACAAAGATGTCAGGTATACCATGACATTTATTTTTCCAAGCTCAGCAGGAGACAGTATGTAGACAATATTCTAAAATGATGCCAGTGATATAGCAAATGGATTGGCTGGCTTAATACACACAAATATCAATAGGAAAGTTGGAGTTAACAGAAGCAAGCTGCAAATCTAAGAACCAGAACCCATGTGTGGCCAAGGCATAAAAACTTAAAGTCATTAGGAAGAAATATTAACTGCAACAACTTTAAATGTCATTAGGGAATAGTATTTTGCTCACACCATGAAAAATATAAGTAAACATACTTCCATCCATCCATACTTGACTTATCCCTGTTTATCACAATTTACAGGTTGGAACTTAGATGTGGTAATGCCTAGCTCACAGGTTGCAGATGAACAGATGCTAGCTATGTCCACAGAGAAACAGTGTAGAGAAATTAAATCATACCTCAGCGAAGTACTGCTATTTGTTGTAGTTTCTACTCCAGTGCTAGTCTCTGAAACCAAGTCAGAGAGAGGGAAATTCTCTGCAAGACAAGGATAATATAAGTTTAAATAACAACAAATACATTTTCAAATCCATAAAGTTTCAAGAGAACACAAATATAACTGGAAACTAAATCAAATTTGTAATTGCAAATAGTGGTAGCTAATTAATTCTAATTTCAGAAAAAATAAAGAGGACTGGACCTGATGACAATTTGGATGGGAAATTAGCAGAAAGCCCTAAGGCAAAGAAGGAAGGAAGGAAGGAAGGAAGGAAGGAAGGAAGGAAGGAAGGAAGGAAGGAAGGAAGGAAGATTTGACTTTCATATTTATAATAAAATCCCAAGATTCATGTACCTATGTCATCATAGCGTTCAACCCAAACCACGTACACCTTGGTTTCAGGTCCCATGGGAGGAATAGCCCGACCTTGTGGAAACTTCTTTGATTTGGAAGTTGGACTGAGCTATTGCAAGTATAAAACAAAAACAAATGTTCACCTATTGATCAAAATTAGCAGCATGTATTCAGTTATAAGACTCTGAAGGAAATTAACATATTTCAGCAACAAATAACTTATGAATCAATTTACTAGCAACAAATAGCTTCTCTGTGAAACTAAGTACTTCCCAAGACTAATTAATATCATACCCAATTGGCTATAAAATATTGCACAACGTATTTTCTCATGATAAAGTATATTGGGAAAAGATGAGGCCTTAGTGCCGTTATTATGATAAAACTGTATGGCAAAGCAAACCAGTGGAGAGTTGTATCTATTAAATTCGGTGGGAAGCTGTGGGGGTTTGGATGGGGAACAACAAACTTCAGTTGAACCCTGGCAAGATTAAGTGGCTTTAGTTTTGGGGCTTTCTGGTTCTAAGATGTAATTATCTTTAGAGCTAAATTGGATTGCATTGTTGCAAACAGATCCTGTGCACAATCTGGGGGACTTCCTGGACTCATAACTCTTTCCCGAGGAGCAGATGACAGTAGTAATTAGGAGGGCCTTTGCATAGCTTTGTATCATGTGCCAGTAGTGCCAGTTCCTGAATCAAGGGACCTTACTCAGTCACTCATGCCCTGGGTCATGTCCCATGGACTATTGCAATGTGCTCGGCATAGGGCTGCTCTTGAAGAATACCCAGAAATCAGAAAATTTGTCCGGGGGCAAAATGCAGCAGCTCAGGCAGTTATGTTTGTTTCTGATAAAGCGCACATGTGCTTTACCTCTGCCGCGTGAGTTACATTGGCTATCAGTTTCTCTCTGGCTCCAATTTAAGGTGCAGGTATTGACCATTAAAGTATTACATGGAATCAAGTTATTTGAGGGACCACCTTTTCATGATTTCATCACAGAATTCCCCAACCTTTCTGGCTTTGTGGACCAGTGGCAGCGGGGGGGGGGGAGGGGGGGGAGGGAATGGTTCTACACGAGTGGCGGGCAAGCGTATGCATGCACAGCTCCCATTGCACAGGCAAAGGGCAAGTCACTTGTACAAATGGAGCATGCACATGTTCACCTACTGCTTGTAGAAGTCGGGATGCATGCACGCGCTCACCCACAACTTCTGCAGCTCAGTTCCAAACAGCTCAAGGCCCAGTTGTGGCCTGGGGGGTGGGTTTCCCTGTCTCACCAGTTCCAATAGAATGGGTGCAATATGGGTTCTATCATCTAGGACGCTCCATTTGGCAAGCCCTAAGCAGTGGGCCTTTTCTGCTATGGCACCTCATTGTGGTATCTTCTCCCACCGAAATAAAGTCAGTCTCATTACTCCTGAGCTTTTGAAGGTCTTTCAAGTCCTGGATATGACAGCAAGCTTGGGTGAATTTGTGAGATTGCTCTGATATTATTAACATCTCTCCATTATTTTCTTTTCTTGTTTTAATTCTTTTATAGTTGTTAAGATTCTTTTAATAATTATTATATAATAGTTTAAAGTAATGACTGTTTAATTTATTAGTGTATTATTGGATTGTTGTATGCCACCCAAAGATACTTCTCCAGCTAGAAACCAGGAGATGGTTGATTCTAGTACTGCCTGAGATATAAAAACTTTGGGCCAGATACTCTTTCTCACCCACATCATCAGGCTCTAGCAACAAGCTGGTCAGTCAATTCCTAAAGCAACCAACTGATCATCATTTGGTTGATATGGGGAGAAAAAGGACCATGCACCTGTGAGAAAAAAACACTAGGAAAAAGAAATACATAAAAGCTATAACTTATATTTAAAGTTCACACAGAATAAACTTGCCCTCTGTGAAGTACTGAGATTGTCTGTATGATTGGGAAAAAGCTCAAGTGTCAATGCTTGCTGCTTTAGTATCCCAGGTAGGAGATCCATGTTAGAATCACTTTCTTGGTCCGAGACATTGCTTTCCAACGAATCTGCTGAAACCCAAAAGAAAGAAGTTTCTTAAAACAAGAAGGCCTTTCAAATCCGAATCCATTCTGAATGCTAACAGTGCTTTTCCAGATGGCTCATTCATTTTAAGTGCAGAAAGAATCCACAATGCAATTTCGGAGCCCTACAATTTCCCTAGTCTGCAAATAATATCTGATTCAGTTATAACTGTGCAAATAAAATGTGAATAGAAAAGAATGAGAAACTTTTAGTGATCCAGTTCAGTTTGTCTCAATTTTGACTGGAAAAAGCTTGACAGAATTTTAGGTGGAAGACTTTCCTGTAACTATTTGGAAACATTCCTGCATATATGCTAACACTATGTTTTCCTTAAAAGAAACTTTGCATGCTACTGACGTCACAGGACTTTAAAATAAAGTAGCTGAACATTTCTAATCCATAATTGAGAATATTTTATGAATTCCCTTAAAATACATTTAACACTTTGCACAAGAAGTGGGTACATATTAAAATCTTAATGACAAAAGGGTGGGAAAGGAAATGGATGCCGAACACAGGAAAATGTATCAAGATGACAAAACCACTATGGCTTTCTGCCACAGGGAGGAACAAAATAAATCCTGTTCCAAGAGTGACAACGTAAAATGGATTTACCACATATTTTTCTTATGTGTCAAGTTCTTCTGCAATGCAGGATACAGTTCTAATCAAATGCTGAAATATTTCTCGATCACTTATAGCAGGTGTCAACCTTGCGTTGTCATGGCAGCATCATGTGACATATCGGGACTTTTTCCCCCTTCACTAAACTGGTCGTGGATGTGGCCAGCATCTGACGCATCTGGCCCATGGGCCGGGAATTTGACAATCCTGACTTATAGGATCAAAGACATATGCAGTACACTTACTTAAGGACTCCATAGGCGAAGGAACAACAAAAGCTATTTCTGTAAGAGCATCTGCGTAATATAATGCTTTTCTTTGCCCATTAAAAATACTTGCTCCCATGTCTTCTGAACAGATTACTTCATCTGAGAAGAGGAAAAAATAAAAATCAAGTTCTATTTTGCGCTTTATTAAAAGAGCAACCATATTTTTCGGAGTATAAGACGCACCGGAGTATAAGATGCTCCTTAGTTTTTGGGGAGGAAAATAAAAAAGCTAATTGGCAGGTTGATTGGCCTCCCCGAACACCCCCAATCAGCTGTTCCCAGAGGTGAATTTTAGCAACAGGTTCCTTGGTGGTGAGATCTGTGCCTTGCTTTTTTTTTTTTTTTTTGCTTTTTTTTTCTGCCTTTGAAACTCCATTTCAGAAATTTTTTTTATTCTGCCTCTGAAAGCCTCCAAAACAGAACTTCTGAAAAAAAGTCTCTGAAGCTCTAATTGGGAGCTTCTTTTCTGAAGCTCTATTTATTTATTTCAATATGTTACACTGTCCTGAGCCTAAGAAAACACCTCACCTTGCTCTGATCCCTCCTCATCGCAGAAGCTATTAATGGACCAGCTAGTTGAAACATGTCCTGTCCATCCAGGGTGCTTGCCCACATCAACAGACCATCCAAGAGATAGCAAGAACTCTAGAAAGTGTGGTTGAACATTTCTGGAAGACTCTACGTTCTTCAAAATCTGTGGAAGAATAGATCATATAGCACACACACACACAAACAAACAAAACATATAGAGGTGATTTCTTACTAACATTGTTGTGGAAATCAGCACTTTCTTTTGCATTTTTAAGATACTGCCTTGAAGTATCGAATAATTTAGTTGGTACAATAAACAAATAAGATTAGCTGTACACTATATGCGTACTTTGTATCACCCAGGGAGGTAGACTGGAATGATCTATGCCATCTATTCAAACAGAAATAACACAAAATGTTTAGAGCAGATATAATTATGCCCCTGGAAGCCCCTTGATATGCCCAATTTCAGCACTGATATCAGTTAATTAAACCAAATTTATCATATTCTGGTTTGATATGATTTCCAAAGGTGCTTGAGTATGTTTCTCAGGACACCAAAGGAAATATTGGCTTAATGAAACCACTGAAGATAGGAATATTATGGGTTATGCAGAGACAACAAGGCTTATTTTGGCTCATAAACAACAACTTGCTCAACCAGGACTGTCATTTCTGAATATTATCAATGTCTTACTTAATACAGAATTCAGCTTTTTCAAGGAGTTTTTTGTTCCTTACTGTAGTTAAGAAGTGTCAAAAGAGTTCTAAAACACCATTTGCAATGTCCCACGTAACCTCTTTCCCTGAATAAGTAAAATCAGGGTAGGCTAAGAAAGAAAGTTTAAAAATTGTGAATGAAATAAAAATAAAATAAGAGCTATGTATAATTTTTACAGTTTGCAAAATAAATTTAATCAAATTGTTGTGGCATAAAATTCTGAATGATTTTATTTGCACTGGATTCCAAATTATTGTTGCACCCTACAAAACATTCTTGTACCATCTGGTAACAAACTACAAGGAATCAGCATATTACTTACTTCTTGGCTTGATTTTTGGCCTGCCTTCATGTAGAAAATGAAAACAGTATCAAAAGGACGACATGGCAGCAAGTCCAGGTAACCAATGTCATCAAAAAACCCGGGCACAGAAGAATCAAGTGCAATCAGGTGAGGAGGTAGTCTGCTATTAGCAGGTTCCTAACCAAAAAAGTAGTACAAATGTTAATGCCAAATAATATCTAAAAATGTTTATGATGAAGTAGGATAAACTATTTTAACTTATTAATGAATAACTGCTATGTTGGTGTATGAAAAGAAAATCCAAAAGCCTCAACTGTGTAATAACCTTATTAACTTCAACCAAAATGGCACAAAAAAAATTACTGTTAAGTTCTCAGCAACCTTTTATTAGCAATATTTTACAAAACAAGCAGGGAATCAGGAGAAAAAGTTGCAGATCAAGAATAAATAACCTACATCAAAAGATTATTTGTTCCTATTTTGGAGTTCCCAGAGACACCTACTGTAAAATTCTGCTAATCACTAATTTCAGCAATATGTTCTTTTGTAAAAATAAATCCTAAAAGTGTTTCAATCTTCTAACAGGTTTAACACATTATTTTGTTTAATCTATCAACTCCCTCCAAAGAACAAAACATTACAGGTTTTCCCATCTGCTCATCACATTACTATCATGATCTTTCCAACTTTTAAAGTCCAACATTTTTTTTATGTCTGCCTGCTTCAAGTTGTCCTATTAAAAAAGGAGTAATAAAAATCAATTGCATTAACATAATAGGTAGTGTTATCTCCCACACAGACAATATAGAGCAAGACTTTATTGTGCATTATGAAGTATGGCATACTCTTCTTCTCAGTAGTAGTTTTCACAGTGTGAGTCTTACACCTACAGATATTTTTTTTTAAATCATGCACATGAACAGTTAAAGAGTTTTACTATTCTATTCCACTTTATAAAGTTCTACCTATTTTGAGCCTAAAGTCATTGGAATCAATGCTACCTAATGGCTTTATTCTAATGATTGTGCTTGAAGCAAACTAGATAATAATCAAGTTTTCAGTCACCTTCAATGCTTCTAGAGATAGAAAGCCAAAGTGAGAAAGGAAGAGACGGGCTGTTTGGAATTCCCGTGCAGGAGGAGGGGGTTTACAATCTGTGATTGGATCAGGGAAGTTTTTCTTCCTCCATTCTTCTTCCATTTTTTGATCTATAGATTTCTCGTAAAGAACTTGCTGATCCATTCCACTTCTCAGCTTCTCATGACGTTCTTCCAGCTGAAACATATTTAGCAATGGTTATCAGACATCCAAAATTGCCAAAAGTAGGATCAAGATGTACTGCAGAATTGCTCATGATTCAAAGAGCAATGAAACCAAGTGCCTAAAAAAGCTGCTGCAATGTGCTATAGCTTTCTACCTAATAAAATGCTGACTACTGATGCTCATCAGTTGCCATGTACAAAAATTCACCTGCTACTCAGCCCCTACATGCAGTTAAATAAATGCCTAAAGGAAAGAACAATTACAACCAATGTTAACAGACTCAATATATATCTGATTTCACATTTTCACAAGATACAGAAAGAACAAGAAGAGGATATTCCTTTCCAATCTGGCAATAGCTTCCTGAAAAATGATGACTGGCTTACTTTATATGTCTAGTAAGCAGAAAAAGTTTTAATAGATGCAGAGATGCACAAACACATTATTTTGACCTAGAAAAACTGATATGAATGCAGGAAAGAGAGTAAAAGAATTTGTGAAGAATTTAACAAGTTTTTTTGTGCAACATGAAACAAATCAGGAAACTGTAAATTTCTTACTTCCTCAGTAACTATCTCATGCAAGTCTGGAATGCTCAGGTCTGCTTTCACGAATGGAATTTTGTCTACTTCCTCAGGAAATGGCCGATGTTTCACACTATATTTTAATCCAACATCATTTTTAGGTGCAGGACGGGGTTCTGGGACAAACAGCTGTTGAAAAGAAAACAATCAATCTTAACATTTACTTTAAAAGTTTTAATATTTTGTTATTGAAGCAGATAGAAATAAATTTGGGGCTGGCAGCACTAGTAATTCATTAGAACAGTAACATTGAAATAATTATTTATTATGCCTTCCCAACTATTTTTTTTTACCTGAAATGAGAGAGACCACTTTAATTTAGTAGTCTACTGAATTTAGCTGTAATCTACACAAGGTGAAACATTACAGCCTAATAGTCAGTTTTGCTTTTAACTTTTTGTGTGCATATCAATAGTCATGCTTGAAGTTAACTGCATTTGTACAACTGTGTTGCCATGTTTTCTTAGATTGCATTGGGTATACAGGTAGATTTTATAATCTATATGCCAGAATACAACCCCAGATAACAAAGCTGTAGTTAGTGAAAACTGAACCTCCAGAGAGTTAAGATTCTGAAGAGAACCAGTTTCAAGGTCAACAGTTTGTGTGAATATTTGCCACTTCTCTTGGTAGAATTCTCTGATGTGTGTTTGCCAATTTTCACTATGGAGGAAACAACATGCTAAAAATCTGTGACTATATTAAGTCAAATTTATGCAGACTCTTAGAATCAGGAGAAATTGGAAAATCATGTTGATGTGGATGTAGCAAAATGTAGTAAAATGATGGTTGAGTAAAAACTGTACGAAAAGCCACAAATATGAAAAATTTTCTACTACAAATATGAGCAAGACTGGAGAAAGTAAGATTCATCTGTATCTTTGTATATAGACATAAGTTCACATGGAGGCAAACATTATTTCTAAATAATATAACAATAATTTAAACAATATTGTGTCAGCTATTATTTCTGGTACATAATTTTGATTTGCGATAGTAGCGAGTATCTGCAGCTCGGATGTAGGATGAGAGTGGAAGTTCACTCTCCACATGCTTGGAGAACAAACCTCCAGCCTCATAATTTTGATTTATTAGAGTATGATTAGTTCAGAGAAAAAACAGATTACCAGAACAAATACTGAATCTTCTGGAATAATGATAAACAAGGACACCATAATTATTTTAGGATTATTAGTAAATAAATAAGTTTGTGATATTTTCTTTTAAATTGTTTATAAACTGATATATTATTAAAGAAAACAGTACTTATGCTGAAGAGATTCCAATGCATATTTATATCTACTGTTAGATTAGTAAGGGACAGACCATAACTACTACCCTATTATGAAATGTTGCAACTGTTAAATGGAAGGCGTGAACCACACATATTCCATATATGGATGAACATGATTCATTATCCCCTCATTTTCAAAATTAGGATGGTAACAGAAATAATCCCTAATTCAATTATCAGTTAGTTTAATTTTAAAAATAAATCTAAAAATAAAAAATAAAACCAATGGCTCTCTACAATGAATAGGAGAGGAAATAATGCATGGTGCACATGGTTAGTTTGGAAGTGAAGCTGAAAGGGGCATTAAAACCAGTAATTCATTGCACCAAGGGTAGCATAACATGAGCACTTTACTGAACATTTTTCAGCGCTCCTTGGCTTTTTATAAGAAAGCAAATTAGTTCCATCCAGAACTCTGACAAAAACCTTTTGATTTGATTTGGCTCCTCTTGGCAAAAGGCAAAGTTGTTGTGCCCACGCATGCCTTCCAGACATCCCACGAATTAGAATGGTGACTGAAGGAAAAAAGTCATCTGGGGAAGAGAAACACCAGCATGAATAATCTCTTAAAATAATAATGCTGAAAAAGATTAAATTGGGCACGTATAAACCAATTAAAGGACGAAAAAGTTTAGTAACACAACTGGCAGAGCTAGAAATTCAATAGACAGATTTGAAGATAAAAGCATAAGCTTGTTCCATGTGCAGGAGCTACATACAATTACTGGGGGAAAAAAACCTAATAGACTCTCCCATTATGTCTGTAAATAAACTTGGATAGTCTTAATTTATCAGAGGAATGAAAGCAAGAGGAAAGAATAAAAGCAAATGGGTTACAGCATACACAGTATTGAGTGACTCAAAACAAAAACATTTCTCTGATGTGCTATATTTACAGATAAGCTGCAAGACTTATTAAAATAGAAGTAGACTTAATTTGTATTTAACTGGCTTTTGTTCAAATTCCTATACTGCAACTCAGTTTTATCATGTGTTCTAGAGGTTCCAAAGTCACAAAAAATGAGCCTTAAGAATCCAGCCGAAATTTCCTAATAATGTAAGAGCCTGCTGGATTAGAGCAAGGGTCAGGCTTATCCAGCATTCTGCCTGAATGGTACCTAAATGTCTATGGAAAACCCATAAACCAGACATAAATGGCACAGGGTTTTCTACTCATTTTCTACTTTAATACCAAGTAATTGGTATTAAAAGATTCACTGACACTAATAATAATGATTACAGTTTTATTCTCTTCATTGTCATAGCATAATTCAGTTTGCAATCTACTTTGTAATATGTCTCTTTGAAATGCCTTTTCATAAGATTACCTAAAAGCCAATCTAAAAAGAAAATTTTGTTTTTTTACAGTCTATTCTAATAAAACCTTGCTACAAAAATAAGCTAGTAAATGAAGAGTACCAGAAATAAAAAAGGCAAACTCCTAGTCAGTTTTGAAACAAACCAGGATGAACCATCCTGAAACTGAATTATCATCATCTTTCATTGATGCTACATCTCACATATACTATGGCAGAATTTCACAATATTCTGCAGTTCAGCACAATATTCTATAATGCAGAAGACCAGTTTAATTAACTGCAAACACACATACACAAGGATGCCTGAAAAGATACACACAATACGTTTACTCACTTTGTTCATTCCCCAAAGGCTGCTCTAACATTGCAAGGATGACGCTGTTATCCAGGACAAAGTAGCGGAAGCTGTACTTGTTTATAGAAGGCAGACGAGCATATTTAATTAAGGTGATCTCATTTACCAAGCTACAAGGAGAAGCAGGACCACTGGGTGAAGGGAAAGCTCCAAGAACTTGCATGATGCTGTAAACCGAAAGAATAATTTAGTCAAGACATTTAGTAGAAAAACTATTAGAATGTTAAAGCAGCATAAATTGTATCTATGACATTTTTACTGATGTCTTGCTGTCACAAAGCATCAAACAACCTATAATTTTAAGTAGTATAATCAAGAAAAGGATATTTAGAGGAAAATGCTGAAACTGAAAGTATATTCTTTGAACCAAATAAATATTTCCAAGTTTCTTCAGTTTTAAGTAAAACACTGTTTTGAGCAAATTCATTGTAGAAACGTTAATCAAGCCAAGAAAAATATTATTCTGTGGTTAACAGGATTACTTTCAATAATCTTTCATACCAGGTGAGGGTAGCTTCAGCTGCATCCTTCACTCTCATGGAAGCAGGATTTGGCTCTTTATCTCCTTTGTACTTAGCTTCTTGTTCACTACTTCTGGATTTACTTCCTGAGATGCCCAGTTCCACAATCTCCAATACTTCTTTTAAACAATCCTAAAAAAGGAATGCTGTACCACTCAGCTATTTAACAAATAACACTTTAATAAAGAAGTAAAATAACTAAGTTAACTAAGACCTTAAACAACTCTATAAATATTCAGGGGAAAATGAGAGGATGAATGTAGAGTAAAATGAATAAACTGAGCAAAAACAATAAGCTAATAAGTTTCTCAATAGAACAAGGAGCCAAAAGAAGCCATCTTTGGATTAGTCCAAAAAAAAACTGAAAGCAGGACCTATATTTAGATTTGTGGTATGTACTGTGCAGGGCTCCTGTTACATTCCTGTAAACTCTGAAAGAGTCTCAGAAGGATTCTGAATAAGTAGATAATCCATATGTGTGAATCACAGAAATCATAATGGAGACCTTTTACATTGTTTCAATTTGATATAGGTTAGGTTTTTCACTATTCAATTTCTTAGGTACTTTGTACTATTAGTTTATTAGGGCAGCCACTGTATATTAAAAGCTTGCTTTCCTGGCATTGATATCACTTGGATATTTTCAAGAAAGTTTGAAATTTAACAGACCTTTTAGGAGCTAGAGGAGTCCAAAACAACCTACCACCTATGGAATCTATAATGATAAAAATTCTAAGATGTTTTTTGTTATAATTAAAACTCACTAGTACTGGGTTAAAACAGTGGTGGAATTCAATTTTGTTTTTACTACCGGTTCTGTAGCGTGGCTTGGTGGACATGGCAGGGGAAGGATACTGCAAAAACTCCATTTCCACCCTACTCCAGGGGAAGGATGCTGCAAAATCCCCATTTCCTCCCCACTCCTGGGAGAATGATATTGCAAAATCTACATTCCCACCCCAAAATTTCTACTACCGGTTATCCAGAACCTGTCAGAACCTGCTGAATAGCACTCCTGGTTTAAAATGATATATATAGTCATTTTGATAGCTAATTTTTGGAGGGGGAGGATATATGATGCATACATATGTCCATCCTAATGTCTTTTGTGATTAAAAACATTTAAGAAAAAACATGCAAATTACCAGAGTTTAAGTAACTGCTTTTACTTTACCCCATCCACTGTGGTTTAATTGAGGCAAATGTCATGATTTGTTGTGGACTGCATATTTTGAAAAGAAACTAAAAGATAATTCCTGGGGCAATTGTTGAAGGGTGAAATGTGGTTTTCCAATGAAAACTTTACACTCCTACTTGTATTGCTTTTACAAACAAAACATGCAGACACACTGTAGAAAGATGTATAGGTATTCCTCAACTTATGACTACAATTGCACTCAAAATTTATGTTGCTAAACAAGACATTTGTTAAGTGAGTTTTGCCCCATTTTTACAACATTTCTTGTCAGTTGTTAAGTGAATCTGGCTTTCCTATCGACTTTGCTTGTGAGAAGGTTACAAAAGGTGATTACATGACCGTGGGACACTGCAACAGTCATAAATATGAAACAGTTGCCAAGCAACTGAATTTTGCTCATGTGACCAAAGGGATGCTGCAATAGTTGTAAATGTGAAAAATGGTCCTCAATCACCTTTTTCAGTGCTGTTGCAACTTCAAACAGTCAATAAAGAAATGGTTATAAGTTGAGGACTTCTAGTTATTGCCACAAATAACTATTTATACACTAGAGTTAAAAGACGAACTGCGGTAGATGCAAGCATTTCGTATTGACTCATCAGTAACTACGTTACAATAACAGGATTAAAAGACAATTACATCGGCAGAACTGATAGGTGCTTGGCTTTCAGAATAAAGCGGCTCTTCGGACCGCCGCTCACCACCGCAGGGAGACGGAGCCAATGCGTTGGTTCCGTCCCAGGCGCCTGATGGACCCGGAGAGGTTCCGGACGGAGCTTGGGCCGTTCCCTGAGGATCTTACCCACGGCACGACTGAAGAACTGGTTGCGGCCTGGGAACGGGCCGCGGCTGGGGCTTTGGACCGTGTCGTGCCTTTGCGGCCTCTGACCCGGCGTAGATCTCAATTGGCTCCCTGGTTTTCCGAGGAGCTGAGAGAGATGAAACGCCAGAGAAGACGCCTAGAGAGTACTTGGAGGTCTAGCTGTTCCGAGGCTGATCGGACACTAGTGAGGTCCTTTACTAGGACCTACCTAGTGGCAATGAGGGAGGCGAAGCGTTCCTACGTTTCCACCCTCATTGCATCGGCAGATAACCGCCCGGCCGCCCTGTTTCGGGTGACCCGTTCCCTCCTCCATCAAGAGGGACGGGATGACCCTTTACAGGGACGAGCTGAGGAGTTTAATGGTTATCTATACGATAAAATCGTTCAGCTCCGGGATAGTCTGGACCAAGATTGCGAGGATCCAGCTGAGATGACAGAGACACGTCTTGTTGAGGTTATTTGGGATGAGTTTGATTCTGTGGCTCCCGAGGACATGGACAGGTTGCTGGGGAGGTTACATGCAACTACATGTTTACTGGACCCGTGCCCTTCCTGGTTAGTGCTGGCTGCTCAGGAAGTGACACGAGGCTGGCTCAGGGATTATAAATGCTTCTTTGATGGAAGGGTTTTCCCGCCGCCTTGAAGAGGCGGTGGTGAGACCTCTCCTCAAGAAGCCTTCCTGGACCCAGCTATTTTGGGTAATTATCGTCCAGTCTCCAACCTTCGCTTTGTGGCGAAGGTTGTAGAAATGGTTGCATGGCAGCTCCCCGGCACCTGGAGGAAACTGTCTATCTAGACCCGTTCCAGTCCGGCTTCCGACCCGGTTATAGCACGGAGCGGCTTTGGTCGCGTTGGTGGATGACCTCTGGAGGGCCAGGGACAGGGTTGTTCCTCTGCCTTGGTCCTATTAGATCTCTCAGCGGCTTGATACCATCGACCATGGTATCCTGCTGCGCGGTTGGAGGGATTGGGAGTGGGGGCACCGTTTATCGGTGGTTCTCCTCCTATCTCTCTGACCGATGCATGAGCAGTGTTGACAGGGGCAGAGGTGGTCCTCGAGGCGCCTCACTTGTGGGGTGCCTCAGGGGTCGATTCTCTCGCCTACCCTGTTCAACATCTATATGAAGCCGCTGGGTGAGGTCATCAGTGGTTTCGGGGTGAGTTATCATCTGTACGCTGATGATACTTAGCTGTACTTTTCCACCCCAACGAAGCGGTCGAAGTGCTGTCCCGGTGCCTGGAAGCTGTACGGGTCTGGATGGGGAGAAACAGACTCAAGCTCAATCCCTCCAAGACGGAGTGGCTGTGGATGCCGGCATCCCGGTACAGTCAGGTGCATCCGCAGCTGACTGTTGGGGGCGAGTTAGTGGCCCCAAAGGAGGTGGTTCGCAACTTGGGCGTCCTCCTGGATGGACGGCTGTCTTTTGATGAACACCTGGCGGCCGTCGCCAGGAGGGCCTTTTACCAAGTTCGCTTGGTTCGCCAGTTGCGTCCCTTCCTTGACCGGGATGCCTTATGCACGGTCACTCACGCTCTGGTTACGTCTAGGCTGGATTATTGCAATGCTCTCTACATGGGGCTGCCCTTGAGGTGCACCGGAGGCTGCAGTTAGTCCAGAATGCGGCTCTTGGTAGTAATGTGGAGCCGCTCGTGGCTCCACGTATAATGTGAAAAAGAAGAAAAAAAAACCTCGAGAGAAAGGATATAGAGTATAAGCCGAGGACGTTTTCAGCACAAAAAATGCTGAAACTGAAAGTATATATACTCGAATATAAGCCGATCCAGTATAAGCCGAGGTCCCAATTTACCCCAAAAACTGGGGTAAACTGGGGACTCAGTATAAGCCGAGGGAGGGAAAATGAGGCAGCCACCGGTCAGGAAAGCCTCCTCCTCAGCCGAGAAGGCTGGCGGCTCCCCGCCCGCCTCTCACTGCACCGCAGGGCTTCCCGCGCTAATGCAAAAGCCCGCCAAGTTTGCACCATCCGGTATAATGTGAAAAAAAGAAGAAAAAAAAAAACCTCGAGTATAAGCCGTATATACTCGAGTATAAGCCGAGGGGACGTTTTTCAGCACAAAAAACATGCTGAAAAACTCGGCTTATACTCGAGTATATACGGTATATTCTTTGAACCAAATAAATATTTCCAAGTTTCTTCAGTTTTAAGTAAAACACTGTTTTGAGCAAATTCATTGTAGAAATGTTAATCAAGCCAAGAAAAATATTATTCTGTGGTTAACAGGATTACTTTCAATAATCTTTCATACCAGGTGAGGGTAGCTTCAGCTGCATCCTTCACTCTCATGGAAGCAGGATTTGGCTCTTTATCTCCTTTGTACTTAACTTCTTGTTCACTACTTCTGGATTTACTTCCTGAGATGCCCAGTTCCACAATCTCCAATACTTCTTTTAAACAATCCTAAAAAAGGAATGCTGTACCACTCAGCTATTTAACAAATAACACTTTAATAAAGAAGTAAAATAACTAAGTTAACTAAGACCTTAAACAACTCTATAAATATTCAGGGGAAAATGAGAGGATGAATGTAGAGTAAAATGAATAAACTGAGCAAAAACAATAAGCTAATAAGTTTCTCAATAGAACAAGGAACCAAAAGAAGCCATCTTTGGATTAGTCCAAAAAAAACTGAAAGCAGGACCTATATTTAGATTTGTGGTATGTACTGTGCAGGGCTCCTGTTACATTCCTGTAAACTCTGAAAGAGTCTCAGAAGGATTCTGAATAAGTAGATAATCCATATGTGTGAATCACAGAAATCATAATGGAGACCTTTTACATTGTTTCAATTTGATATAGGTTAGGTTTTTCACTATTCAATTTCTTAGGTACTTTGTACTATTAGTTTATTAGGGCAGCCACTGTATATTAAAAGCTTGCTTTCCTGGCATTGATATCACTTGGATATTTTCAAGAAAGTTTGAAATTTAACAGACCTTTTAGGAGCTAGAGGAGTCCAAAACAACCTACCACCTATGGAATCTATAATGATAAAAATTCTAAGATGTTTTTTGTTATAATTAAAACTCACTAGTACTGGGTTAAAACAGTGGTGGAATTCAATTTTGTTTTTACTACCGGTTCTGTAGCGTGGCTTGGTGGACATGGCAGGGGAAGGATACTGCAAAAACTCCATTTCCACCCTACTCCAGGGGAAGGATGCTGCAAAATCCCCATTTCCTCCCCACTCCTGGGAGAACGATATTGCAAAATCTACATTCCCACCCCAAAATTTCTACTACCGGTTATCCAGAACCTGTCAGAACCTGCTGAATAGCACTCCTGGTTTAAAATGATATATATAGTCATTTTGATAGCTAATTTTTGGAGGGGGAGGATATATGATGCATACATATGTCCATCCTAATGTCTTTTGTGATTAAAAACATTTAAGAAAAAACATGCAAATTACCAGAGTTTAAGTAACTGCTTTTACTTTACCCCATCCACTGTGGTTTAATTGAGGCAAATGTCATGATTTGTTGTGGACTGCGTATTTTGAAAAGAAACTAAAAGATAATTCCTGGGGCAATTGTTGAAGGGTGAAATGTGGTTTTCCAATGAAAACTTTACACTCCTACTTGTATTGCTTTTACAAACAAAACATGCAGACACACTGTAGAAAGATGTACAGGTATTCCTCAACTTATGACTACAATTGCACTCAAAATTTATGTTGCTAAACAAGACATTTGTTAAGTGAGTTTTGCCCCATTTTTACAACATTTCTTGTCAGTTGTTAAGTGAATCTGGCTTTCCTATCGACTTTGCTTGTGAGAAGGTTACAAAAGGTGATTACATGACCGCACCCGACAATCAGCTGACCGGCTCACACATACAGACCAGTTTTCAGCACTGCTGGTGTGCGTGAAGGGATTGCGCTCCAGAAAAGCTGAACTTCCAGGTTCTGGCGCGCATGCGTGCCCGATAATCAGCTAGCTGGCATGCATGCGTTCAACAGTTTCTGGCATTGCCGCACATGCAAAGGACAGCTGATCGTCATGCGTGCATGTGCACCAGAAACCCAGAAGACAAACAGGCAAGGCCGTGTGTCCCGGGTGTCATGGTTTAGCGTGCCACTTTGGACATGCATGCCATAGGTTCGCCATCACAAAAGGTGATTACATGAAACAGTTGCCAAGCAACTGAATTTTGCTCATGTGACCAAAGGGATGCTGCAATAGTTGTAAATGTGAAAAATGGTCCTCAATCACCTTTTTCAGTGCTGTTGCAACTTCAAACAGTCAATAAAGAAATGGTTATAAGTTGAGGACTTCTAGTTATTGCCACAAATAACTATTTATACACTAGAGTTAAAAGACGAACTGCGGTAGATGCAAGCATTTCGTATTGACTCATCAGTAACTACGTTACAATAACAGGGTTAAAAGACAATTACATCGGCAGAACTGATAGGTGCTTGGCTTTCAGAATAAAGGAGCATCTTCCGAAATGGGTCCAGACAGCACTGAGTAATCCAACAACAACAGCAGCAAATCATAACCATAAAATGCCATCTTCAGTCATTGCACAGCATTTACTAGCTACGGGCCACCAGGTGGATCCAAACTCTGCGTTTAAAAAGTTTTAATGTGCCATAGTAACTCTTGTTTTCTGTGTTTTGCGAAGCAGTTGCCATTAACCAATTGAAGCCTCCCTTGTGCGTGCAGAAACAGCTGTATGTCAATCTACGCCTCCTGTGGGCGTAAGGCTTGTCATTGGTTGCTTTCCTGCACACATTATAGGCTTAATTAATGCTCTTGCTAGATCTTATAGTTGAGGCTGATTTCAATTGTGTTATTGCAATGTAAGTACTGATAGAGTCAATACAAAATGCTTGCATCTACCACTGTTCATCTTTTAACTGTATTGTTTAAAATTTTAAAAGGAACTAATTGTTAGAAATAACTGCTTATAAGAGTGGTATTTTCACTCACCTTTTCATCAAGGATGTCTGGATGTTCAGTGAGCCATACACAGAGACACTGAAACGCTGCTACTATCATGGAATGGAGATCTCTAGAATGGAGAGGAGCTGGACGACTACACTGATACACAATGTAGCAGCACACAGAGCTAATTGCTCTCTTCCTATCAGAAGAGTCAACGCCAACCTTCATCTGTCATGAGAAGTACAAAAAAGTTGCTTAGCTTTAGGAAATCACTCTCTACGTTAAATCTAAATTAAAACCCCATAAACGTGCAAGTGAATTCAATATACCAAACTATAGGATGTAATGCAAAAGGCCCATGGATACTGGATTTTTATTTTCTTTTAAATGCTTTTGACTTAAAGAGCTTTGTTTTTAACTAATTTTATTTCATTTAATTGCTATTCAATTCAGTGTTTTTTGTGATCCTACTATGGAACAAGTTACATTGCCAGCTCTGCTAGACATTCCCAAAGGAGGAAAGACATTTTGGTAAAGAAGTAAAGGGAAGATAAACCCAAATCCTCCAGTCTAACCCAAATAATTCTCTGAAGATTCCCTAATGCTCACCTTTGCCAGGCCGGAGAGTAGCTCTAATGCAGCTAGTGAAATGCTCATTTCCTGTCTCCACTGTGCGTTGAGCCTCTGTGTTACCAAATGAATGCTGCGGATCAGGAGTCCAGCTGCAGTATCTGTATGAAGAGCTAGGATATAAACCCCAATACCACACACCACAGGGAGGGAAAACAACTAAGCATTAGTGACAATTAGCAAAGCAGTCCATCAGACAGAAGCTAAAGCAGCCACAATACACACAGAAAACAAAGTACACACTCCTCTGGGAAGTAAAACATTCAACAGGAAGTAACTTATACTCTGAATGTTAATTAAGGTAGCTAAATACTAATCTAAAACATTGGTCAATGTTGCCAATGATAAATTTGGCTAACCTAAATTTTTTGTGTGTTCTCAGGCCTTGCTATCGTATTTTTGTGATAAATTTTGAAATACCATTTTTAGCAGGAACTAAAACTTGAGCAAAATAAATGTAACATTATTATGTAGCTAACAATACCCTATGTTTAATGTTCTGTTATTTAAATATTATCTTTTTCCAGAAATGGAAAATTTGAGCATAGTTCAGAATGACAAGTTAAAAAAACTCACCTTTCCCCAACCAACCTTTTCTGTTGCAAAGTCTAGGTTTTAGTTGGTAATATTATTGTATTGATAAAAACAAAGAACTTTTCCATGCCTAAGGCTTACTACTTTCATAATTCAATATTTTAGAAGTCTATTACCTTACTGAAAGCACAAACTACTCCTAAAGCACAAAATAATATGGAACTAGATCTCTTTTCACAAAATATAACAGAAATACTGGCTTCTCCTCGTTTACCAGGAATGAGCATTTTGGAAGCCGTCATAGGGTTAATACATGGCAAAGCACACCAAGTGGCTTAATACCTCTTAGAATCTATTTTTGATATTTTTTGCCAGGTTTTTTTTTGCCTTTACAAATATATTTGTTGCACTCACATACATTATAAATCAATTCACGGTCACTAATGGACTTTTGTCTCTGTACTTTGAACTCACATTAATCAAAAACTCAATAACATATGGGCATTTTGCATCAGCTTTAATACCATCATTGAGATTGATCCTTTTAGACAAAAAAGATGGAGCACAGGCCAAACAATTCAGATTAGAATGGTCTTTAGATATACTGGACTTTCTACAATTCCCAAATAATATGCTGAAGGTTAAGTTAGGAAATGATGCACCTAAAAATGTTGCTAATGCAGTCCTTAGGTTAGAGGCTGATCTTGCCAAAGTAAAAATTAGAATGTGGATAGCAGCAATAAAGTACACTTAATTAGAGTCCATCCAGTTTGACCCACCTAATGCAGAGTAATAATTTTTATTCCAATTGGAAGAAAGTCTTTAACTGGAAAAATCACATTGTGTGGCCTATTCCTAATTAATTTATGTATATTAAACAAGGATCAGGCTAAGGAATTGATTACACAACACTTCCTGGATCTAGTATTGAAGTTTAATCTTCTGCCCTACTTTGATAGGAGAGTCATTACATCTTATCTTTCTACATTGGTCTATCCCACGTATATAATTGGGTTTTCACAAGGGTATGTTTCAATGCCCTTCCCTCTACATTCCTAGAAGGGAAATACTATAATATTCCTTTAATTTGCCAGCTTAGCCTTTGTGGAATGGAGAAACTATTACAGGTACACTATAACATTGCCATTTTTATTTGAGTTTACATTTTAAAAAATGGTGATTTCTTTTCTAACAATGACTCCAGGGCAGTCAGAGGATTACTTAGCTTTTGTACTAACTGACAAAAAATGTCCAGGTCACCTATAATACCAGTAAGTTTTACCACTTAACTTAAAGAAGCTTCCTAGAGCGCACTTCCAGTCACATAAATCTGGCTTGTTTATTTTTGTATATTTTGTATATTTTTTCTGTACGTTTCTTTGTTAAAGCTAGGTTTTGATCATAACAGAGTTCTACTGATTAAGTTGGGAAGTAAAATTCTGCAACCTCATGTCCAATCAATAACATCTATTATGTAGTGGCAAAGTGAGACTCATTTAAGTACATTACATAAGCCCTCACTCAAAAATCACTAATTAAACAAGACTGGTTAATGCTATAATAAGCTGAAAAGTTAATTTCACTTAACTTAGCTACCCTGAGGCTATAAAATGTGTTCTTTACTCTGGAAATACATCATGACTACTAATTTCAGGGAGGAAAGGCAAGAGACAAGAAGCAGAGTCTATAGGGAAGACTTCTAAATGATTATTCTTGTACATGTCGCATTATTACGGCTTTATGCTGTTTTTTATTATTATTCTCAGAATCATTTTAGTCACTGGTGTGAGCCATCTTAAACAAGATAAAAAGTTGCCTCAAGCATGACAAGAACACTACATATGTATGAAAAAAATTACAAATTTTAAGTTCAAAAGTGTTTCACGATCTTTTAGGTATTACAAGTTTTGCTATTATATGGTTTTTGTAAAAAAAATCTTTCACTTTGATCCCTGGGCATTAATCTGAATCAAAGTTCTCTACAGAATGAAATGTTCTAATAAAAAAACCCTACTACTGGCATAGTTAACATTATGTGACTCCTCTGATATCTTGGCAGAGACCTGGTTCTGCTTTTCCTAACAGTTCCATTACGTTTCCTTCATTATAGAGCAAAGCATATTTAAAAGCAGCTGAGACTGAAATATAATTTAAAACTTATGCTCAAGAGATATTTATATTTTGAGACAATTCCAGATTGAAAATTGCATATATATTGGTTTTCGTCATTGGAAAAAAATAACTTTATTTTACACTACCGAGTTATTGAAAGAAGGGTTGCCTAAAAATTGCTAAATGTAGCACGTATACTAATAGCATCATTGTTAGGTGAAACAGGTGGCCATCAAGAAAACCCAGCATGGCCAATAGATGCTTTATGCCATTTTTTGCCTGAAAACAACATAAAACTTTGCAAATCACGGTCACATGATCATAGGATACTGCAACTAGCTGTAAATGGGAGCCTGCTACCAACCGCCTGAAATGCAATTATGGGACCGTGTGTGTGTGCAGTTGTAACTTCAAGGGTATGTCAGAAGTAGCTTTTTAAGTATATGTTGTAACTTCAAAGAGTTATTAAGCTCTGAGAATTACCTGTAATGGAAAGAATATTATTCCATATAGTTAAGATTTCATAATGACTTTATATGTAATTTTTTTATTCTCCTTTTTCTCTTCAGTTATTTTTCTCTTTTATATTCATATGTTAAAGTAATGAAAAAATAATTTTAAAAAGTATACAGGACTTCAAAGATCAATCAGATAACATACTACATTCCTCCATAAAAACACAGAACACTAGTCTACCTCAGTGAAATTATTAATTGTCTGATAAGTCATGTAGTAAGAACAACTTATCTGATGCTTTACCTAAAAGTGATGGTTTTATATTGTCATTAGTGGTAGAAAGGGATTCAGATGGATAATTAGATATGCAAAGAGTTGCCTTTCTGGTGAATTTATTACAAGTGCCTTCTGGGTTCTTAGGAAGGATGACTGGGATCTCTAACTTTATCAAAGAAACTGATCTTCAACTGGTATTGGTTTATCAGATTCAGAAATCTGTAAGCTCAGATAACAATTGCTTCTTAATACATATGAAAACAAGCTTTTCTAGTCAAAAGAGTCATTCCGGCTTTCAGTTGCCACAGCAAAGTATACCAGTATGTTCTAAATGAGACAAATATGTACTACTCTGCCAGGTCCTGAAGTGAATTCTACAATGAAAAGAGTTAGGTAGAATAATGATCTTCAAATGTAGTAGAAACACATATAACACACATATTTGTGCACATACAATGTTTTATATACATCTGATTAATATTGATTAATGAATCTTGGGTTTTTCCAACTAATTCAAGAACACAGTATACATTTAGCGCAATAAATACAAACAGAGGGGGTCAAAAAACTGAAACCAAAGCAAAGATTTGGGAACTGCAACATCTAGTAAAGTTATTTACATTCCCCCCAATTACATCGACATTAGCATGGTGGCACAGTGGTTAGAGTGCAGTATTGCAGGCTACTTCTGCTGCCAGCTGCCTGCAATTTGGCAGTTTAAATCTCAACAGGCTCAAGTTGACTCAGCCTTCTATTCTTCTGAGGTGGGTAAAATGAGAACCCAAACTGTTGGGGGCAATATGCTGAATCTGTAAACCGCTTAGAGAGGGCTATAAAGCACTGTAAAGCGGTATTTAAGTGCTATTGCTATTAGACTATTCCAACACAATACATGGGGCCACAAAAACCAGACTGAATATTATACACATTTAGTAGCATTCTGAAGGCTGTAAATATTGATCAGAATGAAAACATCTTTTCAAAATGAAAAAGTAACAATACTGAAAGAGTGGGTGAGTGGGAAGCAGCAACAACGAAATAGATAGGAAAACTATTCTAAAACTAAAACTCTCCAAAACCACCTGTTGTTGTGGGGAAAAATAGGAGGCGGAATCCCTTGAGTTATACAAAATAAAGGCAGAATATAAATTTGCAAAAGCGCAGATTTATGTTCTTTGCAAAAAAGCAAAAACACCAATTGTTACCCAATAACTTACCCCCTCTGTCCCTTATAATGACAATTATTTGTTTATTAGCATCATTTATATCTATATCTACCCTTTTCCAAGACTCAGGATGCTTACAGAGTCATAAACTAAAATATATATTCTAAAACATTATCTGTATAAACACGAAACAAAATAAACTAAACCAGATCTGTTGAAAAGCAATCATTACCTCCTCCATCACCCAAATACTTGCTGGAACAGAACAGAACTGCTGAATTTTGCTAGTTCACCAAAAATATATGTTTTATCCTTTTTCCCCCAATTAAAAAGTGTAAATCATTTAAAACCTTGCAGATGCCACTTTAAATAAAGTGGAATTCGTAGGCTAGGTTTTTTGCAAGTATTAAGGTAGCCAATCTTACCATAATCTCTCAGCAGAGCTTGTGCGGGTCTCTCACTGTCAGGAGTTGTTGGCTCTGTGCTTCCTCCACTTGCCGTGCTAATCCCACTGTTAGTGCGACTGTGACTTTTCAGGACAAGATTCTCACCACCATTCTGTTAATTCAGAAATCAGGCTTTGACGAGAAGGCTATTCTCAGAAAATGTTTGTGCTTATTGGATAATTTGCTTTGACTCACCAAAGCATCTCTTCTTAAAAATGAGAAAAATCTTACCGTTTCCATCTGGCAACCAATAGCTTCTAAAAGTGCTGAATCTTGCACAATGTTCAGCATTGCACCTGTAGAAGAAGATTTAAGATATGACAATATTTTTTCTGTTAACTTCTCTGTCTGTGTGACCTTATTTCTAATGATATTTGTTTTCACTGCCATTTTGTGAAAATCTATGCAACAAATAATTCCAGGACTTTTTTGCATGGGAAGGCTTTGCTCCCAATTTTTGAAAATTAGACATTTCTTTTCAGATTCACATTTACCACTTTCAGATTTCAGGTCAATTCTACTATATCCATAGGTTTTTTTGGGTGGGGGCGATTATCCATCATTATTTTTCCTTTGTGCACTGTTCACTGAATGCAAAGAGGAGCAGGATGGAGTTAGACCGGAGCCAGTTTTGCCCATTTTTTAAGCAATCACATATAGTGAAAGCTTTATAGTTTGCAGCTAGGGCAAACTATTTCACAGCTAGTATTTGAAAGATTCTCCTCTTTTTTGTGTGTTTCTAGAAACACTGCCCTTTATTGCCTATTAAGCATATGGTAAAAAAGTGTATTTTGAGGGAGGGGATTGTTTAAATAAATAAATAAATAAATAAATAAATAAATAAATAAATAAATAAATAAATGTGTTATAAAACAACTGAATGTCAAAAATTCTTAAGTTTTTTTAAAATGTTTTTTTCTGAATGCTATCAAAGGAAAGTATACTTTGAGTCATTTGTTCAGAAATTACATCTTCTTCAAATGAGTCCCCAAAATATTATTCATCTGTATGTGCAAATCTATAGAACAGCCTGTGCTCTCTGCTTACCACCACAGTAATATGTATCAATCAGGTATAAACTCATTTTTTTTCTTTCTACCTGAACATCATTTCATTTTTAATTTCCTTAATCAATAAGATCAAATTAAAGTTATCAGAACATTACAAATATTGTAAAAACACATTCACAAATTTTGAAGAACAGTTATTTATCACTCTGGCTCCTAATACTGGATACCAAGGAAACAAAAAAGTTAACTGTTTATAATCTTCAGTAACTGGAATCTGCTCTTATGATCGCTCAGGTAACATGCACAAAGCTTTTTCCAAAAGCACACATCTCATGGATCAAATAGAAAAGCAACCTAATATCATCTGTGTGTTGTTGGGGTCTGTTTCTGTCTGCAAGGCTCCAATCAATATGTTCACAAGCCTCAGTTTCAAAGAAAGAAAGGTGACTGGTTTATCATAGGATGAACTTTCATCATTGCTGAATTTTCCTTCCAGAACGATCTGAAAAACATATTTGAATATAGTATTTATTCCCTTTCATGTGTTTAGCAACTATCTAATAAAAAAGGATGCTATTTTACTTTCCCAATATATTATACTCCTACTCTGAACTAAAGAATGCAAGAAAGAAATACTGCTCAGCAGAGCTATTAAATGAACTATAAACTGTAAAACTGATACTAACCAACAATTTTAAAAAATGTAATTAAAGTTCCAGTTATATTCAGAAACTTGTATTTATAGAACTGTGAATCGTAAGTAAGAAACTCCAAAAGAATGGAGTGGTAAGAATACCCCAAAAGGAGATGTCCATAATCTTTCTGTATAGTAAAGATGAGTCTTACTTAACTATCACACTGTATTACCAGCTCAAGATGCAAAATATGTATATGATCCTGTATATTTGAAATTACATTATAGTATACCAATGTCCAAAGTCCTAAAGTCTTAAAGACGTATTACTTGATACAAGAATAAAGCCACATATTTTCATTCATGTTGTGAATTTATTTCTTTTCTATGTAATAATGGCATTTTAGCACTTGGAAGTATCCTATACTAATTGCTAGTTTGGCTATATTTAGACTATTTTTTTTTTAAATCACTGAAAATCCCTAAAATCCATTACCTCTGATTTGATTGTTCCAAAATGATGAGGAAGAGGCAACAAGGACAGTAAAATATTGATAGAGGCCCTTCTTAGTTCTGTGGGATTCACATATGTTTTAAATTTTGAGAGCTCCCTGGATAAAAACAACAACAACAAAATGATAAGTTTTTTGAAACCTACCACTTCCATTTCAAAACAAAAATATCCTATTTAAATGTGTAAGTGTAACATTTAATGTTTGCTCAAGATTCACCAAAATGTCATGATTTGCTGGTAGAAGACCCCAATGCATTCATTTTAATGGAAAAATTGTAGGCAGAAAAGATTGGAATTTTTATTCAGCGTGAATACAGGTGATTTCATCTCATTTATACCTGATGTTAAGGACAAGATATTCAACTCTGTTGAAATACTCAGTGTTCTACCTCAGAAGATGTCAATATTTTAGATGGATGGACTGCACAAGACCTTTTGGAGAACTGAGCATCTTAGTCAAATATAAGTTAGTACTTTGTAAGGAGAAGGTCCTGCTTTCAATCCACAGCATCTCTAGATAGGACAGGAAAAATCCCTATCTGATAGTTGCCATAAGTTGGTGTTCATAGCACTGGGATAGATGAAGCAACACTAATGCTATGTTTCTCTATTTGATGTAAAGGTAACTTTACTCTCAAAATGATCAGATTTATAACATAGATAAAGGAGCCATATAAGACAATCCTTTCTTTAACAAGTCTGCTTTAAAATCAATGCAACTATATGTTTGACAGTTGTAGCTAATATAATAATGAAAGCTACATGTTGAAATACATGCTTCTCAAAAATGAGTTATTTACTTGGCCTATCAATAGTAAAAATCAATAATAATTAAAACAGATAAAAAAATATTATCTAGTGCTCCCAACTCTATCGATTTCTCTTATTCGTTTTTAATGGGACCAAAATGCATAACATAAAATAGCATATCTTTTAATAAATATTCATATAACATGTATGCTACAAGACATTCAGACATAACAAACTATATCAATAATCTTTCCCTTCCATTTTGCCCTTTGCCCTTTGCTCTGTATTTCTGGGTTAATACAAGTAGTCCTCGACTTAAGACCATAATTGAGCCCAAAATTTCTGTTGCTAAGCGGGACATTTGTTAAGTGAATTTTGCCCCATTTTACTACCTTTATCAGAATTGTTAAGTGAACCATTGCAGTTGCTAAGTTAATATCACTTAGTATGTTAAGTGAGTCTGGCTTTCCCATTGACTTTGCTTGTCAAAAGGATGCAAAAGGAGATCATATGAACCTGAGACAATGCAGCCATCATAAATATGAGTCAGTTGCCAAGGATCCGAATTTCATTCACATGATGGAGGGGATGCTGCAACAATCATAAGTGTGAAAAATGATCATAAGTCACTTTCCTCAGTGTAACTTTGAACGGTCGCTAAATGAACTGTTGGACCTGTATTCTTTAGAATACAGAACAGCCTTCCTCAACCAGATACTTTCCAGATCTGCTGAGGTTACAGTTTGTAGAATTCCTTGACAACATAGTAACCCCGCTTATGTGGTTCTGAAAATATTCAGCAGTTTATAATATAAATGTAATCAATTTACCTGTCAGGTAAGATAGTTTCAAGTGCTGAAATGAAGTAAGGAACCAAAACATCAATCCCCTTCAGGTCACAGCAGAACAAGGCAGGGGAGTTTAAGATAACACTAGCCAAAACTGGGTGGCAAACAGAATCAGCTATCTGCAGTCCCTGAATTAAAAGCATGTAAAACCTGGCAGAAAAAGAAAAACATAAACAGTTTAGGAAAGAAGTATTAGCAAATCAAGATAATTTTAGATGGTCAACAGCAAAGAGAAATTTGGCATTTATATTGAGGCATCATGAGCATCTAAAGCATCTGCTACATTTTTCTGTTTCAAATGAAATGTTGAAAATTATCATGCATGGTTCAGCCTTGCAGATGCTGAATTAAAGTATCAGTTATTTATTGCATTTATTTATTTCCCCTTCCATTCAATCGTGTGCTATTCTCAATGACTTGCCTGCAGTTTCTTTGGCAAGATTTTTCAGAAATGGTTTGCCATTCCCTCCTTCTCGCCCAAGGCCACCTGGATGGCTTCATGCCTAAGGCAGGGCAAGAACTCATGGACTCCAGGTTTCTAGCCTGGGGCCTCAGCCACTACACTGAACTGTTTCTTATATTTATATACCACTTTTATTTGTATCCCATCTTTATTCTGAGAGCTCAAGACAGTTTATATCTCCCTATCTACATAATAACTATGAGATGTTGGACTGAGAATAACTGACCAAATCATCCAGTAAACTCCCTAGTAGAGAGGGGATTTGCACCTCGGATTTAAACAGATTAACAGAATTGGAAGGGACCTTATAGGTCAGGGGTCTCCAACCTTTGCTTTTGCTGGCTGAGGGACTCTGGAAGTCTACAAGTCTTAAAGAGACCAAGGTTGGAGACCCCTGTTATAAGTCATCTAGTCCAACCTCCTGCTCAAGCAGGAGACCCTATACCATTTCTGACAAATGGCAGTCCAATCTTTTCTTGAAAGTCTCAAGTGATGAAGCTTCTGAAGGCAAGCTGTTCCATTGGTTGATTGTTCTCACTGTCGGAACGTTCCTCCTCATTTCTAGGTTGAATCTCTCCTTGGTCAGTTTCCATCCATTATTCCTTGTCTGGCCTTTGTCTGCCTTGGAAAATAGCTTGACCCCCCTCCTCTCTCTGGCAGTCCCCCAAATATTGGAACACTGCTATCATGTCTCCCTTGGTCCTTCTCTTCACTAGACTAGCCATGCCGAGTTTCTGTAACTGTTCTTCATACATTTTAATCTCCAGTCCCCTAATCATCCTGGTTGCTCTCCTCTGCACTTTTTCTAGAGTCTCAACATCTTTTTTAGTGTGTTGACCAAAACTGGATGAAGTACTCTAGGTGTGGTCTTACTAGGGCTTTATAGAGTGGTATTAGTACCTCACTTGATCTTTATTGTATCCTCTGTTAATGCAATTTAGAATTGCATTGGCTTTGTAGCTGCCGCTGCACACTGCTGGCTCATATTTAGCTGATTGTCTACTAAGACTCCAAGATCCCTTTCATAGTCACTGCTATTAAGTCTGGTTTTTCCCAGTTTATAAGTGTGCTTTTGGTTTTTCTTACCTAAGTGTAAGACTTTACTTTTCTCTACACTGAATTTCATTTTGTTAGATAGGGTCCAGTGTTCAAATCTGTCAAGATCCTTCTGGATCTTGAGCCTATCTTCTAGAGCCGTGTTGGCGAACCTGTGGCACGTGTAGCCATATCAGTGGGCAACACAGCTCAGCTCCGGCCAGCTGATTTTCGGGCCTGCTGGACCCACCAGAAGTAGGGAAACAGGTTGTTTCCTGCCTCTGGAGGGCCTGGGGTGGGGGGGAAGGCCCGTTTTTCTTTCTCACCTGGCTCTCTATGCATCTAGGGAGGGAGAAAACAGCCTTTCCCAGGCCCTCTGGAGTGAATTTTTTGCTGTCCCCAGCCTCCAGACACTCCTAGAAAGGCTCTGGAGGCTGGGGGCAGCAAAAAACGTAACTTCCTGTCCAACCGGAAGTTGGGAAGCGGGCCATTTTGGGCCTGCGGAGGGTCTCAAGGGGGTGTGGAAGGCTGTTTTCGCCTTCCCCAGATGCATAGAGAGGATCTGGAGCCACGTGAGAAAGAAAAACGGGCCTACCGGGCCATTGTGTGCCAGGAGAGTGCGGGGAGGTGGATTGCATGCGCAGGGCACATAGAATTATGGGTGTTGGCACGCACGTGCACAAACCCCCCCCCCCAATCCTGGCACACAATACCCATCACTGTTCTAGAGTGTTAGCTATTCCTGCCAGCTTAGTATCATCTGCAAATTTGGTGATACTAAAATTTTCCCTTCTATTCCCCCATCTAAGTCATTTATGAAGATATTGAAGAGTACTGGGCCTAAGACGGAACCTTGTGGCACTCCACTGCTTACTTCTCTCCATGTAGACTTAGACCAATTAAGGACTACACGCTGAATACGGTTTGTCAGCCAGTTGCGAATCCATCTGGTGGTGAATCTATCTATCCCACAAGTAGGTTGTGATCTACTTTGTTGAATGCCTTGCTGAAGTCGAAGTATATTATGTCGACAGTATTTCGCTGGTCTACCAATTTAGTCACTATGTTGAAGAATGAAATAAGATTGGTTTGGCATGATTTGTTTTTAACAAACCCGTGCTGACTGCTAGTTATTACTTTACTCATTTCTAGGAGTTGGCAGATCTGTTTTTTTATTATCTTTTCCAGTATCTTCCCGGGTATTGATGTTAGGCTGATTGGTCTGTAGTTTCCTGGGTCTGTTTTTTTTCTTTTTTCCTTTTTTGAAGGTGGGAACCACATTAGCTCTTTTCCAGTCCTCTGGTAGTTCCCCAGTGTTCCAGGATTTTTGAAAGATGTGGTCCAATGGTTCTGAGATGGCATCTGCTAGCTCCTTTAAAACTCTGGGATGTAAGGATCAGGTCCTGGTGATTTGTATTCTTCAAGATCAGACAGGTGTTCTATATTTTTTGGCTTATTTTAACTTTTAATTCCAGTCTGTTTTTTACAGTTATGTTTCTGGTAGGTTGGGCTATAGTTTCTTTTTGTGTGAAGACCGATGCAAAGAATGAGTTAAGCAGCTCTGCTTTTTCTCTATTGCCTGTTACTTCCTTGCCATCTTCTCTCTTTAGTGGACCGACTTCCCTTGATTTTTTTTCTTGTTATTTATGTGTTGGAAGAAACTTTTTTTATTATCTTTGACTTTCGTTGCAAGTCTTTGTTCATTCCGAGCCTTTGCTTTCCTGACTTTGTCTTTGCAGATTCTGGCTGTCTACTGATATCCTGCCTTAGTTATGCGTCTTTCCATTTTTTGTATTTGTCCTTTTTGTCTTTTAATTTGTCAGAGAGATCTTTGTGTGCTGGTTTCTTCTTGGATTTCTTGTTTTTCTTTCTCAGCAGTATTGCACTGGTCTGGGCTTTTATGATCGTATTTTTCAGTTTCCCAAGATTTTTGAGTTGTTTTCCCCTTTAGGATTTTCATCCAAGGAATTTTTTCCAAGTTCTCTCTGAGTTTATTAAGATCAGCTCTTTTAAAATCTAAGACTCTGGTATCATTTTGTTCTTCTATCATTTTTTTCTTCTAGCTAAAAACCTAACCACCAGGGCTACCCTACAGTTACTATGCTGGGATGGCAACGAAATCTTTCAAACACAATGAGTAAATTACAATTTAAACCCAAAGAAGTATGTCTATTTAGCACATCATGACCCACTTTTAGAACACTAAAAATAAAAGGTAAGCATAAGTTCATCTGATTTGAAGTCATTTACTAATCACCAACATGAAGAAGTAATTTAAAATACTATATTTTCTTTATACAAAAAGATTCAGGGACTGACTACTTATACTTCTGTCCTTCCCTGTAAAAAATAAGACTCTCCACATTAAGCTATATGCATAATTACATAACACAAATAAAAAAAGCACCATTACAATTGGTACCCTATGAATGAGAGCTTTTCCTCTCTCCTAGAAGTTACATATATTATGTTACCTGTTTCTCAACTATAATAATCAATGATGCCAATTGCATAAACATGACAGTAGTCACAATATGCCACCATGCATTACAAAAGGACAATGGGAAAAATGAGTATTCATTTGCTTTTCATAGTCACAACCATTTCATCTGAAACATGCAATCTGGATTAACAGTTTCACATTTCATATAAACATTCTTTCTTATAAATGTTATTAGAAGGTGCCTTGAAGCACCTTTTTCAGTTGTTCTGCCAAACAACTGTAGAATTGCTATTTGCCTTGAAGCACCTTTTTCAGTAATGGCAAAAAGTTATTTGCAAGTTTGTATGGCAGGATAAAAAAACAAGATTTAAATATAAATTGTTTCAAGATGCTAAAGAAAGAGGTGGGCTAGGATTATCTGATTTAAAACTGTATTTTGCTGCCTATTGTATGGACTGGATGACTTTGAGAAGTGGGAGGTTATTAGAGTTGGAACAACATGATTTGACATTTGGGTGGCACAGCTATTTCTGGTATGACAAAGTTAAGGTTAATATAGATTTAAAAAATCATTTTATTAGGTGAGCCATATAAGGGTTTGGAAGCGGTTTAAAGCAAGATTATCCCAAAACTCACACAAGAAGGGGTTTTTTTAAGACAAAGGATAGTTACACAAACCTAGTTGACCTATGCTGGTTTATTCTTCAAGGAAAACCAAAATTAAAAACAAGGGGAAAATTGGAAACAGGAGGTCACACTTGTCAATGGTTTGCTCACACTCAATTGACAGAAAGATTTAAATTGGGCAAGAATTATGATCTTATGAGTAAACTGATTTTGAATTGGGTTTGTGTTCTAATGATGAGCATGTTATTGATAAGATGCATAAACCTTTATTGAAATTGAATATGGAAGATGTTAAAGATTGTATGATTAAGTGAGTAAAAAAAAATCTGGATACAATATAATGCTTATTCAATGGGAGAGTATGAGAATTAAAGATTTGAAATTTACATTGAATTATAGTATGAAATAATTTTTATAAAATGATGTACTTTTGGTGCTTAACATCTGATAAGTTGTAAAATATGTATAAGGTAGTATCAAATATATGTTGGAAATATAATCAATGCGAAGATACTTTTTATTATTTTTGGTGGACATATAAAAAAACTAAGAAATATTGGGATCAGATATGTATTTTAATTCAGAGAACTCTTAAAATGAATTTACAAATGAAACCAGAGTTTTCCTTTCAGGCCTTGATGGATAAATTAATTGAAAGAAATCTTGTTTCTGTATATGACAACAGTAAGGAGATTTCTCTATGCAAAAGTGGAAGGACTTACAAATTCCTACAATAAAAGAATGAAGAGTGGACTTAATGGAAATGGCTGAGATGGCAAAATGGATTGTTTTGATCAAAGAACAGACTTCTCTAGCACTGTTTTTTACTTAGAAAGCAATTACGGACATTTTGCTTGAAACTAAAAGAAATGAAACTTTAATTTTAGAGTTTGACAATTGGATTTATGATTAAATAAATAGTATTGTTAATTTTAGAGCAAGAGATTAATATAATTTACATTTGTATCTGTATCGAAGAAAATTGGAAGTAATTCTTTTTCTAATACTTTTCTGCACTATTTTTGTTCTCGAGCTTTCCTTTTTCTAATCCTTTCTTTTCCTTACATTGCATCTTTTGTTGAAGTCTAATGAAGTTTTATGGGAAAAAGAGAGAAGAATTGCTACTTTCCTTATTATTGTTATTATTACACCCTCTTCAGATTAACTTTTTCCTAAAGTGGTGTGGGAAGCATATGATGAGGAAAACTGTATTTTATTTGCTTAAAAAAGGTGGAATCCAAGATATTGTGCTTTTATGTACCCAAATTGATAGAATGCGCTTTAATTTAAAATTACTTAATTTACAATCCAATCTCTGAAGTGCCCAAACATTAAGAAGCTGGAAAAACCCCTTCATATGTAGCAAAGGTAAAGAACAGAATATTTGAACAATTCAACATGTAAATCGGTACCGAGATAAGTAGGCTGGCAGTATATCTTCTCCGGTTTTCTTGCTACAAAATATTCTACAGAGTGTTCCACATGCCTCTGCTCTGCCAGATTCATAGTTGTCAGAAAATTCCCCTGCATCAAACATAGGATTGGAAGCCACAGTCTCTGCAGACATTTGTGAGCCTTTCCTGCGAAACTCCATATTTGCTTGAGTTGCTATAGCTAAAACAAAAACAAGAAGCACAGAGTTTCATTACATTTGAAAGCATATCCAATAGGCTCATGGGATCCTGGACACAAAGATCATGTCAAATTTAGTAATCATAAAAAACATTAGTTTACTGCATTTATGTTAATGCCTCTGTTTATAAAGCATTTAGGGACTATGACTTTTGTAAGAAAATTATTTCCTTTTCACCTTCACACACAAGTAAATCATCTCCTCCTTCAGCAATCCATGCTACCTAAGCGCAGAAGCCTCTGCTCCATTCACATTCTCAGCCAGATGCATCAACAAAAGCCCTGAAACTTGTTTTACAGCAATGTCATTAATTTTTTTTACCCACTATATAAATCCTTTATATCCTCAAAAACGTGACTTGACCTTTTAACTATCCAGCAAGCTCCCAGGTTCCCAATTACTTCTCCTTTACCCTTTGCCACTATTGTGAGTCTTTACTGAAACTAGAAATAAGGATGCAGGCAGATGTCAAATTCCAAATCATGTCTATGGAAAATATTGCTTCAAAAAAGCCAAGAGATATATTTCTATGGCACCGAGAAAATGCTCAGAAGGAAATGCCTTCCATACACGTGTCAATGTTTTTCTCCTACAGTTGTTTTGTCTTCATCAAGCCTGCTTTCCAGAAGTAATGAGTCGCTTTTATGAGATACACAAGGGATGGTATGGCAAAAGTGACCTGAGATGGGAATTCCTGCATGCTTATGAAACTTTTGGTGGCATGGATTGAGGAAAAAAATTCAATACAGTTTAAAATACATCAGGAAGCTACAAGGAATTCACTCTTCTCTTTCTGTCGCTAAATTTTTTCCAACAGGCACCGAGCATATTTTATTCACAAACCTCTACTGTCATTAATGCTCTCTTGAAACATGTAACTGTTCAATTTCTTCCAGCTGTCAGCCAGAATGTCCCCTATCCAATTCCTTTTTTCCAGATATGTTAGGTGAATTCTAGCAAATATGAACAGTTTAAGATCATGCAGATGGATGCTCACAAAAAAGAATAACTCCAGTACTAAAAAAAAAAAAGCAACTGTTAGTCCAATTCTACCTTATTTAGGGGAATGGAGAAAGATATTTTACAGCATAATCCTATGCTGGCTTCCTCAAAAGTCTCACTGAATTCAAAACTCAGAGTTGCTTCTGAGAAAGCTACATAGGATGCAGCCGATGTCAACTATAGTCTTACAAACAGAAGCTCTGCCCATGCACTGAATGTTTATTACTAACAGATTGGTGATTTAGAAGGAATAGGTTAAAATAAATTTTATTGTCTTTTTTTAAATGAAGATAATTTCTTCACTAATTTTATTTTGGCATAAGGTAATTAAATCCAAATCTTTATGTGTCTTCCCATGAGCCATTTTTTGTCCTGAATAAGCTCTCCAGCATATAATGTTATATTGGGGGGAGGGGGAGGAAAAAACTACATGCAGAATGCATACAAATCAAAACACCAGATCTGTGTAAAAGAAGCTTTATGGGAAAAAAAACATGGTTAGTGCAAATTCCTATAATTCATGACACGAACACAGACTAAAGTACGGAAAATGATGGGACTGATGTCAGGCAGATTTGCTTTTGCCAACAATCTTCCCCGTTTAAAAAAGCACACACAGCTACTTGTCTTTCCCGTGTAAAGAGCAACAGCTACAAGGAATGACAATGATACAAATTTAAAAAATGGGATTATGAAAAAAAAAGAAAGGAAAAAAACATGACTGCAATTAAAGAGAAGCTACTAGTTCCTACTTACAAGATTTATAAGAAAGAAGAATTTGGATAAAAGATGCTGCAAGATAATAGAAATAAAATGGAAATAAATCAAAGGACAGCAATAGTTATAAAATACTTTAAAATGATGAAACTATAATTACAAGTTAAGTAGTGTTTAGGGTTTTGAAACATATTAAAAGCTTATGATCTAGCAGGCTTGTTAAACACATAGGAAATTAGCATTACGGTTCAAAATTATGATTTCATGCAGAATTTTGAAAGATTTAAAATACTGTCATGGGTTTCATGTATTGTACATTTAGTTTTACAGAATTATTCAGAAAGCAATTTGCTTTTATTCATATATCAGCAAATGAAGATCTACACTATAAAGAGATCATAAAGAGATGGGAAGAAAGAAAATTTACTATCTGTTTATCTCACATCAGATCAATTTGTTTATTTGCAGTTTCCATTAGGATGGCAAAATGCTTTAGTAATCACTCAAACCCTTTCTTCAGAGGAAAAAAAAACAATAGAAGAAACTTTTATTCAAGGTTACCAAATTACAAATCATCTGGGAAACAAACAGACCAGGAAGGGGTTAATAAGAAATCCTTTTTAATGTAAAAGATAATTAAGCATCTTATTTCACTCTGAGGATCACACTGGAATTAATTAATTTGTAACTATGAAGATTTGTGTGGGAATAGAAATATATTGTTTTAAATTAAAGCTAAAACAAATTCAATCATTACTTATGTGCTGTAAAGTACTTTTGCATAAAGTAGTTCCTGCATAAATCAAAGCAAAATTAATTATGCCATCATATCCACTGATAAAACAAAAATGTCTCCAATTTTAGAAAAGCTACTTCCCATATGGTTTATTACTTCCCCAGCAATCACTCATTTTAGATAAAATGTGAGGCAACACATCTAATTTCTCTGTGTTGTACCAAGGGCTGCTTGAAGCCCTGAATAACAACTTAATTGAGAAGAATTGAGGCAAGAAAATAGAACTTTTCAAGCTATCTCTTCAAGGGTTCTGCAATCTGTAGCTGCTATCAACAAGCATGCCTTTTGCACATTTGTTATCTTACTTTAAGGGCACTTTTTAAGTAACCCTTTATCCACTTTTATGTTGACATTTTTGGTACAGCAATATATATTTGTGTATGCGTGTGCGTGTGCGTGTTCAGATTCAAGATTATCTAAAAATAAGAATTTTGCAGCAACCTATTTGCATTTCTAGTATAGAATGGAGGATTTGACCGGCAAGTCTTGAAGCAGAGAATGTTCCTTCCACAAAGTACATGTTTGTGCAAAGGACTACTTTCAATAGTGCTTCAAAGTAATGAAATAATGTACTGTAATTCCAATACTGCTATTCAAATTACCTTTTAAAACAAGCAACTAAACATAGAAACAATCTTTCACCAAGTCAAAAGATTAAAATAACATAACGTTTCTATTTTAAGAGAAACAGGAATAGAAAAACATAGTAAAATCCTTGTAGCAAGCAAGGCTTAAAAACAAAAGGATAGAACAGGGAAAAATGGTTCGAAATTAGAGTGAAAAATTCATGTGAATCTTTATTAGTTTATACTGCATAACATGTAGTTAAGCCTACACAAACAGGCACATGACACTTGAATGTTGAGAAGTTACAGAAAGGAGAGGCATTCCTTCATTTCTCTACAGTACTCCTTGAGTGGCCAGCAATTCCCCTTGTCTAACAACAGTTAATTATTCACTCAGTTATTGCAACTCTTCTGAATTTGCCTATCACTTCACAAAGCAAACAGATCTCACTATCCACTTAGTCCAGTTTTGTGTATTTGAATTTAGCAGTAGCTCTGTAGAGCTTTAAACCCTTTAAACAAGGGTTTCATTCATCTAAAACACATACAGATAACCCACTCCCATGTCTTGGAGGGCTTTAAAGATTAAAACCAGCACTTTGAGGTAGACCCAGAAGCAAACTGGCAACCAATGCAGCTTACAGAAGAGAGATGTAACATACACTGTTAAAAGGAGCAAACTGTACCAACTGAAGTTTCTGGATATTCTTCAAGGGCAGCCCCATGTACAGCACATTGCAGTAGTCAAATCTGGACTTGATTAGGGCATGAGTGATTATAAGCAGGACCTGCCTCATCATCATCAGGAGCAAGAAGACAGTGATGAAAGTCAACTGGGATGGTGTACTGCAGGGAGGCAGGAATCTTGAAGTGCAGGGTAGCAAGGGACTGGGATGGCTGTGACTCCTTGCTGAGTTGCAAAATTCTGGGGCTGTTTGCCATTCCACAAAGGCAAGGCAAGGTGAAGAACAGCCAAAAGGAAAGAGATTGGGGTTGGTGTGGGGGGAGATAGGGAAGTGGGTTGGAGGCAATTTCTTATTATGGCTCAGGGCAGGAACAGACCAAGCCTGGAACAGCTTTGATTGGGATGGGTACTCAGGTAACAACCAGTAAAATTCACTCAAGGACAGTATTGCTGGGATTACAGTGACTAATCAATTGGTCCCCAATGGAAGAGAATATATGTAGTTCAGAGTTGAACTGTGAAGTCCTTGGTGCTCTCTAAGCTTCGTTGCTTGCTGGGCAATATCTTCAGTATAGAAGGGAACAGGGTTTGCTTTGTGTTTATATACAGTAGTTTGCCTGTGTCAGATCTCCCAGGTAAATCAGACAAGAGATACAATTAGATGACCTAATTTTATTTTATTGTAAATAACAGAATCCTGCAAGTCTGAAAGTAGAAACTTCCTGCCACCACTTTTAATTCCTTAATTCATTAGGGCGAGTCCTTCCTAAAAAATTTTCTCTAACCGTTAAGTCACTGGGAGCTCCTGCCTCTCTTGTCTGATTATTTCCTAGACAGCATCTCTACACCCTGCCAGTGGGAATATTGTTAACTTCTTGGTATTTTCTGGATTATGCTATTGTTTATTGCTTGTTTATTGCTAAAAGGAACCAAAAAGAGCAGAAGACTTCTTCGCCAGCAATCAATATCCAGATAAGCAATGATATATACCATGATTAACACCAAACAATTAAGCACTCAACAATAATCAAGGAACTATCACCTTAGACAAACAATCATATGTACATGTAGACTTCGTGGCCAAGGCAGGAATAGAACTAATGATCTCTTGGTTTTTAGGAGGGAGGGATACTAAAGGTGGGGAGACTAAAATAGATATAATGAAAGCCTTGGGATAAAATGATACAGAATGGCAATATGAGGTACAGAATTCTGTATGATAAAGTTGCATCCAAAAATGAAAAGCAGCTACAGAATCTCAATGGTTGCTTTAAGGATTGAAACTCTATGAGGAGTGATAAAGCATACATGGAAACAACATAGTCCAAAAGGACAAGCAAGAAAACCTTAGATTAGAACAGGAAAGAAAGATGGCAAGAAATGAGCACAATAATTGGGGTGATCAGTGAGTGCCTGAACCATTAGAAATTCTGAAAAAAGCCCTAATAATCTTGAGAGAAGTGAGAATGGAATTCTGATCAATCTTAGAAATGAAAGATTCCACATTGTTCTTCCAATGAATGTGCCAAGTATTAGAAAACCTATACTCCAAAAGACATGAAAAGGGGGGCAGAAAACAATGGTATCAACAGTGCTGCCCATTTTGAGGGGCAAGTTACTTCAAGACAATATATATATTTCCTGAATATATATTTTTCCTGAAATATATTTCCTGAAAAAAAATTAGATAAATAAAAATATGTCTGGGGTTGTCTGATTGATAGGACAATTTGGTAGCTATAGGCAGTTTTCAAATTTTGCATATTGCAGGGCAACAAGCCCTTTGTGTATAGATCTTATATTCTCCATAGCACATTATTTTTAAAAGCTTTTAAAAAATTTAGTGGTCTTTAATTCTTGTTCCTGTTACCTATATCAAAATACAGAAAAATTACCTCCCAATTGAGCTAAACTTCTATTGATTTACTAACACATACATGCAGTTTTACTGTCTTGATATTGAAATTATTTGTTATTGTCTTTTTCTAAAACATTTTTTTCAACTTCCCAGTCTAGCCTTTAGCCCTGGACTTCTTAGGTAGCTTAAATAGTAACCAGCCCCAAACCAGTTTTGCTTTCTAGATCAGTCAAAGTCAGCTACATATTGCACAATGCAAATTAGACTAAGTACTAGAATACCAAAATACGCAACAATACGAAACATGAAAAAACAAAGAAATCTTTTTCACTTACAAATTTTTAGCATCTTAGCATTGTATGTTTAAATATCAATAAATGCTACTTAAATTTACTATTGTTACAGTAAAGGCTTGAGAATTTTATAGTGAGGGTGGAGTCAGTGGCTATATTTTCCACAGAATATAGAATCACAAGCTACTAAAATATTATGCAATCTGATTCTGAGTTATATCAACATGATGTATTCTTACTGAGATAGGAAAAAATTATCAGCCAAAAGCTTCATTCTATTACTGTCTGGAACATTATTATACATTATTTCTGCTATGTCCAATTTTATATGTAAATTTAAAAAATAACTATGAGACAGTCAGATAAAATAAACTAAAGATCAAAGATTGAAAACTACAGGTTTACAGAACCCTTGAAGCTAAAGAATTTAACTAATCATTGAAATGCACAGATTTCATGACAGAAATTCTGAAAGAAACCCAAAGAGCAATTCTAGGAGAAGAAAAACCCCAGCAATAATGAAATAACACATCTTATTATAGTGCTTTCCTTCCCGTACTACTAATTGACTGCTTGAAATAATTCAGTTAGGAAATTTGGTTTTGAAGTAGTGCTTTTTAAAGGCATAGATGTAAACAATTCCCTTCATGTCACTTTCTCTTAGCCAATATGTTGCAGAAGACATCTTTATTAGTGTCAGTGAAAATAAGTAACCTAACTACAAAATTTGACTTTTAACTGTTACAGTCCCTTAAATTCAAGATGCTATTTATATTAAATTAATGTAATATTTCACACTGACATAAGTTAATCATATATTTTTTTCAGATTTTAATTTTGGTTAGCCAAACATGTTAATGCCAACAAAGAAGATGAGGTGTACAAAATGGGTGAAAATATTTACCAGTCATACTGCTGTCCCTGTTTATTCCATTATGAAGCTTACAATGAACAAAGGCTGCATCAAACAGCCATGATCCAAAGAGGTTCAAGATACTGTTAACTTTTGGCCTGTGAGGAGCAGGTAATGGTCGAGGTTCAGAACTAGTCTGGTTTGGGCTAGACAGCGGAGAAGTAGAAGATGGCTGGTGTTTGGAAGCATGAGCAGTGTTAGCCTATTTGAATGAAAAAAAAAAACAGAAAAGCATTTGTTTAGAACTCTAATATACTTATAATATAATAATATCAATTATTATCTGTATTATAAGAAATGTCAATGCAACATAGCTGTTGTTAAGGATAAAGACTTACTGTGCTGTTTTTCATTGTTGGCTTATTCACAGTTACAGCACGATGTCTTCGATTATGAGGTGGGGTTGTATTAACAGCTGCAGTTTGGGGCATGCTCAATCTATTTACTGGTGTAGGTGGAGCACTATCAGCGCGGGGCCTTGAAATACCTGAAAAGTGTAACATCAATTTGAACCTGAAGTTCTTCCTAAAACCAGTGGTATCTTTTTAGAAATTTAGAAAATTAGTTTTTTTAAGGCTAGAAAGATGCGAAAGTTTTAAAATTATATATATTAATTAAAACATAACCAGATTTGAATGTATACCAGGAAAACAGAAAAAAAACTATAGAAATGAAGAAGAAAAAAGTTATTTCTTAACCAAATGTTTAATAGTTCGTCTTCAAAATTTAAAGAGCATGGTCTGTCTCTAACATAAATAATAAAGTATTAAAGTTAAATGCACAGCTTTCTTATATCTAGTTGAACATTTTTCAGAGTGATAAGCTACAGAAAACCAGTAGGGGTAAACTGATTAGGCATTTATGGGGAAAAAATCCTTATGTGACAAGACGCACAAGGAAACAATTCTACATAAGCGTATGCAGTGATATGATGCTCTACTTTCAAAAAATTTGTAGCATGCTTTTGCAAACATTTCACTTATGTCTATATTATGATATTAAGAAGCGTTTTTTCCCTATCAAATAATTAACTCTAACTTGAGGGAGTCAGCCTTACAATACTGGTCAGAACAGAAAAAGATGTAATGGTTTAGAAGCATTCATAAGGGGCACTTCATTATAGACCAACCAAGCATCCGCTTTTTGATGTGTTAAATCAGTGATGTACTTTGAAAGGCTGAGAAGGAGCACCAGTTGCTTCAAAGAGTTTTCTCAGTTTTTCCGCATGGGTATCTTGAACAGGTAATATTTCTACTGGAACTACTAGCAGAGTTGAGACTATGGCTGGTTTAAATGCTTCAGTGAGCGTTTTGCCCCTTTTGAATACTTTGGACAGCCCTAGAAGTTGCAGGAAAAAAAAGAAATGTACAAGAGATCAGTGCTGAGTTACCAGGCCACCACAAACAATTAGTCATTATTCAAGAAATAATGAATAGCTTTCTTTTGTTTTTTCCCCTATCCTGCTCTTTTTTCTTCCTTCTCTTTTACATGCAGTTACCCCTTTGTTGTATTCCATTTCCATGTTTGCTTTGCAAGAAATAATTCTGTAAGAAATAGTTAACAGAGCTCTCTATTTTACAAGAAATTAATTTCAATTGTATTTATTAATACAACTAATAATATATTTTTGTCTTACTCTGTGTATATTTGGGATTGTGGCTTTGTGGAGGTATATAAACAAATATACACATACCCACACATACATACTAGTGTGCCATAAGCACACAATTACTGGGAATGCTTTTATTCTGATTCCTAAACCCATTCTTTAACAGAAAGTTGTATTCTCACAAGTAGGAAAAAAACCTGAAATTTTTGCCCTTCTTTTCAGTAATGCCATTGGAAGCTACATCTTGGCTTCAGCTACCAACTCCAGCTGAAACCATTTTTGGAGAAGTTCTATTTTTATCTCATGCAGATATTATCGTTTCATTCCTCCTCTACAACACTGTCCTTATACTACAAAATTAATTAATCAATTAATTAAAAATAATCCCTTTGAGAATCATCTTGTTGCAGAACTTCGGCAGCTGGATTTCAAGTTATTTTGGGGACCACAAATGCTATGCCAGGAACTGCATGGAGCCATTTTCCCCAATTGCTCACTCTAAATATACAGCTACAAAATATCAATGTAACTTAAGGCTTGAAAATGCAGTGCTTAAATTTATTTTTAAAACACCACAGAATTCAACTTTACTGTAGCAAATATTAAAAAGTTTTATTCTTCCCGTTTTAGAAGCAATATATTGTTTTGTAGCAAAGTTCTCCTCCATCAAAATACAAATTGCTCATGAACATTTCCCAAACCATTTTAAGGGGATCTCATTTATGTTCATAAACTTCAGAAATCAATCTTGCTACAATTTACTCCCAATTTAGTGAGCCTAAGGAATAACAATAGGAAAGCTCCTCAGTTTTTCTCATAAAATTATGTCCTTTATTTTTTTTTTCGGCTTTAGCTATGGAGTTGGAGGATTTAAAAAAAAATGAACAGGAAAAGATGCCCTCAACAACTTTCTGAAACTTTGATAAGACTTCTTTTGATGGCTGAGGAATCTGGTTGCCTCAAAGTGAATATGAGCAGTCAAATTACATGGAAGTCTAATCTATAAGTATAGAAAAGCTATTTCCAACAAAATTAAACTCCATGGTTCTCTAGATGTAGGGTATAGTACAGAGGTCCCCAAACTTTGTCAGTTCATGGCACCCTAAATAGCTCTATAATTTTTTCATGGTCAACCAAAGCCAAAACTGTGAACTATTTTGAGCTGGTAGTTCACAATATCATAGCACAGTGATGAAATCCATTTTTTTTAGTACCAGTTCTGTGGGCGTGGCTTGGTGGGCGTGGTGTGGCTTGGTGAGTGTGGCAGGGGAAGGATACTGCAAAATCTCCATTCCCACTCCACTCCAGGGGAAGGATGTTGCAAAATCTCCATTCCCACCCCATTCTGGAGCCAGTCAGAAATGGTATTTGCCAGTTCCCTGAACTACCCAAAATTTCCACTACCGGTTCTCCAGAACTTGTCAGAACCTGCTGGATTTCACCCCTGTCATAGCACCTCTGTAAGTTTGTTGTGCAGCCCAGGGAAACCAAAGGTACACAACCCCCAACCTACTAACATCCAAAACTAGGTATGCACGCCCCTTACCTCTTCAACACCAATCACTTCAGATATCAAATGCAAATTGATAAATGCAAGAAGCATAGTCAACAAATTACCTGAATTTATCCTCTTAAACAGTGGCACATTTGATATCATTTTTGTTTGTGAAACATGGCTGAACTCATCACTTCCTGACTCCATTATCTCAAACAAAGAATATCAAGTCTATCGATCAGATCGTGAAAACCGAAGAGGTGGCGGAGTGGCTATCTTTTACAAAAAGTCACTGAATCTAAAAAATATCCAAGTAGCACATAAACTCTCTCTTCCTGAAACTATAGTATCTATCCCTTGACACTACTCTTCGATTCTTACTATGCTACAGAGCCCCTGACTATGACATTACCCATGCAAATATGCTAACCTCAATGCTAACATGGGCTACCTCTTGCCCATATCCTCTCATCTTCCTGGGTGACCTAAATCTACCTCTCATTAACTGGACAACTAATGAATGTTCAACTGACCCAATCCATACTACACTATACAACACTGTTATAAACCTAGGTCTTGAACAACTTGTAACTAACAATACAAGACTCAACAACTGCCTTGACCTCATCTTCTGCAACAATTCAAACTCAATTTACGGACTACAAATTAAAGAACCTTTTTCCAACAGTGACCACTGCATGATAGATTTTCGTCTCAATATACGTCCATACTTAAATCGTCATAACAACAGTACTCCCAACTACAACTTCAAAAAAGCCAATTACGACCTTATAAACAATGATCTTTCATTTCTGGACTGGCAAAATCTGTTTGCAACCTGCATAACCGCTGAAGACCACTATAGACCACTATTGATTTCCTACTTGAAATCAATAGAATCATTAAACTATATGTACCACAAATGACTACCATGACCAAGAAAAACAAACTACCCATATCAATAAAAAAACTTCAATCAAAAAAAAAAATCCCTCTGGAAAAGAAACAAAAAAGGCTATGTTACAAATTTCAAAAACCGCTACAGAAACATATGCAACCAAATAAGAACTGAATGCACAAATTACCACACCAAGCAAGAAGAGAACCTTCTGCGCACAAATTCCAATCGTGCCTTTTATAATTTTGTCAACAATAAACTTAAAGACTCAAGATCCATCCCACCACTAAAAGATTCTAACAACAAAGAATGCAATGACGAAACAGTCAAAGCAAACCTCTTCAACATTTTCTTTGGCTCAGTTTTTGTTAACTCCGATAACACATATCCGACATTCCACAAACGAACCAGCAATGACTATGATGATTTAACTCATATAGATTTCACAGAAGACAATGTTGGAAAAGCTCTTCACAACCTAAAACCATCGCTTTCTATTGGACCCGATAGACTATGTGCATACTTCTTAAAAAACTTTCCATTAATATAGCAGAACCCCTAAGTATTATCTTTGATAAAGCTTTCACTACCAGTTCTCTTCCCAAACTTTCACTAGCCACAGTCATCCCTATCTTCAAAAAAGGAGACCCCAGCTTAGTCGAAAACTACAGACCGATCTCCCTTTGCTGCGTCACCTGCAAAGTCATGGAATCTATCATCAACCAATCCATTACCTCACACTTAGAAACTAACAACTTACTCTCCAACAAACAATTTGGTTTCAGGAAAAAATTATCATGTAACTTACAACTTTTCCACTGCAAAAACATATCGACTTCAAATCTCGATCAAGGCAAATCAATAGATGCAATCTACATAGACTTCTGCAAAGCTTTTGACTCAGTAGTACACGATAAACTTCTCCTAAAACTAACATCCTATGGCATCTCAGGACCCCTCCACAAATGGATATCTGCTTTTCTGTCTAACAGACAACAAGTGGTCAAAATTGGCAATGCTTTATCGAATCCTGTTCCTGTCAAGAGTGGCCTTCCTCAAGGCAGCGTCCTTGGACCAACACTCTTTATACTATACATTAATGATCTCTGTGACCACATCTCAAGTAATTGTGTTCTCTTTGCTGATGATGTCAAACTATTTAACACCACAGACAATACTTCTATCATTCAAAACGACCTTGATCATCTATCCGCTTGGTCTAAAAATTGGCAGCACCAAATTTCAACCAGCAAATGCTCAGTCTTACATATAGGAAAAAAGAACCCAAAAACTAAATACATACTAGATGGACATTACCTTACAGACGACCCCCATCCCGTCAAAGACCTTGGAGTTTTCATGTCAAATGATCTAAGTGCCAAAGCCCACTGCAACTACATAGCAAAAAAAGCTCTAAGAGTTGTAAGCCTAATTTTGCGTAGCTTCTTTTCCACACTACTAACCAGAGCATATAAAACATTTGCTAGACCAATTCTAGAATACAGCTCGCCAGTTTGGAACCCTCACCACATCTCTGACATCAATACAATTGAACGTGTCCAGAAATATTTTACAAGAAGAGTTCTCCATTCCTCTGAAAACAATAAAATACCCTATCCCACCAGACTTGAAATCCTAGGCTTAGAAAACTTGGAACTCCGTCGCCTTCGACAAGACCTAAGCTTAACTCACAGAATCATCTATTGTAATTTCCTTCCTGTTAAAGACTACTTCAGCTTTAATTGCAATAATACTAGAGCAACTAATAGATTTAAACTTAATGTCAACCGCTTTAATCTAGATTGCAGAAAATATGACTTCTGTAACAGAATCATCAGTGCTTGGAATACTTTACCTGACTCTGTGGTCTCTTCCCATAATCCTAAAAGTTTTATCCAAAAACTTTCTACTATTGACCTCACCCCATTCCTAAGAGGACCATAAGGGGCGTGCATAAGCACACAAACGTGCCTACCGTTCCTGTCCTACTGTTTTTCTTTTCTTCTTCCTATATATATGCTTATACCTCCTTATATTTACCCATATATGTGTTTATTTACTATATAATCTTTTTGTATGATACCTACATATATTGTTGTGACAAAATAAAATAAATAAAAATAAATATAAATAAATAAATAAATAATGTATTTCTTCAGTGTCAATGTGTTCTTGACGACTTCATTTCTGAAGCTCACTATTTTGCTGTCATTTTGAAATCTCAAATGCAAGACAGAATTCTTCATTCACAATTAAAAATATTAAGGGAGGTCTTTAATCCACAGATGAAAGGACAATTTACAAGTGAGTGATTAACAGATTAGAAGCAGTATTCTGTTATTAAACAATTATTCAAACGTTTGGGCTTTTATGAGTTTTAAATTAACAAATAATTCTAAGTGATTTTAATGCAAATTCTGCATTTGACTCATGATTAAGTGTAGCTCTCTCACGTTGCAATAAATTTTAAATAGCATTCTGCAAAAAAAGTCCATATAATTTAATTATATTCTTTTATAGTTTATTATAATTTATTGTAGGATGTGACAGGAAAGTATTTCATAAATATTAAAATGGAATGACTATAGCTGATCTGCTTATTTTCAAACTGTTAACCTATTCATATACATCATGTTTTTTCCCCACTAATAGGCGTAACAGCCTTGCTGGGTTAGCTAGACCAGGAATCTATACACATCAGCCAAGCAGATGTCAACAGGAAACTCATAAATTAGGCATGAGTGCAATATAATCATCCTGCTCATGCTCCCTGCCAGCTCCTATTCAATAGTATTGAATATTTAATTATATATTCAACCTCTAACATTGCAGTTATGAATACACTGACATCATAACTACCAATTATTTGAATACCTTAGTCTCTGTGTATTTATCTTCTTTTAAATATAATTAAGATTGTTATATTTGCATCAGCAAATTCTGTAACAGCAAATTCCAGAGCGCATTGTGAAGTAATCTAATTTTGTTTGTCCTAAAATTCCCACTTATCTTTTTCATTCAACCAGTAGTTCCCAGTTATAACCCATCAATAATTTTATCAGAGAGTGCAGATCCCATCATGATGGAAAGACTTCTTAAAAATATATTTGAAGTTATTCTATTATAATACTTATAATTTTTGGTAAGTTTTAAGTTTTCACTCCATACTCCACCTCACTAGTCCTAGGTATCAACAGCTGAAATTCATTGCAATAGATGATTTCATATGTTGGTATTATCACATTTTTTCATCTCAAAGAATAATTTTATATATTTCCATTACACTTGTTTTTGAAGCTACAGTGTATTTTTCCCCTCCAAGGAAACTTCTTTGATTAGGCAAATTATGTTTTTGTACTTTTTTTTGTTACACAGTATCACAGTGTAAACACTAGAAATATACATCATAGCACCAGCTTTAAACTACTTCAAAGTACTTTACTAGTAGCAAATTTTAGTTATCCTAACTATCCTAATATGCATCTTCTTTTTCTGTTTTTTTAAATAGCAGCCACACACTGAATTCATATCAAAATCCAAGACTTTCACATTCAGTTCCCATTACCTCAATCGCTATTAGCAATCACCTAAAAGTTAAGAATTTTGTCTAAAGTGAATCATTCTGTATTTATCTGTGTGGAACTTCAGTTGCTATTTAAATACTCATTTCTGCCACCTGTCTCAAGTTTGGCAATATACACTGCACTTTTGAAATTATTAAAGCATTCTGTTTAATGCCCCATAAAAAGAATCCTTCCCCTTTATTCAAACAATCCCTTTGTGAATTTTTCAAAAAAATTAATTTATGAGATATTTTTCTTATTTCTCAATATTTAGAAAATTTAAACATGTCTTAATAGGTTCCTGCATAGAAGTATGTTAATGTTATTAGAATAGGATAATAGAAAAATTACACAAAGAACTAAATGCACAGCTATGGAATTGTTACCATTATAGCTGTTTCTTTATAGTAGGGGTAGACCAATGTCATTAATAAGATCGAATTAAGATTCCATTTAACTTTTGCATTTATAAAATGGTTACAATTATACAATTTTGGAAATCACATTAATTTTGTTGCAGTGTGAGAGAGAAACTTATTAACATGACTTAAAGATCTTAAGGAATGGTAGTTGTGCTATTTAACTTAGTGTCCCTGAAAATAAGACCCTGTCTTATATTTTTTTGAACCCTGAAATAAGCACTTGGCCTTATTGCTATGTGCTCAGAAGCCCGACTGGGCTTATTATCAGGGGATGTCTTATTTTGGAGGAAACAGGGTATATACACAGTATTTCTGGAAATACATAATCCACAGCAGTGAAAAGAAGCCCAATTTTATAGCAAAAAGGAAATCTGTATAGCAACTTTAAAAATTAAACAAAATACTATATTTTAAGTATTTTTATTACAATGTTAATATATCAATTTATATTAAGAAACTATAATGACAGAATACTGCATCTTTCCAAAATTTGATTCAAACCCCAACCACTGTTAAAATCACCGCCCGTCTGCTGAGATTCTTGTCACCCAAGAGAGTGCAACAAGTTTTAATACCATATCTGGGTAATCTTTCGCACCCACTGGCTGTAAATGCAGCAACTCCTAAAGAAGAGAGAGAGTATATTTCTGATACATTATGTGCCATAATGGAAACATTTCCAAAAAAAGCAGTTCCTGAGGAAAATGTCATTTTATATTCAATTTTTACTGAAAGTTATGGTTTCATACAAAAACAGGCAATCGTTTTAGTTAACAGCAAAGCCAAAATCCTGAAAATTCTTCAAAGCAAATTATTCATGTAGCAACCAAGAAATATTTCAAGGCATTTTGCTAAATATATTAATAATTTATGTTCAATATCTATTACCAAGACTACAAAAACTTGACCAGAAAAATACTTGGCTGGTTTCCTGAAAGACAATTGGATCATCCAAGGATTTGCTACATTTCTAACTTAATACTTTAACACCTTAAATTTTGTCCCTGGAAAGTATATGTAGGACAGACAGATGGGAGTCAGAGGTGGAAGTTGAAGCTCTTAAGAAGACTAACACTTGCCAATTATTTGAAATAAAATATATTTCAAATGTGCAGATAAGGTCATTGACACGTATGCAATTCTAGTCCTGCAGCACACAACTGTACTGTTAAATAAATGAATATGAATTGTTAAAATCCATTAATCTATACCACAAAAAGAAGAAAGCAACATCTTATCAATTAAAATACTTTACCTAGAAATGCGTCCACTAAGCAACTAATCCCACGCATAGCACGAAAAAATATTTGAGGCAGATGTTTAAGGCAGGGATACTGATTCAATTCCTGAGCCATTCCACTCACATTTAGGAACTGTTCCTGAAATTTGGGGGTAGAACTTATTATCGCTGGATTACTCAAATCCACAGGATTGCTACAAAGAAAAAGAATATTATTTAATCACTGGCCTGATGAAGGAAAATTTCTAGAATACATTGACTATTTTTACTCTTTTAAAAGATTCTTTTAAAGAAATTAAAAGATTGAATCATTCTTGAAAGTTTGGAAACGTACATCATTCCTTAAATTTTTAATGCCAATGGACAAATTTATCATAAAGCTTGCTATCTCTAAAGTGCTGCATGAAAAATTGATTTCTGTTTTTTAAATATGTTCTGAAGATGAAATGTTTAAAACTTAATAGACCAAGAAGTAATAAACAACTTATCCAATACTTTGCTGCCAAGGTGTTTGTGGGTTTAGGTTTAAAATATTATTAATTATGGTCATCTAGGGCAGGAGTCTCCAACCTTGGCAACTGTAAGACTTGTGGACTTCAACTCCCAGAGTTCCTCAGCCAGCTTGGCTGGCTGAGGAACTCTGGGAGTTGAAGTCCACAAGTCTTAAAGTTGTCAAGGTTGGAGACCCCTGATCTAGGGGAACATAACGCTTGTATGCTGATGCAAATGCAACAGTGTTATAAGAAAATGGTACAGCTATAGTGGAGGAATTATTAATTTTCTGTGTTTAGAACAGTATTTCTCAACCTTGGCCACTTGAAGATGTGTAGACTTTGACTCCCAGAATTCCTTAGCTAACCATGGTTTTTAACCCATGCTGGCTGGGTAATTCTGGGAATTGAAGTCCATACATCTTCAAGTGGCCAAAATTGAAAAACACCAGTATAGAGCTATGTGAAAGGAACACAATTAGCAAAACATTGAAAAGGTATGAAGAATTTCAGAAAAACTATTTTTTAAAGTAGTCAGAAAAAATGTTTTCAATCAGAACTATACAAAAGCTGTTTTGAGGACTACTCCAAAATCCAAATGCTTAGATTAAGTTAGATGTTTCCACGGGTTAATTTATTTCCAGAATGAAAGATATTCAGTGACTGGATTAACAAGATAGGATTTTTATTTTATTTTTATTATTGGTTTGAATATCTGGACCTGAACTACTACAGAGCCATTTCACAAAAAGGTCGATGTATTTCAATAAGTGATTACCCAAAAATACCCCTCATACATAGATAACTTGCTAATAACATTACATGATTTCTCTTCTGTATAATACCTCAGCATATGTAAAAAGCGAAACCAAGTCTGGGCAACACATTCGTTATCCATTTCAGGAGGTATCAAGTTTGCATCTTCATCAGGAATTTTAAAAGGTGGAAATGAAGGTCCATATGTAAAACGCAACAATCTACGAACAAAAACAGGCCTTTTAATAATGGTTTTAGAGTTCTAACTGATTTCAGTCATATATTAGTATTCATATTTCAATAGAGGCATTTGCTGAACAAAATCCTTATAAATATCATGTAAACATCCAAGCTGTAATCAACCTAATTATATTTTAACACTTAAAAAATTCATGAAGTACTTCTTTTAGACCAGGGCTGTCAAACTCCCGGCTGTCAAACCACCAGCCAGATGCATCACACGCTGACCATGCCCACGCCCGGTTTAGTGAACGGGGGGAAAGTCCCAATATGTCATGTGATGCTGCTGTGACATTGTGAGTTTGACACCCCTGTTTTAGACCCAGCAAAATTGCAGTTAACAGTTTATTTGTACTCCAATAAAATAAATATAAACAAGGAATTAACTAGTTATATAGCGACATGAAACATCCTTGCTCAAATGGTCATATTCATACAATGCAGAGTTACTCTTAATATTGCAGTGATTATGAAAAACAAAGAGCTTTCAATAATAATATATATAGCCTCTCCTTATGTATAAAAACTCTTTTAAGATTCATCCATGGATTTTTTGCAAAGATTTTGTGGTATAATAGTTGACAAAGGCAAAAGAATATGCCTAGCTCCCATTCAGAATCCTAGCAATAGATTTTGCTTTTAGAATAACAACAATGAAAAGGATGTATTACATAATTATTTTGCACGACTCTTCATAACATGACAATTTTTTATTTCAAAAAAAAAAAAAAAAAAAAAGCAAAATAACAAATAATGGGAACTCTGATCTGCATTCTGCTATGTGACCACCCAGACCCCAGTGAAATTAAATTTATTTATTTATTTATTTATTTTATTTACATTTGTATCCCGCCCTTCTCCGAAGACTCAGGGCGGCTTACAGTGTATAAGGCAAATTTAAGAACAAATTCAAAAGCTTACACGTAGTAAATGTAATATTTCAGATGTGGTAAAAGTCAGTTTGAATAGAAAGAGCAATGCCCAAGGTGATCTCCTGAAATATTAATATCAATTGCATCATTTAGTAATGCCAAATTTAATAATGAAAAAAGAGATAGCCTACCTAGCAGTGAGTGCACAGATGACTTTACTCCACTGCTCTACCACTGCAGAATGATGCCTCCAATTTGCTACCATCTCTTTGGCAGTTTTCCAATAAGGTGGTGTGGGAAAACACCGAGAACAGGCTAGCAACCAGACTTCAAACAATACACCAATCAGTTTTTCAGCCAGATTTTCAGCAATACCACCTAACAAAGCAAAGAATATTTCAAAAATCTTCCTTGGAAGGAATCCTCTATTATTTTTATATTAAGGGATAATTGTGATCCATCTAGGTATAACTGTTTGCATTGCATACGCAACTGTGATATAGCTTTATGATCATGTATCAGAATAATCAGCTTCATTCAGAACTATTTAGCAAATTTCATGTACATATTAAATTCCTGGAAAATGTTATTTCCAACAACTCTTCTAATATATAGAAATAAAAATACTGAAACTTTTAGAATAGGTTGATTTGGATGTTATTGGACGTATTAAAATTCTATTAAATTTGTAGAATATAATTAATACTATGAAAATGAATACATTCTCTCTTCTGAATTATGTCTTGTGAGATATTTCAATGCTAATTCCAAATAAATATTTTTGTAAAAACAAGTTATTCAGAAAACAGCTTTTCAAGAATTTAATTAGCTAAATTGAGATTAACATTTGTGGATGATAATAATAATAGCCTTTATTGTCATTGTACATCATGTATACAACGAAATTGGTTGACTGTTTTAATTTACTGGACTTGCAAAAATATAACTGGGCTAATATTTTATCAGCCAAATATGCACAATATAAAAATATTATGAATATAATACATGGGCTTTATTATTTATCTCCAATAAGATTAGGACAAGTTCTTGGAATAACATATAGAAGAAACAATGTTTTATTTCTAGGATTGTGGGTATTTCTAGGATTGTGGGTATGAGAAATCTTTGGGGTCTATTGCAACATAGATTAGATTTTGATCTGAGGCTCACAAATACTGCAAGTCCTTAAAAACATTATATTGGTATCAATGAATTGGAGATAAAAATCGATTCATCAAAAAAATGTACTTTCAGTTTACCGAATATTAGAGATCAAGTCTAATATTTCAGCATCATTTTAAGATTATGATCAGAGATGGGCTTCACATAATATAACAACTGGTTTGCCGCAGCACTAAAAATATGAGCATGCACGTGCGCACGCTCGCCTTCCGAACATGCGCGCAGCCTTCTGCGCATGCACTTTACTCACACGCGTGCTTTCATGCATGACACAGCTTAAAAAATGCAGCTAAATAGGACGGCATAGCGTCAGGAAGAGAGTAACAACTACTGGTTTGAACTGGCTGAATCCCACCCGATTGTGATGCTTTAAAATGTTAAAACAATAAAAAAGCAGGATGTTTTTAATGATATAATCTCTAGCTAAAAGTTTATTGAGAAGTAATAAATAAGAAAAGCTATGTCTAACCTTGTACTGTTGGAGGTGCCAATAGAGTATCATTAATCTGCAGTAGAAACAATAATAAAACTTCCCATGTTTCTCTAGCCATAATGGTTGATTCATGAGCCAATTTCTGTACAGCTTTCAAAACTTGCAAACACAATTTAATCTGACTGGAACCTTGGTCCTGCCTATAAGGAAGAAAACATACCTTAACAACACAAACTGCAAAATGTATTTGCAAAGACTGAAATTGGAAAACAATAGCAAGTATTTCAAAACGTCACTAACAGCAAAAAAAGGGTACATAGCCCTTCAGTTTTGTAATTGAGGAAAAACAGATTCACTTAACAAATTATTTCTTAAATGAGAGTGGGAGTTCTGTTGAATTGATTTCTATTCTTGCATTTACAAAGATTCTCTATTCTAACATTTCCTGACATTAAACTTGATTAATGAAACTCCATATGAGTCTTGTTCCCTAGTTGTAATATACCGTCAAGGGCCTGACAGCAGGATTAAGAGAGGTTAGTCATAAAAAGAATTTTCAAAGCATTTAAAGTCAGTAATAAGTAGAATAATTTGAAATCTCCGAGTTACCTCGTTGAATTCAAAATACCTACTAATTCTTCTAAAAATTTACCATTTTCTGAGATCCTGCTTAAGGAAGAAGAGCTTGAAACATGTGGGGCATTATATTTTTAGCTTACATATTTTACTTCAACTGCTGGCAATTAGTTGCAGAGTTAAGATGGTTAAAAATTTACAAATAACATTTTAAAGAATAAAAATTTTACTGACTCAAAAACATAAATACCAATTAAAACACTTTCCTAAAACAAAAGTTACCAAGATTTTTCTAGTAATCTAAAACAAGTATTAGCTATAGTTTTAAGATAAATAATGGCTGATAGCATGGACTATTATTTTGTCTCGATTAATTATTATAAAGACATATAATTATTTGCTCTATACTACTTACCTAGGTACAAAGAGGTTCTGTAAGTGCTTGAGAATGCTCTGAACATAAAGATTTGGTTCTTTAATAACAGGTGGAGGAATTGTATCTTTAGGTATAACCAGGGCCATAATCCAATCTGTATATACATCAACACAGTATTTCACTGTGTCACCATCCAAAGGGAGAGTTAGCCCATAGCAAACCACCTCCATTGTCCATTTTACCTAAGAAAATAGAAATAGAGCAGTATTAATACCAGCAGTGGCAAAAATATAAGCAATCAAGTTTGAAAAACAAAATCCAGTTCTTCATCAGCTATATTCAAAATACTTGGGTCTAGAAATATTATGTATAGCAGAGGACTACAAACTATATTGTTTGTATGTTTCACTGAATCCATAGTGAATAGAACTTAACATGCCTACACATGGTACAAAGTTAAACATGGCATGTGTTTGCAGATTTGAATGTATGCTTACTATTTACATCCATGTATTTACAGATTCAAGATAATGGTGAATATGTGATGTGCAGACCTTTGAAAAGCCTTCTGATTGATTTAGTGCTTTTTTGTTCTTTTATTTCTATTTTACTGTAAAGTTGTTAGGAACCAAAAGGTGATTGATTCACTAGGTCTACAATTAATAAAAACACTCTTTAACACTCTTGTTTTCAACAATCACAGACTTTTCTAAGCAGACGTCTGAATATTTGAAAGAAGATAATTTCACTGTTAGAAAGGAGTGGAAGACTATAATAATATCTCTAAAAATGGTTCCAGCTAGAAATTTCAGAAACATTGCACATGAAACACAGCTACATGAAACAGTTGAAGTGAAGGAAGCCCTGGAAGGCCAGAAAAATATCTGCTAGGACAGTTGAAAAATAGGACAGAGCTGCAAAACAGAACCCATGGATCTCCTAAAAGGTTTAGATGATGCTGGTGTAATTGTCCGCAAATCCTCAGTACAAAATTGTTTACACAATGCATGGGAGAACTGTCAGAGAGAAATCTTTTCTGAACTCATTACAAAAATCAATTGTTTCAAGTATGCAAAAGAAAACCTTGATAAGCTTCAATTTTTGGGGGGAACAAAGTGCTCTGGACTGATGAAACAAAACCTGAACTTTACAGACACAACTACACAAGATGTTAATGAAGAAGTCGTCCAGGTACAGTTGTCTGGAAGTTGAGTAATGGAAATTGGACTTATTTTGTTGATTTGAAACATTTTGCTGTTTATGGAAGTAGCTTCTTCAGGCTGAGAAAATTGACTAGGTGGGGTCATATATGTCCCCTGGGAAGGTTTCATTTCTCATGTAATCTGAATGGGCTCTTTAGGTGAGTAGTGTATAAGTATACACATCAGTTTCACAATGTAATTCCTTTAGACAAGTCTTCTGAACGCGAGGAAAGGGGAATTGCAAAAAAGGGGGGAAATTCTCCAAAATTGAACAAATTCCATATCACTGTTAATTAAATATCTTGATGAAGGTATCTTTTCTTTTATGTACGCTGAGAGCATATGCACCAAGACAAATTCCTTGTGTGTCCAATCACACTCGGCCAATAAAAAATTCTATTCTAATTCTAATTCTAATCTATTATAATTTAAACTGAAATCACCAATAATCATAGCAATTGCTGCATGACATGTGAGGTATATGATTTGAGCATAGAGTACCTGAGTCAGTATGTACATAGTGAAACTGAAATTCTGACTATGGCAAACTGTAGTCAGAATTTACTAAAATTGTTTGAATGTCACAGTGTGGTTTGTCCACTTAGCAGTTTGAAAACATGCAAGCGTGAGTAGATTAATAGGCATCACTTTGATGGGAAGATAATAGTGTTCTGTGTGCCTCTGGCATGTAGCCATGCTGGCTATATGATCAGGAAAAATATTTTTCAGCAATGCTGGGTCCCTCAGCCAAGAAATGAAGATGATGCCCTAGAGTCGGATACAACTGGACAGGAAAACCTTAACTTTTTTTAGTTTGGTTTGTAGCTTTAGGTACGAACCAGATCAGTAAGCTTTTTCATTAAAGCACAGTTAGAATTAAAACTGGCTTGGCATAATATGTAAATTTAAGCATTGAATTTTCTTGATGCACTTTAATAATAAGTGACAATTTATTAAAGCCACACTATAATTATTTTATGAAGTAAGAAGTATTTTTCTTCTTCTGAATTATTATTTCCCAGCCTGTTATATTGAATTAAATTGAAGATATGCTAAATTGGCATTTCTCATATGTCAGCAGCAGCTAAATCATCAATTTTCCACAAATAGTAGTGTCAAAATTTTTAATAAACATTTACTACTCTCTGGAGTTGTTATCTCAGTTACTGAAATAGACTTGAAGCTGTATGCTTTTCAAAGCAAACAACAATTATAAGCAATCTTTTCCTCCCACCTACTTTTCTTAATACAAGTATCTGGAATACAGGTGACTTCTTAGTAGCGGGATAGTGGTGGAAAATTATGATTGCTGCAAGATAGAGATAAACTCTTTTATCCTGTTGAGACTGAAGCCGGGGTGAACTAAAAAAAAAAAGATGGGTGGATGGATGGATGCATTTAAGACAAGATATGTATAGTGCCTACATACCACAGAGTAAAGGGAAGTAAAACAATTGAAATGCTGGCACTGATTATTATATTAAATTAATGTAGATGTAACAAGAATAGGCTTGATATTTTGTTATCCCCCTGGAAGTCCTAGCACAGCAGCACAAAAGTGCAGCCATTTCTGGAAGCCCCAGCAGCACCGTACAAAGCTGTATCCACCTGAGTCCAGTGAGTGGTATGAAGCCCCAACTCAGCTGCCATTGCCTCTTTGGCCTTTACTATTTTTTTGCTCTTGTTGCTGACAAGGCAGATCTAGCCAGGCCCTTCATGAGGCGGCTGCTGGACATGTGAGACTTCTTCCTCAGGTCTCATGATGAAACTGTCACATGCAAACTTGGCTAGCAGCTGCCTCACAAAGGGCCAGGCAAAAATGGTGAAAGTCAGCTGAGGGCAGTGGAACACCGGGCTATGAAGGGCAGGGGGCCAAAAAGGCAGGCATGGTGGGAGATGGGCATGTGGGCAGAGTTAAAGAATCCCTGCAGTCAAAAATGATGGTGACTAGCACTGATGATGTTACCTAGTTAGGGTAATGAAATGTCTGCAAGAAAACAAGCAAGCTCAGAGAGCACCAAGGACCCCTCATTTCAACCTTGAGCTACAAATATTCTCCTTTATTGATGATGGACTGCTATGTAGATCAATTTGGATTATGAGAGCATTGCAACAGCTGTAAGTTTGCGGTCTTGGGAGTAAGAACTATTTGTTCGGCACCGGTGTAAGTTCAGATGATTGCTGAATGAATATTCATAATTTGAGGACTACCTGTAATATGTTATTGGACACAGATCTTGTCAAGTTAATAGAACAAGAGATTTAGTTACAAATCTACATCAAATTAGGGGCAATATCTATTTTCAAATGACAGTTTGCTGCTGCTATAATTCATTGTGGAATGCATTCAATTAGAATGTACAAAAATGTCTGTTTCTCAGCACTGTTATTTTTAAATTAGAGAAATAACCTTATTGACACACATACATAAAGTGGAATTTAAAAATTGGGCAGATGGATACTTACTTCTTTGTCAGTTTTTAGTAAACTTTCATTTCCAGCCGTTGATGACAAATTCAAAATTTGGCCAAGAGGACGGACAACAGCATTTGCCACCTCCCTTCCCACATTTTCAGGATAACTGTGAAGTACGCTGGTGTGACCTTTATCATTTTGAATTACAAGATGTAGAGACCTCCACTCTGAGTACATAATGCCTTTATACTGCAGAATAGACTGTACCTGAAATGAAACAATACAGAATTAATGTTATTTATTTATTTATTTATTTATTGATCACATTTGTATACCGCCCTATCTCCCGAGGGACTCAGGGCGGTTAACAGGCATATAAAAAGGACATATAAATACAGATTAAAACACAAATAAAAAACTTATTCTAACCAGCCTGATTACCAAAACCAATTAAAATCAATATAAAATTTAAAATTTCAAAATTTAAAAATCTAAAAAACCTAGTCCAGTCCTGCGCACCTAAATAAGTGTGTTTTAAGCTCACGACGGAAGGTTCTAAGGTCCGAGAGTTGGCGAAGTCCTGGGGGGAGCTCGTTCCAGAGGGCGGGAGCCCCCACAGAGAAGGCCCTTCCTGGGCGCCGCCAGACGGCACTGCCTAGCTGACGGCACCCTGAGGAGTCCCTCTGTGAGAGCGCACGGTCGGTGAGAGGTATTCGTAGCAGAAGGCGGTCCCAGAATAGCCCGGCCCTATGCCATGGAGCGCTTTAAAGGTGGTCACCAACACCTTGAAGCGCACCCGGAAGGCCACAGGTAGCCAGTGCAGTCTGCGCAGGATAGGTGTCACCCGGGAGCCACGAGGGGCTCCTTCTATCACCCGCGCAGCCGCATTCTGGACTAACTGCAGTCTCCGGATGCCCTTCAAGGGGAGCCCCATGTAGAGAGCATTGCAGTAATCCAGGCGAGACGTCACGAGGGCGTGAGTGACCGTGCATAGGGCATCCCGGTCCAGAAAGGGGCGCAACTGGCGTACCAGGCGAACCTGGTAAAAAGCTCTCCTGGAGACGGCCGCCAAATGATCTTCAAAGGACAGCCGTTCATCCAGGAGGACGCCCAAGTTACGCACCCTCTCCGTCGGGGCCAATGACTTATATACGATTGTGAACAAAAAGGATTGGTGCAACCCATAAAATTACTCAAAAAAGAATTGGAACTGATACTGTAATCTACTAAAATGTGTTTGTTTGACTATTCAGTTGATTTTTTAAAATCCATTCTCCCCATTTATTTTATTATTAAAGCAGCAGCAAACTTGTGAGACTAAAGAATATCCTTTTAGATATAAATCATTTAACAAACACTATGGTCATTAAGCAAATCAATTTTACTCAATGGACTTTTGCCAGAAACTAGAAGTAAACACTGGAAACCAGCACAAAACACCAAAAATTAAAGGGCCGTGGTAGCTCAGGCTGGTAAGAAGCCTGTTATTAGAACACAGCAGCCTGCAATTACTGCAGGTTCAAGCCCGGCCCAAGGTTGACTCAGCCTTCCATCCTTTATAAGGTAGGTAAAATGAGGACTCAGATTGTTGTGGGGGCAATAAGTTGACTTTGTAAATATACAAATAGAATGAGACTATTGCCTTATACACTGTAAGCCGCCCTGAGTCTTCGGAGAAGGGCGGGATATAAATGTAAATTTAAAAAAAATTGCAACCACATGACCACAGGACCCTGCAATGGCTGCAAGCCAATTCTCAAGCACTCAAAATGCAGTATGTGACCATGGGGTCACATGCGCATACAGTTACCAGAAATTAGAAAATGGGTTCTAAAATAGCTCTGAGGAGGTCTGTCATAATTTCGAATGGTTGCTAAGTGATCAGTCATTAAGCAAGGATTACTTCTATTTGTCACTATTTTACCTTCTCAATTTTAAACCCAGTTCTATTCATTACTGGTAATTTTGTTTGAACTTGTATTTTCATATTTTTTAACACTTTAAACTTGCTTTTCCATGTTGCTCCAAATATTCCAAAATATTCAGCCCAGTTCTAATGTTCTTCACTCTTCTTTTTTGGTAAAAACCCACAATGGTCCTTGAAAATAAATTCTTCAATCTACCAACTAGAAGTGCTGTGAATAACTTAATCAGTACCGATATTAGCCCATAGCCCTTGTTAAAGTCAAAACTTCCCTCTTTAGGTATTAAAGCTTCTTTCCACGTCCTGACATTTTTCCAGCCTATAGGATAGAATTCATCATATTTTCTAGAAGTTGTAAAAGTTCATTCTCAAAATATTTATAATAAAGGCAAGATAATCTATCTGGTTCAGGCACTTTTTCTAGTTTAATCTTTCTTTTATAGCTTCAGAGATTTCCCTCATAGTTATAGGTCCATTCATAACTTGTCTTTCTCTGTAATCCTTTTTAGATACCGTGTTTCCCCAAAAATAAGTCCCTGTCTTATATTTTTTTGAACTGAAATAAGCGCTTGGCCTTATTGCCATGCATTCAAAAGCCCAATTGGGCTTATTATCAGGGGATGTCTTATTTTGGGGGAAACAGGGTATTCATCCATTTTTTTCTACACAAATGTCAAGTCATACAAATTAAGGTAATATTGATGAAATTCTTTTTCAGATAGCCACATTATCTGTTAATACTCTATCTCCCTCTTGAGGTTTCAATTTTATTTTCTTTAGTTTATATGCCAACCATTTGCCTGGTTTATATGGAATTTCAAAGTTTCTTTGCTTTACATAATTCATTATTACCATTTCTTTTACTCTTAACATATTTTTTCAAAATTTTAAAGCACACAAACAGCCCTTTTAGATTATTTATGCCCACACATAATACCTTATTATTTTTGAGACAAAAAATTATAAAATGAAGGGGAAAGACACACAGACATGTTCTGTGATTTTTAATTCTAAATATGGATACAATGGATGAAAAATTTATAAAAGTTATTCAAATACAGTATTTGTGGAAACTGAGGTCTGCAGAGAATATATTACAGGAATATTAATCCTAAAAGAGTACTTGCATTCAAAACCTGGTGCAGGTAAAGCATAATAAGGTTTATGCTATGATCAGCAAAAGGAATATAACCCAATAAGTTTATTACAGCAGGAGTAATGCCTGCATTTTATTATTCAGGATTCAGGTGAAAATATCCACTGAAGACATGTAATCCATTTACAAATAGACTTAAACATTTATGCAAATACAGTAGAACATATGTGTGTGTGTGGAGAGAGAGAGACAGAGATAGAGACAGGAGTGGGTGGGATTACAAGAGAAAAATGTTATAAACTGGGTACCAAATGCCTGGACTGTGATGTGACCACAGGGAAACCACAGCCAATGTTAAGTATAAGGACCTGTCATAACTACCATTTGTTCAGCATCGTATTTGAACAGCTGCTGAATGAGTGGTCATTAAACAAGTACCACCTGTATCAGATACACATAAACACTCAATTATTTTTTATTTTTTTAATGGTTAAAAGTACTATGGATATTATATTCATGCAGAAAAGCCTTCCAAGGAAACTCTTATCTGTAAAATATTCTGCAATTTTAAAACATTAACCCTCTCTGGGACTGCAAACCGCATGGCCTATAAGCAGACTTTGTTCATATATATGAAGTTATAAACTATAGTTTACAAACCACAATTAAATTGACACATGATACTGATCCACAATGTAGTTTGTTTGGTTTTAATTTAGTATATTTTAATTCCTGCCTCAGCCTGACCCAGTTGTTCTTCCTCATTACAGCAAATATGACAAATCTTGAGTTTTGAACAGATGTCACAGTCTGAAAAGATGGTGTGATACTGATGAAAAAAAGAATATGTGGCCTAGTTTATTCAGTGAGCTAAAAACATTGCAAGCTATCCCTTGTGATTTATTCAATAAACTATGTTTAAGCATGATCTGTAAACGGAGCTTATACTTTACCTTCCATGTATTACATTTCTATCAGTATATGTATACACCCTCATAGATGACAATTCCCCAATTTCAAGCAGATCAAGAAAGACATATATATTGGGATATATTGTAAATTAAGCATAGTTTTGCTTAATATATGTCAGGATTATATTTCCAATTTAACCATGAAAATGCAAACTAATATACTACACAAATAATGTATTATGTATATATTTTATGGAACTGCCCTCTTTGGTAAATTCTAAGACATGCATATGGAACAAAATGTAAGTGTAGAATTTCATAAAAAATATGAAAAAAGGAAGCATGAAACTAAACATATATTTTTAAAATCTTATTTAAAAAATCTTATTATGAAGTCCAATCTGCTGTTTTGTTTTTTTTAAAAAAACAAACCACTGGATATATATCCTGTTTCCCCCAAAATAAAACATCCCCTGATAATAAGCACAATCGGGCTTTTGAGTGCATGGCAATAAGGCCAAGCACTTATTTCAGGGTTCAAAAAAATATAAGACAGGGTACATACATACACACACACAAACATATATGAATATAGACATAGACATAGATATACATATACTTGTAAGTATTTTAATTCAGGAAAAAGTTATTTTGTTCAGTATGAACATGTAGCTTACTAGAGATGATCAAACAGCCTACAATAGATACCATTAAGCTTATTAATTCAAATTTTTCCTCTGGAACGAATTTTATATGAGAGAATGTCCAGCTCAATACAAAAGGCAAAGTCAGCATAGTGTTCCCTCACAAAGAACAAACAATTGAAATTATGTAAGTAACAATGATATGCAAACGAAGAAAGGTTGTACTAAACAGGAAACTGATATATTCAAAAGGATTTCCTTCTCTCCTATTGACTTCCTAAACAATCCATTTTTATTTCCTGGAGAAGAAAATGGAATACAATTTGTGCCACAACTTAAAAGATCAAAAAGCAATTACACATCTGTGATGTGTGAAACCATCCCAGCTATGCTTTCTGACAACTTAATCTTCGTGAATCAACACTTTGCCTTAGTAATTCAAATCCAGATCATGGCACCAACAAAGATACCTCTTGTTGGTGCAGTCCTTGGTCACCTTATAAAATATCTGAGTTTTAATATAGTATTGTATATCTATCATTATTGTCATAAGGTCCTTTTGCATTACTTTCTAATTCCTGACTCTGCAGAGCTTAAGACAATGTGAAATAGTCATAATTATAATCTCAAATCAGCAGTTTTGGAGTTTTAAAATCACTGAATCCTTATTAACACACCTTCTAAAACTAGTTTATCACTCCCACCCTTGGTTTAGCTTTCTCTTCCTATACAATTCCATTTATATAAATTCATTCTGCTTGCTACACTTTAAAACTTTGCAAAATGAATTCAAAGATTTCAAATCTTTGTTTTGTTTTCTGAAATGACTGTGTGCTATATCTTTCTGTAGCCTATTTACCATTACTATGTAGTAGTATATTAAATTAAATTATATACTTTAAGGGAAAAAACACAAAGATTTGTGATTTGGTTCCTACAATGTTAAGTTATAATGTGTTTTGCTTCCATGTTTCAGTATTTTGTAGAAACCAAACCACTAAGATTTTTTCATCAACTAAATTTTATCTGGGTTAACACTGTTCCTAACACAGACCAGTGATTCATAAAGAATATTCAGATGTGAATTTAAACCAAGTGGCTGCTAATTGAGGCTATGGTGCAGCACCAGACAATAGAAAATGCTATGGCAGCTGATCAACAATTTTTCTGATTTGTGCCGCTTATGCACTGGTTGGCCAGCCATTCCTTGTTTGTTTTTAAACACACTGCACCAAGCTAAACTGTGGTGTAGTTTGTTGAGTTTCAGTTTAGCATAATATATGATCACCTAAACTATTGCAGGTTTTTGAGCAAAACATGGTTTACAGCTTAATGATCATAATGGTGATTTATTTATTACTATTCAAGCAAACTATAGCTTTGTCTATCGCATAAATTAAGTAACTTGATCTTCTGAAAGTTAAAGAAACTTGTAAGAAATTAAAAGGGCATTTTATATTCCACCAAAAAGTGCACCTCACTCATTTCTCACCTGTAATCACAAAAAGGTAGATCATGCTACTAAAAGTTAATTCATGATGGTGTCCTCACACCTCTATCCAGTTTCTATTGCAATCCTGCTCCATTCTGCTGAAACTAAAATTATCGTGAAATGTCAAGGCTTAGAACTGGAGTGGCAATTCAGTTGGAGGAAGTGGTGGAGGAGCGGCCGGTGGTGCATGCAGTTTTTAGAAGCAATAGGACTCACTCTTGTCAGCTAATGTCTATTGGAAAGACTCCAGTCACCTGCTGTCCTCTGATTTCTGTGTGAATGGAGAGGGAATGGCCAGTGGCATAAAAGAGGCTGCTGGCCACAACACACCAGAAGCACCAGAAGCACCGCCCAGAGTTTGTGGAGTTTATACTTACAGTAGTCTTTACCTACCTGAAAAGTGCTTCTAAATTTTGCAGCAAATACTGGTTTAAATAGCAGAAACGTAAGCTCTCCACAAATACTAGATAACCTCACTGTTTTCTACTTTCATTATCATAACTGAAGCAGCAAGGAGTTGTACCCACTAACACAAACACTGAAAACTTGGAATTTCATACCATAAACACTGGATTAAAAAACAAACCAGCCTGGAATGTGTCCTCTTTTGCAAAGATGAAATATCATTGATAATCATCAAATAAGCCAGATATTTATTATATAACCTACCCAATAACCAGAGTTCTTTAGGCCATATATTGTACCAAAAAACTAAAAACATAATACACAATTATTGGTTTAAAAAAACTACCCAAGGAACAAAATTGGAACACTCAAGGAACAAAGGTGCTTTTTCAGGAGGCAACTGGACTTTCTTAGTTTTTTCTTTGAAGACATTTCACTCCTCATCCAATAAGCTTCTTCAGCTCTGATAGGATAGTGGGTAATGGAAGGATAAAAATTGAAGGATTTATCCTTCCATTCCCCACTATTCTGTCAGAGCTGAAGAAACTTTATGGATGAGGAGCGAAATGTCTTCAAAGAAAAAACAAGTAAGTCCAGTTGCCTCCTGAAAAAAACATCTTGGGACAACCATGACCTGGATGACTGAGAATTTCTACAGACACAAGGAACAAAAATGAAACAAAGTAAAAACGAGCCCCAAATAAAACTGGGAAAAAATAGAATGCTAAATGGTCTTTAAACTTGAGACAATTAATATGATTTCACTTCATGTCAAGAAGACAATACCATTGCAACACAGAAGAATCTATATATAGATATTTAGCTTTCGTTATTGATTTAGTTTACAAAAAGTCAGTTTCTAAACATAACATTAAACTTTGGCCACACAACATAATACTGATCAAGCTTTCCATTACGTCAGTAAAGGTCTAGTTCATAAGCAGAAAATAAATACATGTCATCCATGTAAAGTTTTAAATGGGGAAGGCACGGTATTCCCATTTTAAAAGAGTAATTTAAAAACTCATGCTCATAGTTCTTCATGTGATAAATTCCAAATGTTTGGCATATAATTCAAAATCACATTAATATCTTTAATCATATTACTGTTCCTAATCCAGTTTTTTCTTCTTCCATTCAATCATGTTCAATTCTCAAAGACTGTCTGGACAAGTCACTGAAGTTTTCTTGGCAAGGTTTTTCAGAAGTGTTTGCCATAACACTCTTCCTATGGCTGAAAGAAAGTGACTTGCCCAAGGTCACCCAGCCGGCTTTGTACCTAGGGTGGGACAGGAACTGGATATTTAAATGAATCTAAACTTCAAGTAAAACAGTATTTATAAATTTCCATTGATATATCTGAGTTTAAAGGATAAATAAGACTTACTCTAGTTAATTTGGTAATCTGATAAAGTAACCAACCATTTACTATATGATTTATAATGTTCATAATTAAAAAAACATGTACTCAACTCTAACCACTTTTATGCCCAATATATTCTATCAATACCTAATTATACAAGAAGATAATTGGTATTCGTGAAGATTCCAAGAAGTATCTTGATGAGAAAATAATTCTTTTTGTACTGATCTTGGCCAAATAATCAAAATATCACATTTTAGCCCAATTAATAAAGAAGAAGGAAATCTATGTTTGGCTAAGATATCATCCGATTTTTTTTTACTGTAATATGTGAAAGGCTTTGTTTGCATCCAACAAGACCTGATTATTTCAACTTTCTCAAAAAATAACAACCCATTGCCAATATATCAAAGGTTTGTTGCTCTTTTTCAAAACCAGGCTGTTCAGAATCAACAATGAAATGTAATTGTGTCTGTAATCTATGTGACAAGATTCACTGCCAAAAATTTGCATTAACATTTAAAAAGGAAATTGAACAATAGTTTGCCTGGACAGCAGAATGTTTGCTGGCCTTCAAAATTACAGCTATATAACCTTCATAAATGGAAATTTAGAAAAAACAAGACAACTAAGAGGTTAGTCAGCTGGTGGAATTACAGAAGGATATGAAGATTAAGGATAAGACTTGGTTACTGAAAAAATACAAGGGTCTGACACCATCTGGCGCTCTAGAGATTGCTAAACAAAGATTCATAGCAGCACTGGCTACCAGGCTAAGGAGACATAGTAAAGAAGCAGAGGCCAAGAAGATAAATGGAAGGAGGGAGTACTTCCATCACAGAGAAGTCTAAATCAAAAAATTGCACAGCCCCAAGCTAGATGGGGAGGGAAAGAAGTTCAGGGTGCCACACCCTACATTCTCCTAGAATATATCTACTGATTAGAAGGTTACAGCTTTAGTATGGCAAAATTTACCCACTAGGTAGAAGAAAATAAAGATAGGACTCAACTGCATTTTGTTGTGTCTTTTTTCTTTTAAAATGTGGTTAGCCCACACTGCACACAATACACAGTTTTCTACAAGGGAACAGGTACCTATGGTCATCCAAATGTTGCTGCACCACTAGCATCGTTCATCTTATGTTGGATGGAGCTGTGGGAGTTATTTACCAGTAATATTTGGTGAGCCACAGATCTTAATTCCTGGTATATATTTCCCGAAAAATCAATCATTTCCCCATGATAAAAGGGAGCATACATACAGCCACAACCCAAGAGGGTGGGGGAAGGATCATTTCATAGATTTTGTGCTGTCAAGTTGTTTTTGGCTACTAGCGACCATACAGCTTTTTTCCTTCTCCATCTCATAAATGGAAGACCAATATGACATATACCTTGCTTCTTACTGCTTTTTATTTTAATGATAGCGAACAAAATTTCAGTACTGCCAAATCCACAAACTGCACAGATGCTTTTATCAATAAAGATTCTCAAATATTTAAATTCCCAAGCTCAAAAGAAAATATTGCAGGTTGAACTACAATAAATGATGGCTCTGTGCACTATAAAAGTCCAGTTTTAATGTTAAATTAGCTCTGGAAAAAACATCTTATCTCAACCCAGTATTATGAGCCCTGGAACAGTCAACCCTCAGCCAATCTTCATCAAAGCCTGGCTGCAAAGTCAATAGGACAGGAACAGGAAAAAATTGCAAATCACCTGGAAATCTTTGAAAGATTAAATATAAATATATTTAACAATCTAAAAAGAAACATACAACTTATTCAAGGTTTATTAAATTCTGGATATTTTCAAATGGTATTAAGTTTACAACTACACTGTTTATCTTAGGATGATTCATATATGCAAAGAAGCTCCTTTTATCTGCATACTTTCTTTTTTCTTTGCAAGTTAGTCATGAAATGAAATGGTATTATGGTGTTCAATTATATGTTCTGTATATATTTCCATATGACACGTTTTATACAATCTTCAATAAGCTTGTTAATTTTGGGGTTCACATATGCACAACAGAAATCCATACAATTACATTATTTAACACAGAAATACAGTTGTATGTTCTTAAACTGTGGTTGCCTACAAGTTTTCAGCAAAGTAGGCTGCACTTCAGAAAATACTAAATTACAGCGAGAAAGCTAGTAAACAAATCTAGCTACAAAGATTTTAAGAATCAGTGTAAGACAAGCATGACATCAGTGACTATGCAAGATGTTCATTATACAAATCTAGGGCCTTTTTTTGTTAAGTATAAAATATCCATCTATGATAGATATGCTTAGAAGACACACTTTCTAAGTAATAGGTGCAGCAAACAAAAGCCCCAAGATTCTAAATCAGGAAATAATGATAAATACTTCTGGAGGTTTTTAAAAAGGTATAAAGAATATGTTAGATATCATCCTTTTGAATTAAGGGAGTTTTGAGGCTTTACAGAGTACAAATATTGGCATATGATCAATACCTGGATAGAATACATGATGTTCACCGAGGACAAGAATGCAGCACTCTCACTGAAATAGTTTAAAGCAACTTAGTAGGGAAAATCAGGAATTCAATAAACTTCCTGTTTACCCTTAGACATGATATAAAATAATAAGAAATAGCAAAAGGAGACTTCTTAAGGTCAAGTTTGACTTGTGATGCTATAGGAACATGTTCATGTAGTTTTCTTTGCAACAGAATAAAAGGGGATTGCCATTACCATCTTTAAGGATGATCTTTTTTTAATCGACCAATCTACTCTATAGCCCTGGAATTTCCTGGTGGCCTCTTATCCAAGTACTAATTAAGTCCAATACTGCTTGGTTTTTTTGAGATCAGCTAAGATCAACTAGGTGCTGCCACCTGCTGTGGGCAAAATAATGAAAGCCTTTTCATATAAATTCTATGGCTAGCTTCAGAAGGACTTAAATTTTTACAAGATTTGAGGGAAAGTAACACAAATAGCTCTAATGATAAACTAAAGCTGTTCCAGTAAGTTAAGTAGTGCACTGACGATAGGGCATGTTTCCCACCCACCCCCTTATCATTTCCTTTTATCATTTACACAGTATTTTGCAGAATTTCTCATACTCTGTATTTAATATAATCCTAAACTAAAACAGTATAATAAATTTCCTTTTTATAAACTTTGGAGAAATATTAAAATAGCAACTAATATATTCAGTGCAGGGAGTAAATGTGAACATCATTCTTAATGGTATTTCAATTAGCCAATGCATTGTGTTGGAGAGAAATATCCTTTTTAAAAAACTCAGCAACAACTCCACCTATAAACGAGTCCCTTGGACTGCAAGGCGAACAAACAAGTCAGTTCTAGAGGAGATCAACCCTGACTGCTCTTTAGAAGGCCAGATCCTGAAGACGAAACTGAAATACTTTGGCCACCTAATGAGAAGGAAGGACTCACTGGAGAAGAGCTAATGCTGGGAACGATTGAGGGCAAAAGAAGAACGGGACGACAGAGAACGAGGTGGCTGGATGGAGCCACTGAAGCAGTAGGCGTGAGCTTAAATAGACTCCAGAGGATGGTAGAGGACAGGAAGGCCTGGAGGAACGTTGTCCATGGGGTCGCGATGGGTCGGACACGACTTCGCAACTAACAACAAATAAACGAGGGAAAGGAGAAAGACATGCCCGATTAAAACCCGTTTACCCAAAATACAGGAAACTGGTGTCCTCCGGATATTTTGAACAACAACTCCCACAATCCTTTGCTATTCGCTAGGCTAACTGGGGCTGATGGGAGATGAAGTCCAAAACATCTGGAGGGCATTTGATTGTCTTTCTCATCTGACGTACATGCCTGAGCCGAGCATCGAGACCACACAGTTTGATCCTCATCGGTCAGCTCCTGCTCTACAGGTTGCTTGCTCCGAGTAGCAGCAAACCAACCCGAGTTTACTCAGATCGCTGAGGTGGGAATGCTTCGGAATGGAAAGCGCTCGGCCCAGACATGGCCTAGCCCCAGCTTCCCGCGCCCTAAGTTTGTGAGAAGACCGGCTCATTTCCCGCAAGGAGCACTTTTCCCGAGCAGCGGCCCCACCCCGGGCACGCCAGGAGTCGCCGCTTCCCCATCTCATGCACCTCCCGCAGCCTCAGCGCCACGAAGCGGCAACCCCGGAGAGGGTGTGGGGTGGAAAGAGGAGGGACGCCTGAGAGCCTTTCGCCAGGATTAATCTTCCAGGAAAAGGCATCCGGCGCCAAGGCCTCCAATTCCAGAAGGAAAGGAAAGGCCAGAATGCGGCGCAGAGGTCAGAGCCCGCCGATGCAGGGCCCGGCAAAGCCAAAGGCGGCCCGCGCGGCTTCTGGGTGTAGTCAGCGGGCAAAGCCCCCGGTGGCGCTTACCTGCATCGAGATGACCGGCTGACATGTCTGGTGTAAAAGGCAGCCGCTCCGCCCTCAAGCGCCCGGCTCCATAGCGCCCGCCGGGAGTGAGGGAAGAAACAAATCGAACGCTCCGCTCAGGTCTCTCTGGACACTTCCGGCCGTCTTAAAAAACTCACGCCCGAAAAACCGACATTCATCCCGTACAACACGCACGCGCCTTGACAACATTCCCTGCCGTGCGAAAGAAGTTCTTTCTACCCTCAACGCTCGCTCCCAACCGGAAGTACGTAAGAGCGTGACATTTCCCTTAGAAGCGGCGGGTGGGGAGGGGGGAGGAGGAGGAGGGAGAGGAAAGGAGGAGGAGGGGATTTTTGAAAGTTTTGCGCTGTACGCAAACGCCGTTCCGCTTGTCCCGGCCCTCTTCCTTATCCTCAGGGTGTCGCATTTAAAGGAGCCGCGTTTGTTTTGATGGCTCGTGGTGCCGCGCCTCGCGCTTTCCGCAGTCGCTGCCGTTAGATTCCCGACCGTGGAATCGTGTCTCATCCCAAGCGGGGTTCCAACGCTGACGGTGGATAAGGGAGACCTGCTGCCCAAAGCATCGGGAGAGGGAGAGGTTGGGGAAAAGGGACTGCGTTACAACCGACGGCGCGACTCCGCTGTCGCTCTTGCCGTAGTTTACTGCAGTGTTTGTTGTTCAACCCCAGCAGTGACGGTTCAAGCCTCCTCCATCGTGTTAACAAGAGGCTATTTTATCCGCTTTACAGGCAGGAAGGTAACCTGGGCTTGTTTCCCTATAGTGAGGAACTGGAGGATGGCACCTCAAGCAGCTGATTTATTTATTTATTTATTTTTATTATATTTTATTTTAGGAAATTTATATTGTCACCTATTTGCACATGGCGACTCAAGGCGGCTTACTAGAGCAGGGGTCTCCAACCTTGGCAACTTTAAGCCTGGAGGACTTCCCAGCCAGCTTTGCTGGGGAATTCTGGGAATTGAAGTCCTCCAGGCTTAAAGTTGCCAAGGTTGGAGACCCCTGTACTGGAGTATAGAAACCTCGTATATAAAACAATAAAACTAATAAAAGAATAATCATATAATAAAATAACCCTGACAACAACACAATACACAAGCCATTTAATGGGCTCCATCCCACTCTGGGTTCCCCAGGCCCACTGGCAGAACCAGGTCTTCAGCGCCTTCCGGAAGAGTGTTAGCATGGAGGCCACCTTAATCTCTGGGGGAATGAAGTTCCAGAGAAAGGGAGCCACCATGGAGAAGGCTATTCTTCTGGGTCCCACCAAGTGTATCTTGGTGGGATGGGACCTGCAACATTCCTTGCCTCCCTGCTCTGGTGAGTCGGGTAGATGTGACTGGCAAGACGCAGTCCCTCAGATAACCTGTTGTCAAACCATGAAGGGCTTTAAAGGTGACAACCAGCACCTTGAATTGCACCCGGAAGCAAGTCGGCAACCAATGCACCTTCTGCAGGAGACCTGATACATGTGCACACCAAGGTCTGCACAAAACTTTGCAGGCCACTGCATTTTGCACCAACAGGAGCTTCTGGATGCTCTTCAAGGGCAGCCCCATGTAGAGCACATTGCAATAGTCAAGATGGGAAGTGACTAGACATGAGTGACAATGCTAACTAGCATTGACTGATTTGATCTCCATGTGCTTAGGCAAAAAATGTTAACAAGTGATTCTTCCAATTTGGGCCAGAAACCAAGAGACTGCGAATTCTAATCTTGTCTTAGCCATGAAAGCCAGCTGGATGACTTTGGGGCAATCACTCTCTTTCAGCCATGATGTCAGACAACAAGCCAGTCAATTCCTGTTACAACCAAATAGATCAACACTTGATCCTTAAAAAAAATGGACTTGAATGAAAATGCTAGGGAAAAAAAACTTCTTCAGATGCTCAAAATGTCTGGCATATTGAAACTGTTGAAATCAGTAAATTAGACTTCAAGCTCATATATCAGATGGAAATAAGACACTAAATTTTAGCAATAGCTTAGCTGCCTTTGTTGAGTCCTCTTTTCCACTAGGACAGTGTTTTCTGCCTCAGCAACTTTAAGATATGTGGACTTTAATTCCCAGGCTAAATTTCTCCATGCTGGCAGAGGAATTCTGGAAGTCCCCACATTTTAAAGTTGATGAGGTTGAGAAACATTGGATTAGTGATTACAAAGTGAAATACTAGGTTAGATAGTATTCCAGGGCTACACCAATAAATTGGATTTCCTTGGGGAAATGTGAAAAATTTGACACAAAATCTTATAAAATGTTGTTCCGTGTTGTTCTAGCATGATATTATTTTCATTGTACAGAAATATAACTATTTGTAAAAAAAATGAAAATATATTGAAGTACCTACCCAAGATAAAATAAGTACTTTCGTGGAATATTGAACATCTTATGCATGTTTTGCTGAAAATGAAAAGAGCTAAGATAATGTTTTTAGACTGCACAATTGGAACAATATTAAATAAGGAGTTGAATGGATTATTGTTATGTTGAAGAGAGAGGGACAATAATTTTGATTGTAATTGCTATAATGAAGTCAGAAGTCATTCTTTTAATTATCTTTGTTTGCTTCTTTTCCTTTAACTTTTGTTTCCTGCACTTTTTCTTTCTTCTTCTTTCTTTTTATATTTCTTATTTTTCTTTTATTCAAGTAATTCACAGTGCAACAGTGGAAAACCTCTTTACAGCCAGGACCCAATAGCACTGGAGAAACAATCTCTGAAGGTACTTCCTATCCACCCACCAAATCTGGGCATAGAGCTCCAATGATCTGCCCTTTGGGATTGCATTGTCCTTATGTGTTACAGCATCATTACATAATGCTTTAGTGCACCATGATACTGATCCTGGCTCATGAAGGCAAACTCCAGAGACCATTGTCAAAAAAGCACCCATGCTTGTGCTACAGTTTTGCTGAGCCATGTGAGACTGATAGCCATCCAGTGTTACCCTGTGGTAAGATGTGCAGCCAACAAATTTAATAAATAAAAAAAATAATAAACATCCTAGGGAAGCTCCATAAAAAGGGGATCTGTCTAGGAATTGCAGTCTTCTTCTGCATGTTAGCTTCAGCACCCATGGCTACATATGTTAAGGGGCAAAATATTTGTAGATAAAGCCAGATTCCACATTCTTACCACCTTGGAAGCTTAGTTAAACAAATCATGGATTGCACAAATCATGGATTGAATAGTTCATTCAATCAGTTATGGTTTCTTTGAATTTGTCATCAGCACTAACTGGAAAGTTGCATTTCAAAGTAGTATCTCTTTTTAGATAAGGGCACTCTATAGTCTCCTGGATGATCGTGTTACTTTCAAATATTAAAAGTAAACTCTGTGTGTCTGAGTATATGTGATTAACACTGATTCTACAAATCAGAGAGGGACATATTAGTCTTGTAAGTCTTCCTCTTAATTCCTGGTTCATACTGTTTTATTCTCAAGGATTAATGGTAAACCTTCACTGTCTTATTTTCCAATAAGCCCTTGATGACCTCTCTCTTTTCATGTGTCTAAGATCAGTACTAATAAATCAGTACTATTTTTATTTGTAATAAATAAGTACGCACCAGATCTGTATAAGCAAGTATTTTACTTCCCATTTTTCTTGACCATTTCTTGGATATAGTCTAATTCTGCAGCGAATTTTCCCTTTCATTTTTGCATTAACCAGTTTACAATTTTTTGACAGGAAATTACAAGTCTTCATCAGTTAAAACATTGTCAGTCTGGAAATTACAAATTTGTGCCAGCTAAATCAAGTAAAAGTTGGTTTAGTTTCACAAATCTTAGGCTAGTTGTTTCCTATTACAGCAATATTTTGATAGAAAATCATAAATCTTTTATGACTATAATTTATTAAAAAATACTACTCTATCAGTGTTTGTAGCATAAAATCTGAAGATTGGGATACTTCAATAGCTTATATGTGGTGTTTGTTAGGTTTATACTCTACTTTTCCTATTGGATTACTTAGAATTACTACAAGCCTCTGCAAGATTTTAACCAATGTTTTCATACAAAATCAGAAGCCAGTATTTGTAAGCAAAAAATCTTTTTGACCTAAACCTATTTTTGCAGTATTAAATTCATCAGTACAAAATATATGGCTTTTCTCTCTCCCTTTTTCTAGCAAACATACAAATTAGTCATTCAAACCAGTGATGTCATTTTCTGGCCATTTTTAGTAGGCAGAAAGGGCAAGGAAACATTGTTCCCAGAACCTAACGTTATAAAGCACTGCCCATTTCTCCAAATTTGGATCATTGCCAACCCTTGATGCTATTAAATTCCTGGATATATGAGATAGTTTTTCCTTCCAACCCATTTATTTTTTTAAAAATTATACACATTTTAAAGAATATAATAAGCTATATTTCTTTATTGTGGCCTGTCTACCATCAAAGTCAACCAAAGTGGTGAAGTCAGCATTGCCTAATTTAATACCCTCCAGATATGTTGGAATGGCAGTTTAAAGAATTCCAGGCTGTGTAACATAACAACATAACATAACATAACATAACATAACATAACATAACATAACATAACATAACATAACATAACATAACATAACATAACATAACAACAGAGTTGGAAGGGACCTTGGAGGCCTTCTAGTCCAACCTCCTGCTCAGGCAGGAAACTCTACACCATTTCAGACAAATGGCTATCCAACATTTTTTTTAAAATTTCCAGTGTTGGAGCATTTACAACTTCTGCAGGCAAGTTGTTCCACTTATTAATTGTTCTGTCAGGAAATTTCTTAGTTCTAAGTTGCTTCTCTCCTTGATTAGTTTCCACCCATTGCTTCTTGTTCTACCCTCAGGTGCTTTGGAGAATAGTTTGACTCCCTCTTCTTTGTGGCAACCCCTGAGATATTGGAACACTGCTATCATGTCTCCCCTAGTCCTTCTTTTCATTAAACTAGATATACCGTGTTCCTGCAACCATTCTTCATATGTTTAGCCTTCAGTCCCCTAATCATCTTTGTTGCTCTTCTCTGCACTCTTTCTAGAGTCTCAAGATCTTTTTTACATCATAGCGACCAAAACTGAATGCAATATTCCAAGTGTGGCCTTACCAAGGCATTATAAAAGGGTATTAACACTTCATGTGATCTTGATTCTATCCCTCTGTTTATGCAGCCCAGAACTGTGTTGGCTTTTTTGGCAGCTGCTGCATACTGCTGGCTCATATCTAAATGTAACTGTTCAAAGCATTTGGGGGAAGCTAAGATAGAAAAGCTGTGTTAGCTCAAAGAAAACATCTTAAGATTCCAGGGAAACAGGAGTGTATTGGTATACTCCTGTGAGTCAAGCTCAGTGTCAACTCTTGGTGACACATTCTTTCCTGTGGTAACAATATGGAAGTGGTTTACTATTGCCTTCTTCTGACATGTTGTGGGTAGTGAATAATTCCTAATTAGAAAGATGTGGAGATGGGGTGTTAAACTAATTTGGATACCCATATTAAGGCCTCTGAAGACCAACATATGGAAAAAATGATCCATTTTGTTTATAAGGTAGACTACATTATAAGGTAGTCCTCGACTTACAACAGTTCATTTAGTGATAATTCAAAGTTACAACGGCACTGAGAAAAGTGACTTATGACTGTTTTTCAGACTTATGATTGTGGCAGCATCCCCACAGTCACATGATCAAAATTCAGGTGCTTGCCAACTGATTCATATTTATGACGGTTGCAGTATCCCGGGATCATGTGATCACCTTTTGTGACCTTCTGACAAGTTAATTCAACAATGAAGTCAGATTCACTTAACAACCATGTTACTAAAGTAACAAATGCAGTGATTCACATAACAAATGTGGCAAGAAAGGTCTTAAAATGGGGCAAAATTCATTTAACAAATGTCTCACTTAGCAACAGAAATTTTGGGCTCAATTATGGTCATGAGTTGAGGACTACCTATAGAGAGAAAGGGTGCATGTATTTTATAAATGTGGGACTTGATTATGCCTAGTGACTCCTGATTTACACTAAGATAGAACTTGTACCTCACCTACTATCTTTCTTGTGCTGTGATTTTATAATTTATATCATACTATTTAGTTCAGAAGTGGATTAGTTAATAATTAAGAATACTGAAGTCTGAGAAAATAAAAGCTGTGATTATGTGCCATCATGTTGTTTTGACTCCTAGCAGCCATACAGATTTTCTTCATGAAAAATATCTATAGAATCCTATACAATCTAAAATCTCTATCAAACTTTGATGGAAAAATACCGTATTCAAATTTGGGCAGGTTATAGCTCTATGTTAGAACAGTTCCAGGCACTAGATGGCACTGGGTACTTGATCACAGAATTATGCTAGATTCCAAGTTTTAAAAAAAATTCTGGGAAAAAGTAATGATAAATTTAAACAAGATCATGAAAGAATAAGGATATTTCTGTGACAGAATAACTAAGCAATAGACTTTTAAGTGGTAGTGTTTGAAAATGCAAGCTAGCTATTAAGGAACAATTATAGAATGAATATATAGAACTATAGAATGAAGGGAAACACTTTCAAATTTAGAGACAAATACTGAAAATACCATGGACTAGAAAAAAAATCATTTGCTTGGAGGAAATTAAAATTGATTGCTTCCTTGATGTATAGAGTAAGCAGATATATAATATCTGGATATATAATAAAAGAAGTTTAGAAAGTAGTAGTAGTATTTACGTATTTGGTCAATGACTAGCAAAAGATTGGCCTAAAATAAGATTGGCAAGTTTGAAAGAAGTAAAAGAACAGATTAAGCATAGGAAAGGTCAGAGAGTTTACTAGATTATCCTTTAAAGTAGGGGTCTCCAACCTTGGCAACTTTACGCCTGGAGGACTTCAACTCCCAGGATTCCCCAGCCAGTTTTGCTGGCTGGGGAATCCTGGGAGTTGAAGTCCTCCAGGCTTAAAGTTGCCAAAGTTGGAGACCCCTCCTTTAAACAATTGAAAATTCTCCTGGGAAATTGGTTGATGAAAGCATTAGTTTGTTTAGATACCAGAGATTGGTCCAACTTAATGGCTGCATGGAAATTTGCTTAAAATATAGAAGTAGAACAACATATTAGAAGTGCTGAATTTGTAATAAATGTATAATGTTAATTTTGCAAAAGAAAAATGGCATTGTATTTCAAATTACCACCCTCTCCATGCTTTCTCAAGTGCTAGACTATTTTCGCTTTTTTCTGAATCTATCTTTTTGAGGGAAATTTATACTGGAAATTCACTTTCCCCCACATTTATCTACACATCTATAGATTATGTGGGAGAAAACAAGTGAACACTTAGCACTGCTATTCTCTCAAAGATCATTAATTTCCAAAACAGGCAGTGGGCTGAAATCCACTCTGTCATTAGCCACAATAAAACCACACAAACTACATATTTATTCCCAGCTGACATTTAAACCTACATGTAATTGGAAATGATTTCAGTCATCAAAAGCTTTTGAAGCATAGTACTTGGGAAGGATTCGTCAAACTTTTTCAGGTCACTCTAACCATTACTTTAAAAAAAAGCCATCTTCCTACCACTTAGACACAGAGTGATGACATATCATGAGCAACATGCCCTTGGGGAGAAACTTCTGAATGTCAACTGACAAACCCCATTCTTTCTGCTGTATCTTAGAAAAATTGCTATGGACACCACCAACTTTCTTTCGATTAAACCTTTTTCCCTGTATTTTACAGAACCTCATTATTTTCTTGCAGAACTCCAGAGTTCCCTGAAATTGAAATAATCTGAGAACCCGTTCCCTGAGGGAACGGAAAATGCTTACCCACTTCATCCAGAGGACTACCTGTAAGAAGAGGAGGGGAAATACTGTGTCCCCCTTTCCTGTAAAGCAACAACAGACATATTTTTCTTTTTTAGTGATTAAATTAGGGAATGTTCTAATTTTATCCTTTGATCTAGCAATCAATGTTATTTGAAGATAGTTCAAACCTGAGCAAGAGTAGGAAAAAGAGATGGAAAAAGGAAAAGAGGTTGACTGGATAGATGTATCCATGACCCCTTGTTTTAGTTATATTTCACCTATCTACATTGTGACTGTCCCACTAATTACTATTTGAATCCTTTAGGAAAGTTTAGCTTTTATTTGCATACACAGCAATAAGTCTGAAGAAATAAAAATAGTTCCAGAAGTCAGACTGGGAAAATGTTTTAATAGAGATTTTTCACATAATTCATTTTTTGTATTACATGCTCCAATGCACATCAGAAATAGAAATAATATGCAGTCAATGGAATAAACAAACTAGAACTGGTATGTCTTCTTTTATCAAAATATATATTGAGAAAGCAATTTACCCACTGAGCCACAGCGGCACAGTGGTTAGAATGCAGTACTGCAGGCTACTTCTGCTAACTGCTGGCTGCCTGCAATTTGGCAGATCGAATCTCACCAGGCTCAAGGTTGACTCAGCTTTCCATCTTTCCGAGGTCAGTAAAATGAGGACTCAGATTGTTGGGGGTAATCTGCTGACTCTGTAAACTGCTTAGAGGGCTGTAAAAGCACTGTGAAGCGGTATATAAGTCTAAGAGCTATTGCTTTTGCTAAAGAGAGGTAATTAGTTTGAATTAACTAAATCTAAATAGAGATGTAAGATACAATCCTTCCATAACTGAATTATAACATCTTCATGCTAAAACTCTTTTTAATTTTTTTTATTGAAATATGACAAATGTCACTTTTGTTATTTGTAGGTTGAATGACAAGTATAGTAATGCTTACAATGTTACAGACTGCCAGCAGATGGCAATACTGATGCACTAAAAGCTCTGGTGTGTTCCTTAGCATCTTTCACTTTAGTTGGGCAGAAACTATTGTGGAAAAAGATTATATTTGTTATAGTAGTGAATATCTGTAGCTCAGGTATAGGATGAGGGTAAAGGTTCGTTCTCCTAGCCTGAACGGAACATTCAGAAACCAACCCACAAGCTTCGAGAACGAACCTTTTACCTTCATCCTACACCTGAGCACAGATATTCGCTACTATAGCAAAGCTACAAGGGCTTAAACTTGCTCATTGCTGGGAGACGATCATCAACCTACGAATAGCTACACTTCCTCCTATATGAAGATGATACCTAGTCTGATAATTAAACATTTGAAAACCAACCCACAAACTCAGAGAATGAACCTTTAGTCTCAAATATTGTATTATTTGTGAAATGGAAGTCTGCAGAAAAGTGTGTGCAATGTGCTTTAAGTATTGTGCCATGATTGAATTTTGACTGCCAAAAGAGTCCCTCCAGTTGAAATTCGCTGCTGAATTATGTGGTTTATCTAATGACTACGTTGATGTTAAGTACTGTGCATTGCTAGGTCAAAAAATAGAAAGATGATGGACCTAGAAGAGCTTGTTTGTATGAACAACAGTGAAGTGAACAACCTGTGACAGTAACTGACAAGTTTCACATGGGAAAGGTTGATGAACAGATTAACTAACAGATCACTTAAAGAGAAACTACTGTCAAGCTTGGCATTTCACAGGAAATACAAATTATGTTATTGATATTCAATATTGAAAGATTTGTACAAAATGAGTTTGTTGCATGCCAACAGCAGACGTATATAGCAAATGGTATTAATTACAGGGAGAAAAAAATACAGATAACAAAGTAATTCATTTCAAGAATTATCGTCTTTTTTCATTTATTATATCATTTAATGTTATAGAGATGGAGGGTTATTTTTAACTGAACCCTAATAAATTTGACTCTGTTTAGCATTTTGGAATCACTCAAGGTGAGCCAGGTATAATAGACTGTAAATAATTTTAAAGTATATTTATTTATTCAAATAGATTTGTACATATTTACATAGATTTAAAGAACATTCAATTCTGGGTCATTTATGTATCAAAGCCAGAAAAATAAAAGAACATGTGCATCCAGAAAAACCATACAAAACAGATTATATGTCTCTTTGGGGAATATTATGTCAGGATGCAGGATTCATGTCCAAGAAGAAGCTACACTAATTCTGATCAAAAAAGCATGATCAATGCCAACTCTGTACTGTGTTGTGGCCTGAAACCCAACAAGAATGGGTCCAGATCATCTATTTTCTTCAAGATACTCTGGAACTGCTGCATCACAACTTTTTTAACAATCTTCCCTAAAAAAGAAGGGAAGGGAATTCTGAACAATTGTTCAGAATTATAGCTTCTTAAAGAGGGAACACGCTACTGTGTCCTTCAGAGTCACAAGGAGCACCCCATTTCTCAAAGAAGCTAATGGATCCAAGCACAAGTCACCTCCCAAGCAGTTTTAACCACCCAGGAAGGGCCTAGCAGCTAGCTCTTACAGTTTCCCAGCTCGCAATCTGAAAGACCTGCCCATTGATCATTATAAAAATTTTAAAAAACAGCAAGTATAAAAGTATTCCTTATTCTACTTTACAAGTGATATTTTAATTAGTTTTGCCAGTTTTAGTAGTAATCAATAACATACATAGTATGAATAGTTTTTATAATTGTTTCCCATTATCTATACATTATCTTTCTCTTTTCCAATAGGCAATTAGATTCATTACATTGGATTAGCCACTGGGTTTCAATAATATACATAGCAGTTGGCCATATTTGAGAAAGCTTGTTTTCAGGAAGGCTGAAATTGATATTTAAAAATTCATAATTACTTAAATTTAGTTTAACTACAGAAAATAAATCAATTATAAAACTTGTACAAAATTAATTCAGTTCTAATCTTATTTTCTTTATATTCTGGTAGATGCTAAGACAAAGCCTGTATGGAGAATATGTCTGACCTGGGGATGTGGTGCAGTGGTGGGTTTCAATTTTTTTTACTACCGGTTCTGTGGGTGTGGCTTGGTGGGCGTGGCATGGCTTGGGGGTGGCTTGGTGGGGGTGGCAGTCCAGGGGAAGGCTACTGCAAAATCCCCATTTCCTCCCCAATCTAGGGGAAGGATACTGTAAAATCCCCATTCCCTTCCCAATCCAGGGGAAGGATACTGTAAAATCTCCATTCTCTCCCCAATCCAGGGGAAGGATACTTCAAAATCCCCATTAACTCCCCAATCCAGGGGAAGGATACTACAAAATCTCCATTCCGTTCCCAATCCAGGGGAAGGATACTTTAAAATCTCCATTCCCTCCCCAATCCAGGGGAAGGATACTGCAAAATCCCCATTTCCTCCCGATCAGCTGGGACTCGGGAGACAGAGACTAAATGGGGGCGGGGCCAGTCAGAATTTTTACTACCGGTTCTCTGAACTACTGAAAATTTCCGCTACCGGTTCTCCAGAACTGGTCAGAACCTGCTGAAACCCACCTCTGATGTGGTGGCACAGTGGCTTAATGATGCTGAAACTGCTGGCTAGAAATGGTCTGCACTCCAGCAGTTCAAGGCTAGCTCCACAAGACAGGGTGAGCTCCCGTAACTCATACCCTAGCTCCTGCCCACAAAGCAGTTTGAAAGCAAGCAATATTGCAAGTAGATAAATGGGTACCATTTTGGTGGGGAAAACCTTGCTGCGCTCATGTGTGTAGAAAGCAGAAGCTGGCACTGGACTTGGCTGACACGAGGCAACATAACACGAGGTGAGGCAAGACTGGCGGAGGAGCCTGGAAGAGCCAGCAACCTGAGCTCTGCTAGTCAGCTGGTATAAGCTAGTTTGCTCTCTTTGGTGCACCATAGGCATGCAAGCACTGAACAGAATAAACTAGCAATGAATGCTGTCAGGACTGCATTGTGTCTAGCATTTGTAAATTTCCCTGACATTGTATGCCATACACTAAATAAACAAATGTCTGACCTTTTTGCTATTACTTTACAGACATGAAGCATCCTACAATTTGACATACCTTCAGCTCTCAGACCATGTATTTAAAATGCATTTAAATAAACTGCCACACAAGAGTTAACTACTAGTTAGTAGGCAGCAGATCTATTATGATTGTAAAAAAGTAGACTATAACTGAAAATGGCCTGTATTATCAATCAGAGTGGTATCCTTTAAATTAAATTACTGTTTCTAAGTCTACAGATCTACATAGTCCCATATCATTTAAAAATAAAATTTATAATTTCAGAAGACAATTTTAAACATTTATGTTAAAATATACAGTGTACTTGATCTCTTAATAAGAATAGTACAATGCGTTTCTTATCGTTAACTATTTATTAGTCAACTGAAACCACCGCTGGCTTTAAAACCATTATATTTACTCAATGTATATATTTATCTTCTATTTTTATCTATTTGACTTTCTAATGGGCATTCCCATCCTTGTCAATTATTGTAAGCAAATGTGGTCAGAAGCTTCATTTTGTACAGTAAGTAGATAGGTTAATATCATATTTGGCTATGAATTAAATAGAAACTTCCTTAAGTTGCACTGTAGTTAATTTAATTTATTAGGTTAATTAATAGAAAGTATTTAGATCTAAGAAGAGCCAGTTTGTTTCATTACTATTTGAACAGCATAAAATGAAAATAAAAGCCTTAATTTGGGGGCTACATATAAAACTGCTACAGCTCAGTGGTGACAGCAAAAGAACACTTCCAATTCTTCCTAAAGCTTCCAATTCTTGCTAAACAATTATGTTCTTTTTGTAGGTCAGACAGTAAATCGTTTCTCAACATACAGTTATATTTTGGCTATCCTAAGACAGTTCTTTAAAATGACTACAGTACTTAAATCCAGTTTTTTCCAGACTGTTTACAGAACAATTATTATCTAAATAGCATAGATTCCATTGATTTCTAGTAAGGCCATTAGATTAAACGATTTTAGCTACTCATTGTTTCTTGAAATAACTAATGAGAAAAAAAACATTAGCAGTTAAATATGCTGATATAGTGTCTCAATGTTTCCAGCAGTAAATTCCAGAATCATACTATGAAAAAGTGCCTTTGCTTAAATTTGTCTTAATCTGTGACAACCTCCATACAGATTTTTTTTAATATTTAAAAATTCCACTGCTCAAAATTATTGGTTTCAAATAATTACATTTTTTCCAACAACTCGCCATTTTTTAAAGTTGAACAATTTCATTAAGTGATCACCTATTGTAATTTATAGACCTTTCTCTATGAATTTAAAATGTTTTTAAAACTATTACTGCAATTACTATTGCCATGTTTTGTGATAATAAATTCCATAGCTTAACTGTGCACATCACTAAAAGAAGGATCACTAAAAGAAGGATCACTTCCTTTTATTTTTTGTCTCCCACTGTTGAGTTTCACTGGATATCCCAGTGTTTGAAGCAATACAACAGGCAGGGGCTATTTTCAAATATGTTTACAATAATAGATGAATAAAAGTAATATGGAAATCAGTATTTTTGATTCCTTATTTGCTCTGAAGATTTGGGGAATATATTCTGGAATATTGTGGAAGCCCATTTGGGATGTTATAAATTAGTTTACTTTACTTCGTCATTGCATCTTGTACAACAAAATTAAATGCCATCTTCAGTGTACATTATAACTATAAAACACAAACACACATCCTTCACATTCTATATAATTGAATTGAAAACCTCCGATATTAATATTGCACTATATAGTAGAATTCAATTCAATTCAATGCTCTGGGATAGAAGCTGCTTTTCAGCCTATTTGTCCTTGTTTTTATTGTCCTGTACCATCTGCCAGATGGTAATAGTTCAAAAAAAGGTGCCCAGGATGAGATGGATCTTTAAAAATGTTTTGACTTTCTTAAGGTAGCAGGAGGTATAAAGCTCTTCCAAAGAGGGGAGAGGGTAACCAATGATCCTCTGGGCAATGATGTTAACCCTCTGGAGCGCTGTGCAATTGGCAAACCATACACAGGTGCAGTATGTTAAAATACTCTCCATGGTGCAGCGGTAGGTCACTAGCAGTTTTTCATTCAGTTGTTGGTTACTGAGAAATCTCAGATAGTATAATCTCTGCTGGGCCCTTTTGCCTAGTGCTGTAATGTAAGCGCCCCAGGTCAGGTCCTTTTTTATGGTAACACTCAGAAACTTAAAACTGGCCACTTGCTCTACTTGGTCTCCGTTGATAAGCAAAGGCTGGATGTCTGATCTATTCCTTCTATAGTCCATTATAAGCTCCTTGGTCTTATTGGTATTAAGGATCAAGTTATTGTCTCCACACCACAAAAGCAAATGGTCCACCTCATCTCAATAGGCAGACTCATCGCCCCCACCCCCATGAATCCCACCACTGTTATATTATCTGCAAATTTAGTAATAGTATTACAGGCATGAGTGGGAATGCAGTCATGCACATAAAGAGTATAGCCTAGAGTAAGGGACTTGACATGCAACCCTGTGGTGTACCAGTGTTAAGAATAAGGGCTGAAGAGAGATGATTAGCTAATCTGACCCTCTGAGAGCAGCCAGACAGGAAAACCATAATCCAAATGCAGATTGAATAAAAAAGCCCAAGATCCATGAGTTTAGACAATAGTCTATGTGGAATAATCAGAAATAACTACAGCAATAACCTAGCTCCCCAAACTAAGCTAATACTAATTCCTTTGCACAGGACCATAACCCATCTATCCCCACCTCCATTAACGTAGCAATTTTATTTATATGTATTTTTCTTTTAAGAGCTTATATCTCCCATCTCTCGATTATCTCTATCTTGCTCTTTTAAAAATCCCCTCCTAAAAAGTAACTTGTGCAGAAAGTAAAGAAGTAGCCTAAAATCACCCGGCGAGAACGAGTATGTGAACCCGGCTCTCCTCATCCCTAAAACAACGCGCGAGCCGTTGTGTCGCTCCCATCTCAGCCGTCGCGTCGTCTATGTCGCCGTTCAGCGCGAAGCCAAACTTTCTCCCCTTCCCATCGACCCGCCCCCACTCCCGTCTCACCCTCTCCCAGCCCTATCCCGAGGCCCGCTTCCCCTTTCAACCCAAGTCTGCCCTTCCTTCTGTGAAAGACTGACCAAGAACTGCGGTTGCGCGCCAGACGGGGAGACGCGCATTGGGGCGCAGTGCGCCTGCGCAGCTCTCTCCCCCCCCCTCTTTTTTTTCTACACATGCTGCTGTTGCTGACTGAACATCACCTGCACGGTGTCTCCCTGTAAGGTACGTTCCGGGTTGCGTCGTGAGAGTCGCTGTGGGGTGTGGGAAAGGCTTGTTCCGTTCCTTCAAGGCTGATCCGTCCGTCCTTCCTCGCCCTGCGTGCCTTGTGTTTGAACTCATTCGGGGAAGACAAGAGGTAAAAAAAACACAACATCTTCTCGCCAGGGAGGACTTCCGCGGGAATATTCCTGTATTCAGCTCTCCCCAGTCGAGCCCTTAATCCGTTAATAATCAGGGCAGCCATCTGGAAGACCCCTCGCTGCGGGAGGCTGCTGCCGTCCCTTCGCGTGGCCCGGATGTTCCCCCCCCCCGACAGCCCTGTTAGGTACTCGCAGGCCCCCTCGGAGCGGAATGCTTAATACCTCTCAGGTAGATGTTCTTGTGGAGCCCTTGGGGCTCTCTGAGCTTGGTGGTTTCCAGACGTTTCGTTACCCGACCAGCTAAAGACCGTCTCTTCTGTCGGTTACAGGCTTCTCTGCCCTTCGGGTGTGATGGAGCTCCTGCGAGAAGGGGGTGGGGGATTCAACGCAGAAGGAAAAGGGGAAAGGACACGGCGCGATGGTCGATCTCTGACCGTTGAATGAAGCCCAGGGCAAAGGCCACCGTAGCCGCCGCGCTCTCTTTGTGAAAAAATTCGGAAGGAGAAGAGTGCAGGCTACCCTCCTTCTGCCGCTTCGCCTTGTGCACATAAAGGGAGTCCGACTGAAGACTGTTTGGGAAAAGCATTGGGATTTAACAGAGAGAGAGAGAGAAAATGGAAACTCGCATTGAAAGGTTTCAGACAGTCTCAGAAGGTCTCAATAAGCTGTAGGATGTTTTTGTGTTTGTTTGTTTTTTGACGCGGTACGATTCTTTATGGATATATTTGTAATCTTGCTCACGACCTACCTGCATCCTGTTTTCCTTTGCTCAACACCCCCCCCCCCCGTCCCCAAAGAGTCCAGCCATCTGATGAAGTGTGCTGTAGTTTACAAAAACTAGTGCCTTTTAATAAAATAAAACGCTAGTGTTAGTGGGGAAAAGTGCTGTTTTTCGTTTTTTGCCACTTTGCCGTTCTCCTCTTGCCAGGGAGGCAATGATTGAAGGTAGTAAATCTTTTCAAGGCTGTAATTTAAACAAGCACCATACAAAGTCCTAAAACTGGTGGGATATCTGTGTAAATTTGTATTAGGGTAGATTTCAAAATTTCCTATTATGACGCTCTTGTAACAAAACATTGTTTGTGCTAGAGGTCTTCCACCATCTTTTTCTAATGTTTATGTTGCATGCTTTTGTTGAGGAGAAAGAAATGTAGCTAAAGCCACTAACAAAAATAAGAATTATTTTGTTTGCAGGCAATGGTAGGTGAGTTAATGAATAGCCACATTAGACTTTTCTCTTGGGAGTACTTAGTCCCAAGTGATTTACAGCTCAGATATAGTTGCATCTCTTTATTTGACCTGGATTTACCTGGTTTGTTTCAGACCTATTGTTTGTGAATAGAAGCTGTTTTACCATTTAATATTTTACAATGGGGTTGTCATCTGAATCATCCCTCTTTGCTTCTCCCGCCCCCATGTTAATGGGATTTGCCTTCTTTGCTTTTTATATGTTAATATCTTTTCTTATTTTCAGATGCATATTCTGTTTTTTTCTAAAATGTGGAAGGGGATTCTAGTCAGTGTTTATAGAAGGCCCATACCTTTCCTCATAATCTGTTAACCAGCAACATTGAATGCAGTATATTTTCATGGTATAGCCAATATATTTGAAGTTTTTTACTGAAGACTTTTTTTATACAACAAGAAATTGCTGGAAGGTTAAAATTAAGTGTACATCTAAGATATTGCACCAATTAGCACTCTTATAAGGTAGTTTGGTAAATAAATAATATTCAAATTACAAGATTAAAAGTTGTGTTTACACTGTGCTGATTAGGACACCTTTGGAGTGTTATGTCCAATAATAGATGTAACATTGTAGGTACCCTTGTACTGGGTCACTAATTTGGATGACAAACATTCAATAAAAGTAATCATGATTATAAGAGTTTTGAAAAGCAATTCATATATCTGTTGAAAGAGAATATATGTTATGTTTGGTGAAGTTCAAATGAAAAAAATGTCTCTACATGTGAAAATCTGATGCAGAAATGGCCTCAGATTTGTAAATATGGGGCATGAATGGTAGGATTAGAAGCACTGCACTGAAATTCTAAGCATCCAGATTTCAGCTAAATATTAGAAAATTGTGAAGGAGCTTTTGGAAGGAATGCAGTCAATCCTCCCCACTTTTTAGATCATGACTGAAGTCAAAGACTATCTATGAAATTTGTTTGCTGCTCATCTCACTGCAAGGCAAGTTTGGACAAAAAGTGTTGTGAATCTACAACCTAGTATAATTTTCCTCCATCCAACCTCATTTTTGACAAGTGGTGTAGAAATCACCCGAAACACATGGCATCCATATCACTGATTGGTCAGTTTGAATTTTCTTGCAAACTACCTTTACCTCCCAAGGAAACTCCCTATTGGATTATTGTATCTTCAGGAGGCTAGCAGATAGTGAAAGCTGAATGTAGTATTCAGGGTATTCTCTCAAATTTCAAGATTCCTAATAAGTAAAGCAGCTAAACCTGACAAATATTAATTAAGGTAAAGGTAAAGGTTCCCCTTGCACATACATGCTAGTCGTTGCCGACTCTAGGGGGCGGTGCTCATCTCCGTTTCAAAGCTGAAGAGCCAGCGCTGTCTGAAGACGTCTCCGTGGTCATGTGGCCGGCATGACTCAACACCAAAGGCGCACGGAACGCTGTTACCTTCCCACCAAAGGTGGTCCCCATTTTTTCTACTTGCATTTTTACGTGCTTTCGAAACTGCTAGGTTGGCAGAAGCTGGGACAAGTAACGGGAGCTCACCCTGTTACAAGGCAGCATTAGGGATTCAAACCGTTGAGCTGCCAACCTTTTTTTTTTGAGCTAGGACAAGCTCAACGTCCTAGCCCCTGAGCCACTGCATCCCTTTTAAATATTAATTAGTAAAGTTTTATTTTAAATGATAGTTGACCATTTCTGACTTTTTTCTTCAGGAATTTTTAATGTTTTAATGTTTTCCAACTGGCATTGAAGCTGATTTCACTGCTCTCTATACAGGAAATGTCTTACCCTTATGCTAAACTGCTGGAGAGAGAGAGAGAGAGAGAGAGAGAGAGAGATAGATGGATGGATGGATGGATGGATGGATGGATGGATGGATGGATGGATGTGTGTGTGTGCATGTGTATTTATATATGTGCTTACCTGGTACTTAAGAAGGAAAAGGAAAGCTTTGGAACAATACTTTCTTCTTCTGTGCAATTGTTAGCCCTGGGTTCCTTTATATTTAAATTCAAGTTTAATAAATGTGGGTCACACAGATGGTGCAGCATGCTTAGCGTTTGGAAGTAAGATGCTTGCATTCCCCCTTCTCCCAGGTTTTTACAGCTGGATTATTTTGGAAGATGATTGCTTCCATTTCAGCTGAACAATTGGGGCAACCACCCCAATTGTTTAGACTTGAACAATTGGGGTGGTTGCCCTATGCATTGCAGATTTTTCAATTGAATGGGCTGGAATAGATGATCTCCAATATATTTTCTATTTTATGATGTTTATTCATTGTTAATATACTATTACAAATACTATAATTGACCTAAACAAATACCCTTGCTCTGTTTTATTATGCTATCATGAGACTGTAATCTGAGGCATAGGTAAAATTCTATTGTAATATACTATAATATTTTTCATAAATAGAATTTCAGATTGGATCACAGTGATATATTAATAAGCATCCCTCATTAGTTTGATATTTGCAAAAATATGGATATGTGTGAGATTATTAGACATGCTCTTAAAAGGCTGAGTGGCATACACAGATCGGAAAAAGCTTCCGTAGCAACTGAAATAGAAAGATATGATTACTAGAGTCTATAATCCGATATGGAAAAAGAGAATGAAATACGTATAGTTATAAAATGTCATTCACTTTCTGGCATTATACAAGTGCACCCTTATTTCTGGGTAATTCACAGGCCAAAATAATTTAATTTTTAGAGAAAGGGAGTCCTCTCTTTTTCAAGTTACAAATAGCTTAATTCACATGACAACTGTAGAGTAGTCTTCATGGAGCTGCCTATAATGAGCGTCTTGAATTTCAATTCAAAAATCAGTGGCCAAGCTTCTACATAGTGCACAGTGCCAAGTGATATTAAAAGTCTTGCACAGATAGACAGTTATTTTCTGGGCATAATTTAAGGGATTGTTTTTACTGCAAAACCCTAAATAGCTTGGAGTCTGACTGTCTGAGATATATTTTGCTATAAAGGTGCCTGGTCATTAAAGACTTGGTCATCTTCAAGTTGCCTCCACTTTTTGAGGTTTTTTTCTATGGCACATTGGGAGGGGATGTATTTTTCTGTGGCACACCGGGAGTGGGATATATTTTTCTGTTACTCCACCCCTCTGCAGTTGCACTCAGCTCCCATATTTTCTACTTTTAGGGAAGAAATGCAAGCTTTTCTCTTTACCAGCCTTTTTAATATTTAACTAGTATTTATCAGATTTTTTTTCTTTGTGTTGTTAGTTATTTGAATGGACTTATCATCACCCTCAGATTTCATATAGGGAGTTCTTGTTGAAAGCACTGTCTTTAGATTGGCTTCCACACCTAGAAAATTCATCAAAGTAATGACAGTCCTTATGAAACAAACAAAATGTTAAAAAGTTATGGTATTTTTGTAGTTGTTTTACCAAGCACATCTAAATTATAATAAAGTAACCAAAATATCTTTACAATCCCCAAGGCATGTCACAAATTTTCAGCACCCCTAATGTTTAGAAATTGAAAGTTGAAAAATTTGACACATGTTCTGGAGTGCTTTGGGTACCAGTGTGTCCACATTTATATTTGCTTACATGTTCTACTTATCTTATTAGAACTCCCTCTGTGGAGAAAGCAGTGAGAGGCCTCAGCTTGATGCTTCAGAACCTCAAGAGCACAATAATGTGGTAACATTTACTAAAATAATGCTCATACCTTCAAAGTCGATGGTGCTGCTGCATCTGGGAGATACTGTTTGGTGTAGTTAAAAAACAACAACAATTGTATCTCAGGATTCTATCCTTCAAGTTTCAAGAATCTGTAAGGGCTACTCTAGCATCCAGGAGGTAAACTTTCATGGTATTGATAATATTATATGGATTAATGATCATAATTGTAGCCTTAATACAGTGAAGATGAGCCACTCCAGATGGCTCCAACGGCTTCTTCAACTCAGTCAGTTTGGCAGCCTGTACCTTCCAAATATTTTAAATTACAACTCCAACAAATGCTTATCATTGGCCTATTTCTAGCTAAAGGAAGATCATTACCTTAAGTAGTCCTGTAATCTTCTCAATAGGCTTATCTGATTACAACTAGTACTGTATTAGGTACTTTCTTATTTATGTGTAATGACCTACATTATGCCATTATGTTTACAAGCCAACTTCTGCTCATGCAGTGGTAATTGCCTTGTTCTGTCCCTTCCTGCATTCCTCTATGTGCTCCCAAATTTCCTTGAGAGAATCTCAACCATGATATCAGGTCTCCTGGGTTAACCAGCCAGGAAACACAATTAGATGAGTGACTTTATTATAAGGCTACATTAACAGAATCTTTCAAGTCTGAAGGGCCAAACTTCCCACTGGAACTTTTAACAGACTGAAGAATTAGGGCAAGTTCTTCCCGAGTTGTTTTGCTCTGACAGTTACTCAATTAGGATTCCTGCCTCTCTTGTCTGATTATTTCTCAGTTATCATCTCTTCCCCGTATCCCCCAAGTCATCCACACATTCCATTATATATGTAGAGCAGATATAGGGGATCTGCTCCTGTTGGCTGTTATTAAAAGATTTGTCACAAACATAATTTAGGCATTTAGCAAATAAGATATTTGAGTAAGCATGACCTTATTTTTTTAATTCATTGCCTTCTTTCTTCAGTTGCTAAATAAGCTGTGAACTCAGATAGGTTTCTCTCCAGTTTATATAAGGATAGTGGTATTTTAGAAGTAAATTATTCTTTCTGTATTTTGTTTTTGGCTCTGTTTCTCAGTCCTGACACCAGATATGGTGGTGTGGAAATGCTGGGAAACAAACCACCTAAAGGTGTGTATGCTGTCAAATACATTATGTACTCTTAAAAAAACCTAAGTTGAATGTATCCCTTTCAGTCAATATTCACAGGACCGCTTATTAAATATTTTCTATAAACGTGTGCTTTCAAGGCCTCTGCCTTTTTTGATTGACTTTTTAATACTAGGAATTCAACCAACTTCAGTTCTTCATAACTCATATTTCTTCAGATGTATTATATTCTAACTTCAACCATGTAACTCCCACTGTGGTGGCTGAGAATAGCATGTTGGGCATTCTGTCTCTGCATATTCTTCTCTTTCCTAAACCTAGGAATAGTTGGAGAAAACCCATAAATGGAATTGAATGAGTTTTGGCATCTGGCCAGTAAACACTCAGCTCCATCCAGTTGCCCCGACTCTATCCCGAATTAAGGGATTACAGGATCATAAAAAGAGAGTTTAATGACTTTCAAAAAATGCCTTTAACCCTAAAACGTAAGTTATATTTATACAAAAAAAATTTCAGTTAAAATTATGTATTTCAAATGGGAAGGAAGCTCAATGTTGAAATGGGAAAACATTTTTACGCATATTTAATCAGCCACAAATCAAAAATGAAAAAAAAGTTTAATTCAAATTTGATTACCTAAGACTTGGATCCAATGACATAAACCTGTCAACAGATGTCCATTAGCAGAATGGATTTTTAATTGATTCTACCACTTCCCACATACATAAATACAATTGTTCTGGAGGGCTAGTTTGGAAGAGATTTATAGGAAGTGACACGAGTGCAGGATTTAAAAATGACTTCTGTCTAGCAGTTTATTCTGTATGAATGTTCATAATCAAACATCCATTGGATGGGCTCAATAAATACTTAAATTTTGGCTAATTGATATATTCCAATCATAATAGAGCTGGAAGAGACCTTAGAGGTCTTCTAGTCCAAACCCTGTTCAAACAGTAGACCCTATACTGTTTCAGACAAGAGGCTGTCCATCTTCTTCTTAAAAACCTCCAGTGATGAAGCACCTACAATTTCTGAATGCAAGCTGTTCCACTGGTTAATTGATTAGCCAATTTGTGCAGTCTGATATTAAACTGAAAAAAGAAAGTTGGCTACATACATTAAGGTTGCCAAGTTTGAAAGACATAGTTGTAAATCAAATACTGCTACTGTGTTTCCCCCAAAAATAAGACCTACCCCGAAAATAAGACCTAGCCTGATTTTTAAGTGTGTACCTAATATAAGCCCTACCCCAAAGATAAACCCCTAGTGAAGGGGAGAAGGCCCATGGACTATGGGAAAGCCAAGAGTTGGTAGGCTGGAGCAGGTGGGAGACTCGTCTTTGTGTCTCAGTTTGCCTATGGCCCGCACAATGCATCAGGATCACCTGCCTTCCACCCCGCACCTCTGCCTCTGTGTGCTGCCAGTGCCGCTCTGTGAAGATGAGCCTCCTGTGGCCGGCTGCCCACTCTGGCCCACAACCTCATAGCTTTCCTGTGACCAGCACAGCCAGATTGCCAGCCTCCGTCTGCTGCTTGGATAAGGAATCAAGTCACCTGCGCTGCGGAAGTTGAGCAGTCCCAGAGTGAGCCCAGTGGGCTGCAGCTGCTGCTGGATACCATCAGTCCCTGCATGACTGCTGCCTCTTGTGCATGACTGGGAAGTAGGGCACCCAGCCAGGCTGATCATCCTGAAATAAGCCCTAGTGCTTATTTTAGAGCCCAACAAAATATAAGACCAGGAAACACAGTATCTCACTCTAACATGCCTCTGAGTAATAATTATTGTAAAGATAAAATAAGGGACAACAGTGATATGCTATCTTGAAATTCCAGAGTAATGAAGTAATAAGAAAATGATCTTTAGAAATAGTGGGTTTTTAATTGTAGAAAGACAATGTGAATTTCATTATTATGTTATATATTTCTATAAAAAAGATTAAAATACTTCATGAGATTTGTAAAATAAATAAAATAAATAAAATATTTGACATAATAGTAGTAACAGCAACATTTTGATTTACACAATTCTAGGTTCTAGAAGCTTTGTATCATTTGTCAATAGATAGTAACAATTTGAGGATATTTATTTAAAGCTGAGTTTCACATATGTGGAAAAAGAACGCCATCTGTATAACACTTAAATGTGTAGACATTACATGGAATTTCCCATCAACTACATTCTGTTCTCTTATGGGATACCTAGTGTCTATATAATGATTTTGTATAACAGAAGTAAAAGTATATTTATGGCTAAACATTCCATGTAATGTCTGTGTGATATAGATTCTTCCAATGAATTGTATGATGCAACTTTTAATAGTTGTAATAATGAATGCTCCATTTTAAATATCTGACTAAATCAATGTGATCATTATTTTAAAATGAGCCACTGCTAGAATTTTATAAATTGGCAGAAACTAGCTTTTAAATTTGTATCTAAACTTGGTTGTAACACTTTATTTATTTTGTGTATTTTGCAAGCATGTGAAAAAAAATAAAAAAATTTCCACACAAAATTGCTATTTTAAAATATGTATTTAATAGCTTAAACATTTTCTGAATAATGCCCATTTTGTATATGAGCATAAAACTTAATTTTTCTGAAAATTGGAAAATTAAGCCAAATATGAAATAAATAGAGGACACGGTGGCTCAGAGGCTAAGACGCTGAGCTTGTTGATCGAAAGGTCGGCAGTTCAGTGGTTCGAATCCCTAGTGCCGCGTAATGGAGTGAGCTCCCGTTGCTTGCCCCAGCTTCTGCCAACCTAGCAGTTCGAAAGCACATAAAAAATGCAAGTAGAAAAATAGGGACCACCTTTGGTGGGAAGGTAACAGCGTTCGTGCGCCTTTGGTATTTAGTCATGCCGGCCACATGACCACGGAGACATCTTCGGACAGCGCTGGCTCTTCAGCTTTGAAATGGAGATGAGCACTGCCCTCTAGAGTCGGCAACGACTAGTACATATGTGCGAGGGGAACCTTTACCTTTTTATTAAATAAATAAAAGACCTGCAAATTTAAAGAAGAAAAGGGTTACCAAAAAAATCCAAAATTTTCACCGTGATTTATTGTATGTTTTTTTTAGCTATCTAAACTTCTATAAGGTCCTCAGTTACAAAAACTCAATTCTTATATTTCTGTTCAATACAGTATTTCAATTCAATTCAAATATTTCAATACAGTGTTTCATATTGCATTTTGGCTTCATTTCAGGTTCATTCTGATTTACCAATTCTTGGGGCTAGTTTATTTTTTATTTAGAAGTTCAATTTTTAAGGCTGCCTGCAGACTCCAGTGTCAAAATAACACATTCATCATTTTTAAATAAATGTGATCAAGTTTTCTTTTTATGAATTTGCAGTAGGTTGCAGGTTAATAAATGAGTAAGTGGAGTTCTTGTTCCTTCCTGAGGAATGTTGTTTGTTTGCAACATGCTGTACCCAAATGAGTAATATCCTTGCACCATTTGGCTAACAACACAATTGCAGGCAAACAACCCAGCTCAAGAGCACCAAGAACTCCACAGTTCAACCCTGAGCTACAGACATTCCCTTTTCCTGTGTGTTGTACGGATGATCCACTAATGGGTTAATCCACCATCCAATCATCAGAGACTGAGTGAAAACCCTACCAACACACAGAAAAGCAACCTTCAGGTAAGTCAACGTCCCTTCTATGGAAATAAATGAGATACATGTCTATTTCACTTATGCTATGGTGACTTTTAATAAGGCTTATATTCTATCAAATAAAAGCATGCTACAAGTAATATGGCCAAATACTACTAAGGACAGATTTAAGAAACCATTTTAAACATGCGATTTTACTTTTCATAAAAGAAAGCTGTTTAGTTTCTTCTAGTAGTTTTCTCATATGACTAACTTGTCATTTGGTTCTATTTTTTATTCAGTTCCAACTGTTTACTTTTCTTTGTGGAATTTCTCATAAACTTAATCTCTGAAGTGTTCTCTTTGGGTTCAGTGTTATTATGTAGTCTGTGCTGAAGTGTGAATATGTCTTCAGCTTGCTGATTAAAGGTTTAAAATGCTATTTCTTTTTTGCTCTCATTCTTTTATCCTACATTTTTTTATCCAAAAATCTAGGTGATGAGGCCCTCAGTCTAGTTTATTACCAGTTTGGTTGAGAGAGAAAATAAAGATCTTAATTCATATCATTAAAGACAGATCAAATTATTACTTCTCCATCCTTAAATTCATATTTATTGATTTTATAAAAATTGGCAGACTATATTTTCCTAAAAATATGAAATGGAAAACAGAAATAAATATATTAATAATATGGTATTAACTTTTCCAAAATTCCAGTGCTTATTTACATGGGAGAAGGCTGAGAGTGACAGTTCATGTGACACCATGAATGAATATAGTAATGTTTTGAATATGTTAGATTCAAGTCTTAATTGCTATGTGCTATAATACTACTTCATGGAAAAGGATGACAAATCTAGGTCTCAATTACCTATGTTTTAAATACAAAACTCCCAGGCTACAACTTATAAAATTTTGTTCAGTCATTTTGTTGGCTTGTTGGATGTTAGTATAGTGTAAGAAATAAAACCTCTCTTTAGCAAAAGTAAGAATATTGATAATGTTTTACAGCAACAGAAACTATGAATCATAGACATTACATTACTTTGCAAAGGTACCATTCTGGTGCAATCAAAGCTTCCTGCCCTATCTAGTCCTACTTTTGTTCATTTAACTCCTGCTCATCTTGCTTTATATGAATTATACTTCTGGAGAGTGGTGAATGGCAGTTCCAGGAAATGGTGAACCTTAGCATCAGGGTGGTGCTGGATCCTTGAAGGAAGTTAACCTACTGAAGAAAATATCTTGAATCCAGAGGATTTTATCAATTATTATCTAATTACAAACACTCCTTTTCGGTGTGGGGTACTTGAGAGCGTGGCAGCTCTGTAGCTGCAAGCATTAATGGAAGGCATTGATTATCTTGTCCCTTTTGGTCTGAGTTCAGACCTGATTTGAGGAGAGAATCGGCCACAGCCAAATTGACCTCTTGCAGGAATGAGATAGAAGCAATGTGATTATCGAGCCCATTTATCTCTCAGCAAGCAATCTCAAAGAATAGTACTATTGACTCTGAACTTTTGACAGCTATTCTGTGAGATGCCATAATGCATTATTTTATGTCTATAGTGGTATTTAACATCTGTAGAAAATTGCCAGAGGCATCACCAGAACTTTTGAGGATGGGTTTCATCAATGTATACATGACACTTGGCTCTGCTTCTCCATAACTTCCAAGATGGCGCCGACGAAGGCTGCCTCAGTGAAATGCTCTCTAATTGTTTCTTTATTTCTAATTGTTCTCTGTGACTCACTATGGATTTCCTACTCACGAGACCATCTGCTAAAAATTAAGGAACATTTCTTTAAGGAGCAGCTTTCTTTAATCTCATCCCCGCCTGTCTTTACAAACACGGAGGAGATTCTAACACAGGAGGAGGCAATTCCCATGGAGCCATGGATTACTAAAAAAACCAAACGACGGAAACGAAGGAAAAGAGGTAAACGAACTGGGATCTTAATCAAGCTAAGAACTCGCACTAAAACTCCTCTGCCTTCAATTTTCCTAACAAATATACGCTCACTTGCAAATAAGATGGATGAAATACTCCTCTTAAACAAATACTATTCTGATTTTTGCAATTCAGCAGTCCTATGCTTCTCTGAAACCTGGTTAAATGAATCAATTGAAAATAGCAGCCTGAACATTCCAGGATTTCAAATAGAACGATCAGACAGGATTCCAGAAACATCTGGTAAAAAGAAAGGAGGAGGCTTATGCCTATATATTAGCAGAAACTGGTGTCAAGATTTTAAAATAATGTACAAATTCTGTGACAACAATTTAGAGACTCTAATTATCAACTGTAAACCTTACTATTCGCCTCGTGAATTTTCCTCATTTCTTCTAATTGCTGTTTATGTCCCACCACAAGCCTGTGTAAACAAGGCATTACGAACTCTAGCTGACCAAATCATGGAGGCTGAAGCCAAACACCCTGATTCACTGGCCATTGTTTTGGGAGATCTAAACAAGACAAACTTAAGGAAAGAGCTACCAAAATACTTTCAGCATGTCAATTGTCCCACCAGAGGCAAGAATACTCTAGACCATTGCTACACAATACTAAAAGATGCCTATCGGTCTTTACCACGTGCAGCTGTAGGACACTCTGATCATTGCATGATTCACCTTGTACCTGCTTACAGGCAAAGACTTAAAGCCACAAAACCAATAATTAAATCAGTGAAAACCTGGACGGAGGAATCAGAATTAAAGCTACAGGCATGTTTTGACTGCACTGATTGGAATATTTTTAAAGATACCTCTGCAGACCTGGATGAACTCACAGATACTGTAACATCATATGTCAGCTTCTGTGAAGACCTATGTGTACCTACAAGGAACTTGCGAATACACAGTAACAACAAACCTTGGTTTACACCTAAACTTAAGCAGCTACGACATTCCAAAGAGGAAGCCTACAGAAAAGGTGATAAAATGCTGTACAATCAGGCCAGAAATGCACTAACAAGGGAGATAAGAGCAGCAAAAAGAAGCTACTCTGAAAAGCTAAAGAATCAATTTTCAGCAAATGAACCAGCAAACATGTGGAAAACTCTTAAAAATATCACCGGCTATGGCAAACCTCCTTCCCAGGCTGAAGGTAATCAACAACTGGCAGATGACCTGAATGAGTTTTACTGCAGGTTTGAAAGGAAACTACAGCCACCTATCTCCACAACCCCCATCTCAGACACACCAACAACAGCCAAGCCTCCTACAACTGACCCCATTTCATTGGGTTCACAACCCCTAGTGATCACAGAAAAGGAAGTGCAGGACCTATTTCACAGACAAAAGCCAGGAAAAGCTCCAGGCCCAGACAAGATAACTCCTTCTTGCTTAAAAGTCTGTGCTGACCAATTGGCCTCCATCTTCACCCATATTTTCAATAAATCACTAGAGATGTGTTATGTTCCTTCTTGGTTCAAACGCTCTACCATCATGCCAGTGCCGAAGAAGCCCACCATCAAGGAACTGAATGACTACAGACCAGTTGCTTTAACATCTGTAGTCATGAAAACCTTTGAAAGGCTAGTGCTTTCCTACCTGAAAACCATCACGGATCTGCTGTTAGACCCCTTGCAATTTGCATACCGAGCAAATAGATCAACAGATGATGCTGTTAATATGGCTCTGCACTACATCCTACAACATCTTGAGTCTCCAAAGACCTATGCAAGGGTCCTTTTTGTAGACTTTAGTTCAGCATTCAATACCATCATTCCAGACATTCTTCTAACTAAGCTAAACCAGCTACAGGTACCGGAACAGACTTGTAAGTGGATCACAAGCTTCCTAACAAACAGGAAGCAGCAAGTGAAGCTAAGCAAGATCACATCAAATACCTGTATAATTAGGACAGGCCCCCCCCAAGGCTGTGTGCTCTCCCCACTTCTCTCTGTATACCAATGACTGCATCTCCAATGATCCATCTGTTAAGCTACTGAAGTTCGCAGATGACACAACAGTGATTGGTCTCATTCGAGACAATGAGGAATCCGCATATAGACAAGAGGTCGAACGACTAGCCTTGTGGTGCAACCAAAACAATCTGGAATTGAACACACTCAAAACCATAGAAATGGTGGTAGACTTTAGGAGAAACCCTTCCATACTTCCACCTCTCACAATACTTGACAACACAGTATCAACAGTAGAAACCTTCAAATTTCTGGGTTCTATCATATCGCAAGATCTCAAATGGACAGCTAACATCAAAAACATCATTAAAAAAGGACAACAAAGAATGTTCTTTCTGCGACAACTCAGTAAGCTCAAACTGCCCAAGGAGCTGCTGATCCAGTTCTACAGAGGAATTATTGAGTCTGTCATTTGCACCTCTATAACTGTCTGGTTCGGTTCTGCAACCCAACAAGAAAAACACAGACTTCAGAGGATAATTAGAACTGCAGAAAAAATAATTGCTACCAACCTGCCTTCCATTGAGGACCTGTATACTGCACGAATCAAGAAGAGAGCCGTGAAAATATTTGCAGATCCCTCGCATCCTGGACATAAACTGTTTCAACTACTACCCTCAAAATGACGCTATAGAGCACTGCACACCAGAACAACTAGACACAAGAACAGTTTTTTCCCGAAGGCCATCACTCTGCTAAACAAATAATTCCCTCAACACTGTCAGACTATTTACTGAATCTGCACTACTATTAATCGTTTCATAGTTCCCATCACCAATCTCTTTCCACTTATGACTGTATGACTATAACTTGTTGCTGGCAATCCTTATGATTTATATTGATATATTGATCATCAATTGTGTTGTAAATGTTGTACCTTGATGAAGGTATCTTTTCTTTTATGTACACTGAGAGCATATGCACCAAGACAAATTCCTTGTGTGTCCAATCACACTTGGCCAATAAAAATTCTATTCTAACTTAACCAGGAGAAGCTGTATATGTTCTGAACCAGAATACTACCTACCACAATAGGTGGATGAGGGCCAGTACTGTGAAGTAAGACAAAATTTCAGTAAAACACTGTGGCTAATTTCCCAGGTTTGGAAACTGGAGAATGTATCTGCTCTAAAAGGGCTATATTGTCTCAGAAAGAACAAATCCATTGTTAGAGGTGCTTCTAGAATCATTTCATTAGAATCCCAAGCGATCCCTGAAGCTAGGATTTACTGTTGCCTGTTTCAACTGGTAGGTAACTATACTATTTCCTGGACAGGAACAGCCTATTTACAGCTGTGATGGAATGTGCACCTGGAGAATCAGTGAATACAAGTTTTGGTAACACAGAGTTTCCTAGAGAGAGGCAGATTAAGAGGCTGACTAAACTGTAGAGGGGAGTGGGTTCAGGGTAGCGACACTGTAGAATCTCTCAGGATATATCTGGTTGGTTAGAATAGCTTTAGTTTAAGATTTTATCCACTAGATATAAGCAAATAAAGGCTTGGACTCAATTGGATTTTGCTGTGTCATATTTGAGTTGGGCCTGACAAAAGTAGTCCATTTGCTGGTACGGTAACTTCATATTGAGATTACTGTAATATATTCTGTTTGTGGTTGCTCTTGAAAATGCAAAGTGATACAGAATGTAGAAACCAGGTTATTGAATGAGTCATTCAGTCATGTTAGCCATTTGTTGAAGGAACTACACTGGATATCCATTTGTTACAAAGCCATTCAGAATTTTGGATATGGTTTGAAGCCCTAAACATCTGAAAACCAGGTAACTGTCTTTGTATTATTGACCTGATTACTTAATTGAGATCATCAAGTGAGGTACTGCAATATGTACTGAAAGGGTCTGTCTCCCTCTCCTCCTCCTCTCTCTCTCTCTCTCTCCCTTTCGCTCTCCCCCCTCTCTATGTATCTCTTTTCTCTCTCTGTTACTCTCTCCCCCCCTTCTTGTCCTCCCTCCTCTCTCCCTCTCTCTGATTCTGATTCTGAGGCATCTCATCCAGGGGTCTTGCGGCCTGACAGACTGAAGCAGGAAATGGTAGGCAGTTACGTCCAGCCTTTGTTGGTGCTGGGTACGCCTCGGACGCTTAGGGATGCATACTAAATTTCACTGCACTGTCCAAGGCTTTGCGAGAGCAGTGGGCAGGCCATGAGGCAGAGGCCATGAGGCATCGGGCAGGCCATGATGTGCTCTCTCAGCGCCTTGTGCAGCACAGCAAAATTTAGTGTGCTTCACAATGGGGAAGACGGGTCCCCTCCTCCCAGGACCCATTACAATGCAGAGCCACAATGTGACCCTGCCCCACTTGCCCCTAGCAACAAGATGAGCGCGGCAGGCCCGGAGCAAGTCTCTTCTCAGGTCAGGCAAGAAATGACTGAGAGGGGAGGGATGACTGGTGGGACCAGCCAGTGGTAAGATCAGCCAGAACTGCTGAAAAACATAACTACCAGTCATGCGACAGGGAACCGCAGGAGAGGGGTGAAAGAGCGGCATGCAGCTCAGGAGCCGCGGGTTGCTGACTTCCACTTTAGACTATATATAGGCCCATTGGCATTCCAAGAGGATAAAAATGGTTAATGCTGTGACCTATTGTACCCATCTGTTAGGGAAAAAAAGGAACAAAATAAGACTTCTATGTCAGAGTTGCAAAACCCAGATGTTCAATAAATAACAGCAACAACCTAGAATCTCTTTGCAACTATTTAGTATCATCTTGATTTCAGGAGCCAAGACATGGTAACTTTTTAGAAAGTAATATGGGTAGAATTCAATAGCTTCACCAATTCGTCTCCTGAAAATATTTTTTTTAATTGCTCAATTTGGCAGCCATTTTATGAAAAAGCAAACTCCCCACATAGTAAAGTAAGTATTTTCTGAGAAATGCCTACAGCTCTTAATTCATTTTTCAGATAAATTCACCAGCCCAGAAAAAAATATTACAATCTAGATTTACTGGGCTAGATGGGTAAAATCTGAATTGAAAGCCCCACACAAGACTTCCTCCAGTCTCATTCTATTTTCAATACTTTTTATTTGCATGCTCAGTGTTGGAGATTTAAGATGCCAAATATCAGTCCTAGAAAAAGGAAAAGTTGGGCAAGAGACTTCCTTAGTCACCCTGATGCTGGGCTTCTTGTGTATTTGCAAAGAGAGCACATACAGTTGCCTTGGAAACAACAATCAACTATATTTACCAATGATGGTGAACAAAGCTTGAAGCTCTCTGGATACTGCTCTTTTTAGCATCATATGGGTAACTTATTTCTTGGATTATCCCAGCTGTTAGCTTTGTGATATTAAACCCATAAAGAAATGAGTTAGAGACAAGGGAATCTAATTAAAACAAGCATTCAGAAAAAGGATGGGGAGGGGAAAAGTACATATGGATGGGTTCATTTCTGATAGAGGGCTATCCTGGGTTTTTATTATCAGAGACAGAACTCTAAAAAGTGCCCTAACCTGTAGTGATAGATAATACTTTAGAGCAATTAGGCACTGTTTTAATGAGCAAAACTGGATACTGACTCAATTCCTGCTGTGCTGCTTCATTGTGGCGGTGGGGAGCAGTGTTCCTAGGAGGGATGAGCAAAGAAGTCAAGTACCGTATATACATTTTCAGCCAGATCACTCATGAAGGTCAAACCAGCTGCACAGGTAAAGCAAGCAAGCAAAAACCTACATGGGGCAGCAGAGATAAGAAACATATATGTTAGAAGAAATTCCTTTCTTACCAAAATCTCTAGTATTAGAAGATAAAATTAGATCAGCACTCCAGTGACTACTTGGAAGGCTACAGGAACTGATGGAATACCCCTCAGAAATGTGCCAAGTACCAGAAGAATCAATAAAGGTTCTAACCAAGCTGTGCCAGGAAATCTAGAGAACATCACAGTGGCCAACAGATTTGAAAGTCTACTGTACATTCCAATATCAAAAAATAAGAGACTTAATGAAGTATGCAAACTACGTACAACGTCCTTAATTTCACCTGCTAGCAAAATCATGATGATGATAATCCAACACAGTCTTACATAAAAAAAGAGATATCAGACAGTCTTTTCTCAATAAATTTTATTAAGAATTATATTAAACAGATAAAACTACAATGCAAGAACCTAATACAAAAATATATATTTAAAAAAAGGAAAAATAAATATTAAAAAGTGTAGAAACAAATCCCCTGCAAAAAGAAAAAAGGGAAGTTACTAGCAAAAGATGTTTCCCCCTTCAACCTCAAAACGTATATTCCAATTTTAACAATTGATCACTGTCTCTTAAAATGCAAATGAGTCATTCCATAACTCACCCCATTTTCTATAAACTCATCTCTAAATGTTTAGCTTTCCTTATTCAGTAGCAAAAGTTCAGTAAAAACTTAACAAAAACACTTAACAGTGTAAGTATATAATCCCCCTTTCCATTTAATCTAAATCTCCCTCATGCCTCTTTTTAATAATCAAAATTAATGCCATTAACAAACATTATAAAAATTTAAAACTAATAAACATTACCAGAAATATTAGCCCCTTATTTATCTAACAAAATATGTAGATATTGCAAACCAAAAACAGCCAGTTTGGTATAGTGATTAAGACACCAGGCTAGAAACAGGAAACTCTTGAGTTTTATTCCCCATTAAAAACCATCTCAGTGACCTTGGGCCAGTGACCTTGGGCAGTCACTCTCAATCCAACACACCGCACAAGATTATTGTGGAAAAAGGGAGGAGGAAGGTGTGTTGTGTTGTTTGTAAAAATAATAAAAGTGGACAAAAATAAATAAAAACCTATTAACCCAGTTCATTATTTCCCTGACAAAAATACTTATCCAATCAAGATAACCATTAAGCATCATCAGAGATAGCAATTTATTTAACCACAATAAAAAATTATTTTTTTTCTTTTTCCTTACAGCCATTCTTAAGTTCTAACTCCTATTTTCTTCTACTATCGTTATCTCTTCTCTCAAAATTCTTGTCATCTTTATTCAAATCCATTTGTAATTTCCATGTAGAAATTATAACTTCAGTATCTCTCTTATATTCTGATTTAAAAGGATAATCCACATGGCTCTTTTGATACATTATTTGTATGTCTCTTATATTTTTTAAATGGTCATCCTATCCATTTAAAATCCAATATTTCCATCTTTCCTATAGGATGTTAATCCATCTTAAAGTCCATTTTTATCTTCATAGTGATTTGTTCCTCTTTCATAATTTTTGATTCCAATGTAGAGTTAAAATGCTCAAGCATTTCTTGAATCCACAGATCAGTTTTCTTTAAAGTAGCCATCGGATGTCTTCTAATGATCAATCTTCAAAGACTTGTTATCAGTTTGAAATGCAAATACTATAGGACAGATTTCCCTTGTGGGACTATCTTTCTAATTAACTTCAAAGTTCTTTTTTAAATCAATTTCATCCAAAACTTTTAAGACTTTCCCAAAATAACATTATAATCGCCCTTTTGCTGCATACCGGGGGGGGGGGGGAAAGCTGGAAACATGTAATTTTCCTTTTAAATGGATTAAAGGGAGACTCATCTAATGACTATTAAAGTTGAGGTTGCAAATGTTTTTTCAATCTTAAACAATTTTTTTAAATCTCCAAAGTGACTAAAAAGATGAGATTTGATTAAAACTTGAGTCTTAGCAAACCTGCATAATTGGCTCAGGGCATGATGAAACTTGTGAATCACAGCTGATCTCAAGTAGCTGCAAAATGTTTACTTCAGCTGTCTACTTCCAAAAAATAGCTGTCCGAAGTACATAAAAGTAATTTTAAAATATTTCTTTGTTCTAGAACAGGGGTATCAAACTTGTGGCATCAAGGTGGCATCATGTGACTATCGGGACTTTTTCCCCCTTCACTAAACTGGGCATGGGCGTGGACAGCGCGTGATGCATCTGTTGTGGTCCGCCAGCAGCCTGCAGAGCTGGCAAGGGAGTTGGACAGTGAGGAGGCTGGGGAGGACAATGGACCAGTCCTGGAGTCAGGGAAGGCACAAACGAGGGCCTGCATCGGAGGTAGAGATGGGGCCAGGGCCATCTAGGAGCAATGCACAGACTCCGGAGCCTCCAGAGGCGGACAGCAGAGCAGGAGGAGCCTGTTCCTAGGAACAGGAGGAGCCTGTTCCTAGTGCACACATGTGAAGAGCTACCAGAAGGCAAGAGCAAAAAGGATGACTCGGGAGTAAGGCCAGGAGATGATTGGCCCCTCCCATATGGCTTAAAAGAACAGCAACGGCTCTTGGGTTCTTTGTAGGAAAGCAACTTGCTGCAATTGTTTCTTATCTTCTGTTTCTGAACTTCATGGGGTTCTTGCCAAGAAAAGCCTTTGGCAGGGTGCCAAAGAAGACAAAGGTTTGTGATAAGGCCAAAGGACTTTTTCTGAAGGACTTCATTTTGGACTTAATTTGGACGAAGCTGAGAATGAAGTAATTCTCAGCTATTCTAATAAAATATGTTTGTTTAGGACTGATTGTGTCTGGTAATAACTACTTGGGCCTAGGTCACAACAGCATCTGGCCAGTGGGCCACGAGTTTGACAGCCCTGTTTTAGAGAGAAGTTTGGCAATTGGAGCTTGCATCCAGCTGCCTTTTCACCTGTAAAGCCCCCCCATCCATTCAGCAAAAAAATAAATAAAAATGCAGCACATTAGTTTACATTCCTCACCTGAAGACTGATATTGTAGCATTTGAAAGAAAGAGTATGATCCCATTCACCCAATGGATTGAAGACCTGATTACATTTGCCACCTATGAGCAGATGTCGATACAGATTTTGAATGGATAAGTACAGCGAAATATGGCTTTCAAATGTAATGGAATCAACATGTGGAGGTTTCATAATCTTCCAGTTAAAAAAAAAAATCAACTAGTTTAACTCTGCATCAGGCTTCTATAATTGCTTTGTTTCTTATTTGATGAAGCAAAAAGATGAAATGGAGCAAAAGATAGATCATGCAAGCAGTAATGGGGGCTCGATTGCCAGTTGTCACAAAATAAACACTTTGCAAAGAAGAATGAAGGCAATTAATACTTCCAACTCTTGGATAACCTTAAGTATAACTGCTTACAAAGCTACCATTACAGTAATTTTCATTAATGAATTCATGGGATTGTTTTTACAAAATACCATCACTTAACCCAGGGAAAGAGAACTAGAAATTCCAATGGCTCACAAGGTCCTTGAACTCATTTTTGCAGTCACATAATTTAAAAACAACATTTCTTTCTCAAAATTCTCACAGGATAGTAGAGAAAACTATTTTTGGTTATGTAACATGGCTCTGTATGTTTTACATAATCAAGCTCCCAACACTGTTATCCCTTTCCCCCAAAATGTTAGCTCTGGCCATTAAACTGTTTCTGTTTCTGATTTAAAACTTTCTAAAAGAGTCAACAACACATTTGTGTCTAGCAAAAATTGATTTACTAATTTTACTACTGTAGTTTTAAAACTGAAGAATAATTGTAAAAATAATGTGAATTTAATTTGTCAATAATAAATTAACTATTAAAATATATTGAAGATGTTTTCTGGGCTTTTATGTTCCTGCTGTAATCTTAAATTTATACAAACTAGAACTAGCTTAAAAGATGAAATAAAGGAAAAACTTAGCAAGGCAAAATAGTTAATTTCTCAGTTTTGCTGACCTCAAATCAACTTGTAAACATTTTCACAGCAATAAAAATACTGGTAAGTGAAATTTTATAGGGTGTGTCAAATTTTTCAACTTTCAACATTAGGTGTGCTCAAAAATTGTGAGGTCTTGTAAAGATATTTTGGATTTTGTAAAGATATTTTGGTTACTTTAATGTAATTTAGATATGTTTGGTGAGTAACTACATGAATATAATAGCTTTTAACATTTTGTTTGTTTCATATAATTACTCTTTTTATCTCCCTTAGCTGTTACTAAAGCATAATACTTAATCTTGAATATTAAGAAAGTTAAATTGCATTATACTGCTATTTTTGTGTAATGCTATCTTACAGAAAATATAAGGCATAGAGAATCTAAGTTGTCTGATTTAAATATTTAGCATCTTCTTCCAGAAATATCATCTTATGTTTATGATTCAGCCAGACATACATTCATCTTTGTGAAAAGAGGAAGAAGTTACTATTTCTAGAGGCTTCAATATACCCTCTAACTGTTTGAGAAGCATAGTCTATAGTCTATTTTGATCTGGGATCATTTCCTGCATTGTAAACCTTTTGTTTGTTTGTTTTGCTTTTAGGAGGAGTACTTTGCTGTTCAGCAGTGAATCTCATCGATTTCAGCAAACATGGATGAATTGCAAGATGTCCAGTTAACAGAAATTAAACCTCTCTTGAATAATAAGGTAAAGAAAGTTGTGTTTGAGCATGAGAAAAACTCTTAACAATTTTGTACTATATGCCAACTAGGAGGAGATATTAGTGTGTAGGAGGAATATATATTATAGTTTTCTCCTGTGGATGTAGAATTTAATTCACTGAGAAGAGCCATTGAAAACTCTTGAAAATTCCTATATTTAATGTAGAAAGACAATTCTCCTCCCAAACCTTGCTCCCCTGAAACAAATTCTAGGTTTCAGATTTCATGAAAAAAGCTCTTAAATCTGTGCTGTTGTTCACTGAAGTGCCATATATATTGATTTCAAATAGTCTTGTGGCATTTCAAAGCAAACAGATCTATTATGGTTAAGCTTTTGTTGATTGAAGTCTACTTGAAAACATCAAAGGCATAATAATTGCTATAAAAATATTTATGAATGTTCAGGCATATTTTTAATGAAATCTTAAAGGTTGGGGGGGGGGAATTCCAGTGGATAGGAGGCTGTAGGGCTTTACTGTCCACATAGTTCATCTTTATTATTTTACAAATATCTCAAGGCAGTGAACATATCCAGCACACTTTCCTCCTCCTGTTTTCCCCACAACAAACAACCCTGTGAGGTGGGTTGGACTTAGAGAGAATGATTGTCTCAAAGTCATCCAGATGATTTTTTTATGCTTAGAGGGGCTCTTGAACTCACAGTCTCTCGCATTCTAGCCTAGTGCCTTAACCACTAGACCAAACTGTCTCTCATGGTAGCCTAAACAGAATATATTGTGCAATGATCTTGGAATGTATTTTTATAAAATATTGATTTCTATTTTGTGTTATGCAGAGTTTCAGATACATAGATATCCCAAAATAAAGGGGTTTTATTTTGTTTTGATTTTATGCCGTTTATTAGATTAACTGTTCTGTGTAGACAACATAGAAGAGATGTTACCTAAGTGAACAAATTAGGTTAACTTAAACAGTATTGTTTGATCTTTATGATGAAGTTTCTTTAGCTAAAAATTTAAAATTAGTACACTTTCAAGTGGTATATCCTTATATTTCAAGGGGATGGTTTTGCATGTACAACTTAATCCTGTGCATGTGCAAATGAACTTTCACACGCTCACATGCAACTTGCGCGGCCCATTCCCAATGAGCCACAGACCAGTATTGGTCTGTGGATCAATGTTTGGGGACCCTGCCTTATAAGGTGACATTCCAATGATAATTCCTGGAAACATTTTATATGCAAAGCAACCATCATTCAGCAGTAGTCCCATTGTTGTAATGTATGCATACTTTTAGCCTATATAATTTTGATGTCTTTCAAAATACAATTGAAGATAAAAACTTGAATTTAGGGCCAAGAACTTTATCTTAAAATTGGAAAGTATTTGTTCCTTGAGAATATCCTGTTTGATGTTAGAAATCCTGGCATTTCCATCATGGAAATGATGGAATAGATTGATTTCTAGGATAGAAGACTGGTGAGGTGGGGTAATTGTTACTATTGTGCACTTCTTTATTGCAATTTAATACAGGAAGCTTCAGCTCAGTACTATACTTTAGTTGTAACTGCAGTGTTGGAATAAGCTTTTCAAACTGGTGTAAAGCTTTTCAAACAGGTGTAAAGCAAAGTTTATGGTTTGTTGATCAATGGCCATTCTTATATTGACAGAATTCAGCTCGAAACTTCCAGGACTTTGACTGTCAAGTAAGTACTTATACTGGAACGTTTCTGCTTTGTCAGTCTTTTCTATTTTTGAGATAAATTTTTGAGATGAAATTGAGAAAGCTGTAGGCCATTGCTTCCCATATACCCATTTTTGGTTATCTGCATGTTGGAAAAAAAGTATTTCCCTACAAGAATGTGATTTGGAGAAGATTGTTTCCCATCAACTTATGAATCAAAATGAGGGTTACATTGCTACAGTTGTATGAAGTATTTTTCAGATGCAAATATATATTTCCGTTAAGGCTGTTTTCCCAGATCTCAGAATGGCTATATCACATTTTGAACTCTTTTCCTATCTAACTCCGAATCTTTGAAATCAACTTCCTCCTCCTCAGATCACATTTGGTCTGATTTATTAAGGTTTAAAAAGCTTAAAAGCTGCCTTTTATAACCATGGAAGAACCATTCTTTTTTATTACAGTATCTGTTATCAGTTTAGGTTATGATAGTGCTATGATTTAGCAAGCAAGAAAGGACACTTATTTATGTGGCAGGTAGTCATCGATTTACTTCTGTTGCTAAGCAATATGGTTTTTAAGTGAGTTGTGTCCAATGTTATGTCCATTTTGCAGTGGTCAATTGACTCTCCAATTGACTTAATTTTTAGAAGCCCCTTAGGAAGGTTATATTTAACACATTTATTGGTTTTGAAGGAAAGCAGATGCAACAAATAAATATTATTGATTTAGATCTTAAAGAATTGTGTTTTGAGATGTTTATCTTATCATTATTCTGAAGTATGTTTTTGGTTACCTTTTGGACAGGGGTGGGCTTCAAACGTTTTAGCAAGGGGTTCTCTGCCCGGTTGCTGGGTGGGTGTGGCCATGGTGGGTGTGGCCTAGTCGGCCTCCTGCACCACAACAGGGGGGGATTTCCCCTCCCTGGGTTCTGGAGGCTTTCTTCGAGCCTCCGAGTGGCCACCAGAGCCTCCCCAGGCTCTGGAGCCCGGAAATGGGTCCATTTCCAGCCTTCCTGAATTTCTGGTGGCCTTGTTTTTTGCTCTCTCCAAGCCTCCACATGCGCTCTGCACTTACCTGCATCCAAAACTGGCCTAGTGCAGACTCTGGGGAGGGGAGGGGTGGGCGGGGCCAGCCAAGTGTGGGATTTGGGGGTTCTCCGAACTGCACAGAATCTTAGCTAGAGGTTCTCCCGAACCACTGCAAACCCCCAGCAGCCCACCTCTGCTTTTGGATAATTTTTTTATATTCTCTTTCTCTATTTTGTACAACTGCTTACCTCAAAAGTTAATGATATGAAGGACATGTTCATAGGTAGTTTTTGACAAAGGTATACAGAATAGAGAAATGTATTTTTTTGCACTATATAAAATATTACTAAAGAGTGAATCTTCATAATGAGATGGTAAACAAGGCACATTGAAGTGCATATGACTATAATGCATATATTTGTTCGGGCTTGATGACCTTGTTAAGGAATATAAAATAGTTTACAGTAGTTGGGAACAATCTCTTCTTATACTACTCACTGGTATAAAATAGGTTAGATATAACTTGTATAAAAAAGAGAAAATCATAAAATTAACTGGGTTTATCACTTAGTTGGCTATGAGGGAGGTACGTCGAGGACCAGGAAGGGTACACAGGGATATGCAAGTATTAGATACAGAAATATCTCTGAAATTATGACCCAATAATCAGGGATTGTCTAGTAATCATCTAAAAATGCATGTAAAATATATGGAGCCTAAACAAAGTTATTCTGTTGGGTGAATAATATTCTGTATTCACATGCTAGAATATGTTCAGACAAAAATCCTGATTGAACTCTACTCTTTGTCACATCTTGAGTTGTTGGAGTCATTGTGTACATAATTGGCTTACATTTCAAAAAGTAATCATTCTAGATTTACACTTTCATCTATTTATATAGAATACCATAGAAACCAGCATTGCTTGCATAGACTGTGTTGCTGTTCTATTAATAGTTTTCCTCTGTGTGAGTTTGAATAATTTGGCACTTCACTGTGCTAGTTTATATTTGAGCAACTAGCTTAGCATGATTTTCACATCATAATTTTGCATTTTGACTTTATTCAGAATCTAAGTAAAATGTGTAAAAGAGTAAAGCTACGTGTTAGATGGAATCTTTTTCCTGTTTGTCAGGATTTTTCAAATCTTAACATCACTATAGGCAAGAAGGATTTCTATGTGGTTGTTGTTCTGTTCAGACACAAAGTATTTAGAAAGTTAGTGATCGTATGCAGCCAGAAAGTGTCTGTTGTATGGAAGTATTGTAGTTTGCAAATATTTCAAAAGTATTCCAATATATTGGCTCAATAAAGAATTACACAGAAGGGTTTCTTGTGGTCATAGCATATAGGCTGGATCTGAGTTGGACAAAACAGAGTTAATGAGATTGAGTAAAATCAATTTGTTTGGCAGAATCTATTTTTTATTATATAGGCATAAACTCTTTGAGAAGATTCTTTAACTTCTGTTAGAGTTGTAGCATACTCTAAGGAGAGTATCTAAGCATGCCCATTACAGCAATGTTATTCTCTTTCCTTTCTTTCCTTTTTTTCACAGTTTAGTATTAGAATAACCCCTATAACATTTAAAAGCATTTTGAATTTCAGTTGGACTATATGTTACGGCCCTGTTTCAGTTTTTCATATTTTTAGTTACACCTGGATTTAAGCTAAACACTGTACAGCTGGTTTTTTCAGAAAAGTATAACTCTTATATGAAAGTCCAAACTTAAAACTTATGCATCTCATGTAAGAAGTCTTAGTATCTTTCTCTTCTCAATCAATAAATGGATCCCATGAAAGAGTTAAATTTATAGAAAAAAACTATGAATCCTACTGGATGTATATATCACACTTGAATATATTAGAAAAGCACATATGCACTATTCTTTCCACATTTCTTTAATGAAAACTGAAAGAGTACAAAAGAGTACTTTTCCTGTTTTAACAACCTCTATATAAAATTCTTTTCTTTGAGCAGTTCCTGAAATTTAAAATTCACTATTTGATGAGAACTTTGTAAAAAGAAGATTTATAGAATCATTTTTTAAATCAGGAGGCTTTTTGTGCAGATTAAATAATATCCTTTTTATTCCCTGGTATTCTCAGTTTTTGAGCTATTTACTAGGGACTTTGTCATGTTTTCTGTGTAGAGATTATTCCTCTTTAATCTCAAACATTTGACCTTTCGTTCTGTAGGAGCATGATATAGAGACAGCTTATGGAGTTGTCCATGTTACTATGCGGGGCACTTCAAAAGGCAATCGACCCGTCATCCTAACGTATCATGATATTGGCCTCAACCGTGAGTCCTTTTTTTCATGGTATTTTCATGTTGACTTACTATGTTGTGTTCGTATTTTCAGAATAGAAGTGTTTGATGCAGAAGCAGTTCTTTTAATTTACCATAACTAGAAAACAAACATGAACATTACCAATCTTAACTTGTATTTTTCAAAGTAAGAATCAGGAACTGAAGTGGTGCTTTCATGGTCATTTTGTGGGTTTGTCCTACAGATAAGTCCTGCTTCAATACTTTCTTCAATTTTGAAGACATGCAGGAAATCACACAACACTTTGCAGTATGCCATGTTGATGCACCTGGACAACAAGAGGGGGCTCCTGCTTTCCCTTCTGGGTAAGTGTAGTAATATTCCTTTGATCCACAATGTTTAAAATTGAAATAGATAGGTGAATAGCCAGATTTCCAGTATTGGCTTAATGTATGTAAAGAGATACAGTACTGATTTGGCAGATACAGAAATACAAGTAAGAATAATGCCATGGGTAAATGTATGTAGATATGTTACTGGTGGGACAACTCTTTTGTGAGACCTTTAGGCCTCTGAGTTGAAAGCCTTTTGATCACTACAAAGCCATACTCTAATTAACCATGTCCTAGAATCTATTACTATGGAGCTGTTGAAATCTCCTTGCAAAATGGCATATATTTGATGAACTAGCCTTTGGACTAAAGTCCTTTTATGTCAACTTCATCTTTTCCAATTTCAGATATCAGTATCCTAGTACTGATGAACTCGCTGAAATGCTTCCTGCTGTTCTTATGCACCTGAGGCAAGTATGCAGAATAACCCTGACTTTCCTTTATTAACAATCACAGATGCTAAATAGCCTTTCTTTAATGTTGTCCAGAGGAAAAAGAACAGCTGTTATCATATTGCAATAAAGCCAATGGCTGTAAAGTTTATTCAGATGCCATTTGTAGAATCTTTCTTATATCTTATTTCTTATCATAAAATCATACAAAGGAAAATTGTATAAGTTGTATGATATTAAGGTTACATAAATGCGATGGGTCCTGCTAATAGAAAGAATACTAAGGGATTCTCTTCATTTTCAACTTTTTTTCAGCCTAAAAAGTGTAATTGGAATAGGAGTTGGAGCTGGTGCCTATATTCTCAGCAGGTTTGCGGTAAATAGCATTTGTGTTCATTTCTTTGTTTCAGCAAATTAAGTCTGTTTAGGCTCTAGATGTCCAGGTAGAATCCACATATAGGAGCGATACACGTAGTAGTGAGCAGACATTTTGCCAATAGTGGTAAAAACAGTCTCATTCTTTAGTGGTATGAATGCTGTAAAATATTGAGTAAATTTGAGGCAGTTAATTCAAGATTATGATTATCATGCTATTGTAAAAAAGAAATTAGTGCATCATCATCTCATAAAAAAGAATGCATTTACTTTTGAAAACCACAATAAACTTGCCAGCATTTCCTTGTGTTCTAAGTTATATTCTCCAACACCGTGGCCTTTTTAGTAGTCACCTTAAAATTATGTTTTATTCCTTTTTACTCATAGTTTATAGTTTATTATTGGATTATTTTGTACAACTGAAGGTGGCATACCTAATACTTCCCACAATAAATATGTTTATTTCCTATGTTTATGTATTTATTTGATATATTTATTATACTGTCATAATAAAAATATTTTTTATAGAATTTAAAGAATTTTATAGAATATACAATTACAGCATGAACAGTCAGAAAAGTAAAATTTTAATATTTTCCATTTCTGTTTTTAGTTGAATCATCCAGACTTGGTAGAAGGCTTAGTGCTAATTAATATTGATCCATGCGCAAAAGGTTGGATAGATTGGGCAGCATCCAAGGTAGGATAGAACTCTCTGTTTTGTGACCAAGGTGATAATATTGTTCTACACGACTAGAAATTCAAAAAACACTGAATAAGTATTTATTTTGGACTATCACTTTTTTTTTCTTTTCTAAACCCAAAGGAAGATTAAAGAATACAGGCTTTATTGATTTGACATACTGAAATGTATTTTGGTACGTTTTATGTAGCTGTATTATAGGTTTCTCTCAGCCATAAACCTGGCCTTGGGTCAAACAATGAACGATTTAGAGAGAATATCTGCATGTATTTCTAATACTAGAATTAGTGACGGATGAAACAGTATGTGAAAAAGCAGGACGTGTTAATATAAAACTGAGCAGCGCCAATATGTAATTTTGGTTTCTTTTTTTCAGTTTTCTGGATGGACAACTAACCTTGTGGATATTGTTTTAGCTCACCATTTTGGCCATGTAAGTTAATTACAAGTTTTAATATTGAAAATACCAATATATATACCGTGTTTCCCCGAAAATGGGACATGTCCCGAAAATAAGGCTAAACCTAATTTTTGGGTGAGCGTCCTCCCCTGAAAATAAGCCCTAGTGAAAGTGTGGGCGTGGCCAGCACAGGAGGCAGCCCTTCCCTTTCCCGGTCAGCTAATGGCAGCTGGGCCCCTTAATTGCATGGAGTTGGAACCATAGAGCGGGAAGCAGCCCACTCTATGGTTCTAACTCCATGCGGCTGCCCCAGCTCCTGGAAGACTCAACAGCAGGCAGCTGGCCCAACCAGCCTCTTCGCTATTTCCAGCAGCTTCCAGCCGGGTGCTCACCGGCTTCGCCCACATTAACATGGTGTGGCCTGGGAGGCGCGCAAGCATGGGAGGGAACAGGTGCTCACATGGCTTGGCGCCTTCAGGCCGCTCACGTTTTCTTCCCCTCCTGTAGGAGGGATAGGGCTTGATGGTGCACAGAAGGAGCGTGTCTTTGACAGATCCCCTGATAATAAGGCCAGGGCCATAATTCGGGGGTCAAAAGAAAATAAGACCCTGTCTTATTTTCAGGAAAACACGGTAATCAACCTCACATATATTAATGAACTATTCTTGTTCCTAGCACAGGAATTGTTTATAAGAATGCTTATGCTTTCATAATTTTAAGTATTATTCCTGAAATAAGTGTGACAGAAGACTATAATTTCCTTCCGCCGCGAACTTAAAACCTACTTATTTCGTCTTGCTGGACTCGCTTAAATTTTATATTATCAAATTGATTTATGGGTTTTAAATTTTTGTAAATTTTAGAGGGTAATATTTTTATCTATAAGTAGCCATATTAAATAGGTTTTTTAAGGGTTGTTTTTAGTTTTGTATTGTTGTTTTCGTTCTGTATTTTATTTGTGGCTGTACACCGCCCTGAGTCCTTTGGGAGAAGGGCGGTCTATGAATAAAAAAAAAATATTATTATTATTATTATTATTATTATTATTATTATTATTATTATTATTATTATTATTATTATTATTATTATTATTATTATTGATAATAAGTATAAACTGGAACTCAAACTTTCTGCTGGTATGCAAGCTGATTTTTACCTGCTTGTAGTCTGCAGTGTATATTACCTTCTTAGTTTTTGCAAGATAGCTGAAGTGTGCTTACTGTTTTATAGTGCAATTAACCAGACAAATAATTATAATATTTGTTATTTCTTTGTTATCTCAGGAAGAACTGCAGGCTAATCTGGAGCTAATTCAGACATACAGACTTCACATTGCACAAGACATAAATCAAGAAAACCTTCAGCTCTTCGTTACCTCCTATAACAGGTAACATGTCTATTTTGGATCCACACTGAAAACTCTTTTATTTTCTCCACTCCAGTTTTGAAAGTATGAATAATGCTTTAAGCAGCAGATAACGTACATTCACAAATCAGTATATTTAGCCTTAATTTCAACTGTAAAAGGCCTGCAAGATAGTTTAGGGCAGGGGTCCCCAACCTTTTGGACCTCAGGGACCACTAAATTCATAATTTTAAATCCCGTGGACCACTAATATGATCTGCTTAATGACTGGCTGGGAGGAGGTGACTGGGTGGGTGTGGCTAATTTGATGTCACTCATGTTGAGGAGCGCCTCGCCGGCTTCTAATTGCCCCTCCCCTCCCAGCCACTCCTTGCCTGCCCACCCGGGCTCTTTGGGGCCCAAACAGGAAGTAGGTGTTGGAGCTGAGCAGCCACCATGAGAAAGAGTTGGCAAAACAGCTGGCTCAGTTCAAATTGGATCTGACCGAGAAGGAGGCTCAGCAGAAGCACCTCCCTCAGGACTACAAGCATAGGCTTTCTAAGCAGAGGGAAGACCTGCGGGAGTCCAAGGCCAGGTACCGGCGCCTGGAGGCTCAGCAGGCTGAGATGGTCAGCCAGTTCCAGGCCATGATACAGTCCCACTGGAACAAGGCCCTCTGGCTCTTTGCCACCAGCGGTGCTTCCCTCCAGCCTTCACCCAAAGCCCCACACCAGGAGGCTGAAGCAGACCCCAAGTTGGAATTTCTACCCCGCTCCGACCCACACAAAAAGACCCCAAGGGGGAGACTCTGCAGCAACAGTTCATTGCACCATATCCAGCCCAGGGGCCGTAGTTTGCGGACCCCTGATTTAGTACAATATTAAAAAATGCAAATAATTTTTCTGCGGACCACCACAATTGGTGACCACTGGTTTAGGGAAAAGTCTTGTTCTTTTTTGTGTTAAATTTCCAGTTTTATTTCCATTATAGTCTGTAATGTTGTAGATTTTTCTCCACAACAAAACCTCTTCTAATTATCTCTTCATATTTTCCTACTTTTTTGTTTAAGAAAGAAGCAGCACATGAGTATCCCTTTAGAAACAGAATGTTTAGAAAGGGCCCCTTCATCAAGCTAGACATAAGTTCCAAGTCAGATACAATGTGAGAGATCCATGATCGGTTCTCTCAATAGCTTCTCTTCATTTCAAAAATGTGCATGTGTATGTATTTGAAATATCTGATATTTTAACATATGTGGTCCAGTGGATTTTAAGAAGTAGCTTTAAAAAATTAGAAATTATATCATAAAAAATCTTCAAACATTCCCATAGTATGGGACTAGATCCATTTAGCTACCAGTACTGAGAAAACTAATACCGAGATTAGATGGTTTTAGCCCCATATTTTTATTACTAAGGTTCAGTACTTCAAAAGTTTCATATTTTTCCCCATCATAAGTAGTCACAATCTAATGACACAAAATTTCTGTCTTAGCCATTACTTCCCAGACTGCTAATTGCTTGCTTACTTATTTATGTATTAATTATAAAGCTTCTATATCATTTCAATCTCAATAGACTAAGTAGGTCTGTCTTTGCCTTCAAGTCGTAGAGATCTGGATATTGAAAGACCAGTCTTGGGTATGAATGAAGAAGCACCAAAAACACTCAAGTAAGAAGCTTTTGACTGTCTTTCAACCATATTGCTTGAAGCTGGGTAGATTTTTCCCCCTGCCTATATTTCCTTTGGTTGCAAAAGTTACTTCCCTTCCCTCACTTTTTTAGTGCTTTTGATAGACATAGTAGCAAGCTAAATAATTTTGTATTCAACTTTTCTTTCCTATTTATATTACATCAGATGTTTTTTTATATATTGCACATAAAATTACATATATTACATGTACGTATGTATGCACTACAGGCACATACAAGATGTTTAAAAACTGTTTGTGAGGGCTGAGTTTTTAGATTTCATAAGCCTTCTGCTGAAAGGTGTATTGCAGAGTTGATCTTGGCCCCCAAAGATATGTCTATATGAATCCATAATGTTGAGTGTGTTTCCCCAACATGGCAGAGACTCTTGTAAAGACAACTGACTAGAAAGCTCAATGCTCTCCAAGAAACTACTGAAGTTTATTATTCCTAATCCCTTGAACATTCAGGTAGAGGTATTGAATACAAAACAGACTCTTTGGGGACTCAGCAGTCCAAATTTAAAGCTCAGACTAATGCTCAAAACACTGTATTTAACCAGGAAAGTAAATGGATCTGGTGGCGGCAGCAGTTTGAAGCTTGTTCTGCTTTCACACCAGTAGTCTGAGTAAGCTTTCCAGCTTCGGCTGTGAGCCTATAAACAACTCCTAACTTAAGCATGGCCCCTTCCTTTATTCTGAGCAAGACTTTCCAGCATGAGGAACCTGATCTTTTCTCTGCCAGGGCAATGAGCTGAATCCCAGCCAGGCAGTATAGAAGGGGGGGGGGAGGGGGGATTTGTTTGCCTGATGAGGTAATCCAGCAGGTGTTTTCTCTATAGACTTCTCTTTGTTGTCTTCTGGCATCTTTTTTTCCACACACACACCCACCTGCCTTTTATTCAGAGAACCTTTATGTTTAGCAGGCACCACGTTGTCAGGCATTCAGACTGTGGTGTAACGGCTTACGTATAGGGAGGCTTGTGTTTTCCCTTTACTACACCCAATGCTGCTACCCTTCAAACTATCTATATAAGTAACATCTTGACAGCTAGAACTGATGCTCTTATACATGGCAAAGTATTTGAGGAGTTTATGGCCAATATATAGTGGTTTATATATTGTAAACAAATGCTGAGCAAGACTGGGAAGACTTGTTTCATAAGGCTCTGTCCCCATTGAAATGAATGAACATGTTTTGATACCCTGTATCAGGCCTGTCAAACTGGCGGGCTGCAGGCTGGATATATCACACGTAAACCATGCCCACCCTAGCTCTGCAAAGGCAAAAAACATCACGATACGGCCCATGACGCGATCGACTTTGACACCCGTGTCCTATATGTTCTGGTATAATATTGCACTATTAAAACATGATCCAGATGTGAGCATGATCAAAAGATTAAAAAGCAGGATTTTGACAACAGAAGATGGTGTTAATGCTAATCAGATGGGGAACATCACAGAGAGGCAAATGATGAAAGAATTGCAGCACATCCCCCACATTTTGTACATAATAATTTTGCACACACATAAGGGATGGAATTTGCATTGTGATAGCACACAGTTAATTCCGGCATTTTGACAAAGCTTTGGAACCTGCAGAAAACTCAGCTGATGATTGTATAGATTATAATGCTGAACTGTGTCTTCTTTACAGGTGCCCTGCCTTATTAGTAGTTGGAGACAGCTCTCCTGCAGTTGAGGCTGTGGTAAGTAACCTAATCACTAGTTAGTAATTTCCTCAACTCTTATCATGCTGTAATTTCATCTAGACTTTCAAATTTTCCTTTAGTGGAGGAAGTAAAATTTTCTAAATTTTGGAATTTGCTTTATTTGAAGCGTGCAAATAATTTATCTGCATTTTAATAATATACTATAATAGTTTAATATAGGCAATTTTCTGTATTTTAAGATATAAGATACAAGCAAAGGTTCCTACGTGGGGGAATCTCAACAGTTATGACCAGAATAACTAGACACAAGGACAGTTTTTTCCTGAATGCCATCACTCTGCTAAACAAATAATTCCCTCAACACTGTCAAACTATTTACTAAGACTATATTACTATTACTCTTCTTTCATCCTTCCTATTACCTATCTCCTCCCATTTATACTGTAACTATAACCACATTGCTTATATTTTTACAATGTATATTGTTCTGTTTGTTTCCTAGTATGATTTGATTGCTTATTAGTAACCCATGACTAAGTGTTGTATCTTATGATTCTTGATGAATGTATTTTGTTTCTTTTCTTTTTGCTTTTTTTGCTTTTATGTACACTGACAGCTTATGCACCAAAGACAAATTCCTTATGTGTCCAATCACACTAAGCCTCTATCCCTATCCCTATCCTATCCTATCCTATCCTATCCTATCCTATCCTATTCTATTCTATTCTATTCTATTCTATTCCTAAAGAAGTTTGAATCTTCCTTTCAAAATGGTAATAATAGAATATTTGTATATTGAGAACCACATAGCACTTTGTGATTTCAATGGAGACGATCTAAATTGCATGCTTTCCTGTACTCCTCTGAGTTGATTTAGTCTCCATGTTGTATATATAGACAAAGCAAATGCCAAAAGCACCTCTGAAGGAGTTGGCCATATAAATTGGATTTGTCACTTCCTAAAGATTTAAGGATCCTTACTCTCATCCACATTAGACTCTTCATGTTGCAGAGTACATGGGATTTTTCTTTCTTTTTTCTTGATAACAGTCTTGATAACAATTGTGTAAAAATTAGTTTGTGAAATAGAGACACGCCCAGTGAATTTTTGGACTGGGCGGGTATTGAACATAAATCTGAGTCCAACATGCAATTTACCACTATATCTGCTGACATAATGGTGATGGGATCAGGTTTGTTCTAGCAGTCAGATGCTGAAATGAAACCCTTATTACAGGAAAGACAGGAATATTGTTTTTAAAATTAGTGATTGTAAATATAGTATTTTAATTTTAAACTTTGCTTCTAATATATAGATACTGTTGCTGTTGAGGCACTGGCTTCTTAGGGAGGGCTTTGAATTATAGTTAGTTTGTCAGTGATAACTATGTATATGCATTATTTTGTGTTTTGTAGGTTGAATGCAATTCACGCCTAGATCCAATAAATACAACACTCCTGAAGGTAACCAAAAATTAAAGACTTTTCTGATGACAAGTGATCCCCTCCTGTGGGCTTTATATGAAGCCTACAGAAGGGGATTGTGGGAAGAATGGTTTCTTAAAACTATTCATTCAGCAACTGTTTAAAATTACACTAGAAGTTATGATGGCACTGAACAAAATGGCTTATCACCGATGCCCAAGGTTATAGCCACTGTAGTGCCCCCATGGTTGAGGAATAAAAATTAGGCTCCTTGGCAGACAGCTCATAATTACAACCACAGGGGTGCTGCAATTCTCCCACCCATCTATTTCCCCCCACATCTGTGAATTTTGGTCCCCTACCATCCTGCCCTGTAGTGCCCCAGGTTACCCCTCACCACTTTGTTCCCGTTACTGATAAAGCATGTCTGACCTAGCTGCTGAGCCATATAAGCTGGCTTTGCATGATGAAAAAAAATAAAGGGGGGGGGGAGGCACAAAGCAGCCTCTCCCAGAGCTAGAACATGCCAAAAAGAATGCTTTTTGCCATACTCCTTGATTGTATGGGGATGGTTTTGCATTGTGAAAAAGGAACAAAGGCCAGAAGCAAGAAAATGGCAGCAAAGGTGAGTCTGGGTGGCAGAGCGCATGGCAGCAGGGGTCTCAATGTGCAGTTTAGCAAGGGCAATTGGGACTGGACTGGGGTGTCTGCAGCTTCCTGGCGCATGATAGAGCTGGAGCCACTTGCCGCCCTGCAGCTGGGCAGCTGAAAGAGCAGAGAGCGGGCTGCTTCCCCCTCTATGGTTCCAACTCCCTGTGGCTGCCCCAGCTCCCAGAAGACTCGACAGCAGGTGGCTGGCCTGACCGGCCTCTTCTCGGATTCCAGTTGGATTTTGGAAGCCGCAGAGGAAGCCATCTTCAGTGCTTGGATGGTGGTGGGGCAGCGTGGTCTCCCCATGCGGGGCTGCAGCTCCCTTCACCCTTCACCGCCTCTCTGCTCTGGCTGCGGGGCTGCCTCCTGTGCTGGCCACACCTACCTCTTCACCAGGGCTTGTTTTTGGGGGAGGGCGTATATTTACGCCCACCCCAAAAATCAGGCTTGGCCTTATTTTCAGGATATGTCCTATTTTTGGGGAAATATGGTAGGTATGTATAAGGGTGGGTGTGAGTGCATTTATTACATGTTTCATATATCTATTTTGTCTTTTCCTTTTTTTGCCAATGTTATGTTTCATTGTCTCCCATTTTCAGTACACCAGGGACTTATATTTACATGGAAAAACTTCAGTTTTAAAATCTTACGTGCTTGGAAATAGAAGTTTTTGTCTCTCTATACTCCATCATAGTACTATGATGGAATCACTTAATAGATTTATAGCTCAACTATTTTTTTAACCATCCACTTTTCTCTTTCAGATGGCAGATTGTGGAGGATTGCCCCAAGTTGTTCAGGTAAGCTTTTATTCTAGGAATTGTTATACTTAATGCATCTAAAAGATATCCAACTAATCATTTATTACCATTTTTAATTGCAGTTTTAAAAAAAAACCAAAAGAATTTGTAATGTCTAACAAATTAATTAATTATGAAATAGCAAAATGAACAACAAAAGAAAAAAATAGAAAGTTGGAAAATCAACAAATATATATACATCACCCAAATATATATCCTATCCATTTAATTGTGTATTAACAATGCCTCAAATTGTGTATAGCAGTACTTGCTTATACTTTTTGATTATTATTTTTCTTTTACAGCCTGGGAAGCTAACTGAAGCTTTCAAATACTTCGTTCAAGGAATGGGTTATAGTAAGTGATAATATATTGTCTTTGCATTAATTTCAATTTAGAGCCTACTAAGTGACTGAGATTATTTATTTCTCAATCATAAATCCTATTCTGCCCTTTGGCCATCGTAAATTCATACACACTATTGTACTATAAGATAGTTTTATCTACCACAGTAGGATATTTGTAAAGGAGGATTAATCATCAGTCCTTGAATGACAGTTCTACCTTTTAGTGATTTGTTCTCTATTGAATAGATTTGGATCTTTCTAGTTTCCTAAAGGCTGTTTTGGAGAGACAAATATCTAACCTGTGCTTAAAAGATTATCATTATAGTTTTTCTTACCAGTAACTTTATTGGCAAAAGTGATGTTAGGGTATTCTTAAAATGTTTATCTGTAAAGTAATATGCATGAGCTTTTTTTCATTGTAGAAAGTAGTATTAGGTTCAGTAAAAGTCTAACAATTGAAAACATGTTGTAAATTGCCCAAAATATTCTTATTGTTTTACTAAGCAACTCTTAAAGCTATAGAATTCAAAATATGGAAACGCTTACGGTTAGGCAAGGCTTACATTGTCTCAAGTTTGTTATAACTTCCCTAACTTTGTTTCCCATTCCCTCTCTTATCTCTGCTTCCAGTCCCTTACATGCAGCTCAGTCACCTGAACACTGAGCCAGGTATCTACAAGTATATTGTCTGGTTTGGCTGAGTTCCATTTTTCTTATGCATTATGCCGCTTACAGCATGGCCTGGTGATCTTTTGCACTCTAGGCCATCTCATTGTACACTTTTTGTGCTACAATCCTTTTTAGTGGTTTAATTTGCCTTGGTTTGACTATTGCATGATTTGCAGCTAACTGGTGGTGCAGGAATCAGATATATGAATTCAAACTTTCTGAAAAAGCTTCATGGGCTATATGCATAGAGGGGAGAGGGCACGACTGCCTTGCACAGAATGTTTCTGCTGATTGACTGTATCAGGGTGTTCCCTGATCATAGGTTTATACAACCCTTTCACTTCTGAGAGTGGAATGATGTGTGGGAGAAACACTAGTCCCAACTCTTCTTCAGCAAAATACAGAGGTTGTTGGCAGGTATGTCTAAAGAAGCAGTTACAAGTAGAAGTAAAAGTGAAAATTAAGCTCAACTGGGAGGGAGGAGTGAAAAGGAAGTTTATTTGCAAGCAAGATCTGAAGATGAGAAAAGGTTTAAGCTGTTTTCTATATACAAATGTTCCTGCATTTTACCACAGCAAGTACAGACTAAAGAAACGTGAACAGAGTGATGCCTAATTTGCTTTTCAGCAGCAGCTTTCCTTTTCTTTGTGCCTCCTCCATTATAAGACCTCTGAGGCAGTTAAAAAACATTTATTATTTCTGGCATTCACTTGCCTGTCTCCTTACAGTGCCATCTGCAAGCATGACCAGGTTGATCCGTTCCCGTACCCAGTCAACTTCAAGTGTAGGTTCAGGAGAAAGCACTCAAGCACGGTTTCAAGCCAACAACCTAAGGGAGGTGAACATGGGAATACCTGAAACTACTGAAGTCCATGGCAATCCTCAGACTATGGAAGTATCCTGTTAAGCAAGCATGTGAATCCAGACCGTTCCTTTTCTCTCTTTTCTGCACCCATCCAACAAGTGGCATTAACAGGTTTTTCCCTCTCATTATGCCTGCTAACTTTTCACCCATCTCCTTGGTGTTATATTTAGTTATGTTTGTACAGAAACTTTTAGCTGCCTACGGATGTACTGAACGATAGCTGCTGGAGGCACAGGAGTTATTTTTGAGCTCTGATATTTTTTTGCAGGCTCTAGATCAAAAGCTGGGTCTCTCCTTTTGCCTTTCTCCCCCCCCCTCAAGGAAACCAACCATTTTGTTTTCATTCCTTCCACCTCTCCATCACACCGTCATGTTTATCTGCTTGAAATACTTGGTGCTCTTTAAAAGATGTTCCCTGGTGTGGTGGTAGTGGTTTTGATTTCTTAAAAATGGCAGTTTGGTTCAGCCAGTTAATTCTATGTGCAGAACCTTGCTCTGTAACATGCAAGGGAAAGAAATACTTTCATGGGTGACGCAAGGGCTTGCTAATTAATGCTGTATAAATCCAAATTTAGCTTGTTCTCAGTTAAATATGAAGAAATAATGTGTGTGTCATGAGTGTGGTAAATGCGCTTCCACAGTGGGCTTGCCACTGAAATTGTATACATCTGTATGCATCCATTAACTACTAACTTTCATTGGTGCTAGGCAAGATGAAGATGTCTTCATTTCCCCTGGCCTCCTGTGCTATCCGATCATCTGGGAACAGTGTCTCTCTTCTGTCTTCTCGAAATTCAGATGATCATTTTTGTGGCTTTTTTTTCCACTTAGAATTGCTTTCTAGTGTGCTTCTGCTGAAAGACGTTAAGGCTTTTTGACTGTGATCCTAACACTGTTTTTGGAGTTCTGATTAGAGAGGACACCTTTGATTCAGAACTCCTAAGAGTGGCTCTATTTCTGTTCAAACTCTTGAGATCGTAACATAATGTATCAGTTGTACAAGAGTTCTATCTTTCTTAACTGAGCAGGAGAAAGGAAGCTCTTTCCTGTTGGTTTATTCAGAAGCATCTCTCACGAGGACAATTAGGTTACAAGAATGAGGTATTTAGCCAGCCTAATTTCCAACATAGAGGGCATATTATTCTACTGTGTGTAAAGGATTTACACACTATAAAATTGGTAAAGTTACATTATAGCAGATTTATAAATAGAACCAGGTGATATTAAATATAATTCCCAAAACCGTATACTATTAATTCCTGAAGTTGGAAAAAAAATTCCAAAGTTGAAAAACAATACTAAGCCAAATATCTTAATTTTCACAAGTGATCAGTAACTTTGACAATAGATTATGCACCTTTAATTTCTAAAGGGAATTAAATGTACTAGTTCAGAGTTATATTTATAGTTATTGAAATAAGATGAATTATATTGAATTGAACAACTGAATTCTAAATTCTGGTTTTTAAATAGTTGAGTGAATAAGAAGACAATGCTATAAACATTGATCCTAAAGTAAACCTCATTGAGTTTGATGGGTTTCATTCCCACGTAAGTGTATGTGGGGATTGAAGACAACTAATCTTGAATGAATATATATAAAATGGGAACTTATTCATTCTGTACTTGAAGACTAGCTTAACATTTATTAATTATAATTATAATTCTATATCTGTGAAAGACCATTTGGTTCTTTATGTAAATTTCCCTCCACTATTTTCATTAAACAAATATTTTATTATGGACTATTACAGAAATTTTTTTCTGTTAATTTAGAAGGAAAATAATACGTATTTTCCTACAAACACACACACACATAAATATATATAATTTATATTCTGATGGAAATAGATTAAAATTAAGTGCACTAAGAATCAGGCAGTTTTGGAAATAATTTAAAATCTGCTTCACTGGGATTTCAGAATATAATTCTAAAAAGACTATAGAATAGAATTAACTCAGGATTTCTGAACCCATAGCTAGTTTTGTAGCCTTTCTCTCAAGCAGATGCATTACTAAAAATACAAAAGGGAAATATCTAAACTGAAATATTTGTTGTTCTTGAGTTACATAAAACTATTGTTTCATTTAAATACTAGTTAAAGGAATGCTTTGGTGTACTTTATATTGTAAAAGTGTGCTCTGCTTATGGCCTGTATATTACATGTGTTTATATAGGGTATCTGTGTGTGTGCGCATGTGTGCGCATGCACGCACACATATACACATTCATTCCATGCAATGTTATTAAATTTAATTCTTTGCTCCTGGTAGATATGGGAAATTTTTACCATGAGAATTAGGAAGTTCCTAAATCATATTATTTTCTTGAATTCACAATGATTTTGTGTTTTCTAATTTTAGCTGGAAGAGAGAAAATCTATGATCTGCTAGACAGTGAGATTGCTGCTATTGGGAAGAGAAATGTAGCTGCATTTTTCATGAAACTATGGCAGATTATCTACTTTTTACTGCTGTGTATTGTTTATAAGGCCAAGATCTTCAGGAAATGTCAGATTCAATTCTGTTTCAGGTAGAAGAAGGGATTGGAAGATTTTGCCAGGGGGAAAATTCAAACCAGTTAAATAAAGTATAATCAATTTTAATTGTTAAGGTGATTGTCTCTGTGTCCTTTTTTCCTCCCTTTTGACTTGTTTTTTAAAGAGTACAGTAATAGATTATTGAATAATATTGACATACAATCAGTTGAATTCCAAAATGAACAAATTAGTTTCCCTGAGATTAAAGATAGCACAAAAATTGAGAAGCTCCCTTTCTTTTTCTGATGACCGATTGCCAATCAAATAGAAATGTTGGATAGGAAGCAAGAAGGAAGGAGGGAAAGCAAGATGCTGCCTGGGAGCTCAGCCACCACAGGTCATGTGAAAGAAGAGGCAGAATAAATAGAGCCAAAGTCTGGAAGTCATATAAAGAAAGAAATTTTAAAAAACACACATTATGGGGAGAGGCAAAAGGAAAAAAAGCAGCAGATGAAAAAAATGAGGAGAGAGGCATTTATTTCTTCCCTTCAGAAAAAAATGTTTTTCTTCCCTCAGATGGGAACCCAGATTTAGAATCTGAGAAGACTGAAGGCCAGCTAAGAACAAACAGAAAATTGGAAATGTACATTTTTCTTTCCTCCTAAGAAATAAACATGCTTTTTTAAAAAAAGAAAAAAAGAAAAAACCCACATCTTAAATAAAAAGCAACAAAATTTAATAACACTTTCAACAGAAATATATGCAATAACAGGATTTAAGAAATCAGAAACAGTCTTCTGGCATCTTTTTTTTAACCATGTCTGAATCAACTTCTAATTTTGTATTAATATCCAGTGTGCACATATTTTCCTGATTCGCCGCCCCCAGCTTTCATTGTGCCATATGTAACTTAAAAGCCAAGATTGTTTCAAACTTGACTTGTGACTTCTCCTTTGCATAAACTACCTATGATTAATTATGCTGTCAGACAGCTCTACTTGGCCTTAGTGGAACTTTTGTTTAGTGGGGGTGGGGGAGGGGTTTAAAGCTCGGGTTGGCAGTCTGAGGCACTGTAACTGCTCATGGTTCAAAGTGCTTCATTTGGAATCCCATATGTTCTAAAAAGTGTGTTTGCAGCCTGTATATTCAAAGAGTTTGTTTTGGTATGATTTGGTTAAAATTATGAAGCCGTTTTTTTGTTTGTTTTTTTTGTTTTGAAACAGCATTGCAGAGAAAACAACCTATCTGAAAATAATTGGGCAAGAGACTATTACAAGCTTAACTGGCTTTAGATGTTAGCAAAATGTGCAAGATACATACGTTAATGTCACTGATCTTTGGCTCCACCTTTCTTTCCAATCATTGTTGCTCTGGTTTTGTCAGAAGCTTGGCAATGTGGTTTGTGTTTGTGCATACAGAAATTTATAGGGTTATAGTTCAGCTAGACTGTGATGATAATTTATGCTACTTTTAGGCTACTAAGACAGATAAGACTTCATAAGTGACCAGCAGGGACTGAATAACCCGAAAGCCTCCAGTGACATTTTAACATTAGTCTGCCAGTTGGAAGGTGGTGACAGATATTTAAACTTGGGTGTGCTTCACATGCAATGAGTTCAAGTCTACTTTAATAATAAATTAAGTCTAAAATACGTGTGTATTGCCTTCAAGGGAACTTGCATTTTTCTCCTGTGTAAGAATTCGTTGTTCTCTAATATGCACTAATCCACACTCTCTGGAATCTGAAGACACTTTTGAAATTATTGAGAGTAAACAGTGAATTCGCCAAATAGTTGCCATGGTAAGTGAGCTGCAAATCATCCATTTAGCACGGATTTTACCACTATAAAACTGTTATTATCTCTTCCACCTTTTATGTTCTGAGGGGAGGATTTGCAAAACACAACACTGACCAAGAAGTTGTTTTTATAACTGGGTGGCAACAGCCTTCTTGGAAATAAAGATTGTTTTGGAGATTTACTTTGCAATGCTCACTTTATCGTTTTAATTCCTTAAAAGAATTTAAAAACAGTCTGACTATAGTAGAGTGTACTTTCTACCCTTGTGCACTGTTTTGAGAATGCTGAACATTTATTATAGCAATGTCTTTAGGATATAATTTATCACACAGTGGTTTTCTGTGGAGAAAAATGAAACAGCCATCAACCACCTTTCCATGACGTCAGAGGAAACTGAGCTGTTTGTGAGTTCTTAGAATTTAACACTTAATAACATGCACTCAAACTATACCAATGTGCTAAGTATCATGCTTGGGTGCACTTGGCATGAAGAAGGATCAAGATAACTATTGCTTCAATATTAATTTGCTCCTGTATACTGCATGACAATAGTTGCCTGAAAGATTGCAGCAAAAGATCCAAACCAATAGAAAAAATAGTTTGCAGGCAACTCAATGACATTTGTATTCTGAGAAACTTCCACTGAAGAAAAAGGCTGGGGTTTCTCTGGAGCACTCATATGAATTGTGTTCTAGTTAGAATTGGGGGTTGTCATCCATTTCCAGAGCTCCTACAATGAAAGAAAAATTCCCTGCATCACCTATCTGAAGACCCGGCTATGGTATAATGAGGGTGAGTACAAACCATTCTGAGTTAAACAAAAATATAAACATTATACTCTTAACTAGAATACTTTTAAAATGGGGAAAATTAAAAACAGCTGCATGATCATACAAAAACTCATGGACTGGTATAATTATAGCTTCTTATTGTGTAGAAAAATGTAAATACGGTTGTTAGGAGTAGCTCAATGGAAGCCAGAGAGATAGGATGAAGGAAGAGCATGAAACTCCATACTTTTTTTTTTCCAGGAAAGAGCCTTCAACTTTGAACAAACTCCAAAAGGAAAAGGTACTTTCAGCCCTGCAGATGTTTCTGAACTTTTTTTTCTTATTCATAGGATTATGTTAGTAGCAGTTAAAACATTTTTTACTACCATAACATGAACATTTCAGTATCGGTTATTAAGATCATGCCTTCCAGGTTACAAGGCAAGAGGCTTTTTTAAAAAAGGCAAATTCTTTTAAAAAAAAGGTTTTGAGATGAAAGCCATCTTAATTATGATGCCCTAAATTCAGGACAACTTTTTTTATTACGTTACTGATGTAAGACAGATACTGTATTCCTGAGCAATATTCATCAGTCCATGCTGGAGAATTGGCCATCTTATCTCTCCTTTTCCCTGCTTTCAGAAATTGTTGCTTCTTGTTTGTGGTATGATTTAATACTTTCTCTTTCAACACTAATAACACATCTACCTTAGAAGAAATTAGAAAATGGCAGCTGATTAATTGTAACAGCATTTGGTTTCTTCTGTACTTTCCTAACAGTCTTCAAAGACAACATTGAATTTTTATGTTTATTTTCTGCCTTTTGTTGATAGGCCCCTCTGAGTGGTATACTAGAAGACTGCTGTTAGCAACAAATTGTGATGGGAAGCTTGCCCTGTAAGAGGAAACAGATTGCTAATCAGACAAGCCCACAACTGAACATAAGGCATAGCCAGAGCGATAGCGTAAATCTGCCAGGTAGGGGTTATGCTGTGCTACCATCAGTCTGAGTCTTAAAACAATACACACACACATATTTTGTGCCTATGACAGACTAAATTCATAGTCTCCCAGTTTCTAGTCTATTGACTTAAGCACTATACTAATGTGGCTCTCTACAACAGCAGAGGGATTTAATCTTTATCTCCTTAGTCCACCATATTGATTTTAGGGAACAGAGAAAGAAAAAATCTATGCAGAAAAATAGGGGAAAATATTTATAGGCTTCTGGACATCTGTATACAACGATTCATTTTCATACATAACAAGTAATGCGATTTATTACCTGAAAGGTTACAGTCACATGATATACATACATACATATTGTTTGTGAAATTTTATGTCATGTACTATGATCGGGTTCTGTGTGCCACTGGAAATGGAAGTCTTGAGCACTTCCATTTTAGTTATCTAGCAGCTTTTATTAATTTTGGTTGAGAAATTCTAAATCTTTGATTGAACATGAAACTCATTAACATAGCAATTATAACTATTTAGTCTGCTCCACAATGTGGGACAGATTATCCCACTATATTTGCAGTTGGCCAATTTGGATTCCTTGATGGGTCTATCTACTCGGAGGAAGTTATCTCAGGGTTCTATCCTGGCCCGAGGACTCTTCAACATCTTTATAAAAGAGGAAATATGAGGGATGCTCTTAAATTTGCAGATGACACAAAACTGGCAAGGGTGGAGATTGCTAACAATCCAAAAAACAAGCTCAAGAATCAAATGGAGTGCAACAAAATGATGTTCAATAGTGAGAAATGGAAGATTGTGCACTTAGCTAGGAAAACTAGATGCATGAGTATGAGACAGATGATACCTGCCTTAAAGGTAGTAACTGTGAGAAGAAACTGATAGGTCACAGACTAAACATGTGCCACTAAGAGACTGCAAGTTTTGGCTTCATCACGGAGGTATAGTGTCAAGATCACAGGAAGTACCTTTGTACTTCACAAGAGACTCAGTTTGGTTTAGTAGAAAAAAAATTCTGGACTAGGTTTCCCTTAGGTATAGAAGCTAACTGGATGACTGGGTCATTTTCTATGACCCTCAATTGGAAAGTCAAAAAACATCCTGGAAGAATATAGTTACGCTAGCCATGAAAAATTCATGGATCTGTCCATGTAGTTACCAGAAGACTGATTTGAAGAACTATAATCATAAAATTTTAAGATTGTTTTAAAACAATCTTAAAACAATGTTTTATTCAGTAGCATTGGTAGTGACTTTTAAAAACAAAAGAGCCAGTTCTAGTATCATTCTGAGAATTAAATGATAAATAGCAAATATATTAATTACTGTAGTTATAGCCATTAGGATGAGTATTTATCATCAGTTGTGGTAAAATAGATGATGATGAACAGGTGATTTTAAAATGTTTTAACTAACAGGTAAACAGCCTGAAACTGAAAAGTTGAAGTAGACAAGATGAAGTGCCCTTAGAAGGAAATTCCACTGATAGCGCCTGACTATAGAGAATGCTTTCTGGCATTCTCACACGAGTGCTTCAGCCTTGGGAGAAGGCAGTAAGCGAAAAATCTTTCTTAATCTGAGTACATTTGTATAAAAAAATTGTAGAATACTGGATTCAAATTATGTAATGCTATAATGAAATGTTCTGTCTTGACCACAAATGAATGGGAAACAATTTGGTGTTGCTCAATATTGTTGGAAATTAGCTTCTATCAACACATCGGTTTCTACATTCTAGTCTAGAGGAAGCTGTGAAATAATCTTAAAATGAGACATACAGTAAAACTTTGCAAGAATACTTCAAATATTGAGATTAAAATCACACAATAACCTGGTTGGTGTATATTTTTTCTTTTAATCTGCAGTTACGAATTCCCCCATGATTGTTGCAGTCAGTGATTTTCCTTCTAGAGACACAGAGTCAGTACTAAGGATGGGGGAACAGCTGAGTTTGCTATCTGAGTGAGTATTAACAGAAAAGGGACAAAACATCCAGCAATTTCCAACTGGAAATTTTGGGAATTATCTTATTAATGCAAATGAAGTTCAAGTTGAGAAAGACCAAATTAGCCCTTCTAACTAATCAGCTCCATATGGTCTCCTAGTTTATTTTTTAGTAGTTATTTACATATTTTGTGTATGCTATTTTTAATTTTAAGTATCAGTATTAAATATAAATACAATACTGTAAAATGTAAAGAGGAAAAATGGAGAATGAGGATGTTAATATTATGGTGGTCAAGAGGGATATATATTGGAGAGATTAGGGAGATCCTCACTTCAGGAAAATCCAATTTTGAAAACAACCGTAGTCAGACCTTATTTTGTTTTCCATATCTACTTTGTATTAGCTATCCAAATTAGCCTATTAGTTCCTCATTCTCCATTTTTCCTCTTTACATTTACATCTAGCCTGCTCGACTAGAATTTTAAAAATGGGAACTTCTTCAAGGTACAGCAGAATTTTACTTGAGGTCATGGCTTTAAGTTACATTTCTTCTCCTGCAGAGAGGGTGAATGGTGTCAAGTCAAGTCAGTAGCAACTGGCAAAGAATGCTGTGTACCTAGTAACAACATAGCTAAAATTTCACACAGGTAAGCACTGTGGTTTTTCTCTATCTGAAGTAACATCACAGAATATTTGGGGGGGGGCAGGGGTTCTCTGTGTTCCAAGAGATCCTCAACCCTACAAGGAAACTTACACATATTTTTCATACTGACCCGTTTTTTGTTTTCAGGTGGCTCTATGATGGGATTGATCGAGCAAAAGCTGAGGAATTGTTACTGTTGCCTGTAAACCAGGAAGGTTCTTTCATTGTAAGAAAGAGACAAGCGAAGAAAGGTATGGATTCCAGAGAATGTCCAAAGGAATTTCATAGTTCTGTAAGTGTGAGGAAATATAAGGTACACCAAGTGGGTGTGCTTTTTATGGCCTACCATGGATTAAATGTGATAACATCTAATTAAGCTTTAAAATTAATAGTTAAGTTTTCTTCAACTAAGACAGGTTTTAAGGATACTAGCATAACTCTAAACATCAGAACAAAGATCTCATTGCTTTCAAGAGAATTTAATGAAACACATTCATTAAATTCTGTTAGCAGTTGGATTGGGTGGACTTGTTTTCTGTCTAAATATGTTACACATTGCTTTATTCTGACAAACAGGTTGCTACTCTTTATCAATCAGATGCACAAACCATGAATCCTGGAATTCTGTGAAACACTACCGCATTAACTGCTTGGAGAACAATTGGTTGTACATCTCCCCCAGCCTTACTTTCCCAAGCTTGCATGAACTGGTGGACTATTATTCTGGTAATTATTATTTTTTTCACCAAGAAAATAAAGTGCATTTTTATCCAAAAGCTGGAAAAGCAACATGATGACTGTTGCAGCTGGATTTTTTTTCACTGCAATACAGTAGTGAACTGTATTTCACTGCAAGACAGCAGGCTGTCAGAAAACCCTATATATGGAAAATCTATGTTTGTTTATTATCTTTAATAGAAAGTAGTGATGGCTTATGTTGCTGTTTGAAGAAACCGTGCTTCATCCAAGGGGCTAGTTCCAGCTTGTTTCATAATCTTCCCAAACCTGTAGAAGCAAAAAAATCTGCTCTCAACTGGCAACAGATAAAGAGGTTATTTTATTTTTTATATTCAACCTATATTCAATCTTTATCAAGAACTCAAGTAATATGGCTGGCTGGATTGTTCAAATTTTGGTAACAAACCAACAATATTTTGCAAAATCATGTTCGCACAATTTAGGGATATTTATTTTACTAATATACTGCTCCAATTATGTCTGATTCCGAGTAGTTTATGGATCTTTGAAATAGTAATCATATTAAAAACTAAATACAACAATGTGAAAATATGAGCAACCAACAATGTAATTTCCTGAGCACTGAAGAGCAACCCTAGTATATATATATCTCATCACTTTATATAAGAGACAAAACAATTCCTCAGTCTCCCCAGCCTATGGAAGTAAACAAATCTTAATAGTTTATGAAAAACTGACAGGTGTTATATAGGCAAATAAACTGAAACTCAAAATTGCTAGTTCTGGACCAGTTACAGCTTCCAAGTCTTCAATTTCTTATGTGCATTGCAATAATCGAAACAAATACCAAGGCATAAGTGATTACTAAATGGTCAATGAGTGACCATTTAGTAAAGTTAGACCATACAGTTGCAGTGCCACTGAAGTTGTTCACCCTTAGACCAGGGGTGGGTTTTACTTACCTTTGCTACCAGTTCGCACAAGTACACTTCACTCACACAGAGCGTATTTGATGACGTCCAGGCAGGTGGCAGAGCCTTCCACCGCCGCTGCTACTGATTCGCCCCGGCCACTGCCTTAGACCATGGGAATACTGTGGTGCCCCCACCTTTTCTCCCCCATCCCATCCCTAGTAGGACCTGGCGTGCTCAGGAATGCTTTCCATGCTTCCTGGAAGCAGCTGCCATTTTCAGACCCCCAATTCGTTGCTGAAATGGTAGCTGTTTTCAGAGCTTTCTGTGCCCAAAGGGTTAGGGCCACTGTTCTACACTGGTTCTATATCATTTTAAAAACAATCCATTTTTAGGCTAATTATAATAAGTTTAACTTGCATTTTAAATTGTATACTGTAGTGTCTGTATTTTATTGTTGCCTGTACACCGCCCTGAGTCCTTCGGGAGAAGGGCGGTATAAAAATCAAATAAATTAATAATAATAATAATAATAATAATAATAATAATAATAATAATAATAATAATAATAATAATGAGACTAGTTGTTTCTTTGCAACTCCAGAATCCTCAGCTGTAACAAACATAAACCACTGCAGCAAGGAAGTATTGCATCTGTTGCTACAAGGGAAAAATCCATGCCATTAGCAAAAGCAAACTTTCCAGTGTACTGAAGCAGAATATGCTGAAAGTTGTTTGTTCTTATGAGCATCATGCATTATTACTAGAAACAAAATAAAAACAAAGTCATTATTCTTCTTTTAACAATGTTGCTCAGAAATGTTTTCTTCTATCTAGCTCAGACTTGTTGTCAGAAGAACCGCTAAGAGAAGATTCTCCCATCAGTCTTGGCTTGCGAGAAGCAGTTACTACTTACCTGTTTATGACTGAAGACCTGTCATTACAGGGCACACCAAACAGAAAAGGAAGGCAAACCAAAGATACATAAAGCAAATATTGGAAGTATTTCTGGAATATGAAGCTTGAACACAAGTTCTGTTGAATTTGTGGTATTTTTATCAAGTTGATTCAAAGTGGTTATCCTTAAATCAGTGTTATCATAGTTATACTTTTCATCTTTTTCCAAGATGCTTGGCTCATTGAAATACCGTATGTTTGTGTGTGAAGTATATTTATGTATTTTCCCTACAGGTTTTACACTTGTTAATTTGTAATTGATTAGTAATGCAAAAAAGTGAAATATTCACAATAAACCAAATAATTGTTTCACCAGGCTGTAATGGAGCATTGGAACATTAATGTCAACAGTTCAAGAAACAACAAAGGAAAGCAAGGAAAGATGCTTTCTCTGATCTGAGAGGAAGAATGGTAGGAATGGAGCTACCAAAGATAGAATGGAAATGCAAGTGTTCTCTATACAGTATCCACACACAGCATATAAAAGACACACAAAAACCTATGGCAGCTTTTGGTAGCACTCATAAGCTGCATAGTTTGTTTAATGAAGCCACAATGCATTGGTTTTATGTTAAAACTAAACAAACCTCATATTCACCACCTTGAGTTATTTGTAAAAATAATAAAGGAGGAACACAAATAAAAATTTAAAATAAATTATAGTGGAGTCATTGATGATGTCTGAACTTGGTTGTTTACTTGCAAATGTTTCACAACCTGATTAGCACTGACCTTACTTAATTGGTTAATGAAATGTCTACAAGCAAACAGCCAAGTTCAGAGAGCACCAAGAAATCCATAGTTCAATTCTGAGTTACATATTTCCTCTTATATTGTAACTACTTTATAGCCTGAACAATCAGGAAATTAGTTCAAAGGCCACAAAAATAGAAGAGTTACTCTTAGTATTGAACTTGTCTGGCTCCCAGTTTCCTACATGGCAGATTTCAGGAATATGGAACTGTGGATCTTCCAGATGTTGTTAAATGATAATTCAGTGTCCCTAAGTACTGGCCATGCTAATTAGAAGTTCTATCAGTTACAATTTGTAACACTTTGAAAGTTACATATGTCTAAGTCCTGCTCTATAGTTTTAAGATTATGTTCAACATTAAAGGGATATAGCTAGAAATTTAAGTTATTCAAGCCTTAACAAAATGCACTTGCTTGTTTACAGTGAAAAGATAGAGAAATATTTTTTCAGGGATATCTTGTTATCTAGAAAACTCCCCATAATGCTATTATGCGACAACTGGATGTCTTTAATAATCACAAACTTTATTCCAATTTATTACAGCAAAATAATTTTATCTGCTGTACAGCTGCTATACTTATAACCTATAAGCCAAATAATTGGAGACAAATTATTCCCTGAAATTAGTCTTGGCATGTCTCTGTCAGAATGCAAAAAAAAGTAGACTGTTTTTGAATGAGATAAGATGGTCAGAAAAATGTTACTTCTATGACAAACACTAGATAACTGAAACCTACATAATTCTGCAGCATATAAACATTAAGGATTTTTATTCATAATTACCAATTTGTACACTAAACAGGTCTTCAACTCACAAATGTGCTTTAATTTAAACTTTGGTGGTGTCAAAAACAACTCCAATATCAAGGTAGGAAAAATCCAACATTCAGAATACCCAATGCAAAAATACCCTATTCTGTCCACCTCAAAGTAATTTCTTGTCCCAGATGTTATCTAACAAAAAGTAGTGATGGAAATACGATCTGCAGGCAAATGATATTCTTAAACATATAAAATAGTTACCATACACAAATGTTCGAAAAGCTACTATATAATGTAGCTTCAATGTAAGCAGCATTTCTTCACTTTGATCTCACAAATAATGCTAGTAAGGAAACTAAAAGTAAAAGTACAAAAAGGGGTTTCAAAAACATTGTTTAACATAATGTCCCACTGCCTTTGGGAACAGTACCTCATGCATAGACCTTGAGACTCTTTGTTATACACAAATATAAAATTAACTGATTCCCAAAACCACACTTTACAAGTATCTACAATGAAAACATTTATAATATTGAAAAAGATTATGTTTCAAACTATAACCGGAATGGCAATTATTAACAGTATGGAAGAAAACAATACCATGGTCATCAATGGCCATGGCTAGATTTGAATCTGTAATACATCCTTTGTGTAGACACTTTTATACCCTGCGTTCAGGATATGTCATCAGTACATGGGAGGCACAGCATGGCCAGATTTAAAAATTCAAGAATGCACAGAAGCTCAACATAAATGAGTGTCCCAGTACCATGAGCATCATGCTACAATGTCATGATAAATATGAAAAATGATAATTTACTAGGAAAAGAAGTGCAACCAAATTGGGACCTTCTACTACATCTATTTAAAATAGTAGATTAGTTTCAGATCATATATGCAAACCTCTTGTAACAGTTTACTATAAAATTAGACATTCATACTTGCTAGGCTTGAAAATAATATCTTCTATTGATTAAATACCGTAGTTATGCATAAACTATTAGGATAAAGTATGAGTCTTTCTGACACGTTAAGTCACTTAAATAAACTAGGCAGAATGTTATCTACAGCCTTGGATCACTAATTATTTTTGGCTCTTAAAACTTTGTTCTCCAGTGGCACAATTTTGTCAGTGTATATATGCAAAGAACATTAATGGTTATTTCAACTTGATACAAGGAATGAAAAAATCCTTTGCCAACCTGCTCCTACATTTTGAAGACAAGAATAAATCCCTTTCCATAATGTTAAAAAATGCCTAGCAAAGGCCAACTAAACAAAATAAGGGCAATCTCTTTACTTTTATGAAGAGTAACCCTTGCCCCTAAATAATTCCCTGAAGTCAGTTCTGCATCACATGCAACAAGCATGCTATTCCATTAAAATAGAGAGTGCTCATCATACGACAGGCTCCAGCCATCCAGCAGAAATTTCATATCATGTTGAACAGCAAAGTGCTATTTGTTGTACTTTGCCCAAGTCTGTGAGAAGTTGTTTTATACAATGCTTCAGTTGAGGAAGTCTTGCTAACGGTTCTGGTGGCTCCAGCTCTCCAGTATAATCCAACCAACTCTCTAAAACTGTAAGAGAAGGTACACAACAATCACAAAGGTCTAAGTTACTGATGGCTAAATTTAAATAGATTTGTATTAGCTTCAGTAGGAGAGTGTAATCTTTCATCTAAAGTAATCAATTTTTCAGATACTTTTACTAAAATATATTAACTATCAAGCAATTTAAAATAGCAGCCCAAATATAGACATACAGTAGTGAACTGTTATAATCTGTGCCTAGATCAAAACATATGTTTGGAATGTTTTAATCTGAGCACAGATCAAATGAGAAGGACAATCCCTTCTCATTTGATCTGTGCTCAGATTAAAATATTCCAAACATATGTTTTGATCTAGGCACAGATTATAACAGTCTGTGCTTAGTACTGGGATAGAGAAGGGAGCAAAGATATATGGGGGCTGAGTGGAGGGTGTTAACAGAACAAGGAAAGTCACTGGGAAAACTAGTGGGGTAAGCAAACTGTTTTGTTATGCCGCGTTATGAACCAATGACAGGTAAGAGGAAGTGCCAGTCTTGCCCTATTTGCCTCATCTGAATTTTGCTTAAAACCTGGAATTAGAAAGAAGTGTGGCAGAACATTGAGAACATGCTTTGCTCCAGGTTTAAAATGTTTTTCCCATTTTATGCATGCTCCTAAAATGTGTGGTGATTGAGCGGTGAAGATGCTGGGCTTGTTGACTGGAAGGTTAGCATTTGAGATCTAAGTACTGCATGACAGAATGAGCTTCCATTACTTACCCCAGCTCCTGCTAACCTAGCAGTTTGAAAGCATATGAATGCAAGTAGATAAAGAGGTACCACTTTACAGTGCTCAGTGTGCCTTCAGCATATATTCATGCTGGCCACGTGACCACGGAAGCATCTTTGGACAACAATGGTTCTCTGGCTGTGAATCTGAGATGAGCACCACCCCCAAAAGTCAGAAACGACTGGCAGGGGATACCTTTACCTTTTAATATGGGCTATGACAAGTGCTCTTTATACTTTACCAAAAACCTGAAAGTTAGGGATGAGCCATCCGCTAGGGAAATTTGCAAATGATACCAATATATACATAATGGTGAAACTGAATGAGATTGAGGAGGTGCAAATGGAATTCAAGCACTTGATGGTATTTGAACTGACATCCAGAAAGCATATATTAGAGTTATGGTGGAATATTCAGTGAAAATGAATATTCTACAAACCCAGCTCATAAAAAACAATGTAATGAAGTATAGAAAACGATGATCCAAATGACATTAAGGATATTTTCTAGTCTTGTTTTTTAATTCAGAGGAAAAAGAATGTGTGTGTGTGTGTGTGTGTGTGTGTGTGTTGGAATTCAATCTTTTTTACTGTGGGCATGGCTTGGTGGGTGTGGCAGGGGAAGGATACTGCAAAATCTCCATTCCCACCCCACTCCAGGGGAAGGATATTGCAATATCCCCATTCCCTCCCAATTCCTGGGGGAAGGATATTGCAAAATCTTCATTCCCACCCCACTCTGGGGCCAGTCAAAGGTGGTATTTGCCAGTTCTCTGAACTACTCAAAATTTCGCTACCGGTTCTTCAGAACCAATGCTAAATGCACAAAATACAGATAAAAAAGAATGAAATGAAAAGAGATTAGCAATAGATTCTGGGCAATACCCAGACAAAACCACTGTCTATGGAATTCATTGCCATATAATGTACCAATGGCCATTTGGGTTTTAAAAAATATAGAATCAACAATATTGACAATTTCTAACCTACCTGATTCAAAATATTCTAATATCCCTAAATACTTAATGCTGGAAAGCAAGAAGTTCCTCCCTTAAAGCTTTGTTTCTTGATTTTCTAGCTATAGCTAGGTAAATGAAGGCATATAGTTGAAAGTAGATGTGGTTCAACATTATTTATTAACTTTGCTGTTTTTCATTTCAAGTATTTAGTGGCATATACCGTATTTTTCGGAGTATAAGACATACCTTTTCCCCCAAAAAAGAGGGTGAAAATCCAGGTGCGTCTTATACTCTGAATGTAGCCCCGCCCAGCTTCTCAAAAGGAGGTTTCAGAGGCTGAAAAAAGCATCAGAAACGGAGCTTAGAAAAAAAGCCCCAAATGGAACTTCAAAAAAAAAGCCCCAAATACAGCTTCAGAAAATTTTAAATTTTAAAGTGGGTTTTATTGTTCTAAATGCATTTTAATTTGGGGCCATATTTAATAAGTTTTTTAATTATTGATTTTATTCTGTATTTATTCATTGTGGTTTTATTTGGCTGTGAACCGCCCTGAGTCCTTCAGGAGAAGGGCGGTATAAAAATTTAATTAATTAATTAATTAATTAATTAATTAATAAATAAAAGAAGCTCCCAAACAGAGCTTCAGAGGTTTTTTTTCTGAAGTTCTGCTTTGGAGGCTTTCAGAGGCAGAAAAAAGTTTTTTCTGAAACAGAGTTTCAGAGGCAGGGAAAAAACCCCCCCAAAAAACAAAAAACAAAAAACAAGGCGCAGAGCTCACAACCAAGGAACCTGTTCCTAAAATTCACCTCTGGGAACAGCTGATTGGAGATATTCTGGGAGGCCAATCCACCTGCCAGTTTTTTTCTTATTTTCCTCCCCAAAAACTAAGCTGCGTCTTATACTCCGGTGCGTCTTATATTCCGAAAAATACGGTACTTTTCAAACTATATTTGGAAACTACATCAATTTACTATAACTTTATTTAGAATGTTTTCAGATACATCAAGCCTCTGTTTAGTAAAAGTACCATCGTCAGTCAGTCAATCAATCAATCAATCAATCAATCAACTGAGAAATCACAGGAAAAGTACTCCAGGTAAAGCATATGAAATCAAACAATTGCTACTTTACTCCATGATACTATACTAAAATGGAGAATACACACACACACACTCATCAAAAACTACTATAAAATCCAAGTCACATCACTGCACATATCTGTGGGATGTATGTGAGACTGTAGTGTTTTAAGAGAGCAATCTTGAAATCAGGGAACTGAGACTGTCTGACTTAAGAACGGAGCTATCTGGGTGGCTTTGGCCCAATTACTTTATTTCAGACTTAGGAAAAGGCAAGTGGCAAACCACTTCTGAAAATTTTGTTAAGAAAACAGCATGCAGTCTTGACTCACTGCCATGTATGTGCACACAGACACACATGCACCCAACTGATATTATGATTGATGATAAAGCACATAAGCATCAGTTACAGATAGTCTACCTACCTATCACCACAACTGAACCCAACATTTCTATTGCTAAATGAGGCAGTTGTCAAGTGAATTTTGCCCCATTTTAAGGCCTTTCATGCCATAGTTAAGTGGATCCGTGCAATTGTTAAGTGAATCTGACTTCCCCACTGACTTTCCTTGTCAGAAGGTCACAAAGGGTGATCATATTACCCCAGGATCCTGCAACCGTCATATATATGAATCAGTTGCCAAACATCTGAATTTTGATCACATGACCATGGGGATGCTGCAATAGTGGTACCTGTGAAAAATGGTCATGTCACTTTTTTCAGTGCTGTTGTAACTTTGAACAAATCAGTAAGTGAAAGGTTGTAAGTTGAGGACTACCTGTAATGATTTCAGTAGTTCTACAATCTGTGAATAGTTCCTATTAAACTTAAGGCTTACAATTTCTTTGAAGCACTACAAATTCAATTTATACCATCCTAATAAAGCAGACATCTGTATTTCAGAGAAGTTTAGTTGCTACTAAATATAAGCAACTTTCTTCAGTACCTATCAACAATTTTACTGTATTTGGCAGCTCATAGACAATCTGCCTTTACTGCTGTAGCCCCCACTTTAGGGAACAGCTCTCCTCCCCCCACACAGAGGCTGGCCTTCTCTGTTTTAGCTTTTGGGAGGTCCTGTTTGTTAGCAAGCCTCCGGACTGGCAAAATAATGGGATGGCTCCTGGGTAATTAAATGAGCATGCCTCTTTTAGTTACAAAAGCTAGAGAGCTATTTCAGTATGGAAAACTGCAGTTAAATTTAAGGGAATATTATACATGATATACCTGGAATCTACCTGGAATCAGCTATGTTTTAACAAGATTTAACCCGATCCACTTTAGAGGACTCGCATCAGCCTGTATACTGATAGTTTCATCCAACCTATTGTAGTATTTGAAAAGCATCCTGTGATGACTTAATTAAGAACTTAATTAAGAACTTTTTAAAATTTCAGTTTTGAAGACACAAAAGAACCTAGATGATGAACTCTGGATAGATAGAAAGACTCAAGGGAAAAACACTGGCCTTTCCAGGAAGAATCTAAACTCAGTTTGCCAACCCAATATGATTATGAGCCTCGATTAAACAGATTTAATGTAAGAAATAAAACACAAGACAAAGCAATTGAACAGATCTTAATTGAACTGTTAAAATTTGTAGCAGAAAAAAGCCATTACCATCTAATTCCTTTTCAATTAAATCCATCCTGTGGGTAACTTCATCTTGCAGAGACTCAACGTGGGTTAAAAGGTTAAGCTGCCACTGCAGCTGGGAATTCATAATTCCATCTTTGTCTTTCTCAAGCAATCTCTCTTCAGTATCTTCTTCTGATGTGATTTTTTCTCTTACCTAGAAAAATAGGAAAGTTAAGATTCACTATAAACAGTGAACAATTTTAAATATAAACAGTACAAGAGATTATATATAGGGAGCTGTCGTGGCACAGTGGTTAGAATGCAGTATTGTAGGCTAACTGTGCCCAAATCCAGGAATTTGATCCTGACTGACTCAAGATTGACTCATCCTTCCAAGGTTGGTAAAATGAGGACCCAGATTGTTGGGGGCCATATGCTGACATTGTAAACTGCTCAGAGAGGGCTGTAAAGCACTGTGAATCAATATACAAGTTTAAGTGGTATTGGTATTGCTATATGTTTAATTCCTAATATTTTGGTACAAAAGATTAAATGATGATGGCTGTCTGTGAATGAAGTACAAATTAACAAGTCCAATATATTATAAGTTATACATTCTCTCTATCTCTCCTTCCTTCCTTCTCTTTCCTTCTTCTTTCCCTGTGTCTGTCTGTCTGTCTGTCTCCTTAGCTACATGAACCCAACTAATGTAATCATCATCACAATAGCATAGGAATTCCAACTTTCCATCTGTAATGTTAAAAACTAGAAAGTGTTCAGTAAAACGTACCTTAGAATAGTTGTTTTGATTCATTTTCCAACTTGCATATTTCTCTCCCTCTCTTCTTCCTTCTTTCTTTTCCCTTCCTTCCTCTTTGTCTCTCTCTCTTTCTGTCTATCTATCTTTCTCAACTATTCCTTAGCTACATGAAACCAACTAATGTAATAATCACAATAGCATAGAAATTCCAACTTCCCATCTGTAATGTTAAAAACTAGGAAGGGTTCAGTAAAACATACCTTAGAATAGTTATGTTTTGATTCATTTTCCAACTTGCATATTTCTCTATCCAGTTCCCATCCTAATCTCTCCACTACGGCATCATCTCCATTTTCTCTTATCCTATTAACACCATCATCAATGTCTGAATTTCTGGTTTCTACAACAAGTCTCTGTTCTATAGCAGGATAGTAAGCTCGAGGTTTTTGGTAACAATGCTCACTAGTGATATAAGATTCCTCTACAAAGGGAATGGTTGGAGGTTTCTCAACTGTTCCATTAAAAGTTCTATAATTTGTGGTCTCCTCTTTGCAACTGTTTTCTTCAATGTGAATGAGTCTAGTGGTATGAGATTTTTCTTCTATTTTGAGATGCTTCCAAGGCTGACACCAAAGTTTCAAGTCAGGATGTTCCTTGCTTCTGTTAAAAAGATAAATACATGGAAATCACACTAATTTTTTTTACTAGAATTCAGCTTATACCTTTTATCTTCTAAATTCATCTGAAAAAGCTGGAAACTAGCCACTGTGAATCTTCTATCAGATTTCAGAGAAATCAGGATAGTGTTAGTGTTTGGCATGTGCATATTAGAGATCTCTTACTATTTATAAGCACCATTAACTTAAACAGTTAAACAGAATAAGTAAAACAAGTAAAAGCATCATCTGACATAAATGAATCTATCTGAATTTAATGTTAATACTTAAAAACGTAGTTCTTCAGTGGTTCTATTGATATGTTCAATAAAAGTAGATTCTTAAAAATCATATAAGTATTTAGAACACTGTAAAATGGAAGACAAATCTTCACAATGGCTTCAAAGAACATGTGATGTACAAGTTCAAGCATGCGTTCCAGTTATAAATGGTAAGAAGAAAAGCTACCCCATGAATTATTATTTCAAACATCTCTTTAACGATTAGTGACTCCTATCTCAAGTTATTTCACATAAATATTACCGTGTACAAATGTTGCAAATGAAGTTTCATTTGGCAGTGGTAAAGAGGAGCAGATGGGGGGTAGACCTATTAAAATGCAGGGAACCCTACTACCTTGCTATTTCTTATCAGTATTATTTGATATCTTATAAAAACAAATCATTAACCATCTAAAGATTGATTAATCAGAATGATTTCTATAATTCCACTTATGGCCTGAAGCTAGCTTCTTCCAACTAGTTTGGATTTGGGTATAGATGGTATATTTTTCTACTGATAGAAAAATGAAAGGTGAAAGGTATCCAAAGTCAAGTTGGACCATAACAGGGGAAGTGCTGTAAAAATGTTTTAACACACTGGTGTCAAACTTGCAGTGTCATACTGCCATCACATGACTTTTTTCCCTTCGCAGAGCAGGGATGGGCAAGGCCTGCGCATGATACATCCGGCCTGCAGGCTGCCAGTTTGACACCCCTGGTTTAATATTATCCTGGACCATCTGATAAGCATACCAATATCTAAATGATAGGTTATACAATAGCTTTATGAAATTCAATTGTACTTAATTCTTTGAATTGTATCATTATAATTCAAGCAAATACATCCAAATATAGCTTACTGCAAAATGCTCATCTTCAACTGAAGTCCATGTAGCACTTCTATCACTTTTTGCACATCGCCAAGAAGCTGGTGTGTAGCTACTATTTTCTTAGCATTTTGATGGGAATAGTTTTCTCCCAAAAATGCTAAACCATGCATGTGGCCATTGCATAACCATTCCTTTTCATACCAATACTTCAAACTGGATCGCTTGCCTAAAGCAACAACAGGGAAGTAAATTAAAAATAAAAGCAAGTATATGCTCATTATTAGCCATATTCTAATCTGCCACTATTTTAAAATAAACAGCAAAAATTTGCATTTTGATTGCAAATTTAACCTCCAAATCTGAAAAAACTTCCAATAATAATAAAAGCTACAACAACTACATTTTAATTATAATCTTTTGAATAAATTAGTAAAAAAATAATAAAAGTGTGAGTTTAAAACTATTTTAATTAAAGAAAGCACAATCGTATCATTGGTATTATTGCCTCTCACCCAGACCATGATTCCTAATTCTGTCATCTCTTAGAGAACTGAAAGTACTTTTAATCAAGTTTCAAGCCCAAACAGGAAAACATTAAAAATATTGTACAAATCCTTTAAAATAGTGGGGTTATTTTATTCTGGTATATAATGTTGCATAAAAAATTGTGAAGACTTTTGAATTTTCAATATTTTTGCATACAAGTCCAAAACTAGAAAGAGAATCTAATTACATCAATAAGTAAAAAATTACATTTATTTATTGAAGAAAATTTATTAAGAACAGATCACATTTTAAATTAACTTTCATGCAGAAATATTAAACATTCAACAAGGATGAGCCTATGTTGGTAGTAGCAGCTTCCCCCTTGCCAGGACTATAGTGGAAGACTCAAGCAGCTGGCTAAATACAATGTTTACTAATTAAACAAGATATATTCACCCTTTCAACTTAAAGACCAATATTAATGATATGTAGATTTAAAATCAGTAAATTTCATAAATTATTATATATATTATCAGTATAGCATATTCACTATATTGGTTATTACGGTAAGTTAAACAATTTGCTATCAAATACTTGAAAATTACAACAATGCATAAAATAATATAATTATTACATACTATTAGAAGACTCTGCAACCTTAGAAATCTTTGTACCTGGAGGATCTTGACAAACATAACACGTATATTTCTCAGGTACATTTTCTTCTAATAAACCCATACAAACTCCATGCTGCCAACAGAGACATTCTTCACACTGTTAAATATTAGGCAGAATTAGATCAAACAGGTAAGCACAACTTGCTATTTCATAAGCTATTTCAAACTCTCTCTATAACATTGGGGCAAGTCAAAGTATGGTCATTCAGGGTGTTTCTAGAGTTTAGACCATGCTCCATCCTATTATTACCATCTCTGAAGCAACAACTATCAGATACATTAGGTCGTAGATAGTAATGGCCGTGACTGTTTCAACTCAGGAAAATCTGAGTTGGAAAACAAATTTGAGGCTTGTAAATCATTACTGTTTTAAAATTATGATAATTTTGATCATTTCTTCAGTTTGCTGGGTAACAAATTCCCTTCTTTTTTTGTAGGTAAGTAGCACAATCATTATCCATAAATAGAAACATAGGGGAACAGAAATAACTTGACCTGAACTTTTTTAGCATTTGTCCATGAGCTATTAAAGTAAATGTCTAGAACAAGTAAGGAAACTATAAATTGAGAAAAAAATCTGTCAGCTCTTCATGGTAGACAAGACTAGGAAAAAGTATGAAGGCCAATACTATTTTTATTATTAAGTTACACTAACAGAGTGTTCCAAGTCTGAATGCATTTCCCCCTTGTTTCCCTTTATCTTCCTGACAACTTGGGAGGATCCTGCCTGAACAGTTTCTCAAGTTATAGTTCCGACTCAGTTTCCTTCATCCCACCATTGCTTTAGTATAGATAGTCCTCGATTTACAACAGTTCATTTAACCATTCAAAGTTACAATGGCACTGGAAAAAATGACTTATGACCATTTTTCACACGACTGTTGCAACATCCCCATAGTCCCATGATCAAAATTCAGCCATTTGGCAACTGACTTATAATTGTGACAGTTGCAGTGTCCCGGGATCATGCGATCACCTTTTGCCACCTTCTGACAAACGAGGTCAATAGGCAAGCCAGATCCACATAACAATAATGTTACTAACTTAACAACTGCTGTGATTTACTTAACAATTGGGCAAAAAAGGTTGTAAAATTCATTTAACAACTGTCTTGCTTAGCAAGAAACATTTTGGGTTCAATTGTGGTCATAAGTCAAGGACAGTTTTTTTCTTGTCTCTCAAGGTCATTCTGTTTAGCCATTACAAAATCGTACTTATCAAGAAGTCTTCCCAATTAGTTATCCAGGACAGAGTTCCAATAATCTTATGATTCCTATTTAATTTCTTTGGGGACTGGCAATTTCTTTTGTTATACTCTCATCTTCTACAATGTACCTGAATCATAAAGTCATTTTCTTCCTCTACTTCACAAATGCAGCGAACGATTTCAAAGTCATTATCATCATCTTCAAGATCTTCATCAGGATTGGTTGTTACATCAATATCTCTACTGCAGTCATCATCACTCCAAAGCAAACTTTCTGCAGATGATTCACTCAGCGTATCATCCTCTGTGTGCAAACATTGAATTTGAATGAATCCAACAGATTGTGGATGGTTTATAAATTATTGCCTGCTACTCAATAGGTATTAGCAATATTTTCATACATTTTGATTTGCATACATGTGGAGAGCTGATGAATTGATAATTAACAACAGAAAGACATTGTTGCAACACAATCACAGATAAAGAACCATTCATTTCAGCAAAGGAATCCCATATAGACATGTATTTATTTAGTGGATTTATTTTGCTATTCCTCTCACATATATGACTCTGAATGGCTAACAGTATAAAAAATATTTAAAACATATACAAAAATATAAAATCCACAGCATAGATACTATACTTAGCCAAAAGCCGAGAAAAGAGCTCTGCCCTCACCCAGGGGCCCAAGCTCAGGGACACAATCACGTTTGGTGCCTTAGTAAGGCCAACATGGACACTGTCAATCTTACTGCAGGTAGCATTATATTCCAGAGGGTTGGCCCCATGATAGAAAAGGGTCTCCTGGGCATGCCAGTCAACAACTGGGGAGAGACAGTCCAAAATAACTTGGTCTTAAGCCATAAAGGACTTCAGCTTGAATTAGCAATAGCAATAACATTTAGACTTATATACCACTCCATAATGCTTTCCAGCACTCTCTGAGTAGTTTACAAATGTCAGCATATTGTCCCCAGCAATCTGGGTCCCCGTTTTACCAACCTTGGAAGGGTGGAAGTCTGAATCAACCTTGAGCTGGTGGTCAGGATCAAACTCTGCAAACTCTAGCCTGCAAAACTGTGTTCTAACCACTGCACTGCCATGGCTGCTTGAACCCAGAAGCACACTGGCAGCCAATGCAATTTGCAATGCAGTGGTGTCACAGGTCCCTAAAAACAGACCCAGCTAGCTGCCTGCATTTCTGCACCAGCTGCAGCTTCCAAATTATCTTAAAGGGCAGCCTCAAGGTACAGCACATTGCAGCCATCCAATCTAGAGGTCACTAGGGCATAGTCATGTCATATTTGGAAGAGACGAATAATAATAAGTGAGGAAGAGGAGGAGAAACCCTACTTTTACTGAATAGTTTTACAGAAGAGTGTAAACTAGTTCATAATGTAGTTTTGTTACATTAGATATTTTACAATTTTACAAAAGGTGTTACATTACGTAAAACCTGAATCTGCTGACATTATCATTAATCATTATCATTTTAATCAGGGTCCCATTAATCCCCATGCACTGCAGTAGATTTAGGGATCTTACGTAGACCCTAGCCTTATTATTTCATTAATAGAAATTAGAATTCGTAACTAGATTGGAATACAAAGATAGCATGGGAGAGAAAAATGTTCAGCTTTTTCCACAGTGCTTTTTGGTATAACCTAAGTTTGGCTAAAACGAAGTACCAGCTGCTTTGGGGGTATAATATGGGTTTGTTCTCAGTACAATGAACTCCTAGCTCTCGAAGTTTACCAGTTTCTTTGAAAACAAAGTAGCTGAGTCAGGAGGAGCCAGTAAGGTATATAGGTGACATGTTCCAGGATGTGATAAGTTGTACATTTTAGAAAGAGCCAGCATAGTCATACTCTATTCAATATCAAGGATGCAGCTGTAGAGGTGGTCAACAGTATTAAGTATCTGGGGGTGCAGATAACTAACAATCTGAATTGGTCTCTCCACATGTAACCCTTAGTGAAATGTGCAAACCAGAGTCCACATTTCCTACGTCGGATGAGGAGAGCACATCTTTCTCCTTCTGTCCTGTTTACTTTTTTTTTTTTATTCAAAAAGTTTTTATTGGTCAAAAAAGGTTTATACAAATACATATCAGGTATGGTAAATTTTCATTTTTCTTATGCAAGATAAGAATTTTACTCAAATTTTTTAACACATACAACAGCCATATGGCAAACAGGTGACACGAAGTAGCTAAGTTTACAAATCTTAGATACGCAATAAAGAAGGGTCAAAAATAAACAGAATATCGTACAAAAGAGAATAAGGAAAACCAACACAATACCAAATATCTTTATCACTTCCTAGTTTTGGATCTCAGAACTCTGGGTTCAGCCTGACCCAACTCCAGGGCCGCAACAGCGGCAGCCGCCTCCGCCCCATGGTCTATAACCTCCCCTTCTTCAATTCCTGGGTCATCTGATTCCAGGAAGACTCTGTGTTCCTCCACGTAGGCCGTAGCCTCCGCAATTGTACTAATTTTTTTCGTAATGCCCTCCCGGAAAATCATCAATCCCTCTGGCATCAGCCATCTGAAGCCCACTCCCTTCTGGTACAATTTGCTTGACAAAAAGTAATATTTCTTTCTCATTTCACGTACCTGTCTGGGAATCTGCCTCAGAATGGCTATCTCCTGCCCCTGTAAATCAGTGCCCCACTCCTATGTTTTCTAAGAATTTCATCTCTCGTCTCTCTTCTCACAAATTTGACATGAACCTCTCTGGGAACTGCATGCGTGCGTGCATATTGTGAATTAACTCTATAAACTCGATCCACATCCCAATTCATGAAATCAACACCTCTCCCAAGAAATTCTCCCAACAATTTAGTCACAACATCTCTCAAATCTTCTTGGTCCACTTCTTCCAAATTTTGAAACCTAAGGAAATAAGACATTTTATCCATCTGTAGTCCAAGCACAGCATTGCCTGTCGTCTCCTCTCTTTTCTGCACTGCCCGCATCTCACCCTCCAGACCTTCCACTTTCTGCTTGTTTTCTGCTGAGACTTGTTGAGTATCCTTTAAATCCTTTTGGATAGTCACAATTTCTGCTCTTATTTCCGTTTGGCCTCTTTGCAAATCATCCAATTTCTTGTCCATATTAGCTAACTTTTCCAGAATTCTCTCCATCTCTCCAGCAGTTGGTCTCTGACCTTTGCCATTTGAAAAAAAAAATACAAAATCCTCAGGCAAGCACAGTATCCTTGTAATTTCCTCCGGATCCACCAGGGGGCACTCACAGGAGCAACGAGTCCAGAGTACAGTTAGTCAACCAGGAAGCCCAAGGGAAGTGATGTCATCAAGATTCTCATAGTGAAGGCGGAAGCTGGACGCCACCACTGTTCCCCAGAGGAGGGGCCTCAAACCTCCCTCCTAAATTTCTCCATCACCTCTTCTCCAGAGCTCCACAAAACCGGTAATCTTCTTATTTTAAGTTCTCCTCTCTCCAGAATGACTCGTGCTCCTTCCAACCGCAGGGGAGAAAACCCCCGCACTCCGGGCACTCCACTCGCGTTTACCGATATCCCTTCCCTTCTCCATTCCTCAATTCTTCTCCGCTCCTGTTCACCACCAGGCTGCTGCAGTTATAAATCCAAAGCCCGGTGTCACGGGCACAGCGCCCAGGCGACGACCAAAATAATGGCACGGCCTGTGGCCTCAAACCCGCCGAGCCTAGGACGCGCCAGCATCGGTCCCCACAGTCCTGTATGTCGCGGGCACTGGAGGCAGGAGAAGCCTCCAGACGACCGTTGCCGCTGGACACCGGAAGTCGTCTCTGTCCTGTTTACTTTTTACAGAGGTACAATTGAGAGCGTTTTAACAAACTATATCACTGTTTTGTTTGATGGCAGCAGTGCCTCAGACAGAAAGTCCATACAGAGCGTGGTAAGGACAGCTGAGAAGATTATAGGAAGCTTGCTTCCTGTTATTCAGGATACTGTTTATAAGCGCTATGTGCATAGAGCTCAAAGCATTGTTGGAGACCCACACACTCACTTTACAGTTTGTTTCTGTTGCTCCTCTCTGCGAGGTGGTTTCAAAGTATTTCTAGCAGGACTACCAGATTCTGTTACAGTTTTGTTCCCTATGCTATCCGGCTGGTAAACTCACAAGATTCGCTTTTCTCGCCATGTACATGTATACAACCAGACTAGACTGTGTTATTTCTCTGTGTCATGTAATATATGAGGGTATATGCATAATTTTGTATTTATTTATTTTGTCATATTTATGTAGTGTATATTGGAGGTGGTGACTCTTTTGAGAGTTGTATGCAACGAAATTTCATTTCAATGTATGCTGATTAGTGTACATTCAAAGTGAGAATAAAGTTATTCTAAGTTTACATCCCATTTCAATGATACGGCCTAGTATGGCTTCCAAAGCTGACACCTTGCTCATGGGGGATATGTGAGATTTGGAGGATCATATTATTTCAAAGATGAAGTGTATACTCTTGTAGGAAGACTCAACTCTCAGATGATACATTTCCATTCTTTTGTACTAGTATTTCTCTTAGGGAGCATACAGGGTTTTTGACTGCAGGTTATTGACTCATTGGAAATATACAAGGTGAGTTTGTATTGGTGGTACAAAGTGGTGATATACCTGCCAAGTGTGAAGACTATAGATGCCATGGACCATCTATATTAATTGCTGGGGGGAAAACAGCAGTCATGATCCACACTGGCTCCGATAATGTTGAGAACTATAACTAGGAAGTCCTGGGTGTCAAATTTAGGCTACTAGGTAGCAAACTAAAGTCTATGACTGTCAACAATGCTCCCTGTGCAAGCTAGGCAGGCAGAGCTTGATGTTTATGTCATGAAAACCCAGTTTACACTGGCTTAAAGGCAACAACCCTCCAAACATGAACTGCAAGAGAACAATGATGGCAAGAGCATGTCTCCATGTCTTGTTTGTGAACAGCAAAAAAGCATCAATTAGCCATTGTGAGAAACAAACTGCTAGGCTAAGATGGGCCTTGGCCTGAGACTGCAGGGCTATTCTTACGTTAGTTTTGCAAAGCAATGCCTCTTGCTGAATAATAGAATCTAAATTTGCAGAGATGTTTTGCCAGAAAGATTTAAAATTCCTTCTAAAATGAGGTGGAGGGCCAAGAAGCATAAACTTTGTGAAATTTAGGGACCAACTGTACTGCGCAAATTCGCTTTCAAATCCTGAAAATATCACCCCCAAAATTTGGACCTGGAAATGCCATGTCATTTTTATATACCTTTTTCCTTAAGTGCAGACTTCAAGTTTAAGAAATTTGCATATCCCTGATTTAAATAATTCAAAATTACACAAAAGTATAGAAATAACTACAAAAAAGGTATGTCAAAGCTATCAACACTAAACCATAAACAGCAAGCCTGTGAAAATAATTCCCAATTATCATTAATATTCAGAATTATTTTTAATTTTTTTAGTTAAAACCATCAGAGAAAATAGAAAACCAGTCTTACCAGTGATTTTTAATTTCTGTTTACGATGCCCAGAATCAGAGCTATGTATTTGTGTATTCAAATGCATACAAGATCGATTTGTTGAATTATATCTTGTTGTAATGGCAGACTTTGGAGAAAGATCTTGGGAAAAGTCAACGTTTTCTTCACTTCCTGAATGTTCTGGAAAGTTTAATTAAAGTGTTATTATCCAGAACTGAATATTATAGAAAATGAATGCACACAAACTCTAATATTACGATTTATTGATTTAAACAATATGTTTTTATTTATTATTAAATTTATATGCTGCCCATCTTGCCTAGAGTAAAAGTAACAATCATCTTACAACCAAGTAAAAGTAACAAGATAAAACATTGAAATAAATATTAACATTAAAATTGACTTAAAATTAAGAAAGATGGCAAGGAAGGAAGGAAGGAAGAAGCACATGACAGAGAGGTGGTGTTTTATCGCAGTCCATTAACCACAAAGATAATCCACATACAGCCAAAAACAACTGTAAAATATGCAGGCTACCTGTGTTTAAAATAGCCATAAAATAGGAAGGCTATATCTAGTGTTACATGATTATATCTCTAAGAGCAGGCGATGACAACTACTGTAAATAACTGTATTTAAAAGCTTTATACCTGTCCACATTTTTGTTCAACTTTCAATATTACTAGTAATAATCTCCTTCAGTTACCACAGGTATGGAGATGGATCATAACTGTACCTTCTAATCTACCCAGAGGTATCCCACTTGAATCCATTTGGGAGGTAGAGTGGGAATTATGCTTCAAAATCAAAAATATATGAAGACTGTTAATTGCCCACTTCTGCATTAAGAGGCAAGCTCCTCTCACAGAAGAAAAATTTGACTACCAGATAAACCAGCAGAAATCTTCAGATTCTTTTCCATAATTAATTGTTTCTGTGGCTCACAAGAAGGATTTTTTAATAAAAAGAAAACTGATGTAGGCATATCTATTTTATTGGCTTCAACATGTTAGGTTTTAGATATATTCTCTCTCAAATGATACAAACTGCCTAAGAAAATTAAAAGGCATCCCTCTCAGTAGCAATTTTCTATTAAAATATTACCTGTTTTTATTTTCTTTTTTTTCTTTTTCTTTTTCTTCGATTTTGATCTTCCAAAGTCTCTGGGTTTCTTTTCTTTGTTTTTATCCTTTTCTTTAGCAGCTTTAAAAAAAATAGGATAACATCATTATGTCTTATCCTTTATAGTTTAGAACAGAGGTCCCCAAATTGTGGGCCATGGCCTATTTGCAACTGGGCCCCGAAGATTCTCTCTTGTGTGAGTAGAGCTGCGCATGCACCAGCCCGCCACTCACGTGGCCCGGTTTCCTTCTCCCCGCCCTGCCAAGCTGTCTGCTCCCCATGCTCCAAAAGTGGAGCAGTGACAGCAGAGGCTGAGTGGGACAAGCATACCCTGCTCAGTTTCACTGACTCAGAGGCTGCCTGCGCAGGACACCCTGAAGGAGCACAATACCACGCCCACAACCTTCTCTTTTCCATGCCAAAAGCTTTTGCAAATGAATGAAAGGCTTCAGGGGAACGATCTTGCACTGCTTCAGGCCTTCTGTCCCTTTGCAAAAGCTTTTGACGTGGAGAAGTCTGAAGGAGTCTGTGGTCCAAAGCCTGCCTTCTGAGTGGAGCTGTACATGCACTTGCCACCCTACCGCTCACATAGCCTGGTTCTCCTCCCCACCTCTCCCAGGCAGGCTGCCAAGCTGCAAAGGTTGGGGACCACTGGTTTAGAAGCATTAGGTTTTTACTCAGGTATACTTTAGATACGATGAAAGTGAATGGTGTTCAGTAGGCTCTTCAAATTCACCATTTCAGCATTATTTGCCATGTCTCTTTTAATGTCTTCCTGTTTCTCCCAAACTGACTTCCTCTATTCAGCTCTCTAAATTTACACTCGTTTTCAGAATTTACAACTGTATCCATAAAGCCAGTAAACATCAAATAATTTCAAAAACCAAAAACCAAAAAGTGATTATCTTCCTTTCACATGTCAATATTTCTGCATAATTAACATTAATCATATGAAATTGATACGTTTGTGTTGTTTAAGTACTAAATTGAAGAAAAGCAGGAAAAACTTTAAAAATACTAGCCTTTAAAGCAACTGATTCAAAGTAATTAAATGTATTTTTTAAAGAAAGAATACCACTTACATAAGCAACCAGATGTCGTCCGCCTTCTGTTACAACCTTCCTGACTAGCCTTTTCAGAAGCCAAGGAACCTCTTGTTTGAATATTTCTGGTTGCAGGATTTTGTTGTGGTTCTGGTGATTTCTCAATCCCATGGAAATACTTCATATGATAATGCAGCAGTTTAGCTTTTCGAAAGGATTTGGAACAGTCTAAGAACTTGCATCGAAATTTAGGTTCATGTTCAATTGTGGCTTTGGAAGCAGTAAAACCATCAATTCTCTTAGAAGAACCGCTTACTACAAAAACAGCAAGTATTAACAGTTTTAAAATCCTGTATTTAATTATAAGATGCAACAGATATTAAAAGCATGCAGGGTAAGAGACTGGCATTACACCACCCTAGCCCCATCAAAATTCAGGGTGCACTTTCTCCTCAAAGACTATCCCCCTCAAATTAACCTGTAACAGATGTGACAGAAGTCTCTTTCAAACGGGGCGAGGAGGAAGACTCAGCTATGTTCTCTTCCTTTAATTTTTTATCATTTACTGAAGCCGGAGATACTTCTGAAGGTGGAGAAGACTCTTCAGTAATCTTTTGGTCAGATTTAGCACAAGCCTCTAAGAGATCTAAAAGATAAAACAGGAGAATAAGATTAATCTACAGAAGATTACACAATATTATAGAAGGAATTTTTGAACAACTATAAAAAAAGTACCGTATATACTCGAATATAAACCGATCCGAGTATAAGCCGAGGTCCCCAATTTTACCCCAAAAAACTGGGGTAAACTGGGGACTCGAGTATAAGCCGAGGGAGGGAAATGAGGCAGCTACCGGTCAGGGAAACCCTCCCTCCCTCAGCCGAGAAGGCTGGCGGCTCCCCCGCCCCGCCCTCTCACTGCACCGGCAGGGCTTCCCCGCGCTAATGCAAAAGCCCGCCAAGTTTGCGCCATCCGGTATAATGTGAAAAAAAGAAGAAAAAAAAACAAAACTCGAGTATAAGCCGTATATACTCGAGTATAAGCCGAGGGGACGTTTTTCAGCACAAAAAACATGCTGAAAAACTCGGCTTATACTCGAGTATATACGGTAACTTAATTGCATGCTTGCCCTGAGTATGCAGTTTTAAAATTAGAATTTCAGAAGTAGAATTATTTCAAACTAAGAAACAATAAAGCATGAAGAGAATTTTTATTCTCCAAGTACTTTAGTTTCAAAAAGTTTTCCTCAAACATTTAAATTCCCCTTCCCTTGCCACTGAACACTTTTCAGTGCTACAATCTGCATTAAAAACTATTAATGCTGATACTTTTAACAGATGTTTTTAATTTCTGAGCTTCTGCTTGTCCCACAAAGTACAATTTAAAAGTTGTTCAAAGTACTTTAAACATTTAAATGTTTCAAACAGTTTTACAAATAGTTCTATTAGTAATTTACATTATTTTTTATTAAACATTTGTGAAATATAATCTTGAGTAAATATAATCATAGCAATAATCAGACAAGAACAGTTCTATCCCATTACAAGAAAGTAATTTGAGTCAACAGGCCCCTCCCTAGCCACATGAAGGAAAAGTGAGGAAGAGGAAGCATATTTAAACTTAAAGATTCTGTTCCAATAAAAGTAACCCTGTCTTGAATCCTTCCCTTCCCTTCCCATTTCCTGAAAAATAATGTAAAATTACTTTTAGGTTATTGGACACAATTCCTAGGCGATAGCTAGGATCTATAAGAAGGAGCTAAACACCTCTTAAGATCTTTAAAAAAGATAAAAAATGGTTTTGGGCAAACTGCAACATGATCCCTCAACTCTAGAACTGGGCTTTGATTCCAAAAGTGACTGACAACACATATAAAATGAGCTTTTTACCTTCACTAACTTCTTTTGGAGTAGTTTCTTCTAAAGGCCCAATTTCATCCAGAAGTGGTGTGGTAATGCTATTGTCTAAAGTGTCATGGCTACTGGTATTAGAATGCTTTGATTGTCTCTTTATGGAATCCTTTTGACTGTCTGGAGCACTTTTTAACTTCTCTTGTGCTAAAAATAATTTTGTGAAACAGCAATTGGTACACTAGTATCATAAATACATTGATATACATACACAAAATTTAAAAAACAAAGAGTTATAAAGGTACTCTCTCTCCTGAGTCAAGCATGACATATGTTGTCTATATAGACATCTTTGTATAAATTTCTCATAGCTACATGGAAGTGATTTTCCATTGTTCTGTGGTTTTTTGTGTATGTGATGTTCCAAACTACTCTTCAGTCTTATTATTTCTTGGCGGTTTCACATCCACCCTGTTTAGTGTAGTGAACCAAGGTTGGATAATATTGGCACCTACTGTGACATTTATGTATACACCCTTATTTAAAAATACCACCCCAGTAAATTCCTACATTTGAAATCTAGTTATACTATACTTGTTTTTTTTTCTATTCTATTTAAATAAACAGAGCTTGACTCACACATATTCTTCTGGAGCCGGGGACGTTTTGAAGGGACCTCTCCTCCTTTAGGAATTTTTCGTCTTCTCAGTTCTAAAGTTATTGGCTGCAGTGTTTGAGAACCTTGTTCTAAATATATAAATAGAACAAAAATATTTCAATATATATGAAAGAGTTCATGCTTTAGGAGAAAGTAATTTTGTATGAGGCATTTGCAGGATTTAGAATTTGAATCCTGTAGGGTTTTTTTTTTGTTTAAATTATTCATTATATTCTATAATTAAAATAAGTCAAAAGGAAACCTCCATGTCATCACTGTCTTCAGTTTCTTAAAAACTATACAATACTTTTTAAAAAACAAGACTGCTATTATGCTGCCGATTCCAAACATATTGTGTGTGATTTAAAACAAATGGCATAATCATAGATAGAACTCAGTCTATAACACTTTAAATATTTCTAGTACATAGACAGTTTCTATAATGTTTATGTGCAAATATGGAGCACTGAGTATTAGTTTTAGACTAACTGATACACTATGAGCTGCATTCCCAGAAGTAGGTGGGTTCAAGGATAAGAAAATTAGAAGCCCAGAATCAAATGAAAATGTTATTTCATTTCAATAAAAACTAATTCATGCCAGTGTGCATAGGGAATATGATTATTTCCCATATATTTAACAATTTTATCTTTCTAGCATATTTATTTATTTATTTCATTTATTTTATTAATTAAATTTATATACCGCCCATCTCCCGAAGGACTCAGGGCGGTTTACAGCCAAATAAAACAAAGTTACAAAAATTAAAAACATTTTAAAAATCTAAATTCAAATAGGCTGAAACGAATAAAACTATAATAAAACCAATTAAAACCCCATTTAAAATACATTAGGCCAGTCCTGCACAATAAAATAAGGTCTTAAGCTCGCGCCTAAAGGTCCAGAGGTCGGGGAGTTGCCGTAACCCCAGAGGCAGCTCATTCCAGAGGGCAGGAGCCCCCACAGAGAAGGCCCTGCCCCTGGGCGTCGCCAATCGACATTGTTTGATTGACGGTACCCTGAGGAGGCCCTCCCTATGGGAGTGCACAGGTCGCTGGGAGGCTATTGGAGGCAGTAGGCGGTCCTGTAAATAACCCGGTCCTATGCCATGGAGCACTTTAAAGATGGTAACCAACACCTTGAATTGCACCCGGAAGACCACCGGAAGCCAGTGCAGCTTGCACAGGAGAGGTGTTACATGAGAGGTTCGAGTCACTCCCTCTATTACCCGTGCAGCCGCATTCTGGACCAGTTGGAGCCTCCGGGTGCTCTTCAAGGGGAGCCCCATGTAGAGAGCATTACAGTAGTCCAGGCGGGAAGTGACGAGGGCATGAGTGACCGTGCATAGGGAATCCCGGTCTAGGAAGGGACGCAACTGGCATATCAGGCAAACCTGATGAAAAGCTCCCCTGGCGACGGTTGTTATATGATCTTCTAAAGACAGCCGTACATCCAGGAGAACACCTAAGTTGCGAACCCTCTCCATAGGGGCCAATGACTCGCCCCCAACAGTCAGCGATGGTATCAGCTGGCAGTACCGGGATGCCGGCATCCACAGCCACTCAGTCTTGGAAGGGTTGAGTCGAAGCCTGTTCTTCCCCATCCAGACCCGCACGGCCTCCAGACACCGGGACATCACTTCGACGGTATCGTTGGGGTGGGTCGGGGTGGAAATGTACAGCTCAGTATCATCAGCGTACAGATGACATTGCACCTCGAAGCCACGAATGATCTCACCCAGCGGCTTCATATAGATGTTGAACAGAAGCGGCGAGAGAACCAACCCCTGTGGCACCCCACACGAGGCGCCTCGCAGCCGATCTCTGCCCTCCTGCCAACACCGTCTGCGACCGGTCAGAAAGATAGGAGAACCACTGATAAATGGTGCCCCACACTCTTAAACTCTCCAGCCGACGCAGCAAGATACCATGGTCGATGGTATCGAAAGCCGCTGAGAGATCTAATAGGACCAGGGCAGAGGAACAACCCCTGTCCCGAGCCCTCCAGAGATCATCCACCAACGCGACCAATGCCGTCTCCGTGCTGTACCCAGGCCGGAAGCCGGACTGGAACGGGTCAAGATAGACAGTTTCATCCAGGTACACTCTCAACAACCTTCGCCACAAAACGAAGGTTGCAGACAGGACGAAAATTCGCTAAAACAGCTGGATCCAGGGAAGGCTTCTTGAGGAGGGGCCTCACCACCGCCTCTTTCAAGGCGGTAGGGAAGACACCCTCCATCAAAGAAACATTGACAATTCCCTGAAGCCAGCCTCGTGTAACCTCCTGTGTGGCCAGTACCAACCAGGAGGGACACGTGTCCAATAAACATGTGGTCGCATTCAGCCTCCTCAGTATCCTGTCCATGTCTTCGGGAACCACAGTATCAAACTCTTCCCAGATGAATCCTCAAGATCTACCTCCGTCACCCCGCCCGAATCTACCCAATCTGAGTCCAGCCCATCCCGGATCTGAGTGACTTTATAGTGCAGATATTGTCTGAAATCCTCAGCACGCCCTTGCGTATCTATTAAAAAATATAGTTCCTTGGCACTTTTTAAAAGAGTACTTGTAGTCAAATTAAGTTTGGAGAAGTTGCATATGATCTTGGGACCTTAGGTTGTATACCTTTGTCCCAACACTTAGTTTTGACTGACCTGCTGGAGGCACCACAGGTGGTCTACCACGCCGTCGCTTAGTTTCTTTGATGTTTTCTGATGGGACCTTCACATTATCATTTTCTGGTTTTTTTTCAATCTGTGTATCTATTGAGAATTCTCTATCATTTTCAGATATATTCTCCTTGTCTTCTTTCCCATCTTTAGATAGGGCTTTTTCAGAAACTTTATTTTTCTCTGAAGAACCAATTAGTTTTCCTTCTTTATCAGTTTTAGATCTTCGTTCAATCTTTAATGGCTTTTCATCCTTGTCTTTCTTATTATTTTCAGCTGTTTTCCTTTGCTCTTTAAATTTTTCCCATCTTTCAGGAGATGAAGGAATTTCATTACATCTCTCCTTAGGTTTTGAATTATTCACAATAGACTAAAAACAAAAAAAGTGGGTGTGATTTATTTTTATTATAAATTAATTTATTAAACTAAGGAAAAAGCTAGAAAAACAAAATCATTTAATACTAGAGCATCAATGATCAATACTGAAAACTTTTACAAAACAAATATACCTGATAGAAGAAACAGATAATAATCAAGTTTTTTAAAAATCAAAATTAAGAGACAGAAAACTTGGATTCTGTGACTACGTTTGCACATCATGCTAAAACTATGTTTCGAATGCTATACACATATATGGAAATAATGAAAATCCATCTTGTCCTAGATACTTTTGGAACCTTTTGTTTTCCTTTATCAAGTTTCTCATGTTGACAAGGAATATATTTAAACCTTGTTTCCCCAAAAATAAGACAGGGTCTTATTTTCTTTTGACCTCCCCAAATAAGGGTTTGGCCTTATTATCGGGGGGTCTTATTATTTGGGGGCTGCAGCGAGTGTCGGACTGGATGTCCCGTCGCTGCTGTCCCCTCCCTGTTCTTCAAGCCGGCTGAGCAGCCCAACACGTCCCACCCCACCCCAATGGCAACAGCTACATCCCTTCCCCGCTGTCTCTTTATTGAGAGGGGTGGTGGGGCGGGGAAGAAACGAGATGCATTGAGCGAGACATGACTCTCCTTGCCATCTCTTCTCCCCCCTCACCGGGCATGACAGGGCTCCTGCCCCTTGCTTAGCCACCCGCCCCCTTTAGGGATGTAGTTTGGGGGTGGCAGGTAGGGTGGGCAAGAACCGGGACACGCGTCTTACCTTTCCAGCTCCATCACGTTCCTCACCGTTGTGTCCAGGGAAACACGCTGTAAAAGAAAACCTCGCGAGTTTAATCAAACTTCTCGAACTCGCAAGAAGATTTTCTTTTACAGCGTGTTTCCCTGAACACAATGGCGAGGAAAGCGATGGAGCTTGAAAGGTAAGACACGCATCTCGCAGCCCAACACATCCCACCCCATCCCAATGGAAACAGCAGCCTGGCTGCTTCCCTTCCCCGGCGTCTCTTTATCGAGAGGGGTAGTGGGGCGGGGGAGAAGCAAGGCGAGTGAAGCAAGATGTGGTTCCCCATGCCGTCTATTCTCCCCACCACCACTGGGCATGACAGAGTTCCTGCCCCTTGCTTAGCCACCCGCCCTCTTTAGGGATGCTATTTGGGGGTGGCAGGTGGGACGCGGGAGAAGCAGGATGCAGGTCTTACCTTAGCTCCGTTGCTTTCCTCAACGCTTGTGTCCAGGGAAACACGTTGTAAAAGAAGACCTTCTCGCGAGTTCAATCAAACTTCTCAAAGGTTTTCTTTTACAGCATGTTTCCCTGGACACAATGGCGAGGAAAGCAATGGAGCTTGAAAGGTAAGACCTGTGTCCCGCTTCTCGCCTGTCCCACCTGCAAATGTACTAGTCACACATCACTAACCATTCACTATTATTTATAAGATGTAGTGATTTCATTTATTATTACTGTGCTATGTTAAAATAAATAAAGCCATGTGATTAAAGACCACGTCTAAATCATTCATATATTCATATGAATTCTGAGGTTTTCGTGGGTGTTTGTATGTAGGTCTTTGGTTATTCGGGTTTTCTCCCACGTAAGCCAAAAGCACCAGCCTGAATATGAGTGAGACCTCGTCGAAACGTCGCTCAACTTTACACGGGAAAAGACCTGAATATGCCAAGACCTATACACACACACACACGTGGCCGAAATTGTAGGTACCCCAGAATTTTTTCCAGAAAATCAAGTATTTCTCACAGAAAAGTATTGCATTAACATGTTTTGCTATACATGTTTATTCCCTTTGTGTGTATTGGAACAAAACAAAAAAAGGCAGGAAAAAAAGCAAATTGGACATAATGGCACACAAAACTCCAAAAATGGGCTGGACAGAATTATTGGCACCCCTTCAAAATTGTGGATAAATAAGATTGTTTCAAGCATGCGATACTCCTTTAAACTCACCTGGGGCAAGTAACAGGTGTGGGCAATATAAAAATCACACCTGAAAGCAGATAAAAAGGAGAGAAGTGCACTTAATCTTTGCATTGTGTGTCTGTGTGTGCCACACTAAGCATGGACAACAGAAAGAGGAGAAGAGAACTGTCTGAGGACTTGAGAACCAAAATTGTGGAAAAATATCAACAATCTCAAGGTTATAAGTCCATCTCCAGAGATCTAGATTTGCCTCTGTCCACAGTGCGCAACATTATCAAGAAGTTTGCAACCCATGGCACTGTAGCTAATCTCCCTGGGTGTGGACAGAAGAGAAAAATTGATGAAAGGTTGCAACGCAGGATAGTCCGGATGGTGGATAAGCAGCCCTAAACAAGTTCCAAAGAAATTCAAGCTGTCCAGCAGGCTCAGGGAGCATCAGTGTCAGCGCGAACTATCCGTCGACATCTAAATGAAATGAAACACTATGGCAGGAGACCCAGGAGGACCCCACTGCTGACACAGAGACATAAAAAAGCAAGACTACAGTTTGCCAAAATGTACTTGAGTAAGCCAAAATCCTTCTGAGAAAACGTCTTGTGGACAGATGAGACCAAGATAGAGCTTTTTGGTAAAGCACATCATTCTACTGTTTACCGAAAACGGAATGAGGCCTACAAAGAAAAGAACACAGTACCTACAGTGAAATATGGTGGAGGTTCAATGATGTTTTGGGGTTGATTTGCTGCCTCTGGCACTGGGAGCCTTGACTGTGTGCAAGGCATCATGAAATCTGAGGATTACCAAAGGATTTTGGGTCACACCGTAGAGCCCAGTGTCAGAAAGCTGGGTTTGCGTCTGAGATCTTGGGTCTTCCAGCAGGACAATGACCCCAAACATACGTCAAAAAGCACCTCCCAGAAATGGATGGCAACAAAGCGCTGGAGAGTTCTGAAGTGGCCGGCAATGAGTCCAGATCTAAATCCCACTGAACACCTGTGGAGAGATCTTAAAATTGCTGTTGGGAAAAGGTGCCCTTCCAATAAGAGAGACCTGGAGCAGTTTGCAAAGGAAGAGTGGTCCAAAATTCCGGGTGAGAGATGTAAGAAGCTTATTGATGGTTATATGAAGCGACTGATTTCAGTTATTTTTTTCTAAAGGGTGTGCAACCAAATATTAAGTTAAGGGTGCCAATAAATTTGTCCAGCCCATTTTTGGAGTTTTGTGTGCCATTATGTCCAATTTGCTTTTTTTCCTCCCTTTTTTGTTTTGTTCCACTACACACAAAGGGAATAAATATGTGTATAGCAAAACATGTGTTACTGCAATACTTTTCTGTGAGAAATACTTGATTTTCTGGAAAAATTTCTGGGGTGCCAACAATTTCGGCCATGACTGTGTGTGTGTGTGTGTGTGTGTGTGTGTGTGTGTGTGTGTGTGTGTGTATCTATATAGATATGTATATATCTATATCTATAATTTAGATGTGGTATTTAATCACATGGCTTTATTTATTTTAACATAGCACAGAAATAATAAATGAAATCACTACATCTTATAAATAATAGTGTATGGTTAGTGATGTGTGACTAGTACATTGTAACAAACTGATTCAAACAATCACAGCTTCATATGTTATTAAAAATATTTATTTCAAGATGTTTTTTTTATTTTAAAAAGGTATTTTTCCTTCATATATGGACAACATGCTAAACCCTGATTAAATAGAAGCAAAAAAATCTCTTTCCTATTATGTAAGTAGAGAATGCATAATCTAGATTTAATAATACGCATTTCATATTCACAATGATTTTGCATGACACGCAAACGTGACCCATACCTTAAACTGCAAAACAACTTTGATTTGATCAAATTGACCAATAAAATCAATTTGACATGCATAAAATTTCAAAATATGTTTCCTACCTGATCTTTGGAAAAAGGTTTGACATGTATATTTTTGACTGTCTGAATCACACCATCATAAAATTTCACAGTATAAGTTCCTGAAATTTAAAAGAAAAAAATTAGTGTGACAGCCTGCATTTAGTCATGGCTTCCCACTGGCTGCTCTCGTGTACATGCAAAAACCCAAACAAACAAATAATTTGAACCGATGTGCATATTAAGGACCTAGGAGTATAATTTATTTTACTTTTTCTTAGAGAATTTTCCCAAAGGGGAGAGTGGAAGAGTCCACAGATGTTGGGCTGTCTTTAGGGATAATCTAAAACTATAAGAGGAACTCTAGGAAGAACCGTGAGAATGGAGGGAACTAAGATGGATTTGAGCAGTTCTGGCTGATGAAGATCTATGGTTTTAATAAAGAATAAGTTAGAGTGACCAACTGACGTGGATTGAGCTAAAGGCCTGTTAAGTATGGCCTCAAGTCCACAAAGCAGAAGAGTGCATCTCTAAGGTATTAACTGCCAAAGACAGAAGAGGAGGAAGCAGCTCAGGTCCTATCTAGCAAAGGCAAATGTCACTGATAGCGGTGAAAGGTAAGTGGAAAGTCAATAGTTTTATCAGGAAAAAACAGGTTACCTAATAATGTTCAGGAAAGAAAGAAAAAAAAATCAGTCATTCTGCAGTTTAGATGGCTGTGACCCCTTGAAACAGAAAGAGGAGAGCTTGGCACCTCCAGCTGTAAATATGCCTATTCTGATAAAGAATCTGGCTACCAAATTAAAAGCAAATATTGAATAAACACTTGTGGTTATTTAGTAAATATGAAAAATTCTGCAATTTTGCACTTAGCTTCTTTCAAAAGTACAATCATTCTAATGCAGAAAAAAATCTGTTTATATTATATTTTAAAATTCTTTCTTCCATGCACTTAAAGTTATCATAAGTAATGCTTGTAATGAAGCATAATGATAACAATGAAGCCATGTTACAATGTAATCAAGAAAATGTCATTATTATACCTAGTCTTATGACTATAATTGAGTCCAAAATTTTCATTGTTAAGCAAGTCAGTTTTGTCTCATTTTACTATCTTTTTTGCCACAGTTGTGATGGCTCAGTGGTTAAGATACTGAGCTTGGCAGTTGGAAAGCCGGCGGTCCAGATTCAAGACCCAAGTGTTGAGCAATGGAGTGAGCTCCTGTTCACCCTAGCTCCCATGAACCTAGCTGTTTGAAAGCATGCAAATGCAAGTAGATAAATAGGTACCACTTCAGTGGGAAGATAACAGCGCTCCATGACATCATGCTGGCCACATGACCATGGAAATGTCTTCAGACAGGGCTGGCTCAATGACCATTGAAATGGAGATGAGCACTGCTCCTATAGTTGGCAGCAACTAGCAGAGTAAAATCCACAGGGAGTCCTTCTTTACCCTTTGTCACAGTTGCAAATCACTGCAGTTGTTAAATAAATCATATGGTCATTATGTAAATCCAGCTTCCATCGTTGACTTTACTTGCTTGGAAGCTATCTGGGAAGGTACAAATGGGGATCACATGATCCTGGGACAGGGCAACTGTTATAAATGTCAGTTGTCAAATGCCTAAATTTTGATCATGTGAGCCTGCAGAAGCTGCAACAGTTGTGTGAAAAACAGTCATAAGTCACTTTTTTTCAGTCCCATTGTAACTTTGAATAGTCACTAAATGAATGGTTGTAAGTCAAGGACTACCTATATTACATCTTTGTGCCAAATCTCTAACACAACCATGTAAACTATTGGATCTGCACAATTATCACATACACTTCTTCATCTGCCCTTCTTTTTGCCACTCCCACTGATGCCTATCATTTTCTGCTCTGATTCAGAAAAGACAACTTCTAAAGAGCCGAAGGTGGTCTCCAAGGTGGTCTCTGATCCATACCTGGGTCAGAGGTTTTCTTAGACCCTATGCCAGTAATTTAAGAAGTAATCTTCCTAAAATCCTCATTGAGATCATTGATATATATCTTGAAGAAACAATACTACAACTAATATTTTATGTTCATAAAAATCAGGAACAGTATGAAAAGAATGATACTGTTTTCTCTGGTACTCCTGAATGCTGTAATGGAGAATACTTCCTTCCAGATATTGCTTCAACAACCCTCTAATGCAAGGAATATAAATCCTTCCATTTCCTATTATTCTGTCAGAGCTGAAGAAGCTTTTTGGATGAGAAGCAAACAGTCTTCAAAGAAAAAACAAGTAAGTTCAGTTGCCTCCTGAAAAAGCACCTTTGGAACAACCATGACCTGGAAGACTAAGAATCTCTACAGAGTTCCAAATATTAAAAAGTTACATATGATGCCTTACCATCCTTGTTAACAGAGGTAACCTTTGCTGGATAAAAACGACAATCAGACCAGCAAGCTAACACCTGATCATTTATGTGAAATTCCTAGAAAAACAGGAAGCATTTATCATTCTAAGTTGTATAAAATAAATAAGCTATTGCATTGTAATTTTAAAATAATAGTCTATTGTTACAAACTAATATTTTCAACAGCAGATATATTAAATTACTTTCTATTGAATGATAAACATGTTATGCAGCTTATTAAGAAAATCATTATAATAGCATCTCATAACAAAGATTGTGCTTGATATAATTAAAATAATCAAAATGAACAAACTGCTATGAAATGGCACAAATATTTGAAAACTGAATATTGCTATTCTCTTTTGAGTTAACCAGAGGCCATCCTAAATGAAATTAATCAGAGTAACTATCTATATGAAAAATTATGAAAAATTGACTTTTAGCAGTAAAATGTTCTGTGATGCTGGAAGCCCTAAATAAAGATCAATACATGTTATTCATCAGCTTTTCATTAGAAACTAGCCTTATTAATAGAAAGCAAGTTATCATTCTTTTATTACACTATTTATAGTTATAATTAAGCAAAATAAATCTGTGTTTGTTTAATAACTTTTCATTTTTTCCTAGTTTATTTTTCTTTGCAGGTAGTCCTCGACTTATAACCATTTGTTCAGTGACTGTTCAGTTAGAACTGTGCTGAACAAAGGGACTTATGACAGGTCTCCAAAGTTATGCAGCTGCAACATCCTCACAGTCACGATTGCAATCTGGGAACCTGGCAACCCATTTGTACTTAAGACTGTTTACTAAGCCTCCAGCAATCACGCTATTGTCATTTGAAATTTTCCCAGCTGTCTTCCCCAAAATGTCAATGGGAAAGCAGGCAGGGAAGGTTGCAAATAGATGTGTTAATAAGTCTTCCACACGGAGAAAGTCTCTCTGAGCTCATGCCAGCCCCTTGTACAACCCCTCCCCCTGCGGCACTTCTCACACACATCGGTGCACCTCCCTAACCAGCACCTTTCACACATACCATTTACCCTCCCCAACTCACGTAGCACTTCCCATGCACCCTCCCTGACCCACATAGCACCCCCTCACCTCTTTCCCAATGCATATGGTTCTCCTTAAGCTCTTCCCAACCTACACCTCACTCCTGTGCATCTTCTTTAACCCAAATGGTCCCCTTCTTGACCCATGCTGAAACCTCGTGCATCCTCGCATGATGCTTCTCGTACATCTGCTTACATCTTTCTCATACTCCCACATCCTTTAAATCCCATTTCTCACAGCAGCAGCCACTTACCTGCCTGCTGGTCTGAGACTTGCAACTTCCTGCTGGCTTCTCCATTTGTTTGAATTGTGGGAAGCTGGTAGGAAGCTGCCTCACCCAACAACTGCAACAAATTCAGTTAATGACAGTAACTAGCACTGCGGCATTACCAGTAGTAAGTGATGCAGCCACACTTTAGACCATATTGCTTAGTAACAAAAATTCTGATTCCACTGTCACCATAAGCCGAGGACTATCTGTACATTTTTATCTTATTTCTTCAATAAAAAAGCAAAACTGGCAATTGTGTTAAGTTTCTTTAATTTCTAAATTATATAATTTAGGTGGATTTCTAATTCTTTTTACTAGACCAATGTTTTTACTTACTGAAGAGCCTTCTTCCTCATGTAATCCTTCTTTCCTTAATTGTATTTTTTCTAAAGGACGTAAATAAGGACTGTCCCAGCAAAACCATTCATCATAGCGGTGATTCCAACGTTTAAAATGGATAAGCACCTTTCCTTCTTCATAATCAATTTCTTCAATGTGAGCTGGATACCTATATAAACAAAGTTAGTATAAAGTATTTTTTGCCGAATATATTTGAGTAAAACTGAAAATATACATTCAACAATATATCCTTATGCATTTATTTATTTAATCATTTTTATATGACAGCTCATCTCACATACATGTGGTGGCTTCAACAAAAAAGGCCTGTTAGTTAGGAACCACCAAGTGAAGCTCCCTAGCCAAAGGGACCTGCAATAACATACTAATGGTTTATCAATCTGTGAAAAAAAAAATCATCTTATTCATGACAATTTCTTCACATTATTCTGAAAAAATAAATAACTGTTTCAATTTCCAGTTCAAATCCTAGCAGGGGTGGCCAAACATATAAAGTACAAATACTGAGGCAACAGTGATTGTTATTCAAATGTTTGCTCAACAGGCCTTGAATGTTTTACAATTAACCTTTTCATAAATATTGTGGTAATGATCTCAGCCAGGTTTGCAACAGTTATGAAGCATATAAACCCCAAAAACTGTCTGGATAATCTTTGGATGGCCAAGAAATAATTCACCCATTTGGCAGTCAGTCCGCTCTTATGACCAATAACACAGGGGGACTGCAACTGTCCCCACCTAATGCTCTCCTTCCCATCTCAGCTGCCCACCTGGACTGCACAAAGCCTCAGAATCTTGGAGACCTAGATCTAGTCCACATCCCACCACTCTTGGGAAGCCCAGACTGGCCACTACATGGTCCATCAATGCAAGGAAGTCTGCTGCAGGCAGAAGACCCAGATTGACTCCTACAATGCCCATCGGCTATGGAAATAAGCCATGGTCTGGGAGGCCTAGGCCTGATACACCACCATGGAAAGCTGGTACCATTCTTGCAATCATTTGGGAAGCTGTTTCTCCAAACTGCACAATTTGGAAAAGGAGCTCTCTGAACAATTGCAAGAGTGGCACCAGGTTGCAGAATGGTACGAGGCAGCCTCTGTGGAAGTTTGTGCCTCACATTGTCTGGGAGCAACTGTAAACAATTTCAGAAAATGCAAAGATAAATGAAGCAATTTATACATGCTGCTGGGCCCTGCAGCCAGCCTGGCAGATGCCATTGGGCCATGTGGTACCCAGCCCAGGTCTTCTGGCAGCTTACTGCATACAGTGGTAACCAATGGGGTCTCCTGGGCTGTAACAGCTTTCAATGTGCCAATGGGCACTGTAATCTATGGGCCTCCCATACCCCCTGAGCTACCCATCCTCCACACTCTCATTTAATGCCTGCAACTGGAACAGCCACAATTGCGGCCATTAAGTAAGCGATCATCTCGCTTAACAACTGCTTGGCTCAATCACATAAGATTCCAGGCTCAAATGTGTCAATAGTCAAGGACTACCTCTACTTCTTTTCTTGCAAACTATTTTGCTTTAATTGTAAAGTATTCAATTTATATATGAAACAGAAAAAGTCCAGAATCAGTGTAAGCTGATTCTAAAAGAAATCCAATGAAGTAATTGCTGAATAGAATTGGGTCTAGAAAGACACAATGCTGGAAATGATCGGGTTATGTCAATTATAGTTTGCATAACAAACATTGACATTGACATTTTCCTTCTAATAATTCATATTTACTTGTACATGCTACTTGAATTGTTTATTTAATAACTTCTGTTCTATATATATATAAATTGCTCAACATATTTACAAACTATTAGAAGAGACTAGATGCATCTCAAGGTTGAACTATAAGCTCCTTGGTGCTCTCTGAGCTTAGTTTAGTTGGTTATTTGCAAACATTTCATTACCTGATTAGATAACACCTTGAGTATTAGAAGGGAATAGGGTTTGCTCTGTTTATATACAATAGTTTGCCCTGTCAATGTTGATGGGTGTGTTGCTTTCTCCCTGATAATTCCTCAAGCAGTAAACAACGGTCTAATGAAAAAACTACCAAGGAGAAAACAACACTCCCACCAACACTGACAGGACAAGCTACTGTATATAAACAGTGTCATTGATGGAGATGAGCAGCTATGGAAATTGAATGAATGAATGAATGAATAGAACTCAGATTAATTACAGCTATAGAAAATGCCACTAATTGATTTATAAAAATAAAGGTTATTTTTATAAGGAGCCCTAATTCTGGGAGCCCTGTGAAAAGAAGAAAAAGAAGATGAATGCTGGGTGAGCGCGTGTGTGTAGCTCTCCTCACGCGAATGGTGTGTGCTTCCACTCATGTGCGAAGCTCCATTCACGTGAACAGCAGGAACACACACTGGCTGCTCTCAAAGAACCATCCCCTCCCCCCTGCTGGGTCACCAAACCAGAACAGTTGGGGACCACGGTCTAAGGGAAAGCTAATACTCACAACTCTTTCTTTGTGCGCCACCTGTGACATGTAGCCCTTCAATCCTTGACTAAACCATATTAAATGGTTTCAAATATTAATTTAATTTTAATATAACAAAAAGCTAATTATTAAATATATGGAAAGGAATAATATTAATTGCATTTAATTAATATTTAATTCAAAATATGCTTAATTTTTAACTTTGGTTCAGTCCATTTTAGAGTATGGTTTCCAACATGCTATTCAAAAGGCAAACGTCATCTGAGAAAAAAGTTGCACTACCTTGCACTAAAATAAGTTTGGAGCAAAGATATGCAAGTTTTCAGCAGTTGGAAACTATGCTTATACTTATCTGGTTGCAAACCAAAGCTAGAAAGATGATAGTATAATTGAAGAGTGATCTATTAAATATTATAGTTTACTATACCTATTTCTTATCTTCCAATGAAAACAAAAAAATTTTTTTCATAAATTTAACCATATAGGAGTATCTTGGGGGGATTCTGTGAGCCAACCATTCATTATTAATGTAATGTTCAAATAGAGGATTCTAATTAGTAATTCTGATATATGTGGTGCTTAAATAAATTTCTCCTTAGTTTAGATATCCTGAAATCCACGTTTTATTAAATCCCAAAAGCCTCTTAAACCAGGTGTACCATGGAAGAAAAGTAGTGATTATTGAAGCCCACTGCTCATTTTCACTCCAAAGCATTGTTACATTTAAGGCAAGCCATTAAAAAAAACCCCTTTCTTTATATAATTTGTTGTAAATACCAATATAAATTTAGCTACTTTTGTTCAGTACATTATATTAAAGCTTGGACAAATGTCACTATGGTATTTTATTAGTTATTAAATCATCTTAATAATTTAAAGGTTTTTCCACATGAATACAGCCTGCAAGTTCAGGTAAATTACTTCCTTAAATGTTATTGGAATAAAGCCAAACAAGCTAAATAAATAAGTAAATAAATAAATAGCTAAATCACAAACGGATCTGCATTGGAACATTTGTTGGTTTGACTCCTTGTTTGCAACACAATATGACAGCATTACAAAAAATGTATCCAAGTTTGATCATAAAATAAGAAATACCAGTTTTTTAATCTGTCTCGGGCTTCCAACTGGGCTCCCACTTCAAAGTTGATACCTCTTCTGTTTGGTGGATGTTTTTTCATTTTGTTATAAGACGTTGCTTTTATTTCCCTGAAAAATGCAATGAAACATCAATCACCGGAATTAGAGTTATGCTCTTTTTGATAAACTGTCTAATTAAAATAATTCACAATCCATGTTTCAAGTAAAAACAATCTGTAGCATTATGTTGAAAGCACATGTTATGGTCTTCTAAAGGTGAAGACCATATTTGTATAGTCTTAATCTCAAACCTTATTAAAACTGAACTGTGACCCCCCCCCATGTCAAACTTATTATACAAGAAGTTCTATCTCAAGAATTGTGTCTTCTATATGTATGAATCAAGTTAAAATACAGACTGCTTGGAATTAAAGTATCGTGTGCAAGTTATTTTTAGGCCATTATAAGCATTTCATGTCTGGGAAGGCAATTTAGTATAGTGTTGGTACAAAACGATTTGTTCTATATATCTTTACTTGCTCCATCTAAAGGCTGTCAAACTCGCAGCCTGTGGGCCAAATGCATCACACGCTGGCCACAGCCACGCCCGGCTTAGCAAAGGGGGAAAAAGTCGTGATACATCATATGATGTCACCATGACGATGCGGGTTTGACACCCCTAATCTATTATCTATCTGAATGTTTTACCTCTGTATAGCTGCACAGATTAATCATAATTAAATAGCACAGAAAAGAATATGTGCCACATGGAATAGCTATTATAGATAATCACTATTTCAAGTGGCTTCCATTCAGTAGTTGCATATAATATTGCTATAATTTGCAATAATATATACCTGAAATAGAGAATTATAATTTACAAAGTAAAGTATAACTTCTCAATACTCTGTGTTGTTCTAGGAGAAAACTTAATACCCTAAAGCTTATTAATGAGTTTTAAGGTGCTGGAAGTATACATTACATGTAACATTGGTGTGTGTTTGCATTTAAACATCACTTATTACAGTGATGATAAGTAAGACTGCAGGACCAGGTTGGGAACAGATTGTCCTTAAGAATATCTTTATGATCAACACTGACTTGATGGCACATAATCAATCAATATTTATGTGCTTTTGCCAATAATTTCATAATTCTACTGTATTTAAATCAACTAATGGTCAACAACCTATCTGAGCAACAGATTTCAACTTTCAATTTTGGTCAAACTACTTCTAAATATTTAAGATATTCATATTGTTAATTTGGAGCATGAAATGGTTTACTAAATGTAAGACTGCAAACACTGTAACCCCACTGCGTTACATTTAATATACTGGAACTCACTTGTTTAAAAGTTTGCAAGTTTCTCTCAAGAAATATACAATTATCCCTACAGTTTCATCAGCTTTACAGTTCTTAGTTTTATGTACAACTAAAATTATAAAATAGTTTTAAAATGCTGTTTTAAATACCATAAACTAAGCTACTGATCAGAATTTGATCATTCCTAATTTGAACTAATAAAACTACAAACTGAAACCACATCAGTACAAATTCTTTCATGAGAATATTATACAACAGCTTTAACTGGCATAATTTTTGGTATATTGTACAGTACTACTGGTTTTAATATAACCACAAATAAATTGTATGACTTGATTAAAACTTGCAGTTTTATAAAGAGCACAACAGATCAGCAGCTATCGTGAAAGCCTATAGGGTCTCCTATATGAACAAGGGGTTGGACTAGAACAGGGGTCGGCAACCTTAAACACTCGAAGAACCATTTGGACCTGTTTCCTACAGGAAAAGAACACACTGGAAGCCACAAAACCTGGGTGGGTGTGGCCAACCCGATGTCACTGACTCCCACCCATTCACATGACCTAGCCACGCCCACCCAGGCACAAAATTATTCTCTCCCCCTTTCCCTATCGCCTCCATGTCTCTCTCCCTCTGTATCTCTAACTCCCCCCCAACTCTCTATGTATCACTCTGTATGTGTCTCTCTATGTCTCTCTGATCCCCTCTGTGTATCACTCTGTATGTCTCTCTCTCTCTCTCTCTGTATGTCTCGTTCCCCCCTCTCTTCGGGTGACCATTCTCCTCCCCTCCTCCGCTCTTAACTTCCTGACCGGCTGTGGCTGAGCCGGGAGCATTCATACGCACAGGGAGACTCCAGCTTGAAGTGACAGGAAACAAAGGCTGCCTTATGTGTAAATGTGGCGCAAAGGCAGGTACAGGGCAGCTTCGCTCCTGCACTCTCCGGTGACCCTCTTCTCCCTCCTCCTCTCAGGACACCCGGGACAGCTGTGGCTGAGTCGGGAGCATGTGCATGCGTGGGGAGTCCCTCCTCAAGTGAGTGCCAAAGCTCAGGAAAGGTGTACACGGGGCGGGCAGCGGCTCGCTTACGGAGAGTCCCTCCATGCGTGTGCATGCTCCCAGCTCAGCCACAGCCAGACAGAGGGTTACAAAAGGAAGGGGGGAGGAAAGTGCAGGAGCAAAGCTGCACTGTACCTGCCTTCACGCCTCATTTATGCAGAAGGCAGCCTTCGCTTCTTGCCGCTTCGGGCTGGAGTCCAAAAAAGAAATGAGGGGCAGGGCAAACCAGTGATGGGACAGGGAGCCACGATAGAGGGCCCAAAGAGCCGCTTGTGGCTCCGGAGCTGCGGGTTGCCGACCCCTGGACTAGAAGATCTCCAAGGTCCCTTCCAACTCAGTTATTCTACATTCTATTCTGTATTCTGCAACTTGAAGTTGTAGGACAGAGACTTTCTCTAAAACAATGTTTTATGCCCTTCTGAGATTCCATGAGAAAGCCAGAGGCCGTGTTATTATGTTTATTAGGTAAGCCTTTTACTATATAGGCCAAAATTATCCCTTCTAGTACAGACAGTCTAATGAAAGCAGAGTGATGTAAATATCTCCTTTTCTGAGCATACAGACTTGCCTAGGGGATTAAAAGCTAAAATTCATCTTGAAGTAATCCTTGCTATCTCCTTAAGAAAACTACCTTCTATTTCAAAGCAATTGTACAAATAGAAGCTGGCTTCTATAAACTTTTCTTTTTCCAAATGGTTTTGTTTCCATTGAATGCTAAGCTACACCAAGGTTAAGTTTAACATGCTGTTCAACCCAATCCAGGCTGAAATTAATGTTAAATTGCTCTTATCTTAATCATAAACTGGTACCATGGCTTGCAGTAAGCTCACTTACCTCAGCCATGGCTCTGAGTGCCACTGCAGAAATAGCTGCCAGGGAGACAATGTCACCTCACCAGAGGAGTGTAACAGACCATAGGCCCATATAAGCATTCAAACTGAATGGATGAAAAAACATGAAAGAGCATATGTACAAACTGTTATAAATAAAGGACAAGCAAATACATGGGTCAGTGTTTACTGTAGATAGCATGTATGGAATATGCTATGCTAAAAATCTTAACCTTTTAAGTCTGTACTGCCAAGAATTGTTTTTGGAAAGATGGGCAGCTATACAAATTTGATAAATAAAACTATCCTCCCTGATATTGCCATAAAAGTATTTTTTCTCAGATGAGTGAGAAAGTTAACAAGTACATTAAAAAGAGAAAACTACATAAATATTCATGTCATATAGTTCTAGTAATATGCATGCTATGAACAATTTACTGCTACATATTAGATCATCATTTAGCACAAACTCTTCTCTACCAAACATCTAAAAAGCTGCGGTGGCGCAGTGGTTAGAGTGCAGTACTGCAGACTACTTCTGCTGATCACCAGCTGCCAACAGTTTTTGGCAGATTGAATCTCACCAGGCTCAAGGTTGACTCAGCCTTCCATCCTTCCGAGGTTGGTAAAATGAGGACCCAGATTGTTGGGAGCAATATGCTGACTCTGTAAACTGCTTAGAGAGGGCTGTAAAGCACTATGAAGCTGTATGTAAGTCTAAATGCTATTGTTATTGTTATTGCTAAAAACTATTAACCATCACTGAATATATGCTGCAGTTATGTAGCTGAAAAGCTGCTGTGAGCATTCAATTTTTCCTCTAAAAATCTCTACCAACACATTTTTCATAATATTGAAAATATTATAATAGTCAAGAACATCTTATTTTCTTTATTGTATCAGAGGCAAGAAGTGTGAATTTCAATCACTGAAGATAAGTATCGGTAGTCCTCAACCTATTAGCACAATTGAGGCCAGAATCTTGATCATTAAGTGAAGTTATTGAGACATCATGTGACTGCTTCGTTCAATGACCAGAATGTTGACACTCTTGGTTGCAGATGTTAAGCGATTATGTGGGTAACATTAAGTGAAGTCCCAGGTAAAGAGTGCAAGGTGCCTCAGGGTGTTGGGGAAAGACCCTGGGAGGCTCGGCTCAAAACTCAAGCAATATTTTCAGCCCCTGAATGGGGAGACATTCCCACACAATCTGTGCTGGGCTTTCCAGGGCCTCCCCTCACCCCTGAGGCACCCTGCATACCTTAGTGTGCTGTCTCTCTGCAAAATCCTGCTTGGGTTTTGGTTCCTTCTCATCTCTAGGGGCTGGCTGAAAAAGTTCCTGCCAAAGGATCTCAAGCATGGAGCTGAAATCCTTCAACAAGGTGCTCTTTCAACCAGCCCCCATAGCTTGCAACCTTCCCTGTACAATTTCTGGGGAAGCTGACAGAGAAGATGGCACATGATCGTGGGGTGCCTGGCAACCAGCTGTAAGTATAAACAGGTTACCAAGCACCCAGACTGAAATCACAAGCTGGGGTAGGAGACATTTTGTGATGGTTAGAAATGTTATAAAGCATTTACAAGCCATAAACCACCCTTTCTGAGGACATTATTAATGAAAATGTTTGTAAGTTAAGGACTACTTGTAGTCATTATGGGAATTTTTTAAAATTTAGACCAGCACTTATTGGTCAGCACATGCCTTAATACTCTCTTGAAATTCATCCCACCAGGCAATGAATGTTTCCAAATCAGCTTTCTATCTTCAGGAAAAAGATTAAGTAACACACACACACACACACACACACACACACACACACAGCAGTAGATCTTCAATACCTACTACTAGCATAGTAGGAATAGTAAAACATGCCATACCATCAAGAACAATTATAAGCTCATCCAGTTCATCCCCTGCAATTCTGAATGGCAGTGGTCATTTGATTTGATTGGTTAATCCAAAATAGCAGCAGTGAGTGTCTGATACTTGATTTTTGCAACTGGATAACTTTTATACTGTACTAAAAACACATTTCCAGGAAAGAAACATCAATGGCTAAATACAATTCTACAATCACACTACTATTATATTATTTGTAATAAAACAGATACAATTCCCAAGGCAGAAATGTTTGTGAAATAGGTTTATTTAATGTAGATCAATTCCAACCTATAATTGTTCCATTTGAATATAGAAATTAATTAGAAACATCATTGAAATGAAATATTTGGGTGAGTAGAATGTACATCCAAATTTACTTCAATTCTGATTCAGAAAAAATACTTTAAATATGATCAAATAAATTCTGCCTTTTAATTGTTTTTATACTTGTCTTAATTTGGTGAGTCTTGGAGTTCTAAAAATTGTTTATTTCTAGAAAAGGTTCAAATCAGACAATCCTAAGAAATGCTCAATTCTGCTGTAATAATACAAAATATGAAGGTTTAGAACTTTTTAACTTTTTTCCAACCTTTTAATATTGTCTTCGTGAGCAACATTTATCTTACTTTACTATACTTATTGCTAAATATAGCAATAATTAACCATAAAAGGATATAGTCAGTATTTTAATAAGTACTTATTATTCTAAAATAGCTTAAATAAGAATATTAAATGAATGTGGAGACAATTAATTTATGGCCCTACATTTAGAATTCCACAATTTTTTGGATGCATGCTAGCACTGTATAGAGCAGGGGTGTCAAACTCAAGACCCGCGGGCCCGATGCGGATGGGCCGGTCTGGAAATAGCAAAGGACCGGCCCATGGTGCCTCTGCTAGTAAAAATGGGTGCGGGGTGGTGCCCCCCCCACAACCGCTTCCAAGCCCAAAAACGGGGCCTGCAGAGTGGTTCAGGAGGCCTTCCAGACCCAAAATGGGGCCTCAGGAGATCTTCCTTGACTCAGATTATAAAAGGAGGAAAAGTAAAATATTTTACCTTTCAGGCTTGCAGGATTCTGCTACTATAGCCTATGTCAATAATTTATAGTTCTAGTCTTCCTATGGAGTCAGTTTCTTGATCTGGTCTCTTTCTCATAAGGTGATCAAGTAGATCAAGTAAATATTAAAAAAACAAAATCACAGAAATGTACACTTATTTTTATAAGTTTATAAAACCATGTCTGAGGAGGTGTGCTCCTGTACCATGCCCACCATGGCCATGCCCCCCCAGCCCTCCAAGGTTAAACCCAATCCTGATGTGGCCCTCAATGAAATTGAGTTTGACACCTCTGGTACAGAGTAACTATGAAGACTTTGGAAAACATGTTCATATGCTGTGATTTGTCTAGACCTGTGATGGCGAACCTGTGATGGCGAAATGCTCTGCGAGCATGCCAGTCGTTGCCACAGCCCAGCTTTACTGCGCATGCGCGCACACCTCCTGCAAGCCAGCTGGTCTTCAGGTCTCTGCCATGCATGTGGGGAGTCGGGATGCATGCGGGGGACGCGCACAAGCATGTGCAGGGGCGGCGGGATGCATGCACAGGGGGTGCAGGTGGCTTTCCAGGCCCAAAACAGGGTGCAGGGGAAGCCTTGTGTGACACCCCCGTGCCCTGTTTTGGCTTCCAGGTTGATACAGGAGGCTTTGCAGGGCCCCCGCACCTCATTTTGGGCCTGGAAAGCCTTCCACACCAACCTGGAAGCCAAAACAGAGTGCAGGGGGCGCGTATGCAGGGGACGTGTGCATGCGTGGGGGCCCACATGCACAGGGGGTGCTTGCATTGCATTTTGGGGGTTCTGGCACGTTTGCGTGCATTCATGTGCGCTTTGGCCACTAGGCACCAAAAACTGGTCTAGACCTTAAAACATCAAATAGTGCAGGCAATGGATTTTCTTGTGATTTTCTATGGAAGTGAGTTAGACTTTCAAAAAGGACAAGGATACTGATGCTTTTGAAATACTACTGTTACAGAAGATTCCTGAGAATAGCATGAACAGCCAAGAAAATATACAAATGGATCACAGAACAAAAGAATTCACAGGTCTCACTTGCACAAGTAACAAGCTCAAATTATCATATACTGAACAATTTGTGAATTGCCAAAAAGTCTGTAATGCTGAGAAGGGTAGAAGGAAGAGAAAATGTCCAACAATAAGGTGGTTGAACTCAGTTATAACACCAATGAGTGCATCTAAAATTGGGGACATATCATCCTGAAGATAATCTTTATTTTTCACTAAGAATTGAAAATAATTTGATGGCACATAACCAATCAATCAATTATAGGCACAACTAAAATGTAAAGAAGGCTTTGTTTATGGTTCTGAAACACATGTTCTGCAGTTAAATTTAAATACAGTATCTTTATATATCATTCTAAATATATATTGCATTTTTTCATTGCTACATTGGTAATCCTCAGAAAAAACTTACTCATTGCTATTTCAAAATTAATTTCATTAATATGGAAGTAGGACTGTAAACTAAATTTTTTCAAGAGATTATTTTCAGGCTAAAATAATGTACAATTCTGCATGTTTTCCACTGGCCAGATGTTTATATAATACTAGGTTTCGTATGCTTTTGTGTTGGTGAGCGAATGACTGATTCGTCTACAGGAATAAATATGGTTTATTTCTGGCAACACATTGCATCAGTTAAATATTGTTAGCTAACAACTAATATGTTATTTTAAATTCAGCTTTAGTTTATAAATTTTTCTCTCTTCAAAATATCTTTGTTAATATCCTGTACAGCTAAAAGAGGTACTATTCCTTAGGTTAAAAATCTATTTACATTCTTTCCCCCCCTAACTTCTCGTTTATCCTGGCAAAACTTTTCTGAAATTCTTTCCATTTTTTCAAGCTTCCAAAATTTTTAAACATGGATTTGAGATAGCAGATATTCATTTCTTAATGATACAGGTTAGAATTACCCTGATAGGTAATCCAATGATATATGAATTAGTATGCCCCAAATTTATTTGAATTTTTAAAATGAATTAATACCCTTAATTGTAAGATATCAATGTTTCAAATAAAGTATTTTTTGGAGTATAGGATGCACATTAGTTTTTGGGGAGGAAAACAAGAAAAAAAAATTCTGCCTTTGCCTACCAGCATCCATTGGTATTCATCTGGCTAGCGTCCTTGCAGTAAATAGAAACAGCCTGGTCAGCTTCAGCACGTTATCGCAGCCTGATTCAGCACAAGCAGCGATTGGATTGCTCTCCCGGAATACTGCCAATCAGCTGTTCCAGGCTGTGGGGATCATCACAGCCCATCGCTGCTTCCATGTGTTGTGTTTTTGGCCTCCGTGCGCTCCATTTTGATCTGTTCCAGACTGCCAGGATCTCCAGAGCACATTGCTACCGATTGCCACCTCTGCGCGTCATGTTTTTTGGCCTCTGCACGTTGCATTTTTGGCCCTTTCCAGGCACTGGTGATTGCCGCTGCCAATCCCCGCCACCTGGAACCAGCCAAAAACGTGACTCATGGAGGTGGCAATTGGCAGCGATGTGCTGTGGAGACCCCCAGTCTGGAACGGGTCTAAAACTGAGTGTGTGGAGGCAGAAAACGCGATGCACAGAAGCCAAAAACGGCCAAAGGGTGAGGACGGATGAGTGGATGGGGCTTCAGCAACATTCGCTGTATAAATGAAAAAAGTTGTCTTATACTCCGAAAAATAAGGTATGTATAAAACTCCATCATATTTTTGCTTGCAGTGTGCAGTTTGCTAAGTCCTCTTTATTGTCATGTGAAAATTTAAAGGAAATTATTTTCATATAGGTAGTTTTACTTAATAATAATTTTTCAGTGACCGAATTTACTAAAGTTGAATGAGTGATATTTACAACTGGTTGTTCCTGCAGTCAGAGGATCGCAATCCAGACATACAGCAATTGGCTAGCTACTATAACGTTGTAGTGTTTTGTGGTCATGTAATCATAATTTGCAACCTTCACTGCCATCTTCAGCAGGGATGAAATCCAGCAGGTTCTGACAGGTTCTGGAGAACCAGTAGCAGAAATTTTGAGTAGTTCGAAGAACTGGCAAATGTCAACTCTGGCTGGCCCCAGAGTGGGGTGGGAATGGAGATTTTGCAGTATCCTTCTCCTGCCACACCCACCAAGCCACGCCAACCAAACTACAGCATGCCCACCAAGCCACACCCACAGAACCGGTAGTAAAAAAATTTGGATTTCACCACTGATCTTCAGATCAAGTGGATTCAGTTAACAATGCCAACCAAAAGTGTTGGATCTGCCATAGCTAAATGGCACAGTCCAATGACATCACCATTTTGACAGTGTTGCTTAACAAAAGAAGTTTGAGTCCCAATACCATGTTAAATCAGGAATTATGAAACCAAGTAACAGGCAATGGAACTAGAAACAGAAGATTTAGAACAGTAATTACTTTAAATACAAGTATTGTAGTGGCAACAGTAATTGGTTTAATCATGTGCAGAAGATCATAACCAATACATTTATTTAGCTCATAACAATCCTTTACTGGAACTGTTCCTAAATCTTTACATTGGTTTTAAAGATACTTAAGGAATGGTATAATTTTTTCTTACTAAAAATCAACTATTATTCAATATTACATAAAACTCTTTCATGTTGAGGATGATGTTATCTGTTCAGTTGTGTCAGTCTTGGTGATTTCATAAGGCCAGGTTTCTCTACATCACGGGTATCAAACTCACTGTGTCATGTTGACGTCACGTGACATATTGTGACTCTTTTGCCTTCACAGAGCTGGGGTGGGCATGGCCAATTTAACACCCATGGCCAATTTAAGATGCATCTGGGCTGTGGGCTGTCAATTTAACACCCCTGCTCTACATCTTCTGATCTTGCACAGTTTCTTTGAGTTTACTATGCTCTCACTAGTGTCAGCTTTGATGCTGTTCAGCTATCTTGTTCTTTGAAGACCTGGTTTCCTTTTATTACTAATTCTTCCTAGCATAAATTGCTTTCTCCAGTGAATTTCCCCACATGACATTGACAAAATAAGTGAGCCACAACTCTTTAAAGAATCCCATTGTGCGTAAAATAATCAGTTCTGGGAGGATTGTTTGAGATCTAAATGGAATGAATTTCAGAAGAAATTTATGTATAAAACCATCAAATATTGATCTGGAAAATCACCCAAAGCTGCATTTCTTACCACTAAAATTACATTAAATAAATTTTAACTCATAAGATTGGGTTGGTGGGATTATAACATAATTTAGAATCGGTTCTGATAGAAATGCTCATTATCCATTCTTTTTGGTCAAATGTTTTGAAGATATTGGTGAAATCACCCAACAAATGTTCATAGGACTTCTGCCATTGACAATGTTTTTTAAGGCACTTAAATTGTTACAACATAAGAAATATATTCAAATTCTTATCTCAACAACTTGAATGCTTTGGTCCAGTGTATTCAAAAATTTCTGCAATCAGTTTAAGTTGAAACATTAAAGGAAGGCTTTGAAAAACCTTTCAATTACAGATTGATTAATATAAATTTGATTATTATCCTTTATCTGTAGTAACAATGTTGTGCTAAAGGTGTTTTTCAGGTTGTACATATATACTTGATAAAAATATTGAGAAACTAGGATAGGATGAAATGCAAAGATTTTAAACATGTTAAACATAAATGTTTATTTACATTTTTTCTTTTATTTTAGTTTTTTAATTCAATATTTTAAATAATGTTTGCCTTGCTTTTGTTTAATTTTTAAAAAGATAAAAAATATATACCTCGAAAGGCACTATTTTGAATGTGGGGTTTCTGGTTGATTTCTCAGATTCAACATAATCAAACCAGAAATATATATTTTAAAAAATTAAGAGTTTCCCTTACATTCTATACTTAAGGATTTTAGTTCAGATAAGGATATGCCAAACTAAATCCAAAACTCCATGAGGCTAAGAAAAAAGCTAAAAAACACTTAAATAACATTTTAATTTTTTTATTTATATGGCTGCCCATCTCAAACTTATAACTCTGAAAAGTTAACAGTTAAAATACCATAAATCATGTAACAATAAAAACAACACACTAACATAAACCACAGTCAAGATAAAAACAGAGTAAGCAAAAGAACAACAAAAGTCAAATTTTGCCTTTCTCTTGTATTAAGGAAGTGGGCAGGACTAGTTTTCAAAACCATGTCGCCTGCGCAGTTCTGTCTTGGACCAACAGAGGTCAGTCTGCAAACAATTATGACACATGTAAGCGGTAGATACACAGCACATCAGGAAGGTTGTATGGCAAACTGTGCCACATTTATCATCTTGGGCAAGTAGGTTCAATAAAGCCACACTTTTGAGGAGAACGGTTTTTCTAAGTGGCGTATGCTGCAATGAAAATGTTATATTTTGGAATGAACTTGCAGTAAATTTTCAAAAGTTTCATTACTGCTGAATTAGACAATGTGATGAAGAAACATCATTATAAGAATTTATTATTTAAATAAAATTTTCAAAAAGAAAAGACAAAATTTCTGAAAAAATACTGTATACTGTATAATGTATTCATTAGCCCGCAAAAGAAATTCCTTTAATTTAAAGTATTTCAGACTCTACTGTTGTTATACTTTACTCCATGTTTGAAATATGAAAGATCTAGTTATAAAGAATCACCCTTAATAAAGACAGAAAACTAAACACAGTTCAACTATTTTGTTCTACCAACATCTCTAGGTAACTTCAGAAACTTGAAAAATGAATTATTCTGACCCCACTGAATATGTTTAATTGATTTCTTCGTCAAACCAATTAAGCCCAATTCTGTGAAAAATAAATCAAGCTATTAAGATTTCTAGGTAAAAGCAGAAAAAATAATTTATTCCAGGTTGTTCTCTCATAATTTTTAAAAAAAAACACAAAATAGCATGTAGACATTCGGTAAATTAAAAAAAACAAAACCTTGCAATGTCTATGGTCGGTTCAGCCCTTCAGAGGACTGACCTCTTCAAACAATAAGAACCCCGAGGGTAAGCAATTAGCAGAAAGTAATGTTATATAACTGCAACACCCATCATGTCTGTCAAGTTAATAATACGCGCTCCCAAGTCCCAGGGATTCGTCAGCACTTATTCATTATCCTAACAGTTGATTTCAGGAATGCAATTTTGAAAGATAGCACAGCACGGCGGTGTCAATTACTGCCGGTCACTAACTAAAAAGGCTATTTTTTGAAAAACGTTATCCGGAGGCGGTCCCTGAAAACAAGAGACGGAATGAAAAAGCAACCACGCGCGCCAAGGCTTGTCATACACAAAAGTACAACTTTTCACGCCGTTTAGACATCGACGAGGCTTTGCGGCCCGGTTGAAGCCAGAGACGTTCCGATTTAAAAGGCGAATGCAGCACCTCCCGGCGATCAAGGTCACAAAAGTAGTGGCATCCCAAGGGGGAAAAAAAAAGCCAGCACTTCTTTAGGCAGGAAGAAAGCGCGCTTACGCTTTGGCATTCAGCCTCGGTCAGGAGCCTGGCATCATCATCACCGGCCTCCGACCCGGAGTGGCAAAGCGGAAAGCATGGTGCGGCCGGCAACACCTCCCGCCCCCCAGCAAGAACTCGCGAGGCCTCCGCTCGCCAAGCCCACGCGGGCGCTACGAGCCGGAGGGACCGGTACGCCAGGCCCCAGGGCCAGCCCCCTTAAAAAAGGCTTCAGAGAACCCGGCAGGAGCCATTCGCCTACGCGGTGCGCCGCTGGGCTCCGCACTGAACAAAAACCAGGCACCCAAACCCTGGGAGTCTCCCACTGACTCCCGGCCGGTCCCCGCCCCTCTCCGCCTTTGTGAGGCCGTGGCGGGAGCCCTTGGTGTTCCCCTGCCGGGTTTCCTCCGGCTGCTTTCCGCCGGGAGTTCCTTAAGAAGCGTCGTTGTATCTTACCGGGTTCTTCGCACGGGAAAAAAAAAGGCGTGAGCGTGGAAGCTGATTCTTCCCGCGAGCTCCTGTTACCGAAACCAAACAACCGCCGACGACGACGACGCAGCAGTGCCACAAAATGGCCGCCACGGCTGCAGTACCGCTAGTCCGATCGCCGTGAGAGGGGGGGAGGAGGGGGGGAGGAGCGGGCGGGGGCGTGGCTTTTGCTGTCGGGCGGGAGTCCGGAGAAGCGCAACTTGCGGGCCGGCTTTGCTCACAATCTCTCCCACTCGGAACCTTTGCGGTGGACGAATGAGATCCCCGATCCCGCGCGGTCGTGGTCGCTAGATCTCCAGTGTGTTGCAGATATTCAGAAACTGAAAAGCTCGGCTGCCTAGCGATCTTTATCCACGAGCATCCACGACAGCATCGCGCTGCTGTTAAGTCTAGTATACAAAGTACTACGTTATTAGACGGAACAGAGACCGTTTTCTTCCACAAAATTACACGCCTGCAAAGAAAGAGAGCAGGAAAAAAGGATATCGCGGTGTAAGATGAAATCACGTATTCGGAGTGCAGATTTAGTTCTTGGTATCTTTTAGCTGTTTAAAAGAATCTTCGGTAATCCAGATTCGGCATGATTTCGGCCTGAGACGTTATAGTCTACCACTGGAGGAAATCCCGGGCTTCAAATTAACCCCACTCATGGAAGCTTCATAGGATCACGTTTACCCTCATAGTAAGGATCGTCAAGAGATGACTGCGTGGATTAAACCGTACAATATACTCCCATATATTTCATCCAAATCGAAAGCCCACAAACTAGAAGAAATACTGGAATATCCGAAATACTGGAAAATTCTTTCGATTCTCTTGATTATGTTCGATATAACACTAAATCATGAACGAATCAACATACTTATTGGAGATATTGTTCTTTTTCTTCATGTGCGAGGCTTGGCGCAGCTACCCCACCCACTATAATTAATAGCTAATGACACATGTCAAAGCTGCTTGTACATGTTATTACTATTCTCATTAGGTCGTCCACGTAATGCCTGAAGCGTTATTTCTTGCTCAGAAATCTGCAGGAATTTAAAAACGGTATTAAGTGAAAATTTTGAGACAAGTGCTTCTTTGAAATTTGCTTTACAAACACTTTTTAAAGAATACAATTTTATAAACCTAGCCCCTACCAAGAAAAATCCCAACGCATGCACTAATCAAACATGGTATAAAAATCTAAAGCCCAAGATCCTGTCTTTTAAGTCCTGAATCAGTTCCTGGAGGATCTAAGGATCCTGATGGGACAAAAGCAGCTCAGATTAAACCATTCCAAGCTGGAGTTGCTTGCCAGTAAATCGCTGAGAAGTCTGTACTGTATTTACTATAGTCCTGTGCTTAGTTTTGATGGGTCATACCCTCCTGAAACAAGTTAGTTTGTGACTTGGGGTCTCCTGGATTGTCAATTTCTATTAAAACAAGGAAGCTGTAGCTAGGGGACTGTCCAACTTTGACTAGTTACCACCCTACCTTGATCAGCATGTATTGGCAAGTTAATAATCACTTCATTAGATAGTCTATGTGAGGTTGCCTTTGGAGATGACCTGGAAACTCCAATTGTTATAGCAAGCACTGTCAAAAATGCTGATAGGGCTAACCCCTATCCAGTTTTGGAGTTGCTGAATTGGTTCCAGCAGGCTTCCAGGACCAATACAAAGTTGTAGTCATCTTTAAAACGGGTGAAATCCAGCAAGTTCTAACAGGTTCTGGAGAACCGGTAGCGGAAATTTTGAGTAGTTCGGAGAACCGGCAAATGTTACCTCTGGCTGGCCCGTTTGGGATGGGAATGGGGATTCTGCAGTATCCTTCCCCTGCCATGCCCATCCAGCCATGCCCACAGAACCGGTAGTAAAAATATTTGGATTTCACCACTGCTTTAAAACCATTCAGGGTGAAGGACTGAGCTAGATCAGCCAATGCTTTTCCAAAAGAACATCTGTTCAGACATTTACACAGAGTCTGTTGAACATCCGACTCCTTGGAATATTTGTGAAGCATAGACCAAGCAACAGATCTTCTCAGGAATGATTTCCATTATGAAATACCGGTATGTACTACCCCAGTATGGGTGGTCCAATAGTCCTTGCCTTAAGGAAGCAATTTACAGTAAAGTACTACTGTCCCAGTTAGCTGTTGGCCCATTATTCTGTTCGAGTGACCATCAAAAAGTTATTATAATTTTAATTGTATTTTATTCCAAGCTGTTGTACTCTACCCAGTCCGTATAGATTAGGGCAGTGATGGCTAACCTTTTCCAGACCGAGTGCCCAAAGTGGGTGCGTAGGTGCAAATGTGCGTGTGTGTGCCCGAACCCCCAAAATGCAATGTGCACAGCCCCTGCACATACGCTCCCTACGCATGTGTGCACAGCCCCCTGCATGCACCCTGCACATATGCCCCACCTGTGCCCCGCCTCCCATGCATGCGTGGCAGAGACCCAAAGACAACCTGGCCGGGGGCAGTGACGTGCACATGCATAGCAGAGCTAAACTGGGACGATGGCTCCCATGCCATCACAGGCAGAAGGTTCGCCATCATGGGATTAGGGTATTTTATTGTGATCAGTAACAAAACGGCTACACCAAAATGGGGAACTGTGAATTATGGGAATATGGGCAAAATGTGAATGATTAGACAATCTATAACCGTGATGGCGAACCTATGGCATGCGTGCCACCTGTGGCACGCGTAGCCATATCGGTGGGCACATGAGCTCAGCCCAGCTGATTTTCAGGCCTTCTGGGCCCACCAGAAGTAGGGAAACAGGCTGTTTCTGCCTCTGGAGTACCTCGGGGGTAGTGGGGATGGCCCATTTTTCTCTCTCCCCAGGCTCCAGAGGCCTGGAAGCTGGGGTGAGCAAAAAATGGGCCTTCCATTCCCACAGGAAATTGGCAAACGGGCCATTTTCGGCCTCCAGAGGGCCTCTGAGGGAGTGGGAAAGGCTGTTTTCACACTCCCCAGATCCTAGAAAGGCTCTGGAGGCTGGGGACAGCAAAAAAACGGGCCTACTGTGCCAGGAGCAGGGGGAGCAGAGAGGGTCATGTGCGCATTCGCGGGGGCAGTTGCTCTTGCCACTCCCTCGCTGAGGCAGCTCGTTCCGAAATGCGAGGGAGGGGGCGTTCCAGATCGCTTGCCGATAAGGCTGCTAACGCGATAGGCAAAGAGTCAGTTCTGGCGTGAGGTCTCCAACGCCGAGGCAGGACGTTGTTAAGGGTAGCCACTGCCTGCTCGCTGATAATATATACAGCGAGCCTTCTGGGCGCGTGTCAGGGCGAGCCTGTGAACGCTGACCCAGGAACTGCCGGCCGATAATTAAACCCGATGAGGCCGGCCTTCAGCGGAGCCTGTTAAAAGGCTCGTCGCGCTGGAAAGGAAAGTAGGAGTCTACAGCTAATTAATGGTGATTTACAGCTATTTAAAGGTATAGAACAGTTACAGCTAAAGGGAGAAAGCTATGACACTAGTGGTCCTGGCAAGGACCGAGTCGAAAAGCTGGAAGAGGCTATAGGAGGCGGAGCTTAAGAAAATATCTGCAGACTCGGTCCTACGGCAAGCCAGAGGATTTTCCCCAACCTGACCGCCGTTTCCCCCGACATTGAGAAGCTACTCCAGCTAGGATGGTGGCCTGATTGGACCATGTGATGGACATGTGGGTGCAGGGGGACTTGGATTTCCTTTGGGATGGGGAAAACCCGGGAGACTTCAGATGTGGGTGTTTCCAGATGTGCCAATATGACATCTCTAATAAAATGAAATTTTGACTTCCGGTTTGGCTCTGCTTCGTGCAGAAAGCAGCTATGATTTAGCTGCTGACTCCCTAGTCTGTAAAAGCTGTTAGGACATCGTAAATCTGAGTCCAGCAGCTTGTATTCTTTCCTCCGGGCGAAGGAGGAAAGCTGAGCAATTAGATTTGAGGTTGAGATGCCCTTATCTGGTGGGAAGTTCTCCTTCTATAATCTGATAAGCTCCGGGCTAGGAGAGGCACTTGCCTTCATGGCAAACAAACGAAGCATCCAACCGCCACGACAAGAATTGATTTAATGACGGATTTAAACGTGGACGGAGCAAAAACTGGAGTTCTAACATCTGCTTGTAAGAAGATTGTGAAACCCTGAGGATTTATTGGCTGCGAAGATAGGAGAGAAGAAAGCAAATGGCGGTTTTGTGGAATGTGTGCTCTGAAAACGAAAGTAGAAATGCTTACTAACAGCTAGTGTTGAAGTAGAAGAAAGAAGATACATAGAAACATACTGACTAAACGGAAGATATGAGAATTTTATGATTTATATTTTTTCTCTTTTTGGGCTTGACTTGTTATATATATTTTAAATGGCTTTTAAGCAAATAGTGCCAAAAGTGTGTTGAAAAAGAAGATATATAGGAAGATACTGACTAACTGGAAGAAATGAGAATCTTATGATTTATATTTTTTCATCTTCCTTGGGATTATAGACTTAAAAGATAGGGTTTTTTTTGAAATTTTCTTTTAAAAATTTTTCTTCTTTCTTTTTTTTGGTTTATTATTAAGCTATCCTTTTTTTAAAAAAATGGCCTTTAAGCAAATAGTGCCAAAAGTTATTAAAAACTTTGAAATTTCAGCTGAAATTTCTTCAGCTCAGATTCAAAAATTAAAAGAAGAAATCAAAAAGGAAGTAAGAAATTTTTTACAGGAATTTTTGGAGAGTCATTTTTTAGAAATAGATCAAAAATTTGATGAAATAGAGAAAGAGATGTTGGATTTTAAGGAAATGGTGGAAGAGCAGAAGAGGGAAATGAAAATGGTAAAGGATGCAATTGCGCAAATATTAAGTTCTTGTATTCAGATGCAGGACGATCTTGCAGAATTTAATAAAACTAATTTAGAGCTGCAAAGGAAAATAGAAGATATTCAAAAAAATCAAAACAATTGGAACTTAGATAATAAGATGGAAGATATAAAGGCAAAGGTAGATAGGGCAGATGAAGAAAGAGTAATATTACAATATAGATTAATGGAATATGCTATAAGGGTGAGGGGGTTGAAACAAAATAGGAAGGAAAATTTAAAGGAGATTTTACGCAAGCCTTTGCACAGATAAAGGGTGTGAAGCCAGAAGATTTTGAGATTAATATTGAAAGAATTTATCGTGTTAATTCTTGGTGGGCAAGACAAAATAGAGTACCTAGGGATGTGGTTATTTATTTTACAACTAAAAGGTTAGGCATGAAATCTTGCAAGCCTTTTATAAAAATAAATTTCAGATATTGGGACAAGATATAAAATGATGAAGGAAATTCCTCCTAAAATGTTAAGAAACAGAAGAGAATTTGCTTTTTGGTGGATGAGCTTAAGAAATATCAGATATATTTTAGATGGGAAGTCCCAATGGGTTTGTCACTGAATTTTAGAGGTAGAAAGTATTTTCTTAATTCAGTTATGAAAGCGAGACATTTTATATTAATGTTTTAAAGAGTGGGAATCCTTTGTTGTTAGATGCTAAGTTAACTGGTTTGGAAATGATGCAAAATAGAATGGGAGAGGGGAGGAATGTTTAAGATGTGAATATGATGATTATGGTTAATTTTTGGAATTGATTTGTTTAGGATATAAATTATAGGATTTTTGTTATTTGCTATTTGTATGGTATAAATCTATGGGATGATATTATTCAATTGTGAAGGATGGAAAGTGAAATTTATGAATTTAGATAATGTGGATGTAATGATTTTAACTGCTTACTGTTATATTGTGGATGTAGTTTAAATGATTATTTATTTTAATTGATACGTTTATAGATAGTAAAAGTTATGAAGTTAAGCTGGAAATATTATATTTGAGAGATTTTATTTGAAATGATATTTGATTGATGGAGTAGTATTGGAAGATTGGATATTAAATCTTATGACAATTGAAGAAATATATAAGTGATGAAATTGAATTTGAGAAGCTGGATTGTAATTTAAGAAATGGACTTATGAAATTTGAAGGAATATATAAGTGGGTGAAAAAAATTGAACTTTAGAAGATGGACTAATTTTAAAATGGACTGTAAGAAGAACGGACATTAAATGTTATGGCAACTGAAGAAATATATAAGTGATAAAAATTTGAGTTCGAGAAGATGGACTGTAATTTGAGAAATGGACTTATGAAATTTGAAGGAATATACAAGTGGAAAAAAATTGAATTTGAGAAGATGGATTAATTTTAAAAATGGAATGTAAGAAGAAGTAATATGTGAAGTTGGTATTGCTTCTTTTCTTTTCTTTTTTTTATTATTCTTTCCTATCTTTTTATTCTTAATGTGAGGGGATCTAAAGTTTTAAATTTTTAAAGGTGGGAGGTTATGTATATTTTGCATACTTTAGCTTGTGATTGTTGGTTATAATACCCGGTATTTGCTCTGGGAAGTCTGGGGGGGGGGGAAGGGGGGGGAAGGGGGGGAAATGATACATGGATTGATTATTAATGTACAGTAATTTTTGAAGATATGAAATCTAATAAAATGAAATTTTGAGGAAATGCCTGCCTCGGAGTCTTACTTGGTTGGGGGTGTTACTTGGAACCCTGATAGATAGAGTGGGGTCTTATCTATGAATGATATAGCCTGTTCTGTTTTCTTCCTTTCACATTCTCATGCCTGCCTTAGTGATTTCCAGGATAAATTATTATAAGGTAATAAAAGGATCTGCCTCTGGAAAACAAGAATCCCAATTAGTGGTGAGATTTTATTTTATTACCGCCTTGTCTTTTGCTTCCACTAGGGATAAAATTGCCCTGTACCGGTATCCTCGACTTACAACCACAATTGAACCCAACATTTCTGTTGCTAAGAGACAGTTATGTGAGTTTTGCCCCATTTTATGACCTTTCTTGCCACAACTGTTAAGTGCACTTGTTAAATTAGTAACACAGTTAAATGTATTTGGCTTCCCCATTGACTTTGCTTGTCAGAAGGTGGCAAAGGGTGATCACATAGCAGGATTTCCTGCTTTCTAGCAAAGCTAAACTCCGCTGCACAGCTGATCATCGGAAATACCAGTTTGGAGGAACCGCTAGCTTTTTTAAACTACCGGTTCACATGAACAGGCAACTAACTACCTGTTTGCTTGAACTGGTAGCTTTTTTTACTACCGGTTTGCCTGAACTGGCAGTTTTAACACTACCGGTTCACCTGAACCAGAGCAAACCAGTAGCATTTCACCCCTGCACATACCCCAGGACACTGAAACTATCACAAATATGAGTCAGTTGCCAAGTGTTTGAATTTTGATCATGTGACCATGGGAATGCTGCAATGGTTGTCAGTGTGAAAAATGGTCATAAGTCACTTTTTTAGTGCCGTTGTAACATCAAACAGTCACCAAGTGAATGGTTATAAGTCAAAGACTACCTGTACTGCCAGAGATTCTATCATTTAGATCACATTTTTGTTGGCGGATTACAGAAGTGTTACTGGATTAGCTTCAATGATATATTCATATATTTAAATAAAAACTTAAATATTTGAATATATAAACATGAAGCTGAAAGCAAAAAATAAACCATTTCTATATTGCATAAGGGTTACTTTGCATATGGCAGCAAATGCACTCATGAGTAGAAACAAACAAATACAAATACAGCACTAAAAAGAACCTGGAAGTTCTCTTAATAATCATGGTGAAATGTTCAGATGATTGATCTGATATACTTGGATCCAACCTTGCAGGTAGTGAACTTAAAACAACTTTATCTGATTTTTGCCCTTCAGAAGTGTAGGATGATAACATATAGATTTCCAAGCTATTCTGGCCAAGGCAGGTTGGGAATACTAGGAGTTGTAGTTCAACATATCTAAAAGGGTACCAATCTGAGGACAATGGATCTAAATCTACAAATAAATGAACCTGTTTTCAAAGTACCAGGTGTATTGACCAAAATGTTTATTCTTTAACAATAACAGACAGTATATTTTGCAGATTCACATTTACAAGTATATTGGGAAAAATCCAGTGTAATTTTTTAAACTATTTTGCTGCCCAGAAGGAGTAGGGCAAAACATTATTATAGAACAGTCAATTTATGATTGGATTGTAGTGACATGCTGGGGGGATATAATTGTAACAATTTCCCATTATATTTTAGTTGTCAACAGTGTTTAAACCTGGAAATGTGTGCATCAGAGAACATTTTAAAACAAATTAATAAATACAAATTTTAAAAAAGTAGGGTAGATATATGACACCTTGCATATTGGTTAATATTTCCCATTGTACAAAGATGCAGAATAGAAAACTTACAGCACAAACAGAACCAGTCTAAGGAAATCCAGAATCTCCTACATAGTTATAGAAATAGGCTCAAGAAACTCTCATTTTGGCAAGTCTGAGAAATATCAAAAACATGATGGACTACATCTGTTATGTGTGAATGTATTTCTCTTCAAACAGCAATTGCTTCTATTTGTCTTCTTGTCCTATAAAACTGATCTGAAGGACACCTAGAAGCTGCAAAAATAATTCTGAATTTGATCTGTCAGTAGTGTACAATAGGATTATGTTAGATATAACCCAATATTTTAACAATCACATGCATGTTTACGCAGAAGTCAATCCCAGCTGAGTTTAATGGGACTTTCTCCAAGTACAAATTAATAGGATTCTATACCTAGAATTAAGATCCCATTTCTGATTTTATCAAGAGGACTGGCCAAATTCTGGTAGAGAAGCCTATTTGAATAGCACTTTACGCCTCAGAAATCTCAGGCTAATCAACTACATTAAATGAAACTTTCAGAAAGACAAGAAATATATCATAATCAATGCCTGGATTTTGAGTTTAGTTAGGTTTAAAGTATCAATTAGGTACAGATCCATGGGCATCACTTGTGTCTGCCTGATAACATTGTTGAAATAGGTATGTGATATATTGCCTTACTCCAGTCTCTCTCTGCCCCCACCCCAAAAAAATCCCTGAAATATGACAGTTCAACTCTCAGAGGTTTTAGCCAGTTGTGCTATTTAGAGAATTCTGGGAAATAAGATCTACATATTTGGAAGATCCCTGGAGTGAGAAATGCTGCATTACTCTTTCTGTAAGAGCCCACAAATAATATAGCCTTTACTCCAGGATTATCCATATGCTGATGTATATATAACTCATAATAGACTCTCAGAAGATGGCCTTATTTGAATCTAGAAATTAATATTTCCAGATTTGTTACCTTAAAAGCAGCTAAATCTCAAAAAATACTATGAGGTAAAGAGTGAACAAAAACTTTGGCGTTACAACATAGATCATCTTAAAGGATCTAATTTTACAGCAGAAGTGACTCAAAAAGGAAACAGTAAATGTTAATTCCATTAATAACGTGTTAGAACCTTCTAACAAGTATCATAATTTCTGGCAATAGAAGGAAAATATATATTTCTTTACCCAGTTAGATCATACTAACCAGTGACTTGGAAATACTAATACGTCTAGGACAAATCACATTCTTACTGGCAAAGGAAGAACTCTTAGCAACAACTTGTAAGAATTAAGTTGATTTTTGTTTTTCCATAACATTATTTCCTTGACCATTCACACTTTCTTTACAAGTAATTCAAGCCTGTTATTCTGTCCAGAAGTTTGATGAAAGAATTACACCCACTTCCAAAATGACATAAAGGAACACCAAAGTCTTTAGATTCAGGGGTGTGTTTACAGTATAAGAACAAAAGAAAGAAGCAGAACTGAAGCACCAGTCCTCCTCCTATTCGGCATGTGTCCTGGGGACTGAACGAACAAAGAGAACAGCAGTCTTTCTGAAGAAGGCAGAAACGTTTAGGCAAGAATAAAATGACATCCAGAGTAAGACACCATTATACCATTTAATAGTTATACTGCATGATGTGAGAAATTTGTATTTGGAGCTATCAATATTTTTTTATTTAATATGCAGTTGTGGAAGGTAGTACGGATTTGATTTTAACTGGAGAACTGGGAAACATATATTTTCCTCTATGTACTATAGTCACAACACAAATTATATTTCTGAAATTGCTACTGGTCAGGGAGAAAACAAGACAGATATAATTTGGCCTTCTCAATTTCATTCTGCATTTAACAGCACACTGAGGGTATTTAGAAAGTAATAAAGAGAAGTACAGTTAATTTTCTCCAATCCTCCACCTTCTATTCACTTAAATCTTTCCACCTTGCACCTTCTTTAATCCAATGTTTAAAAAGATAATTTTATCTGCTTAGAATAAGCTGAATGGGAAATAGAACACAAAATCTTGATATTGGCAGGAGCCTTTAAGGAGTTATTCATGTTTGCTCTGAAAGGCTTTATAGCACCTCAGTACCTGATTTTAGTTTATGCTGAAATAAGGAAGAAGAGGCCATACTATTGCAATTTGTCCTACTGGATAAATCTCCATTCTGGAGAAATCCCAACCCCAAGTTACTTAGATTGCAGTGATTCTGAATTAAAGAAATTCAAGGGTTTCTTGAGTCTGAATCATCTAATCCAAACAATATAGGAGCAAATTTAAGCTAAAAGTGGCTTAAGACTTAAGTCTCTTCCCAAATCACTGTAAGAAAAACAAGGGAAATATACAGTTTCACCTCCTTGCTGTTTTGCAAAATTCAATTCAAGAGTGTTTTTGTTTCTGGACAATATTGACGCTTGGAACTTTAATTGTAAGGTACCCTCAGGCATAGCAAAAATCATCCTGTCTCACAAGATACAGCCCATCTATTGCTTCAGAAATTCTTTTTGATAAAAGAATTGTCCTCAAAAGGCAGAAAACATACCAAAGAAACTGTTGAGAAGAAAGTAGTCAGCAATCTGAATGTCAGAACCAGGCAGAATATGTACTTTAAGCAGCCTGAAGTAACAATTTTACCTGAAGTGAGGCATGTCTAGTGAAGTATTAAATTTTCAGGTGACAAATCCCAGTATCTGCAAACAATTTATTTCCAACAGACAATTCCACTTTTAATTCCACTAAGATTTCTCAGTGAAGTGCAAAGCAATATAACATTTGGGCTTTGAATACACAAAACTGCTAGAAACAAATATTGCAGGTCTTAGGACTGGCCCAGAACATGATGTAACATTTTGCTCTCTGGTGCCTCAAAACTCCTTCTAGTATGTCTATGAAGATTCTCAGTCATCCAGGTCATGGCTGTCCCAAAGTTGCTTTTTCAAGAGGACTTTGTTTTTTTCTTTGAAGTTTCGTTTCTCATTCAAGAAGCTTCTTCTTCTTCAGCTCTGAAGCTGAGAAACAAAATGTCTTCAAAGAAAAAACAGGAAGTCCAGTTGCCTCTTGAAAAGCACCTTTGGGTCTTTCTAGTATGGTCACTGACTTGAATCATTTGGGGATTAATGAAGATTCATCAACCTTACTGTCAGCATAAGTAAATGAAAGCATCACAAAGAACTGAAGGATCTTGGAAACTCTAGAGCAGGGGTGTCCAAACTTGGCCCTTTGGAGAGTGGTGGACTTCAACTCCCAGAATTCCCCAGCCAGCATGAGCTATAAATTTAAGCAAGTTGCTAGTTGGAGAATTCTGGGAGTTGAAGTCCACCACTCTTCAAGGGGCCAAGTTTGGACATCCCTGCTCTAGAGGAAACAATGTGAGGCTCCAAAAAGGAAATGCTGGAGCCAACTAATTGCTCTTTTTGCACTGTCTTGCCAGAAAACAATCCTTCACATAATTCCTTTGATAAAACTGGTGTCCAAGTGCACAATCAGCATGCGCAAGAAAGACATCTCTTTGCGGGTATTTTCAAAGATGATTCTGGGGTCATCAGACTGACATCGCAGGCAGTTTGGAGCCATCACCATAGCCAAGTTGTTTACATCCATCTTGGTTTTGCCTACATTGATTGGCTGGGCAAAAATCTGTAAAATAAATAAAACAGAACTCAAATAAAGAGAGAAAAATAAAAGGTTTGGTCACAGGCAAGGTAATGTAGCTTCCCTAGCTCCTCAACGGAAAATGTTCAGAGAGACAGTGGAATCACTTTAGACAGCCTTGCACTGAAGGCTGCCTCTGGTGTATGATGATAGAAGAAATTTAAATTGGTGTTTCATAATATCTGCAAATACAAGGTGAAATGACATACCCCCAACCAGAATAACCATATAGATTCTTTATGCTTTTTTAGAATGATTCCTGCTCAGGCATTCTCTATCTATGTACCTGTAAAAAGTGGATGAGGTAACACAAGACCAATTTATTGAGTTCTGGCAGAAGTTCAACTACAGCCACTGCAGCATCAGGATTCTCATAGTTGCTGACACAGTCCTTGTAGAATTGTTGTGGGATGACAGGCTCTTCCAACTCCCGGTACCACAACTTTAGCAAAGAAGCTTTAAGGACAAGAAGCCACGCAGAGATATTTACAACAATTATAGCACGCTGTCTGTTTTACCAACTTTATATATCTGTGTTTGTGTACTATGCTTATACTATCTTGGAATTGCTAATGTGGTTATTATAACTTTGTGATTTAATATAAACTGCTTTGATGTGCTAATACTAAAATAAGTACATAAAATGTATAAATAATACATGGTGCTTACTGTTCCAAAGTGGATCCCTGAGTAATCACAATACACTTTCCTCCTCTTCCTATATAAATAAAATAACTGACTCTTTATTTTTTAAAATGAAAAACAGCACCATATATTGAGCTCCACTGATTCAGGCTTTTGACAATCACAGGACACAAATCAGGAACAGAAAGGGTTAGGACAGCAATTTTTCTCTTCAGAAGCAATTACTAAAAATTTTGTATCAACTGAAAGACAGGAGATATATAAGATATATATATTTACAACTTAAAACTACTAACAAGCTGAGGTGTCCAACTACATTTTCAATAGTTTTGCTGTTCTCTTATTTCTCCATACCTGGTATATTAGGATCACTAAGGTTGGTAGGAATCTTCCACTGGTCCACCTGTAGTTTTAAAGCATTGACTTCATCAATATCGCCAGGAATTCTGAAAGCATACACAGACAACAATAAAGCTAAATTTCAGAGGCAGAAAATCATACACACCGAGAAGAAAGTGCAATTAGTATCACAAATAAGAAACATCATCTGGACCATTTCTAAGAGATAGATACGTATCTAATAATAAGTAGACAACCAATGACTTGTTGTGTTATTGTTTCAGAGATATTTCCTTACCTAAACAGAGAACAGAGTGAGTAAGAGCAGCCTAAAATACATCATGAGTGATTTCCAACATCCTACCAGCTTCCCCATTGATTTCCTTGCACAAATCTGATAGGGAGCATTGGAAACTCCCTCCCTCCCTCCCTCCCTCTCAAGCACTAGCATAGAGGCACTTGTTCGGAAGAAGGTTGTAAGATGCTTGCATTTCCTATAAGCATATTTTGTTCTAAAACACTATATATGAAATCTTAGATACTTACTCTCAAGAAGAAATATGATATGTGATCAAATATAGATGAATGATCTAGTGTTGATGGCTATCACTACTGCATCTTTTAAACAGTTGTAGTTAGATATTCACCTGAATATTCCCTCAGTCTGTTCTCCCCCGAGTCGCAGTACTTGCTGAGACAACTGTGTTTGTACCCAAGGCAGCTTGTTATCTGGATACATGTCTTGCTGCCGTGACATGATTTCTTCCAGTGAGCTGCCAAACAATGAAGGTGTCACAATAGCATTCTTGGCATGTATTATCTCCTCAACTGTAGGCTTCCGAAGACCCTGTAAGAACAAGAAAATTTAAAAAAGAAACAAGACCCCCTAAATAAACTTGCAATGAGTTGGAAGGATGTTGTATTTCAGCTTCTATTTCGGTGGAATGCTCACAGAGAAAAGTATTTTCCTAACCTTTGAAATATACTATCAGAAGAAGAAAGATGGGGATTTCAAAAGGAAGGGTATTTTTAAAAAAAATTAAAAAAACAACAACCAGATACAAAATTGGATACTGAATATACCCATGAGTTTTGTTTTTAGGAACATACCAATTGCCAATTTTTGAAGGAGTATACTTATTAACTAATCACTTTTAAGCATATGTATTCATGCAAGCATCACAAAATTTCTCTTTGGAATATGCAATATTATGCAGAATAAAAAGAAAACAGAAAAAAGCTTAAGTTAAACAAATAAAGGATTAAAATAATAATATTGTTAAAAAGGAATTTATGCAAAAAAAATTCACTACGCTTTTTCCATATCTTTCTACCAGGGGTGAAATGTAAAATTTGTTATTACCGGTTCTATGGGCGTGGCTTGGTGGTGGCGGGGTAATGTAACTGGTGGGCGTGGCCAACTTTTTTTTTTTATTTTTACTTTTAAAAACATTTTTTCTCCAACCTCTTTGGCTGAAGAGCTTGTAGAAAACATGCTTTTAAAGGGTTCTGGTGATCAGGCAACTCCGCTGGGATCGCCAAAGGAAAAAATGCTTTTAAAGGGTTCTGAGGATCCCAGCTGAGTTGCCTGATCACCAGAACCTTTTAAAACATTTTTAACAACCTCTTCAGCCAAAGAAGTTGTTAAAAAATGCTTTTAAAAAGGAGGTGACTTCCGGTGGCACCGTAGGTGTTGAAGATGGTCTTTTAGACTGCCAGCCCCGTGATTGCATTAAGAGCCGTTCAGACAGCGTAAATCAGCTATCTGACGGCTTGGAAACCTTTCTCTCGGGAGAAGAGGGAAAGGTGAGCAATCGGGTGAAGGTAGAGCTCCCCGAAAGCGCCAGGAATAATTCTACGGGCTTGAAGGGTGAGAGCTCCCTGGAAAGCCCGATAGAACTCCGGATCCGGGACGTCTCTGCTTTCAAGCAGAACAAAACACTGCGACCACCTCTGCTATCAACATTAAATCTTAATTGGACTTTAAAGCAGACGGAGCAAAGACAGGAGCGCTGGCAATTGCAAGTAATAAACCTTAACTCTGTAGCTACATTGTTTCCTGCTGAGACAAAGACCTTGGAGTTTTTATATCCAATGATCTAAGTGCCAAAGCCCACTGCAACTACATCGCAAAAAAGGCTTTAAGAGTTGTAAACCTAATTTTACATAGCTTCTGCTCCAGAAGCACTACACTACTTACCAGAGCTTATAAAACATTTGCTAGACCAATTCTTGAATACAGCTCACCTGTCTGGAACCCATATCACATTTCAGACATCAATACAATTGAACGTGTCCAGAAATATTTTACAGGAAGAATTCTCCACTCCTCTGAATACAACAAAATACCTTATGCCACCAGACTTGAAATCTTGGGTTTAGAAAACTTAGAACTCCACCGCCTTCGACAGGACCTGTGTTTAACTCATAGAATCATCTATTGCAATGTCCTTCCTGTTAAAGACTACTTCAGCTTCAATCACAACAACACAAGAGCAAACAATAGATTTAAACTTAATGTTAACCGCTTCAATCTTGATTGCAGAAAATATGACTTCTGTAACAGAGTTGTTAATGCTTGGAACACACTACCTGACTCTGTGGTCTCTTCTCAAAATCCCCAAAGCTTTAACCAAAAACTGTCTACTACTGACCTCAACCCATTCCTAAGAGGTCTGTAAGGGGCGTGCATAAGAGCACAAACGTGCCTACCATTCCTGTCCTATTGTTTCCTTTCATTATATCCAATTAATATAGTTATTACATACTTATGCTTATATATATGCTTATATATTATATAGTTACTTTCATGCTTATGCTTATATATACTGTTGTGACAAAATAAATAAATAAAATAAATAAATAAATAAATAAATAAACAAACTTAAGAAGATTAAAGGAAATGGCGCTTGTGATTTAAGAGGGCATGAAAATGAGAGTGAAGAGAGTTCTTGTCAATATTATTAGCGCCCCTTAGTGCTGTTCAAGGCTGCTGGATTTTAAACTTAAGTTAAGAGTTTTAAAAGTGAAAAGGAAAAGGACTATAGAAATGTGTTTATGAAAAGGTTTAAGGAGAATTGGATTTATTGATTTTATTGTTGCAAACCACAAATTTAAAGTAAGATGGCATCTAAGCAAATAAAGCTTGGCGTTTCCAAGAGTGCTGGAGATTTGCCAGCTCATTCGGCTGACCTAAAAACTGGACGAAAGGGTGGAGGAAATTAATCAATCTAATTTGAAGTTGGAAAATAAGATGGAGGAGGTTCAGATTAAGGTGGAGAGGGCAGATGATGAAGTGGTTTTGTTACAATACAGATTGATGGAATTTGCCCTGAGAGTGAGAGGATTGAAAGAAAACAACTGAGAGAACTTAAAAGAGATTTTTGCAGAGGCCTTTGCACAGATGATTGGAGAGCAACCAGCAGATTTTGTAATTCAAATTGATAAAGTTTATTGTGTTAACTCCTGGGTTGCTAGACAGAGACAGTTGCCAAGAGATGTTGTGATTTATTTTACAACCAGGAGGATTAGAAATGAAATTTAGAAACATCTTACAAGAATAAAATCCAAATAACAGGTCAAGAGGTATTAGTGCTGAAAGAAATTCCCCCCCAAAATTTTAAGAAATAGGAAGGAGTTTGCTTTTTTGGTGGACAAACTTAGAAATCAACAGATGCAGTTTAGATGAGATGTTCCAGCTGGACTAATAGTGAATTATGCAGGAGAAAGATATCGTCTCAACACAGTTTGGAAAGCAAGAGATTTTTATATAATGTATTAAAGGTTGGAAGTCCACCATCGTCAGAGGCCAGGACGAGAAGAGAAGTGGAGACGGCAAGAGAGCAGGAGAAGGAAGGAGAGCAGGCACAAGTTCAAGCTGGGGCTGTAGGTTCATTGCAACTTCCGGATACTCTTCAAGCTCCAGAACCACAGGAAAAAACAAAAGGTGCAAAGGAGCAAAGATTTACTCGAGCAGCCATTAAGCGCAAAGAACAAGAAGAAAAGATGCAACTATCTCAAGCGATAATTCAAGACATTACTCAAACAGAAGCTGGGGGGGGGGGGGAGGCCAAAAAGGAAGATCCAGGAAGATACTCAGCTAATGTTCCAAAAGCTTCAAGGTGCCAAGAATGGCAAATAGATTCATAACTTGGAATATTAAAAGAGAAAGAAGATATTTCATTATTTGAAACAATTCAGAAATGATGTAATCTGCTTGCAGAAAATGCATATTAGAATATTAGATCAAAAATATTTGATAAATTCAAGATTAGGTAAACACTTTGTTGCATCGACTCCAGAGAAGAAGAATGGTATAGTTATATATTTAAAGAAAGAACTAACAGCTAAGCTAATTGAGGCAGATGTTCAAGGAAGATATATTGCAATTGAGCTTCAAACGGAAGGGAAGAAAATACTTATACTTGTAGTATATGCACCTAACCAACAGCAAGAAATTTTTTTTAAACTTTTGCATAATAAAATAATACAGTGGGATTATAAATCGTCTATATTAATGGGTCACTGGAATGGAGTATTGGACACTCGAAAAGATAAAAAAGGCTTAACTCGAAAAGATAAAAAAGGCTTATCTCAAAATATTTCAAGTCGTGTGAAATTGCCCAAAGCTTTTTTTGATATGATGGAAGATTTGGAGCCAAGAGACATTTGGCGACAATGGAATGCTGAAGAAAAAGATTTCACTTTTTTTTCTGATAGATATCAATCCTTTTCTAGGATTGATTTTATACTAATTACTAATGATTTTCTTTCTAGGGTGAAGAAGACGAAGATATGTTCAAGAACTTTGATTGATCATAACCCGGTATGGGTGGAATTTGATCAGGATAAGGGAGCTAGGAGATCTTGGAGGTTAAATGAACATTTGCTTAGATATGTGGTGGACTTGTAAAAAAATCAAAGTATTTTGGATAAAAACTTCGTGGGTTATGCAAAATATTTTGAAAAAGAAGATAAAATTTACTCCGCAGTTGTTTTTATTGGGTATAATTACGGACTGTTCGGCAATAGAGACTAAATTGATCTTAAATTTAATATCAGCAGCTAGACTATTGGTAGCGCAATATTGGAAGAAGGAATATCTGCCTACCATGGAAGAGATGATATTAAAAGTAGCGAATTTAGCAGAGATGGCAAAAATCCTAGCGTATCTGAAAGACTATTCACAAGAAAGATATATACTCGAATGGAGATGATGGATTGATTATATTCAAAATAAATATCAGACCAAGAAGTACCAAATAGCTTATGAATGAATAGAAAGTAAAAATTGTATTTGTATATTTTTCTTTATGTAAAAGGGGAATTAAGGCTCTAGGGGAGGGATGGGAGCTTACGGATAGTTAGCGTATTCTAGCTTATGATTGTTAGATGTTATACCCTGTATTTTGCTCTGGGAAGTCCAGGGGTGGGGGGATTGGGTGGAGGTGGGAGGGGGTTGGGGGGAGTGAGGGAGAGGGGAGGTATTTGTGGAAATTTTCTGTAAAACTTTTTAATAATAAAAAAATGCTTTTAAAAGGTTCTGGCGATTTGGCAACTCAGATGGGATCACCAGAGGAGCCTTTTAAAAGCTTTTTAAAATGCTTTTAAAGGTTTCTCACGATCCCAGCTGAGCCGCACGATCACCAGAGGCTTTTTCTTTTACTTTTAAAAGCATTTTTTGGCGAACGAAAAAATGCTTTTAAAAGTTTTTTAAAAAACCTCGGATGATCACGCGGCTCAGCTGGGGCGGGGGAGGAGGGATTTTTGCTACCGGTTCTCCGAACCACCTGCCACCATCGCTACCGGATCGGGAGCATTTCACCTCTGCTTTCTACCCTTGTAAAGGCTATTGGCTTCCACCACGCCCATATTACACTTCATACATAGCATTTTGTCTTTAAACTTTTGTTTATAAAATACCTTATTAACTTTTCCCAGTCACAAATTTCTTGGTCTTCCCCTTCTTGACCCATTCACTTTTGCTTCATGAACATCTTTAATCCTAATCCATTCTTTAAATGAGCAAATGGCCTCACTGTATTTTTTCATACTACTATTTTGGAAGTTGTACTAACTTCTCTAGTGCAATTCAAGGTGCTGATTGTTACTTTTAAATTTCTATGTGGCTCAAGGGCTAATTATTGAGTTGGGTCTGCTTGTCTAGTAATATCTGGGGAGAGTGTTTGCTTAGGTCTCATTACCAAAGTAATACCATCTTTGGGTATTCCAGGCTTAGTTCTTTTAGTTACGCACCGCTCTGCAACAGAATAGCTTAACCCTGGATAGTTTAACCATTTGCATTTTATTGCCTTTTTCGATACTGCAGAGACAAATAAGCTCATGCTACCCACAAATTGTAGGGAATTGGACTGATTATTACTGTACTGATTCTTTTTTGGAGTGTGTGTGTTATTTTTATTCTATGGAGACTGCTCAGAGTCTCTGGAAATAAAGTGACAAATAAGTTGTCATAACAAGTAAAATTGGTGCATTTTCAGACAGATCTTCTGTTTCCCTTAGTTTCATAGATACAAATTGGTCTTTTTTGTTATCATTAATTCTTATTCTTTATCATCTATTATTCCTATATTCCAAGTCAATCTTTCACTCATCATGATGATCATCAGATGGGACCATACAAACTGACATTACTGTCTAACAGTAGCTAATATTTTAGAATTTTGTGATAGTTATATGTACACATATGCTTAAAAGTGATCAAAGTTAATGTGTTATATCAAGACTGAGATTGTGCAATTCCTTTTCCTTTTCTCCTCTCAAAAGCTGAAAGGTGATTAGATATTTTGTTAATTCTGTTTTGTTCAACTAGTGCTTTTTGTTCTTTTGAACTTGACAAATAAACTTTAATGCAAAGAGTTCTTTTCCGACATATATTGTTTATCTTTACTGTATTTCCAAAGATACAATATCATATTGAGTTCAATTACTCTGAGACATTCTGAAAATAAGAGTTATAGATTTTGTCAGTGGCAATTTGCATGTATTTATGCGAACTCCCAGCATGATGGCAGTGTCTACAGAATTAGCTGCAACATATTGATTCTGATTCAAAATACTGCTCTCCCTGCCTCATTACTTTCAACGCTAATTGCTAGTAGTTACACAGGAATACAAAATCTTATATAAAGTTAATTCTGACTGCTAAAGTATCTTAGCATAATTATTCAACATACTTCAAAAAAACAAAAAACACCAAACCTGATTTTACTTAATAGTCCTTCTCAGTCTTACTTTTCTTTCCTTCCATATTTTTCTTCCATAAAGAAAAACCAGCAAAATGTTTCAGATTTTGTTTTCAGTTCCTTAATAGTACAATAAGAATGTACATCTGCACTTTTAAAGTCTATTTATTCTCATTGCTGATAAAAACAATCCCAATAGTTGTAGTGATAAAAAAGGAAAAAGAAAAAAGTATTCATTTAAATTAAATTATGATATTTCTAATTACTCACTTTTTTGCCTCCAGTGATTGCTACTTTTTGCAGCTTTCGGTAACAATACCTGGCATAAGTGCTGATTGGTAGACCTAGCAGATAAAAATGAGCAAATTAGAGTGGCCCTGGAGAACTCCTTTAAAAAGAAAATGATCCCAGAGCATGAATATCTGTACATCTTCTCTAACCCTAACCCTTATGCTTATCATTAAATATTAAGAATTCTACATACATTCATAGAAACATTGTTGTTGAAATTAATCTGGACAGCTTTCTCCAAGAAAATAGTTGTGCAGTTGTTTTATTTCCTGAAAGTATTTTCCCCCTGTACGCAATTCATTTATGATAGTTTGAACTAGGAGAAAATCCTACCATCTTTATATACGATATACCATTGTATATACAAATACAATATACTTTCAGTGGTAATAATTGGACCATTTATTCTCCCAACTCTAAACTATTTCAAAAGTTTGTTTTATCCACAAATCTGTGTTATTAACATTATTAAATGCACGCGTGCGGGCCCAAATCCCCAAAATGTAATCCAAGTGCCCCCCATGCCTACGCCCTAGCCCTCCATTTTGGCTTCCAGGTTGGTGCAGGAGGCCTTCTAGGCCCAAAATGGGGCGTGGAGGGGTGCGAGTGTGAGCACCCCCGCACATGTGCCCCACGCATGTGCACATGTGTCCCACGCAAGTGCTCCGCCCCCCCATGCATGCGCAGCAGAGACCCAAAGACCAGCTGGCTAGCAGGAAGCGCAAGTGCATGCACAATGGAGCTGGGCGGCGGCAATGGCCTGCGTACCTACACACCTGCCATAAGTTCGCCATCAGGGCTATAGGACATTGCATGTCAAAACAAATAGACAAAGGGTACAGTTTCTTCTCTTCAGCCATTGTTGAACACCTAATTCTCACAGTACTGACTAATATTACATTTGATGCAAGACAATAAATTAAAATAATCAGAAACTGCTCAAGGAGTAAAACATACCAACAGACAGAACAGTCTTAAGAGCAGGTAAAACACTTTTTAAAATAAGAATGAAATTTATCTAGGTAGAATATAGGTGTGTGTGTGGGGGGGAGTTGGAGAGAGATTCTCAATGGAAAAATATATTAGTAGGTAAGGCTGTGACAAGAGCAGAAACTGGCACTGATGATGTTACCTAGTTATGGTAAGGAAATGTCTGCAAGAAAACAAGCAAGGTCAGAGAGCATCAAGGACCCCTCATTTCAACCCTAAACTACAAATATTCTCCTTTACTGATAGCAGAAGCTGCCTGTACTTAATTATTAGGATTTTAAAAGTAGGCATCAGCTATCGGACTGAATTGAAGTTCTAAGACTACAAAGAAATGGAAAAAGAAGAGTATCTGCACAGAAGAGAAGTATGACCAAATTAGCATTTTTGCTGGACTCTTTTGAGGCTTGGAGCCAATGATTATAACTGATCCCATCTGGATGGAAAGATCCCAACTGCTTCATAAAAGAAAGGTTGCAACCCAATCTGTTTTTATTTGGTTACAAGTTCTGTTGAAATAAATGAGACCATAGATTGAGGCAGTATTTATTTATAATTAATCTTAAAGTTTAACAGATGCAATGTTAATACATTAGACTACTATATAAAATATTCTACAGGATGAATAAAATAATAAAATAAATTCTATAGATTTTACTAGTAGTTAGGTTCATTTTACATTTGTTACTATTACTATTTACTGATTCTTGCATATGCTCCAGATTGAATTTACCTATATTAAAATACAAACAACCGCAATAATGGGTGCCAAATATCTGTGATACCCAACAAAGATATGTGCTGATTTTTGTTTTCTTATATATATTTTACCTTCATCCTCTGTGCTTTGTTTTCTCTTTTTCCTGGATTTTGAGTTCTTTTTGTTTTTCAGATCCAGAAGTTCCTTAATGCGTTGGGTAACTGAAAATACAAAGTATTTTTAATTGAGTGTTGGCAAGACAGTCAAATATTCACTGTCCTCTTCCATCTGCACAAGATTGACTTCAGTGAAGAAATCCAAAGCAGGGGTGAAATGCTACTGGATCAGACCGGATCGGGCGAGTAGATAGCGGAGATTGGGTATGGTTCGCCGATCCGGTAGCAACTGCTGGCTGGCTGGCCATACCCGCGAACCAGTCCATGGCCCACAGTCCAGCCTTTGCAAGCTGGACACCAGGACGGCAGCTCACCACCTGCTCACCCTTCGGTCTGGGGCCAGGGCCCATTCCCCGAGGCCCTGGAGCCACCATCTGCCCCAACTGGGTCAGGGAATGCACCATTCCCCGACTCCGGCCTTTCCCTGGAGCTGCTGCCCACTTGCCACCCATTTGCCCTTCGCCTTTGGTCAGGGCCCAGGGCCCAGGGATGCCTCATTTCCCTGAGACCCCGGAGCCACTACCTGCTTGCCGCCTGCCTCAACTGGGTCAGGGAATGCACCATTCCCTGACACCAGTCTTGCCCCGGACCCGCCACCCGCTCTTCCTTCGCCACACGGCGTATACTTACTTTCCTTCAGTGGTTGGCTGCCAGGAAAGGCAAGCGTCCAAAAGTTACTGGAGTCCCTCTCCTTGAATATGCCGCCGCCATTGCTGCTTGTTCATGCAATGGGCTGCGCAAGCACACACCGTTTATTTCATTTATTTATCAGCGGCAGTGGGTGTGCGCTTGCACAGCCAGCGCATAAAACAAGGCGGCATATTCAAGGAGAGCAACTCCAGTAACTTTTGGACGCTTGTCTTTCCTGGCACCCAGCTGCTGGAGGAAAGTAAGTACATGCTGCGTGGCAAAGGAAGAGCGGGCGGCGGCTCCGGGACAAGGCTGGTGTTGGAGAATGGTGCATTCCCCGACCCGGTTGAGGCAGGCGGCGAGCAGGTGGCGACTCCGGAGCCTCAGGGAATGGGGCATCCCTGGGCCCTGGCCCCTGACCAAAGGCGAAGGGCGAGCAGGTGGTGAGCGGGTGATCAGTGGGCGTCAGCTCCAGAGAAAGGCCAGAGTTGGGGAATGCTGCATTCCCCGACCCCATTGAGGCAGGTGGCGGCTCTGGGGCCTCGGGGAATGGCGCATCCCTGGGCCCCGGCCCCCAACCCAAGGTGAAGGGAGAACAGGTGGCAAGTGGATGGCAAGCGGGCAGAGAGGCTGCAGCTGCAGGCATCTCGCAAAAAGGGAAAAGGCAGAATAGAAATTTAAAAATTTTTCCTACTGGCTTTTGTGGGGGTGGCTTGGTTGGGGGGGGTTGTGACTGAGTGGGCATGGCTGAGGGACATTGAGTTGGCCATGCCCACTCAGTCACAGGACACACCCACCCACCAAGTCACACCCACAGAACAGGTAGCAAAAATTTTTAGATTTCACCCCGATCCAAAGTGCATCTCCCTGTGAAATATATTTGCCCATGTGTATCTGTTGTTTTTCTTTACACTTATCACAATCAATAACATGGGTCTAAGGCCCAAACCTTAATGTCTCATAAATTATTTGAACAATGTATACAATCTAAAAGAGGCTTAGAATTTAAAATATTCTTTCTCAAATTATTATTTTGATTAAGTGTATCTAAAATGTTTGTTTCCCCAAACTTTTCAAACCAGTATGAACCGTGCTCTACCATTAAATCTAAAGAGAGATAAACCCACTAAACATTACAAGGAATTTTTTCTTTTTTTCTTTTTCATTTTGTCTAGGCCAAAGCAGCTAGGTTCTCGGGCAACACATACTGCATTTTATAGGAAAGAAAGCAAGCTTTGGCCCTGAGCACCTTTAGTAATATGCACTGCATTGTATTATGGTAACTTACCCCAATTATAATTTACTTTATTTCATCTACAGGTGTTTAAAGTACTGTAATTTACTTTATTAAATAAAGTACATACTATTTTCATCTGCGATTTGGCTGAGGTGACGATAGATGTAACCTTCCAGGTAAGATTGGAATTTGGGTGATGGGGAGAAAAAGGCCAGACTAATTGCCATAAGTTCCCAGCCCCATGCCAGACTTCGGTAGCACATATTGTCTGTTGTTTGTCTGATTAGTTGAATGTACAGCTCATCCCGTAAACCCTGAATACTCCAGCATTTGGTGATGGTCATCAAAGCCACATTATTGCGGTCCATTCTGGCTTGCCGGTCACCCATATAGATTTGTATCAGTTTAAATATTTCACAGGCTTCCTTTTTGATGGTATAGTTACTGGTGATAAGCATTGGCTTTTTGATGGAGCCACCATTCCAAGATAACATGTTGGCAATGGAGAGCCTCCGACGAAAGATGCCCTGAGTATGCATATTAAGATTTTTGGAAGCCCAGTCAGTCATGCTGCTTTGGGAGATGGGCTTTCGTATGGTGTGGAAGGGAAACTGATATCCAATGTTGGTTCCAGATTGAACATTATTCTCTTCTTGAGAATGAGACCCTATTGTTCCGCACTGTAAAAACAACAGACAAAAAATCATGGAAAAGGTTTCTGAGTTGATAATTTTCTTTGAACAAAAATGATTGAATTTGGTCATTTTCTTCACCTGGTATTTCTAGTATCTGATTCTGGAAGACTGGATTATGCAGCTAATTTTAGACTATTCTATTTTATTCATTCTAAGAATGTAACTCAATTCCTGTATTACTGTTGTAAGTAGCTTGTGTGTGTGGGGGGGTCTGCTGTAACTTTGAATGCTTGCTAATAAGCAGTCATAAGTCAAGAACGATCTATATCCGACAGCACTACTGTATGAACAATCCTATATATGCAACCAATACCAATTTTGAGTACTGGGGATTTTTCAGTATGTTTGTTAGGTGTGTAGTTTAATTTATTTAATAATATTTAATGTATTATGTCTAGCAAAATATAAGAAAGTTGTCATTTTTGTGAAAATATACCAACATGGTATACGTAGCAAAATCAATAATATTCTATGTACGGCAATAATTTGGCATAAAATGTTTACAATTACAGCATAACATTTTTCTTATTCCCCCTCTCTCTCATCTAGATAAAAAAACTATCTATTTTTGTCTTCTACCATCTACATTTTCAAGTGAAAACCTATAATTATCTTGACTTATTTGTTGTATATTATATCTTACCTAGGAGTATTATTATTGAATAAAACTTAGCAATTGTAGTAAACTTTACATTAATAGTGAACTATTAAACAAAAAGAAGCAATCTTTTAACCATAGCATTAAATCCATATACCTTGTATTATGATCTAGTGATATAGACTAATTTTTTACTCCCAGCATACTATAAAGTATATAAACATGTTTTAATTAAATTAAAAGTTATAATTGTAAGTGTATACCTGACAATTTCACAATCTCCAGGGCTAGAAAATGCCTGACCTCCTGACAATAAATAAATACTCTAAGATAATGATTAAAATAGTTTGATATTAATAAATACCTGTGTTGATAATTGTGCTGTGTCTGATGATGATTGGTTTATCAGGTCGGACACATTCTTTTCTAAAGAATCTATTTTTTCATAAGTTCTCTTCTGTCTCACCACATCTTGCTGTATTGCTGGATCATTTGAAAGGCCTTTACTCTCCATTGTAGGCCTATATAATGACCTGTTACTAGATGTAAGATCATCTCTTGAGTTCCTGCTATTACACTTTTTAAAGTAGTCTGATTGAAACTTAATTTTATTACCCTCTAGCATACTTGTGTTGTCTAGCATTTCTGCATCTAAACTACCTTTGCTCCCCCTGCAGGCAGCAGATCTATTCACTACTGCACGCATCTCTGCAATAAGCTTGTCATTCAGCACAGTAAGTTCACTGTTGCTGCCTACAGAACAAGGTCTTCCCAGGCCTGGAACATGTCGTCTTCCTTTTCTCTTTCTTAAACTTGGAGAAGGACCTGTCGAATATCCAGAGTCTTGCTGACTTATCACTGTAGGATATTGAGTCTGAACACTACTCTGCTGGCGATTATGGACTTCCATATTTTTAAGAACATTAGCTTCTACGACTTTCCATGACTGCTTGAAGCTCTCCCTAGAGCTAAGCTGACCCAACTGGGATTTATCAATGCCATCAACTATCACAGTGGTAGAATGAGTTTTTTTAGATGGCTGGTCAATGTTGACCATGTGTTTAATATATTCTTTTCCCACAGGGGTGTATTCTGTTGTAGAAGGGTTTCTCAAATGCTTTTTTCCACCCTGATGTTGCTGTATACTTGGAGGCTGTAATAATTTAATTGGTTGCATCTTCTTATTTAAGCTATTGCTTGGAGACAATTGTGGAGTTGTCCCATTCATATTTGTAATTCTAATGTCCATATCTGAAGGAGGCTCATCATAAATTGGGGAGTCAATTGATGGTTCATCATATATTGGAGGTGGAGAAGCATATTTGGGAGATGCAGGCAATTTTTGTAACTGATTTCCTGAGGGAGGCTGAGGAGTATACCCATTAGTTAGTACCAGACAAAATCCTCCATTCTCTGTCTTTTTAATTTTCATTGAACGCTTCATCTCTACTGGAGCTGTAGATTTTGGAGTTAATGAGTTTGGGACCATAGACTGAGACTGGGCATATACAACTGCTTTGGGATTCATTGATTCCTGGCTGCTGACTTCTGAATTGTTTTGCAGCTGAAAGGAATTGCTTGAGGAAGAATTTACTTTTCTTAGGCTATTAACTTTGACCAGCATGGCTGCTTTAGTCCCTGGCAAAGGCTGCCAACCAGTAAGGGTATCTCTGTAGGAAAAAAAATACAGCGTTAAAAAATAAAACAAATGAACACAAGCACACACACACATTGCTTTTATCCGCCTACAAAATGCCCCAAAGTTTGAAGCTATATGTATCTTGGGAGAAAGGCAGGGAATTTCACTAATTACATTGCAAAAATATTTTCTATCATAGCTATCACAGAAATATGAGAAATTTGAGAAATAATACTTGTTCAATTTTTTACATTGGCCAGATTTTTTCATGTGCATATTTCTTTTCTGGGTAAATGAAAGTACAGTACTGGGTGAATTTATTCAATCTTCAGTGAAAGAAGTTTTAAATAAAGGTTTAAGCAGTTTTAAAAATTATTTTGGGATAAACAGCAAAAGGGCGATTAGAACTTTAATTTTAGAAAGTTACAAGCAGATTACATGTCCAGATGGATTTGAAATAAGATTTTGGAATTCATTATAAGAATGTTTTCCATGGGAAAATGCTTTTGTTTTGAATTCTCTTTAAAAAAAACATGATGCAATGAGACTGAAGGATTGAAAGTAGAACGAGCTCAAAAAACCTAAAGATTACAATTAAATCTTTATTTTATTTACTAATATGGGGTAAAATATCTTAACAGTGCACTACTTAAGGATATTTTTGAACAATGGACTCAGAAGTTAATTTTAACAGTCCCTGCCTCTTTAGCGAGACTGTGTTTTAAAAGCTATTATGGAAGAGGAACAATTTTTACTGGAGTAAGTCTGAAACTGATCTGAAAAGAGATTTAAAAATGAGACTGCAATAATGATGTGGTAAAAGATGTTATACTGTACATACAAAAGAAACCAGCTGATGTCTTAATAATGAAAAGAGATATACAAATGTCAAACAAAAAGAATGACCTGGATAACTTTTCTATTTTGGTTTTACAAGAGACTTGTTAAAGCTTTGAAAAATTTTATGAGAAGGAACAAAGAAAAAATGAAAAGGAATCAAGATCTAGGACATTATTTGAAAAAATTAAAGATCAAGATTTTAAAAATAAAAGGAAGGAATATAGGTAGTCCTCAACTTATGACCACAATTGAGCCCAAAATTTCTGTTGCTAAGTGAGACATTTGTTAAGTGAGTTTTGCCCAATTTTATGACTTTTCTTGCCACAGTTGTTAAGTGAATCAGTGCAGTTAGGTTAGTAACACGGTTATTAAGTAAATTTGGCTTCCCCATTGACCTCACTTATCAGAAGGTCAAAAAAAGTGATCACATGACCCCAGGACACTGTAATTGTCATAACGCCACCACATGTTTACTGGACCCGTGCCCCTCCTGGTTGGTACTGGCCACGCAGGAGGTGACACGAGGCTGGCTCCAGGGGATTACAAATGCTTCCTTGTTGGAGGGGATCTTTCCGGCCGCCTTGAAAGAGGCGGTGGTGAGACCTCTCCTCAAGAAGCCTTCCCTGGACCCAGCTGTATTAGGTAATTATCGTCCGGTCTCCAACCTTCGCTTGTGTGGTGGCATGTCAATTACCTCGGTACCTGGATGAAACTGTCTATCTAGACCCGTTCCAGTCCGGCTTCCGGCCCAGTTACAGCACGGAGACGGCTTTGGTCGCGTTGGTTGATGATCTCTGGAGGGCCAGGGATAAGGGTTATTCCTCTGCCTTGGTCCTATTAGACCTCTCAGCGGCTTTTGATACCATCGACCATGGTATCTTGCTGCACCGGTTGGAGGGATTGGGAGTGGGAGGCACCGTTTATCGGTGGTTCTCCTCCTATCTCTCTGATCGGTCACAGACGGTGTTGACGGGAGGGCAGAGGTCGACCCCGAGGCGCCTCACTTGTGGGGTGCCGCAGGGGTCGATTCTCTCACCCCTCCTGTTCAACATCTATATGAAGCCGCTGGGTGAGATCATCAGTGGTTTCGGTGTGAGGTACCAACTGTACGCTGATGATACTCAGCTGTACTTTTCCACACCGGACCACCCCAACGAAGCTATCGAAGTGCTGTCCCGGTGTCTGGAAGCCGTACGGGTCTGGATGGGGAGAAACAGGCTCAAGCTCAATCCCTCCAAGACAGAGTGGCTGTGGATGCCAGCACCTCGGTACAGTCAGCTGCAGCCGCGGCTGACTGTTGGGGGCGAGTCATTGGCCCCAATGGAGAGGGTGCGCAATTTGGACATTCTCCTGGATGGACGGCTGTCTTTTGAAGACCACTTGACGGCCGTCTCCAGGAGAGCTTTTTACCAGGTTCGCCTGGTCCGCCAGTTGTGCCCTTTCTAGACCGGGATGCCCTATGCACGGTCACTCATGCTCTTGTGACATCTCATCTGGATTACTGCAATGCTCTCTACATGGGGCTCCCCTTGAAGAGCACCCGGAGGCTCCAGTTGGTTCAGAATGCGGCTGCGCGGATGATAGAGGGAGCCCCTCGTGACTCCCATGTGACACCTCTCCTGCGCAGACTGCACTGGCTACCTGTGGCCTTTCGGGTGCGCTTCAAGGTTTTGGTAACTATCTTCAAAGCGCTCCATGGCATTGGGCCAGGATACTTACGGGACCATCTACTGCCACCGATTGCCTCCCACCGACCCGTACGCTCTCACAGGGAGGGACTCCTCAGGGTGCCGTCAGCCAGGCAGTGCCGACTTTCTGTGGGGGCTCCCACCCTCTGGAACAAACTTCCCCCAGGACTTCGCCAACTTCCTGACCTTCGAACCTTTCGCCGCGAGCTTAAGACTCATCTATTTATCTGCGCAGGACTGGACTAGAATTTTAAATTTTAAATTTGGTTTTAATGGGGTTTTGCTATTTTATTGTGGTTTTAATATTCGGCCGTATTTAATAAGTTTTTTAAATTGGGGTTTTAACTTGTATTTATATTTATGTTTTACTTGGCTGTAAACCGCCCTGAGTCCTTTGGGAGATAGGGCGGTATAAAAATATGATTAAATAAATAAATAAATAAATAAATAAATAAATAAATAAATAAATAAATATGAGTCAGTTGTCAAGTGTCTGAATTTTGACTTGTGAGCATGGAGATGCTGTAGTGATCATAAGTGTCATAAGTTATTTTTATTTTCAATGTCCTAACTTTGAATGGTCAGTAAATGAACTATTCTAAGTCATGGAGTCCCTGTATGAAGTTGGTTTCTTGATCAAGGTTCTAAAGTTACTAAAATTATTTATACTTGTGATGAAGAGAGAAGTTATTTCTTTTTATATTTCTTTTCTTTTTCTTTAGTATATTCTTATTTTTATTTCTTTTGTATTTTTCTTTCTTTTTTTGTACTATTTTTTCTTTTAGTTTGTGGTTAGTTGATATTAGTTTTTATATTTTTAACTGTAATTTTAACAATCATTTCTTTTTATTGATCCTGACTGTATTTGTTATACTCTATTCCCTTTTTATTATTTTATGTTGCAGGTCATTGGACAAATAAGTATTATATAATTATTCCAACTTTAAGCCACTTTAAGGTAAATCTTAAGCTATAAAAAGTATATTTGAGGAAGGAAAAAAATAGAAATAAGATGGGAAGTTAAAGCCACATGCGCACACAAAATTCAAATAAAATCCATCCAGATTGAGTAATGGAATTGTCTATTTTATGTAGTTAAGATCAAGTCCTGCTTTTATTTTTACTTCCAAGTAGTATCTTCAGTGCTATTAGAATGTGAAGGATAACTGCAAGCCTTCTTTCTAGAGAATGACTGCTGCTCTCTGTCTCTGATTCACCAGTCTAGCCATCATTTCAGAAAATTAACTAGTGGCTGAGCAGTTCTATGGTTAAATGATAAGCATGACTAGTTTTAGAAGGAATTGTATGGTAGAGGCTCTGGAGAAAAATAAAAAACGAATTTCCTCTATTTGAGCTTTTCAGCATGAGATGATTTACCAGATACTTTAGATGGCACTGTTGTGCTACATTGCAAACTGCGTATGTGTTATAAATATCTTCTTGAATTTTGGACAAAACTCCACTGTCTAAGTTCTGTGCTGAGAAAAAGAAAATATAAAAGGTAGGTAGAAAACATTTTGAGATAAAAAGGATTCTGCAGCATTTCTACAAACTGTCACCTAATTCTCCAAATGCTTGCAATTTTTGATTTGCAGTTGCACTATAATCTCTACAATCCATTTAATGCTGCTGATTCTTTAACTGACTGTCTGATAGATGTTCTTAAAAACACATATAAAAATAAATTATAAATTACACAGGCAGTGAGGTTGGTTATCTTATATAGGAGAGCTTCGATATTAGAGTTTCTATCTCTCAAAAATATTGGGATAAAGGCAATTTTCAAGCTTTTACTTGCACAACATTGTCAGCCTGCCATCTTTCTATTTTAAGCACTACTTTTTTCCTCCTCTATTAAAGTTGCTTTCTACTAGCTTTTTCAACCTATCATGTTGTTGTAATTGGAGAGTTATTCATGCAACAAATTGACAGGTTAGAACAGATGCATCCCAGTACTAATAGGAGAAAGCAGAGCTGCCTGCATCTGTAGTTCTGTTAGGTCTTGCCAGCTTTCTGTTAGAAAAATAGTGTCATAGGTCCAACCCAAGATATACTGTAAAAGAGCTTGTGTTATGCATGATTATTCAGGTGCTGCATCAGTTTTGAATAGCTGCCTTTGTTCATTATCAGATGATAGTCAAAATGTTATGGACAGCTGTTCAAGTGGATTATATGAACCTTCCATATTAAGGCTTTCTAGTATTTTGTTTGTACTTCTATCTCAGTTGTGCTTTATCAATATCTTACCATATAGTTCTGTTTATTTTCCTTTAAGCAGGGCAGACAGGGCAGTTCCAGGCGCAATATTATAACTGGGAAATCCAATCAGGAATACTTGCCACATGCTGCAAATATTATCAGTGCAATGACAATGGATATATTCTATATATTCTACTGTTTTCCTAGAAATAGTGTGGAAGTAATTTGCCACTATTTTCTTCTGATCTGTTATTTCAACTTCCCAATCTAGTCTATAGCTTTGGAATTTCCTGATGCTGCCCATCCAAGTATTATTATTATCTCTGACCATGCTTAGCTTTTTTAGGATGGAGGCCCAAATAAAAAGTAACATTTGAACATTATGTGATTTTAACAAGGGCTTGATATAAAATCATATATGAACATACAATACACCTAGCCACATGACATATAGGTAGTCCTTAATTTACAACCATAATTAAGCCCCACAACTATGGTTATAAGTTGTAGTGGTCATAAAGCAGATCGTCATGTGACTGTACTCAATTTTACAATCTTTTTTGAGGCAGTTATTAAATGAATGTGGTGACAGAATTGCAGTCAATAAGCATTAATGTTCACTATGGGACAGTTTTTGCCAGAAACCAGAAGTAAATGTGGGCTGGTTGCTGAGCACCCAAAATGCAGCCATCTGATCACAGAGGGGAGGCAACATTGGAACTTTGAAACTGATTGTAAGTTGCTTTTAGATGGGGTCCATCATAACTTCAAACAGTCACTAAATGACTAAGTTGAAGATTACCTGTATATGCTATGAAAGTTTTTGATGAAATGCAACTACATCCCCTGTACAATTCTGTGCAGAGATCATTGCCAGGATTTTTTTTCCCATTTATGTGATATATTGGCATTGAAAACAGTTTTAAGAGCCCAACTTTGGGACCAAGGACTGATCTTTGTCTGATTTTCAAATCATAGTTTTCTCTTTCTGTGAACTATCGAATGGAAGAGGAGCAATCCTTCCTTTTCAGCAATGTGGAAATAAATTATTTTAACTTTATTATTATTTATCTCTATTTCAATTTATTTCCAGATGCAACAGAACTATAAATATACACATTTCAAGTCAGCATGGTAATTATATATGCTTGGCAAAACTGTTCTATGCAATATTGGCCAATAAAATCAACAACAGTTATAATAGTTATTCAGCTCCTGCACTTTATCTCTGAAGTTGTAGTGAATTTACCCCATCATTCAAGGAAGGCTAGTTCCCAAATGGGAAAATATAAATTACTTTTAAGGAATACAGTGTGTTCTATAATCACATGAAGGGAATGGCAATAAAAAAGCTGATTCTAAGTTATCTTTGTTCTTGGCAATGCAGCCACTTAGCTCTCTTAAATTTTAAGCCTTAGAAAAAATACAATTTCTTCATTGCAGTTGTCTTCAAGAACTTTTAATTTATAAAGAGTTAACACTGTAGATTTTAAACTATGCCTGAAATAACCAAATTAAAAATATAACTATGGGTAAAAAAGTGATATCTCATGAACATTTTGCAGGTAGTCTAATGATATCAGGAAATTAGGTTTCAAGAAAGCTTCTTTTATCTTATTGCCCTTCAAATTGTTGGACTATATCTTAATTCACTGCTAGCCAATGAAGTCATTTCTATTTTTCTGGCATTAATATTATTCGAAACAACTAGAATTTGTAAGATGACAGTACTGCAACTTTTAAAAGCTTTTGAAAATCTTATGTTAGAGCTTTCCAAGTCCTCTAAACATCTAATATTCAAACATATAACAACTCTGAAAGAAATACAGGAATCAGATTTAAGATATATCTGACACACAATGGATTACACTTTGGAAGAACCCAGCATTATGAATGAAGAGTAGGGGAAATCACTAAGATGGGAAAATTATTAAGAGGTAGTATTATGCCCGCATAAGTAAGTAAAATTACTGGGAAAGGCTCAATTAAATGTTGGAAGCCTCCAGACGTCCACGCGGCTATCGGGAAGAGAAAAAAACCTGAAAAGCCGCTCTTCGCTCTACTTGCCGGTAGAGCTGCCACTGCTGCCGCGCTACAAGTATTTAAGAATGCAGAGCCTGCAGCTGGAATTAAGGGCTCTGATTTCCGCCTGTAGCGCCTTCAGCGGTCTCGGGCGTGAGCCCTTCACGCTGGAATGAGGCAATCCGGCTAGGAGAGCCTCCAAGGTCTTAAAAGAAAAATAGACCTATCAAAAGGTGAAAAAGGAAAAAAGTCTTTAAAAGTTTTTTAAAGGGAAAGAAATAAAGATTAAAATAAAAGTAAAAGTAAAAGAACCCCTCTAAGCAGCTCAGCTAAAGAAAAAACATCTAACAGTCACGAACTGAGTCTGAAAGATGGGAAGCGGAAGGAAGAGGAGGAGCTTCTCATCTGGCAGACTCAGTCATCATCGGGCATGAGTCACGCCCATCCTGACTGCTGGCCCTGCAATCGAGGAGAACAAAGGGCATCTATGTGCACATACAGTGGTCCTCTGAAATTGTACAAAGATTCTGATCAAAAATGATAAGAGACATTAATAGTATGGATATAGAAAAATTTAGTTATGGTTCTGAGATATGTTTACAGACATTATTTAGTGAGGCAAGATAACTGTTCAATTCATAATGATTTAAGCAACATAGAGATATCAGTTTTACATCTTCAGTATTAAAAAATGAAGAAAAATTGTTGTGGTGGAAAAATTAACGAGATGTGTTAAAATGAGAGGATTAAGATATACTAGAAAGGTTATTTTGGTTTTGGTTTGTGAAAAAGTAATTCTTTCTGCAAAGCACAATAGGCCAAATTCCTCTTTTTGTTTATCCGAATGTGTCCAAAAGCTGCTACTGGAATCTTGGCATGTTTTTAGATCTTTTTAATATATCTGCTGACTTTTAGAATCAGAATATCCAAAAACATTTTTTTAAAAAAGAAAATACTGATGTTTCAGGCAGCAATTCTATTATGCTCTTCTGTTTGGGAACAGAGACATGTAACATTCTTTTCTTGGGAAAAGGGAGTATGACTTGTGGCTTTGTTCCTATGTAACTACAACCTTATGGCAAGCAGCAAAACTGAGAAGTCTGGGTGATTTCAATTAGAAATACTATTTTAATCAAGAACTAAGAGTAAAGTTATTTGCTGTAAAATTATTTTTGTCAAATGGCAAATTTTTAAAAACTGGATACTCATTAACCCTTCCATTGATATTTCTGAGATGCTAACTGGCTTGCAGCTTGAGGCTGATATCATGGGCTGAGAGAGACTGACAGACCCAAAGTCATCCAACTGGCTTTCATGGCTAAGATGGGACTTGAAATTATAGTCTTCCACTTTGTAGCCTGCTGCCTTAGCCACTAAATCTAACTGGCCCTCTACTTATTTATTTGTTTTTTATACTAAGTAGCCAAAACTATTTCTCACCTTATGAGTTTCATTTTAAAACCAGGATGTTTCTCCCTCTTCTCTATATAGCTATAAAAAGAAAAAAACCAGAGAAATTTGAAAATGATTTACCTTTCAGTTTCTGGCCTCTTCTCGAGACTGATGTTGTCTTTATCCTGAAGAAGAGCTATCTGGATAGGAGTATTTCGTCCCTCACTACTTGTACTGTTCCTATGCTGTGATGTCCTGAAATCAGACTGGGAATTACGTTTCATGGCTTGGAGCTGAGCTAGTGGCACAATGTCACAACCCTGAGGCCTGTGCCACACAGTCTGCTGAGTGATGGCATTGTAATAATAGAAACGATTATTGTTTTGATCAAAAAGTTCCCACCATTGGTTTTCATCAGACTGCCGAACTCTGAGATTAGATGGTGGATCCCAACCACACTCTCCAGTTGTCAAATTGACGTACATTCGCTCCCTAGAACGGGGCTCAATAATTTCTACCCAATCGGAGCTGAAATAAAAAGGAAATACATAGTTAGTTCCATCAAAACCACAATACTTTATCCTAAATGCAGAAAAGGTTGTACATAGGACCAGTGGCTACCTATTTATAAAGTTTGAGAGATCTGCACCATTCTGGTGGATTATATATCAGTAAGTATTTAGATTAAGTTTCTAAGATTAAAAATGTTCTAAACATGGGTAAGAAATGTTTATTTACACCAATTTTCTATTACAATATTTGATAAGATCCCAGTTCTATCCTAAGAATTGCAGCATCATAAAACACATGAATGTAACAGAGGAAATTTCATACTTTTTTTTTTGTAGTGGCTCCCCACAAAATTTCGAAAATCTTCACCATGCTGCAATTTTGTGTAGCCAATTCATAAAAGTTGCTGTTGTAATTTTCAAGTTCAAATATCCAACATACAAGATTTTCTTGCATATATATCCCTACCATTTAAATAGCATAAACTATATATTTATTGAGGACTGGAGGACTACAGGAAGAGTTATCATTAAACAGTATTAACAAACCGGAAAAAGGGGCAAAGGTTCAGGAATTAATGCCTCAGAAATTTTAAATGCAAAACCATTATTCTCACAAATCTAAGCATTTTCATCTGAATGCCATGGCTTTTTCATGGTAATTCTCAATATATTCAAAACAGGCATTTTACAGTATTAACCAAGTCTCAGAAAAGAACAAAGAGTTCCCTTTTGAAATTCTATAAACAAACATTTAAAAAAAAAGTATTTGCTACAGAAGATACTGCCCTCCCTTCCTCTCTCCCTTCCTTTCCTTCCTTCTGTGTTGACCCATGGAGAATGTCTGGACAACTCCCAAGCAATTACTATTATTGACTATTCTACTTTTGTACATTTCTTATCCTGAAAGAGCCCAATGAAGAAAAAGTGTAAGAATGATTCAACCAAACTATTATCAGTAAAACCATAAGAAAATATGACAGTAGAAACAAATTTATTTCTCCAACACATGTAGTCCTTATTTAGTGACTACAAGTGGGAATTGTGAATCGATCATTAAGTGAAACTGCAACTGTGCTTATTATCTTACTTCAGTTTTCTTTTGCATTATAGACTTCTGAAGATCATAAATGCAAGGATTGGTCACAAATGTACTTTTTCATCAATCGGTTGGTATCTGAGGCAGTCGCTAAACAATAACTACCTGTCTTCTATTTTTTAAAAACCTGTATGATTTAACTTGAGAATATCTATCTGCTTTTAACAGCTCTCTGTCTAGACCAACGTTTTTGACCTTGGATTCTTAAGATATTTTAAAACACGTAATTAGACATAAAACTACATAATTAGAGTTTCTGATCAGTTTAGGAAAGAAGTCTAAGGTTCACATTTCTACATGGGTTTTGACTGGGCTCCTCTTAAACTGATATCCTCCAAAGTGTTTATTTTGACATGTTCACTAGTTACCTGAATTTTGGAAACTCATGATTTTACTGACAGAATAACTAATTGAAGATTTTAGCATAGCTTACGGCAAAGACTCAGGTATAGTAAAACATGATGTTTTGTTACACATGAATCTATATATAAATTGAGATCTTGGTTGGTTATGCTGGTTTGGAATGCCAGGGCAATGAATATGTAGGAAAGCTCTTTAAAAAAAAGCAAAATATTAACTAGAGTGTTGCACAAAGTTATGTACATTCCATCTCTAATTTACAGACTTACACTTTTGATCAAGCACAGCACTCATGAAAACAGCTTTCTATATTGCCCCTGCCTCACCGAGGGTTAAGAAATTGGTGTGTTATTTTCCTTTGTTTACAATGGAAAGCATGAACCCTAAAATCAAATTATTGGACATATTATTTAAACAGAAGTAATGATCTATTCAACCCTCCTTAGTCTGCCTGAAGCTCGAACACAAAGGAAACAATTTCAGATGCTTTGGGGAGCCTGGAAGCACTGGTAATTTTTGACTCCCAAATTACTTTAGACCTTTAGGTCACTCTGACCTTTAGGGCAGTCTGGAACAACAACAAAAGATGCATCAGCAGTACTTTCCTTGAGAAGCATTTGCAGGCAGGAGGGTTTTCAGTTGTCCCTATGAAGCAGTTTGCCCAATTTAAGGCCATTCTCTCTGAATCTAATGGAAGGATAGTACCATAACAGAATAACAGAGTTGGAAGGAACCTTGAAGATCTTCTAGTCCAACCCCTGCTCAAATAGTTGTCCAATCTCTTCTTAAAAAAACTCCAGTGTTGGAGCACCCACAACTTCTGGAGGCAAGTCGTTCCACTGATTAATTGTCCTAACTGTTGGTTAATTTCTCTTTAATTCTAGGTTGTTTTTAGCTTAGTTCTAGGATCTAAGTTTAACTTTGTACTAGGTTGGTTCTAGATTAGTGTTTGAAAAGCATCCATATCAATTAAAAATAGGAGAAAGGCAGAGAATGAATGTCTAATCCTTATTCAATATCAAGCCCTCTCCTCACTCCAAACCCTGTTCTGAGGATGCAGGCAGGGAAAAAGTAAGTTTTGTAACATTCCTGCATTCTCACTTTGATGTCCCTAATCACCCACTTCCTATTGAAGATACCTTGGGGTGGGGGTAGAAAGGCCAATTAGAAAAAGTAGGTTTCTATGGGTACTGAAAAAAATATTGGAGAAGATGGGGTGCATGAAATAGATACGTCTCCTGTTTCCTAGCATCTGGATGTTTCTTCTAGTGAATCAGATATTCTACTTTGATTGTCCTATTCCACTTTGAATTCTTTTTCTTTCCAATAAAGATAGGAGATTTGAAGATTGGTTTGTAAGATACCAATGAGCTTTTGTGTTGTTTTTCTATAACTGACAATAATTGACAACTACTTCCAGTTACATAGTTAACTATTGAAGAAGCTATAGGACTCATTGGAAAGGACCCTGATGTTGGGAATGATTGAAGGCAAAAGAAGGGGACAACAGATAATGAGATAGCTAAATAGTATCATCAATACAGTGGGCATGACTTTGGGCAGATTCTGGGAGGCAGAGGAGAACAGTGGTCCTAGCATGCTGTGGTTCATGGAATTGGGAAGAGTCAGACATGACTTAGTGACTGAACAATAACAATCCACTGAAGAAGCTGATGTGAAAGAAAGAAAATACAGAACAGCTTTTCATCAGCTGTTTATCTTAGTTGTTCTTGCTTTCCATCTAGGGATAGACAGCACTGAATAATTATGTACCTCTTCCAAGTTATCTGGAGTGCCTTGCTGAAATGGGTCATCTTGCAAACAGGTCTTTAAACTGGTCAAATAAAGCTAGTTCATTCCAGCTAATATTTCTCTCTAAAGTAATGTTGAAGCATGCAACTATAAATGCCTATACAGTATTTTGCAATTTATATTGTTGCTTTTCTGGCAGAGTCTAAAAAAGGCAGATCTCCGTTTAAATAGAAAATAGATTTAATTGTCCAGAGTAGTGTTAACAGAGTCAATAATAGAAACAGACCATTTTGCAATTCCATCTTTCAAGAGTCCTCAATTAAATCCCATTTCCTATATCTTCTGGGTGATTGAGAAAAATGGATAATCTGAGTAGATGCAGGCCACCTGATTCTTATGCTGATGCCACATACTCTCAATCCATTCAGCATTGAGTTGCATAGCAAGAGGCTAGTTCACTATGACCAGAGGCCGTAACTTTGAAGCAAGTTTGTTTTGTAATAGAGGGAGTAAGGCTTAGTTAAAATTATTGCTTTCTAATAGCAGTCCGGACTGGAAATTATTAAACTTGGAAACAACTTCTGATCAGCAAGGTTTCACTCAGAAACAAGTTCTGATTAGGATTAGGGTTAGGGTAGTCCTGATGGCGCAGTGATTAAAATGCAGTATTGCAGGCAAACTCTGCCCACAGCCTGGAGTTTGATCATGATGGGACTCATGGATAACTCAGCCTTCCGTTATTCCAAGGTTGGTAAAATGAGGATCCAGGCTGTTGGGGGCAATAAGCAAATAACACTTATATTGTAAAGGGCCCAGAGAGTACTGTAAAGCACTATGGGGATGGTATGTAAATCTAAATGCTATTACTATTGCTATTAGGAAAATGTATTAGGTTAAGGTAACAAGACAAGTTAGGGTTAGGGTTAGGGTTAGGGTCTGGAACCCATACCACATTTCTGACATCAATACAATTGAACGTGTCCAGAAATATTTTACAAGAAGAGTTCTCCACCCCTCTGAATACAACAAAATACCAGACTTGAAATCCTGAGTTTAGAAAATTTAGAACTACACCGCCTTCGACATGACCTGAGTTTAACTCATAGAATCATCTATTACAATGTCCTTCCTGTCGAAGACTACTTCAGCTTCAATTGCAACAATATACAAGCACACAACAGATTTAAGCTTAATGTTAACCGCTCCAATCTTGATTGCAGAAAATATGACTTCAGTAACAGAGTTGTTAATGCCTGGAATAAACTATCTGACTCTGTGGTCTCTTCCCAAAATCCAACCAAAATTTCAACCAAAAACTGTCTATTATTGACCTCACCCCATTTCTAAGAGGTCTGTAAGGGGCGTGCATAAGAGCACAAGCGTGCCTACCGTTCCTGTCCTATTGTTTCCTTTCATTATATCCAATTAATATAGTTATTACATACTCATACTTATATATATGCTTATATATTGTATAGTTATTTCATGCTTATGCTTATATATACTGTGTGACAAAATAATAATAAAAAAAAGTTAAGGTAAGAAGGTTAAGGTAATAAGACAAAAAAACCAATAAGTACTGACTTTCAAGCGGAATATTTATATATTGCCAAATTAGAATGGGAAGGTTCTAGTTTTCTTTTTGACATAAAAGAGAAGAACTTGTCTATTTTGAGAAGAATGGCAGATTATATACGTTTGATTGTTTGACTGCTACATTTCATATCAATCTGAAAGCTGACTCAATATGAAAGTACCTTCAAATCTAAGAATGTTCCTCACTGATTTAAAAAAACACCTTTTCATTCACTCTTCTAACCGACATATTTCCCTCATATATCTAGCTCATTTGCAAAAACATTATATATCTTTGTTTTACTTTTTTAATTTCTAAAGCCAAAATAAAAAACTTGTGTTCAGGAGAACTTTCCTTTTTTTTTTTTCTGAAAATTTATCAATCTGGAATAAAGATGTTATCATGCAATGAATAATACTTTTTACTTCTTAAATAATATAAACAATTTTCTTATACATTCATAAATATACAAAAACTCCATACCTTGGGATGCGTGTCTCTATTTTTGAAACTTATATAAGCCAGGAGTCCTGATTGGATAATACACTTAAGTTATTAAGCACTGGCTGACTTGTATCCATTTGTAGCCCTGAAGTATTGCATAAGCCTTGATGCAAAAGAGTGGTACTTATCCACTGGGAAGCTGATGATTACTAGAGTCAATTCAAATGGGTCACCCCAGGCATCTTATCAATCTCAATGGACTCCAGGACTACTTTAGGAGTTTCCCTGCAGCCCATGATGTGATTCACTTCAGAATCTTGTTGACTTTTGCAAAAGGGAGGTGACTTTTTTTTTATTTGGACAAAATTGCCTCCGAGTGACCCCTTTTGTGGAAGATTGTTAAATGACAAGGTAGAAGTTACAAAAAGCTCTGGAAGAAACATATTACCTAAACCCTTTTCAGTAAGAACTGAGGCAGGAGATGGGGATAGAAACTGCATTTCACTCTTATAAATGACATTTCACATCACTGTCTTATGCCTAGTATATCTAACAGATTATACTGTAACTACTAATGCAGCATACAGTGACAAACAACATGTACAAATGCTTGTATATACTGATTTGTAGCAAGCATCTTTCCATTGTTCACTTAGAAGATTGACAGTAAAAGAAAGAGTGAAGTAATCAATAATTTTGATTCCCCCTTTGCTTTAGTCTTCCCCAAAGGGTAGCAAAAGTAGCTTTGTTTGAATAGCCAATTCCACTTAATGATTTACAACTCCTAATGAAACATCTGATAAAAGTTATAGCCATGGATTGCCTTTACCCAGTTCTGGCTGGTGTGCCAATTGCAGCTGTTCTCAGAACAGAAGGCACTGACAATTATTAGTCTCTGTCATTTTGTGATGGCACTTCTATAATTTATTTTACACAAATCTGTATACTCTTGAAAATTACCCAGAAACTACAGTTGGTACAGAACGTATCTGAACACAAACATTTTCACTTTTATTCAAGATGTAGCTGTTTTGAGAGATTTGGAGGGACTGGTTAGTCAAAGAGATATTATGGAAGGATGGAAAGGGCACTGATTATCATTACTGTCAAAAGCTGGATTGTTGACTACAGGTAGTTCTCAACTTGCGACTGTTTGAAGTTATGAAAGACCTCCCTGGGGTGCTTACAGCCCGTTCTGAAGTTTCTGTGGCTGAGGATACATCACCACCCCCGTGATGATGTGATTGCACGTCAGATGACTGATAAGTTATAGGCATTTGCAGCGTCCCTCAGTTATGTGTCTGTGTTTTATTACCTTTGCTATTTATTGCAAAGCATTCAGAACAGGTATTTGATGTTACATAGGAAGGCAAACAAAGCACAACTTGAATTGTTAAAGCAGGCATGTCTTTGCACAACTGTTTTAAATGTTTCACAAATATATACGAAGAGAATTATTTCATTTGTGCTTTTACACATTGTGAAAAAAAAATTTTTTTTTTTAACAATGTTAGCAATTTTTGAACTTCCTGAGAAGTTACATACTCTCTTCAGATTTTTCAGCCCAATTGGGTAAATAAAATTTAGGGCTGAGAACCCTTTTCTACCCCATTACTGTATTTTTCTCTTGCAATGCTACCTTTTTAGAAAATGAATTGGGAACCATTAGTTATTTTCAAACTGTTTAGGGCCACTCTTCGAACTATTCCTGTTTCTACTTATCCCAGGTAGATGGAATATTCTTTTGGGGGGGGCACCAAAGGAGTCTAGGTCAGAGATTATTTACAACTCTATCTGTATATTGTAATTTAGTAAATGCAGTTAGATTATATGATTGGAAAACATCCTGCATGCCACTTCAAAGTCTGAGGAGAGGCAAAGTACTGCTGAGTACTAGGATGAAACTAGACATAAAAATTCAGAATTGTTTAATTTAAGAAATCACCTGTTATCACTTGCAATTCAAAAATATTTGCAGTAAAAGGAATTGCAATTCTAAAACATTTGCAGTAAAAGGAATTCAGGACTAACTTTGAAAAGTAAAGTCAGAAACAAGAGTTTAAACAAGGGCAGAAAACTTGTTTTCCTCCTGAAATTCTGGCCCACAAATTCCTTTTAACTTCTCAATCTGGCAGTCAGTTTGTTTAAAAATGTAACCCTAACCTACAAAGCATTAGGCTGCATGCTGCATGTTTCACTTTTCCCCAAGATTTTTTATTAAAGTTTATTATAATATAAATTACAAATGAAAATAATGATTAGAAAAAGAGGAAAGGGGGTTCAAGGTAAAAAGAAAAAGACACATTGACTTCTGACTATATTCACTGCAGTAAAATACTAATTACAGTTACAACCTCAATTTTTTACATTAGATTTCTAATAACTGGAAGCCATTTCTATGACTACAAAATTATCCAATCCTAAAGTCAGAATTTTGTTTTTTACATTCTATTTCGAGCATAAAGTCCAGAAATTATTTCTAAATGGAAACAAAATTGGATAAATTCTTCTCTTTGTTTAAAACAGTTTGCTTTGTCACCTCTACCAAATCCACTAATTTTTCCATCCATTCTTCCATTGTAGAATAGAATAGAATAGAATTTTCATTGGCCAAATGTGATTGGACACACAAGGAATTTGTCTTGGTGCATACACTCTCAGTGTACATAAAAGAAACGATACCTTCATCAAGAATCGTAAGGTACAACACTTAATGATAGTCATAGGGTACAAATAAGCAATTTGTGGGAATTACATATCTTTCCATCCACACCTCCTGAATTTTCAACACTGTCAGTATGTATGATAACAATGATCCAAGTTTTCTTTCAAGCTTTTTGATCAACAGCCTAAGTTTCTAGTTTCAATTTTATATTCATTTTAAATGTTCAGAGTATTTCTTAAAGATTACCATTCTTAAAATACAGTTATTTTTAAGGTAACTTTTTGTGAAGTTTTTATAAACGTTTTCTTTCAAGTTGTAATTCATTATCAACAAAATAGAATCTTTCTTTTCTTCAGAATATCTGTTGAACAGAAGAAACATTTCTCTTTCTCAAAATCTTTAGATATTTATTTTAGGACAGCTGGATCCATGTGGTCAATCTTTAATTCAATTTTGAAATGAAGATCCAGAAATTGTTTTTAAGGCTTGAGGTCTTACCTGAAACTCTTCTTTTTTTAGTTTCATTAGGACAATTTTGTTTATATCACCTTCACAATGAACACACTTACTACCCATTCAATATTTCAAAAAATCAACTTTGTCACTGTTTTTTGTCATTGAGGAACATTCCCAATGGTTTGATAAGTTTTTCTACTTGGTTACATCTCTAGCGTAACAATCTTTATTCCTATTTCTTTGATTGCTTTAAATATTTTTTTGAGCATTCCTATAAAATGCTTCCCATGCGGTCCAGTTGGCTTTGTTCAGTTCTGGTTTGATGTTCATCTTGTTTGTTCTAAAATTTTATAAAGTCAGAGGCGGCTTTCCCACTATTTTGTGATTGTTGACTCCCTCTTGTGGTCAAAGAGCAAATCTTTAAAATAACACACACGTCTAAAGTTGTATCTTAGTGAATCAGGTTCAGTTAAAATCTGAAGACTTCACTCTCTCACAAGCGCCTCAGAGTCACGACTTATAAATTCCATTATCAAATGAGCATGGCAGAAAAAAGACAAAATTATGCCACCAAATTTTAAGTCCTTGTGTTTCTCAAATATAGGGTAAGGATTTAAAAAATTCAAAGCTTTCTTATTTTTGCTCACCATGGCACTTCCTCTCCTTGTTTAGCACTAACAATGTTTCTAAAAGCACAATTCTTCAAAAAGGAGTAGTAACACATTGTGAACGAAAAGGATATTTTCAAAATCAACTTTGTCACTGTTTTTTGTCATTGAGGAACATTCCCAATGGTTTGATAAGTTTTTCTACTTGGTTACATCTCTAGCGTAACAATCTTTATTCTTATTTCTTTGATTGCTTTAAATATTTTTTTGAGCATTCCTATAAAATGCTTCCCATGCGGTCCAGTTGGCTTTGCTCAGTTCTGGTTTGATGTTCATCTTGTTTGTTCTAAAATTTTATAAAGTCAGAGGTGGCTTTCCCACTATTTTGTGATTGATGACTCCCTCTTGTGGTCAAAGAGCAAATCTTTAAAATAACACACACGTCTAAAGTTGTATCTTAGTGAATCAGGTTCAGTTAAAATCTGAAGACTTCACTCTCTCACAAGCGCCTCAGAGTCACAACTTATAAATTCCATTATCAAATGAGCATGGCAGAAAAAAGACAAAATTATGCCACCAAATTTTAAGTCCTTGTGTTTCTCAAATATAGGGTAAGGATTAAAAAAAATCAAAGCTTTCTTATTTTTGCTCACCATGGTACTTCCTCTCCTTGTTTAGCACTAACAATGTTTCTAAAAGCACAATTCTTCAAAAAGGAGTAGTAACACATTGTGAACGAAAAGGATATTTTCAAAATCAATGACGAATAGTTAAAATAAAGTGTTTAAGAAATAGAAAGCACAACTTATTGTCCTTTTGAAAAATAATTTTAAACAATGGCTGTTTTTCCATTGTGAACTGGCTGCTATCTCTGCCTCTCACTGATGTACGGGCTGAATTAAAAGAGGGATCAGCCTAGAATCGCTATGGAGCCATACAAGGACTAAGGCCAACTCTCTTTGAATTCTGCAGACCCTGATCTAATTTCAAATAGGCGCTAACCATTAATTGAGAAGAATCCTGTTTACAAGCTGTTTAGCAATAAATCAATTTAATTAAACTTTCATGTCTTGATTTGGTCTTTTGTATTTGACAGCTAATGATTCGCCAGCCAACTCTGTAGCACTGCTCCAGAATCCTCTTGCAAATCACCACTGTCTCGATGGCCTTGGAGAGTGATTTCTGGAACTCTCTCTGTCTTGGGAGAGTTCTTCAGACTTGGGAGTACTGCCCAAACCCCTCAGCTGGAAAAACTTGCCCTCAAAAGTTCTTCATCTGGGTACTGTCCATCAGCCATTTTCTATTGGACACTGCAGAAGGGATGTTGGTCTTACTTGACACACTCCTTCTCAATGTAAGGGGATAGAGTCCAGTGGAATGGGTTTTCGCTCCTTGCTTCCTCTTGAGGCTGAGTCAATCATTTCCTGGCCACGCCCCCTTCATCTGCAGATGTCCCAGTTTTGATGAAGGTGTAGTGACTGACTTGACGATTTTCAGTGCTGGTTCTGTTCCGTCCTGGACTCAAGCCCTGATGGCCACCAAGGTGGGGTTGGACTCTCCCCTAACACTGAGAAGGAGCATGTCAGGTAAGACCAACACCCCTTCTCCACTGTGTTGGGGAGAGAGTGCAATGGAATGGGACATAGCAAAGTCGGCAGTCCTAAGAGTGGGTAGCAGTCTGGTCCTGAGTTCCCTTATCCATATGTCGAAGGCCGCTTCAGCAGAAGTGAAGGCGTTCTGTTTCTAATGTCTTATGAATTGGGATGGAGAAGACCATGTTGCTGCCCTACAGATTTCCTCTATGGATTTCCTCTATGGAAGCCTGTGTGTTCCATGTTGCCATAGTGGCTATGCTCCTCGTCGAGTAGGCTATTACTCGACCTGGTTGTGGCAGGCCCTGGCTCTCCTAGGTCCTGGTGATGCAAGACCTTAGCCACCGGCCTATGGTTGATGGAGTCACTCTGTTGGCCAGCTTGGAAGACTGAAGCAATACAAAAAGGAGATTCTGTCTTCCTAAAAGAGGCTGTTCTCTTTTTATAGGTTTTGAGAGCCCTCCTCACATGCAGGGTGCACCATTTTGTTCTGTCCCCCTTCGCTTCCGTCCAAGCGATGGCTTAATTAGCTGGCACTATCAGCTCTGGCAGCAAAATAGCGAGCGTCTGCCAAGTGTCTCTGTTATCTCCCTCAACGCCGATGAGGCACCCAGGAACAAACTTCAGCTCTTAGTTAAGCAGTTAATTTGCCTGCTACGAAGAGGCACAGCAACTCTTGCTGCCTTTATATCCTGTGGGGTGTGGCTCCATGACTCAGCACTTCCTAGGCCTGCCCCACCCCTGCTTCTGTTGTTCCCGCCTCTCCTGCCTACGAAACCTAGGGTCCAGCCAGGTCTGATTGCCATCAGCGGGGTCTGGAGGCATGGCCTGGGGGGAAAGAGTCAGGATGGAGGCCTCGTTATCTCCTCCACCTGGCCTGCCTCTGGTTCCTGGAGCTGAGCCAGGGAAGCCGGTGCTTCCGAGATAAGTCCTGATGGCCCTTCCCCCTCACTTTCCAAGTCATTTTCTGGCGGGAGGCCTGGCTAGGGGGTGCACAGACACAACACATTTCTTCTCCTGGTCATGAGTTGGGTTTGGACAGAAGTCCGGTAATACTAATTCCTGCCTATGGTGAAACGAGGAATTCACCTTAGGGAGAAAGGATGGATCCAGACATAGGACCACTCTGTTAGAGTGGACTATACACAGGTCCTCTCTTATGGAAATGGCTGCTAGCTCTGATAGCTGTCAGGCTGAGGTGATGGCCAATAAAAAGGCTACCTTGAGGGTAAGCAACTTTAGGCTACATGTCCTTAGTGGTTCGAATGGTTCTGAGGTGAGAGCCTCTAATACCCTAGATAGAGCTCAAGTGGAATATCTGTATACTACTGGTGATTTCAGGTTGGTTGCACCCTTGATGAAGCTGTGTACCAATGGATGTTGTGACAAGGAATCCAGGTTTCCGCATGATAACACCGAAGCTAAGGCTGCCATCTGTCTATGTAAGGTACTAGGGGAGAGTCCCTTGTCTAGCCCTTCCAGGAGAAAGTATCCTAAATATACATGCATTCATTGGGTCCAGATCCATATACTGAAGGTCCTCTCTGTTGTATTGTAGATCCTGTTTGTAGAGGGTCACCTGGCAGCCTGTGTGGTTTGTATGACTTTATCATTGAGTTTACGTAGTCTTAGAGCTGCCCATTCAAGTGCCAAATGGTCAGCTCTAGCCACTGTGGGTCTGGGTGCGTTAAAGCTCCCTGGCTGAGGGAGATCCTGTCTGGTGGTATCCTCCAGGGCCGAGATACTGACAGACTGACCAGGTCTGCGAACCACGGGCATCTGGGCAAGTGGGGGGCTAGGAATAGAATGTCCGCTCTTTCCGATAGTATCTTCTTGATTACTCTTGGAATGAGTGGAGTTGGAGGGAAGGCATAGAGTAGTCCCTGGGCCAAGAGCTGCAGAGTGCATTGACTCCCTCTGCCCCTAGTGTTGGATATCTGGAATAAAACCTGTTTAGTTGGGTGTTTGATGGGGAGGCGAACAGGTCCAGGATCGGTTCCCCGAACCTTCTTGCCAGCTCCCTGAACAGGTCCGGATGCAGTCACCACTCTGACTGATCGACCCTGGCCCTGCTGAGCCAGTCTGCCTGTACATTGGCTACCCCTGAAATGTGTTCTGCTTTGATGGAGAGCAGATGTCTCTCTGCCCATTGTCCTAGCTGTTCAGCCTCCTGCATGAGTGTTTTGGAGTTAGTGCCCCCTTGACGGTTTATGTGGGCCTTGGTGGTCACATTGTCCATCAGTATGAGAATGTGTTTCCCTAAGACCATCTCCTGGAATTGTTTCAGGGCTAGGTGTGTTGCTTTGAGTTCCAGATATTTGATGTTGTTCTTGAGATCTTGTTGTGACCATTGTCCCTGTGTTATCTGAGACTGGCTGCGCCCCCCGAGCCAGGCCCCCTGCCAGAAAGTGACTCAGAAAGTGAGGGGGAAGGGCCATCAGGACCTATCTCGGAAGCACCGGCTTCCCTGGCTCAGCTCCAGGAGCCAGAGGCAGGCCAGGTGGAGGAGATGAGGCCTCCGTCCCGACTCTTTCCCCCCCAGGCCACGCCTCCAGACCCAGCTGATGGCAATCAGGCCTGGCTGGACCCTAGGTTTCGTAGACAGGAGAGGCGGGAACAACAGAAGCAGGGGTGGGGCAGGCCTAGGAAGTGCTGAGTCATGGAGCCACACCCCACAGGATATAAAAGCAGCAAGGGCTGCTATACCACTTCGTGACAAGGAAATCAACTGCTTAACTAGAGCTGAAGTACTGTTTGTTCTTGGTTGATTCATCGGCATCAAGAGAGATAACAGACACTTGGCAGACGCTCGCTAGTTTGCTGCCAGAAGCTGATAGTTGCCAGCTAATTAAGTCATCGCTCGGACTGAGGCGCAGGGGACAGAACACTGGCAGTGTGCCCCCCAGCCAAAAAGGCTGGCATCCGTGGTGATGGTCAGTTGGGTGGGTTCCTTGAACTCGTATCCCCTTTTTATTCCTTGCTATCTCCATCATTGTAGAGATCTTCGCACCCTCATTGAAATCTGAACTTTGATTCTGGAGTTGCTCCTGCCTGACTGTTGGTAATGCAGGAGGAATCACTGTAAGGGCCTGGCGTGTAAACATGCCCAAGAGTCTATTGACATACATAGTATCATCTTGCCCAGGAGTTGGGACAGGTTTAGGGGCACAGACCAAGTTCTCTGGATGCATCTTGATTTTTTTGTACACTAAATGTTTGTTTGGTAACTTTAGATCCAGAATTGCCCTCCATCCCCCTGAGTTTTTTGCTACTATGAATAGGATGGAGTAGAAGCCCTGTCCTTGGAACCGGCTTGATGGCCTGGATGTCCAGCAGGTGATGAATTTCTGACTCCATGACTGTTCTTTTGGCTTTGTTCCTTAATATGGGAGAACTTATGAAAAAACTTGGGAGTATGGAGAAGAATTCTAGGGCCAGGCCTAGGTTCACTGTGTTTAGAACCCAGTCATCTGTGGTTGTTGTTTCCCATTGGCTGGCAAAGAGGCCCAGTCGCCCACCAATGGGGGGGGGTATTCTGCCCTGCCATCACTTATTACAACAGAAGGGACAGCTGCCTTAACCCCTGAATGGTCACTTGGCCTGGGCTTGCTGTCAATTCCTGTCTCTGAAACCTGACTTGTCCTGGTATCTGTCCTGTCTGTGGTTATATGATCTTTGGGATAGCGGGATGTTGAATCCTGCGTCTGTGGCCCAAAAGGAATGCTTCCTGAAGTAGGGTGAGTGGTTCTTATCCACTCACCTGTACCCTGATGGTAAAACCTTCCCTCTGTCCTTGGTCTCCACTAGTAAGGGATCTAGAGCTTCTCCAAATAGCTTGCTACCCCTTGAAGGGAGCAGAGGCTAGCTTCCATTTGTATTTCAGATCCTCTTACCAGTGGTGAAGCCACAGCATGTGGCGAGCCATCACTGAGGAGGCTATGACCTTGGAAGCATTCAAGGTGGCATCCATGAGAACTCCAATGTTATTAGTTTATTAAAATTCTGTTGAGAATGAGGATCTCCTGGAACTATCTTCTCCTGCATTTGCCGTAGTCCAAGGGTAGTCAACATTTTTATACCTACCACCCACTTCTGTATCTCTGTTTGTAGTAATATTTTCTAACCGCCCACCAGTTCCACAGTAACGCGCCGTGTATTGTCGTCTGCGCATGCCTCTCGCGCATCGTGGATTGGGTTGGGGGGGCGCCGGCTACCAGCTCTGCTTGTCTATTACAGCTGGGTGGTGTGGGGGGAGATGCGCGAGCTATTCTGGGACGAGGCTCTTTTGTTTGCAGTCGCACTATAGTGCCATTTAGTTTCACTTACGTAACGTGAACTAAACTTATGCGCGGGCGATAAAAATAGTATATTTTCAGAAATTTAAATTGTCACGGGGAATTTTATGAAAACCTAATGAAAATGTTTTTAAATAATGCTGTGATTTTTTTATTAAAAAGTCAATTAAATTAAAAAAAAGGAAAGTGCTTCAGTATCGGACAAAACCCCTACCGACCACCATGGAAGCTGGAACGCCCACTAGTGGACGGTAGGGACCAGGTTGACTACCACTGCCATAGCCATATGAGGGATGCTCTGTTGAAAAATTATGCAGCTGTCGCTGTCTTGACCACCCAAGCGGCTACTTGATGTGCCCTGCAAAGTGCCAACTCTGTCTTTTTATCTCTGCGCCTTCAATGCATCTTCAGGATCATTGGACAGGATGATGGAAGACATTAATGCCGCCACTGCAGCATCAATGGATGGTGGTTGCAAGAATAAAATCAGTTACCACGTTATAAAATCTTCTTTCATTGCCACCAGGAACACTGTGCCTGAACTACGTCTCTGAATAATTCAGGTGAGGGTATTTCCTCGCACTCCTTGGTTAGCTTTGCAAAAAGCAGCTCTTCTGGATCCTGTATAAAGTGCAGCCTCTGTTGTCGATGGATCCTCACCCAGTTGCGTAGCTGCCTTAGCCTTGAAAAGCAAGGATCTGAAAAGCACAGGCCGGAAAAGCCCTGCAAATACTGGGGTTTCCTGGCTCATGCCCTCATTCTCTGAAAGTTTATCATCCTTTGTTTCATAATCTCCTGAGATTGAAGACTCGCTCTGCATGGATGATAAATTCAAGCCTGATACCTGAAATGTCTCTTGCTGTGGAGCTATGGGCTGCCCCATATGCTGCCCCCGTTGTATGTGAATGCCCTAGATATGGTAGCAGAAATCATTCTCTCAATTTGCATCATCCTTTCTGGCCCTTGGGGTCCCTCTGGGTGGAGACCTACGGCTGCTGGGGTAAATGTGGCTTCTGGAGCCAACTTCTCCCTCTTCACATGAAGTTCCTCTTGATCCTCTGCCTGCAACAGTTACAGCAGGGAAAACAGCCTTTTGCAACTGGCTTGAAATAGCACAAACTTCATTGTTTCTTGCCACAGAGGTTACCTCTTGAAATTGATTCTTGATGCCTTCTAGTGGCACTAATTGAGGACAAAGGATATGTTGCTGCACCACCATTGGCTGATTTTGGAGAAGCCCAGGTGAAGCCCAGAAAATTTCAATCCCTCCTTCTTCAGGGGAAATCCTCCCTTTTCTTTGTTCCTCTTCCCTTTCAGCCCTCGCAATCCTTTTACCAATGGCCTTGTGACACCTTCAGGCATCTCTTTCCTCGGCCCTTGAAGTCCTTTGGGAAGGAGGAACCTTTATCTCTTGCTGCCCTGGTGGCAACCTTAGAGCTTTGGGGCAACTTGGGGGTTGGTTAAGAATGAATGAATAGAATGAATAGAATTTTTATTGGCCAAGTGTGATTGGACACACAAGGAATTTGTCTTGGTGCATATGCTCTGTGTACATAAAAGAAAAGATACGTTCATCAAGGTACAATATTTACAACACAATTGGTGGTCAATATATCAATATAAATCATAAGGATTGCCAGCAACAAGTTATAGTCATACAGTCATAAATGGAAAGAGATTGGTGATGGGAACTATGAGAAGATTAATAGTAGTGCAGATTCAGTAAATAGTTTGACAGTGTTGATGGAATTAAGGAGACCCCTGATCCTCCCGGCTTGTCTCCGGTGATGCCGATCCCACATGGGCCACCATTTTCTCCCCCCTCGGGCTCTTCTTATCACCTCCCCTCTGCTCCTGCAGATACAATTGCTCTCCCTCTGCTCTTTATATTGTGAGCTCCTGCCCGCAATTCGGAACGGCGGCATGGCTGCTATGCACCCCTGCACCTCACCATCAAGAACCCCCCCTTCGCAGGCGGAATTGCTGGTGACTCTGAACTGCCGCTGCTATCCTTGCTGGGGTTGGGAGGAAAAGGGTGGCTGCTGAAGTCAGCCACGGGGTTCTCTGCGCTCTGGAATTGGAGTCATTGTGGAGTGTCCCATTCTATTGGACTCTCTCCCCGACACAGTGGAGAATACTGCATTTTTCAATATGAAACAGGTTCCCTGCAAATGTTCAATCACCAATGTTGTTCCAAACAATCTAACCAGATGGCTAAGGGAAGACTGTTTACTTTCCAAAATGAATGCCTTTGATGCCAATAGTTTTCTAACTATTAATAGTTACGAATTATTAAGAAGCATTAGTTGAACAAAAAAAGTGTCCCAATCACTACTGTCAGACATACTTGGTTAAATAACTTCTGATTTGTGTTCTCCTTTATTGTATATCATTGTACAGTATTGTACTTATTTTTTCTAATTTAATCAACTTTTGGAAAAATTCTCTTTAAAAGGAGGATAGAAATATTTCAACAGAAATAAATAATATCAGGGCAATCCAAGACATGTCAAGTACAATTCAACTAATTAACATAAATACTTTGGCATTATGTACACATTCATTTATAGCTTTTTAAAATGATTTTATATTTGCATAGTTCTGTTTATACGATACCATATTGGTGAAGTCATAAACATACTAGCAACCTAGAAAAGGAATTAATTTGTCAAGGGGAAGTATAAGCATTTGGGAGAGTAAATGACTCAGAGGGAATCCTTAATGTAGAAGATAATCCAGATAAAGGAGTACAATGATCAAAAGACTATTAATATCCCTGCAATGAGCTTTTCTCATCACCCTGCAAAGCCTAATGCTTGCCCAAACAAGAAATGGTATGCTAGGTAAACACATGAAAACGACAACTTGGTACCAAGATATTGTATCACTGATGCTTGCTATCTAAAGAGTTGATAAATTTGTGACTGTAATTCTCATGTTCTAATGCAGATAGTTCTTGAGGTACGAAAGGTCACTTAGTGATGATCTGAAGTTACAACAGACCTCCCAAAGGTATTTAGGACCCTGTTCCGAAGTTACTTTGTTGTACCACCTCTGTGGTCATTCACTGTTACAACCGACCACAGAAACACTGCAGCATGCTATCCCGCCTATTGCCCCATCCTGCCCTGTCGGGTCCCCAAAAGCTCTGGGCCTGCTTTGCTAACCCAATAGGTTCCACACACTCTTCTCCACCCACCCTGCATCACTGATCGCTCACTTACTCCAGCAAATTATATTATTCCAGCACCAATGTTCAGATCAGCAGGAGTTAACAGAAGACAAAAAAAATCAAGCACACAGCAATACCCTAACAAAGGAATTACTAAAGAGAAAAGCGTACCTGACCAATATTGGCAGGGCAAGCTACTATATATAAACAGGGGTAAAACCTCATACTTACTAGTACTGATAATTGTACCATGTCAAGTAAGAAACATCTGCAAGCCAACAGCCAAGCTCAGAGAGCACCAAGGACAGTCCAACCCTGAGCTACATATGTTCACTTCTGTTGAAAGGTGAAATGATCCATGGTAGAATATTTTGAACATCTCAATTGCTTTATATCAGCAAATCATGAGCTTTAATCTTGTGGCTGAGATTCAGCACTAGAAATGCTTTTTTGTCAATCAGTCTAGTTTGGTGACATGTGGAATAAGTATACCCCATGGTCTAAGTATGAGGGCAACAGCTGTCAGTACAAGGGGAGGTATATGTATATGGAAGCAGACTGAATACTGCATAGCAAACAGCATTTGGTATTGTAATTCATCTATGTCCTTCATAATTGTGGGACAGGCAACAGATGGCTGTGGAAAATTCCACACACAGACTAGAGTCCAAAGAACTGTAAAGATATACAACCAGAGTGAGTAGATATGAAATGATCCGGGTCTTCTGTTCTCAGTGCCTCAAGGAAACTCACAAAGAGTTTTAAATTTTAAAGGGAAATTTAAGAAGAGGTCTGGATGGCATTGAGCTTACTTATTCAAATTAATAGTAATAGAGATCATAGTAGTAGCAATAAGTCATGGGAACATAAAGTGGAAGTTATCAAAAATGAGGAGGTAATGATCTTGTGGGACTTTCAAATACAGATGGATCATCATTTGGAACATAACACGCCAGATATCACAGTTGTCAAAAATCAAAATGTACAATTTATTGATATCACGGTACCAGGAGACACCAGAATCAAAGAAAAAGAACTGGAAAAAATCATGAAATATCATGACCTGGCCATTGAAACTACGTGATTATGGATGAAAAATGTAACAGTGATACGCATTGTTATCAGGGCACTTTGTACCATGTCCAAGAATTTTCTGAAATATATCAAGAAATTGAGCTTCCTGCAATAATACCAGCGGAACTGCAAAAAACTGCACTACTCAGAACATCACACATCTTAAAGGTAAAGGTTTCCCTCGCACATATGTGCTAGTCGTTGCCGACTCTAGGGGGCGGTGCTCATCTCTGTTTCAAAGCCGAAGAGCCAGCGCTGTCCGAAGACGTCTCCGTGGTCATGTGGCTGGCATGACTCAACACCAAAGGCGCACGGAACGTTGTTACCTTCCCACCAAAGGTGGTCCCTAACAAAATGGTTAATCACTAAAGAGGTACTATATTCCCTGGATAAAAAAAAACACTGAAGATGTAGTAGTGCTTAATAGTTTGTGAAGTATAGTTTTTGAATTTTCAATATTTCTGCATAAATGTCACATAAAATATGATCTGTTCTTCACACAAGCCCTAAATCTAAATAAAGAAAACCCAGATTTAAAAATGTACATTCATTGATTCATTGAAGAAAATGATCCCAAAGTACATATTTGTGTATGGAAAAAGTACTCTTGAGACACCTTAATTCCTACTTCCAGGAAAGCCATATTAGAGTCTCCCAAGAATGTAAGGCTGAGGAATTCCACGATCAACCCAGAGATGAAATCAAAGGGCTCAGGCAAGTAGACTGCTTTGCCTGCAATAATCCCAACTGATTCCTAGAGCCAAACTTAATGAACAGGGTCTCACATCCAGTAACCTATAGAACACTTCCCTGAAAGATATAACCAATTCTCAGATGACAATTGCCATATAACCATCCCTGCCCTAGGTTCTGGGCTGTAGCTACATTTGTAGCCCAACACCTCCTCCCTTCAAGGTCTAGCCTCAGTAATATATGCCACATTGATCCTCTCAACCACAAACAAATCACAAATGAGGGAGACCTTATTACAACCTGACCTGACATTTAAGAGAAACATCCAGAAGCCAGGGCCTCAGATGCAATGGTGGTATTCAGCCGATTCTATCCGGTTTGGGCGAACCAGTAGCGGTGGCTGCAGGAGGCTCCACCCACCAGCCTGGATGCCATCACATCCCATTTTTTGCCCGCTGCGCATGCGTGGAAGGCTTTGCACATGTGTGGAGGTGGCATATGCGTTCACATTTGCAAACCGGTAGTGAAGGTAAGTGAATACCACCCCTGCTCAGATGGTATTGGGGCGGAGACAAAGGAGCTAGAATGCAATACAGTTATAAAACATTGGTCTGTGTTCCCTGGAGCAGCCCACTCTTTTCCCACCAGATCTTCCCATGTCTATCACCACCATAGTATTATGGCCTTCTGTGTCCCCCCCAATGGCTATGGCATCTTCTCCTCCAAAGCCCCCAACTTCAAAGACCCAGGACCTCCCATAATAACCACTTACAGTTATCCCGGGGAGGAGAAAACGAAGCATTCTGAGGTGCTTCAGCTTTATTGGCTCTCAGCACTCATAGGCATTCAGCACCCCTGCTCTTCTCAGCAAAGTTCACATACATAAACATATAAAGATATATTCAACTTAATACTTAAGGGGGTCCTCCCCAGCCTTTCTCACCCATTTGTTATGGACCCCTTTTTATCCATTCCACCCAGTTAATCCCTTTCCTAGGCTCTCAGCCTAAGGGGGGAAAATACAAACAAAGCACTTAGCTGACAGACAAAGTTGAGAGGAAAATAAGCTTTCGAGCTATCAGAGAAAAGCTCTACAGAGGGGAGGGGAGAGAAAGGAGTCCACAGAAGGCTGCCATCTGTTGCTATCCATCTCATCCTGCCACCATTAATAATCCAAGCCCCAAAGTCTTGGTTGGCCACTCTAGTTGGAAAGTCCCATGCAGTCATCTGCCTATGTGATGGAGATCAGCAGCAAAGAGATGAAAATACAATACAGCTCAACAGGGGCAATCAGCACCAGGACTACAAATGCAGCCAATATGGCAGCAAGCCTGGTGCAACCCGTCTGCCGTCTGGTTTCCAGGTTTGTCAGCACTAGCACAGGTTCAGAAAAATAGCAAATACATTGATCTATGGATGTGGCCTGATCTCCAGCCTGTTCCATTGACTGACTTATCCTCTAGCTGGTTCCCAGCTCTGTCTACTGCTAAGCATCCCAACACAGTCAGATAATTGTCCCAGCCTTCCAGCCTCATAACAAACATACAAAATCAGTGGATGACTTCAGCCTCCTATGCTATCTCAGGTTCACTCCTCCACCTGCAAAGTATCCTAGCGCATCCAACACTCTGGGAATGCAGAGGTCACAGTCAGACTGGCCAGCAGCAAACAGTCTGCCTGTCTGCTCCAACCAGCCGAAAAAGCCTATCTGAAGACCAATCCAAGTCCAATGTCAGTCCAGCTAAGGTCAAAGATGTTAATAGTAAACTTTAATCCAAACACATCTCTGAGAGGATGATCGAGTGGCTCCTATTCTCCTGAGACAGAAATATGCAAAAACTATTATATAAGCAAAGAGGGCTGAAATATTATTTAAGTCCCAAGAATCAAGACAGTATTTTGAAGCAACTCAAGTAGGCTCCCCCCAACTCACTGGGATATAAGAAAGAGGGAAGGCAAAGCAGTCGTAAGATGTTGTTATTATAGTCTATCTCAATAAAATACAATTCTGGAGTTGATTTTCTGGTTTAGACTACTGGGTTGCTTCTCTCTCCTCTCAGTTTCTTCATGTGTGAGGAGCCACAATCTCTAACTATAATCTAAGCTCCTATCTTTTTTCTTAATATATTTTCAGCTGATCAGAGACATGAATTCTCAGACTGCAAAAACTCAAACAAGATCTATAGATATACTTGCTATGTACTTATTATATTGTTTTATTACTGTTAACATAATATTTGCAAACTACCTTTAACCCATAAATAAATCTAACATATAATCAATTGAGAACAGATACTGCACCATTCTGAAAAAACTGTCCATAAAATCCAGTAAACCCACATTTCAAAAGAAGATAAATTTATAGATCAAAACAGTAGTATCTTATTTGAAATGTTTATTATTGTCTTAGCCCAGGCTGAGGAACTAAAAAAATATTTACTAAAGCTAGGTAGCAGTACTTCTAAGATCAACAGATGGACTGAACTTGACAGAGCAAAGCTGTCTCAGGACCTTGGAGAGCTCATTGCACTTAAGTAGAGCCTGAGTTAACTTTCAAAAAAAGCTGGTGTTCCAGCAATGGTGTAGACCAGGAGTTGCCAGTGTGGTCTGGAGATCCATGAGAGTTCCTAGGATTCTTTCACAAGTCCATGAAGACAAATAAAGAAATATAGTTCTTTTGGGCTGCAAAGAGCCCTAAGAAAAAAAATTTGAGAACCAGTGGACTAAACATGAGGCCTTATGAATGCTGAAAGGCAAGTAAAGTTATATCTTAACTTTAAAAATTTGGGGGGCAAAATGTTATTCATCTTTATACATAGATGTGTGCGTGTGTGTGTGTGTGTGTGTGTGTGTGTGTGTTTTCGTAGGTTTTCACGGGTATAGGTATGTAGGTCTTGGCATTTTTGGGTCTTTTCCCGTGTAAGGTTGAGAGTATCTTGGCGACATTTCGACGAGGTCTCACTCATCATCTTCAGGCTGGTGTCTTCGGCTTCGTGCTTCTCGAGCAAACAGAAGCACGAAGCTGAAGACACCAGCCTGAAGACTATGAGTGAGACCTCATCGAAATGTCGCCAAGATACTGTCAACCTTACATGGGAAAAGACCCGAAGATGCCAAGACCTATATATATATATAGGTCTTGGCATTTTCAGGTCTTTTCCCATGTAAGGTTGACATATATATGTAAGGTTGGGCCCAAAATGCTACTCCCCACACAAACATCAACACATAATAGGACCTCGAACTCGGAACCAGACCAGGGCCCAAAATGCTACTTCCCACACAAACATCAACCCCATTAACCAATTAGCAACACAGCCAACCAATCAGCTTGCAACAGCTAGGCCAGCAATTCAAAAAACTCCATTAACCAATCAATATGTAGCAACCCAGCCAACTAATCAGCTTGCAACAGCTAGGCCTGCAATTCAAAAAAACACACACACACCAGTATTTATAGAGAAACAGCAGTTAAAATCCACACTTTGCTCACATAAGAACAAAGCCAAAGCCTGAAGATGATGAGTAAGATCTAATCGAAACATTGCCTAAATACTTCCAATCTTACACGGGAAAAGACCCGAACATACCAAAACCTGCATACATATACCCGTGAAAACCTACGAAACCAATATGTGTGTGTGTGTGTGTGTGTGTGTGTATAAAGGCTGTATGTATGTACCAGCATAACTCTGGTATGCTTCAAGACATTTCAACCAAACTTGGTACACAGATGACTTATCTTCTGGAAACAAATACTGTGGTGGTAAGACATCCCTAGGGGCGGGTGTGGGTGTGTGTTCCAGCATAACTCCGGAAAGCCTCCAGCAATTTCAACCAAACTTGGTACACAGTTGACTTATTCTCTGGAAACAAATACTGGGGGGGGGGAGAGACACCCCTGGTGTGTGTCTGTGTGTGCCAGCATAACTCTGGAATGCCTGGGCTGTTAACGAACGTGAGTACAGCATCCTAGAGCAGCAATTGTTTGTGATTTCAGTTCCTTCACGGCTTCCTCTGGAAAGCCAGCTGTGACTTTCTCCCTCTAGTGGAGCAATGGGGAGGCACCTGATGGATTTGGGGCAAAGTGCCAAGGTAAGAGATAGGGCGGGAAAGAGGAGCACATGGGAGGGGGAAGGGAGAGGGCAGGGATGAAGGAGGAAGAAAGGCCCCTCCCAATGGCTCTCTGTCAGACAAATGCCTCAATGTATATAAATACCCAGGCTGTTGTACCTTAAAATGGCTTCTACTGGACTGCTTTAAAATGGGTTCTTCCAGCATAACTCTGGAACGCCTCGAGCAAATTCAACCGAACTTGGTACACAGATGACTTACTCCCTGGAAAGAAATACTGTGGGGGTAAGACACCCCTAGAGATGTGTGTTCTGTTAAGAAACAGCCTGTTGTGCCTTAAAATGGCTTCTACTAGAATGCCTAAAAATGACTTCTACTGCACAGCACAATGGTGTTGCCATGGGAAGGAACATTGGCTTACCTGAAGGTTCCTTATATGTACGCTGCGTGAGAGTCCAAAGCAATGGGTTGTTAACTTCATCTGATTGGCCTGAGACTGAGTTGAATTTGTTTAAACACACCTCCTCTTCCTGTTTAGCTCCAGTTTATTAACAAAGAAAAGGTATTGGAAAAGACGAACTCAATTTGAAAACTGGAAAAAACGGAACAATAACCTCCAGATCTCTGTATATAGACAAAAACAATAAGTGAAATAGGGAGGGGTTGGACTCTCACGCAGCGTACATAGAAGGAACCTTCAGGTAAGCCAATGTTCCTTCTCCTGTACGCTGCTAAGAGAGTCCAAAGCAATGGGATATACCCAAGCTAAATATCCCTAGGGCGGGAAAGATTAGGAAGACTCAGCAGCAGGAAGAACTCGCTGCAGGACCCTCCGTCCGAATGAGGCCTCGGCTGAGGCAAATTGGTCCATCTTGTAGTTTTTAATAAATGGCGAAGGAGAGGCCCACGTGGCTGCTCTGCAAATGTCCAAGATAGAGGCCTGGGTGGCCCAGGCAGCTGTGGTGGCCGCGCTGCGGGTGGAGTGTGCAGTGATGCGGCCTGGAAGATGGTGTTTGTGCTGGTCGTAGGCCATGGAAATACAGGCTTTTATCCACCTGCCTATGGTGGATGGGGAGACTTTGGTGCCCAGAGCCCTTGGTTGAAAGGAAACAAATAGGGATTCTGTCTTCCTGAAAGGAGCTGTTCTGTTGAGGTAAATACGCAGGGCCCTTCTTACGTCCAGCGTATGCCATCGACGCTCCGATGGATGCTTGGGATGAGGACAAAAATCCGGTAAGATGACTTCTTGAGACCTATGAAAGCTTGTGTTTATTTTAGGAAGAAAGGTAGGGTCTAATCGGAGAATGACTCGGTTAGAGTGAAAAATGCATAAGTCCTTCCTGACCGAAAGGGCAGCGATCTTGGAGATCCTGCGGGCTGAGGTTATGGCTATGAGAAAAGCAACCTTAAAGGTTAAGAACTTGAGACTGGAGGAGTCAAGGGTTCAAAAGAGGAAGACATAAGCTTCTGAAGGACAAGGGTTAGGTCCCAGGTAGGGTATCTGTGTACCGGAGGCGGTCACAGATTGTAAGCTCCCCTCAGAAAACGTCGGATACGGGGGTGTTGAGAAAGTGTGGAGGTCCCGTCACAGAATAAAACAGTGGCAAGAGCTGCAACCTGCCGGCGGATGGTGTTGGTGGCTAAACCCTTGTCCAATCCGTCCTGGAGGAATTGCAGGATATGTCTAATGGAGGCAGAAGTAGGTTCTATTCAATGTCTAAGACACCAGCGATGGAATGATGACCATGTGGCCTCGTAAATACGCGTTGTGGATGGGCGTCTAGAAGCCAGAAGGGTGGAGATGACCCCCATGGAATGCTTTTCTTTCCTTAGTATCTCCCTGTCAAGTGCCAGACGGCTAGTTGGTAACATTGAGGTTCTCGGTGGAGAATGGCTCCTTGGCGTAGGGAAATCTGATCTGGTGGAATTCGCCAAGGTGGATTGACGGACAGGCTCACCAGATCCGCAAACCAACTCCTTCGAGGCCAGTAAGGGGCTATGAGGAGAACTTCTGCCTTCTGTTCCAAGATTTTTCGTATGACCCTTGGCAGAAGGGGAGTCGGGGGGAAGGCAAGAAGGCCCCAGGGCCACTGACATCGTAGGGCATCTGTTCCTTCTGCTCCTGGGGTTTGGAACCTGGAGAAGAACCTTGGAAGTTGTTTGTTGGTCGGGCTGGCAAAGAGGTCTACTATGGGTTGCCCGAATTTGATCGTGATTGTGAGAAACAGATCCGGATGCAGTTGCCACTCTGATTGATCGATGGTCGTCCTGCTCAGCCAATCCGCTTGTGTGTTGGCGACTCCGGATATGTGGGCTGCCTGTAGTGACAGATGTTTTTCTGCCCACAGGCCTATGGCTGCAGCCTCTTTCATCAATATGCGGGATCGGGTGCCTCCTTGACGGTTCACATGGGCCTTCGTGGTAGTGTTGTCCGTCAGCAGTAGCACATGATGGTTTGATAGCTGCGCTTGGAAGTACCTGAGAGCTAGATGAGCAGCTCTCATTTCCAACCAGTTGATGTCGTTCTTGAGGTCGTTGGGGGGACCAATGACCCTGAGTCACCTGGTCTGATAGGTGGGCACCCCAGCCGTAGAGGCTTGCATCCGTGGTGAGGACAAGACGGCAATGTTCCTGGAATGAGCAGCCCTTTGTCAGGGCTGGAGACAGCCACCACTGTAGAGACTTTCTGACCTTTGGGGGCAGAGGAATTCTGATTTCGGTATGGCTGTTGCCTGTTCTTTGGTGTGGGAGAAGTAACCATTGTAGGGGTCGTGAGTGAAGACGTGCCCAGGGCACGATCGACAGACAAGAGACCATCTTTCCCAATAACTGTGAGAGCAGTGAAAGTGGAACCCTCCTGAGTGCCTTTACCTTTTTTGTCGTGTCTCTTATGTTGAGGAGACGGTCTTGGGAAAGAAACACCTGGCAGGATCTGGTGTTGATTCTTGCTCCCAAATGGACAATTTTGGTCGTAGGCACTAGATGGCTCTTTGCTCTGTTGACCGAAAAGCCGTGATCCTGTAGGGATTGAATTGTTACCTGTAAGTCCCGTAACGCCTGCTGGGCGGAAGACGACAGAATCAATATATCGTCCAGGTAACATTGCATTCTTACTGGAATTGTGCGAAGGTGGGCCGCCACAGCATCCAGAATCTTGGTGAAGGTACGAGGAGCGGAAGATAGACCGAAGGGCAGGGCCCTGTATTGAAAGTGGGCTCCGGCATAACTGAATCTGAGAAAGCGTCTGTGGGCTGGTCTGATGGGTACATGTAGATAGGCCTCCTTGAGGTCGATGGATGTTAGATAGTCCCCTCTTCTGATGCTTCCTAAAATTGAATTGAGTGCATCTTGAACCTGCGATATTTGATGTGAAGGTTCAGTTGCTTCAGGTCTAAGATGGCTCTGGTGCCGCCTGATTTTTTGTCCACTAGGAAAAGAATTGAATAGAAGCCGGTCCCCTGGTGAGGCGTGGGAACCGGTTCTATGGCACTGATGGACAGCAGGTGTTGAATCTCGTCTTCCATTTGAGCCCTCTTGGTGGGTTCTTTGGGAATCTGGCATTGGATGAATCTCCTCGGAGGATTTGAATCGAATTCGAGGGAGAGACCGAGGGGTGATGGTTTGCAGTACCCAGGCATCGGTTGTCGTGTGGGACCAGGTATGGACGAACTTGGTGAGACGACCGCCGATGGGATCCTGACCGGGATAGTCATTTGTTCCTGCGATAAGGTCGAAAGCCGGATCCACGGGAGGGACGTCTGGTCTGGGATTGCCTGGTCCTGTCACGAAAGGACTGTCTGTCCTGAAACCTGTCAGGGGGAGGTTGGAAGGAACGTTGATAGGCCGGGGATTGGAACCTGGGATCCTGGGTGCAAAAAGGCTGTCTGCGGTAAGGAAGAGAAGGACGTCTGTCTGAACGTCTAGAGACGTAGGGAAGGATCTTACGTTTGTCTTTTCCCTCAACTAAAATAGGGTCTAGGGCTTCACCAAAGAGAGATCCACCCTTAAATGGGGCAGCCGCTAACCGCCATTTGGTCTTCATGTCGGCTTGCCATTGTCTGAGCCATAACAGCCTCCTGGAGGTGATGCTGGAGGCAAGGGCTCGGGATGCAAATTTTGCAGAATTAAGGGTGGCATCCGCAGTGTATTCAGCAGCCGCTACCAATTTATTTATGTCCTGATGTAATCTGGAGTCATCCTGAGGAATCCTCTCCTGCATTTGTCTGAGCCATATCAAAGAGGTTCTAGCAAAGAATGAGGCTGCTGTGGCAGATCTGATAGCCCAGGCAGCTGCTTGATGGGTTTTGCGGGTGGAGAGTTCCGCTCTGCGGTCCTCCGTTCGGAGACCTTCTGCTGCATCTGAAGGTATAATGTTGGAGGAAGAAGCCAAAGTGGCAATTGGGGTGTCAACGGTAGGAACCTTGAGGAGGTCCTCAAGATCTTGATCCGTCGTGTACATCTTTTTGTCTGAGCCACTAGGAGTAGGAATGGCACCGGGGTGACCCCATTGACGTTGGATGGTGTCCAAGAAGAGCTTGGGTGAAGGAATTACCCGTTGCTCTGAGACTGGTTTAGTAAAGAGGAATTTGTTGGGGTCTGACGGATCTGAAGCTCCCTCAGATTGGCATAAGGCAACCCCCATGTTGGCCATAACTTTTGCCTTGTGTAGTAATGTGTAGAAAAGCTCATGGCGAAAAAGGCCGGTGGGAGCAGGTTTGTCTGGGGCAGACTCTTCGTCTTCAGACAGATTATACTCTGCTATGTCTTCCTCCCCCAAAAAGGAGTCCTCACTATGGTGTGAAGGAGTTGGAGAGCGTGTGCGCAGCGCGCATAGTCTGGGTGGGTGGCTATCAGAATGGGGTCTTTGGTCAGAGCTGCTCGAAGGAGATGGAGCTGGGAAACCTCTCTGAGTGAAGGCATTGTCAATGCCTTGAGAAATGGTTTGCATGATAAGATGACGTATATCCTGAGAAATGGCAGGATTACTGTCCTCTGTGGGAGACTCCGCTGCTGTGGGAGTGAAGGTGGCAGAAGGTGCCTGATGTGGGGCTCAGGCATGGCTCTAGAAGAATCTCCAAAACTGTACAAATTGTTTCCTGGTTTTCTCCTGAACCACTAGGGATAGTGGGAGACCATCCAGGCTGATTTAATAGAGGAGAATCTTCAGTTATTGGAACAGAAGTTTCCCTGCCTTCCTCTGCTAATCTTTGTTTTGCTTTATCAAATTGCCTATCCAAGGCCCGTTGTCTTCTGGAGGCATCTCTCTCTGCAGCAGCAGAGGTTTGGAGAGAAGTAGAAGACTTGGATTTGGTGGCAGAAGCCCTTGATTTGGATCTGCTCTTGTGAGGGGGAGGAGCCACGCTAGTAAGGTGTCCTTGGGAGGGCGAGGCAGAAGCCCGGGAAGGAGATAAACTGCGATCCGCCATCTTGGAAATGAGGCCTAGTGGTTATCAGAGGCCTTGGAATATATGCCCAAATAATATAGTGGCCCTGATCTGAGAATCCTGGAATAAGATCAATCAATAAGGGCCAGTTAGCACCAAGCTGACACCACAGCTGGATTCAAGCATTCAAAGGCTGCCTGGGGGGTTGCTTTGGGGGGGGTCCCCAAATGGCGCGAAGCAGACACCACTGCTCCTATAGCGCCTTTTTTTTCTGCAGCGTTGGCAGGGGGAACTAGCCTCCGACACCACGGATCTTTTTCTTCACCCCTGCAGGCGCGAAGCCGACACCACGGCTTCTCCTGCGCTCCGCTGGCCTCCACTTACAGTTTGGTGAGGTCCAGCGATGTCCGTTCCTCAAACCGGCGATTCTACGAGGCTTGAGAGGCTTGGAATGTAAAAAAATGGCCGCCGGCCTTCGGGCGGCTCAGCTGAGTGGCGCTGGGCTGCGCGCGAAGCGCGAGCCTCTTTCCTTGCCGCTCCGGCTCCCAGCAGTCAAGAAAAAAACAATTGGCACTTTAAAACTTTTTTAAAGAATTTTTCCTAATTTATTAAAGTCCTATGAGCTGATAAAAGAGTCAAAAGCAATGGAGCTAAAGGAGGTAGTCTCTCTATGGCCGACTGAGTTAATAAACTGGAGCTAAACAGGAAGAGGAGGTGTGTTTAAACAAATTCAACTCAGTCTCAGGCCAATCAGATGAAGTTAACAACCCATTGCTTTGGACTCTCTTAGCAGCGTACAGGAGAATGGCGCACTCTCCTGGCCCTGCCACAGCCAGCCAGGGGTCGCAAGAGGAGGAGGAGGGCCACCACATCGTAATGGGCTCCAGGAGGAAGGGAAACCCCATCTCCCACATTGTGAAGCGTGCTAAAGTTCACTTCTCAACCGGCAGTTGTCATCAGACAGGAGTCACTCCCAATCTGACTGCTGTCCCAGCAATCGAAGAGAAAGAGACAGGCAGAGAGAGATACAAAGAGAGGGGGAAGATAGAGAGAAACAGATACAGAAGGAAGAGACAGAGAGAAAGAGATACAGAGAGAGGGGGAGAGAGAGAAGAGAAAGATACACACAGAGAGGGGGAAGCCGGTAATAAATAAATACCCGGGCAATGCCAGATTGTCAGCTAGTAAGGATATAAAAAGATTACAGAATGTCCCAACATGAAAATTTTATTTAATATGAAAAATATTAAATAATGTGTTCTCATCTGCAGTTTTAGTTCATTTGGGAACACAAGCTTATCTCTTCATCTCATATTTGTGAGAACTAGACCAAAGGCTTCCTAAGTGACAGAGCAATAATTGGTAGAAGAGTACCATTCCAAGACCTAGACCCCAGCAACCCTTTAAGCTCATGTCGATCATCTTGATCTCCATAGTTTCCTTTCACATCCTTTGTTCACCCAAGTGCTGGCAATTATTTTTGATGCATCACAAGTACTCCTGACTGCTTATAAAATTATTTGTGTGTTCTGCTCAAGAAAATGGATTCATTCAACCAGAAAAAAAAACTAGCAATTAACAACAATCTAGTGAAGAATTGGACATGAAGAAATGAAATTCAATGTTGAACATATAAGGGACGTGCATAAGTGCACAAAAGTGCCTACTGTTCCTGTCCTATTGTTTTCTTTCATTATATGTGCTTGTATATAATGTTGTGACAAAAATAAATAAATAAATAAAAAACTCTTGCTAGCTGCATTTCATAGAATAGCCCTGGAAAATAGATTGGAAACTGGTCCAGAAAGAAATGGCGAAAGTCACTTCTTGGGTGCTGGTTGCTATATTTTGTCTGCGTATTTGGAATAAGGTATTTTGTCCAATTATTTGGAATAAGAAGTTAGCTTGAATAATTGTACTAATAATCTTTTCAAACTGGTATTGAATTTAGTCTCTTTGTTGCATTTTTCTTACAGCTGAGAATTCTAGTTTTTCTGCTGATTTGTTACTATATGCTTATAGAATTTATGACTAGAATACAGGCAGTAGATTCAAGGATACATTGTTGTGTTCTTATCTTTCTCTCTCTTTCTGCAGTAAAATACAGGGTCAACTTGCCCGAATAACTATTAGAGCAATAACATTTTCAGTGTATAAAAGTTCTGCCGCTGTATTTCAAAGAATGCTTTCACACCATGATTGATACCCATTTCCACTCAGAATCATCTTTTATATTATAAAGCAATTCTTTCTATCAAGAGTTTCTAACTAGTATATATATATATTCAGTATACATGTATTCAAACTTTTTTGATCAACATTTTACATAAAACATACGTAACCTTGGGTTGTTATTGGTTTGTCTGTGCAATAGTGTCTCCCTGTAATCCGCTAATTTCGGAAGTAATAAAACAATTTTTTGAATCCTCTCACGTAGGCAGTATTTCTTTATGTGAGTTTTCCACCTCAGTATATTACTAGCTGTTTCTTTTTCATGGCCAAATTTGGAATACAAAGCACAGCTTAGGACGAGTTACTTAAAAGATTATCTGCATCTACTACTATACAGTACATTTTTATACTTTGGATGTTCAGCAAGGCACCTTTTCTAAGCTCTATCCTAGATACCCTTAATATAAATGATAATATGAGAGAGAGAGAGAGAGGGAGAGAGAGAGAGAGAGAGGGAGGGAGGGAGGGAGGGACGGAGGGAGTAAAATAAATAAAACATATAAAATCTCAAGTTACCTGGACAGGGGCTTTTCCTTAGTATGTCAGGTATAATCTTCCCCAAAGTAGCAATATATAGTTTAAACATGCATTTGATTATTTTCATTCTCTGTCATATTAAGAAATGCATTTCGATACCGTCTCAAATGGTTCTCCACTGATTTAGCAACAGATGTTTTCTAAGGCAACTGTCTAATTATTCTCTTTATCTGAATATGTAACTACTTTAGTTTAAAAGTGTTTAATTTAATACAAACTTCACTAGCATAAACATTAATTGAAAATGTATAGCTAAATACTTAATCAGTCTTTAACGCATATTTGCTCAAGTCTCAAGCTTTCTTGTAAGATGAAAATAGATTTTTTTCTAATCTATACCTAATATTTCAGTTAATCTAATTTGTTTTAATGATTTAGTAACATATTTATCTACTAGAGAAACCAGAGATTTTAATTATAAACTGGATTCCTGAACAAGACTTCAGTTACTTCAAACACCAAATAGTTATCTGCACATTCCTCTCTGTACTATTTTATAGAGCATGGGCATTTCCTCAGTATTCATAAATTTTAAAAAAAATCTTTCAAAAATGCTTCACCTGTAAAAATAAACCATAGCTCTGAACTATTTGCTACTGTGGGCCTTCCTGAAAAGGAAGACATTTTCTGACGTTATATCACCCAGCTTTAATGAATGCTGAGGAAATATTAGAAGGGTCAATATCAATTCGAATAATCCTTCTGGGTGACATTTGAGAAAAAACGGAAACTGATCTGGCATCTTAATTTGCAAAAATGGTATAATGTGAGGTAAGTGCCATAAGCTGGTCTGATTCTCAAATCACACAAGGTATGTGGCTTGCTTAATACAATGTAGAAGGAACCACAATCGACTGTATTAAAACTATACAACAAAAGCAATGCAGATATTTCTCTGATGTTTTAGCTCTTATTTTTGTGTTAATTTTGCTTTAAGTTTTTAAATTAGAAATAAAATGGATGTTGACTTACCTGAACGTCCCTTCTTGGCATGCTGCTGGAGAATCCCAGCATGGGTTATTCCTCGTCTATTTGCCAGAGACTGAGTGTAGATATTTTAAAACTTTCTTGACCACGCCTCCTCTGCTCGGCTGAGCCTTAGTTTGTTCATGAAGTCATCCAGTGTTTCCAAGAAAATGCCGAAGAGAGCAACCAGAGTCCCAGATCAGAAAGCCGAAAGGGTGGGTTGGATTCTCCAGCAGCGTGCCAAGAAGGATCATTCAGGTAAGTCAACGTCCGTTCTCCAGTGCGCTGCTTGGAGGAAGGGTGTTGGGGGCCAATCCTTTGTCCAGACCTTCTTGTAAGAATTCAAGAATCTCAGGCAACGATGCCGAAGTTGGGTTGATGTGTTCCTTAGAACACCAAAGACAGAACAACCGCCAGGTGGCCTTGTAAATCCGGTTCGTTGATGCACGTTTGGAAGCATATATAGTTTGTATCACCCTCCCTGAGAGATTGTCCTTCCTCAGGAGGATCCTCTCAAGTGCCAGATGTTCAACTGGAGCCATTGAGGCTTCAGATGTGGTACAACCCCCTGGCAGAGATCCTGTCCCAGGGAATCCTCCAGGGATGGGACACCGACAGGCTTACCAGATTGGCGTGCCAGGGGCACCTTGGCCAATGAGGGGCGACCAGCACGACCTCTGCTCCTTCTGCTAATACCTTCCAAATTACCCTCAGGATGAGTCGGAGGGGTGGAAAGGCATCGAGTAGCCCTCAAGGCCAGGGACAGCAGAGAGCATCGCATCCCTTGGCCCCCGGATACAGGAATCATGCAAAGAACCGTGGTAGTTGTGTGTTCATTGGGTGTACAAACAAGTCAAAAATCGGGTGTCCAAACCCCTCTGACAGTTCATGGAAGAGAGTTGGATGGAGACGCCACTCTGACTTATCTATCTAAGTTCTGCTCAACCAATCTGCTTGGATGTTGATTGATCTGGAGATGTGCTCTGCCCTGAGGGAGAAAGTGTTTTTCTCTGCCCAATTCAGCATCTTCTGTCTCATCCATGAGCGGTTTGGACCAAGTGCCCCCTTCACGATTTACATGCGCTTTCATGGTCACATTGTCTGTTAATATTAACACATGTTGGACTGCAATGGCGGACTGAAGTAGCGTAGGGCGAAGTGAACTGCCCACAGCTCTAACCAGTTTATATTGTTTGTTAGATCCGCTGGAGACCATTGGCCTTGGGCCATCTGGGAGAGAAGACGGGCACCCCAGCCAACGAGGCTCACATCTGTTGTAATTATGATGCGCTGGGGCTCCTGGAATAAACATCCACTCCTTATCGCTGAAATCCACCAGCAGAAGGATCGACGGACCTTTGGTAGTAATCGTACCTTGCCCCTGGAGTTGCTGCGACACGTTTTCTGGTATGGTAGCAAGTACCATTGCAACGGCTAGGCATGTAGCCGTGCCCAGAGGACAACTGAAATACATGAGATCTTTTCCCAAGTAACTCAGACAGGAGGATCAGAAGGACTGACCTGAGGGACACTATCTGTGCTACAAGTGTTCTGATGCTGAGTTGACAATCCTGAGACAGGAAGGCTTGGCCACTGACAGAGTCTATCACTGCTCCCCAGTAAAGTATGCGAGTGGTGGGACTCAAGTGGCTTTTCTCCAGGTTTAGGGAAAACCCGTGTTGCTGTAAGGTCCGGACAACAGTATTTAGGTCTACTGTGGCTTGTGTCTGGGAGGATGACAGAATTAATATGTTGTTCAAGTAACATAGTACCAGGGCTCTATCTGGGAGATGCAGCCACTGTCGCTAATAATTTTGTGAAGGACCTGGGGGCCAATGACAGTCTGAATGGCATGGCCCAATATTGAAAATGACGAGTGGTATATGTGAATCACAGGAACCTTCGATGAGATGGCCAAATTGGGACATGAAGGTAAGCCTCTTTGAAGTCGACCGAAGTCAGAAAATCCCTGTCTTATGCATCCGAAGAGCGACCTGAGGGACTGCATTTTGAATCGGTAGTACACAATTAACTTGTTCAATTGCTTGAGATCCAAGATCCCCTTCCAGCCCCCGAAACTTTTTGGCACCAGGAAAAGAATGGAATAAAAACCGATCCGCTGTTGTTCTATGGGCACCGGTTCGATGGCGCAGATTTCCAACAGATGTTGAATCTCTGTGTCCATCAATCTTCTCTTCTCTGGATTTTGGGAAATCGGGCATTGAATGAAGCGGTTGGGAGGGCTAGAGCGGAATTCCAAGGTGAGGCTGAGCCTCACTGTTTGGAGGACCGAAGCATTGGTTGAGGATAATTCCCACTGACATTGAAAATGATGGAGATGTCCACCAATGGGGAAGGTGACCTGGTAGTCACTTGCCTCAACTGAAGGGCCTATTGCCCATTACTCGAAACGGCCACTTGGCCGGAGGTTGGCGTCTACCCCGATCCCAGAAGACAGATCTGTCAGAGGGCTGGTCGAATCCTTGGGAGTAGGACTGGTGGAAGTAGGACCCGTGGGTCTGGTCTCAGTCCGAAAGGGCTGCCTCTGAGAGTAGGGAGAATACCTACAATCTGCCCTCCTGTAAGAGGAAGGCATCACTTTCCGCTTATCCTTATTTTCCACTAATATTTGGTCTAATGCTTCTCCAAAAAGACATGACCCCTTATACAGAGCCGAGGCAACTCTCCACTTTGATTTCATATCCATTCTCCAATGGCATAGCCAAAGAAGACAGCAGGAAGTAACTGCGGAGGCGAAGGCTCAAGAAGCAAATTTTGCAGTATCAAGAGATGCGTCAGCCGAATATTCGATGGTTGTGACCAATTTATTAATGTCTTGGTGCAGCCTTGTATCATCTGGTGGTAACCTCTCCTGCAGTTGGCAAAGCCATATGAGGGAGGCGCAGTTGAAAAAGGAAGCTGATGGAAAAAGGAAGCTGATGCAGTGGCTCTAATGGCCTAGGCAGCCGGATCTTTCTGAAGGAAACCTCAGCTTTTCTATCCTCTTGTCTTCAATCTTTCCCCAGTATCATTGGGAAAGAAGGAAGAAGACGTTAAGTTAGCTACTGGGGTGTCTACTGAAGGAAGCTGAATTAACTCCTCCAAATCTGGTGCTGTATAGTAGATTTTTCTGTCATGACTGCTAGGAGCAACCAGAGCCCCCGGCTGGTTCCACTGCCATTGGATCAGGTCAGTGAAGAGCTTGGGGCAAGGTATAACCTCCTGCTCCATTGTAGGCACCGTGAACAGATTGTCATGTGGATTTGGAGTCCCCAGAGATTGGTCCAAAGATGGACCAGCTAACTCCATGTTAGTTGTCACTTTGGCTTTATGAAGTAATGACTTAAAGATAGAAGGGCAGAAAAGACCTGTAAACGCCAGTCTATTGGGCATCATCCCTTCGTCATCTGAGAACTCTGGGTCTCCTGGTTCTTCATCACCTATCAGAGAGTCTGCACTTTGAATGGAATCGTGATGAGACAGTGATCCTGGCAATTGAGCCATCTGTGCCAGGATCGGGTCTGCCAATTTGATGACATGGATGGAGTTTGACCCCCTGTTAAGGCCTGCCGCAAAACGTTTGGAAATCACCTCAGCAATCACACTTTGAATGTTGAAGGAGATGCCAGAACTTGGACCCTCCCCGGAGCAGAGCCCCGCTCTGTTGGGGTAAAGGTTGCTTCTGGAGCCAACCATCTGATAGGTATTGCAGGTTGCAACCCAGAAGTTATAGTTCCAGGTAGAGGGAAAGGCTGATCCTGGGGACAAACCCCAGGGAGGGATGGTTGTTCCTCAGAGCCCTCTGCTGAGTAAGTTTCCATCTCCTCCTCCATCATTGGAGGTGGAAGGGCAGATGTCTGAGCCAGAAAAAACTGCTTCAGTGATAGAAGCAAGTTGGAGCTCCTTATTCTGGGTTTTTTGTTGAGCCTTATGAAATTCTTTCTCTAAGGCCTTATGGCGCCTTTTAGCGTTCTTGTCTCAAACAGAGGCACCTTTCAAAGGCAAAGGAGTAGAAGGCGTGTTCTTGCCTACAGTGCTCCTAGTAGTGACCTTAGAGCTCTTAAGCTCAGTGGTTTGCTAGCTCTGCCTGCTACCTCGGGGGGGGGGGGCTGTTGACCTGCTCAATATCAGATGATAAACCTGAATCTGCCATTTTGACCCCACTGCCACAGTTTACAGACCAGTCAGGCGTCTTCTGAACAAAGGTAGTCCACAAGGTATGGATGCCAAGAAGCCTGAGCACTGCTCCTTTGGGTTGGCCACGCACTCCGTGCAGATGTTAAATTGCATGAGAACTATGCTAATTCCTACCGCTGCTGCCTGGAGAGTCACCCGCTTGCAAATGCAAAAATGAGGTGCGAATGGAAATTGGCCTTCAGCATCTCCCCGGCTTCCAGTTAGCGGTTCCGCCAAACCATGGATTTAACAGGTGCCTGGATTCAAATTATTGTGACTAGAAGCACGGGAGCGGAGCCCTGACTCCCTTAGCACCATTTCGCTGCAGAATGTAATCCAAGTCGAGCGAGGCAGGCATGAAAATCGTCCTGATATCACTTCCTTGGCTGCCCAGTAAGCGTTAAAGGCGCGAGCATAAAAAAAAAAACCTCTCTGAACGCCCCCCGTGGCACAAGCTGAAAAAAAAATGGTGTGAGATTGTAAATCAACTCTCAAAGCACCCCGTGGGCTCAGCACCCAATTAGGTGTGAGAGCCGAATAGTCTCTCCGCAGTGTGAAGCATCACAATTCCGTTGGAGTTTGCCGCGGCAGACTGGGCAGTGACTCCAGAGCTGCCCTGTAGATTAGGAGCTATAAGGTGATGGCGGTTGTGTCTGCGGACCAGGGAAACCAGCATACACACCGGCGGCAGAAACAAGCAGGAAGCTAAACCCTGCAGTCCGGAGATATCCTGAAGGAACAAAACTCTGGCTGCTGCCCAATATTCCCTAAGGGCGGTGGTAGTCGGCCTGGAGCCCCAGGGACAACCAACACACCACTGGCAGCGGAGGAGAAATTAAGCAGCTGAAACTGTCCGTCAGCAAAAAAACTCCTCAGAGAAATCAACTCTTCAGCTCCTGTTGGAAAATCCAAATTGGTAAGGTACTCTGTCTAAGTGCCAGAGGAATGCTACACATGTCTCTCTAGCTAGACTGAGTGAACAAATTGAGGCTCAGCCGAGCAGAATAGGTGTGATCAAGAAAGTTTTAAAAAATTTACACTCAGTCTCTGGCAAATAGATGAGGAATAACCCATGCATGGATTCTCCAAGCAGCACGCTGGAGAATTCTAAATTTTATCTCGGTCTTGGTCATGGTATTAAATAAGGTAAAGTATTAAATAAACAAGCAAACAAATAATCTGTTGTAGGTAAAAAAGTAAATTTCTGAATCATAAGTTATGTTACAGAATTTATTAAGTTTCAGAAATGCTATACAAATGAAGTCTAAAATAATTTGACAACTCTATTTCATTTACAAGCTGTTTAAACAGAAATAGTATGAAAGGCACAAAACTATAAGTCCCTCCTTAGTCATATTACTTGAAACTGTATTTGTTCTATGTTGGCTCACAAAGTAAAGCAGTTTGTCATTTCTCTAGTCATTATTGTATATTTATTATATACAACTGTTTTCTCCAAACAATAAATAGTATTATTAAGGAGCAAGATGATGGCTGTTTATTTTTAATTTTTTTTTTTAATTCCTTTTCCTTGATATATTAAAATGTGCATAAATGTTCTTGCTTGCCTTTTTAAGGGCCTGTAAATCATACCAAGTATATGATATAACTGCCTCAGTATTTCTGAGCTAGGAATTGCTCCGAGTCTATTAAGTCCTTTTGTTTGGTAATTCATCAAATGTAGGTTTTTTTAAAAAAAAAAGTTTAAATATACTCTTCACTGAGAACCCTGGCTGACACCTGGAAAGCTAATTATAGTATGATGCCTTAGAATATACATAAGATTTTCTCCTTACTGAATGTCACTGGAATAGTATTAGCACTAGAAGCAAATGTCTATTCAGTAGAAATAGTAAATGGAAAAAATAAAATAAAAGATAGACTCTGAATTCTTAAAACCTCCTGTTAAAATTCTCACTGGATTCCTATAACAGCTGCAAGCTAAAAGACATTAAGAAAAACAAACTTCAGTACTTTTCTCAGCACCAGAAATAATGAGTCCTGGTAAACAAGAAATCATTAGCATCTTATCTTTCCTTTCATTGCCATATATTGCAAACACATTTGTAGACCTTAAGGATGCTTACACATATATTATTACAGATACTTTTGGAACAACAGCTGATTAAGAGCAGAAAATCATGTCCTGTCATTTTCAAATATTCAAATGATGTATTTTATGTACTAAAGTTTCTTAAACTAATTCGTGAACCACTTGAGAGTTCAGGTAGTCTACTGCCTTAAGATGGAAATAAAATGTCCCTGATATAGTAGATTCTTTTGATGTTTCTACAAGAGATACTGTTCTTCTGAATCAGCATGTATCTGTAGTATCTACCCAGTAGCTTTTCCTAACAAAGCAAACATTGTTCTCTGTTCTCTCCTGCATTAAAAAAAACTTGAAGGATTTACCAATGTTATCAGAAACATGAGGGGGTTGTATCTTGCTTGCAAAATATGGGCATTTGCATTTTTGAAACAAAATACAAAGTAGTGGAGCTTTAGTTTAATTTAGCAATACAAATGGAACCTACTGTTATGTCTTCTAAATATCTATTCACATTTTTCCTGGCAAATATTTTAGTACCATGAAATATGTGAAAGGATAACTATACATTTTATTCTCTTTCTATGCTTCTTTTGTGCTTCCCTTGTACAGTAGGGTTGCATGACTGATTAGATTCCTCTTATTCTCTCATACATTCTTTTAAAACTCAAAGGATTAAAAACACAGTGTTTTTAAAATACTTCTGTGACCATCTAAAGTGCTTTTGAAAACTCCCTCAATAGGTGCCATTACTGTTCTGCATTACAGCTGAGATTATTTTTAAATATGTTTTTCATTAGAAAATATATTTATAATGTCTTACATATGTTACAGAATATGTTATTTTTATATACACTAATTTATAATATACCCTTTTTATATTTTAAATAAGTATGATCTTTTCCACTTTTGAATTAAATTATTGGATAGACAAAAGACTTAACTTAAACCTTTATAACAATCTTCTAAAGCAGGGGTTTCAAACTGGTGGCCTGCGGGCTGGATGCATCATGCTCAGGCCATGTCCACCCTGGCTCCACAAAGGCAAAAAACACCACAATATGTCATGTGATACAATAGAGTTTGACATCCGTGTTCTAAAGTAAAGAAATGATTAAGAAGACTGCCTTTAAGTTGGAAACCAGTAAATACAAGTATTAGTTCTATGGTTTCAGGATTCCAGTAACCTTATATACTTCTCAGAGTTATGGAAACATTCATATTTCCTTGACTTATGATCACAATAGGGCCCACAAAATTTGTCGTGAAACATGGCTATGTGTTAAATGTGAATCACCATGGTCATTAAGCGAAACATATGATCATGACATGTGATGTTCTCTGTTAGCTTCCCCATTGACTTTGCCTGTCAGAAGCCCACTGAGAATATCATAAATAGTGATCACATGACTGCGGGACACTGGCTGTCATAAAGGTGGGAGAGTTGCCAAGCACCTGAATCATTATCACATGACTGTGGGGACACTGCAACTGTTGTAAGTAGTTCCGAGTTATTTTTTTCGGAGCCTTCATAACTTTGAACAGTGACAAACAAATGGTTGCAAGTTGAAGACTACCTACAAACATTTTTTTGTAGTAACTACCAAATTCTCTATGGCTTATTATAAAGACCTAAAAAAAGAGTTAAAATCAAAATGAAATCCATTAACAATTAGAAACCTGTTCAACTTGTGTTATTAATATGTTTACATACTATTAGAATTCTTGTTTTTATAAATGTTAACGGGTAACATGGTGCACCAGGGGGCAAAAGCTTTTCAACCAAGGTACCTCAAATAGGCTAACTTAATAGAATGCATCTAAAATCCAGGTCCCATGCCTTCTATGGAATTGAAAATTAGCAAATTTTATAAAACACTAGCTGGATACCCGTGCTTAGCTACGAAACTATGTGATCGGGCTTGATAAATTGACACTTACAGCTTGAAAATTAATGAGTAGCTACGATTGGCCTCTCCTCTCCCCTCCTCTCCCTCAGCCTTGCCCCACAGACCTCTATCCTATCCTATTCCCTCTCCTTCAGCCTTGCCCCACAGAAGCCTGCCCTATGTGTTTTGCATTTGAAACAGATTTCTTTTCGGGTGGGGAGGGGGAGTAGAACTCCTTAGCATCAGAATGTGGAACAGATTTCTTTTCAGATGGAGAGGGGGAGTAGAACTCCTTAGCACAGAGGGCTCTTTGGAAAGTGAAACTATTTGCTGTGTGAGCAAGAAGGAGACAGGAAGGAGCCTGGCCATGGCTTAGCTGAAGTGTTTTGAATTAAAGTTGCTTCCTGCTGTGAAAGTGAAACTGAAAGTGAAACTCCTCTCCTCTGCTTGTGTTTTTGCATTTGGAAGAGATTTCTTTTCAGATGGGGAGGGGGAGAAGAACTCCTTAGCATCAGAGCCAGTGGTGGGTTGCTACGAGTTTGCCCCGCCTCGGGTGAACCGGTAGCGGCAGGAGACTCCCCCCACCTGCGCGGATGTCTTTGTGCATGTGCAGAAGCGTCATACACGTGCAAACAGGGAGCAACTAGATTTGTACTGATCAGAGCGTATTAATCATAATATAGGAAATACTAATTTTCTGATGGTCATTTTGAAAAATCCTTTCTTAGTGAGCACCTAGAAGCCAAGAGGAACATACATGGCAAATTTCAAGTTTGTAGGCTTTACGGTTCTGGAGATTTCGTGATTAAGGTGTGAGTGGTTTTCGCTTTTATATAGATTTTATGACATAAAAATTATCACAAAGCATTTTATGACATAATACAAAATGTTATAAAATATTTTCTGTGGTCAACTCCTGATGTTTGACTGTGCTATATAGTTTAAAAGGGATTACTTTCAAGGCAGATACATCTCTGAATATCTCCATGAATTTTAAAGTACATTAGAAATTCTGTCCTTATTGCAGGCATTGAGGAATCTGGTAAGGAAATCTCTGAAATGATGACTCATTGGGTCATCAATACAAGAATCATATTGTAGAGATACTGTAGCTAAAGAAATGAGAGTGAGTTTATGATTCCTTTAGAAAAATCCATAATACTACAATAATTGAGAATACAATGTGATCTTTTAGAAACAGGATCAATATTCCCACTTTTGAAAGTCAGAGTCTGAAATTCAAGCTCCTTATGTTTCCAGTGACTTTTAGTTTCTGATAGCTTGCAGATATCAACATCTTCAAAGGTTGCTTATCTTTCTGATGGAGACTTGTAGAGATAGAATTATTTTTCATCAGCCATTACCTTTGCAAAGTTTTTTCCTCCCAAGACATGCTGTTTCTTAGCTTCTCTAGCACATCTTTTCTGTTTCCCTACATGTTAAACTGGGTTTTGAAAAATATACATGCATCATAAACTGCAGTGTTAGCTAGCCTGATCAAGCTGCTACAATATTTCAGCTGAAAGCCTTATTTGTATTGAGTGATAAATCTAAGGATTGTTGGTTAGACTACTCAAACAAGATAATTGTACATCCCATTAATGTTAAGAAAGGATCAGTATTTCATCTTCAAATAACTGTAACTCAAATTTCACATGTAAAAGAGCACTAAATGATAAATTACTGATTGTTAAAACTGAGCTCTCAACTCCAAAACATTGCAAGTAATCTGAAAAGAAGGCTCCATGTTCTTATTTCTCAGCAAGTTATCCTAAGGTATATTAGTTTATAATTGTGTCCCCCAGATATATATGAGATGGTTGAGATTTATTTATAATGCCAACAAATATGTTTCTTTTTCAACATTTGTATTAATTACACAATTTTACTAGCTATTTTGGCTGTCCTAGAGCAGGGGTCTGCAAACTTGGTTCTTTTAAGTCTTGTGGATTTCAACTCCCGGAGTTCCTCAGCCAGCCAAGTTTGCAGACCTCTGTCCTAGAGGAAAACTGTCTTTTCTACTACCAATCATATTGTCTGTCTGCGTTTTGAGCCAGATATGGGAAAAGGTATAATTTGATACATTAAAAGCAAGTAATTATATATGTACATCGCCATACTTATCCTCCATTTTGTCAGAAAATTATAGAGAAACTAATGTAAATATAACTACATAAGAATGGTCATTGCTTGTGTAAACATTCACAAAAATATAGAAGAGTTTGTTTAGTAAGACATGCATTTTCTTGCTTTGCAAAAATGTACAACAATATTAACTATGTAGAATCTTCCAGTGATTCTTACAACAAATCGTTCTGGACACAATTCCTATGTGCAGTTAGTTTTTATTCAATAAAAGAAAAATCATATCAAAGAAAATATGAAAAAGAACCCGTTATCAATGTCCAAAGTGAGGCAAATATACCCTAAACCAGGGGTGAAATGCTCCCGGTTTGGACCGGATCACTTGATCTGGTAGGGAAGGCAGCGAATGGTTCGGAGAACCAGTAGCAAAAATCCCTGAGCCCCTGCCCCGCCCGTGCCCAGCTGAGCCGCGCAATCATCAGAGGGTGGGGGTTTTTTTTACTTTTAAAAGCATTTTTTCTTCGGCCGAAAAAATGCTTTTAAAAGTTAAAAAAAAGCCTCTGATGATCGCGCGGCTCTTCTGGCATTGTCAGAACCCTTTAGAAGCATAGAAAAAAATGCTTCTAAAGGGTTCTGGCAATCCCAGCTGAGTAGTCTGATCTTTGGCCGAAGAGGTTGTAGAAAAAATGCTTTTAAAAGTAAAAAAAAAAAAATTGGCCATGCCCACCCAGTCACATTACCCCCCCCACCAAGCCACGCCCACAGAACCAGTAGTAACAAATTTTACATTTCACCCATGCCCTAAACCCTAATGTCAATGTATTTGCTCCTCACCAAGGAAAGATACTCAGAACAAGTGTTGTTTTGAATCTGCAAGTTAATGTGTAACAGTATCCATATAAAAGTATGTGTCTTTGAATGATTGATGCAAGATGGCCCACTCAACAATAATAAGCTGAGATCACCTCAACATTTTCAAGGAATGTAATAATATTCTGTAATACATAACATTAATATTGATTCCAAAATGGAGTTGATAGTTGACTCTAAAAGGCAGAAATTATCTATTACTTTAATATCTTCATTATAAGGCTAGCTCCTGTTCCAGTTTGTCTTTTTTAATATTCCATCTGAGCCCTGTTTTTTCACTGTGCTTCTTGACTTTAATTATCCAAGCTTGGAGACTAACAATATTTTCATAATCTCAAAATGTATTTTGTATAGATATCATTCTTAATATAGGTCTACAAGAATGTTGAGAGAAAAAGAGATCTACATTGAAAGAATTCATAAGGAGCAGCATTGGTCCTACCTGATACGATCCTTCTCGTTGCGTGGAGGCAGCATTCAGAAATGGGTTGTCCTTGTCTGTGAAATTAGACAGAGTCTGTCAAAGCTGCGAGGACACGCCTTCTACCAATGGTCTCCAGCTTTTGAAGATGAAGGGACAGACTCGACATAATCAGCTCCAATGTGATCCAATGTGGACCTAGGGCCAGCCCTATTCTAGGGTGGGGCTGGATGCTGCCTCCACGCAATAAGAAGGATCTTATCAGGTAAGACCAACACTCCTTCTCCATTGCAGTGGAGGCAGCATCCAGAAATGGGACATTCCAAAGTGGTCATGTCCTCACAGGTGGGCCGCAGGCTGGTCCGAGGTCCCCTCATCCGCATGCACTCTCTGTAGGAGAGTTGTCCAGTTTGTAATGCTTGATAAAAGGAGACGATGAAGACCAAGTAGCCGCACGGCAAACCTCTTCCAGAGAAGCTTGCGTTGCCCACGCTGCACTTGTGGCTGCATTCCTCATGGAGTATGCTGTAATACTCTTGGGCAATGGAATGGCCTTTATCTTGTATGCTTTGGTGACATACGCCCTAATCCAGTGGCCCAGGGTCGATGGAGTGACCTTAGTCCTTAATGTTGTGGGCAGGAATATACAAAGAGCGACTCAGTCCTCCGAAAGGAGGAAGTTCATTTAACTAACTAAATCCGGTGTGCCCGTCTCACATCTAGTGTGTGCCACTTCCGTTCCAGTGAATGCACTGGATTGGGACAGAAATCAAACAAGACAAGTTATTGGGCCCTATGGAACCACGTATTAACTTTCAGTATGAAAGAAGAGTTCAAATGTAAAACCACCCGGCTAGGGTGGAACACAGAGAGGTCTGGTCGGATGGAAAGCACTGCCAACTCCGATATCCACCTGCCCAATGTTACGGCCACCAGGAATGCCACCTTGCAGGTCAGGAAGTGCAATGTGGTCTCTCTCAGTGGCTCAAATGGGACCTCGGTCAGTGCCTGTATTACCTAAGGTGAGGTCCTAAGTCAGATAACAGTGAACCACTGGAGGCCATAGGTTTGTTGTGCCACTGATGAACCTGCGGACAGCTGGATGCTGAGTCAGGGACTCAACCCCCCCCCCTCAAGTAAGAACCTATGACAAGGCAGCCACTTGGCGACGGACCGTGTTTGACGAGAGACCCATGTCAAGCCCTGCCTGAAGAAAATCCAGTATCTGTGGCACTGACACCGAAGCCGGGTCAAAACGTGCCCTGGAGTACCAAGCGCAAAAGGCCTTCCAGGTGGCATAATAGATTCTGTTCGTGGAAGGCTTCCTGGAGGCTTGAATGGTGGCAATTACCTTGGAAGAGTAATTGTCCCAGCTCAGAGTGCTCTTGTTGTGACCCAGGTTCCTGGACCCGGACTCCTGGACTCGGATGATTCAGAAAGTGAGGGAGAAGACCTGGCAAGCCCTGCTTCTCTTGAGCCCTCTCCCTCCCTGGCACCCACTCAAAGGCAGGAGGAGGGGCCGGCAAGGCCTGATTCTCTGGAGCCTTCTTCTGATTTGGCAACGCCCCAAGAACAGTTTTGGAGTGAGGCAAGACTGCGCAGATGTGATCGGCGCGCGCAGCAGAAGCAGCGTTGGGATAAAGCCAAGTAATGATTGTCATGCAGTGACATCTGCAGAGACTATAAATAGGAGGCGGGACTTCCTGGTTTTTTGTCTTGGACAAAGCAATGAATTTGCCCGGACAAACTGTATCAATGGAGGGAAGAATATATTCGTGAGTAATTCTGGCCTTATCTATAATTTCCTCGTTATCTCCAGAAACTTGGCAGGCCCGTGGGTAGACGTGGCCAGGACATCTATCTATGTAAATAAAAGGAGAAAAGGAGGCCTCTGACTGACTCTTTGCTGGGAGTATTGGGGGGACGGAAACAGAACAGCTCTGCTCAAACATCAGGTGGTCAACTGGAGCCACTGTGGGCCCCCTGGCTGAAGGAGAGTCTGTCCAGCAGTATCCGCTAAGGGCTGGCCACCGAAAGGGTGACTAAGTCGGCAAACCATGGTCGCCATGGCCAGTGTGGGGCCAGAGCAAGACCTCTGCCCATTCTTGCAGAATTTTTCGTATTACCTTCGGGATGAGGGGAAGAGAGAAAAATGCATACAATAACTCTTGCGGCCAAGTGCTACGAAACACATCGACCTCTTCCGCCCCAGGAACTGCAAACCTTGCAAAAAATCTTGTCAGCTGGGCGTTGTCCAGAGCAGCAAAGAGGTCCATAGCAGCCCGTCCAAAGCACTTTGTCAGCTCCTGAAATAAAATTTGGAGGCAGGCACCACTCTGCATGATCAGTCGTGGCCCTGATGAGCCACTCTGCCTGCACATTGAAGGTCCCTGCAATATGTTCCACCCTCAGGGCCAGATGTAGCTTCTCTGCCCAAAGACAGTCTTTCCACTTCTTTCATAAGGGACCTTGATTAGGTAACCCCTTACCTATTAATATGTGCCTTAGTGGCCACGTTATATGTCTGAATCAGCACATGCCTACTGGCCACGATATCTTGGAACTGCTGTAGAGCCAGATGGACTGCTCTGAGTTCCAGCCAGTTAATATTGTGGGCCAGATCTGCCTGTGGCCACTGGCCCTGGGCCATTCTTAGGACCCAGGTACTTACGAGACCGCCTGCTGTTACCCTTTGCCTCCCACCGACCCGTACACTCTCACAGAGAGGGTCTCCTCAGGGTGCCGTCCACCAAACAGTGTCGGCTGGCGGCCCCCAGGAGTAGGGCCTTCTCTGTGGGGGCAGTGACGCTCTGGAACGAACTTCCCCCTGGCCTACGTCAAGTGCCTGATCTTCGGACCTTCCGTCGTGCGCTCAAAACACACTTATTCATTCAAGCGGGACTGGCATAATAATGTTGAATTTTAATTTGGGGTTTTGTTAATATTTAAAAATTTTAAATCTAAATTTTAATTATCAGCCTTTTAGAATCTGCTATGTTTTAAATGTTGTTTTAATTGTATATATCTTGTTTTATATTTTTGGCTGTACACCACCCTGAGTCCTTTGGGAGAAGGGCGGTATAAAAATTTAATTAATAATAATAATAATAATAATAATAATAATAATAATAATAATAATAATAATAATAATAATAATAATAATAATAATAATAATAATTCTGGAGATGCACTCCCCACCCAAAAAGGCTGTCATCTGTCATTACTGTTAGTGGTTCCGGAGCCTTGACAAGGCAACCCAAGCAATTGCCTCGGAACCCCACCATACTAGGGAACGGATTACGTCTTGTGTAAGCCTAACCGTGGACTGTAAAGTGCTCCTGCCTGTTCTCTGATGGGAGAGAAGGAACCATTGTGTCCTGGCATGTAAATGTGCCCAAGTACAATTGAAATGCAGGACACCATCTTCCCGAGGAGTTGCGAAAGTGTTGACACAGGTACATGCGGGTCCCTCTGGATCCAGCATACCAGTCCCCTCATAATCGCCTGTCGCTCCTAAGATAGAAACACTTTGTACGCCATGGTATCGCTCTCCACCCCCAAATGTAGCAATCAGGTAGTCAGAGTCAAATGACTCTTGCTGATATTATTTGAAAATCTGTGATTCTGAAGTACCTGAATGGTGATTCGCAGATCCCTATGTGCCTGGGATTCAGAGGTAGACTGAATTAGTATATTGTCCAGATAAAACTGGACATCAGGAGAACAGCCCTGAGGTGTACCGCCAAGGTAGCTAGCAATTTGGTGAATGCTCGGGGCACTGACAACAGGCCAAAGGGCAAGGCCCTATACTGATAATGCCATGCTTTGCAACAGAAATGAAGATACTGCCTATGGATATGAAAAATGGAGACATGAAGTTAAGCCTCAGTGAGGTCAATTGAAGTGAGGAAGTCGCCGTCCCTGACGCTGTCCAAAATGGACTGCAGCGAATGCATCTTAAACCGCTTGTACATAATGCAGGAGTTCAGTCTTTTGAGGTCCAGAATTGCCCTGTACCTCCCCGAGGCTTTTGGGATGACAAAGAGGATGGAATAAAACTCCATCCCGCATTGGTCCTCTGGAACTGGTTGGATTGCTTGGATATTCAAAAGATGCTTGATGCTGATCCCTGAGACAGGGCAGCTAATGAAAAACCTCGGGGGTGTGGAGAGGAATTCTAAGGAGAGGCCCGACCAGACCCTATCCAGGACCCACGCATACATAGTAACGCTCTCCCATTGCCCGGCAAACAACACCAGGTGTCCCCCAATGGGAGAGCCACTGCTGGAATTATCATTGGTGTCTGAAAGTGTTGTGCCTCACCCGCCCCCCTCTCCGCAGCCGGGCCCTCCCATCTCCTGCTATCTCAGCCAGAGACTAATAATGAAGACAAATGACCTGGCATGCCTCCAGCCCCCAGTCCTGGCACCATGCCCGGACAGACTGAGCAAGACGAATGGCCTGGCATGCCTCCAGCCCCCAGTCCTGGCACCATGCCCGGACAGACTGAGCAAATAAACCTCCCCCCCACAGAGTGTGAGCATGAAGCCAGTCACGAGCTAGAATTGCCGGCAGCTGGAGGGTGGACAGATCCCCGCTTCCGGAGAATGGAGAGGCGACGTCAGCAAAAGGAAGGGAGGGGCAGGCCTGGATAAGTGCTGAGTCATGGAGCCACACCCCATGGCCTATATAAAGGATCTGCTTTCTGGCATTCCTTGAGTCAGGCAAAGTCTAATCTGATTGCTGAAGTCACACCTTGGATTCCTGCCTGCCCTGAGAACTCTGACAGGACTTTGGCAAAGCTGCAGAGACTTCGTGGCCACACTTGAGACAGACTTTCCAGACCCGGCCGTCAGAAAAGGAGTGGGACACGACAGAAAGGACAGTTTCCTCCCCTTCAAAAGGGCCGTTTGGAGGGGAATGTCTATACCATCCCGCCCTATCTGGCTGTTGTTCCTATCTGTGCTGGAAAGGGTGTTGCAGGTGAGATGGCCCAAATCTGCTTTCTGAGCCTGGGAAGGCCTGGCGATGGAAGTAAGGTGATGGGTGGAAATTTGCCGGCTGTGAAAAAGATGGAAGGCCCTTACGTTTGTCGCATGTCTCCACCAGCAGCAGGTCCAGGGAGTCTCCGAAAAGCCTCTCTCCAGAGAATGGAGCGGAGGCCAATCCCCACTTGCACTTGGCTTCCAACTGCTACTGGCAGAGCCACAAGAGTCGCCTGGAAGTCACATTTAAGGCAATGGTCTTTGACGCAAACCTTCCGGCATTCAGTGTCGCATCTGTAGAGAACTCCAAAGCTGCCTGTAATTTATTCAAGTCTTGGTGGGACCTGGTATCATCTATCGGGATGCGCTCCTGAAACTATTTTAGCCAAAGTAGAGTGGCCCTATTAAAAAATGCCACCGCTGTGGAGGCCTTAACGGCCCAGGAGGCAGCCTGGTGAGTCTTTGTCAGAGAGTACTCCACCCTTCTGTCCTCCGGGCATAGGGCCTCCTCTGGGGCATCCAGACTTACAGCCACGAAAGCCAATGAGGCTACTGGGCCGTCCATGATAGGCACCTGAAGTGCCTTTGACAAGTCAGGCCCTATACTGTAGAACCGTTTATCCAGTGAGTCTGGATTAGGTCCAACTGCTGGAGCGGTCCACTGCTTTTGCACAATGTATAAAAATAGGTGTGGGGAGGGCACCACCTCAATTTCCACAGTAGGTTCCAAAAATATGGAACTCGCATTATCAGAGGGACCTGGCACATGTTTCAGTAGACCCTAGGTTAGTGGACTTTTTGGCTTTAAATAGTAAAGATTTAAATAAAGCAGGTTTGAAAAGTCCTACAAAGGCAGGCTGTTCAGGCAACATGTCTTCATCCTCCGACAAATCCACCTCCCTGCCCGCTTCTTCCTCTGACACTGAAGAGTGATGTGAGGATGTAGGGGAGTAAGAGCCATGCACTGGATAAGGTGACCCAGAGGTCTGAGACTCAGGGAGCAGGCTGGGAGGCAAGGGACGGTCAGATCTGAAAGAAGTAGCCTTTTCACTGTACTGCAAGCCAGCTGCTATACCTCTCTGGATGGCTGCTGAAATCAAGTCCCCCATGCTGGCAGAGCTCTGATCTCTGCCCTCTTCCCCTGAACGTAGGCCAGCAGCCGTCGGTGTGAAGGTTGCCTCTATGCCAGATTGGTGCCAGGAAGCAGTCCTATGACTGGCTTCTGGCATTAAATGAAACAAAGGCTCGCTGTTGCTGGGCAGATTTACAGCAGGCAGATCTCTGTTGCCAGGTAGACTAACTGAAGCCTGCTCACCAGTGCCATCTGGCTGGCTTTCAAATTGAACCTGCAGCTCCAACAGCTGCAAGGCAAAGAGGCGGGAAGTTGCCTCGCTGTCAGTGACCATCTGAGGGAATTCTCTGAAACGGTCAGTTTTCTTCAAGGCTTTTTTGATCTGTCAATCAATAGCCTTCTGCCTCCTCACTGCGTCTTTTTCAGCTGCCTTAGAAGCCTTCTTGGAGGCTCTGTGGTGCTTTGCCCCTTTCCCAGGGTCTCTCTTGCCCACGGGTCTCTGTCCAGAGTGACCCTCCATCTCGCTAGTCTCTGGGGCCAAGAGAGTCGAATCCACAGCAACAGAAGCGGTTTCTGCTTCAAAGGAGGGACTCAGGGCATTTACGGCCATTTTAAAGCCACACATGCACACTCGAACCAGGCTCCGCTGCTAACGGGCAAGGCAGTAAACCACCACTGAAATTTGTATGTCCGAGAACTGGGCAAGGACAAGAGTGCCTTCTGGGCCCTTGGGCCAAGGCAGGGCTATGGATGGCCATCCAGCGTTAAAGGTTCTTCCCGGCGATCCGGGACTAACCTGGCAGCTGGCACTCCCTCGGCTGCTAAAGGCAACTGCTCAGCAAGCTGGTCAGACTGAGCACTGCTGAATCACGCAGCCCAAGATTCAGTGGCAGGAACCTCCTACCTTGCCCGCTGCCCTTTCAAAGGCACCTCCAGGTGCTCTATTTTGCCATAGCACAGCCTTCAGCAGGGTCGGCCTCAAGCCCTTCATGCCATCCACCGCTCAACCAGCCAAGTCTGGGAGCCAGTCACAAGCCAAAATGTGTATTGAGAAGATGTTGATTGCAATGAAGAAAGTATCCAGAAATAGGTTGAAAGGAGCAAGAAAAGCTATGACTGTCTTGACCAAGACTGAGTCAAAAGCTGGAGACAATTGGTAGAAGGCGTGTCCTCACAGTTTTGACAGACTCAGTCTAATTGGCTGACAGACAAGGACAACCCATTTCTGGATGCTGCCTCCACTGCAATGGAGAATAAACAGCTATTAATAGATGGGTTTATATAGGGAAATTTAATTTCTAAACAAATAATATTTCAAGCATTCACTAGCTTTCATAAAAGGAGAAGAGCTTCATAAGCAATGGGCCATGGAAGATCACATTTTTCTGCCAGGCCCTAAAGAACATGACTGAGTCCTGCTTCAACTGAAATGGAAGAGCTTGCTTAGTATGTTATAAAATTTGTTTGGAGGCAAGCCAGGGTCAGCACTAAATGAAAAGGTAGTGAGCTGGAGCATGATTGAAGCATAGGAAGTTCCTCCAGAACTCTTTCCCAAAATACTAAACAGGGTCAAGAGTACAATGTCCATCTCTTGTCCTCACCCTTCCCGAACTTCAGTAAGGTGAACAGATTCTAAATATTATAACTTGTACAATGAATCATATCCTTATATTGAAGACAAAGCTTCAGCCAATTTTTTAAATCAAATTTATAAGTTTCTAATCAAAAAGGTCACTGCCCAATGGATTTTAACAAGTTGTTTCTTCCATATGACTGGCATCTCCTTTCCAGTATTAAGCATGGTGGGCTGGTTGTATTAATGGCTGCTGCTTTGTAAAATTAGTCCAGCCATTTGGAAACTATTCAAAAAAGTTATATACATAAGTTCAGAAAGTATTCAGGTGACTTGGCATTGGGCCCTATCACTCATCTTGCAAGTTGCAATGTGAATAAGACGGTAAGAAACACAACTGAATTTTATAAATAGATTCTTTTTGCTGAACAAGCTGCTTGTGTAATGAAACCATCCAAGTCTTCGCACAGCTGCAAACTATTTAGACCATTATAGTTCATGTTACACATTACAGTGTGTATTCTGCACAAGACTGAAGGCAAATACAAGGCCCATCTGCTATCTCAATTAGGAATGAGAATTAGATATCTATAGAAACAAACAAGTATTTATGAGGATGACATAGAGTAAATATCTTTCAGAATAGGAAGAAATACTGCAACTCTTAATTTTCTTTGATGCAATCTAACTGTTGTGAAAATTGATTAATAAAGACTGATTGAAAGATAATTAATTTAAAAAGAAGATAAAAATAATGATACTCTGTTCTGCAATGTTAATGCAAGATGATCCCCAATTGGAAAATCTGCAGCCATCTTATGGAAAAAAATCAGCTCAGATATATTGTTGATTTAAGAATTTTGTAGGAATTAAGGCAAACCATTACCACAGCATAGGTCTTTAAATAGGGACTTTACTCAGTTCTGTGGTGCTTCAGAATTAAAGGGAATAATATGGTTTGGAGCACATGCAAACAGGTATTACATGTGTATGCACAATTCTTTAGTAAACTTATCTTGTCCTGGGATCATGTTGCACCTTTGAAGGGCACCCATCCCAGCAACAGACAAAGTTGCTTTAAGGAGTTGCCAACAAAGATTATGTGAAAGCACCATTTCTTCTTCAGTTCCAAAAGGTCGCAGCTTTTTAATCTTTATCACATTTAGAACTTTCAGTACTTTATCTTGCCAAGAGTTAAGCAAATAGAGCATAAGCATGAGCAATTGTAGTATTAGCAGAGCAGAATAACCTATGTGAGCCATCTCCAAGTTGGTAATCTTTAAATATAGTGGGATTTCAATTCCCATAATTTTCAACTAGTATGTTCTGCCCTTAATATTTCTGGAGAATATGGAATTGGGCAACAACTATAATTTTATCAGAGTATAATCTATTTGGGATTATAAGAAACAGAGAGTGTCACTGCATCTTCTCTGACTGAATTATACAAAGGATTCTCTGCAGAGCTAAAATGATAGAGGACAATTTCACCATTTTGCCTTCTGGTAAAAGTGTTTTATCATAACAGCCGTTTTAAGAAACTGTTCATAAAATGAGGTCAGGATTCAAAATTAATCAGCCATAACTTTGTTTAGCTTCCAAACCAAGACTCAGCCAGGTACTGTCAGGTACAAAACTTACATTAGATTTAATTATGTTGAACAAGTGACATTGCTGTTTGTGCCCTGCAGATTCTTACTGGGTCTGCACCTAATTTCTTTCTGGAATTCCAGACTCCTTGTACATAAAACAACAAAAATTAAACAATAGCCTCCAATCATCTCTGATCTAGGCTTTATTTTCCAAATATTCATTTTTCCTTCTAATTTCACTGAAGAGAAAAAAAGATCAAACTAAACAACATCCGCTATAACATGAAGAACTGTTTTGAGTACATTTTTCCTTTCTTTATTGCTGACACTATGTTTGGGCACAGTCTGGGTTTATATCTGTTTCATATTCTCAATATGGACTTCCAATACAATTCTTAAAATCTTCATTAACTTTAAATTTATTGTACCATAGAAAACCATGCCATCCAAACTTTATACCATGTTCTTCTAATTCTAAAATTTTCTTATTTCACAGCAAAACCCACTTTTACCTAGACTTAGCAGCAGGCTTTAATATACAATTTTAAATCAAGGAGTCCCAATTCTCCTCATTCCTTTGTATCTTGAAGTATTTTATATTTAGCTCTTGGCGTTTTTTTTCCTCTTGGCATACAAACAGATATATCTTTGTATCATTGTTTAAATGGTATATATCACTTGTCATAATAAGTATTGTTTGAAACTGTTGGAAGAAATATCCATCTGGGTTCAGTTCCAAGTGGGGACAAAGACACTGGAAACATGGAGGCTGCTTGGAAAGATGGTTTAATGGTGGCCAGGATCACATGGCTTGAGATCCTGAACAGAAAAGGGCTGAGATCCTGTGTGCTCCCTGGTTTTATGCTTTTTCTGAGCTTTGAACTTTCTGGGGCACAGGAAGAGTATCCTGATTGGTTGTCAGACTCCCAGGGGGTGGGAGTCTTAGCTAGCCTTGTAGGTTGTCCCTCAAGCTTGCCTGAGCCTTGCCATGTGGTGAGTTTCTGTTTTATTGTGTTGCAAATGACGGTCATTGACAAAGGTGGGGGGATTGAGTGAGCTTGGCTGAAGCCTTAATTGCCCATTGACAAAGGGGAGTCAGGAAGCTGCTTTGTCTTTAAAACATGTTTCTCCATTTCTCATCCAGGAAATATATTCTGCTTTTAAATATTCCTAGAATATTTCATTCTTCTAGGAGGGGGGTGGGTGCTAAATTCCTACAATCCCTACTTTTTTTTTTTTTTTCAAAACATGAGTTTTGAAACATGCTCTTGGCAAAAATTAAAATTGATCAAATCAATGGGTGCTTTTAATTTTCCTGATGCAAAGGAAGCCATTGATAGAGACAACAGAAAAAAGATTCCTTCAGTGGCTCCCAAAAGCTTTCAACCATGAAGGTCTAGCAGCCAGGGGAAAAGTTCTGGTAAGAATTTTACAGTATCCAATTTTCTATGCCAATTAATTTCAGCTGCTAGATATCACTTTCTGAGAGCTTCCAGTCAGGTTTCAAGCAAGCACACATCCCAAAATTTTCACAGCCATGGTTTTCCTTTAAATTACAGGCTGCCCATTTCCAAGGGTTGGTTACTGAACCTGTCCTAGCTCTTACTTTAGTCTATCCAAGATTTTTTTTTCCAGTCCAAATTGAGGTTAATCAGTGTGCAATCCAGGCTTTTTCCTTTCTTTCTTTCTTTCTTTCTTTCTTTTCTTTTTTTAAATTATACACAATGAGCCCTGGGACTTCTACTCATGAGACCACCAGTGCAACATATCTTGCTTTACTGGGCAACTGGGCAGCATCATTTGTGAGTCATAGTCAGGGCTTGGGTTTTGGATATCACTTTTTCTGCTATCTCTTCAAGAGAGGAATTGCCTGAGGGGGATGCCCCTCCCCCATGGAATTAGCAGGGAGATCTGACTTCTTGGGCTTTTAGTGCCACAGAGCAAAATCAACCTAGGGGAAGCCTTGTGTGGAGGTAAGTGAAGGGAATAGTTTCAGTATAATTCTGAATGGTCTCTCCCTCTGTGTGTGCCTGTGTATGCAGCTACTTTTACAATTCAGGCAATACAAACATTTTGGACATATTTCCCTACCATTAGACAGAAATCTCAGGTGTTCAGAACTTGTGATAGCTACTTTCAAATACAATCCTTACATGAATACTTTAGACTGATTACAATGTAAATGAGACAAGACAGAAAACCTTACAATGAATTTCCCACCTCCCCCATAGTCTTTCCAGCTGTCTTCTGGGAATTGAAAAGAGTCTTTTAGTTTTTACTTGTATATCTCAGGGTCCTTTCTTTCATGTCTGCTGGGTAACATGCTTGGTGATAAGGCTGGTTAGTCAGGCTTGGAAGGTCTGCTCCACTCTGATTGCTGTGATGACTTTCAGTGGGGGCTGGATTCAAACTCAATTCCTGGCTCCAACAAATGGAAGGTCTCCTCTGGGGGCAGCATCTGGAACCATGTGCTCTGCTTCCACAGTTGCAGAGTCATCTTTTCAGGGCTGAAAGACATTAGAATAGGATCTCCTCCCCACTTTTGTGGGTAATCTTCTCAGGAAAGGCATTGTAACAGGATTAAAAAGGGGGGGGAGATATCTTGCAGGCAGAGTTTGAAAAGATACAACACATCAATATTGCAGTTACTAAAAGATAATGCAGTTTCAACAAAATGCAGTTTCAACAACTGATGAGAAAGAAAAAACTGGATTCGCATGCTTCAGGAATGAACAGGTAAAATCATTTAAACACACAGTAAATGCAAGACTGATTTTTTTTTCTCTTGTAAGTGAACTTAAAACATTTCCTCATAAACTTGTCTTGTAAGTGAACTTAAAACGTTTCCTTATAAACTTGAGTTGTTACTTTAAGATAAAGAGAGAGAAGGAGACAAAAGCAGAAATGAAAAGTTCTTTGTACCCAGTTTCTGGTGGCCACACGAAAACAGGGCAAAGGCTCTTTCTTTCTTTTTTCTCTCTCTCTCTTTTCCCTATTTTCATTGTTTCAACCTTTTGTTTTTGTTTTTCCCTAACAATTTAAAATTCTTGTCTCTAGAGATCAAATACATTTTACAGTTACAATTACCTCAAGGGCCCACAAAGACAGACATACACACATAAAAAACAAGGAGGACAAAGAGAGGAAAACAAAACAGATTTACACACACACTGATCATTCCCACCATAAATCTCAGTTAAATTAGGGAAGGCACAAATCTTAACAGACAGACCACGTGGTTCCATAGAAGACAGAGAAAGAGACAAACAAGCAAACAAAACAAAACCGCAATGTTCCTATTTATATATTTCCCTTTTCTTTTAAGTACCTTTATTTAGCCAAATTTGTTTCCTATTCTCATCTTTATTACACAATTTCCTCAATTTCTTTTTCCATACCAGGTAAAACTGGCAGCCTCCGGGCACTCCAGGCCCCAGCAGGTTTTCAGGGATTTCCCTCCACCCTCGAGCTACTGCTTCCCATGTTTCCCTCTCCGATGTGAGGTTTTATTTTCACTTTGGCTTAGCCGGGTGGATCCTCCTACAGTTTTCAGAAAAAAGTTCTGGGAAGGACTTGACTCCCTTCTGTCAAGTATGGGCACCTTCCTGTTAAGGGAGCTTCCGTTTGGATCAAAAGGTGATCCCAGAGGACCTACTGCCCTGCCAGTAGGTACGAGCACCTCTTCAACACTGCTTCCTGCTTCCTTTTAGCATACCAGGCAGTACTGGCAGCCTCCGGGCATCCAGGGCCCCAAGCAGATCTCCTGCTTCCTTTTTTTTCTCCTTTTTCTTTTTTTACTCTCTTAATTGCTTCATTCACACTTACTTTCCTCTCGCTCGGCTTCCGTTCCTAATAAACACAAAGTTCCACGTTTGGCTTCCCCCCCTTGCTTTCTCTATCCTACCGGTCACGGCTCGGTGGAGCTAGCAGTAGGCAGAGGTGCGGCTAGAGGTTGCTCAAAGAGGTGGAATCAGACTGTTTCCTCAGGTGGAATCCCACACACACTTCTTCCTTCCCTAACAGAAGGTCTTGTGCTCTGGCAAAACCCCCATGCTCTCCAGACTTTTGGTCTTTCTGCGGTTAGGAAATGCACAGAGGATGCAAGATCCAGCTGTGATTGGGAAAAGGGCTCTCTCATTCACACACATGCAGGCATACACATATTTCCTATGCTTTTCCATGCTTTAAAATTAAAATTTAGAGGTACTCACCTTCTTTCCAAGCAGTCTTTGAGCTCAACACTCAAAACCCCTTTAAAACCTAGTTCCAAATGGCCAAGGTCCAGGAAAACTTACCCACAGACTCAATGGGTCTGCTGCTAGCAAGGGAGGCTTACCTGGGCCAGGTCCATTGGTTAGGTTAGCTTGGAGTCCCATCTGGGTCGCCAATTGTTGGAAGAAATATCCATCTGGGTTCAGTTCCAAGTGGGGACAAAGACACTGGAAACATGGAGGCTGCTTGGAAAGATGGTTTAATGGTGGTCAGGATCACATGGCTTGAGATCCTGAACAGAAAAGGGCTGAGATCCTGTGTGCTCCCTGGTTTTATGATTTTTCTGAGCTTTGAACTTTCTGGGGCACAGGAAGAGTATCCTGATTGGTTGTCAGACTCCCAGGGGGTGGGAGTCTTAGCTAGCCTTGTAGGTTGTCCCTCAAGCTTGCCTGAGCCTTGCCATGTGGTGAGTTTCTGTTTTATTGTGTTGCAAATGACGGTCATTGACAAAGGTGGGGGGATTGAGTGAGCTTGCCTGAAGCCTTAATTGCCCATTGACAAAGGGGGGGGGGAGTCAGGAAGCTGCTTTGTCTTTAAAACATGTTTCTTCATTTCTCATCCAGGGAAATATATTCTGCCTTTTTAAATATTTTCTAAAATATTTCATTCTTCTAGGAGGGGGGTGGGTGCTAAATTCCTACAAAACAAAAACATCATTCTTGGAAACATATTATTTTTAGTAAAAAAAAATTCTCTCCAGCAATGATAATTGTAATTTGTTCCATTATAACATGTCCTTCTGGTTTGTATAACATATAACTTGTGTTAGTCATTTTGATACCCAATATTTCACCTTTTTTTTCAATCTTAAAATCAGTTTTTCTATTAATTTCATTTGTTTTCCATTTTCATATTCGTTAACATCTTTTATTTATTAATTTCAAAACCAGCTGACATCCTAAAATCCTTTACATTTTTTAATTAACATTTCTATTCCTTCCATCAGGACATCAGCAAATGCCTGCAATTTCTTCTTTTAATCTTGATTCTCCAATTTCATCTGTTCAATACTTTCAAAGATAAAATAAATAACGATGATGATAAGGGACATCCTTGTCTAGTCTATCTGTATCTCACAGTTTTTTCTTAATTTCTGTATGTCACAGTTTTCTTAATTTTCCACTCACAATTATCTGTTACCTTTGTGAGGTATAAATTGATTTTACCCATTTGATAAAATTGTCAGCCAAGTCCTTATCTTCCAACATTTTAAACAAAAAATCCATTTAAAATAATCAAAGGCCTTTTCTTGATCAAGAAAAATAAGTGTCACCTGTTTTTCATGTTGTTTCATATATCCAATATATTTTTGATATAGAGTAATACTGTCCCTCAGCTACCTTTTAGTTTTAGGTAAAAACCCATACTGATTTCCATGAATAAATTTCTGTAATACCATCTTCATTCTCTCAGGCAAAATTATTGTACAGAACTTATACAGCAATGAATGTGATGAATGGCTGTATCTTTGGGGACCAGGCATAAGCCAGTCATTCAGCATCATGGAAACTTCAAACTGTTGCTGAATTAGGCATGTGAGAATTACTTATAAATAATGTGTTCATTTCATGGTATACCCCATTTATATTTTGCCTGAAACCTTTATTCTTTTCTTTGGGGAAAAAGTCATATATAGAAAGATTTGATTAAGAAGTGCAAATCTCAAGATATATGCATGTTTTGGAAAGCTTAATTACTATAAGAGTTTGGGAGATGACAGTTTTGACAGCAGCAGGAATGCTCACTATCTATCCTTCTGTTAAAGAACACAGTTGTTCTGAGTTGGCATGCAAGTACAAACAATTCTTTTTTCAAGATTTCAAAATACTAGTTTCAGTTTTGAGACTAGCTTCATAATTAGTTTCATCTTTTCCTATATACATAATGTTAGCTTTTTTCAAACAAGACTTTTTTATCCTTCAGCATGATGGTTGACTTTGTATCACAAGCAAAGGGAATACCAAAAGCAAAGATTCATATACTTTTGCTGCACAGAAAAATGTAGCTTTGGATAACTTTCCTCAATAAATAAATGAACAGATATATCATTTTTGACTCGTTTAATTGGATTCTTTAACAAATTTTAGGACTTCAGTGGAGAACAGACTATATTTTAAATCAGGGGTCACTACCTTTTGGACCTCAGGGACCACTAAATTCCTAATTTTAAATCCTGCGGACCATTAATATGAATTTTTAAAAAAGTTAAATAGTATTTAGTGCAATATAAAAAATGCAAATAATTTTTCTGCGGACCACCAAATTTTTTTCACGGACCCCCAGTGTTCCACGGACCACTGGTTGGTGACCACTGTTTTAAATCATATTTATTTGGAAATATAATTTAAAGAGTTTACAAACTTTTAACACCACCGTACATACATAGTCTTCACAGATTATCTACTAATACCCCATCTTGCAACATTCACACTGCTCATCAATTCACTTTTAAATACAAAACAACTAGCAGATTTTACTAAAACATAAATATAAATCAACTTCTCTTAAATAAACTATTTTACATAACATTGTGTTGACATTGTCCAAAATAGATCTTTTTAATTTTCTTGTCACAAGATCTAGATTTTATGTACGTTAGGGTGCACAATACAAAGGAAACACCTATAGTCATTATAGTTAGAATAGAACAAAAGGTCAAGACTTCAGGAAACTGCAGCCAATGTTTAAATATTGTGGAAACTTCCTATTTTAAAGAAGAGAAGGACAAAACAGGATTCTTTCACTGAGGCAACCAAATAGAACTCTTTGATTACACTAGACTGCGCTTGATCAACCATGGTTTTATCTCAACATAGAGAATGAGACTAATGTAAAAATATTTTAATCTACCAAAAATCAATAGAAATAATGAATCCCAACATGTTTCTGTATATAGTCCCCAAAATATTCAGCAATAGGGGAGAGCAATAGAACACAAAACAAAACACATTCACCTGGAGTTCAAACAAATCGTTAGATACAGCTATCTGGAATAAAAGTCCTTCTACTATTGCTATCTAAAGCCATTATTTTTAGGGTGCATTCTCAGTTCCAAAATCCACAAGAATAGCCCGATAATCCATGAAGTACAAGTTCCTCAAGAGTGTTAAACTACAAAGTTTCCAAATTAAGTGTTAAAATTAGCACAAGAGTTACGAACCTACAAGTCTAAAACAATGGTTCTTGGAGGCAATTATCTTAAATGGGAGGCAATTACCTCTGAGGCAAGGGTATCCTAGGGATAATGGAGCAATTTGTAATTGCTTATTTGTGAGACAAAGTTTCAGTTTGGGACTGCCACCACAGAGACACTTGGGGAACAGAGATGGGAAACACATCAATTTGTGAACGAAACCAAGCTGGCAGGAATAGCCAAAAGAAGATAGGCTTAAGATACAGAAGGATCTTGTTAGACTTGAATGTTGAGACTCTAGAAAGAGTGCAGAGAAGAGCAACAAAGATGATCAGGAGACTGGAGGCTAAAACATATAAAGAACAGTTGCTAAATTGGGTATGTCTAGTTTAATGAATAGAGGAACTAGGGATGACATGATAGCAGTGTTTCAATATATAAGAGGTTGCCATAAAGAAGAGGGAGAATCTATTCTCCAAAGCACCTGAATGCAGGACAAGAAGCAATGGATGGAAATTCATCAAGAAGAGAACCAACCTAGAACTAGAGAGAATTTTCCTGAAAGTTAGAACAATTAATCAGTGGAACAACTTATACAGAAGTTGTGAATGCTCTAACACTGGAAGTTTTAAAAAAGAGATTGGACAACC